>NC_044904.1:40335080-41598830 GCF_001633185.2 Quercus lobata
TACTCCCCCCTCTCATATGAATAGTGGGTCCCACCATGAATTTAATTAGTGGGACCCGCCATTCATGTGAGAGGAAAGAGTACGCATTTATGACACTCCGGGAGTACATAATAATTTCCCCTTAACTAGTGCCCTTAGGCACTCGTTAGCATTTCCCTTTAACATAACCTAATTTATAATAACTAGTTAATTTGGTCAAACAAAAGTCATTGGGATTGATTTTTTTTCTTCAAATTTGAGGAGTGTCATTATTCCAAACTTCAATAAAGGAGAGTGAAAAATGTCTGTATTTTTATTAAATTATTTGATGTTAGGAAGGAAATGACAATGTTTATGAAGTCTCAAATCCGGTTGTGTATTGCGAATTATACACTTCTCTGCAAATAAATAAAATGTGAATAATGGCAGGACGCTGGACAAGTACATGATATATGAACCACATGTTTGGGCAACAGACAAAGAATAAACTTTTATAAAAAAAAGAAGAAGTATAAATTGGTGGATTCATTGAAAAAGGATAATAAATCAAGTGATGGAATACTTCATAGCACTGTTGCATGATGCAATGCAACAACACAAACTTTAGCTGCCATACCTCATGGCTCATGGTATTTGGAGAAGTGTCAAAAGATGCTTAAAGTTACAAGCCAACTGCAATTCCTCCCAACTAAAACTTCCCTATCTGCAATTAATTGTGTATCTGCCTAAGTGCGAATTAATGATACCTGCAATGCCTTCTTCAATTTGCCAATCTCCTACTATGATAGCAGCCACAGAAAGAGCTGCTTCCACATATATTGACATTTCTCATGCATAAAGTATTTTTACGCTATGCCACTCATTTAGCAGTTGTCTTATATATAAAAAAAGTTCCCACTAAATCAATGGCATTTAATATGTGGAATTGTTTATATATTATCGTATAGGTAAGGGAACTAATTTTTTGTAGCAACAATGTAGCAGTATTACTATTATTTGTATCTGCAAGAAGGATGTTAGTTAATACTAGTATTTGGCTGCCTCTGAGAGAGAATATTAAGACGCACGATACTCTCCATGTATCCTCCTCTGATCACGAAATAATAAATTTTACCATGAATTTAATGAGATTTGAGACTCGCTGTTATACTTTTCCAATACTATATAATTACTAAAAACTGACTGGCACCTCTGAAATGTAGCAGTGTTTTAAAAGGTTCTTTCTCTAGCCGTAGTTGCTCAGAAATTCTGTGGACTGAAAGGTGAAAGCAGCAAAGAGCATTTTATAAGTATCATGTGTAAAAAAAAATAAAAAAAATAAAAAAAAACTATTTTGACACGTCAAAAATCTATTTTATCTGTATCATATATTTTATTCTTTTACTGTTTTATTTAAATATTACTTTATTCATTCTAATTTTTATTTTATTCTTACTTTTTTTTTTTTGGATAAACAATAGTAACAAAAGAGAGAGAAAGTTTGCATAGTTCCCAGTTCCCAATTATCATAGAAGAGAGAGAAAGTTTTAATAAAAAATGCTAAAATATTTACCGCACATCTCACAATACACTTCTCCAATCATCGCTTTGGCAAATGCCAAATTTATTTAACATATGATAAATCTCATTAAGGTAATATTTTGTGTTTGGTGTATTAAATGCTAAAAATTTAGCATTTAACATACCTGATGCTAATACTCTTAATGATAGGCAAGATTTAGGTATAGTACCTAAGTATTATTTCTTAGATTTCTCTATTAAGATTCTGTTACTTAGATTTTTTCTCATAAGATGAAGCTATATTTTTTAGTAAAGTATCTGCATGACTAAATCTTAAGAGAGAAATCTAAGAATAATATCTAAAGTACTGTACTTAAGTTTTGTCCCTCAATGATTCATTGAATTGTAGTCACTGACATTTGTCACGCACAAAAGATGTGAATCCTACTCTATTGAGCATGCTTCTCCATGAAAATAAAAATCACTATTCAATCTGTTTTTTTTTTTTTTAATATTTAAAATTTTTTATTCAATTTTATGGGCAAGCCGAAAGAGGCTGGGTTAATCTAGGTGGAATTTGGTGGTTAATTTTTTTTGGACAAGAATGTAAAAATACATTTGGGGTTTGAGTAATTTGCAAAAACACTTTTTTTTTTTTTTTTTTGGAGAGAAACACACATTTGGTGCTGTAATTCTTATAATTTTGTTGGATTCTATAATTGCCAAAATAATTCAAAAGCTAAAAATTCTGTAATTTTTTTTGACAAAAAAAATTATATGACCATCACATAATTACATTAAGAAGACTTACTAGGTGATTTGAGCCATTAGTATCATTATAATTTATAATCACATGATTTTTCTATTCATAATGGAAATTAGTTTTAAGAATAGATTTGACGAATATAAAAACCACCCCTAGTTATAAAACAACTTAAAGGGATATTTTTGTAATTGACCCAAACCCAAATGTTTTTGCAACCATCTTTTGTTTTTTACTCGATCAAACACGGATTTATTTGGGATTTTATGGGCCACTCTACTACCCTACCCCATAAACGCATAGGCAAAATGGACAGCACGTGCTACTCACCTGATCACTTAATTAAATAGCTAGTAGGCTAGTACTACTGATATAATAGAGCACAATAATGTTGGCTTCGAATATGCATTCCGCACTATTTCAATTCTAGGTATGTGGACCACGCCATTATGCCGTACGGTAGTTTTGGCTTGCTTCCACTTCCTAACCACACGTGATCACGGGAGGGAAGGAGATGGCCTTACGTGAATACAAACAACCATTTGTCAATTACAAGCAAAGACATGGATGGTAAGAGCATTCATAACAATGAAACTAAAAATTTAACTATTTAATACTATAAAATGTTAATTAATCTATTTTATTTATTCATTTTATAAAATATTTAACAGCAGTGAATTTATTTTAGTTTTCAACACAATAAAATAATATAAACATAACAATAAAATAATATATCTACTACAATAAAATAATATATCCACTATAATAAACAACAATCACAACCACCGCAATTGCTACTGTTGCCACTACTGCCGCCACCACCGTCGCCGCCGCCCACACCACTACAATGATATTTTTTTACCACTTCAAAATTTTAATTTTTGAGAAAATTTACCACTTCAATTAAATATCCATTCTTTATTATTTTTTACTCTCTCTTCCTCTCTGTCTCTTAATCTTTCTTTGAACCAAGATGCCAACAAAGTTATCACAACCCAAACCCCCACCAATGTTACCAAACCCATCAAGGAAAAACCCAACAACCCAAAATTGCAAACCAATCTGCAACCCACCACAACAACTTGATCAACAAACCACCAGAGGCTCTCGCCTTCCTTGCAGCGCAGGTTTATGGGTTATGCCATAGGTTTGGATTGGCATTGCTTCGATCTTTCTCTCTACTCTATCTCTGTGGGTTTGTGTTTTGTGTTTTGTGATGTGGGTTTGGTGGATGGGCTTTGCTTCGGTGGCAATGGTCCGATCGGGTGTTTTTCTAGTGGTTGGGTGTCTAATTCGATGGGTTTTATATGGATTTTATGAGCACCACCACCGGCGAGCTGGCTAGCGAAGCTGAGAGGACGTAAGGGATGCCAGAGAGAGAAAGAAAGAAAAAGAGAAAATATTATTTTAATAAAAGAAGAAAGAGAAGTTTAATAAAATATTATTATTATTTTTAGCTTCTTGCTACAGTGCACAACCATAAATAGTTGTGCACTGTAGCAAGAAGCTAAAATTTTTTAGCTATAGCTCCACTATTGTAACTTGCATTTTTGTGTTTTGGTGAAGCTAAAATAGCTATATAGCTATTTAGCTTCACTACTATTAATGCTCTAATAAAATTCACTCATTCCTCTAAAAAATAATGGGTAATAATAGCAAAAAGAGTGGGGTTAAAGGGACACAGCTTGTGTCTAGTGCACTGAACACAAGCTTAACCATGTTAAATATATTACAAAATTTTATAATATAGAATATATATATTTTTATGGAAATTTATTGTATAGATTTTATAAATTGATGTGTCATAAAGTAGTAAATTTGTAGTAATTTTAACATTTTTCTAACTAAAATGTATTTACTAAGTTATTATGCATTATTTTTTTTTTTTTAAATGTAAGATTTTTTTTTTTTTAAATAAGTAAAATGTGCCTTAATTTTAGGGTTGTAAATGAACCAAGTCGTTCATAAACAGTTCAAACTTAGCTCGATAAAAAACTTGTTCATATTTGTTTATTTATAAACAAGCCAAACTTAAACTTTAATTTTAGGCTTATTTAATAAACAAGTCAAATCCAAGTAAAAAAAAAAAAGTTTATAAACAAGCTTCGTGAACATTAGGGCATGATACAAAACAAGTTGAATCTATACTTATTTATGGGTTTGGTAATAAAATTGATAAGAGTTTTGACAGATAAACTCATGTCTTTCTAAAAATTTAATTAGTGATAGTTTGGAAAGCGTTACCCTCAGCACGTCTACGTTTGGCGTTTAAAAGGTAAGTCCCACAGTAACTGTGCACTTGTCAGCTAACTCCACTTTAAATGCAGATTATATATTTTGTTGGGTCTCACACAACACTATTCATATTTAAAAATTATTTTGCTACAGTGTTTTCAGTAATAAGTTTTTAGTTTTCAGCAAATAAACAATATTCAAACAGACCCTTAATAGCCCTAAACTAATGAGTAAGGAAAATTTTAATTAATTAGGAGTTGAGAGTCTTGAGACCACTCACCCAAACTAAATAGGCTAGATAATAAGTTTGATATGAGCTTGATAATATACTTGTGTTGGATCTCAAGCTTAAAAGCATGATATTGAGCTCGAGTTTGGCTTCATTAATGAATTAGCCAAGCTGAGTTTAAGTTTTTATATTTTATAATGAACTCAAACTTGAACATTATTTGTAAGCTTGATTTAAGTTCAAGTCAAGTTTGAACATTCTACTTTTCTTGTCGAGTTGAGATTAAACATTCACTACTTTTACAAAACTTTGCTTATTTACCGCCCTACTTAATTTTATAAAATTTAAATTTGAATTTTTAAATTTATTAGTTTATCTTGAGATCTTTAAGGGTCCGTTTGGATTGAACTTATTTTTGCTGAAACTGAAAATTGAAAATACTGTAGCAAAATAATTTTTAAATGTGTGAATAGCACCATGGGACCTATTTTAATATTTTTTTCTGAATAAAGTGGTTATGGGTCCCATGAACAGTGAGTGAATAGTGCTGCTACAGTTGTGAACAATAAATTTTGTCTCCTTGAAACACGTGAATAAAAAAAAAAAGAGGAAAACGTTGAAATGAAAACGTAGACACCGAATCCAAACCGGCACTAAGTTTTTTTTTTTTGATTTTACAGAATATAAAATTTATATTCTTAATTTATCTTATTATTAAATTTAAACCACAAAGATATAAAAGTATAACTGAAATTTTATTTTATTTTAGACAGGTATTTACGATTTGTCAAATTCAAATATCCTTTTATTGGTTGCTAGTTGTCAATCACTCCTTAATCAAATCTTAAAATTTGCCTTTAGCTAAAAATAAGGAACACAAAACAGACTAGAGCTGTTGACTGTGGAGGTGGAGTGTGGGACCACAAAGTAAAACAGTAAATCTACTCTCTAGTCTATACTATCCTATAGCACTAACACACAGACCCAAAACTGTGTACTGCAGAACGTGTACACATCATTGCCATCGCAGAAACACATGCAAACTTTACTCCACGTGTCACCTTCCCACAACACTTAGTATTTAAAAAAAAAAAAAAACCTCTGCAATTTCAACATTTATTAAGCTCGTACAGTACAGGCCCACCTTTTCCTCTCCATTATTCTCGCATCTTTGTTTACAAATTTAAATATTTAATCATCCTCGAACAAGAATCTAAAACAAAATGTATACTCAACTAAAAATCCTAATATAAAAAAAGTTTGTAGCTTTTTCTTTGGGAGAAAACCGAGTTTCATGAATGTGGGTTTGATGACATATTGCTTTAGAGTCAGCAAAGTCACTTTCTTGGCTTGCTCGCTTTCTTTGCCTGAATAAAAAGTTATAGTTTAGTAGTAGTCGGTACCGAATTTTACTGGCATTTCTTTTTCCCAGTGGAAAATTTAATCTTTTAAGTTTGTTTATTTGAGTGTTTGGTGGAGGAAATTGTTGTGAAGCTGACCTCAAAGATTTCAATGCCTTTTTTATTGTGTCTATCTCTCTGTCTCTCAAAAGGGAATTTGGGTTTTCGTTTTTTTTAATTGAAGCGTTTGGGGTTTGGTTATTGGTTCTTACAGTTCATACCTTGTCATCAATACGCGTTGCGTATCTTAGTTGATTTTCTTCCAAGTATAAGTTGTTGTTTTAATCTCGTTTCGTCGACTTGGGTGCTATTGTTGCTTAGTGTCGCAGTCAGATCTGGCATTTTGCCTTTGCTCGAACCGCATTTGGACATTCTCGTAGGTAATTGTCTATGTCTCTCTCTTCTTTATCTGTTGGAATCTCTGTACACTGTTTGGTTGCCGAGAAAACTATAGAGTACAACAAAAAGTAGAATGTTTTTGTTGTTTTTAATTTAAGATTAAAGTTTCATTTTGTTTTTCCACCGACATTTTTATTTGTAAGCAGGTCGAGTGTAGAGTTGAATGATCAGATTATTTGCAGGTTGTTTTTTTTTTTTTGATCTTAGATTGACTTTGTTCAGTGTTTTGTCAATTATGAATGCAGATCAGGTTGGAAATCCTGAGGTTGATTTAGAAAAGTTGGAATTTTTATGTTTGAAAATTGGGAATTCGTGTTAGTTATACAAAGGCGGATACTGGGTTTGTGATACGTAGGAAGTTTATTGTCATTGATTCCAAGGAATTTGCATTTTGGCTGAGTTAAACTATATAACAACATAGGATCTTTAGGTATTGGAGTTTAGTATGCTATTGAGAGAAAGGGTACACTAGCTTGAAGGTCTTGGGCCTAAGACTTTGTCGTGGAGAGAAAGGGTACAATAGCTTGAAGGTCTTGGGCCTAAGACTTTGTTGTGGAAGAAATGGCGTCGAGTGAAGGGAAGCGCCATCGTCATAATCTTGTGCCTCTTGCTGCATTGATCAGTAAAGAGATGAGGAGTGAGAAGATGGAGAAGCCGACTGTGAGATATGGGCATGCAGCTCAGTCTAGGAAAGGGGAAGATTATTTCCTGATTAAGACGGATTGTCAGCGAGTCCCAGGGAATTCTTCATCAGCGTTTTCTGTATTTGCGGTAAATTTTCTCCCTTGCTCTCTCAAATTCTACTTTGCGATGCTGCATGAACTAGACCTAGATGTTCAACTGAGTTATATATTATTGAACCATTATATATGCACCGAGTTTATGGTGCTTTCCTCCTTTTTTATGTTTAGAGTCTTTTTCTCTTTTTTATGCTCAATATGTTCAGAGTATTTTTCTCAATTTGTAAGAATGATGTCTTTGTAAAGAAATATGTTTCGTGTTCTGTTATTACTATAGAGATTGTGGTTCAAAATATACTTTCTTCCTTGTTTTGGCGTGTTCTGGTTGTCATTGATTGTATTGTTAAGCTCTGTGCACTTTTGAATTTTGCTTAGGTATAGATGTATTGTCTTTGAATTTTGCTTAGGTATAGATGTATTGTCCTACATAATGGGTCATTGTTTTTCTTCTGATGTTCAGATCTTTGATGGACACAATGGAAATGCTGCCGCCATTTTTACAAGGGAGCAACTGCTGAATCATGTGTTGGGTGCTATTCCCCGTGGGCTTGGACGGGAGGAGTGGCTTCAGGCTTTACCTCGGGCATTGGTTGCTGGGTTTGTGAAGACTGACAAAGAATTCCAAAGCAGAGGCATGGAATTGCCCCCTACCTCTCCCATTTTTTAGTATCCTATTTTTTAGTAGAAAATCATTTGTTTGCAGTGTTTAAGTCA
Source organism: Quercus lobata (assembly GCF_001633185.2). Classification (NCBI taxonomy): domain Eukaryota; kingdom Viridiplantae; phylum Streptophyta; class Magnoliopsida; order Fagales; family Fagaceae; genus Quercus; species Quercus lobata. The sequence goes on from NC_044904.1 coordinate 40,343,040, forward strand.
TACTTATTGTGCTTGATAATGAACTAGTTCTTTCTTGCGTGTCTCCAGGAGAAACATCTGGAACCACTGCTACGTTTGTAATAGTTGATGGGTGGACTGTGACAGTTGCATCTGTTGGAGACTCCCGTTGTATTTTAGATACTCAGGGTGGCACTGTTTCCACCTTAACTGTTGATCATAGACTTGAAGAGAATGTGGAAGAGTGTGTGTCTATTTTAAAGCCCTTGTTTATTCCCTTTTCCTGAATACACATAGTAATTGAATGTTCCATGATTGCAGGAGGGAACGTGTTACTGCAAGTGGAGGTGAAGTGGGAAGGCTTAGTATTGCTGGTGGTGCTGAGGTGTGCATTTAGGTTCTTAAAATTTTTTCTAGAACAACTGCAGACGTTCCTCCCTCTATTTATCCTTGTTATTTTACGTTTTGTAATATGCAATTTTTAACCTCTACAGATTGGTCCCCTCCGTTGTTGGCCAGGGGGTTTATGCCTTTCTAGGTCAATTGGAGACATGGATGTTGGAGAGTTTATAGTTCCGATACCATATGTCAAGCAAGTGAAGGTATTTATTCTTTTCCATGCTTATGTTATTTTCACATTTATCTTCAATTTTTTCTTCAAATGTCTCCTAATATATTTAAAAAACTCTGAAGTATGTGCATCATAGCATCTGCATTCCAAATCCTAACATTCTTCATTTCTATAAAAGCTTTCAAAGGCAGGTGGGAGGCTTATAATTGCTTCTGATGGCATCTGGGATGCCCTATCCTCTGAAATGGCAGCAAAATCTTGTCGTGGGTTGCCTGCTGAACTTGCAGCTAGGCAAGTTGTGAAGGTAATTAATTAAAACTCATTACTATGCTAAATCTTCTGGCTAGTTGTGTTTGAATCACCATGGCCTTCTGCTCCCTGGTTTATCATAAACCATGGGCTAGAGCCTTGATTTATCCTTACATTAATTTAAATGCTAAAAGCTTTGATTTTTTATTGGATTATTCTTTAGGAAGCATTAAGGACAAGGGGTCTAAAGGATGATACAACCTGTATAATTGTCGATGTAATTCCTCCTGATCCTTCAGTACAACCCTCGACTCCTCCTAAAAAGCACAATAAGCTAAGAGCTCTATTTTTTAGGAAGAGGGCTCACGATTCTGCTATAAAACTTTCAAAGAAGCTATCAGCTGTAGGTATAGTGGAAGAATTGTTTGAAGAAGGCTCAGCAATGCTTGCTGAAAGGTTAGTACATCTATTTTGCAAATTTTGATTTTTGAATGATCTTAAAAGCTTACAATTTTGCATTGCTTGTTGATCTCCTTTTCCTAGCACTTCATCTATTGCTGCCTCTTTCTTGTAAAAAATTGCTTTATTAAGTAGATAGCTACAAAGGGCTTAATAAAAATTCTATAGTAAAATAAAAAATAAAAAAATTAATGGGCAACTATATTTTAGCATAATGGAAATGTGCAGGAGGGAGATTGAGGGAAGAAGGGGAAGGACAGAGATTTGATTTTATTCTCTGTACTCATATAATAGTCGTACATTAAAAGATAAAAGTCCTTGATGACAATAATATTGATTAGTACATTAGAGACCTAATTGACAATGCTCTTGGAGCACATATGTGCACAATGCTCTACTTGGTGAAGCAAAATAACTGATTGCTTCTTTAGTTTGGGATGGTAATTGTTGTGAACCATTAAAGTTTTTTGTCAACTTAGATTCAACCATCAGGAATGGTCTGGACTCTAGACTGAGTACTAATCCATATTTGGTCCTAGGTTAGAAGTTATAAGCAGATACAGTTAAGTTATGTATGGGGTTGTCGTCATACCATACCTACTTCTAGTGGAATTGCTCTCTAAATTTGAATCTTCAGGTTGCAGTTGAGAGGAAAAAAATGTCTTAATAAATTCTGTTCTTTAGAGTGATGCTGAAGTTCTGAGATGGTGATGTAAGGCAAAATTTCATACTTACCATTCAAGTTTATTTTTCATATTTTTATCTACTTTTCTGATTTTTAGTTTTTCAAATTTTATTTTCTTATTTGCAATTTTTTTTTAGGGGTTTCTTTGTCAAAATAAGGTTCTTATATGATAGACTGATTAAAGTTATTTTGGAATATTTTTACTTGGAAACTACAGGTTCTTCTAAAGCCTATAAACAGACCTGCAATGTTTAAAATGAAAATTACAATTCAAATGAAATAACAACTCAATATTTCAATAAAATTGAGACTTAATTTTGTTTTCTAATTGATTCAAGATTTTTTTTCCATCCATCCTTGTTTATTTATGAGTGCATGTGTTTATTTATTTGTTTAATATTTTATTCTGATAAGTATGAGTGCACATGCTATGCACCTACTACACTATTTTTTTAGGTGGAAATGTGAGATGACTTTGAGTGCTAAATGAAAATATTTCTGCACATTAATTATTAGTTTAAAGTTAATGAAAAATTACACTTTACCACCCTAAACTATACTTTAGATTACAATTTGTACTCTAAACTTTTCGAATATATGTTTTGCACCCTAAACTATGATCCTTTACACCCTGAGTCCCAACGTTAAGTTTTCCATTAACTTGGGTAGAAATTTAAAGTTTAGGGTGCAAAGTGTAATCATGAGTATAGTTTAAGGTGGTAAGGTGTAATTTCTTCGTTGTTTTTAAGGGATTGAGAAGAGGGACAATTGGGTTTTTTCACATGATGTCATACTTTTCCATCTAAGTTAATGGCATACTTAACGTTGGAGTGTAAAGTATAACAAGGGTCATAGTTTAGGGTGCAAAATGTGCATTCAAAATGTTTAGGGTGCGAAGTGTAATCTAGAGCAAGGTTTAGAGTGGTAAAGTATAATTCCCCCTAAAGTTAAAGTTAAAACTTGAACGTCTTCTGCAGCCTTCTCAAAAGGAGTCTTTTACCTTGGACTTGAAGATATGTGGAACCTTCTAATTTGGTCCACATGGTAGAACCTGTAGATTACATTGTTTTAGCTAGTTATGCCACACTCTTGAGTTCTGTGCCTGATGTAGCTTGCATTGTCTTCTCAGAATATGCTGCATTATGGGGATCTGATTTTACTTTATGCTGTAAAATATGTTTATTTGTAAGTTGATCCGCTTTTCAGATGGATTATTATTTTTTGTTTGTTTGTTGAATAGAAATCTTCACCCTTTTAGGAAGGGAATGGGGCAAATTAAGCCATTAACATTGTTATAAAATGCCCGTATGGCTAGTAGATGGCATACCCTTTTCAGTTGGGTGTTTATTCTTATAGTTCAATCTCTTGATCTTTTTTCTGGGGAACCAAGTTTCTTATCTCATGAGAACTTTGTGCTCTATGATTTTGGGTTACATCATAAATTATAATCACGTGTCTTGCAGATTGGGAAACGATGAGTCTACTGGCCAATCAACATCTGGCCTTTTCGTCTGTGCTGTATGCCAAGTTGACCTTGCTCCAAGTGAGGGCATCTCTGTTCATGCTGGTTCCATCTTCTCCACCAGCTCAAAGCCCTGGCAAGGGCCTTTTCTTTGTGCTGATTGCCGTAACAAGAAGGATGCAATGGAAGGAAAACGTCCTAGTGGAGTTAAAGTAACATAGCTCCTATATTGTTTCACCCCTATTCTTTACCCCATAAATTCAATTTTTTGAAATCTCCTTTTTCATAGGCTAGGCAATTGTTTGAATCTTACTAAAAGATGTTGCATAAAATGTATATGTAATATCCGCAAATAATGTAAAATGAGTTTTAGCATTCAACTAATAGAAGGTTTAAGGAGCAACTATCTTATATGTTTGGGGTGTATCTGGAAATCTACAGTTGCTGAATATGATAGTTAAAATTTGGTATTTAGGTTAGTTAAGCCAGGTCCATTTATTCATGGGATCTATTTAGTTTAATTGGAAAAATATTTAGTTGTTGAACAAGTAATCTAGGTTTCAATCTCGCCGAGACCCCCCCAAAAAAAAAAAAAATATATATATATATATATATATATATATAAATACAACTGATTCTTGGCTTCCGTAGGTTCAACAATCCTATTGTATCTATTTATTTTATTATTATTATTTTTTTATATAAGATAGAATTTTAATTTATGAAGGGGGTTCTATAATAATTTTTATTATTATCATCAAGTCAAGATACGGATCGGTTTTTGGTATAAATGGGGATAGAATACACTAGGCTCATTTTCTATATCAATTAATGTAAGTTGATTTGCTTCTAGTTCAGATTGATATATTCTAAACTATTTCATTGATACTCTTGACTTTCCAAGATGTTAGGGTGAGCGTGTATTTCGGTAGGTCTTTTTTTTTTTTTTTTGGGCGGGGGGGAGGGGCTTGTGTTAGTGTATGCATCCAAGTAAGTTCATCTCTATGTATGCTTGGACGGGGATGAATCTCATTACGTTAAGAACCTTTAGGTAAATACACATAGGATGAACCCCTATGGCTTAAAAGTAAACAAAAATGATATATAGGGTTCGATGAATGTGTACTCTTAAGGTATACATTAATCATTCATTTTATGAAATTTTTTATGAAAAATTAGAAATTTTTTTCCAAAAAGTAGGTCATTTTTTCATAAAAGAATTTCTAAAATGGTTTTACTAACTTATGTCTTTTTATATATATATACTAGTCTCATCACACGCGCTCCGCATGTGCGACAAGGCTTTTTTTATTTATTTTGAGTTTAATGTGATTTTTCAATTTGAATTTATCTATTGTTAGTGAGGTTACACTGGAAGAGATTTTTAAGAAACTAAAATTTAGGATTTGAAATAAAGTAAATTGTTAGATTTAGTGTGCTAGTTTTTAGGAAAAAATTATCAAACATGCATGAGATATATTTAAATAGAAAGTGTGCTAATTTTTAGGAAAAAAATTTCTATGATAGTTTTTTTTTTAAATTTTATTGAATTATAATTTTAACCCTTTTTTTTTTTTATATATATATTTTTTAAGAATAAGGATTATCTAATTAGCTTAGGGGAATTTTTGATATTTTCTAAAGGCATAACCAATTTTCTAAATCCTCTTAATATATATATAAACTAAATTGTAAACTATATTGATGACTCTTTTTTCGTCCCATATGGTATTATTTCATTGACCCACACCACATCAACATATTATTGAATTTTGGGTAAATCCCTTTTAAAGTCCAAAATAAATTTATATCTTATCCAACTACGTGGATTGTGCTCACATGGCTCACAAGATCCTTACTTCAAGAGACGGATTCATGGTTCACATATCCTCTTCATCGATTGGGATCATAACCCACGACATCATCAACATCAACATATGGATCGGGCTCAAGCAATGAATCAAAGCTTACGACCCATATTACCTCTCTCGTATTCATGGAAACCGGCTTCTCGAACAAAAGCCCATATTTACACAAAATGACAACAAAATCCAAGGTACGTCATCTCATCTTCGGCTTATGATCCAAGCTCATGAGTCTCTTTGGGAAAACTTTGGGAGTCATGGTTTGGAGAGCCAAGAGGTATGTTCAGTAAAGTTCTAGCGGTTTAAAGTAGATAAAAGAAACATGTTACCTGGTGTGTTTTCTCCAACTCCCTGAACTCTGACGAGTCAGAGTGTAGCGGGTAACATATGATAAGCCTCTCTTATCACATAGCATTTAAAATAATAAAACTCTAAATAGAGAGTGTGCTAATTTTTAGGAAAAAAAATTTCTATGATAGTTTTTTTTTTTTTTTTTTAAATTTTATTGAATTATAATTTTAACCCTATTTTTTTATTATTATTATTTTTTTAAGAATAAGGATTATCTAATTAGCTTAGGGGAATTTTTGATATTTTCTAAAGGCATAACCAACTTTCTAAATCCTCTTAATATATATATAAACTAAATTGTAAACTATATTGATGACTCTTTTTTCGCCCCATATGGTATTATTTCATTGACCCACACCACATCAACATATTATTGAATTTTGGGTAAATCCCTTTTAAAGTCCAAAATAAGTTTATATCTTATCCAACTACGTGGATTGTGCTCACATGGCTCACAAGATCCTTACTTCAAGAGACGGATTCATGGTTCACATATCCTCTTCATCAATTGGGATCATAACCCACGACATCATCAACATCAACATATGGATCGGGCTCAAGCAATGAATCAAAGCTTACGACTCATATTACCTCTCTCGTATTCATGGAAACCGGCTTCTCGAACAAAAGCCCATATTTACACAAAATGACAACAAAATCCAAGGTACGTCATCTCATCTTCGGCTTATGATCCAAGCTCATGAGTCTCTTTGGGAAAACTTTGGGAGTCATGGTTTGGAGGGCCAAGAGGTATGTTCAGTAAAGCTCTAGCGGTTTAAAGTAGATAAAAGAAACATGTTACCTGGTGTGTTTTCTCCAACTCCCTGAATTCTGACGAGTCAGAGTGTAGCGGGTAACATATGATAAACCTCTCTTATCACATAGCATTTAAAATGATAAAACTCTATTGCTTTTTTCCTAAATCCTAATATTTATCATATAACAAACACTCAAAAACTCCAACCATCTAAGTGTTGACAAAATAACTATTTATTTAATCTCCAACTGTTCCTATATGAATTTAGAAACCTAAGTTTATTATTCTACATAAACTTATTACTATTTTTAGCTAAAATTCAACTCAAACACATGGCTAAATTTGATTGGCTATCTTTAATCTTCAAATATAAAATAGTCATAATATCTTTAATACCCAACTGCCATCTATTATAATCAGACCAAATATTCCCCTGCTAGAGCAGAGTATTAAATGCTCTTTTTGCTCTCCAAGATTAAGTCACAACATAGTAAGAATCTCTAAAACTTCATTAACTATCAATCAATAATTTTATTACTTACTAAAAATGTGTTGTAATAGAATCTTGGACTAAAAATATAAATACCCAAAAGAGGAAGCCTTTCCAGCAGAACACTAGCACTGTGTTCAACACTTGACACATAGCTGAAAGTGACATCACTAGCCATTTAATGCTCAATCCCAGAAGCCAGTTGCTATACCCAAAATAGCAAGATATCCTTAAAAGATATCTTACCATTTTTAGCCAAATCCATGAAATAAATGCTGTATATTCTCTCCAGCAGCCTGACATCATCTAGCAGACCTCATTTACTTCAACCCGAAGCAACAGTTGTTTTATGACAGCTATGATAACTTTTTTTGATAACTGCGATAGCTTTTTCAGAACAGTTGTAAAAGCTGACCCAACAGCCTTAACATTATAGAATTTCCTTATTTGGCTAAACAAAACCAACTAAAGAAACTATATTTTTCTTGTTAAAATCCTTTCCTTTTTAGCTGGTCTTTCCTCCAACTGATCTTACCCAAAATAGTAAAAACCACTTAAAGCTAAACATACCATTTTCAACCAAATCCTAGGATGGATTTTTTGAAAATTTATTGCTGATTGGGATAGATTTTTGGTTGAGATTCTTTGCTAAATATCCCCTTAAACTCAACTATAAATAGAATCCCTCATCAACACACCAATAGAGAAGAACAACTCTCTCAAAAACTTCTTTATTCTCTCTTCCTCTAATTATCTTCTTAAGCTCTTAATGAAGTTCTGAGCCTCTAAGTTTTTAGTTTCCAAATTAAGAACTAAACTCTTCAGCCCTTAGCTCATAACTACCTTTCATAAGCCCTTTTCCATCCTCCAGTAGAAAATCCTAACAACATTGCTAAACACACTACAACACTATTACTCTTCTTATACTCATTCTCTCACTCTTCATATTCAGAAAATACATTTCTCTTGCTGCTCATATCTCCAAATACCTAAACACATCTCCATATTCTTCTCTTACAAAATCTTTCCTCTTGGAAAGCAATCACTATAACTTCTCTAGCAGCTATAATCTCATATCTTTATTATCTTTAACCTCTTTATCTTTCATACTTCCATGTATCTTACAAATTACACATCTCACAAATTATCCATACATATTCCAGATATATATTACAAACTCATCTCTCGCCAAGTATCCATACTTATTATCCATACAAACACTACATACCACAAAACATCTATATCTTTTACTATCTCCATTCTTCTCAAGAGATATCAAATACTCATACCAAAAGCTCTTCTCATGGAAGGCATAAACTTCTAATACTAAAGTCCTTCTCCTACAAGGACTAAGATCTCATATCAAAGCCCTTTTCCTAGTAGGTACAAACAATTCTTACAAAAGCCCTTCTCATGGAATGCACAAACCTATCTTACAAAAGCCCTTCTCATGGAAGGCAATACCGTTCATAAGTTCACAATATCTAAAACAGCATTATTAAAGGGGAAATTAGTGCATGATAAAGGGGACAAATTTGACCAAACTTTGCACATAGCTGGACATACTTTCTCTCCCTCCAGTTGCACCCATTTTTTCCCTTCAATCTTGAAGTTATCATGGCAAACTGTCTCTCCATTGCTGGAGTCATTTTGTTGGAATATTATTAATTGACTGATGCTATACAGTTGGAGCTAGAAACTATACAAAGATAAGTCACTATGTTTCCATATCTTTAAATTTACATTATTGAATATGTGAATACTTTACCTTTAAATACATATTACTTTATTTCAACTACTATTACAACTATTAATCAAAGTTGTTATATCAAACACATATTATTTATTTATTCAACCATTATCATGATTCCTAGACTTTAGGCTTGAGCCATTTTGTAGGCTTAAAAATACGCTAGAAGCCATTGGATTACGTGGCCTAATGTTAAGTTCTGGACTCAACTCCCCAAACATATTCGGGTCTAGCAAGGTCATCCCTCCAACGGACATCACGTGGCTACGCACTGAAAAACGGCCCCCAAACAAACTACAACCTTAAAATTTGGGAGTGTTTGGATTTACACTCAGAAGTTTCAGAATTTGGGTTTTACTCCCTAAGTTCTATTCCGTTTACATCAACAACCCCTCTATCCATATTTTTTATTAAGTGTCACAAAAACTTGCCACATGTATTTAGTTTATTCAATAAAATGATGTGACATAGCACAATAAAAATGATGTTGTAACATTTTATTAGATGAACTAAACATGCGTGGCAACTTTAAAAATGTAAAATCCAAATTCTGAAACTGGTGTAAAATCTAAACACTCCCAAATTTTAAGATTTTAGTTTGCATAAAAGAGGGAGTTAGACCCCTTTTTTTTGTGATCTCTAATGACAAGTAACGGATAGTGCTAGGGTTCTGATTTTAGGGTTTTGTACCAACCAATGTACCTTCCACAAGTGTCAAGTGCCTTTTCAAAGGCTAACCATTCATGGTCTATAAATATAGTCTCCATATTAGTTTTTTATTATATATTTTTTTATACTATCAGAGAGATTCACAAAATTCTTCAAGGTTGCTACTTGAAGTATTCTTACTTTAGTTGTATTATAACCTCAATATTTAACCATTTAACTTTATCATTATGCAATTGGGAGAAACAATGACCTATTTTTGTATCTTTAACCATTGATGCCTTCGTGAAAAGCATGCGTTGAAACAATCAAGTGTTTCATTATTGCTGCTTTTTCCTTATTCAAAAACTCATTACTTATTCAAAAACGAGTAAAGAGATTCTTGGTGATAGGAGAACCTTTTTTTTTTTTTTTGGTTGTTGTTGTTGTTTTTTTGATATAAGATAGAAATTTCGTGTGAAGCTTATTTTTGGAGATTTGAACTCTAATCCTTACTCTTCACACCTTACACGCATTTATATTTGTGGAGTGACTATCGCATCAAAGGTGTGTGGTGGTAGGAGAACTTGGTTATAATAAGCAAAGAAAAGGTAGCAAAAATTTTTCCACATTCAAAACCAAGTTCTCATGTCCTACGTGTAAAAAAAATTGCATATAATTTTATTTTTGTTCAATGTAAAACAGATTGCATATAATTTCATAAATTGTTTCCAATACATGTATAAATCCACTTTCCAAATACACAAACAGTTTAGATCTCAATTGCAATTCATGAAATACAATTCAAAGAAAAAAAAAAAGTCGCTCAGCCAATGGAAAAATTAATCATGCGTTCTATCATTGGTTGTTGTTCTTTGTGGTAGATAAGGGATACCATCATCTTAACGTTTCAAGTAAACTAAAAACTTCCACAAAAATCTTCTTGATTACTAGAGAGAAGAGAAGACTCAGAGAAATTTCAAGTTTTAAGCTTTTGGATAGTTCAGTATAATAAATACCCCGAAGCAAAGAACAAGCTGGAGAGGAATGGAACACTACTGTACGATATTGAAACCATCTCTCAGGCTAATACCAGTGTTGCAATATTAAAGGATTTAATTCTTCCCAGCTCTCCATTCATTCATCTTTTTTCAACAAGTAGAGATGTTATGATCCTAGTATCCTACATTAGGTGAGTTCTACTCATGGGTTCTTAAATGAGAGTTCTACTCCTGGGTTCCTAACATTTAAGAACTCATGAGTAGAACGTGGAACTCACACTTGAAAATGGCTTGCAAGGGGAGGGTGCCTAAGAGCTTACACACACATGGTTAAACTTATACTTAATCCACGTGGGACACTAGGATCATAACTGGAGAATTTCATTGTACCACCTATGAAATGGAAACTATATAGGTATAGGAATAATGCAAAAATATTTGGATATGCATATGCGCATTCATGAAATATATTATTATACATGTAGGTTTTATTTTTATTTTTATTTTTATTTTTAAATATTGTTCTGTTGTAGTTGTTCCTAATAGATGTGCTTTTACTATTTCTGCTTCATGCCAAAATCAAATCCTCTATAGAAACTGCTTTAACTTCGTTGCAATGAAAACTATATAAGATACATAGAAGCTAGTTTTAATAATGCTTATGTAAGGCTGTTAGGATTTCAAAGCTTTAACTTAATTTTGATCTTCACTGTTTAACTAACACAATTTTTGTTTGAATCTTATTATAGGCACTACAAGAAAAAGGACTATTGCGGCAGGCCAAAAGCGCTGCTAAGGGTACATTTGACCTTTAGTGGCGGGTTTGCGGCTGTAACAAAAAGCGCCGCAATAGATCTACCATTTAGCACTGGTTTTGCTCTATTGCGGTGGGCAAAAAACCACCGCCATATGAGGTTAGAATTCGGGCCAATTGACCTTTTAGCGGGGGGATTTGCATGCCGCTATAGGGCTTCATGTACAACCAACCATATGCACATTTTAGCGGTGGTTATGCAAGCCGCAATATGTGTGAAGCTTTAGCGACGGGCTATAAACGCCACTGTAGGGCTTCAATTATAACATAATTTTTGACCTTTAGCGTTGCTTTTTGCCCGCTGCTATAGGTTAATTTTTTTTCCCCTAAGTTTTAAAACCACAGTCTTATTACAAACAACTTGTAATAATTTTAGTTCTACAGAAACAATACAACAATACTTGCCAATTTTAGTTCCCATGGGTTTCAATTGGGTTTTAAAACCACTATTTGCCAATAACCTGTTCAAAGACCTATTTTAAAGAACCCATAATAATTTTGGCTCTATTAACACAATACCACAAACATAACTAATTAACAACATCATAAATATTTTCAAACTAACATAATATTAACATAGAAATATATTATCAAATACATAACATTGTCTATTACCATCATCATAAGATTAACAAAAAAAGATGTGATCCTTTGAATAAAACAACCGCTCAGTATAAGCTAATACCATAATTAAGGTTCCAAAGTATTTAAAAATATCCTCCAACACTTGCAAAAAATGCGGTTATAGCAATGAAGTTCCTTGTACACAAAAGAGTCCCCAAACACCAAGATAAAATCTATAAGCATCTTTGGTGATGGGATGCAGCTGATGATTTTTGGATAGGTGGATATTGTTGGACCAGAGGAACATCCTACATACAAATTATGATTACTTACTAAGTGCATCTAAATGGAATAGAATGACAAGAAAATATTACCAAGGCAAAAAATGGGAACAAGTTCAAACAATGTCCTATATATTTATATATATATATGATCTAACTGATTTGGATAGAATTGTAGTGCTACTTAACTGAGGGCTCTTGCAAAAGTCATATCATCTAATAGCTAGCATTAAATCTATTTTCAGCATTGCACAGAACTTTTGATTTCAAATGGCTAACTAAAGAAATTAAGTGCACCTGGTAAATAAATATCAAATAGCTAACTAAAGAAATTAGCATAGTGAAAAATATAGTCAATAAACTAGAAGGGCATGCGTAAAAAAAAAAAACATGTATAGCCATCATAAAAATTGAACACTGAGACATGTTAAGGTCTCTATTATGGAAAATAGAGTTACACCATTTCTAAGAATTGAATTACTTTTAATAAGTCTTTAAAGTAAATGTTGGAAGGTCCAACAGTTGGGGCATGTTACTTTGTGAAACTGAAATTCTCAAACCATTTAAAGTTGTGGTTTTGCAAACTAGAATGGCATGACTAGCTGCTTGGTCACAAAACAATTTGAAATAGGATAAATGCTACGAGCCAACTATATGCCATACATGCTACCTGCTATAATTAGGGTGGAATGTAACTTATCAAAATAAAATAGGGTGTTCTAAAGACAAAAAGCAAAGAATCGAATATACTACAAACTGCTACTATCATTTAATAGCATCCAAAATTGTAAACATACTATAAGTATGTCCATCACATTCCAAATTAGGCTACGGAGAGTAGTACCATATCTAATTGACTAGTCAAATGACCCAACAACCAGTTATGTTCCTAAGAAAACAATGAATTTAAATGCATACAATAGTTATCAACACATTTGGTAACTATAACATCATTACTAGCAATATTATTCAGGAATGGACATCTCTTTAAATATCTCATTTCATTTTAGTGTTCCTCATGTGTAAAAAAGATAGAAAGAAGCCCCTAAAATGAATTAATCAAATAAAAATAACTCAACAAGAATCATTCAATATTACACAAAACAGTCAACACTCCCAATATCATCTAAAACCACCTTATATCTCCATGCAAGCCACTTGCTTGCCCCAATTCAATAGCCCACCACAAATAGAGAGAGAGAGAGAGAGTACCTTAAGTCTAACACAAACAAGTTTACTTGCTTTGTTCACATGAACTTGTAATGCCTCTTCTTTTTGCAATCTGCCAACAAGGAAAGAATATATATAAACATAAGTTCATTTGTAATGTCCTTTTCTTCCTCCACTTTAATTTCTCTCTTCTTATAATTATTAACTTCATGTCCCTACTCTTTTATTATTATACAATGGCAGGATTGCAAGAACTGAACCATACCATTAATATTAGATAAGTAGTATTCATAATAAACCAAAGATCCTGTTATCATGTCCATATGAATAGTATAACATAGCAATCAAGTACCCTCCGTCTAATCACTCTTCTAGTAGTTATATATAATTCCTAGCCAACAAAAATTAGCTGGGCTCTTAGATTGTAATATTCAAAGGTAAATAAAGGGGAATAGAAGAAAGAAATCTAATGAAAGCATGAAGAACATTTAAAGTAATTACTTATCCTCTTTTGATTAATCACAATTGCCAAAATAAAAAACTAAGAATAACTGACAAAGCACCTACAACAGAGCCACCATGAATCCCTAAACCATATCGACGTTGAAAATCTCCACGCTCCATAAACCAAAACCCACAATCAAATTTCAAAAATTTAACAATGCCACCCCAAATTATAAGCAAAACCCAGATCCCAAATTTGATGAAGAGGTCAAACATAGACGTGTTGACAAGTTTCCAAACAAAAAGCCAGAGATAGTAGAATCACCTTACACTACATATCATGAAATGTGCCCAAACATTGATGCGTGCACCCACAAATGTGGGAGAACATAACAAACAAAAGAAAGATCCTGGTCACAACACTGCCTATCAATGCAGAATTAGCAATACCTCTTCATCCAAAAGTTCTTAAATAGTTAAACTCACTAAGAAATCATTGGCCCCTAGCCCCTACTACCTCTACCCACTGTCTATTACAAACACATAATTCAAACATTATTAGAAGACCTGAAAGAACTAAAGTATGAAAATAATGATAAATTGATATTTCCATCAACATTGAAGTCAAAGGTGCTTTTAGAGTATGTACCCTCCATTGTCAATGTCACGGAAAGCAATTGCACAAAATGAATGTCTCAAATTTAACCACTAGAAGTGAAAAGAATACACATGTTGATGACCGCTTAAAACTACTGCATTCACAACTACCAATGATTCTCCCATTAGTAATGTTCAGCTCCTTATTTATGCCATTCAAATAGTATAGCCAAACATGTGCATGCATACATTCCATGGTAAAATGAATCACAACTGAGAATATACAAAGGCCTCAACTAAGCCAAAATGGATTTAATCACGAAACCAACAGACGATGATCATTGTCAGATACAACAACATAAAAAGAGAGCCCACTTGGGAATTCAATTTGTACACGCACTCTATCAGTAAATTAGAAAACAAATTATGTCAAAACTGTGAGCAACTAAAAGGCTTTTACTTGGTAAGTAAAGTTAGCTCACAAGTTCAGAATTGCACTTGTAGACCCTAAAGTGAAAATACCCAAACAGTAAGCACCAAGATAAATTAATCAAAAATCAAAATTTTCAAAATAAATTTCAGAAACAGAGCTGGGGTATTGAAACAGGTCAACTATGCATTACTTAACATATTCAGGGAAAAAAAGAAGAGAAATATTAAACAAAATTAGCAAAAGATATATAGGGAATAAATTGAATACTGGGAATGAAAGGATAAAATAGAGAAAGGTGAAGAGAATGGACAGATTGGAAAAAAAAGAAAGAAAAAGGTCCCAAATTAGGCTTTAGATCAGAAACTGAAAATACAGGACTGAATCAAAAAAACAACAACAATAAATATAACTCTCTCTCTCTCTCTCTCTCTCTCTCTCTCCAACTATAGATTGCTTTTGATCTTATCATAAGGTGGAGGAATCATTCTACAAGAATAAATAAAATAATCAATCCAAACCACCCATATTTAAATTTATTTATATAAGAAGAAGGTTAAAGAAAAAAAGGAGAAAGAAGATGGGGTTAGTGTTGATGCAAGATGGTGGCAGTTTGCGGCGGTGGCTCGTGCGGATGGAGAGAAAGAGAGAAGAAGAGTGATGGCTTAAAGAGAGGGAAACAAATTTTGGGGGAAAAAACTCTAAGGCTCTGTTTGGGAGTTCATAAGGGAATAAAAATGAATGGAATGTATTTAAGTAAGAGAAATGAATAGAAAAGAATAGAATGGAATGAAATTAAGTAACCTTGATTGGATATTTTAAAATAAAGGAATGGAAAATAATGAAAATGAATGAAATGTAAGTAATCTTGTTTGGGAGCAACATGGAAGGAATGAAATTGAATTATTTTATGACAATATGAATATTAGACCCCTATTTTAAAATAAAGAATTGAATATATAGGGGTATTTTGGGAGTTTCAGTAAAAAAATTATTAAAACTAATTTTATTCCCTCCCATTCCTCTCAATTTTGAAGGGAATGAAAATTTGAGGTTTTAAGGGAATAGAGAGGAATGAGTGTTCCCTCTTACCCATTCTATGCCCTCTCACTTAAACTCCCAAACAAGGGAATGAGTTTTCCATTCCCTCCATTAAAACTCTCAAACAGGGGAATGGAAGAATATTCTAAAATGATTTTTTTTATTCTTTTCCATTCCATTTCATTCGCTCCTCCCAAACGAGGCCTAAGTAAAAAACTTAAGTCAGATTTTGGCTTTGGGGGGAAAAAAGCTAAGTGAAACACGTTAGGAGGGAAACAAATTTTTGGGAAATTTTGGGTGGGAAAAATAAAAAAAGATAGATTTATTTTGAGGAAAAAATAAAAATAAAAATAAAAAGACAATTTTAATTAATTACCATTTTGTCATGCATTTTGTAATTGTACATGAATCAAACACATCTATATATCTAAGTGAGTTAATGAGTGCAAAATATTAAGAATATAATATTAATGTGCTATGAAATAAATTTAAAAAAAAAATCCCATATACTCAATAAAAATCACCACACAACTTTCTCCAAAAATAAAAAAAAAATACCACACAACAAAAATTATATCTAATTAAAAAAAAATGATCATAGCTATTATTAAATTTACGTAAGAATTTTAATATGTGACTAACTACATTTACTTTTTTTTTAAAAATAATATGACTAATTGGATAATCAGATTGAGAGAACATAACCATACAAGTACACAGCACATGTCCATCATGCATCATATTTAGATTTGAAATCTAACTGTTAGATTTGAAGAGTATAATGAAAGGTTAATTCTGGTAAATTATGGTCACAATCAAACGGTTGGATTTAGAGAAAGGCGCGGTCAAAGTTGGTCAAATCCGGTCAAACTCAATAGATGGTCCCGAGACCATTGGACTTGGTGAAATTCATTTTCAAATCCTGATCAATAGGACTGAAGAGTATGGTGACATACTGGTGTTGGTGAAATTTGAGACCAATTGGATAGTCAGATTGAGTAAAAATAACCATACAAGTACATAGCACATGTCTATTATGTGCCATACTTAGATTTGAAATCTAACCGTTAGATTTGAATAGTATAATGAAAGGTTAATTCTAATAAATTATGATCACAATCAAACAATTAGATTTAGAGAAATACGTGGTCAAAGTTTAGTCAAAGTTGGTCAAACCCGATCAAACTTAATAGATGGTCCCAATACCATTGGACTTGGTGAAATTCATATTCAAATCTTGATCATTAGGATTGAAGAGTATGGTGACATATTGATATTGGTGAAATTTGAGACCAATTGGACAGTCAGATTGAGAGAATATATATAGCCATATAGGTACACAACACATGTCCATCACATGCCATACTTAGATTTGAAATCTAACCGTTGGATTTGAAGAGTGTAATGAAAGGTTCATTCTGGTAAATTATGGTCACAATTAAACGATTGGATTTAGAAAAATGTGCGGTCAAAATTTACTCAAAGTCGGTCAAACCCAATCAAACTTAATAGATGGTCCCGATACCACTAGATTTGGTGAAATTCATATTCAAATCTTGATCATTAGGATCGAAGAATATGATGACATATTGGTGTTGGTAAAATTTGAGACCAATTGGATGGTTAAATTGAGAGAATATATATAGCCATATAGGTACATAACACATGTCCATCACGTGCCATTCTTAAATTTGAAATCTAACCGTTGGATTTGAAGAGTGTAATAAAATGTTCATTCTGGTAAATTGTTCATTCTGGTAAATTATGGTCACAATTAAACAGTTGGATTTAGAGAAAGGCGCGGTCAAAGTTTAGTCAAAGTTGGTCAAACCTGATCAAACTTTATAGATAGTCTCGGTACTACGGGACTTGGTGAAATTCATATTCAAATCTAGATCATTAGGATTAAAGAATATGGTGACATATTGGTGTTGGTAAAATTTAAGACTAATTAGATGGTCAGGTTAAGAGAATATAGTTATATAGGTACACAATACATGTCTATCCTGCGCCATACTTAGATTTGAAATCTAACCGTTGGGTTTGAAGAGTGTAATGAAAAGTTAATTTTGGTAAATTATGGTCACAATTAAACAGTTGGATTTAAAGAAATGCGTGGTTAAAGTTTAGTCAAAGTTGGTTAAACCCGGTCAAACTTAATAGATAGTCTCGAGACCATTGGACTTGGTGAAAATAATATTCAAATCTTGATCATTGGGATTGAAGTGTATGATGACATATTAGTGTTGGTTAAATTTGAGACCAATTGGATGGTCAAATTAAGAAAACATAACCATACAAGTACACAACACATATCTATCACACGCCAAACTTAGATTTGAAATCTAATTGTTGGATTTGAAGAGTGTAATGAAAAGTTAATTTTGGTAAATTATGGTCACAATCAAATTGTCGGATTTAGAGAAAGGCGCAATCAAAATTTAGTTTAAGTTGGTCAAATCCGGTCAAACTTAATAGATAATCCCAATACCACTAGACTTGGTGAAATTAATATTCAAATATTGATCATTAGGGGCTTCAATTGGCTAGCAGTGGCAGTGAGTGCTAATAGGGAGAGGCCCAATCTAGGGTTTGAGAGTGAGAATGCATGGTGATGGTGGGAAGATCGATCTTTGGGTATTGAGATCAACGATGTGAGATTTTAATTTTAGAGTGAGAGACAGAGAGTGTGTGTGTTTTTTTTAGAGGGATCAATTAGATGAGAAATGAAAAGGTTAGGGTCTATATTGATAGATTTAGGTGGGGGGGGGGGGGAAGGGAAAAAAATTGGACTAATTATGGTCAATTCAAAGGTCTATTGCAGCGATCACAAAACCACTGTTATAGACCAAAACAAACGCCAGTAAATCTTAACTATAGTAGCGGGTTTATGGGGCGCCACTATAGCTAGGTATAACACCGCTAAAACTTACATATTGTGGCGGTTTTTGATACCGCCGCGATAGTATCCCCGCAAATGCTATATTTATTGCGACAGGTTTCTAGGGCGCCACTATATCTATGTAAATGCTGCTAAAACACACATATTACGGCGAATCTATGTACCACCACCGTTGTGTGCCGCAATAGATCCAATGTACAGTGGCGGTCCAAAAAAACGTTGTAATATGCGACATATAGTAGCAACTTTTGCACCTGCCACAAAAAACCTGCCTCAATAGTTCAAATTTCTTGTAGTGAGGGATTAACAAAAGGATAATGGTGATAACATTAGGTAAGAAGCCTCTTCAATCATATTTCTTGAAGCAATTCATAATCACTTGTGTGCTTGGACAGCATAATGAATTACATTTTTTTTTTCAACACATCTAAGGTTACAAGCCATCATGATTTTCTCCTTATCTAGGTATGAGTATAACTAATTATCAAAGTGTTATATCTTATGCAATGATAAGTTTTCAAATTACTGCTCTCACGGCTCTATTTTCCCCATTTTTGTAATCGTTCTAAAAGGACGTTTCTTGCATGTACAAAATTCAACTTCTAAGACTTATCCTCGTCTTTCATTTAGGGAAAAAAAAAAAAAAAAAGACGTCTCCACTTTTCAACTTCAATGATGCATCTTTGTTGACCTACAATAGATAATCTTTTACAAATCATGCCAAGTCACCACAAAAGAATGCAAATTTTGAAAGGTTCAAAAGATTCTCTAACTGATAATTAGAGTTGTTTTTATGCACCACATAACTTTGTAATATCTATTCTTTGATTACAATCACTTTATCATCTAGAATTTGAGTTCTAGTGGTCATAATCTGCTGTTTCTTGGGAATGCTCTCATCTAATAAAAGTAAGAAGGAAACTCCAACTTATCAGAACATAAAGGCCTTTTTAAGGAACCATGGACCACTTGGTATTAGAAGATACAATTATTTAGATATAAAGAAAATTACCTACTCCTTTAAAAATAAATTAGGCCAAGGTGGCTATGGTGGTGTATACAAGGGGAAGTTACAAGGTGCTTATTTTGTGGTTGCGAAGATTTTGAAAGAATCGAAAAGCAATGGAGAGGAATTCTTTAATGAGGTTGCAAGCATTAGTAGGACCTCCCATATTAACAATGTCACTATTATAGGTTTTTGCTTTGAAGAATCTAAAAGAGCTCTCATTTATGAATTTATGCTAAATGGATCTCTTGAAAAGTTCATATATAAAGAAAATCCCTCAAATGCTAACATTCAATTGGGATGGGAAACATTGTACAAGATTGCAATTGGCATGGTCAAGGATTAGAGTACTTGCATAGAGGTTGCAACACATGAATCTTGCATTTTGACATAAAGCCTTACAACATTCTTTTGGATGAGAACTTCAATCCAAAGATGTTTTATTTTGGTCTAGCAAAGATATGCCCTAGAGAAAAAAGTATCATATCAATGATGGGTGCAAGAGGGACTATAGAATATAAAGTGTCATGACCCAAACTCGATACCCGGATTTGTGACCATGACCGGCATCTTAATATCAAACTTGGATCTACTATTAACAAGAACCAACTAAACTTTTTTAAAAAAGCTTTCCTCTTTCTTTTCATTCTTATTTCTTTACTTTCTTGATATAAATTTTTTACTTAATATTCAAAGTATCTACACTGCACTCAAGGAATAACATAATCCACTAGTCATTCAATTTTCACACTTTCACATAATACATCTCTAATTACACTAAAATATACAACTCCAATCAGTAGATTCTAATATACACAATACTACAGAGCTAAACATTGTAGGCACTCAATTTTGCACCCATAATTTAACATTGGAAGGTGACCAAAATAATCATTCTAAGTACCCAAAAATCATGATTTCATTTCATGCATTAAAGCATTCATCATATAACATAAAAAAGATCTTGAGATTTTAATGATTGCGACGATATGCCCGGTTTACAAATCGGACTGTCGGATTAAAAGATATCACAAGATAAAGTTTTCACGATCTACATGCATTTATTGGGTGGAACTGATTATATGTGATTAATTGAAATTAATTTTGATTGGTGAATAATTAGAATTAATTAAATAAAATTTTGTGATTGGTTGTTGATTTGATTAAAAATAAGTTTGGTTATAGAAAAATGCCCAAAAAAGAGCCCAAAACATACAAGAAGAGGAAACTGGGCTGAGCACTAAGGAGTATTGGCACTCCAATAGTGCTAATCGGCACTCGGCAAGTGCCGATCGGCACTTCCACAGTGCCGATTGGCATAGGCTGTTAATTGGGCCCAAATGCAATTAGTTCAGGTTTAGACCCATCAGATTCAATTTTTTAGGGACAAAACCTAACCTAATTTGTATTTGCTGATTTTCTAAGTAACCCTAACTTATTTTAAAGCAAATACACCTCTATAAATAGAGGAGACCACCCAAAATTCAGCAGCCTTGACCCCTGTGCCCCTTAACATTAAAGAAACTCTAGAATTCTGACTTTAAGACTTTCTTTCCTGTTAAGTGATAATTCTTTAGGACTTAGAGAGATTAGATCTCTCTAAATCTAAAGTAATTCCCCCTTGTAGAATTTGTTCGTGTAATTGATGCAGGTATCACTTTTACTCATTTATTAATATGCATGTTTGAGCGTTCTTTCCTTTTATTAGCATGTGTATCTAGCTATACTTTCCATATTAACATGTGAAAATTAATTTCTGATATGATTTTTATTTTTATTCTCTTTGTTTCATGATTAAAAGGCAATGATCGTTTAATTCACATGTTTGTTTGCATATAAATCCATGATTATTCATGTCTTCCTTTCATATTTTATGAGTAATATTCATATATTCACTAGATCTGTTTTTATAGCTCTTTCATCAAATCTCATGATTTCTACAATAAAAAAAAAAAAAAAAAAAAAAATTGGAATTTTTCTATCAAAACTCATGTTTTCTAAAATATAAAAAACAGATCTGAAATTTTTCTATCAAATCTCATGTTTTCAATTAAAAAAAAAAGATTTAGATTTTTCTATTAAATCTTATGTTTTTCTTTCATAATTAAAGTTGATCTAGATTTTTCCTTTCAACCTACTGTTTTTCTTTCTAAATAAAAAATAGATCTAGAATGCCTTCTTTTTCAAAGTTTCCTCTTGTTTTAAAGAGAGTAGATTCATAAAGCTCACTTCATGACTTAATTTTAGATCTATCATTTAACACATGTTGCATCTCATCATTGTATGTTAATAGGTACTTAAATGATCATTTAAAGCCTAGTAGACCAGGCTTTGTTCGAGCAAAATGGGTGCCTAACACTTTTTTGTTCTGTAACCATAGATTTTGGTTCATAGAATAGTGCTTTATCTTTTCTTTGGGTAGATTGTATTTAGGACCAAAGTTTTGTTTTTTTGTTCTGCTTTATCTTTTCTTTTGGTAGATTGTATTTAGGACCAAAGTTTTGTTTTTTTGTTCTTACATAGATTGTATTTTGGACTTGTAATGTTCTTCTACCAAATTGTATTTACATTCAATTAATGAAACTTGAGGTATTTCAGATATGTGAATTGCATATTGTAATTTTTTTTTTTTTTTTTGTAATATAAAAAAACAAGTGGCAACTCCACATAACCCCAAAAGAGAGGTGTCAATACCTTTCTTTTTTGAGAGCCAGTCTCGGTCTTTCACAATTGCAACTCCGCTTGGATGTCAAGGGCTAAGCTTCACATTAGATTTTAAATGATCAATTAAGTACCCTTGTGTTTGTATAATATTTTTTTCTTGTAAAATTTTACTTATGTTTGTATGATATTGTATTAAATGTTGTATGAGATGCCATTTTGTATGTTTATAGATTTATCTTTTAACTGTCATTGATGCATGCCTAGAAACAACAATTATGCTTGAACCCATCTCAAAATCTAGTGGTAGTAACCATGGATCACCGGTCTTCCTTAGATTCGAGTACCCAGTGGTGAACCCCCCAACTCATAGCCCAAAGTCAATTGATCATTTCTTGATGACTGAAAATGATAAACTATGCCATTTGGACCAATGCAACGTTCATTATATTACAATTTGAGAGGTGTAATGTCCTATCTATGGAAAACAATAAAACAACAAGACCATCGTACAAAAGTAATGGCCTATAGAACCTACTCCTAGGACGGTCCATGTTAAAATTCCATTGCATATCGTGTGTGGTTGACTATTGTTTGAACCGTGATGAGCCCAAGTTCAACACTTGGGCCCATCATAATTGTTTGAATGTTGTGTGCTGTATAAACCTAAGTTTTTTTCCTAGAAAGAAAGGTATGTCATATTATAGACACTACATTTTGTACCCTTTATAACTCAGGTCCTTGTTCTCCAATGATGCTAAATTCTAAGACCTAAGGTTGGTTTAGGGCCCAATTAGATGTAAAATTGATTTGAGAAATGTTAAAATGAAAAATATAACTCTTAATGAGCAAATAAATTTGTTTTTGGAAAAATAAAGCCAAGGAAACCCTCGTTATGCACACACAAGAATCGGCCTGTGCATGCAACTTTCTACATGCGCACGGAGGCCCGATCTTGCACATGCATAGCAAATTCCAGAAACATAAATAAGGCAAGTTTTCTGCATTTATGCTGAGGTTTTGGAACGAATCCCATATCGTCTGGGAGTCATTCCAAACCCCTATTTTCACACTATAAGTAGCCTTATATGATATATTTTCAAAACACATAGAAATCCCACAGGAAAACACTAAGATTCACTAGAAATAGTGAATTAAAGAGGGAGTTTTTCACAAAACATCTTCAAGTCAATTTTCTTTTGATTAGGGCCTTTTTTGGCCTTGATCTTTGAGTTTAAGATTACTAATCACCTTTTTATTGAATTGTGAATAGATTTGATTAAGAGGAATGGTAAAAAATTAAGCTTGAAGAGCTTTTTTTTTTCTTTTTTTATACTTTAATCTTCCTGTTTGCCTTAGTTTCTTTGTTGTATTATGTTTCAATATGTTTATCTAGCCTAGGTTTATGGTTTTGTATGTTTTAAAAGCATGTTAGGTTGTTAGAATTCTTGTTTTGAAGTTTTGTTATATTTGTTGTGTTTCTAGGGTTTCTGAGCAGAAATCTACGTGCGCATAATCTTGCTTGCGCACGTAAGCTTGATTATGTGCATGCAGGGTTGCCTGAGTTTCTCTCTCTCTCAAACCTCTCTAAGGATGGCTTATATCGTCCTTTAGATAGCACATCAAACGAAACTTGAATCAAGCTTGAAATAGAAAAGTCATGTGTTTACTTCCCTACAACAAAATCATGGAAGATAGGAATTGCTTCACGAGATCCCTATTTGATTTGAAGATCCAATATCTCTTTCGAATTTGGGACTTGCACGAAACTGGCAAACCCAGGCTTACCAGAGAAGACCTAAGTGTGAGGAGAAGGAGGATCAGCACCATGAGCAACTTGAGGGAAGAATAGACTAGAGGTATACCAAGGATCTCGAAGAGGGAAAGCTGGCCAATCCAGGATCTCCTCCTACCCTGAACCAACTGAGGAGCCTTCACCCTCAGAAGGGATAGGTGAATGCTCCTTCCGTTTTCGAGTGGAAGATGAAGCCATGGATGTGTTTCCTTTTTCTTGGTCAAATAAAGGAAGAAGGAAGAAGAAAATGCACACCAAAAAAAAAAAAAAAAGAGAGGAAGAAGAAGAGAGATTTTGAGAAGATGTGACCCAAGGGAAAGAAAAGTTGAAGATAAGAGGAAGAAGTGACAGTAGCAATAATGGCATGAGAGAAAAGAGGAAAAGGATGAACCATAGGAAAACGGGTCAGTTGCCAAAATTTAATTTTAAGGGTGGTTGGCTGTTAGTTATTGATGGGAGTTATGAGGGAAAAGGGGAGTTGACTTGAAAAAAGGAAAAGGGGGGGGGGGGGGGAACCAATCCAACTACCCACTCGTCTTTCAAAAAGAAAACTTCTGCCACATCCTCTTAAAAATATGGAGGAGTTATGCGAAAGTAAAAAGTGAGGGGATCCCAGAAAGAAGAAAAGAGTATTAGTTTTCTCACTCATGGGTTATAGGTAACCCACAAGCACAGGAGGCTAAATATTGAGGTTCAAAATTGCAATAAGCCCTTAAAAGCAAGAGGGGCCCAGCCCATGAAGAAGAAAGGCTTGGCCCTCAAAAAAATAAAGAAGTAAGGAATCCAGCCCATAGAGAGAAAAGAATAAAATACTAGGGCTTAGGAAGAAAGAAGAGGCATAAAAGGAAGCATGGGTCATGGACTTAAGCAAGAGATGATGCCCAAGGAAGCCCAAAAGGGAGGCAGGTAGGAGCTAGGCCAGGTTGCAGAGGATCCACCAGAGTCAGAGGGGGATCCTCAGGAAATGCAGCAGAAAACCAATTGGGATTTGGACAGCTCAGGGCGGCGATAGGCCAAGGATGTATTGATCCATTGTGATGAATTAACCAATTAATTAGCCAAGTTAATTAATTAATTCAATTTGCATGCAATAAGCGTGGTAGCACAAACAAATTACTAACTAAGTTAAAATGCAGCGGAAAATAAATTGACACGGTGATTTGTTTATGAATGGGGAAAACCTATACAACAAAAACACTCTCGAGAATTCACTATTATCACACCAAGCAGTTACTAGTAAAGGAATCCTAGTACCTTATATCAACTTACAGTTGAACCCTTACCCCAATACCCAATTTGACTTGTTTTGTAGTGACAATCTCTCCTTTTTATGCACGGCTCCCAGTACGTGACTAACCAATTCGATGTGCGGATCCCAGTACACAGATTACTCACCAACTTAAGAAATATGTTGGCTGCAAAGTTCTTCAGTTCATCACACGATGAAGATTATGAAATTCCTTAGTTACAAAACTCCATGGTGTACAAACACAGTAGCTTCTTGAAGAAAAAGATGAGTTAGGGCACATGTCTTCGATTCACAATATACTTGTGAAAAACTTTTGCATTGAGTTGCATCAGATGTGACGGCCCTTAAAACAATCCTTATATATGTTTAGGGTTGTGAGAAAAGAAATCCCAAATATCTATGCACGCATTGGAGTGAAATTAGCTCTAAAAACAGATTTTCATAAACCTTGATAGATAACCTATCTATCGAGAAGCTGTCGAGCATTGGACTAAAATAGTTTTTTAAATCTCGATAGATACTAGCTGTCGAGCTTTAAAATCTAGCACCTCTCCACTTATTTCTTGGACAGACTTGCATGACTTTAACACTTGAACTTAAAACCTTATTCCTTGAATTATCAAACATATCCTAGATCTACCCAATTACAAGTAAATTGCGTTTTGTCAAAGGATTAGCCAATTCTATATTGACATATGTTCCTAACATTGATTCACATATGTCCTAACAAGTGGCATGCCCAAGGGCACAAGGAATGAAGGTGGTCATGTCCCATCAGCCGCCCACAATTCAAAAGAAAGCTTTGGGAAGAGAGGGTGGCTTAGGAGTCAATACATGATGAAGGAGCCTAGTACCTCGAGTGAAATAGAAAGGAGGAACTAAGAAGGAAGGTGGCTGGGAGCCTTCCTGCCTTCCATCATCAGCAATGAAGAATCTGCCCATTTAGAGGAAAGAGACAAAGTGTGAAGCAGCCAAAGCTCTGAGATGTCTTTTTAAAGACCTTGGGAAAAGGATGAGAAGTCTTGACTTGGGAAGAGCATTTAGGATTACTCAAATAGGATCTCCCATAAGAGGAAGGTTAGCTGGGGACTTTTGGGTTGTCAAACCTCAAAAGAGGAAACAATGAGAGAAAGAGGAAAAGACTAGCCACCAATGTTGTAGACATGACATTGGTTCTAATACCCAAAGCACAAAAAAATGGATTAATGGCATGGAAAAAAAACCCTAGAAGTGGCACTATAAAAGGGGCTAGAGCTCCAACCAATGGGCATTCAGAAAAGAAGCACCTGATACACTAGAAAAGATACAAAAGAGAGCTGTAAGCTGGAAATACAGTAAAAGAGGGAGATACTATGAGGGATCCTACGGAAATATTGGAGGATATACTTGGATTCAAAGGAATTCAAACCTCACAAGTCTTGGAAGCCCAAAGAGAGTTATCTAAGTCTGTGATTTTGAACTTTATTGAACCTTGTGGCATATCCTAACGAAGTAGGACTTAATGTATTCAAATACTTGATATAATGAAAATATAATCTCACTCTATTTTGAGAATCCCTAACATTCTTTTATTTGCACACCTTTTAGTTCCTTTGCTATTCCTTAGTTATTTGTTTAAACCAATAAATAAATAAATATATATATATATATATATATATATTTATATGTGTGTGTGTGTGTGTGTGTATTTGTGTTGTGGAGCCCATGTCTTGTGCACAGATTGGCTTGTAAATAGCCTAACAAAACCACAATGAGCCAAGCCCAGTCCATCAACTATTTACACTATCCTTTGTAGGCCCAGGATCCTCTTAGACTATTGGGCTTAGGCTATGTCCAAAGAAGGAACCTACTCCGTCTCTCTCTCTCTCTCTCTCTCTCTCTCTCTCTCTCTCTCTCTCTCTCTCTCTCTCTCTCTCATTACTTTTTCTGCGTTTTTTTTTTTTTCTTTAGAAACTCTAAACTGCATAAAGAGTATTTCTTAAACCGAGTATTCAAGAAGAAAGAAAAAAAAAATAAAGGAAATCTTTCCATTTGAAGTTGCTTTGGTAATTTTTGCAAAATATCAACACCTCCCTTCTCTGAGTAATGTTTATTGCAGACAACCTTATTTGGATTTTTCAATGAAAGACAGAAAGAAGGGCTTTTACCGTTTAGCTAGGGTATAAGAATTGTGAGCGTTTTAGAATTATTCTAAAATCAACTGATACATTGGAGGGGAGAAAGACGGGAGAGTGGAGGGGAGGGAGGAAAGAGGGAGAATAAATGAGAGTATAGTTGAGTAAAATTAGCTCAAAATAGGCTAATCTTAGATTAAATTGACTATGTTCTCCCTTTCTCTTCTCTCAATTCAAAATGGGCCGTGAATTACCAAAAGCCCTTCCCATCCTTCCTGTCAAATCCTTTGAAAAAAAAGGGTCAGTCCCACAATTTTTATATCAAATTAATATCATGAATCATAAAACTCAGTCAAAGGCTTAATTGGAAGTAAATAATGGTTTTGTCTGGTTAAAAAGAAGAACTGGGCTCATTTATTAAAGCGAAAGATCGTAAAAGTACGGACCAAGCTAATCTGATTATGAGACAAAATCAGGCCTTTGAAATGATGGTGGAGCGCTCTGTCTCTATTGCCACGTCACCTTCCCATTTCCCTCAATGTTGGCCGTTTTTGAATATTTATTATTATTAAATTAATCAATAATAATAAATTAACAACAAAGACCCAACCCACATTTTATTTTTTATTTTTTATTTTTTGAGAGACAACAAAGATCCAACTCACATTTTATCTTCAAATTAAAAAAAAAAAAAAAAAAACTCACATTTTACCTTAAACCGCTTGCAATTTCAGATTCTAAAGTTAAGGTCATTATAGTCATTTACAAGAAAATCACCTCGCAGTAAACATGCAATACACGTTACATGCTTTTCAGTTTTCAGTTCTTTTGCCCGATCAATCACATTCTATAAATCACCAATACAGTGAAAAATTAAAGAATCCATTATTATTATTATTATTATTATTATTGCCATTAAAACCCTCCAATTTCCCATTAATTACCCTTTAAACCCTCTCTTCCTCCCATTACAAGTTCACAGTCTCACACTGTGACTCCAGCTTGTGAGTCACAATACAAACCCTTCATATCTCTCTCTCTCTGTGAACTTGCAAACAACAATGGCGAGCCCAAGTCTGTATGTTCTTCTACCTTTCACTTTTTTTCTTCTCATCCTCCATTTCCTTTTCTCCCAAGCTTCGAAAAACCCAGATTTGGAACCTCTCTTGGCGTTCAAAGCCTCTACAGATAAAGCAAACAAGCTTACAACTTGGAACTCCACCACCAACCCATGTACCTGGACAGGCGTCTCGTGCCTCCACGACCGAGTCTCGCGACTCGTCCTCGAAGACCTCGATCTCCAGGGCTCGTTCGAGTCACTCACCGCTCTGACTCAGCTCCGAGTTCTCAGCCTCAAGCAAAACCGTCTCTCAGGTCCCATTCCTGACCTCTCCAACCTCACGGCTCTTAAGCTCCTCTTCCTCTCTCACAACGACTTCTCCGGCGAGTTCCCGCCGTCAATGCCGACTCTTTTCCGACTGTACCGTCTCGATCTGTCGTACAATAATTTTTCCGGCGAGGTTCCAGTATCGGTCAGCGGTTTGACCCACCTCCTGACGCTCCGGCTCGAGGAGAACCGGTTTTCCGGTTCTATTTCCCGTCTGAACCTCCCGAATCTGCAGGACTTCAACGTCTCCGGTAACCGCTTCTCCGGTGAAATACCCAAGTCTTTATCAGGTTTTCCCATTTCTGCTTTTGCTCAAAACCTGGGTCTCTGTGGGTCACCCATTGAGCAAAAGTGCAAAAGCCTCGTTAGTGATCCGACCCGACCTGGGTCTGAAAACGGAGCCATTGCCTCACCTTTAATACCAGGTCCTAACCCAAAAACCACAGTATCATCATCACCGAGTTCAGTTCCTTCAACCAGAACAACATCGCCATCAAAATCAGAAAATACTGGCCACGCTGGAGCCTCGAAAATAAGCCCTGTAGCATTGATAGCCATAATCGTGGGCGACGCAGTGGTCCTAGCTGTCGTGTCTCTAATCCTCTACTGCTATTTCTGGAGAAACTACGCTTCAAAAATGCGTGACGGGCAGGGGAAGTCGTCAAAGCTGATAGAGAGCGAGAAGATAGTGTACTCGTCGAGCCCATATCCTGCTGGGGCTGGGGCTCAGTCCGGGTTCGAAAAGGGTCGCATGATGTTCTTCGAAGGGGTGAGGCGGTTCGAGCTGGAGGACTTGCTTCGAGCCTCGGCGGAGATGTTGGGGAAAGGCGGGTTTGGCACAGCCTATAAGGCTGTGTTGGATGATGGGAATGTGGTAGCGGTGAAGAGACTCAAGGACGCGAGTGTGGGAGGGAAGAGAGAGTTTGAACAGCACATGGAGGTGTTGGGAAGGTTGAGACATCCAAATGTGGTTAGTCTTAGAGCTTACTATTTTGCAAGGGAGGAGAAATTGTTGGTCTATGATTACATGCCCAATGGGAGCTTGTTTTGGCTTCTTCACGGTACGTATATATGTTCTTAATTTACTTTTCTAATTTAGCCTATTGTTTTTTTCTTTATAATTAATTAGAGGAAAATGTGGAGCTAGCTAGCGTTGAGTTTGTTTATTAGTACTTGCGTTTATTGGGTTCCAACTTTCAAGAGTTGTGCTTTTACAAACATAAATGTTACAGCAATTTTTTTAATTTCTGGGCTACCAAAACGTGATCTCTGATAATGTGCAAGCATTTAATGTAAGCCATGGTTGATGGCTCATAGCGCGGTGGGTGGGGAATAGTCATGGGCGTTATGCTATACCGTTGGTCTCATCGTTAGGGTTTTTAAGGTTGAATAATTGTCTGATGCAATTGGACCATTTGATGTGATATTAAGCTTGAGCAAAATGTTGGAGGTGGTTGTTGTCTTGTTGATGAGGGCTAACAACGATCTCGTATAAATGTATGTAGTAGGGATTTTTTGCTTGCTTTTTAATTTGGTCATGAAGAAGCAGTGGGGTGGGATCCACTCTCACAGTCACATCTCGCTTTAGGAATTGAAAAATGAATATATTTTTAACTTGCGATTTGGGAATTGGGTTTCCTTTACTTTACTGTATCATTATTATTATTATTATTATTATTCATTACAGACTGTGCACTACTCGCAGACCCAGACCCAGACCCAGACCCAGACCCTGACCCTATACACTTTGTCTCTCTTTTCTCTTTTTGTTTTTTTCCTGCTAGTGCCAGTACTCCTTTATCTATTTTTTAAATTAAATATGACCAAAAAGTGCAAAGTTATAGAATCCTATCCTATGCCTCATGTAAAATATTCTTGTAGTGCCTCGTACATAATTATATTGAAATTAAAGGGGGGTTGTTTATTTTTATTTATATATTTTTATGGGGACAGGTAACAGAGGACCCGGAAGAACCCCACTAGACTGGACCACGAGGCTGAAAATCGCAGCAGGAGCAGCTCGAGGACTAACCTTTATTCACAACTCATGCAGGTCCCTTAAGCTCACCCACGGTAACATCAAATCCACCAACATCCTCCTAGATAAATCGGGGAATGCACACGTGTCAGACTTTGGACTCTCAGTCTTTGCTGCCCCCACTAATGGGGGCCCACGATCCAGCGGCTACCGTGCTCCAGAATCATCAGACGGTCGAAAACTCACTCAAAAATCCGACGTGTACTCTTTTGGGGTTCTTCTTTTAGAATTACTCACAGGGAAGTGTCCCTCTGTGGTGGACAATGGTGGTGGGCCCGGAGGAGGAGGGTACAATAGTGGGGTCGTTGATCTTCCTAGGTGGGTCCAGTCTGTGGTCAGAGAGGAATGGACGGCTGAGGTTTTCGATTTGGAGTTGATGAGGTACAAGGATATTGAGGAGGAAATGGTTGGGTTGTTGCAGATTGCAATGTCTTGTACGGCTGCCTCCCCTGATCAACGGCCCAAAATGAGCCACGTCGTCAAGATGATCGATGAGATACGTGGGGTCGAGGTTTCACCTGGTCACGACACGTTGGACTACTTGTCTGAGTCACCTTCCATGTCCGAGGATACGTGCGGCGCGAGTCAGTGATTTTTCTTTCTTTCTGAGTTTATATATTTGTTATAAACTACTAGTATTTGTTTGGACTTTGGACCATCTGTGTAAAAAAAAAAAAAAAATGGCAACTGGTTTTGTTTTGTCTCACGAAAATCGGAATTTTTTTTTTCATCATTTGGGTTTTCTGCTAATTAAAGAAATTGCGAGTGATTGCAATATATATAGAGTTCTGTTTTAGTTATGATCTCTAGCATGCTGACACTGCATGTTTCTGGGATGTAACTGGCTTTTTGCCACACTCTTGAATGATTGGTACACAATATATATATACAATGAATTAGGATTTGATAGCCATCTTTATATGGGAAAGCAGCCATAATTGGTGGATGATTAGTGTATAATTTGTAATTGATGTGTTACAGGTTTGAGGGATTATTATGAGCAGGCGAAAGGATCCCTTCCACTTAATTTCCTCTCATTCCATCTATTTATTTTTTATTTTTATTTTTTTTTGTGAAGGACATCTATTATTTTAGTCAGATGTGAGATATGTGGTATTAAAATAACCAATGGTTTTAAAACCATATGTGTAAACTATACATAATCAAACAAATGGCACGATCATAAATTGGCTAAAATTGAAAATTTAAATGGAGAGAATCTTCTCCCACATGTAATGACTAAGTATACGATATATAAATATAAATAAATAAATAAATATATATATATATATATATATGTGTGTGTGTGTGTGTGAGTGCCTTTTTTGTGACACTCAGGTCCAAGGATCCTGGGTCAAATAGTTTGTGGTTTGATGGACCAGACTTTGATTCATCGCAGCTAACAGCTGTTTAAGAATCAAGTAGTACACAGGGCATGCTTCCTACAATACATGTAAACTAATAAGCAAGGATATTTGTATTGAAAGACAAATCAAAACAGCGAGGTAAATGCAGAGATCAAAATAACAAAAGCACAAAACAATGCTATAAGGATCCTTAAATCAGTGAGAAATATTTCATTGAAATTTTCTTTGTTATGGTTACAGTACGCTCACTAAGACGTGATACAAGGTTCAAGCAAGCTCAAAAATTACAGTCTTGAATGACTATTCCAACCTTCAAGACTTGCAAAGTTTGATTCTTTTTGAATCCGAGTATGTGCAATAGTGGCTTTTATAGGATACCGGAAAGTAATATTACTAACTTTCCCTGAGTTTTCTCTTCTTTACAAAATTTCATCAATAGTTTTTCACTCCTCCGAATCTCTCTCTGCCTTCTTCGCAACCTTTCCCTCCCTTTTATAGTGATATTTTGGAGTCCCAGGGGAACCATTGGTTCCCCCGTTTTGTCTTCTGGTTAATAGGGCATGTACCGTGCCCATCACTCAGCAGGTTCTATTCCCTGTTTTTCATTCTTCCCTTCTTTTCAGCTTCGATTCCTTTGAAAGTTCATGGTTGGTTACCTATTTCGGGATATGCTGAGGTCACGCCTTTCTTAATCCCACCATTTGGCAGTTCTTCCTTTTTGCCTTTTTTCCCAACCAGGCGGAATCCCATTCTGCCAGTTTGAAAGTCGTTCATTGCCATTCCCTTTTTCGTACTTCACCATTCTGGTTCCCCGAGGCGCTTCCCACTTGCGCCGTGAGAGGTCGCTGATTCTTTCTTCTTTTCTTGCTGGGTCGTTTGGCGCTTATGGCTTCTACTTTGTTTCTTATTTTTCTTTTTGTCTTTTTCTTTCGAACTGTCTTAATCTTTCTTTGACTTTGCTTATGCGCCTAGGAGGATCCGCGCCTCTTGGTGGTCACTGAGGATCCTGGCTATTTCTTCTTCAACCTTTTGACGTGGGCTTCTCTTCCTTCTTGATGCTTCTTTTAGGCTTTAAGCCTCTTGAGCCTGCCACTTCTTCTCTTTTGTGGTCCCCTTGCACCTGCTTCCTTGGGCTTAACTTATTTTCGTTTGGGCTTGGCTCACTTCTTTGGGCTTGGGCACTGTGATCTTTTTTTAGACCTCAACATTTACCCCCCGAGCTCGTGGGTTGCCTAAAGCCCACGCGTGAGTAATTCAAGGTTCCTTAGATTTTGTAGGATCTTCTTTTAATTACCCCTGGGTTCCCTTCTTTCTTACTCAAGATCCCGGCCTTTCTTGCTGCTCTTCTTTTTTTTTTTTTTTGGTCATCTTAGTCTTTTGCTGTGTTTCGTGTTCCCTCATTTTACAATTTCCTCTTTGCACGAGACGTGGCAGTTGAGTATTTGGAGTAAAATTTCCTTTACCCACCTTTCTCGTTCCCCGTAACTTCCATTAATAACTGCTAATTAATCTCTTCTTCAAAATTAAATTTTTTGGCAA
This sequence comes from Quercus lobata, assembly GCF_001633185.2. NCBI lineage: Eukaryota > Viridiplantae > Streptophyta > Magnoliopsida > Fagales > Fagaceae > Quercus > Quercus lobata. The sequence continues at coordinate 40,376,682 of NC_044904.1, forward strand.
CTGGCGCGTCTTTCCATACACTGTCTTCTCCAACTGCTCTTTGCGCTTTTATTGCGACCGCTTCACATTATCACTTTGCTTCTCTGAGTCTTTCATTCTTAGGTCTCTTTTCTCTCTTATCAGACAGTCTGTTATTCCAGTCTTCCCTTTTTCGTTCTTTCAATCCCCTTTCTTCTCATTATTCTCATTGTTCCAATGGCTTCTTCTTCTTCTCGAAAAAGAAGAGAGCGCACCCCAAGCCCTTCTAAGGGCGAAGGTTCTTCTGGTTCTGCTTCGAGTTAATCTCACGAAGTCACTGAGCGTCTAGCCTTTCCTTTACGGGACCCCTGGTACTCTCCCAGTCTGTTTTTTCCTCAGGTATCTCATGGCAAGGCTCCTTCGTCTCCTCATGCTTGGAAGTTTTCTTGCCAGGCGGGTTTTGCTAGTTCCGCCCAGGTTCCAGACCCTAGAGAGATTTTTGACTTTCATATTAGACAAGGAATTCGAGAGGCGGTACCTATATTTTACGATTTTGTTCCTGGGAAAATCCAAGGTTGGCCCATCTGGGTAGATAAGGAACTATCTAATGTGGACTTTGTGGGTCGCTTGGAGCGCGCTGGTATCCTAAAAGCGGTGGCAATTTCCAGAAATCTCGAGGGTTTCAGAGATGCCAAGGGGCTCAGGAATCTGGTATGCCATTGGTGCCCTTCTCTTCATACTTTTTTCTTTTCTGTTGGTGAGTTGACGATTACCTTGGAGGATGTGGTTAATAACTTCCTTCTCCCAGTATTTGGTGATGAAAGTCCTTTTGATATCAGCCTTTCTGAAGAGGATCTTGCGGTGGAAGATAAGCTGTTTGGCCATTTTGGTGGTCGCACTGCCTCTCCCGGTGGTAAGCCAGCCAGAATGGGGAGATGGGTGATGACCCTTTCCCGTGAGAAAAATAAAGAAGTTAGGTGGGTTGGTTTCTTAGCATTTTGGCTTAGCAAATTTTTGTTCAGTGAGTTCCTTGGGTACGGGGTTAAATCTTCCTTCTTCCATTAGCGATTAAGTTGGCTCGAGGTACTCAATACCCTTTAGCCCCTCTGTTTTTGGGTCATGTTTATTCTCAATTGGATCAGCTTCATGGAAATGAGGCCGAAGGTGATTCTTGTTATGTGATTACTTCGTCTCTTCACTGTGCTATTCTTTAAATTTTCATGTGGGACCGTTCTTCAGCCACTTTGGCAAAGTGTAGGAATTTGAAGTTTGTAAAGGATAAATTCCAAGGATCCCCTGATATAGTGAAGGGTCTTTGTGGTAATTTGACTGATGCTTTCCCTATTATCTTTCGTTGGATCAGTTTGAAAGGTGGTGGCCTCAACCTTGTTGAGTTATTTGATCAAGCAGGAAATTTATGTTGGAGATCTCCTCGTGAGTTTGGTCTTGGCTTTGCGTACGACTCTGTGTTGTCTTCCTTTTTATCTTCTACAGGTAATACTTTTGATCTGCGTCGTGGTGATGAGGGCAGTCTGGCTTATCTTGCTTGCATTAGCCTCTCTTGGCTTCCTATGCCTTCTTTGAGTGGTCCAAGATATACCCATTATTCAGCATATCGGGTGCTGCAGCAGTTTGGTTTTGACCAGGACATTCCACCAATTTTTAAGGATATAGTGCCGTTCCTTCCTTCTTTGGATCCTTTCTTGAGGCTGCAGGCCTTCTCTTATTGGTCACGGAGGAGCCCCCAGTTTGCAGTGCCTAACTCTCAAAGAGGAGTTTTTGCTTCTAACGGTTATGCTGGTTACTGGAGAAGAGTACAGAAGTCTTTTTTTGATTATGTTGGGTCTGGTTCAGTTCGGGAAACCCCTAGTCTTAGCATTGCCTCTGCTCCGACATCCAATAGACGTTTATCCCTACCTACTACTGGGATTGTTTCTGCTTTCGTAAGTAGTAAGACTGGGTTTGCAAAATGGCATGCCTCTAGGGGAGGTTGGGTGACATATGCACAAGATTTTCTCGGAACTTGGTTGGGTTGCAGTCTTATTATTGGTACTTCCCCCGGAGTACCTATTAAAAAAGGTGCAGTGGAGACAATACGTGCTGCTACCGCTTTAGGTAAAGGCAAGGATGTCAGGCCGAAAAAGAAGAAAACAGTTGATGTTGAGGAAAGTACAGAAGGTGTGAAGACTGGTCCTGAGGCGAAAAGGAGAAAAACTGGGAAATCCCAGACACATTTGGTATCCCAGGAAGACAAGGAAGTCGGGCAACCTTTGGCTTCAAGGACCCGGAAGAAGACCAAGGTAGAGTCTTCTTTTTCCCAGGTTCCTGTGACTTCTTCAGTCCATGGTCCTTTAGGATCCTCTGATTTTGTATCCCAGCCCCCCTTAGGACCCTCTGGGTGTACTCGTAGTAAGTAAAAGACCTCCAAAGAATCTGTAGAGAGAGAGAGAAGGGTAGGACCTCTTTCCTTCTTCTCTCTTTTTCATTTGTTCATATTTTTGCAGTTACTACCTCTTTTTTAGCTAACAAGTGATTGTTTCCTTTGTAGTCCAAACGCAAGTCGGACTTCAAGAAGGGCAAAAGTCAATCGTCTGGTGATGATGTGGTATGGATTTCCCTTGTTCATGCTTCTCCGTTTGCTCTAGTACTATGTTGTCTGTATTACCCCGTTGTCTTCACTTATTACTGTTTGCTTATTCCTTTCTTTTCTCTTTAGGTGGAGGTGTCCTCTCCTATGACCGGCAAAGTTCTGGAAGAAAAAACTGTTACAGCCCTTTCTATTGCATTTCCTGTTATGGAGGAGGAGCCCCCTAGTGGTGGTCTAGCTAAGGAGACCGGGCAACCGATGCAGAGTGCCCAAACTTCTCAAGATCCCGAAGCTTCCAAGATCCCTGCATCTCACAGTCCTCAGTTTGAGCGCACTCCCAGTCCCATCAGAACCGTGTTTCCTCAAACATTGTCAGGTAAAGAGAGTTTGGGAGGCACACCTTTATCCAAACAAACAGGTGAGCCGTATTTCCCTTTAAAATAGTGTTTCATCTCTATTTCTCTTTGTTCCCCTCTTTTTTTTTTTTTTGAGTTTCTTCTTTCCTTTCTCCTTTTAGGTCAAGCCAGTGTGTGGTCTGCTCCCAGTGTTGCTTCCTCTTTGGAATCAGAAAACTCGGAAGGTGAGTGTAGATTGTTCCCACTATATAAAAAAAATCCATTGTATTACTCAATCACTATACAATTAAAATAAACAATATTTATTGAGTGTGCAACCAAATACTAAAAAATTATGATTGGAAATTTTAATAAAATTATATATTTGATATCTCTAAATAAACTTTGAGTATATACACTCTAAAAGTGAGAAAAATGAATAGTCATTGCCACATCCAATGAAAAGATTTTTCTTGAACCAGCTTTTCTTTGATAAAATTAATAAAAAAATAAAAAATAAAAAATAAAAACTTTTGATTTATTGGTGAATATTTGGGGCTTAATTAATACATCTAATAGTACATAATTATCTACATTGATAAAAAAATTGGGAGCTTTTGTCATTATTAGGGCCCTCAATTTGTTGATTTTGTATCTCTTTCTGTCTCACCGGTGTATTAATCCTTAAGGATTATGCTCTCTGTTATGGAGGCAATGAGTGTGGAAAAGAATCTATCAATGTTGAAGACATGGAAGCTGCTAGCTAGATATTTTGGATTTGGAGAAGAGTGACATTCTGGTTTATTTTTATTTTATTTTTTTATTATTATTATTATTTTTTTTTTTGGGGTGAGAAGCAGAAGAGTGTGACATTCTTTCTTCTGAAAACATGATCTTCGCCTTGTTTAAATTTGTTCCTTTTTTTCAATTTTTATTATTATGCTATTACCACAAAATATAGGCCCATGAAGATAAGAGGGCTTAGAGACACCAATAAATTATTAAAAGACTATAAGCCATCACTTAATTTTGGTTGAGGGAAATTAGATTTTGTACCATAGTTTTCTTTATAAAAAGAAAAAAGAAAAAAGAAAAAAAAAAGATTTTGTACTATAGAATTAATACAATTGAATGAATAACAAATGGTATTGATATATCTAAACCTAGCTAGCTGTTGAAGTGCATGACCTTTGGTGCAAACTTCAACAGCCTTTCCAAAGTAGCATGTGGAAACTTCCTCGCAAACAAGAAGCAAATATTTGTTATACTTCCATTATACTCACACAAACTTCCACTCCTCAATGCCTTCAAAAACGCAGGGGTCACTTGTGTTCTTTGATACTCAGCTGGGTGTGGTCCACGCCTTGACCAATCAACCCAAGTCAAACTCCTATTTGAATTGTTCTCCCAAAACCTTATACTCACAAATGTCGGTAAATAATGTTCATCAGCATAACATCCACCATGGCAATGCTTCTGAAAAACTGGGAAATATTCTCGATCAGACACGACTTCAATGGCGAGGTCTCGATCCATTTCGAACCATTGGGACCCTTTTCTCCATTGCCTAACTGTGATTTTTGGGTACATGTGGGGATTATATCGTCCACGTCCAACGGGGCTAATCTCATCATAGGCCATTACAAAATTTTGGGAGGAGTTTATGAGGTAAGAGTAAACCATGGAGAAGTTGAAGAGAGGAATGCATGCCTCTGAGAGAAGTACAAAACGTTGGTTTGAGAAATCAAGGAGTGCATTTGCTAGTAAGCGGCGCTCAGCCTCAATCATGTTCACCTGACCCCATCCAACTTCCTGCATCAATTTGGTATGAAGATCAATCAAGAGTAATCTAGGAAACATGTCACAACTTGTTAAAAAAACAAAATGTATCCTTAGTATTGCTCTTTATCTAATTTTGTTTCTAAAATGAAGCTAAATAAAAATGATTATGTGATAATATATTCCTATAATTAATCTTCAATTTTTTCTCATCTCTTACTTTTTGTATGTCACCATTTCAGTACCTTTTTTTTTATGTCGCATTCCAGTTTGGTCACGTCTCACAGAATGAGTGAGTAGTAAGTACAAAACAAAATCTTTGCAATGAAACTGAAACTATTTTTGGAGTTTTCGAACACATGCATGGTCTTATACATGCCAAAAATGGGAATCCACAAGCATAACCATAAAAGCTGTTAATGTGGCGGAGCCACATGTATCCTTGTGGGGGCCTAGGCCCCTCCAAAATTTTTAATTTTTTTTTTACAATTTATGTATTTTTTATAAATATTTAAAGGTTATATGAAAAAACATAGGAGTTGACCCCTCAAAAGAAAGCATTGATCAAATAATTTAGTAATTTTTCCTAAAAAAGAGAGAGTTTAGAGTTGATATACAATTGCAATAGAATGAAATAGTTAGATAGTAAATTTTGTAAGTAAATAGTAGAAGTGTGGAGTCCCTAATTTTTAGCTCAATTTCAATTCCAATTAATATGTTCAAATCATTCAACATTGATAATATATGCAATTTGGTTGAAATTTCCTATTCTCAAGATTTTATCAAGAAATAAAAAAGCTCATATGATACTTCAATTATAACATTATGATATTGATTTGTTAAATATGGATAAAGTTTTGCAAACAATTTATATATTTTATATTTATACACACATACACATATATTATGTGAATTTTTTAGGGAAGTGTCTATTTTTTATTTGAGTTTATTTTGACAAAATATATAGTTCGGTCTCTCCCCAACTCAAGATTCTTGGCTCTGCCACGGCTGTTATAATTTACTTACTGATAAGGCACACCTTGGTTTGGGCCTTTGGGGCCTCTAGTCTACTTTAATTGGTGGCTGAGTTACGGATACGTGGTCTTTTTTCCTTTTATTTATTTTTTTGGTAAACCTGGGTCTTTGTTTTCAATTATGCATAAGCAGTGGGTTCTACTTGTACTTAAGGTGGTATACTAACCATAGATGAATGTAAGAAGATTTATTCAAGAATAATAATAATAAATATATAAGAATGGAAAATTAGGCCTGGGAGTGTTGGGAGGGGGGCTTCGAAGAAATGAGACCAGAGAGTCAGAGACCAGAGAGAGCGTCTTCCTTGGGATGTTAATTGAATTGAATAACCAAACTTGCTCTTCAAAGTTGACCAATAAAATCTTCGACTTTATTTCTCTCGTTCTGTCCAATTTCTATAAATGAAACCGAAAAATTTACTCTTTTACCCTCCTTTGGTTCTCTTTTGCTTTCATTTCTTTCTTTTATTGCAATTTCTACTTTTTAGGAGCAACTCTCCCATTTTTGGTATGTCTCAAACGCTTCTCAGATTTACGTATTTTGAGGAATAAATCTCATAAGATAATTTTTCTGTTTATAGAGCCTAAAAATTAGGTGATTATCTTACGAGACAATATAGTTTTTGTTGACATTGCCATTTACCTTAGGTTTCAATTGGCAAGGATTTCTAGGCAGATATATATCTGTGTTTATATTGTTTAATGAGGAAGTATATCTAGTGAAGAAATACCTATTAAACTCTCTACATTAATTGGACAAGCATTTAACTTACTAGAATTTTGGTACATTTTCGTAGCCACAATTATACTTTTATTCAAACTTATTTTTAAACTAAAATAACCCAATGAAAATAAATTATACCAAACAAAACTACGGATATTCCATTATTCAAATCACATATTCTAAAAAAATTATGATAACAATCTATTGCCGACATGATTTTTTTGTAAACCAAAATTAGATAATTCTGTGCTATTAAATAATGAGATGGAGAACAAAGACTGCTATCCTATATTGTTTTCACTTTTCATCGTTAGCTTAAAATGCACTTTGAGCGTCTTTTTTCAAAGTATAACTTTTTTAAACTTGGTTTTTTAGTATAATTTTTTCAGACGACAACTGAAAGACAAGCTGGACCAAACTGGCAATATGTAAATTTTTTAGACTTTATACTAATGCGTATTATCAATTTAAGGTGGATAATGAAAACTCAATTAGTTCATCAAAAAAACAGAAAAGAAAAAATTAAGTAAGAAATAACCTGCTCAGAGAAAATTTATAAAATTTAAAAAAAAAAAAATGGTAAAGAAACTGACCTGACTAGGAATTCTTCGGCCACGAAACACTGGACTTTCTGCCACTGATTCATTATAAGATGGACTTGAATGCACATAAATTGAGTACAAGCCTTCATGCCCCTTAAAGAATTTCTCCCACAGAGGAGCCATTATAACAGGACCCTTTGCCAAGAATAAGAAAGCAACCTTGGGAACTCGATTAAATGGATACTTACGAATCTGAGGAGCCATTGAAGCTCTCCATAGCAATTCTTCATCATCCATGTCATGCATGACTTTAGGCAGTTTTAGGTACTCTGTCAATCCTATGTGACCAACTTCAGCTTTCAAATTGGGCACTAGAAATTGCGATGATGTTGAATTAGCGGAAAACGAGAATTTGGCGAATTGTAGATTAAAGGAGAAGTTTTTGAGGTAGAAACTAAGTATGACACCAAAGGTCAAACCAAAAGCAAAGAGGAGGAAATAAAAAAGAATTTTTTGTAGCTGTAACTGGGCATTATTGAAAAGCTTGGAAACTGCGATTATTGAGTTTTCTTTTGGAGCCTTCATTTTAGAAGAACTACTAGTAATTTGTGTGGTAATTTAAAACAAACAACTTTTTTTTTTCCTTTACAAGAGAGCTCTAGTACTGCTCAATAGAAAGATGAACAGTTCCTAAGTTGATGCAAAAGGTTCTTTTCTTTGAGGACAAGAGATACCAATCTCCAGTCTAAAAATTCAATTACAACAAAATAGGATGCTATATATCATTCAAACAATAGTAGTAATGATATTTGATAAGTATATCTCAATCAAAAATATAACAAGAAAAAGAGGATGCAGTGATTATAATACAACTGAATAAATCAAGAAATTCTGAAACCTGTATCAAAAGAAGGGATATGTTGTTGATAGATTCAGAGAGAGAGAGAGAGAGAGAGAGAGAGAGATGGCTTAGAGAGATATGATTGTGCCCGTAGCCATCCACACGCTGTTGAATGTTGATGATGGCTTTCTAGACTTATGGGGTTAGGGAGACTCGTCAGGTTTCACCTTTCTTTCTAAAGCAGTTTTAAGTTGATCATGCCCGTTTAGTCTACCTTTTTAACAGGTTCCAAAACTATTTATGTCAAAAAAGGACTTTTCTTTTTAATATTATTATTCATACATATAGCCAATTATTATAAGTTCACCATATATATAAAAATAAATAATAAAAGAGAAATGGAAAAGGCAATGAATGCTTAAATAAAAATCAAAACCGCTCGGTGCCGTATGTTACTGCGAGACCTGAAATGACAAATTACAGACGTTTCCAATGGACTTTGAAATTCAATTGTAATTGAATTCTCAATTAATACGATTAGCCGCCAACTAGTATTTCTAAAAGAAACGTAGTTTCCGTGTCTAGCAATTAGCAATTAGCAATTAGCAAAATAGCAATGCTATCAAGTAGTAGTACATTGCTAAATAAATTGCCAAATACCCACGTGGGATTAGAGAGTCAAAGTGTGAAACCAAACCAAGGGCTTCCTTCTTCTCATTACTTGGGACTTGGGAGAAAAGTCCAACCAATCCCAAATCACACGGTGCATGGATATTCCAGTCATTTTCAAAGTTCCTTACATGTTTATATATATTTTGCAAATCACCATTTATTTTACACCTATATCTTCTCTTTTTTGTTCATTTTTGAAGTCAAGTCCTTTTGTTTATTCCAAGTCAAAGAGACACCAATCAAGAATTTCAAGTTCACTCTCCATGATAGGCGGCGGCCATATGTGATATAATGGAAGTGATGTATAAATTTTTTTTTTTTTTTGAGAATAAGTGATGTATATAATTAAAGATAATCTTCCATGAAAATGATATATCTTCCATCACAATAAGATATATAAATAGTTATGAAAAAAATTAACAGTTATTAAAATATTTTTGTCCCTAGTATTAGTCTTTCTTTTCAATAATTTTTTAATGGAATATTTCAATAACTTTATGAGCAACTTCTTTTCACAATTATTGACTGTTATATAATAAAAATTGTGTCAATGAATAAACAGCAATAAAAAGTGATATTACTCTAATTTCATGTCAACAATTTCAAGGGCAATTAAAAGGAAAAGTAATATGTCCCTATCGATACTATTATTATAATGAGTTTAAATTCTATAAAAGATGTGGTGTAAAATTCAAATTTTACACATTTTGATTCCAACATTGCACATCATCTTATTACATATTAAAGAATATGCACAACCACATCCAATAAATTCTAATACCAAATTGAAAATCCAACCAAATTGGAAATTTATTGAGATGTTATTAAGTGTGGTAAGATGTATTAAGTTTTAAGTAAAAAAAATTAATGTGACAATTTTTTATTGGATAATGTAAAACATGAATTTTACCCCATTCTTACCAGATTCAAACTCATATAAAATTATTATTTTTGGATATGATGATTCACTGAAGTCTGCATTGTTGAAGATTTATTTTTCCTGGATGAATTGCTGAAGATTATGATTGTGCATAGTACGAGAAAAAACAAAAAACAAGTGCGATTGTCATTAGAAAGGGCCAAACTGAATTCGTTGCAAACAAAGGGCACCTTATTGGAAAATTTGTTATCCCTTGTGGATCATCCCGAAAGAAAAGGACAGATCAACCAAAATAAGTAGGTAATATATGATATTCTTTCTTCTCAATTCTTCCAAAAAAAAAAAAAAACTCAAAGTTTAATAAAGAGGCACCCAAATAATATATATATATATATTTATATATATATATATATATATATAACTATTATCATAGAGCTAAGAAGGAAATTGAAACCACCAATATTTCATTAATGAAATTGACATAATAGGTAACTTGGTATGAATTTTTTTTTTTTTTTTTTTTGAAAAATAGGTATGAATCATATCTAGAGTATCATGTATTGTATCGTAAGATCTTCAATATGAATAAATATAATAATTCTCATATTATTAAAGCATACCTTCAATTTTCGCTCATTATTTGTATTAGCTCTTATACTCTTTTTTGCAACTTCATTCCTTTTCTTTCCTTTTTATTATTATTTATAATTACAATAATTAATGGAAATTGTGCAGGTAAAACTCAGCTCGTAAAATGGTTAAGGTCACAATTAATTTAGAGTGTAGGTTTAAAACAATCCACAAGAAGAGATTTGAACAAGAACTGAAGTTTACTTAAAAAACGACGTAAAAAGGCTATCTTTTATATTTCTTTACAAAGATTACAAGTCTCTCTCAAAAACAAGCTCTAAAACCATGCTTATCCACCTATTCTCTCTCTATTTCTTTCTTTTTCTCTCTTTTTTCAAAAGAAGGTCCCCTTCTTTTTGCCCTTATCCCTCCTTATATTTGCCATGCCTTCTTCTATAGCATGTGTTGCCCTTGTACAACTAGGCAACTTGATGTCCCATCAGGCTCTTCTTTCCTTATTTTTCATGATGCACGGAGACTTTTAGGGCTCTTTACACTGTTCAGACCAGTCATTCAATAATAAATGCAACTATGCCAAACAGGTGAGCTTCAAAACGTGATTATAGAACCACCAAGAAGCTTCAAAAGGTTTCTTCAAATAATTTTGCATGTCCCAGATGCTATCTTCAACACCTCGGGCAATGCTTCATCTTGTATTGCACAGTAGAAACTTATCCTCAAAGGTCATCTCAGATGAAGCCATGTCCTCGAACAGAGGGCAATGTGTCATTTGATCCGTAGTTCAAGGTTTTGATTTAGACCTTCTTGTTAGGGCTTGTGTTGGGCTTTATTTCACATACAGTCCCAGCGGCCCAAGACTGTTTGGGCCTTAAATGAAACAATCCCCAATAGAAATATTTTCGATTGTCATAATCTTTAACAAGCTTTCAATCAATGAAAAAACATTTTACAAGTTTAATCACATTTTACTAGTAAAGAAGGACTCGAAAATGCAAAAAATGTTTTCTAAAATATAATTTATAGTAAAATTAATAGAGCGTAAAATATTTAAATCGTAGTTGATTTTCTCATATATGAAAAATGTGTTTTTTTTTTTTAGTTTTTATTATTGCTACATTTTTGTTTTATTGACTTGTATATATTTAGATATACAAAGCAGCTTTATTATTTAATTTAATTATTTAAAATTAATTAAATTTTTATATATTTCATAATCTTAAAACTATCCATATAATCTAAATGTGTAATCTCTATTTTTTTTTTTTAAATCTTGATCTAAAATTTTAAAAAACATATATTAATTATGGTCAATATGATTTAAAGACAATTCACATTTTACATATTGATTGGCTGAAGAAAAAAAAACTTTAAATAATGTAAAAACTAACTTGATGTGAATATTTTTGTTATACATGAGAAAACAACCTATGTGCTAAATTCCCATTAAAAAAAAACATGTGTTAAATTTCTAGCTCCAATCAAGAAATTCAAGACTCCTCCAAGCTTCGCTTCACAGTGTAGTAATGTATTCTCAATTTCCCATTTGATGGCTTTGAATTTTGATTAATCCCTACAGAGTTCAAAATAAGGCTTCCCCTGTTCGTACGTTGACCATTACTTTCAATTTGTTATTAACAAGTAAAAATAAACAACAAAAATGTTCGTTGAATGCTATCTTAAGGACCAAGTTAAATTTTCAGTTTCTTTTATATATATCTCTTAATATATAAAAAGCGGCTATACCGCTACAGTATTTTGTTTATGTGCACAAAATGTATTTCACTGTGTAGCACTGTAGCTACAACAGTGCTTTGGTTTTGTGACTCTTTTTTTTTTTTTAACCTTTTGTTTAAGTTTTGCACAGTAACTACAGTGCCAACAAATTTCAAAATATTTTCACAATTATTGAGATGTCAATTTTTTATAAGTCAAAATAAAATAATAAAATATGAAACTGTGACCAACCATAACTGAAAATAAATGTTTTGTGAAAATGTTATGACACTTGTTAGTACAGTATTTTTGCACTGTAGCTACAGTACCAAGTAGTACAGTAGCTACAGTACCTTTTTTTTTTTAAGTAATCTGTTTGTGTTTTTTTTTTTTTTTTTTTAATATTTATGTAAGCTAGTATATATATTGTTATACTGACACAACAAATTTTACAATATTTTCACAATTATTGACGTGTCAATTTCTTACAAACCGAAATAAAATAATAAAATATGAGATTGAGACCAACCACAACTAAAAATAAATGTTTATAATAAAAGTGCGAATGCATGCACAGTGTCTTGGCACTGTACATCCAGTGTTTTCGCACTGTGCAACACTGTAGTTACAACAATGCTTTGGTTTAATTAGTCTTTTTTTTTTAGTAATCGGTTTGTGTTTTTTCTTTTTCTTTTTCTTTTAAATATTGATGTAAGCTGACATTTATATTGATATACTGACACAACAAATTTCACAATATTTTCACAATTATTGACGTATCAATTTCTTACAAGTCGAAATAAAATAATAAAATATGAGGCTGTAGCCAACCACAACTGAAAATAAATATTTTAAAAAAATGTTATAATATTTATTGTTATCACAGTATTTTCACAATTGTTGAAATCTCAGTTTCTTTTATATCAAATAAAAAATGTTAAATCCACAACATTTTAACATTAATTTCACAACAAATTATAGGTAAGCTATTATTAATGGATAGCACTGAAGCTACAGTGCTTTTGGTTTATTCAACTGGCACTGTAACTACAATGCCTAAAGTTTTCAGTGACCAACCACAACTGAAAATAAATGTTTTGAGAATAACAATAACAATGTTATCAATTTAAAACCAATAATTTTTCATTTAGAATTTGTTCTAAAAATGTTATGAATGTATCATTTCTCTCAAATAAAATAAAAAATTATCTATTCAGATCCTAAAAATGAAGATATTGTGAAAATATTGTGATATTTTGTTGTATTCTTAAACTTCTTTTTAATATAATCAAATTAGGTGAACCAAAATTCACAATTTCACACACAAAATTAATATTAATTTTCTCACTATTTGGGCAGCACGTGCAACCAACGCTAGTCTTATATATAAAAGCGGCTATGCCGCTACAGTGCTTTGGCACTGTTTATTCAATGTATTTGCATTGTTCATCCTACCGCACTTTGCCATTTTTTTTTTTTTTTTTTTTTTTTTTTAAGTTTCGAACAATAGCTACAATCCCAGGAGGCACTGTAGCTACAATAGTTATAGTTTTTTTTTTTGGTCTTCCATTTGTGCTTTTTTTTTTCTTTTATATATATTGTTTTACTGACACAATAAATTTCACAATATTTTTATAATTATTGAGGTGTCAATTTCTTATAAGTCAAAATAAAATAATAAAATATGAAATTGTGATAAACCACAACTGAAAATAAATGTTTTGTGAAAATGTTGTGATATTTGTTAGGTAAATGTGTAAAAACTACAGTACTTTTGGTTTGTTCAAGTGGCACGGTAGCTACAGAGTTTTTTTTTTTTTTTTTTTTCTTCAGTCTTTCATTTGTACTTTTTTTTCTTTTAAATATTTATAAGAACCCGCATATATAATGTTATATTGACATAACAAATTTCTTATATAAAAGCGGCTATGCCGCTACAGTGCTTCGGCACTATTTATTCAGTGTATTTCCATTGTTCATCCCACTGTTCATCTACAGTGAAAATTTGGTGGGGCACTTTGCCTTTCTTCTTGTTTTTTTTTTTTTTTTTTTAAGTTTCGAACAGTAGCTACAGTCCCAGGCGGCACTGTAGCTACAATAGTTTATAGTTTTTTTTTTTTTTTTTTTCTTTTATATATAAATTATTTTACTGACATAACAAATTTCACAATATTTTTACAATTATTGAGGTGTCTATTGAATTAAACATCTTTATATAAAAAGCGTCTATGCCGCTACAGTGCCTTGACACTGTGCACCTAGTGTTTTTCATTGTGCAAGCACTGTAGCGGCAACAATGCTTTGGTTTCATGAGTCTTTTTTTTTTTTTTTTTGGGTCTTCCGTTTGTATTTTTTTTTCTTTTATATATATTATTATACTGACACAACAAATTTCACAATATTTTCACAATTATTGAGATGTAAAGCGCGAATGCGTGTACAGAGTTTTTGCACTGTACATCTACAGTGCCATTTTGTTGAGCCACCGTATCTTATCTTTTTTTTTTCTTTTTTTTTTTTGAACAATAGCTACAATACCAAGCGGCATTGTAGCTACAGTTGCTATAGGTTTTTTTTTTTAGTCTTATGTTTGTACTTTTTTTTTTCCTTTTATATATATATTGTTATACTGATACAGTAAATTTCATAATATTTTCACAATTATTGACAGTGCTTTGGTAATATACATTTGGTGAGCAGTGGCACTGTAGCTACAGTACCAAGCGGCATTGTAGCTACAGTGCCTAAAGTTTTTTTTTTTTTTTTTTTTTTTTTTTTTTTTTCGGTTTTTTTTTCTTTTAAATATTTTTGTAAGCTGATATATATATTGTTATACTGACACAACAAATTTCACAATATTTTCACAATTATTGACATGTCAATTCTTACAAGTCGAAATAAAATAATAAAATATGAGACTGTGACCAACCACAATTAAAAATAAATGTTTTGAAAAAATGTTACAACACTTATTGTGCAGTGCTTTTCCTTTATCGCGAATGCGCGTATGCACAGTAGCTACAGTGCTTTTGGTTTAGTTAACTGGCACTGTAGCTACAGTGCCAAAGTTTTTTTTTTTTAGTAATTGGTTTGTGTTTTTTTTTTTTTTCCTTTTAAATATTTATGTAAGCTGGTATATATATTGTTATACTAACACAACAAATTTCACAATATTTTCACAATTATTCACGTGTCAATTTCTTACAAGTCGAAATAAAATAATAAAATATGAGACTGTGACTAGCCACAATTAAAAATAAATGTTTTGAGAAAATGTTACAACACTTATTGTTATTACAATATTTTCGCAATTGTTAAGATCTCAGTTTTTTTTAGATCAAATAAAAAAAATGCTAAGTCCACAATATTTTAACACTAATTTCTACAGTGCCTAAAGTTTTTTTTTTTTCCCCCAATTATCAGTTTGTGTTTTTTTTTTTTTTTTTAAATTTTTTTTTAAGCTGGCATATCTATTAACTATATAAAAAAAGCCAAGGTTCATAAATAGTGTTTTTTTAGTTTATTCAATTAGTGAAGTGCACTTTTTGTTTTCCTTTTATTTTTTTATTTTTTTTTTTCCCTTCAAGTATGCCTGTTGGTTTAAGCTTTGTTTTTTTTTTTTTAATCTTTATATATTTACTTTGTACTTGCAATGCAAGTTTACATTGTAAATACACAAAAGTGGTTAATATTATACACATTTGCACAAAAAATGGTAAATATTGTACAAATTTGGTAAATGTGTACAAAATTTGCCAATTTTTTTGTGTCTACAATATAAATTTACATTGTAATTAAGTTACAATATAAATTTACATTGTAATTAAGTACAATGTACACATAGAGATATTGTGAAAATGTTGTGATGCATGTGTCAATTCCTTATGGGTCAAAATAAAATAAAATAAAATAATAAAATATCATACCGACATCTAGTACAACTAAAAATGTCATGTCATATTGTTGTTATTACAATATATTCACAACTATTGAAGTGCAAGTTATAGGTCAAAATAAAATAATAAAATATTGGACGGGGATCCGTCATAGTCTTATACGAATGAGATTAAATTTTTATAACATAATTATCAAAATTCTTAAAATTAATGTCTCTTTTGATTAACGTAAATCTCTATGTATTTTAAAAATCAAATGATTTATATATTTATTTTGTGATACAAATAAAATTTAAAATTGATCCTAATCACTTTTTTTTTTTTTTCCATGGCTAACACGTGTCTTGCACGTGCTGCCCTAACTAGTATATATAGACACACACTAATGTCATAGTTTTCCATTCATCTCAATTTATAGATTATGACATAACCTAAAAAATAAATAAATAGCCTTAGAGCTATCATTTAACGATTTCATCTCAATTTTTTTTTTTTTTTCATTCTTGTTACTTATTAGTGCAAAATGAGCAAGACGTTTGAAACTCTTGGCCCTCTTGGCTTGGAATGGTGTTTCAGCAAAATCGAAGATTCAGAAAAACTAATATACGAATTTAAAAAAAAAAAAAAAAAAAAAAAAAAAAAAAAAAAAAAAAAAAAAAAAAAAAAGAGAGAGAGGAGGGAGGGAAAGTAACCAAAAAAAAAGGTACCTAGCAAAAATATTATGAACCAACCATGGAACCCTTATCTTCTTTGTGGAAAGCACCAATTTATTACAGGTAAGCGGAATTATTTTCAAAATTGAATGGTATTGAAAGAAAAGAAGCAAAGAGAGATATATATTTGTAAAGTTGTGATTTTCAATTTTGTTATTGTTGGCTTAAATTCTATTTTATTTCGTATCAAATTTGATTGTATTTCTTCAATCATTTCACTGTATGTTTGTGGGATTTAATGTAATGGGTTAGTGTGTGAAATTGGTGAAGAACTATGAAGAATAGAGGATCTCGCAACTAACTCGTGAGTGGAGCAACCCGCAAAAGGTCACATTAGGAGCATATGCTGGAAATTGAAAGGTTTAAGTGCTTGATGGCATCTCATGAGTGGCTCGGACTTGACTCGTGAGACGCACTACCAGCCTATTTGTGTGCTTTTCCTCATTTCTTTACCCACACTATATAAGCCCACATTACCCACGAAATTGTAAAGAGATTTTCATGGAGAAAATCCTAGAAATCCATTTGAAAGTTAGAGATTGCACACTCACAATCCTCTACACAATTATCTTAGTTTTCCTCTACTCCTACCTCTCTAATTACATATCCTTTGAGAGGTTCTTAACCGAAATGCATAACTCACCCATTCTGAGTGTTGTGAGTTGTTTTGGTACTCATGGGAAGCATTGAATGAATCCATTCTTTGGTGGATGCAATTGGAGCTAATTGCGGGATTCAGAAAGCTAGTGGAGATTGGCTCGATGAAGCTCATTGATAGTTGGGACTCGGAGGATCTAAGTATAGAGGGTAATTTAGGCTTAGAGTGTCTATATTATAATCCTTGTACTCCAACTTATTTACTAGTGGATTGATTCGGCTTAGAGGGCCACAGAGAGGATTTTACGTCGAGCACTTCGGTTTTCCTCTTTGATAACACATCGCGATGCTATCTTGTGTTTGCATCTCTCTTCCCTTACTCCTTGTGTTTTACATGTAATTGTTTTTTATGTATGCCCATGCACTAGGAAGTGGTCCCCGTTAATTGCACTTTGATTATTCTTATTCTGCACTTAATTGAGTAGATTAAAAAGCAATTAAGCCGTAATTTTAAAATTAGGGGTCTAAACAAGCCATAGTAGTTCTACTATTGAGTTTTCAATATTGGTGTATTTATAAATCTTAGAAACTATTTTTATTTGAATTTCAATTGAAACGTGGGGCATTTAAATTTATGTGGGGTGTTTCAATGAGGATATGTGGTAGTGCCTAAATTTAAGGAATATGGATGAGAAGTTATAGTAATGGTTTTATAGGACGAGCGTTTTTTTTTTTTCCCAAATTAAAAAAAAAAAAAAAAAGGAGATTTGAGGTAAAATAAAAACAAAAGGTGAGCTTAGGGATTAAGAAAACTGGAAATTAAAAAAATACAAAAATGTGAATTAAGAAAACCAGAAATTCAAAAAAAAATTAAATAAAAGAGACCGGTGAGTCTTGATAAAAAAAAAAAAAAAAAAAAAAAAAAAAAAAAAAAAAAAAAAAAAAAAAGGCACCGATTAACAGGACCCTTTTTTTATTCATTTGTCAATACTCACATTTTCCATGGGCATGAACCAAATAACTCGTAATCGAGCATAGCATCCGATCAATGAATGTTTACTGGAACCGGAAATCTCAATCAGCAGTAAAACAAATCCCAAAGCAATCTTAAGCTCAAAATCAAGTCATAAATTGTACAATAATAAAAGATTTTAATCGAAACTAGGAAAACAAATGAAAGAAATCAACGTCCCTTTTCTTCCTATCTGTTTGTTGATAGACATATGAGAAAAACCTTGTCATTAATTTTCCCCCTCATCATGAAGTCAAAATGGAAATCCCATGGATTTGACGAGTTTGTCGACTCTGCCTTCTAGCCTCTAAACTTTATAACGAACTACAAATATTTTTGGGACTAATTTAAGGTTGAGATTTTTTTTTTTTTTTTACTGGTGTTGGTGCACCAGTAGTGAGAAAATTAATATAAATTTTGTGCGAAAACCGTGAATTTTGTCTCACTCAATTTGACTATATTAAAAAAGAAGTCTAAGAATACAATAAAATATCACAATATTTTCACAATATCTTTAATTTTAGGATCCAAATAGATATTTTTTTTTTATTTTATTTAAGAGAAATGTTACATTCATAACATTTTTAGAACAAATTCTAAATGACAAGTTATTATTGGTTTTAAACTGATAACATTGTTATTGTTATTCTCAAAACATTTATTTTCAATTATGGTTGGTCACAGTCTCATATTTTATTATTTTATTTTGACTTGTAAGAAATTAATACTTCAATATTTGTAAAAATATTGTGAAATTTGTTGTGTCGGTATAACAATATATATGCCAGCTTACATAAATATTTAAAAGAAAGAAAGAAAAAAAAAAACCACAAACCGATTACTTGGAAAAAAAAAAAAAAAAAAAAACTTTAGGCACGGTAAAAATTAATGTTAAAATGTTGTGGACTTAGCATTTTTTTATTTATTTGATCTATAAGAAACTGAGATCTCAACAATTGTGAAAATATTGTGATAATAATAAGTGCTGTAACATTTTCTCAAAACATTTATTTTCAGTTGTTTTTAGTCACAGTCTCATATTTTATTATTTTATTTCGACTTATAAGAAATTGATATGTCAATAATTGTGAAAATATTATGAAATTTGTTGTGTCAATATAACAATATAATGCCAGCTTACATAAATATTTCAAAAAAAAAAAAAAAAAACTTTAGGTATTGTAGCTATCGTGCTAGTTGAATAAACCAAAAGCACTGTAGCTCCAGTGCTATCCATCAATAAAAGCTTACCTATGATTTGTTATGAAATTAATGTTAAAATGTTGTGGATTTAGCATTTTTTTTATTTGATATATAAGAAACTTAGATCTCAACAATTGTAAAAATATTGTGATAACAATAAGTGTTGTAACATTTTCTCAAAACATTTATTTTCAATTGTAGTTGGTCACAGTCTCATATTTTATTTTTTTAATTTCAATTTTTAAGAAATTGATACTTCAATAATTGTGAAAATATTATGAAATTTGCTGTGTCAGTATAACAATTTATATACCAGTTTATATAAATATTTAAAAAAAAAATACACAAACCGATTACTGGGAAAAAAAAAACTTTAAGCACTGTAGAAATTAATGTTAAAATGTTGTGGACTTAGCATTTTTTTTATTTGATCTATAAGAAACTGCGATCTCAACAATTGTGAAAATATTGTGATAACAATAAGTGTTGTAACATTTTTTTAAAACATTTATTTTCAGTTGTGGTTAGTTACAGTCTCATATTTTATTATTTTATTTCAACTTGTAGAAATTGATACGTCAATAATTGTGAAAATATTGTGAAATTTATTGTATCAGTATAACAATATAAATGTTAGTTTACATCAATATTTAAAAGAAAAAAAAAAAAAAAAACTTTAGGCACTGTAGCTTGTAGCTACAGTGCCAGTTGAATAAAAAAAAGGGTTTTAAAAAAAATCATGAAACTAAAGTACTGTTGCAGCTACAGTATATGCACAGTGAACAACACTGGATGCACAGTGCCAAAGCACTGTTCGCGCATTGGTACTTTTATTATTAAGATAAAAACCAGATTGAATTGCCGACAATTATTTTCACATGCTTTCACTAATTAAACATGGACATCAATAATAATAATAATAAAATGTGCACATCACGCGTGAAATTATGGACATTATAAACACAGTATATAATAATAAGTGCAAAAAAATATTTTTCATTTGGTTAATACTTAATAGAAATGAAAATAAGAGCAGGAAGGATGGTATGCACAATGATACCGTTAAGTTGAGAATCAAATTCACTTTCTAGTCGTAAAGACTTTATAGTGCTGCAACGATGAGTTAAGATTGCTATGAGGGTTAGGGGGACAGGTTTGTTCTGCTGCTGGTGGGGATTGTTAGTTTCAGTTACCTTAATCAGTTACTATCGTCTTTGTTCGGTTGTGGTCTTCTTCATTGACCGTTAGGGAGCCCTGGTTCATGTCCTCCTAGTCCAGGTGCACCCACCCAATAATATGTAAATGTGGAGGTTGATTCTTTTTTTTTGAGAAGGATGATTCCTCTGCCAAATAGCACTACCCCGTTTAGGAATGGCCCAGTTAACACCCTCATCCAAGGTCATTATTAATAATTAATGCTCGAGAGACTATGTCCAACATTGTTTTATTTTTCAAACCATTATAATGCTTTTTATCACTTGGAACACAAAGTCATCACTCACCACTGAAACAGACACAACACAATGTTGTTTAACAAGGAAAACTCAAGGCTTGGCTCGAGAAAAGTTTAAATATATTAATTTGTTTAGTAAACAAGTTAAGTTAAAGCCAAAGTTTAGGCTCGAGTATTGAATAAGCCAAGTTCAAATATTATTATTTGTTTGTAAATAAGTTTATGAACATAAAGTACAATTTAATTATATATAATATTATATTTCTATATGTAGACTTGTCAAAAAATACACTTAGATAAACTTGAGATTGAATTATATAAGTATGCAAATAGTTCCATATAATATCAAATTATTATTTCTACTTTATTTATAATATAATCAGTCTATAAGTCTATTCATAGTAAAATCCCATAAATTTGTAAAAGGGTAACAAATTATAATCACTATTTTCTATATATGAGAAAAAATAAATTAATGAAGTAACTTATAAACAAACTCAAAACTTATTCGACAAGAAAATGAACCTAGTGTGAACGTGTAATATTGTTTGGTAATAGGTTTGGCTAGTTTAAGTTTTATTTATGGCATAACAAAATCTCACAATATTTTTACAACAACTTTATTTTGAGTTGTGATTGGTCCTCGTATAATTTTTATTTTGTTGTATTTTGACCTATGATAACTATTGATACTCATTTTTGTGACACATTTTTTACAAGCTCAATTCAATCGAGTCCAACTACCTTGTGAGCTCAATTCATGTATTATATTTTACTTTATTCTTTTAAGCATGACCCAAGCCCGTGCGACATATTGGGGGAAATTGAGGAAGTGTGATTTGAAGGGTATGAGTCGGGTTTTTTAAGACCTTTTGCATGAGCCTAGCCCATGCGTGCTACCAAGTGGGCAAGGGGCACTACTAGCACCTCAGGCTCATAGAGGAGGTTTTGTACCTGAAATTTTCACCCCAAAACAGCTTTTATGCTCTGACTAACTGTAGCCCAAACTTTCTGTCCAAACCCATTTTTCCTTTTAAAAATAATTGGCTCTCATTGGCCAACTCCAACTGCTAGCCCTCTCTTAGGTGAGTATTCCAATAATTTGAAATGGCTAATCAAAGGTTGCCAATTAGAGCAAACCCTCTTTATTTCCCAAATCATGTTAAAAGAATGTCAAACTCTTCCTTAAACAAAAGTAACCCAAGCCAAGACACCAAATTAGTGTCATGGGGGATAAAAGCCTCTTCTACTACCAAAAAACCAGTAATTAGCAACACTCCACACTTTATATGAAACTCTCTCTTCAACTCAAAAATCAACCAACCACGTTTTCCTCACAAAGTTGAAACTTTAGAGCAAAATCTCATTCAGTCAATTAACATCCTCACAATTCTAAAGTTTAGGGGTGAAAATATGGGTACGGGGGAACCTTCCCTCTCTTCCTCACAACCTCTCCCAATTTTCTCTTCTCACTGACTATGGGTTGAAGTTTCGGACCTGTTGTGTACTTTTTTTTTGCATTTTCTTGTATTTCAATTTTGACATTTTGATTTCTTTTTTGTTAAAGCACCATTAGCCTTTTGTTTATTATATACATTTGGAATTTTGGGCATTATTCTCTACACATAAACATTTCTAAAGAACCCAAGGGAAGATTTTGGTCATTCTTACATATTTGACCCTTGTCGCAAAAACGTCCCCGACAATGACCTAACATCTCAACTTGTCATTTTAAATTTTATGAAATTTTGTTGTGTATGTTGGATATGTTTAAAATTTTTAAACCCTTTTCTTAGAAGCCAAAGTATGTGATTAACTATCCCAAGCCCATGATAAAGCAAGTCAACCAACACGTGGAGACTTAGCAGAAACAAATCCCTAATATCATCTTTGATAAAACTTCTGATTTGGGCAGCTCCGGTGTCAAAGGAATGAAATCCCTCAAATCACTCCTTTGTTGGTAGAATTTCCTAAGTCCACCATCCTTTTTCTTTCCTTATTCACTCTTGCAAAATTCATTACTTTCAACATCTAGAAAACTACTCACTACAATTGGGGAATTCCCTATGGAAAGTAAATCGCAAATGAAGCCAGCCAATTGTATAAGTTTGGTTAATTTTTTATTAGCTCTTCTATATAACCAAAAGGCCATTCCTCTTTTTAAATGGGTGAGAAAAAAAAAAAATAGAGTTCATCTAATATACTATTTCCTCTATCTTTCTTCAATCTTTATATTGGGCAACAAATAACAAGTTCGAAATTCTGTTTGTGAGTGCACACTAATAGAGCCACCATTGTATCCTGGAGAGCAATCACCTAAGCCATTTGCACCAACAAAGTTATTCCAGTGGGGGCGAAATCGCTTCTTTAGAATAGCAGATTAAGTTTTGTGCCTCAGCTCAAATTGAAAAGTTTAATTTGAGCAATCTTCAAACATCATTTCCAACAATCTAAAGAAGTGGTTTTTGCTCTTATTAATTAACGAAATGTCTGTTGTTCCGGATATGTCAAAACTTGAGCCTTTTGATGGAAATCACTATAAGAGGTGGTCTGAACATATGTTATTTTATTTGGAAGCAATCTGTGTGAATTATGTGTTGTTTGATGATTGTGTCCCTGCTGATATGGCTGAACCTGCATGTTCTGCATCTACTTTGATTTATGAAAAAGATAATCGCATATGTCATGGTCATATTTTGGATTATCTGTCAAACTCTTTATTTGATATTTACCGCTCTTATAAGTCTGCAAAAGAAATTTGGGAAGCTTTGAAAAAGAAATATTCAATTGAAGATGTTGGAACTAAGAAATATGTGGTGGGTAGGTTTCTAGACTATAAGATGAGTGATGACAAACCCATCATGGAACAAGTCCATGAGTATCAAAATATTGTTCTTGAAATTCTTGCTGAAGGAATGGTCATTGATGATACATTCCAAGCAGCTACTCTTATTGAAAAGCTGCCACCCTCATGGAAAGAATACAGAAATTATTTGAAACATAAGAAGTGTGATATGTCTTTAGAAGACTTAATTGTCCATATTCAAATTGAGGAATCAAACTAGGAACAGGACAAAAACAACTTGGCAAGTGAATTCTCTTCTAAGGCCAATCTGGTTGAACAAAAACAACCTAGAAAATCTAAAAACTTTTAGAAATATGCTAATGGGAAGGGCCTTAATAAGAAATTTGAGAAAAATGACAACAAATTTAAAAAGTATGATAGGGTGCATAAAAAGAAAAGGGGACCATGCTTTGTGTGTGGGAAAGTTAGGCATAATGCAGCACGATGTAAGTTTAGGAAGGAGGATCCTCTTCACTCTAAACCCCAAGCAAACTTGACTAAGTTAGAGATTATAGTTGATGATGTTTCAGAGGTGAATCTTATTAGCAACCTTTCTAAATGGGTGTTGGATATTGGGCCACTAGGCATATCTATACCAACAGAAACATGTTTGCCGAATATGAGGAAGTTAATGATGGTGAAAATGTCTTCCTAGGTGACATGCTTTGTGTGTGGGAAAGTTAGGCATAATGCAGCACGATGTAAGTTTAGGAAGGAGGATCCTCTTCACTCTAAACCCCAAGCAAACTTGACTAAGTTAGAGATTATAGTTGATGATGTTTCAGAGGTGAATCTTATTAGCAACCTTTCTAAATGGGTGTTGGATATTGGGCCACTAGGCATATCTATACCAACAGAAACATGTTTGCCGAATATGAGGAAGTTAATGATGGTGAAAATGTCTTCCTAGGTGATGCACGCATTGCCAAGGTAGTGGGAAAAGGAAAAGTTGTTCTCAAATTGACATCTAGAAAAATTCTTGCTCTTAATGTTGTCCTTCATGTCCTGACATGCGTAGAAACTTAGGAGGTGTTTGGATTTGCTGTTTCCATAACTCATAACTTAAAAATGGTGGGACCCATGACTCAAAAGGTTGTTTGGATTTCAATAACTTTGTTTCCATAACTCTGTTTCCATCACTCAATGGCATTTTTGTAATTAAAATTACATATGGGTCCCACGGTCAAACTTTTTGCACTGACTTTATCTTCTTTTCTCCTTTTTTTTTTTTGGTCTTTCACGAGTCTGGCTCTCTCTATTCCCCCTCTTCTTCTTCTTCTTCTTCTTCTTCTTTTTTTCTTCTTTTCCCTTTCTGGGTTTGGTTCTTTTTTTTTTTTTTTTTTTTTTTATTTATCTTCTTTTCTTTTCTATTCTCCTTTTCTTTCTTTTTTTTTTTTTTTTTTTTTTTTTTTTTTTTTTCACGTTGGTTTTTGGGCTTGGTCTTTTTTTTTTTCTTCTTTTTCTTTTCTTTTCACTTTCTGGGTTTGGTTCTTTTTTTTTTCTTCTTTTCTTTTCTTTTCACATTGGTTTCTGGACTTGGGTTTTTTTTTTTTTTTTTTTTTTCACTGGTTTCCATTCCTTTTTTTCTTCTCGAGTTCGTCGAAGTTGTCGTTGCTGTTGATGTCAAAGTTTTCACCGCTGTTGATGTTACTGTTGTCACTGTGGGTTGTAGCAGCGGCTGCGGCGGTGGTTTTTTTTTTTTTTTTTTTTTTGGGTTTTTGGAAAAGAAAAATACTAGATAGCCATTTGGTTATATTGTAGATCTGGGAAAAGTATGAAAATAAGGATTATGGTGGGCTTGATTAAAATATGTGTTAACATGGATGAAGAGAAAAGCAGAGAAAAATAGGGGAAAATGAAGAGAAAAACGAAGGGGAGAGGCAGGAAAAAATAATAATAAAAGAGAGAGAAAAGTCAACTGACATTGGGTCAGTGGGTGGGTCCCACAAACAGTTGAAAAATATTGAGTGATGACAAGTGAGTGATAGTGCCAAACAGGGTGGGGTGTTTTAAGTGATGAGTGATTAGTGATGGGTGATTAGTGATGAGTGATGAGTAATGGAAATTGAGTGAGGAGTGATGAGTGATAAAAAAAAAAATCCAAACAAGGCCATAGTATCTGGGTTCTTACTCAATAAAGCAGGACTAAAACTTGTATTTGAATCTAACAAGCTTGTCCTTAGATAGGGATTTTGTGGGCAAGGGTTTCTGTCACAGGGGCTTATTTGTACTTGATGCTGATTGTGAGAACATGAAATAAGTCTAGTACTTCTTTTGCTTATTTGTACTTGATTATGATTATGAGAACATGGAATAAAGCTAGTACTTCTTTTGATTATATTGCTGAGTAGTACTTCTTTGATTGTATTGTTGAATCTTTGGGTACTTGGCATGGCGGAATGAAACAAATGAGTTCAACTCCAACTTAACTAATTAAGAATACATAAAAGGTGAAATATGTGTAGAGGCAAAACACTTTAAAAACTTTCAAATGGTTGAAAGGAGTCTTGGACTGTTAGAGGTCATCTATAGTGGTCTTTGAAAAAAAAAAAAAGGATTACAACAAGCTCTTAAATAATGGCATAAAAAGCTTAATAAAGCTTTGGTTTTTGACAAAATTGTTGTGAACAAACTTGATAGATGTATGAATAAAAATTAAAACTTTTTGGTGATAGTGATGCTTTCATGTGCCTATATGTGGATGACTTGCTATTTTGAGAGTTGATATGAATTACTAAAGACCTTTCATTCTTTGATATGAAAAACCATGTATAGACAGATGTAACTTTGAATAAAGGGAAAAATAATAATAAAATTGGGAATCTTCCGTTGCACAATCTGAGCATGCTAAATTATTGGTGGTTTGATATTTTTAATAAACTGTATACATCCTAACATTGCATATGTTGTTGGTGAAACCTTTTAGATATCTTGCCTATGAACATTTGAATGCTCCAACTCTTCTCTTGAGATATATGAAGGGCACCATGAACTTGGGCCTTACATCTACAAGGTGTCCAACAATATTAGAAGACTATTGTGATACAAATTGATTATCAAATAATGATAAGACACACTCCACTAGTGGCTATGTTTTCACCCTAGGTGAGGTAGCTATACTTTGTAAGTCTTCTAAACAAACCTATGATGCTTGATCAACTATGGAATTTGAGTTTGTTACCTAAGAAAATACAATTATTAAAGTTGAGATATCTACTTGCAGAAAAACTAATATCGCCATATTATTGTATTTTGATTTACAACCTATAAATATGTGTGGAAAAATTAAGCTTTATAATGGGAAGAAGAGGCATATGCGCCTAAGGCATAACATAGTGTGACAACTTATAAATAATGGTGTAATTGCCATGGAGTTTGTGTGGTTAGAAAAGAATTTGCAGATCCTTTTACCAAAAGGGATAACTATACAATTAGTCTATGATACATCAAGTGGGATGGGACCTAAGCCCATTGAGTGAATCACCCATGATGACAACCTAACCTTTGTTTAAAAGGTTCAATGGGCATTATGGAGATATTCAAGATTGAACTATTAGTGAGAATGAGATCTCATTGTCCCTCCCTATGGTGTAGATGGTGCTCACTACCAAACTAATGAGTTTGAGTTTTATAACTCTTAATGAATTCTTAGCCTTTAAGGGTGGTGTGTGGTAGTACACACTTGATGAATTCAACTATGTGAGTATGGAGGTGGGGCTGCCTCCTATGAGAGTGAGAGAAAACATTCTAGATAACTCATGAAAATCCAGGTAGGGTGAATGGCCGAAACGCGCCAAATCAAGAACTTGTCAAAAGATTCACAAGAAAAAGGAGTTTATATTCGGTAGTTTATGAATCTAGTTCAAGATCTTGTATCCCCAAGAATTTGTAAACTCTAAAATATAAACGCCAAGTGTTGATTCAAGTCCACAAGACATCAGCACTAATTCATCTCGTGACTGCCCATTTTTTATAAAATATAAATTTTTAAACATGTAGGGGATTGTTGGATATGTTTAAAAATTTTAAACCCTTTTTTTAGAATCCCAAGTATGTGTTTAACTAGCCCAAGCCCATGATAAAGCAAGTCAGCCAGCACGTGAAGACTTAGCAGAAACAAATCCCTAATATCTTTTATTCCCTTTCATAACTTCTGATTTGGGTAGCTCCGGTGTCAAAGGAATGAAATCCCTCAAATCAATCCTTTGTTGGTAGAATTTCCTAAGGCCACCATCCTTTTTCTTTCCTTATTCACTCTTGCGAAATTCATTACTTTCAACATCCATAAAACTACTCGCTGCAATTGGGGAATTCTCTATGGAAAGTAAATCACAAATGAAGCCAGCCAATTGTGTAAGTTTGGTTAATTTTTTATTGGATTTAGATCTTCTAGAAATCTAGACCTTTAAATCATAAAAGAGTGGTTAGGATTTAAGGAAATCTACTGTTATAGTACCCTAGGAAATCTTGAGGATCTGAATCCTTTTTTATTAGTTCTTCCATATAACCAAAAAGCCATTCCTCTTTTCAAACGGGCGAGAAAAAAAAAAAATAGAGTTCATTTAATATACTATTTCTTCTATCTTTCTTCGATCTTTATATTGGGCATCACATGACAAGTTCGAAGTTCTATTTGTGAGTGCACACTAATAGAGCTGCCATTGTATCTTGGAGAGCGACTGCCTGAGCCATTTAGATCAACGAAGTTATTCCAATGGGGGTGAAATCGCTTCTTTAGGACAGCGGATTAAGTTCCATGCCTCAGTTCAAATTGATAAATTTATCTCTCCACACTCACCTTATATCTCTAATCTATTTTGTATTTTGTTAATTAATTTGAACAATCTTCAAACAGGATTTAAATCTTCTAGATTTCCTAGGGTACTCTACTAATAGATTTCTTTAAATCATAACCACTCTTTTATGATTTAAGAGTCTAGATTCTACCATGTCAGCATTCTACTAACAATATTCTTAAAATAATAAAATAATGTTATAAACAAAACAATTAAGATTATCGTTAATGGAATGTTGACATGACAAAATCCAGAACATTAAATCATTAAAGAATTGTTAAAATTTAAGGAAATCTATTTGGTAGAGTACTCTAGGAAATCTAGAGGATTTGAATCCCTTCAAACATCATTTCCAATAGTGTAACCGTAAAATAAAAAAATAAAAAAAAAAAACCTCATTGGAATTTTCGGCTTTTGTTTAGTTGTAAATTGTTGGATGGTCTCTTGGATTTTTCTCACCCTTGAATGGAAAGATTTTTTCAAATTTGGTTCCACATCAGGTGTAACGACCCAAGGAAAAGCGCTAGCCATATCTGCACTATACCTCAAAAGGACTAGTCACAATTAAAACTCTTTGCAGTTGTTAATAAAGCCCAATTCAACCCAGTAAATACCCGATGTGGGACTCATCACACACCCACACACATCACACAATCAATCATATTGGGGCATCACAATCTCCCCCACTTAAATCTCTAATGTCCTCGTTAGGGCCCACTTTGTGAGGTAGTGTCTTTGAGCCCACACGAGGTTATTGGGCTGGCTCTAATACCATATATAACGACCCAAGGAAAAGCATTAGTCACATCTGCGCTATACCTCAAAAGGACTAGTCACAATTGAGACTCCTTGTAGTTGTTAATAAAGCCTAGATCTACCCAGTAAATACCTAATGTGGGACTCATCACACACTCACACACATCACATAATCAATCAAATTGGGACATCACAATAGAAGACGACAATAGAACTAGAGCCTACGGTGGTGCAACAAGTAATAGAGAATTGTTCAAAGTGTGGTAAAAAGCATAACGGTGTTTGCTATCATGAAAGTGGGGCATGTTTTAAGTGTGAAAAAATGGGTCATCGTATCAAAGATTGCCCAGCTTTGAAGAGTGAGCCGATGGTTAAGCCTAATGATATGAATCAGAGGCCAAAAATCCAAGGACGGGTGTTTGCCATTACTGGGCAAAGTGATGAGGAAACTAAGTCAGGTATCATCTCCTTATTTTCTCTTATTAAGTGAAGCAATGGTTGCTGAGTTCATGTAAGTATTTTATGGTTATGATAGTAGACAAGGAAGTAATGGCTGACTTAATTCTCTGTAAGATTTGAGATTTTGATATGATATAATGTAGATTGGTTATCATGATATTTTTGATTCTAGATAAGGGTTGTATTTCATAATTTATTTTCCTGTGGAAAGGATATTATGCATAGACAATAGGCAATCGAATAGGATGATTGTAAAAAAATTAAAAAAATTAAAAAAAATAAATAAAAATGTCTATTACCCAATATTGTCCATAGATCAGGCTACCATCAACTCAAAGTTAAGAAGGAAGATATTCTTAAGATTTCCATTCATACATGTTATGGACAGTACTGAGTTTTAGTGATGCTAACTTGGTTGACTAATATCCCTCCTTGTTCAAGGACTAAGGTATGTCAAGTTTAGAGGACTAAACTTATTTTAAGGGGGGAAGAGTGTAATACCCCAATTTTGTTTTTATGATTATCAGTGCATCTTGTCATTTTTAATATAGAGTTGAGGTGCTATATGTGTGTGCACAATAAGATGGGAGTGGACAATTTTGTGGTGCTACAAATAGATGAGAAAATTAAGTTTTAGTGCATACAATTTGGTGCGGCAATTAAAATAATAAATAAATAAATAAAAGATGAAGATGTTTTATGGGCTTCTTGGAGACTAAAGAGATAAGCTCAAGTGGATTTTAAACTCCAGCCCACTATCCCACCAAGCCCACATCTTTGATGCATTAAAATATAAGGTAGAGGAAAAGATAAATTAGGGTTTTCATTAGAAGGGTTTCTTAGTAAAAGTGGATGCCAAAGAAAATTTGAGAGGGAGAGAGAGAGGTGGCGTGACAGTAGGAGGAGACAAAATTGTTAGGGGCACAAGGTTTGGCAACAAAATCAAGGTGAAAACTCCATCTTAATATTACTATACTGTTATAAACCTTGAGATATATTTATGGTTTTGGCAGAAAGATGTTTGTATATTAGGTAGCTTTATCGTGTTTCTTGGGTTATATATATTAGAGGATGGTTTACGTTAGGATGACTTTAAGGTTGTTTCGTTGGAATATATATATATATATATATATATATATATATATATATAATCCTAATTTTAGGCCACCGTGTGTATCCAAGAACATAGTAATGGATCAAATATTATTCATGAATATGGCCTTCACGTTTTCATCAGAGTTATTTAATTAAATCCTAGGTTGGCCATTGTGTCTCTAGAACAAGCCATGGATTACAAATCTCTATTCAGGTATATGGCTCTTACTTTTTCATTGGGGTTTTATATTAAACCCTAGGTCAATGATATTTTGGCTACTGCCTTCCTCATGGCAATATGAGTTTCGATTAATGCAAGAAATATTATTGGTTAGAGAAACGTTAATTTAGTGTTGAAAGTGTTATTAGTTCAGCAAAGTATAATCCTAGTGAGTCCATTTGTATAGTTCTATAAGCTTTATATTTTGTGGAGGATATTAAGTAATTTTTTATGATTGATGATAGGTCCTATTTAAGAGTGTTTTAAGGCTTTTTGGAGGTTGTTTCAGCTAGACTATTAGAGTGATTCAAGTGTTGTAAGTAATTATGCATAATATGCACAAGTTTTGTCCATTAGGTTCTTAGAAGTTAAAAGTTTTCAAAAGTTTTGTATTTCAAACTTATATTTTCTAAAGTTTGTCAAAAGTATTTTTGTATCATTGAAAGAGAAATTTCAACTATTGAATAATGTTTTAAAGAGATACTTCGAATTTTAAATAAGTTTTAAATGTCCAAATCTCATTTAAAAGATGATTTCTAAACTAAACTATTTTTCCGTAAATAATTGAGTTTCAATGTAAGCTTTTTAAAAAGGTTCTTGTTCTTTAAATTTGTTAAAACCAAGTGATTTTAAAGTCATATTCCTATTCTCCAAATGATATTTAAAATGTTTCTTTTAGCAAATTGAATTTTTAGATTTACTTAAGAATTGTAATATATTTATATAAACTCTTCAGTTCTTATTCATTCCCTAAGAGAGTCAAGCATCCTTTGATTTATGTTCTATTCGATATTGTGATCTTTGATATGCCTCTGTATTTGAAAAGAAATTGCTAATATCAAGTAAATTATTATATTTTGTATAAACTTTGCTTTGTGATGTGTGACTCAAAATAATTGTTTTTAGAATTGATCAGATATATCAGATATATGTGTAAATCCGCTCATAGGATTGTATGTGAGAATATGTGTTGATCCCTCACCAGTAGGGGTTAGATGTTGGTATCCGCTCACAAGATTGTATGTGAGAATATGTGATGTATATATGTGACACTGTGCTCTGATCAATTATATGTATGTGTTTTCTAATGATTTTAAGATGTGATTACAATTATATTAAGTGATCCATTATATGTTTTGGAATAATTATTTTTGGTATCATTGAATGATTTTGTGAAAAATCAAAATACTCGTGCCTGGCTTGACTCTATTCCGTTGTGTATTCTATATAATTACTTACTAGATGTGTGGCTCACCCCATCAATTACTATTTTTTCAGATTAAAGTATAGTTGGGAATATAGAACCGTTGAGTCGCTTTGTAAGGTGCAAGGTAGAGCATGGAAGTTATAGGCGACTTCAATAGAAATTGAAGACTTATAGAATTTAGTTACCTTTATTTTGTGATTCATGTATTTTTTTTTTTTTTTGGTTATGGTGGAGATTAATTTCCCATTTGTGGAGTTTAGATTTTTGTAAGAGGTTTTTAAGAGTACTATTTCTTTGGAGTATTAATTTATTTTGGATTAATTATGTTTATAGAATTATATAAGTTTAGCAAGTTAGTCATGCATCTAAATTCATGTTCCATGGAACCCAAATCCATGGAACATGAATTTAGATACATGACTAACTTGCTGAACTTATATAACTTACTAAACATAATTAATCCAAAATAAATTAAAACTCCAAAGAAACAATACTCTTAAAAACCTCTTACAAAAATCCAAACTCCACAAATTTAGAATAATCTCCAAAATACAGTGAAATCTAAAGCGGAATAAAAAGAAATAACTAATAATATTTTAAGACTTCAAGTATTATTGACTTCGCCTAAAACTCCCACGCTCGACCTTGCACCTTACTAAGCAATCCAAAGGTCCTGTTCCCCAACTAAACTTTAATCTGAAAATTGTAATTGATGGGGTGAGCCACACATCCAGTAAGTAATTATACAGAATACACAACGGAATAGAGCCAAGCAAAGCACGGGTATTTTGATTTTTTCACAAACTCATTCAATGATATCAGAAATAATTATTCCAAAACATATAATGAATCACTTAATACATATGTAATCACATCTTAAAATCATTAGAGAACACATACACATAATTGATCAGAGCACAGTGTCACATATACATATCACATATTTTCACATACAATCCTGTGAGTGGATACCAACGTCTAACCCCTGCTGGTGAGGGATCAACACATATTCTCACATACAATCCTGTGAGTGGATTTACACACTTATCTAATCAATTCTAAAAACATTCATTTTTGAGTCTCATATCACAAAAGTAAAGTTTATACAAAATATAATAATTTACTTGATATTAACAATTATTCCAAATACAGAGGCATATTAAAGGTCACAATATCGAATTGAACATAAATCAAAGGATGCTTAACTCTCTTAGGGAACGAATAGAGACTGAGGAGTTTATGTAAATATATTACAATTCTTAAGTAAATTTGAAAATTAAATTTGCTAAAAGAAACATTTTAAATACCATTTGGAGAATAGGAATATGACCTTGAAATCACTTGGTTTTAACAAATTTAAAGAACAAAAACCTTTTTAGAAAACTTACATTGAAACTCAATTATTTGCGGAAAATAGTTTAGTTTAGAAATCATCTTTTAAATAAGATTTGGACATTCAAAACTTATTTAAAATTCGAAGTATCTCTTTATTTAATAGTCAAAATTTCTCTTTCAATGATACAAAAATACTTTGATGAACTTTAGGAAATACAAGTTTGAAAAACAAAACTTTTGAAAACTTTTAACTTCTAAGAACCTAATGGACAAAACTTGTGCATATTATGCATAATTACTTACAGCACTTGAATCATTCTGAAAGTCCAGCTGAAACACCCTCCAATTGTCTCAAAATACTCTTAGATAGGACCTAGAATCAATCATGGAAATTACTTAATATCCTCCATAAAATATGAATCTTATTAAACTATACAAACTGACTTACTAGTAAAATACTTTGCTGAACTAAATGATAGCACTAATGCAAAGCATCTCTACCCAAAAGTGTGTTTCCTCAAATTTATCAAAACTTAGAGGCAATAGCCAATACTTTAGGATTTAATATATAACCCCAATGAAAACTGTGGGCCGAATCTAATATGACTTTGTTCATGGACTTAATATCATTGACCCTAATGGATTTAATATCACAATATTTTGGGATGCAATTACAATTCGGATAAAAATCAAGTCTGTCAATATCCTTCAATACAATTGTAGTAGTGTTGAAACTGAATGGTTCATTTTGTTTGGACTAGTCAAAGTCTAGGCAAAGACTACCAAGGCCATTAATCATCCCTAAGAGGACTTGGACTTTGACAAGATGAGATTTCATTTGTGGGGGTCGGTTGCAATTTCTCCAGCAATTCATAATTAACCCTACGGCATAGATCAATAGCCCAAAAGTTCCTATAGACCTTAAAGCCCTTATAGTCCTACAAAACGATGCAGCCTTATTCATGCTTTAATTAATTTCGGCTGTTCTTTCAGACTCCGAACAGTGGCATTCTAAGATTCAAGAATAATTGAAATAGTGTAAAAATCGTAATCTGAGAAATTACTCACAGTGTACACATCACTAAAGTTTTCCATGATAAAAATTCTAACTCCTTAATTCTTATTTCTAACGGTGAGAAATCATACCTTGAACAATCTGATTGCTTTTTCAATTATATGTGCTCTAAACTCCAAGGGAAAAGTACACCTCCTAAGCGATGAAACCCTTTCTATGAAAAACTCTAATTTATCTCTTCATTTACCTTATATTTGACGCATCTGAGATGTGGGCTTAGTGGAGTAGTGGGTTGTAGATTAAAACCCACTTAAACTTATCTCTTTAGTCTCTAAGAGGCCCATAAAACATCTTCCTCTTTTCTTTTTATTTATTTATTTTAATTGCCTCACTAAATTGTATGCACTAAAATTTTAATTTTTTCACCTATTTGTAGCACCATAAAATTGTTTACTCCCATCTTACTGTGCACACACATATAGTATATTGTGATGCCCCAATATGATTGATTGTGTGATGTGTGTGGGTGTGTAATGAGTCCCACATCGGGTATTTACTGGGTTGAACTGGACTTTATTAACAACTGCAAGGAGTTTCAATTGTAACTAGTCCTTTTGAAGTATAGAGCAAATATGGCTAGCGCTTTTCCTTAGGTTGTTACATATGGTATCAAAGCCAACCCAATAACCCCGTGTGGGCTCAAAGACACTACCTCACAAAGTGGGCACTAACGAGGACGTTAGGGATTTAAGTGGGGGAGATTGTGATGCCCCAATATGATTGATTGTGTGATGTGTGTGGGTGTGTGATGAGTCCTACATCGGGTATTTACTGGGTTGAACTAGGCTTTATTAACAACTTTTCCTTGGGTTGTTACATCAGGCCCACACCTCCTATGAGAATAAGAACTCCTCCGGTAAGAGTAAATAAATTCTCCAAAGGTAAGGGACAAAACCCTGATTTTCAAGACATTACAAGGATCCAACCGACGATTTTCTTTCTCATTTGGTTCTATACCTTGTTTGTTTCCCCAAAAAACAAAAACAAACTATTTATTCTTGTGGCCAATGATTTCTTCAAGGCACACCAACGAAACCTTTCCATCACCTGTACATGCTCTCAATGCCATGGTACAGCCAAATTATTTTATATCCTTGCGGTAACCATATTCTTCATTTTGTCTTTAATGTTTTGGCCAGACAACTTACTACAAGCACTAAAAAATACAAATTCTTCTATCAATTAAATCCAAATGTTATGGCTAGACAACTAACTACTAGTACTAAAAAGCTAAAAAAGGTACAAATTCTTCTATGGATTAAACCCAAGCAATACTGGGGCTATTCTTAGCAAAGGCTCTAGGGTTCTTGGTTGAAACTTCCTCGCGAAAAGAAAGCAAACTGTAGTTGTGATACCATTATAAGTACAATTAAAACCTTGTCTCACCCGATTCAAAAACGCTTCAGAGACATCCTTCCTCCCAAACTTTGTTGGATGCGAGCCACCTCTGGACCAATCAACCCAAGTAATGCTCCTGTTGGAATTCATGCTCGGTTGAATTTTGGTCACAAGGGTTGCCAAGTAGTGCTCATCCATGTAACATGGAGGTTTGCAATGGTTTTCAAAAATGGGGTAATATGTGACATCTGACACTATCTCTATGGCTAGCTTCCAGTGAACTTCAAACCATTGGTTGCCTTTACGCCAATCTAACAATGATATCATTGGCCACATATGTTTATTGTAACGGCCGCGGCCCATCTTTCTTGGATCATCAATTGAGCCAACAAAACTATGGTTAGAGTTGATCAGGTAGTTGTAAATTGTTGTAAAATTGAATAAAGGAATGCATGTTTCAGAGAGTAACACAAATCTCTCGTTGGAGAAATCAAGTAGGGCATTAGCTAATAGGTGCCTCTCTGCATCTACCATTGTGGCTTGTCCCCATTCCACTTGCTGCAAAATACAGTTTCAGTTAATTTGAATGGAGGAAAAAACTTGGCTTGGTTCATGTCTTGGTAGGTTTTTAATTTGAGATAGGGCAATATAAATTTCTAACCTCGCTTGGTATCATGCGCTTGTAGAACACTGAGGATTCTGGTGGTTCTTCAGTGAACTCTGGTGAAGTATGGAGGTAAATTGAGTAGAGCCCTGCATGTCCCTTAAAGAACTTTTCCCATAATGGTCCCAAGGGCAATTTTCCTCTAGTTAAGAACATGAATGCCACCTTTCGCGTCCGATTCTAAGGGTATTTTTTGATATTTGGCACCATTGAGGCTAGCCACATTAGCTCCTTATCGCTCATTAAATGTGATGGCTGATTGGGAGCAGTCCAATCTCTCAAACCTCTACTCCCATTTGATAATTGAAATGGGTGCAAGGAAAGATCAGATGAAGAATTGCAAAGAAAATAAGAATATGAAAGCCTGGGCGACTTTGGATAAAATGCAGACAGTTGGGGGAAGTAAATCTCATCTGAGGATAGGAATTTCCTAGCACGATTGTTGACGAACATTCCTAGTATCATTATGAAAAACGCCAGTGACAAACATAAGAATATCGTGGTTGTGATATTTAAACTCCTTCCCCTAACTCTTTTAATACGTGTGGAAAGTTGTTCTACAAACACAGTGATCTTACACTGCTTCATCTCTTTCTCTAGCTTACAGTATAAGCAAAAGCTCGGAAATAGTTTTCTTCATTTATGCAAGAGGAAGTCTTCAGAAGTGTTTTTAAGCTATGAAGCTAGACAATGGACAGGGTCTAAAAAAGGCTTGATTCGAGCAAGGTTAAGCAAGGGCACATGGAAAGTGCCAGGAATAGCGTGAATGGTAAAGCCTTAAACGTTATGGTATGGAGGAAATAATGGGCCTTGGAGTTCACAAGCCCACATACACGAGAGAAGTAGGGGGGAGAGAGATCACAAACATCACGAGTTTGGTTGCAGAAACGCAGGTTAAAGAGACAATTGGATAACTTCCAAGAATTAAAGATCAAGCTTGGAACCCGTTTAACATAAAACACGAGTCTAGAAGAGAAAAAACAGAGCCGTTTTACGTGTTGATTTTTACCTCTTTTCTTTTTCTTTTCTTAGAGATAGAGAGAGAGAGAGAGAGAGACTGCTCAGTTCTATTCTTGACTTTTCACAATCTAGTCTTATTATCAATGAGCAACACTCCTTTATTATGAGACGGGTGTCAGTCCATTTTAAGGAGCTCTAAAATTTACCACCAAACCAATTACATATAAATTTTCACAATCTTATTTATATCATCTACGGACTCACTCTTCGTATATGCTTCACAACACAGCAAAACAATGAAGGTCGTCTAAACTTGTAAACACCAATGACCTTTACCATAGCATCATATCAAGTATAAACCAACCATTTAGACCCTGTTCCACTAACTTCTGGAAAATCCTCTACAATACAATATGAATAGACTAATTAGTAATTACTGATATATACTTAGATTACATCTGAAACCGAATTCCAGATTTTATGCCCTTATGGGGGTCTTATTTAGCACTGAACTTATTAACTGAGTACAGAACAGCAAAGCTAGCCACTGCACCAAATACAAATAATTTAGATGTCCATAGCTTCTGATAATTTAACTGGAGACCCTTACTGAGGTATGCCCAAATCCATCGGGCAAGGAAATACAGCCCACAAGTTTTCTGGAACTTCTGAATCGAAAATGCCTACACAACAATTCAGCAGGCTCTATCAGCATTACTAGAAATTAAAAATCACAATCACAAACACTTATTTGTTCTTAGAAAATGTATACCTGGATCTACAATGAATATATTATAATAGAATTAAAGTTTTATGTTCTGGGGTCTTTTTTTTTTTGATAAGTAAGAAAAAATTGTATTAAAACCTCAGGAAACAAAAGGACAAACCGAGAGTACAAAGGAGGAAACAAAAAGAAGAAAAAAAGAAGAAAACAAGAAAACAAGCATAGCCAACAATGAACTAATTACAAAGAAGAGAACTAAGAAACAAAGGGATGGAATCACTAGAGGTGAGTCCCCAAGCCCTAGACCAATCAAAAAGAGAGCCACTAAAGTAAGCGAGCAAAGGAGGTGCCATTTGACCTAGAGCTCATTAGTTTTTTTTCTCTTTCATTTTGGCATGGTATGGTTCACTGATTCAATAAGATTACATATAGAGCTTTTATAAATTCCAGGGAAATTGCAAGGGAAGCGAGTCCAAACCTAACAAGTGGCCAAAGAAGCTTTCCTCACTTGGTTTCAAATTTACCCACCTTGTCAGCAAATGCAGCCAAACTGCAACTAAAAGTTTCTAAAGAGAAGCCCTGCACACTCTTTCACCCACCTTGTCAGCAAATGCATCCAAACTGCTATTAAAAGTTTCTAAAGAGAAGCCCTGCACACTCTAGATAAATTTTTGGAATTTCACTTTTTGTCACTAAAATATGTATGCTTGCCAAACAATTTGTAATCATTTCAAACATAGATAGTGAATTATTCAGAGGCCCTTCA
Organism: Quercus lobata; assembly: GCF_001633185.2. NCBI lineage: Eukaryota > Viridiplantae > Streptophyta > Magnoliopsida > Fagales > Fagaceae > Quercus > Quercus lobata. The sequence continues at coordinate 40,415,452 of NC_044904.1, forward strand.
AATTATTCCACTATAGGGTATAAGTCATTTCAAAATTGCCTAAGACAGAAGGTACAACAGCAACTCCATGGATCGCAGGATGCAGGGCGCCCAGGCACCAAGTGAGAATGGACAAAATTTTCCCATCCTCCAACCCACTACAAGGCTATGCAAATGAATATCGTCATGTGCTTTTACTCATATAACTATTAATATTTGATAGTTGTGTAACTTGTTTAAATGACTTAATGGGTCATGTAATTAAAGTATATATGGATAATTATTATAATTGCAATGAGTTGAAGGAGATTCTTCCAAACCGGAGGAAAATTTTATCCACAAGAGAAAGGGGAGGAGAGAATAATCAATTATAAAAGCAAATGCAAATATGCAGGGAAGATAACACAAGCAAGGTAATCATGTGTGCTTCATTTACTAATATTCCAGTACACTCTTACATGGCAGGGTCCTTAAATGTAAGGGAAACCTTGATTCCTTCTTTCTATTAAGTGAAAATTACAACATTTAATGGCAAGACTTTTTCATGGCAAGGGTTGACTGATCCTTTTAAAAGTTGGCTCAAGATAAAGATCAATTCCTAGAAAAAAAGGTATCTTTAAGCAAATCTAGCATTTTTCCGATAAGGAGATAATACGATATTATAATGACTTTATCTTTTTCTTTTGTTAAGAGAGAGAGAGAGAGAGAGAGAGAGAGGGGAAATTAACTTTACCCCTTTCAAGAGTAATATATGGGAACTACCTAACTAAAACATTTATATTCAAGCTAATATGTGTTGATGTATAGCCATGGGAAATGCTGGTGTTGAAACAAGCAAAAGTTACCTTTGGTAGCTTATCTTGCTCAGCCAGATGCTCCACATGAAGCCTCACATTTGATGCAGCAGGAATCCATACACTACGATCAAATTCAGAGTATACTTCTGCAACTATGTCAAACAAAGTTTCAGCTCCATTTTCTATAGCTTTCAAGATGGACGTTTCTCTACTTCTGCGGTTTCTGAATATAGGAACAATGCCATGTCAGGATTTGGTAGACAATATTGTTACATATAGTGTAAATCTTAGATGTAAGAAGACGAAGCTGGCAGAAGTCAAACTCTAGGGCCCAACAATACCAATAATAAAAGAGTTATTGCAGATAAAGGTGATGGGGGATTTTTTTTTTTTTTTTTTTTTTGGGGGGGGGAGAGAGTTTTGTTTACCTGCAAAGGAGTCATTGTCTAAGATCCCATGATGGGTAAAAAGTTTGTAGGAAATTTAGCTTAAATTAGGAAAGCGAGAAATAGAGAAAATGACACGTGCATACTTGAGATATCCACAAAGCATGTGCTTTGGCCACAGGTTAACTCTCCCATGCATGGGAATCAAAGTGTGTGGGGAAAGCTCCATGAATTTGTAAGTTGTTTGGAAGTATTGCTGCTTAAACAAGCAAACAAAATACTCAGCAATCTTTAAGGTTTTTAGAAACAGAAATTATAATTACATGTATAGAAACACTCAAATAATTAAACCATTGTATTATCATTATTGGTAAAGTATGAGTATCTATATGTCTGATTGATTTATGTATTAATTTAGCATGTGTTAGTTGTGCCATTTTTGGTAATTAAGGTATGCTAGTTTCTAGGAGAATAGCCGAAATAGTTACTCCATGTAATAGATTTAGTACATATGGAGTTTGTAAATCCACTTCATGAGTTTTAGACAGAAGGGGGTGGGGGAAACTGATAATTTTCTATGACCTACCATGTACAAATGTGAAGGATGCAGTAATGACTTTCTTTCCTTTTTTTACCAAACCTTGTTTCAGTGTCAATAAGACACAGGAACTGCACTCAAAATAGTGCTGCTTAATGCAAATAGAAACTGAAACACGGACCTAATCTATGCTAATAATATTGTCATCATATAACCAAAATGAAATCCAACTACCAGGCTATGATAATTGGAAGAAATTAAAACAGATAATTTAACATCTCCAAAAAGAAAACATCTTTACTACTAAATTGATACATTGGGGCACAGAAATTAATACACAAATAATTTCTTCAAAACCATTGATCTCTAAGAAATTAAAATCTCTTACAGGGTGCAAGGATCATTAATTTGGCAAACCCCAACATATAATGCCACTTTATATGAGGCAGAGGAAGGGTGACAATACAAAACCTAAGATAGACCAACTCAGACCTTTTAAAAAGATGGAAAAATATCAAATGGTATTACCGATATTTGTCAATTGTATTTTATTGATTACGGCATAATATGTAAATCTGATTATGGAAGGTCCAACTTTAGCCATATTTAGTGAATAGGAAATAAAAAAGAAATGCAATAGCAATGAGAACACTTTAAACTTAAATGTATAGCACAACAATATTGGTTCATAAGAGTAGTCCATAATGGAAAGGAGAGTAATTATATATCATTATTAGGACTTTCACATGAACTTACAGTCATATTTCCACCAGAAGTAATGTCCAAGATGGCACTTCCTTGACTGAAACAAAGCACAGATAAATTAGCAGAGCATTTTAAGTCCAGCCCAAAAGAGGAATTAGTTTGGAGCTTTCCTGCTGATTTTGGAACCAACATTAACTAGAAGAATAATAAGCAGATGCATTAATCCATATTAGGAGTGTCACCACACTGATAAGAAAAGAAGTAGGGAGGTGTGATAGCCCCAATAAATAGAGTGGTATAGCCTTTGTAGGGTGCATGAGAATTAGAAAACTTTTTCCAATAAGAGAATTAGAGACTAAGCTTTGGTTTCAGTTTTTCTATGTTTGTGAGGTCTGTGAGAGTTAGTGAGTGTAATTGTAAGCTTTATCATTGATAGTGGATTTTTTTTCTGGTTGGCATTGCCTGTGACTATAGCATAGAGTTTGCCAAACCATATTAAACTTTGTGTCTTGTATTGTTTTTCTTCTATTATTTTGTATGTTTTTCACAATAAATTGGTACTAGCGTCTCCACTATCACAAAAAATTGGTAAAAAAGCTATTGGTTTGGGATCCTAGGGATTTCAAGCACAAAGTTTGAAGTAAAGCCCTTTTGCTTCAACAAAATAAATACAAAATAAATACCAAGAACAAAACCAAAATTGATGGTTAATAACTGAGTTAAGAAGAGGAAGTTAAAACTAAGTGCTTTAAATTTTCCTCCAGCCAAAAGCAGGGCTTTGTCCATAATCCAAAATAAAATTTACTGTTGGAAAAAAGAAGCTGCTTCTTTCATGCATTTAAGTCGATCTACATCCATTAAGCCTCCTATCAACAATTTCCTAGTGAACATCATAGCGTGTTGTGGTTCTTTGAACTGCACTCAACTTGACTCATTTGAAAGAGTGGTTCTCTGAATAGCATTCAAATTGACTTACTGGAAAGTGTACATTGGGATATAACAAAGTAACTAATCAGTTTTCTCCACACACTTAACCCCCCTTCCCCCAACCGCTTCACACAGACGTGGAAGAAGTTTTTCTAATCATCTTAAATGAATGCTTGTATCATGGTAATGGTTGGATCTTAAATATACGTGCTATAGAATTAGCACTGTATGCATTTGGAGGTTCTAAAATCTTGTTACAATATTTCACCTTGTACTAAATCAAACAAAATAGTAAATTAGCTGAAAAAAAAAAAAAAAAAAAAAAAAAAAAAACTCACTTCTTCATCAGACATGTGCCAACACGAATTTAAACTATTCAGCTTAAAAACTCTGCAATGTATAAACATATAGTTGTACTCATTTAATTTGGAAGTCAGACTGCAATCTCCAAAAATTTCAATCATTTAATTTGGTAGCTTAAGTTGTTAGTCCATGAGCCAACACCCTGCCCCCTTCTTTTTCTCAAAAACCTCTAGAAAGTAAAGGTCTTAACATTGTTGCCAGGACACACCAAACTGTTGTGTTTCTCCCTCTAGCCATTTCTTCTTAAATATAATTAAGAAATCTGGATAATAATAGAGCGTAGTCCTGTTTGCAAAATTTTGCCAATCAGATTACATGTAAAGATGCCATAATATAGTGGAGTAGTTATCTTAAGAATCTTACCCAACACAATGATCACCGACAATCAATGAGTGAGTACTCATATGAAGCAGTGCCATGTGGCCATCAGTATGACCCTGTATTAAGAAGAATCTTTCATATTCAGATACAACAATATAATGCTGGTTTATATGGAAAACTACATTTAGAACTTCATTTAAAGAAACGAAAGGCTAAAATTAAATTAGTATAAGATGATGAACTCTCAAAATTCATGTGTTTGTTTCTCCAAGCACTCTATGCAAGCTCCCCCCACCCCGCCCCTCTTTCTGTCTCTCTCCCCTCCTCTTTTTTGCTTAAGCACATTGAGAACTGGCTCTTGGCTGTAGTGAACTACCAGTTGATATGGTAATTTGAGAATCAATAATGTTAATGTGACTTGGAGACATAAGCAGCAAGCTGATTAAGGAAGCAACACCAAGACCAAGAAAATCAAAATAAGCCATAAAATCAACACATCCTTCAGAACTGACAGTGATAGGTCTCCCTTTATGATATTGGTTCACTAGCCTGTAGGCTGTAACACTATACTAACTAAAGAACCTACTGGGAAATTGTTCCTTAATTTTTTTCCTATTATCTCATTGCTATGGTTTAAATGTATCATGATGGATGATGATAATGATGTCTGCAAGGAATAACAAAGTCATTTTTTGTTTAAATCACTTCTTGAATTTGCAGGACCCATGACCAATAACTTAAAAGGTGCATAATAGTATGGAAGAAGCAAACATGACATTTTGGTCATGATCAAACAGTCATAAATGCTGCATAAAGCCACATGCAAGCAAAAACTTAAAATATCTATATCATTCTATAAAGCACCAATGTGCTTAGTGATGCTCAAACTCTTTTGAAATCAATTTGTTATTTAGAGTTACCCAAACTCATGAGAATTCAATTCATGAATTCTTATCAAGTTATTGCTCAGTTTAGGGATTGTTAGACCTAAGAACTTGAACCCACAATTAGGTTGGACAACCAAAATTAAAAGGAAATTGGTATTTGCAAGATTCTTAGAAGGATAAAGTATTCAAGATTTCTCATACTAAAAGGACTAAGTCCATATGACGGAATCCCCCTCAAAAAATTAAACATAACTTTTTCATGTAGGAAAAAATTATTAAAATAGTAATTGTTAGGAGGGTTTCATTAATGTATATCCTTAGGGCATCCATTAATAAATCATTTTAGGAAATTTTTTATGGGAAAATGAAAAAGTGACTAACTTTTTTGATAACTTTTTCAATTTCCTATAAAAAATTTCCTAAAATGAATAATTAATGACCCTTATTAGAGGAAAATTATTAGGTACTTCCGAAGTACCATAAATGCGTACTCCCTCTTCTCACATGAATGGTGGGTCCCACTAATTAAATTCATTGTGGGACCCACCATTCATGTGAGAAGAGAGAGTACGTATTTATGGTACTCTGGGATTACACAATAATTTCCCCTTGTTAGAATACAACACCCTATACCATAGATACCATAAACCATGGTTTTGTAGAATACCATAGGCTACCATAGTTTTATAGTACGACAAGATACTGTGGTTTTAGGGTTACCATACTATGCCTAATATATGCTCCTATAAATGCCCTTCAATGAGTTTTTTTTTTTTTTTTTGTACAAATGATTCAATATAATAAAGATGTAGCCATTCAGAACTTATTGTTGTGAACGTAAGCCATCATGCCAAAATAGGTTTTCCTTTCTTCAAGTCTCTATTTCTCTCTCTTCTCTCTCTCACTCACAAACCCAACAACATTTTTAACATGGTATCAGAGCCAACCCACTATCCGGTTCCCCTCTTACTCTAACATCCTTTACCTAAAGTAGTGCGCCTTTTTCCAACAATTTTACCACACTTTAGCACTGTGTTCTTCATGTATAAGCCTTCCAAGAACTCTTAAAACCAAAAACCACATCATTTAAAAATCGAATGCCACTCTCCAAAACACCATCAGAATCAGCTCCAACAACCACTACATGCGCCCTCAAGCAATTTCCAAAGGTTTTACATATGTTCCCACTCACCTTCTCCAGCCTTCACGCACCCACACGCAACGACAATAGGTTTCCACAAACTCTCATGTGTCCCAATGTGCTATCAGTCATACTACCTTACATGCCGTGTGCTAGAATGTGTGATATATGCACCAGCCACATGCCTGCATACATTACAGCCATGTAGTCCCAAGCAGCAATTGCCATGTCATCACAAGACTCCGCCACATGTCTTCTCCTTCATCTACCACGTATTAGTGTCCGAAACATGCCTAAATCAAATTATGTCACTCATCTAAATTAATGCTAAAGACGTATCCTTATCTAAAGATGACATGTCAAAATAGTCCACATCTACCCTAAAAATCAACAGCTACATCACCATACCACATTGTTGACTTTGATTGTTGACCAACATTGACCACATCAATTGTCTTGTGGCAACCATTTGTACTCTGACAGGCCTTTTCTGCCTAGATTCCAATTTTTGGGTTTGTTTCCCCATTTGAGGCTCCCAAATAACCCGAATGACCCATCACTCATTATTTAAGGGCCCAATTTATGCAAAAAAATTCCCAAAGACTGCCAACTCACTCATGAACCTCTTAGGGATAGACACACCCCATGAACCAATCGTCATCAATCACCAGTGATGATGACCACAGTCAACATCATCATTCTGGTTGTCAATATCATCTTGCCAATTTCATTTCTAATGTCATCATTCCAACCACCAGTGCAACCATCATCCAGGCATAGCAACCATTCATTACCAACCGCCGACGTATGTCTTCTCTGTCTCACCCATAATCCTATCCTCAATTCTGACAGCTATCAATTTGTCAACAAATATGGACGGATAATTAGCCTGAGCACATCTGGAGTAAGAACAGTGGCAGCTCTAGGATTTTTTTCTAAGGGGTTCAATAAGAAGATAAATCTTAGATAGAAAATGAATCTTGTAGTCTACAATGTTTCTTTATTACAAATTTGTTCATAATTCTAGCAAGAAAATAAAAGATAAACTATTAGTTCATTTGGCATATAGTTTCATAGTACAATAAACATAGTAATTATTATTGCTAAGATGAAATCTTGAAAATCATCCATAGTTTTCAAATACAATAAAATTATTAATTATTATTGCTAAGTGAACTTTAATTATCATTGCTCAGAATACTTCTATCTATTAGTTTGTTTTAACTCTTTACAATTCTTGTATTTAACAATTCAACTCAACTTTGACAACTATTGTTCTTTGTAACTGTATTAAGTGTGTTTGAGTCGTAAACCAACTTATTACTTCATCTTTTTTCCTACTATTTGCGGGTCTTATATGATTTCCTACTTATTTTATACTTTAAGCAAAAAGTTAGATAAACTATTCTCAAATAGATGTTAAGAAAATTTTTGAAGTGTCAACATTTGCTTATTTTCATTCAATCACTCTTGGCCTGTCCCACACCCCTAATCCCTACTCAACAAATAACAAATTAAAAGCACTTCAGATTCAGTTACTAATTTTTATTTTCAAGGTTTTAGATTAAATTAGCTTGTTGTTGGATTCTTTTTTTTTGGTTTAAAAATGCCAAAATATTGGTAAAAGGATTATATTTAAGGTTATTTTAGTTGTGATTAAAATAAATTAGGGCTAAAGTGTTCAAAATTTTATTTTAGAGGGTCAAAATAAAATAAATATATTATATATTATGTATTATATATTATATATTATATATATTCTTTCTTGCCAAGTCAGGGGGTTCATTTGAACCCCCTGAACCATGGCTAGCGTCGCCCATGAGTAAGAACATGCAAGTTTGTAATGGCTTACACCAAATGTTACTTAAGCTTCCAACAAAAAGAAAACTATCATTTATATTTGTGTAGTAAAAAAGATGAGGAATACCGGTGCAAAAATGACCCTTAATCGCTGACCGCCAATGCAAATGTCTTCTGCTCCAGAAACTGAGGTATAGCCAAGAGACCAGTCACCTGTGGTTATATAACATCAGTTAAAGTTTTATAGATAATAAAATTGATCTCTAATTATGATGGGTGAATCAACTAAAGGTCTAAACAACCATGTCCTAATGAAGTAAAAATTTACCAACCCTTGTAGCCAAGTGGCAGTTTTGCATTGTAGGACTAAGGACACATTTGGTACAATGTAATGATACAATATATTAGGAATTAGTATTACAAGGAATGCAATAAGCTGTAATGGAATGACTATTACTATTCATTTGTTTGGTGACAACATATGAATAAAACCTTAAATGAAATTATATTTAAGCCCAATTTACTAAATTAGCCTTATTTATAAATTTATATTTACACTTTTTATAGCTCTAGCTTAACAATTTATTATGTGTAAATTGAAAAAAAAATTATATATATATAAATATATATATATATATATATTAAATAATATACGTCTTCTTTGTTCAAAATTTGTAACTCAATAAATGTTTAAATAGCATGATGTTCATGATATGATAACAAAGTTTCAGAATATTATTTTTTTATTCGACATGGAACTATAATAGTCTTGAACTATTTTATAGGACTGGGTTTTGATTTTATAGAGGGTTTGGCAAATAAGAGCTCTAGAATCTACCAAGAACAATTGCTTATCATACGAATATGGATAGTTTTAAAGCATTTTGGAGATTTGAATTTTGATTGATATATATGGGTTTTATTCTAGAAATTCATGGATGTTAATCCACTGTGGGTGATCTTTGCAAAATGAACATATTTTGTTGGAAATTTTAAGTTAATAGGTGGAAAATCAGCCACATAATTTTACATACCTTTTAATTTCTATATAAAGAGAACCTAATTTGGCAAGAAGCAGCGGCAGTTTTTTGTGTGGGCATTTTAGGAATTTTCTTTTAAAAGATTACTGAATAGGTTAAGGAATAGTTATTCCTCATTTTAAAAAATAACTATTCATTAGAAATGTGTATTCCTATAATAAAAGAATAACCAAACAATTGAATAACTACTCCTTAGGAATAGCTATTATATTACAACATCTATTACAGTGTACCAAACGTGCCCTAAGAGTCTCTCCATTTTTTGAGATAATAAATTTTTACAAATAGACCTTAACAAGAAGGAAACAGAGACCATAACATATATTTTTTAAACAGAGACCATAACATATATTTTTTACTTAAAGGTAATAAAATGCTAAATCATATTTTTAGTTTTACAAATTAATATAAACATCATTTTTGCATTGGTATTCAAAGACACACATGCTCTAAGCTATATAAACGGAATCCAGGTTGTCATCCAAAAGAACAAAGCGCTAAATTGGTTAAAATATGAGCTACACAGTCAAAAACCAAACCATTAGACTGTTAATATAGTAAAAATATTTTAAAAAGGCAACAGCAACACCAAAGATATTAAAGAGCTAGGAAATAGACTCACAAGCACTGGGTTCTTAAATCAAAATTACTTCTTTTGGTTTTAGAGAAATGGACTGCTTTTGCGCTTGATATATACTCAAGAAAATGATGAAGAGGTTTGTCATCCAAAACAACCATCTTTTTCCATACTTTAACTGACCATGCCCTTAAGTTAAAGTTCTCTTAAATCAAAATCATTTCTTTTGGCTTTTGAGAAACAGACTGATTTTGCCCTTGCTATATACTAAGGAGAATGATAAAGAAATTTGTCATCCAAAACAAGCATATTTGCCACACTTTAACTGACCATCCACTTAAGTGAATTACCGCATTCATTGTATGACAAAAGAATCTCCACACTTAGCAAACTTTAGTGCTCGAAGCTTTTAGGATTAATTTAAAAATATTTATGGTTGGTTAGAGTTTATGGTTTGCAATGAAATTCTAGAGACAAAAAGGGCTAATAATGATACAAGAGTGCAGAGAATTAAATATAAGAAAAAGAAAAGGGGATGAATTTCTAGGCATTCTATCAAGATTCCTTAAGGTTTCACAGCCAAGTTTAAGACTACATCATACAATTCTCAAAAAATATTATAAAAATAAAAAGCCTTGTGGCTTCATAAAATATCCTCCCAAACATATTCTCCCTTGAATTAAACTATAATATATATATTTCTAGTAAATCTAAATTCTAATAGGGCATATAGTTCAGATTAGAAAGTATAAACAAACAGAGTTGTAAACCACTAAGTACCATGATAAGGACAAAAAAGCACAACTTGACTCAAAAATAAGACCCATGAGCCACAAAAACACAGCCCAGGTCCAGAATTTCTCGGAATTACAAAAATTGCCTCAATACCAAAAACTTTTAAGAACAGAAATAAAAAAAGGCCAGAAATTTACTATTACAAAGAATGATAAATAAATAATAATATAAATAAATAGTTTGTTTTTCCATAACCTTCTAGTTGCTAACCTCACCCTCAAACAACAACAACAGCAACTACAATCAAAGCCTTAAGGTCTTACCTAGTGCACAAATCTCCCACTTTTGTTAGGTTTGGAAGAGGCATGGTAGGTAGCTTGGAGAGGTTGATTCCTAGACTCAAACCCACAAATTGTCACTTTTGGTAAAAGGCGCCATCGCACGAAGGCTCGACCACAACAAAAATCAAGTCTTAATCTAAAAAATTTAGGATCAACTATACATCCACAACAGACTAATTAAGGTCACATGTATTTATTTCCAGCATTATATCCAATATTAAGACATACTCTCAATTACCTCCTTACTTAACATGTTCCTTTTAATTACTTCTACTAATGAGAGTTTCTTATTTTTTACTACTTATACTAATGATACTTGGTCTTCCTCTAGGGTTTTTTGTTCCCTCAACTCGAATCAACTCACTCTTTCTTACTGTTGCATTAATCGCCCACTTTTACACATAACCAAACCACCTCAAGCGACTCTCCCTCATTTTTTATCAATGGGAGTCACTCCTATCTTTAAGCCAATTCCTTTATTTCAAATTCTATCTTTCCTTGTATTTCCACTTATCCATCTTATTGCTCTCATGTCAACTACACTTTTTTTATGAACGTTCCTTCTTAATAGTCCAACATTCAGTACCATAGAGCATAGCTAGTCTCATAGTCTTAACAAGTATTCTATGATCACATAATACTTCTAATGAGATTCTCCGTTTTATCCACCCTGCTCTATCCTATGATTCACATCTTCTTCAATCTTTCCATCCTTACAAATTATTGATATAAGTTATCAAAAGCTCTCACTCCGTGGTATCTCTTGACCATTAAGTCTTTCAGCCCCTTCATCTTTATTTTTTCTTTTACTAAGCTTACATTCCATTGTGTCACCATCAAACCAAAATTCTAAAAGGAAGTCTTCTCAAAAATTTCTCACTTTGGCTTTGGTGTAATATCATGAAAAGACAATGCTTCGTTTGTTTGGGGTTCAATGGGTGATGCCGAAGAACGTTGTTTCTCTTCTCCCTACATGGTGGAATTGGTTGGGGAGTCACACTTCAAATGTGGAATATGGTTCCAGTGTGTCTTATGTGTTAATTTGAAAGGAGCGTAATGCCCGAACTTTTGAGGAAAATGAGAAACTTGTAGAATGTGTGAAGTCTTTGCTGCTTAGAACTTTGTTTGAGTGGTCCCATATTTGGGGGTTTACGCATTTTCATTCTTTGTTTGAATTTCTTAATTTTGTTAGTCTTTCTATTTGATTGGTTTGTGTTTTTTCCAGTGCAGTGAGTTTACTATCGTAAATTCATTTTACTTCTATTATCAATAAAGTTTGTTATTACCTATCAAAAAAAAAAAAAAACAATGCTTTCATGTTTGTTCTTTACATAATTGAGCTAGGAGCATTCTGTCATGTCATTAATTTTGATTGAAAAATTTCCTTACTTGAATGTTAGTATGTCACCATTCTATTGCAGAAATATCTTTCAATTGTGTGTCCCAAATTAAAAGCAATAAAGGACAGGAAGATTACTAACTGGAAAAATGCAGGAAAATTCAATCAAGCAAGGTGTACTGGCAGCTGGCAGTTGCAGCAAACACAGTTTGTTCAGTCAAATTCCTTAAAGGAGATACAGCTCCATAATTAGCATCTAAGTCAAGTATATTCAACTTGAGTTTACCTGTGGAGGTTTTTGGAAATGTTGAAGATCGGGTGAGAAAATTGTGGCAAGAGCTTAGTGATTTAGAGATGATTGAGGATAGTCGAGCTTTATTGGAGGAGGAAAGGCTGGAGTTGGAGAGAGTTCGAGGTGAATTAGAAAAAGTTACTTTGATGGAGGAAATCTGTTGGAGGCAGAAGTCTAGAGTCCTTTGTATTAGAGAAGGAGACAGGAATACTAGATTCTTTCATCGTATAGCTAACTCACACAGAAGATTTAATTCCATTGATAGGCTTATGGTGGATGGAGAATTGTCTTCAGATCCAGAGGCTATAGCAAGTTGTATTTCTCATTTTTATAGGCAACTATATGCTGAAATTGCAACTCATAGACCTTTTTTAGATGATGTGGAGTTCTCTTGTATCTCGGAGGAAGATGCACGTTGGCTAGATAGGCCATTTGATGAGGAGGAGGTGTTTGGGGTGATTAGTGATTTTAAGGGTGATAAGGCTCCTGGCCCGGATGACTTTTCTATGGCGTTCTTTCAGGCTTACTGGTGTTTTTTGAAGGCTGAAATTATGGCAGTGTTTCAAAATTTTCATACTCAGGCTGTGTTTGAGCCTTAATGCTCCTTTTCTTGCTCTTATTCCCAAAAAGGTGGATGTTGTGGAGATCAAGGATTTTCGGCCTATTAGCTTAGTTGGTGGGATTTATAAGATTATTTATAAGGTGTTGGCCAATCGTCTTAGAAGGGTGGCTCATGGGCTTATTTCAGATTCTCAGAATGCATTTGTGAAAGGTAGATAGATATTGGACTCTTTTTTAATTGCTTCAGAATGTATTGATAGTAGATTGAAGTCAGGTGTTCCAGGAGTGTTGTGTAAGTTGGATGTGGAGAAGGCATATGATCATGTGAGTTGGGGTTTTTTAATGTATATGCTTCAGCAATGTGGGTTTTCAGAGAAATGGAGAAAATGGATAATGTGTTGCATCTCTAATGTTAAATTCTCCATTCTGATCAATGGTAGTCCTTCTAATTTCTTTGGTAGTTCTAGGGGGATTTAGCAAGGGGACCCCTTGTCTCCGTTGCTATTTGATATTGTTATGGAGAATTTGAGTCATATGTTGGATGTGGCTGCTACTACTAGTCAATTCTCAAGCTTCTCTGTAGGTAATACGGTTGGTAACTCGGTGATGGTGTCTCATCTTTTATTTGCTAATGACACTCTTATTTTTTGTGATGCTAATCCTACGCAAATAGCTAGTTTGAGAGCAATTCTAGCCAGATTTGAGGAGGTCTCATGTTTAAGGATTAATTTGGGGAAATCTGAGTTGGTTCCTATAGGGGTGGTGCACAATATGGATGTTCTGGTGGGGATGTTGGGTTGTCGGCAATCCTCTCTTCCATTGAGATATTTGGAGCTACCGTTAGGAGCTAAATTTAAGGAGTTGTCAGTTTGGAATCCTATTTTGGAGAAGATGGAAAGGAGATTAGCAGGGTGGAAGAGGTTGTATCTATCTAAGGGGGGTAAGGTAACTCTTATTAAAAGTACTCTTTCCTCCTTACCTACATACTTCCTTTCCCTTCTGCCTTTACCTGGGAAGGTGGCTAATCGTATGGAGAAGTTACAACAAGATTTTCTGTGGAGTCGTATTAATGGTGAACCTAAATTACACCTAGTCAGTTGGGCTCAGGTTTGTAAGCTGTTGCAGGTTGGAGGGTTGGGTATTAGACGATTGAGGAGTTTTAATTCTGCCTTGTTAGGAAAATGGTTATGGAGGTATGGCATGGAGACCGAAGCTCTATGGAGGAGGGTTATTGAGGTGAAATATGGGAATGATTGGAGTGGTTGGTGCACGAAAAAGGTGACCAGTGCTTATGGTGTTAGTTTGTGGAGGCATATTAGGAGTGGTTGGATGAGTCTTTCTAAACACCTTTTGTATGATGTGGGGGAGGGTACTAGAGTGAAGTTTTGGAAGCATGTGTGATGTGGTGATTGTACTCTCCAAGAGGCTTTTTTGGAACTTTATTGTATTAGTAGGACAAAGGATTCTTCAGTAGCGGAGGTTATGTGTTGGTCTGGTGGGAGGATTCATTGGGTTGCTAAATTTCGTTGTCCTCCATAGGATTGGGAACAAGAATCCTTTGATTTGTTTATGGATATGGTCTACTCTACGACGGTACGGGGATTGGGTTCAAATTGGGTTTGTTGGAAGCCAACAAGGAGTAGAGGTTTTGAGGTTAGAGGATTCTATATTTCTTTCTACCCTCCTACCATCTTATCCTTCCCTTGGAAAATGATTTGGAAATCGAAGGTTCCTCCAAGTGTAGCTTTCTTTTCATGGTCTGCTTCCTTAGGTAAGATTTTAACAACAGATAACCTTTGCAAACGACGTGTGCTAGTTCTTGATTGGTGCTGTATGTGTAAGAAGTGTGGGAAGTCAGTTGATCATCTTCTTCTTCATTGCCCCATTGCTTGTGAGTTGTGGTCATTGGTGTTTTGTTTGTTTGGAATTCAATGGGTTATGCCTCAGAAGGTTATTGAGTTGTTTGAGTCTTGGCAGGGTAAGTTTGGACGGCATTGAAATATAGAGTTGTGGAGAATTGTGCCTCATTGCTTGTTATGGTGTATTTGGTGCGAAAGAAATGCTAGAAGTTTTGAGGGATGTGAACGCTCTATGTTAGAGATTAAGTCTCTTTTTTTACACACTCTCCTGGATTGGAGTGTGGTCTTTTGTCATTTTTCTTGTTCTTCCCTTCCTGTTTTACTTGATCGTTGTAATCTTGGTTATTGATTTATGCCCCCATAGTACATTCCCAATGTACTCGGGTTGGCTGTTTTTTGTTTTTTAATAAAATTTTCGTTACTTATCAAAAAAAAAAAAAAAACCTGTGCAAAGAATATTATTTATTACATACAACTTATCTCAACTAAGCCTTAATCCTAGCAAAATTGAAGCCGGGTTCATGCTTTAAATCCACAAATTTAATAAAACTTTACCTCTTACACAATTCTTAACTAAGACCTCATGTATTGGACCCCGAAAGGTTGATACAGGCTTTCTTTAAGTTATGAGATTATTTTAGGATTATTACTGCAAATCCACACTGCTCAAAGAGCTTCAATATTTGAAAAGAATCTTTCCAGGAGCCGTAATGCTTGGGCATGGCATCTACTTCTTTTTTAATTGATAGATGCAGTTTAAGATTCTATGAACACTGGTCATCAATTTAATACACCAAAATAATGAGTAAAGACAGAAGATCTAAGAAATAACATTATATCTTTAAACAATCAGTAATCTCAACCATTAGACACAAAACTATAATGTTAGGAATCATACCTTTTCCAATGCGCCGCATTGTATTTTCATGCACTAATAAAGTAGCATTGGGGTTGCACTTTTGGACAATTGAAAGGCCTGAAACAAGCCAAGAAACAGAGAATTACTACCCAGTATAGCATCCGGTTTAAAAAAAAAACACATTAATCAGAATTTTAGAATGCAGATATCCAGCTAAAAGTAATAGTCTGAGAGAGCATCAAATAAGCTTTATAGAGTAGAGAAGTTTTATTAGAGTAGAATTTACTCTAAGAGATTAAGGGGAGGCTATTTTCTTTAGTTGCTTTCCCCCTTTTTTTCTCTTTTTGTTTGCTTTGATAGGTAAACACAACTTTAACTCACTGTCTTCGTTTTCTACTTTTTCTTTTCAGAAGAAAAGCTAAGATTTCTTGTTTACTGACTCTTTTCAGAAGAAAAGCTAAGATTTCTTGTTTACTGACTCAATTACCTGGCCACCAATGGTCCATGCCTCCCCAAAACAAAGTAAGTATGATTATTATGGCCCTACTTGGATCTTGTTTGGTGTGTTTTCATTTCTATTCTCATTTTCTCTTCTCAAATCCTGTACTCATTTTCAGTTTGGCACCAATTTTTGGGTCTAGTTTTTTTTATTTTCCCCACTTATATCTTTTCAATTAAAAATTCACCACCACGACTACACCAATGGTAAAACAAAACTAAAAACCAAATCCATCAGCAGCCACCTCCATCACCACCACATCCCCCACCACAACTAAACCGCAATAAGTGCTCGGTGAAATTTGCCAAAAGGGTGTGGCTTCCTACTAGCACCATCCTTTCAATTTCATCTTCCTTAGTTAACAGTAGTGAAAAGGCAACACTAGGATTACAAACAATTCCCAATGACCCAACTCATCAATTAAAACAATTTACTCAAAACATTAACCAAAACAAAAGTTCCACCCATTGATCATCACAAATCAGAATAAAACCAAAATTTCAAACTTGAAAAGAAAACATTCCCAATTTGTATGTCCTCATAAATTAGCTAAAAAATATGAATTAGCAATCAAGTGAGAGAGAGAGAGAGCTGACAAACAGGGAGTCAGAGAGGAGTGAGTGAGAGAGAGGGGGGATGAAGGAAAATGAGAGCGAGCCATTGGGTGTGATTTATTTCAGTATTTTACACGGGTCTTGATAGTGACAGATGGGTCCCACTCTTATCCATTTTATTACAAGAATTCTACTGACTTCATATTTGCTGAAAATGAAAATGCCAAAAAGTTGTTTTCATTTTTTGTAATCATACCCACATTTTTGGATCTTAAAAGTGAAAACTAAGAACAAAAAAACAAACTCAAACCAGTTTTTCACTGGTGAGTCCCACAGAAAACAGCAAATGAAAACAAAATACACCTTGTTTTCAAAGGAACAAAACATGGTACATCCTCCACAGAATCACAAGAATTATTTATTCTTTATCAGATTAATAGCATTTTATACATAAACTATTTTTTAGTAAACCATTTGGAACTAAATTTTGTAGTCATCTCCCAATTTTCACAGTTATACATGCAAAAATAATCAGGTGTTTAACATGTGTGTGATATATCATATCTCCTTTTTTTTTTTTTGAGAAGAATATATCTCCTTACTTATGTGTAATCTACTACTGTAATTGGCATTTAAAAACACTGAATTAAACAAAAAATAAACCTTTCCTCTCAGTTATGTTACTTAATACTACAAAAACTTACCATCCACATGATCCCGATGATGATGGGTAACAAAGACAACTAACTTCCGTGGCAAAGCAGCAACTATTTTTTGGAGCTGATCATGTAAACAACAATTTTATCAACACCATTACAAAACCCACAAGAAAAAAATATTTTTTTAAAAAAATTAGAAAGTAAGCATCAGCTGTTGTAAGGGTGACTGCATATCATTTCATAGGCACGTACAAGGACACATCTCTAATGGGTTGTTTGGATGGGGGGAAAGTTGCAGGGAGTATAGGGGAGGGGATGGGAGGTGTTTAATAAACCTTGCTTGGATTTTTTTTCAAAGGGAGTAGGAAGGGGTTTGTGGGATTGGAGGGGTAAGATACCCCTCCAAACCCCTCAGTTTTTAATTCCCCCAAACTGGGGGAAACTTGGAGGGCAAGGGGATGGGAAGGTAACCACTCAGATTTAAAAAATAATTAAAATGTCAATTTATACCTATTTCTTTTCTGTTATTTTTTTTAGAATTTATATCTACTTCTTTTAATGAACATAGAGGGCTATAATTGTTAATTTATATGATGTTTATCATGTTCTCCTTCCCATTCAATTTTTAATACATCCAAACAAAGGGGAGGGGTATAGATATCCGTCCCCCTCTTAATTTGTAAAACATCCAAACAAGGGAAGGGATAACCATTCCCCTTCCCTCTCCTCTACTTACCCCCCATACCCTCTACTCCCCTTCCCCTCCAAAACACTAAGAATACTGATCATTTTATCTAATGAATGTAAATTAAATAAAATAAATATGAATTAATCAACAGCAACATACATCATCAAAACTATGTCTGATTAAATGATTATTCATATTAAAAAGTTTAAATACATAGCAGAAGAGAACCAACATTTCTGTTAGTTAAATCCTTAATTTTGTCAAATATAACAAAATATAAAAAGACAAGAAGTAAAGAAAACCTTAGAAAGCATGGAAACTACCAAGGATTTGATTACTGATCTCTTATTGTTCACAGCCTTGACAGCTGACAAGTTTTAAATAGGATCCTTCCCAGGAGAGCTCCATATCCCAGTTTACGGTTACAAATCAACCAAAATGTGCTGAAGGACAGATACACAAACTCCATGGGAAGCCACATGACCTCTTGAAAAGGACCAATAGATTCTGTTGATGGCTAATATTAATATAAGACCAATTGGAGCTCCCAAATATCCAATAGCCAGATGGCATCCAGCTGATGTGAGACCAATTGATCCTCCAAGACCCACTAATGGCCTGAAAGCCACAAAAATGAGCCTTAGGCTCCATAAAACAAAGTTCTGATGGAATGTCAGGATTAATTTTTGAACAACCAAATGTCTGCCAATTAAAAGAGGAAGTGCATTCTATCCATACATCAGACAAAATAAAGGCTATATGGATTATTAGAAAGGGCAATTGATCACAAAAGGAATCCTCTATTGGATGGAGCTCTAGTAAAGGAGCTTATTAACAGCCCTACATGAAGAGTTGTATTGGATCAAAACCGTTAGAATTTATCCAATACCCTTCCTTTTCTTAGGCACTCCCATTTTTAAAGGGACACATCAAAAGCATGCCAGACACAGAGCCATAATTTGGTTCAGAGGTGGAGGAACTTATCCAAAAGCCACTACTTTTCTTTGACGCTTCCATTTTATAAGACAGCACTGTTACTTAGGAAAGAGCAAAGATAGCTTCCAAGGATAGGGAAAATGTTGGAACTCTACCAAGCAAGTAATCCATAAGAACGAGAACAGGATTCTTACTTTCTTTTATAATACAGCATTGTTACTCAAGAAAGAGCAAAGATAGCTTCCAAGGACAGGGAAAATGGTGGAACTCTGCCAAGCAGATAATCCACAAGAACGAGAACAGGATTCTTACTTCCCTTTTTTAGGCACTCCCATTTTTGAAGGGACACACCAAAAGTGTGCCAAACACAGAGCTATAATTTGGTTCAGAGGTGGAGGAACTTATCTAAAAGCCACTACTTTTCTTTGACGCTTCCATTTTATAAGACAGCACTGTTACTTAAGAAAGAGCAAAGATAGCTTCCGAGGACAGGGAAAATGTTGGAACTCTGCCAAGCACGTAATCCACAAGAACGAGAACAGGATTCTTACTTTCTTTTATAATACAGCACGGTTACTCAAGAAAGAGCAGAGATAGCTTCCAAGGACAGGGAAAATGGTGGAACTCTGCCAAGCAGGTAATCCACAAGAACGAGAATAGGATTCTTACTTTCATATAAATAGAAAACAATGGTTATAAAATTAGCCTCATGTTTCCTTTTTCCCATTGTATAATTTGAAAGTGACACAAGTTTTTCCCATAAAATGTATTCAAGTAGGAAATCCACAAGTATGTAAGAAGCCCACATTACGGGACAACAATAAAATATCCTATTTCAAACATTATTGAGTTCACTAAATCCACAGATGGTATTTGAGAATGAGAATGTCAAGCAGAATAAAATACTAAAAATCATCTGTCAAAAAGGCAGCAGTGTCTCAGCATAACAAAAGAAATTATACCTCTTCATGGAATTCAGACCTACATCCTGGATCCACTATCAATGCATCCCCACATGCAACAAAACTATTGTTCTCACTTTCATTTGAAACATTTTCAGGTGCAAATATGATCAAGTTTGTTGTACGGAAAGGCTTTGCTGTCTTACTTCCAATTGGTACAAGTTTAACACCGGGAGGATACTCCTAAAAAAAAAAAAAAAAAAAAAAAAAAAGGAAGATATATTAACATGATGCATGTGGACAACTATACAGAGGAATCCCCTTACAATGCATTTGGATGACAGGATTTGGATTTGGGTAATTAAAATCCAAATAACTTGTTTGGATGCTTTAAAAAAAGTCAAGGATTTGGATTTGACAAATCCAACAAAGATTTTAAACATTTAAAATTCTTGGATTTTAAATGATATCTAAAATAAATGGATATGAAATCATGGCATTTCAAATATATTGATTTAGAATCAAAATCCAATCCAAATTCAAGTTTCCAAATGCAACCTTATGTTTGAGTAGAAGTCTATATGTTAAAAATGACAACACTATCAGTATTTGAACATGGTACACATCTTGATTCAGAATCTGTTTCTTGAACATCATCTTCAAAGTTTAGACAGATAGGTATTAGATTTAGGCAAAAATAGAAGCAACTTTATGGAATAGAACTTGCAATAAAGCTCTAGTCAAGAACTTTTATATTGAACGTTAGTATAAGAATTCTAACTTACAATTAGAATACCAAGAAGCAATATGAAATCATCCTTTGTTGGAAAGGGGGAAGGGGGGCAATTCTTTACGTAATGGCAAAGGGGTGTAGATACCCCTAAAATATAAAAAGAACTACCAAAGGGTTTCAAACATGATTCTGTTGGAATTTAATTGTCTAAGCACCAAATTTCCTTTTCATATTTCTGCCTCCAAAAAAATTACCAAAAGAAAAAAGTAAATTTATGGGCCATTCAAAATCATTCTAATGACCCTCAAAAGTCAGGGTCATATCACTGCTTCCGCATTCCAGGTTATCACTGAATTTTTAACACCCAGTGATTTGACAGCAGATCTTTCCTTGCAACTGAATGTTTTATTTTTGCTCCATCTAGAAATGGCACTAATTCACAAGAAGGCAAACCTGATGCCGTAAGATGGATGGGACTTTCTGATCTGCAGGTTGAATTGAGTCATTTACAAGACCAACAACTGTCAGAGGCCCCACACGATCACTGCTTGGTTTCACTTCCAGAAGCCAGCTTAGACAGCTTTGGACTGACATCCACTTGCACCGCTCTGCTAATGTATACTTCATATTAGTTCCATATCACATGCAAGACATAGCATTTGCTATAAAAGTAATAAACTGCTTAAAATGAGATTCAAATATTCACATCAAGGAAGGATGACGATTATTTATTAGAAATACCAAGATTGTAATCAGCAAAACATGCTAACTTGTTTCTTCTTTAGATAAGCAATAAAATTTTGTCAGGAAAGTCCGATAACACGGAACAGATGACATAATTTCTCACTTAATTTCTACAAATCTTTACTCAGCTCCAAAATTCTTCATGTGATTAAGAAATTCTCCCAATTAAATTAAGATGTAAAAGTGTCAAAGACCCAGCATCCACATGAATAGACAAGCTCTTAAAGCACAAGCACTAAAAAAATTAGTTTGTTTCTCAAATGTGTTTAATGTCAGACCCAATGAAGACATCCCTCATATTTAGCATTGCAAAAAATATTAAACTTGTATCTGATAATTAAAAAAATTAACAAAGCATAGATATATATATATATATACACAAACCTTGTAAATTTCGATCCCCTGCCAGCAATTTTCCCATAATGAAAACAGTATGAACTGGCAGCCCTGGTCCAAACTCAGCTTCCTCCACATACTTCCAGAACTTCCATTCTCCACCATCAGTTACCTCAAACCCCACTTGTTCCAATACCTATAAATATCCCAAATTCACAACTGTAAAATTCAAAGCAATTCTGCATTGTTAAAAAATCAAATACAGCTAAATTTTACACACATAAGGTTTAACTTCTCACTAAATACCAACCCAAAATCATTATAAAAAAATTTAAAAATAAAAATAAAAATTGAGCGCTTAAATGGCTTTATTAGAAACGTAAACTCAAAAATACAAAAATTACATGGTTACAATCTGAATCACATTATGGTGAAAATAAAACATTTTGAACACAGTTTCCAAATAATTTTTTTTATTTTTTATTTTTAAAAAGAAAAGGAAAAAGGGTTTACCTTTGTGAGAGCAGAATGGAGATCGAAGTTGGTCAAATTGATGGATTGGGCGCCTTCGACGACGATCGGAGACTCAGAATTTCCGTGAAGAAGGTTTAATTGCGTGGAGGGCAAGTCCCAGAGATCAGAATCCACGTAGGAATCGTACTCCTCGTCGTTGAACTTGGGCGGGCGCGTCTGTTTGACGAGAAGGAATTCGGCGTCGTTTTGTGGTTGCGGGTGGTTCTTCAGGATCAACGCCAGGTTGTGAATTGCTTCTGCCATTGGAGAATTGGAGAGAGAGATATGGAAAAATGGGGTTTATAACTTTAAGTGAAGGGTTAGGTGGAGAAGAGTAGGTAAATAAGAGGGTACTTGTACCACCGTACGGGAGTTTTATGAGCTTTCGGCACTAAAACTCATCCTGAGCGAGCGTTAATACAAAGGGAGGGAAGGAACAGTTGAAGAAAGCATAGCGGTTAATTATTTGCCGAAGAAATCGCTGGCCTTGCGCGGGAAAAATGGGATAAGGATGTTAATTTAGGTGCCAAAAAGAGTTGAGGAATGGTTTTTTTTTTTTTTTTTTTTTTTTGGAGGAAAAGTTGTGGAATGTTATTCTTCAAATTTCTCTTTCAGTTGAGTTGAGGATGTTATTCTTCCTTCTTTCTTTCTATTATTCTTGGTGCGATAATTCAAAATATAAGTGCTTGTAGGGATAAGAGTGGGGTTTAAGTTTAGGAGGAAGTTAAAATAAAACTTTTATTTTATGTTTTAAAAATGGGTTCGGTTAATATATGCATTAGGGCATATATTAACTATTCATTTTAGGAAATTTTTTCTCAAAAAGTTGTAAAAGTTTGACAATTTTTTCAATTTTCAAGAAAAAATTTTCTAAAATGGTTTACTAATATATGCCCTAAGGGCATACGTTAGTAAAATCCTTTAAAAATTTATAACATATATTATAAAATAAAGCTTTTGGTGAAAAATTGTTTAAATTTCAAAAAGTTGATTTTTCTTGTTCTCGAGCTTTTGAAGATGTTTCAGATTATGCCATTTTGTCGACCTTTGTTAATTTTTAGAGTAATGTTAGTACCATCAAAATGACACACATTCACCAATCACAACTCGTTTAGTGGTGAGTTGTGGCATAAAATTGTGCCAATTTTAGTAATACTAGCGTTACTCTAATTTTAATCCTATGTGATTTAATGAAATGATGAGGTCAGGTGGAATAATTTTTAGTATTATATAATCGGACATGTGCTGATTAGTTTTTAGAATAAAAGTTGGACATGTGACACCAAATAATTACACAGGCGGTGGTTTATCAAAAATATATATAGTTCATATATTTGTGATGTTGTCAAAGGCCTTGTAGCTAAATTGGCATCTCCCCATGTACAAAGTGTTTGGAAGTTTAGGAGGGAAAGGATTCGAGAATACTTTTAAGTAGAAGTGTTCGCGGTGTAGTGCAATGTGATTTTGGACCATTTTTAGCAGCGTACTTTGCAGAGCGGTTTAGCCAAAACCATAATTATATCACACCTTATTTTTGCAGTCACATGTGTGGTGCAATGTGGTTTAGAGTTTAGCTAAAACCATAACCGCACCACACCTCATTTTTGTAATCATGGTATTTAAAATACTGTTTGAACGGTTTGAAACTGGTATATTTTTCAAATTTTTGGATTTTCTTGCTCAATTCAAAACTGATTTTTTTCTTTGTTTTTGGCCAAGTTTTAAACTATTGAGCTAGTTTTTCTTTATTTTGAGCTGACTTTTCTAATCAACACTTGTTAGGGTTATTATTATTATTATTATTATTTTGAAAACTATGGTTATTGAACTATTAATAATATATTTAATATTAAAAAAATAAATATATTAATATATAGAGAGAGTACGATGCAGTTTGTGTGGTTTTCCTATTATAAAACAGCAAACTGCATTGCACCATGTGATGCAATGTAGTGCACTATTACTTGCGATGCAGTACGGTTATACCATTTTATGGACAGTTTGTACGGTTTGATGAATATCCCCTACTTTTAAGATATCAATTAACTTTTTTCCAAAAAGAAAACTCGCTACTGTGCGTGCTCTCGCGCTTTAAAAGACCTCTCCTATAGGCTATAATCGTTTTTAAGAAAACACTAACCTCTCCTATAATCTTACATGTGCGTTTAGATGCGTTTTGCTAAAGGCTTTTTTGTTTTTTGTTTTGTTTTTTTTTTTCATAAAAAGGAAATTTTATTGAAGGGAAATAAACTTACAAACACAAAACAAAGTATAAACGACAAAACAAGAGTGACCCTTGATTTAAGGTACATACCAAACTAAAAAGAAATAAACACACAACAAAAAACAAAGTTAAACAACACAAGCTGACCAAGAGACTACAGACATACACTTCACCACACCAAAAAGTAAGCCAAGCTTATTTGCAGCACACCGCATAGATTGAAACAAAACCCATGAAATCCCAAAAGAAGCATTGTAACAAAAATGTGGGGTATGTATCATTATCATAGAATATCTCTCTCAGACTAAGAAGTAAGAACCTCCCTTTTTTGCCAACATATATGCGCAATATTTGTTGGCTTCCCTCCATATGTTCTCAACACGAACCACCCAAGGTTTGGCTAGGAGTCACCTGCAATCCAGAATTAATGGCTTTTTTGTTGCAATTACTGTAAAAAATGAGGATGTATTTTTCTTGGTGTAGGACTCGTCAAAATGAGCTCATAATTAAAACCTTTTACATATAATAAAGACAGAAATGGACTTATTTTTGGGCTTAGCAAACCCACTATTAATTATTATTATTATTATTATCTTGTGCTATTTCCTATTTGGAATAGCTTCGGGTTGGGCTTGAAATGATGGCAGACAACACAAGCTTCCCCAGAGAAAACCCTTTAGGATTTAGATCTTCCAAACTTGGGCCCAACATACCTCATTAAGCACAGGTTTTTATTTTTTATTTTTTCCTTTTTTTTTTCAAGTACCTTGAAGGGGATGGCTGATGAGTCTAAGCATTGGGAGCAAGGATGATGGTAAGTTTGTTATCTAATGGCAAGAATTTGCAGCAAACTAAGTTGCAAAATGCACACATATTAAGTGGCTATTTGGTGAAAAATTCAATATTGACAAGGAAGTTTTTGTTTAAATATAAACCTAGATAGGTATTTATCTAAGGCATTGGCACGTGTAAGGCTGTCCAAGAGTTGGTCTGGGTTGGGTTTGTGTCAACCCGCAACTGACCCAATCAGATCAGGTGGAGAAGTTCCAGACCCGCCGTCAACCGCGAAAAGCCACCAATCAAGTTAGATCGGGCTCGAGTGGACGGCGGTCGGCTTTCATTTCGACCGAGAATACAAAGATCAAACACAAACCTAAAGAACAAAACCAACAATTCAAAAGATCTACAACTACAAACCCAAAGAACAGATCAGCAAACTCAAAAAACAGATTGACAGACACAAATAAAATAACAGATCTACAAACCCAAATAACAGAGAATAGAGAGATCAAACTTGAGAGCTTGAACCTAAGAGAGAGAGAGAGAGAGAGAGAGAGAGAGATAACCATAGACAGGGACGGACCCAGGTAGAAGGCTAAGGGGGCCCGGGCCCCCCCTGGGCCCAAAAAAAAAAAATTAGCAAATAAAATTTTCCCAAAAAAAAAAAAAAGGGGGGGGCTTGGGCCCCCCCTGAGATTTTAGCTCTGGCCCCCCTAGTTTTTAGCTCCGGCCCTTCTCCCAAAAATCATGAACCCCCCCTTCCCCTAGCATATCATCAAGCCAGCTCAGAGTAGAGCCCATGACCCATGTCAATCTAAAAAAAAAAACTCAGCTCTCAGCAGTCCAAAACCAAACGAAGAAAGCAAAAAACAAAGGAAAAAAAAAGAAAAAAAAAAGAAAGAAAGGAAAGTGAGAGGCGAGAGCTGCGAGACCAAGATAAAGATAGAGATAGAAAGTACAGAGACCCATCTTGATCAGATTCAGAGGCCCGTGTCAGTGTCGCCATGACGGAGAGAGACAGAGAGCCGTGTCGCCGTGACAGAGAGAGATAGAGAGCAAAACGAGAGCGAGAGAGTGCGAAACCCAGCTTCGAGCGAGACCTACGCTGGTGAGAGCAAGACCCACGCCGCCACGCGAGACGAGATCCACTTGCAGTCGTCGCCGCCG
Organism: Quercus lobata; assembly: GCF_001633185.2. Taxonomy (NCBI): domain Eukaryota; kingdom Viridiplantae; phylum Streptophyta; class Magnoliopsida; order Fagales; family Fagaceae; genus Quercus; species Quercus lobata. Next base: position 40,441,634 of record NC_044904.1, read on the forward strand.
ATTGCCGTTGCTCGATCTGCCTAGCCAGCCCAGCTTCGAGCCTTCACAGTTCATAGGTATTTACTCTTATCTTTTCCTTCAAAACCTTGTGATCTGAGAATCAAAGAAACTGTGCTTGTGCCTTGTGGACTTGTGGTGTTTCATGTTTGTGTTTTTACTGATGAGTGATGAACTGAATTGATTTGGTGATTGTGAATTGAATCTGTGCTGCGGCTGCTGCTTGTGGTGTGTTTTATTTTATTTTTATTTTTTTTGGGCTTTTTGGCTTTATGACTCTGTGTTTGTGACTCTTGCATTATATAGATAAAAGAGATAGATAGATAGAGTAGAGTTTATAGAGATAGTCAGATTGTTTTTTCTTTGTTGACTGGTAGTTGGACATAATAATAGGGAAAAGTGGAGTTGGGCAACTTACAAGTGACAGAAAAAAAAAAAAGGAAAAGAAAAGAAAAGAAAAGATTTTGTTAGTAGTGTCTGTAGTGGGATTCATTGGGTATTTGGGTTAGTGGGTTAGAATTAGAAAATGGAGAGAACACAAAGACACAAAAGACATAAATAAAGGAAGAGACAACACACATAGAGACATAAATAAAGGCAAACCAAACACAAAGACATTAAAGGCAGACCAAAGACAAAAAGAAAAAAAATAAATCATATAATATAAAAAATTGTCACACAAATTTAAGAAAATAACGGTGATTTTTATATGATTTTTATTTTATTTGTAGATCATGAAAAAATCAACTACAACGCTTGATTTTTTCAAAAGAAAAGGTTCAACTTCAAATTCTTCTGAAGTCAACGTGGAATTGCCAACAACTAATGTTGCTATTCCAATTCTAGAAAATGTGGATGTTCCAATTCCGGAAAATGCGGATGTTTCAATCTCTCAAACACAATTTCAAAGAATTGACCTTGATTCTTTGGATTATAGTTTATTAATACTATATGGATGTGTATTTGAAAAAAAAAATTTTGCTTATCTCCGGCCCCCCCCGGCTTAAAATCCTGCGTTCATCCCTGATCATAAATCTAAATTGGTGAGGGTGAATGGGCGATATTAGCGAAGATTAACAACAATGAGCAAAGATTGGCGACAAGCAGAGATCAACGAAGAGTAGAGATCGGCGAAGAGCAAAGAGATCGTTAGAGGAGAGAGTGAGAGTAGAAGAATTGAGTCTAAAAAACCTTTTAACCCATTTATAGTCCGGTCAGGTCAGGTGGCTCAAGTTTTGGAAGAAGAGACCTGCCGCAGACTTGCTGGAATCAGTTTTGGAAAGTAAGGACCTGTCGTCGACCACCGGAGTAGTCGAATTGGGCGGCAGACGGTTTAGGTCCGATCGGCTGGGTGGGTCGTTCTGCGGGTTGTTTGGACATCCTTAGACACATGTGCATATTTACAAAAGTTGCTACAACTTAGTTTGCAGCAAATCCTTACCCATTATCTAAACTACATAATTTTCTTGAGATGAACTTAAGATTATCATTGATAAACCTTATCCAATTCTCTCATTTTTCAGAATACTTAGTGATGGGTATTTTAAACTCCTAGCCCCTTCTAATAAAATAAAAGAATAAGAATAAGACACACCTAATACCATTATGGGAAAGGCATTCCAAGCTTATCATGTGTCCAACATATGCTAGCTTTTCTCAAACCCATAATATGAAATCCACTTGAATCATTCACAGTGAATCTGTCCTAGGACTCTCCATCACTAATGCCAGAAAGAGCCTTCGCAAGTGGCTTTTCAAATTATAATTTTGATAATAAAAAAATGTCCTATGGATAAATATTTTATCTTTGGGACCAAAAGCATGAATCAAACATATTGTAGAATTTAATAATAAAAAAAAAATACTAAGTGTAAGGACCAGAAAATTTGGTGGGCCAAGCCCACTTAGAGTAGTGGGTTGTGCAATTCAACCCTGGCCCAAATCAATAAAATTTGTAAGAGAAGGAAACGAACAACAATAGAAGGCTTTGCCCGAGGACAGGTGTAGGGAAAAATAAGGTTTGTATTAAGAAATAAATGAGTATCAAGCTCTTCCACAAGTTCTCCCAAGGAGACTAAGTTTGCATAAAAAGTAATACTGTTCATTCTCTTCTCTCAATGTTCTTCCTTCTTTTTTTTCTCTTTTTTCTCGATCCCTTTTTCAGTGCTCTTTCCTTTCCTTATATACTTCTCCCTTCAACATATCTCCACCATCCATTCTCACCTAACCCCTCTCCTTTTTTGACACTTGTTGCTTTTAACATCTGAAAAAAATGGTGGAAGGAATCTGCTTAGCTGTGGCTTACACTGTTCAGGTCACTTTCTCATAAATGCAACTGATAAAGCTGTTGTCTACCATTTAATGCGAATGCAACAAGCTACACCAAACCAAAAGCTTCCTTACTATCCACTAACTTCCATTCTCTCCAGACTCCAGCTCCCTCTTAGAATACTACAGAGTACCTTGATCCATTTCTTCCCTTCCTCGGGCGGCTTTCTTCCTCGGGCCCGGGGCTTACAGCATTCCCACACCAATGTTGCGACCCTTTCAACCCTTTGGATAGTCTAGGGGATCCCTGCCTGAGCCTCAACAACCTGGATATTGAGAGCAGGTTCCACAACTACTTCAGTAACTACGAGCTCAAGATCCTTAGCACCTATGTCAGCACCTGCAAAAGCAAATAAAGTCAAAAAAAAGGGAGGAGGAGAGAAAAGAGGAAGAAATAAAGATGGAAGGGAAAGAGAAAGCTAAAGAACTAGTATCAATTCCCTATGATAGAGCCTCCTCATGATAGGGGCAGCCATGTTAGCTATTATGGGAGGCTCCTCCTTTTGCCCCTCTGACTTCTTAAAAGACTCTGCGGAAGAGCATAAAGCACCTTGGAGAAAAGGTAAAGAAACCTTGGCAAAATTGTTAAAGGAAGGGAAGGATGCTAGGGGCTTTGCCATAAAAGGGAAAGGCAAGGGAAGAGTTTGGAAAGAGAAAAGGGAAAGATGTGAACTAAAAAAGCGGGAGAAGGATAAGTAAGCAATACACACCTTCAGTAGTCTCTGACTCCAAGGAAGGGGCTATTTCAGGGGTGGACTGGGTGCTGGCTTGACCTAAAAGAAGCAAAGGGGAAAAAGGAAAAGAACCTTTAGGGAGAAAGGATAAGCGAAATAGGAACAGATGCTAATAAAGGACGGATAAGGCTTACCTGCTCGTGTAGGTGAGGACGCACCTCCCAGAAACTCCTTGCCCAATGCAAACTCAGTTGTGGGCTTAAGTGTCATAGTTTTAGTAGAACTAGGAGTCTGCATGGGCTTGGGATCTTGGGGAGTAAGAGGATGAAGAGTTTCAGGATCCTGAACAACCGAGGAAACAGAAGGTAGAATGGGCTGGGCATCCTTCATTTCCTGCCTGACTTCCTCAACCACGCCACCACTAAGGGGCTCTTTCTCCACACCTAAGGCAGTAGCAAATTAAGTTGTCACCACTTCTTTTGCCATAGCACCACCGGTCATAGAAAGAGGCACCTCGACCTATCAAAGAAAAGAAGAGTAAGAAGAAGTAAGTGGAAAGACATCAAAAAAAAAAAAAAATGTATATACATAGCACTAAAGGAAGAGAGAAAGCAAATAATAAAAGGCACAAGGGGAAGAAGGCCATACCACATCATCACCGGAGGATTGACTTTTACCTCCCTTAGGGTCTGACTTGCGCTTGGACTGCAAAAGGGGAGTGACCATCCATCACTTAAAAAAAAAAAAAAAGGAGAGACATAACAAGAACAACAAACCAGGACAGGCAGATGTCAAAAAAAAGAAAAGGAAAGAGGCCTTGCCCTTCTCTCTCTCTCTCTCTCTCTCTCTCTCTCTCTCTCTCAGCTTTTCAATGGTCTTTTGTCTCCTACGGGTACGCCCAGAAGGTCCTAAGGGAGACTAGGGTGTGGTGGCAACCTCAATTTAGTAGAACTGTTTGATCAGGCAGGGCACCTAAGTTGGCGTTCTCCTCGAGAGTTTAGTCCCGAGTTCGCTTGCGATTCTATGTTGGCTTTTTTCCTTAACTCCCCGGGGAATACCTTTGATCTGCATAGGGGAGATGAAGGCAGCTTAGCGTATTTGGCTTGCATCAGTCCCTCATGGCTTCTAGTACCTTCATCAAGTGGTCCCAGGTACACCCACTACTTAGCACACCGAGTTCTTAGGCAGTTCGGTTTTGACCAGGACATCCCGTCGGTGTTCAAGGAGGTAGTTCCTTCTCTCCCTTCCATGGATCTGTTTCTAAGGTCCCAAGCTTTTTCTTATTAGTCATGAAGGAGCCCTCAATTTGTGGTGCCAAACTCCCAACAGGGAGTCTTTACTTCTAGTGGCTTTGCTAGCTATTGGAGAAGAATTCAAAAGTCTTTCTCAGATTTTGTTGGTTTTGGTAAGATTGGGAGGGTTCCTGATCCTAGTCTTTTCTCTGCTCCTACCTTCAACAAACATCTGGTCCTCCCCACTGCTAGCATTGTGTCTGCTGCCATAAGTAGCAAAACAGGATTTGCGGAGTGGCATGCCTCTAGGGGTGGGTGGGTATGTTACAGAAATGATTTTCTTGATGCTTGGTCAAGGTGTGACCTTATTGTAGGCACTTCTTCTGGTCTGCCAATTAAGAGAGGGGTGGTAAAGGCAATTGGTGTTGCCTCTACCACCCCTCTCTTAATTCTCATCACCAAACACTAGGAGGAGAAAATTACTGACTACATCCTCCAATGTGATAGTGAGCTCACCAATGGAAAAGAAGAATGTGTGGAGAGAAGGGCACCAGCGGCACACCAAATGTCTAAGGCCCTTGGCATCCCTAAAACCTTTAAGGTTCCTGAAAATTGCTACTGATTTCAGGATCCCGACACACTCCAAACAACTGATGAATTCACCATTAGAAAGCTCCCTATCCACCCAAATAGGCCAACCAGTATTCTTACCCGGGACGAAGTCGAAGAAAATGGGAACCGCCTCATGAGATCCTCGCCTAATTTGCAAATCTAAAATCTCCCTCGGATTTGGAACCTGAGTGGAACTAGCAAACCCAGACTGGCAAAGAACACCTAGGTATGAGGGGAAGGAGGGGCCTCGCCATGGGATACTTGAGGGAAGAATAGGCTAGGGGTGTACCAGATATCCTATAAAGGGAAGGCTAGGCACTCCATAACCTCCTACACCTCACTCTATGCAAACCCAGAAGAGCTTTCACCTTCAGAAGGGCTGGGAGTACGCTCCCTCCTTTTTCCTGAGGAAGAAGAGGCCATGGAATGGTAATGCAATAAGAAACAGGGAAGTTGAAGAAGTGAAGGACAAAGGAGAAGGAACAGAGAAACAGAAGCTAGAAGAAGGAAGATAAGGTTGAAAATAAAATCTCTAGAAATGAAAAGACGGTTTGAAGTAATGGCAATAATGGCATAGGGACAGTTAGAGAAAACGATGTATAGAAAGACGCGACAGTTGCCAATATTTAATTTTTTATAAAAGAGAGTTATTGGTAGTTATTAATGGGAGTTAGGGGGAACGAAAAAGGTGGATGGGAAAGTTTTACTCAAACATTCAACTACCACGTTCCATACAAAGAGGGGGAGTTGTTAAAGAAGTGTAAAAAAAAAAAAAAAAAAAAAAGATAGTAGGGAAAAGCAGGATCCTAAGGGAAGGAGAAAGGGACCCTGAAGCCAATTGAAATAGCAAGGAAGGAACTTCTATAGAAGTCAAGAGTCTGGTCTACTCACACGTAGGCTGTAGGCAACCCACGAGCTCGAGGGGTTAAATTTTAAGGTCTAAAAAATTACAATATTGCACCAAGGCCCAAAACAACACAAAAGATTGAACTATAGAAAAAATAAAATATTTGGGCCTTCAATAAAGAAAAGGGGGGAGAAGCCTAAACCCATTAAGGATCATAGGGAGGAACTCAAATCCATGAATAAGCAAGTTTTAGATCCCATGAAACAAAGGGAAGAAGGAAGCCCAACCTGCCAATGTCAAAAAATTGCTGGGGAGCTAAAGGGGTCAAAGGGCCTGGGAACCAACAACTCATGGGCAAGTGCCTGGTAACTCGGGGAACCCAGGAAGAAGAACTAGGAAGGAAGGAGGCTTAGGATCTTTCGGCCTAGTAGAAAAGAATCAGCTCACCTGGGAAAAATGACAAAAGGGAAAGCAACCAAAAGGTGGGTTTGAAAAAAAAAAAAAAAGTGGGATCTAGAAGCCTTGGAGAAGGAAAGAATAAAAAGCCAGCCTTCTAGGACCCCCCCAAAACGAGAAAGTCAGTAAGAGGCTTTTTGAAGAAGGAACCTCAAAAGAAGAAAATAATGAAGAATGAGGAAAGGACCAGCCACCAATGTTGCTAGCACAACATTGGTTCTGGTACCCTAAGAAGCAAATGGAGGGAATTAGTGGTATCCCAGAAACCCTAGGATGGCTCTATAAAAGGGAAAGCAGCCAACAATGAAAGAACATTCAGCAACTGTGAATTAAAGTAAAATCCTTGAGAAAACTTTGTCAAAATTCAAAAAATGAGAGAAAAGAGAGGGAAATACCGCCCGGTATCCTCAACAGCCACTAGAGAACACACTTGAATTCAAAGGGATTCAAACTTTATAAGTTTTAGAGGCCTAAAGAGCCATCTAAGTCTGTAATTTTTGAACTTATTTGGACTTTGTAACATGTCCTAGTAAGCATAGTGTATTACACAATCAAGAAAGTAATGATGTATCTTACATTGTTTTAAGGATCCTTAACGCTTTATTTTGTGTCCTTCTTTACTACTTCATTCATTTGTTATTTCTTGCTGTTCAATGCATATATTTCTTGTCTGTTAGCATGTATGTGTTGTAGGATTCGTGCTCTGTGCACCACCTGGTTCGAAATCAGCCCAATTACCTGTGGTGAACCAAGCTCAGTTCCTTAAAACAATCAGTATTGGGCTCAGGATCCTTGTTTCTACTTGGGCCTGTATCTTAAAAAAAAGAACCCACACACAAGTTATAATTTAAAGTTTGAAATTAGGTTTGTCCAAATCCAACCGAAATCTACCAACCTGCCAGAACTGTCTAGCCTAGAATCAAGACTCAACAAATTCACTCAGTGCAGTTGTTGGCGGTAGTTGAGGAGTTTGAAATCCAACGAGTAGAGAGTTGAGTGACAGCTTAGGAGTTCGAAATAGTAAACTGATCCGACTAACCCAAAAGCATAAAGCTCACCAAAAACTTTTGCTCTCCTTCAACCATCGCCCTCTCTCTCTCTCTCTCTCTCTCTCTCTCTCTCTTTGCACCTTAGATCTGGAGAGGTCTCAACTAGATCCATTAAGATCCATCAAGATCTCTTTGAGATTTGGCAAGGTCTCAACGATATCCAACTAGATCCGACAACCAAAACGACCATTGTCTCACTGCTACTCATTTGTCAGTTTGGACCGAAACCGGACATTGTCCATCCAAACCAAAACCGACTCGACTCGTGGTTAGTGGTGGTTGGTGGTAGGTCTTTTTATCAACCACTCAATGTGAGCAGGTCGGTTCTAGGTTGCAGTGGCGACTCCAGAAATGTTTTTGAGGGTGGTCATTAAGAAACTTAAATTATATAAGATCTAATAAAAAGAGAACTTCATATATTAATGACAAAACACACACACACACACACACACACACATGCAAACACTTAAAGTCTTACAATTTCTTTCTATGAATTTTCTTATTTTGAAATCGCTACATAATAGTCTCATTATCAATGTTACAAGTTACATCTCTTTTAAAATTTTAGTTAAATAAAATTTTTCTTGGACTTTTTTTTATGTAAGAACCTAATTTGTTGTTAAGGAGACTAAAGTTTAAGGGCAAAGTTTGACTACAAACTAAGTTGTAGCACAAAGCTACAGCTCTTTCTAAACAAATTAACATAGCTACATATTTTGCAAATCTAACCGTTGAATTGCATGTTCTCTATGTTCTTAAAACACATGTCAAGTTTCATGTCAATTAGATGTTATTTACTATTTGATCCATACACTTATTTATTATGTATAATTTTAGACTACAAAAACTCGAAATTTAAATATTTGATTGATGACATAATTATTGATCTTTGATCTTCTTGAAATTTTGCAAGTATGGAGGATATAAGAAGAAGATGTAATTAAATGATAGATTTGTTAAAATTCACAACTAATTAAAAAAAAAAAATTGAATGGAGTTGTAGCCTTAACTTACAATAAAGTTTGTTGCCAAATTTTATCCAAAGTTTAGTTATGTTAGGCATAAAAAAATTTAAGGTTGTCACAAAAAAATTTTAAGGATGAAAAAATTATAAATTTTTATAATTTATACATAATAATAATTATTTTTTCCAGGTCAGGGTGGTCCTATGACCACCCTAGACTCTATGTGGAGCCGCCAGTGCTGGGTTGAGCACAAACCCAACTTGAATTAACCCGTGGACAACCCTATTTGAGATGTACAAATGGTCACTATATTTTTTTATAATCATATTATGAGTTTAACAAAAATCTACATAAGCTATATTTAGGTTGATCTAATTATTGAAAAAATCATTAAAACGGGAATTAGGTGAAATTTTGACAATGAAAAGCTACAACGGAGCTTGTTTATTAAAAAGAAAAAAGAAGAAAAAAAAGCCCTAACAAATAAATACAATAGAATAAATGTTCTATCTTTTTAATTATGTACTTTTTAACATTAAAATACCATTTAACATTCATAATTAAGAGTGGCATTTTCTTGTCAAAATTGATCATATATATATATATATATATATATATTGTGTGCGTATGCAATTAATGTGTATCTATGTATATACGCAAGTGTATGCAATCAGATCTATGATATTTACATTCTCAAAAAGAAAAAAAAAAAATTTCTATGATATTTAAATTCTCTCTTTTCCATTGCTTAAAATCTCACCTACTATTGTAAGAATTGGGCTATTTTGTTGTGGTACTTTGAGTTAAGTAATGTGTTTGAATTTAGTGAAAGAATATAATTAAAGTAGGTGTGTTTAGCAGTTAATTTATTTCTTAAAAAAAAAAATCTATGATATTTAAATTCCCCTTCCTCCTCTTTGAAGTCAAATCTTGACTCCACCTACACCTTTACAGCTATTAAATATTAAACTTCAGTGAAAGTGCTGAATTTGCACAAGCAGTGTATCAGGCAGGAGAAAAAGTCTAAATTCATGGGCAGTAAGGTAGCCATATGTGTTGTGCCAAAAAGCAGAAGTCTCTTAAAACATGGAAAGGATATTCTAATAACCCACATCTAAGACAGGCTTGAAGATTTGCTGGGGCATGCTGAAAGATAATGCTACTGGTGTAGTGGCTATTTTGTTAGGACACACACACACACACTTCCAGATGAAAACAAGTAATTGTTGGTGGTCCAGGAACTTTCCATAGCCATGTCTAAGAATATTCCTGCACTAAAGATTGGGACTTAGGACATCAGAAAATTGTAAGCTGAGTTTATTAAATGTGAAGGCCATAGTCTTTTACCATTGTTTGATGATGAGCTTGAGGAAGAAGTATTATAGCTCAAAGAGTTTCAGTGATGTTTTGAGGTAGATTAAAAGGCAGTCTTCGGATATCCCATTAACATTGAAGTCATGTGCAGTAAGAGGTCCCTCGATACAGTCTCTTATAGGATGACTTCAAAGTGTGGGAATTATTGGTTAGTCTCCAATCTAAATTGACTGAAAAGGTTTTTGTCCTTTTGTTGTTAATGAAGTACTTTCAGATTCCCAATGCCATAATATCGATCATGGAATTTAAAGGATTGTCCTTACCTAATTTGGGCATCCCAAATGGCCTGCAATGTCAAATTAAAGTCACTGTTTCTCCAATGCTCTAAAGTGGCACCTAACTGGAACATGCATTATCTAGTCATCTCTGCATACCGCATGCCTTATCTATCATTTGATTTGAACGCCACGCATTTCTCATTTGAAAATTTTTTGCCTACCACTGAAACTAGTGACATGACTAACTGCAATTGGAATCAAGCTCAGCCATTTATATACTGTATCACTTCCCTTGCTATGTTTCGCACCTATAAGTTCAATTAAATTGCAATAATCCCCACAAGTACGTAGCTCTATAGGACTTCCTTTTTGAAGGGTAAATGAGACTCCGTAGATCTTTTACTCTTTACATGTCGTAAACTTGAAGAACCTAAAAATCTATAGGGGTGAAGAAATACGAAGTACAAATCTAGGTCACTACTTGCAAATACTGTTAATGAAACAAAAGTGCGTCTGCAATAGAACTTTTTAAAATAAATAAAAAATAAAAATAAAAACTAGTTTTTAATTACCCGTTTAGTTTTCAAAGATCAATTTTCATTCTCAATTTGATAAATTTCTAAAACCGAGTTTGATATGTGGAAATGAAATTGATAAAAATATAGGAAAGTGCCGCTTGAAGTAATAAGAAATCGGGGGCCCTTAGCTTTGTTCATTGGATTTTCTTAATTACAATTACATTCTCTAGTTTTTGCAGACAGATGTGTTCTGCACACAAAAACTGGAAAATCAGCATGATATACTATCGCCCCTTCTTGACCAGAGAGTAGCACACTACACATAAATAATTGGAGCGTATATATTAACAGGTTATGCTTTTGTGCCCAGGGTGTAAATTTCAGCTCATCCTTTTCTTTTTTTTCAAAAGGGTTCCATAATTAGACATTGAACCTGTTTCATACTATGGCTACTTTCATACTTGAAAATTGCCTATATATTAGGTCACGCTATTTAAAAGTTGAATTCTTAAATATGGAATTAGACCTTCTGTATGTTTAGAGATATAAAATATTTTCACAATTGTCAAGATTGAGATAGATCAATTGCATGTTGTAATTGAAAATCATTGGTTAAGTAAATAACCCACTTTCAATTTCAATCCTTATATTAGAATTTTTTTTTTTACCATTTTATTTTAAAATTTTTTTCCTCTCACAATTAAGAGCAATTGCAAGGTGCAAATGTCCCAACTATTACATTAAACAAAATCCAAATTTTATAGTTTAAAAGCGGCTACTCTCTCCTCTCTCTCTTCTTCTTTTTTTCTTTTTTTTTTTTTTTTTGGGTTTTTTTTGGTAAGGAGTAGCAATCTACTTTCTAACATTGCCCAATGCACGTCATATCATATCATCTATATATATATATATATATATAAAATCGAAACTTTTGAAACTCCTACAATTTTCCACGTCAGCACAACATTAAAAATAATAATAATAAAACATAAAACAATAAAACCAAAACCAAAAAAAAAAAAAAAAACCGAAACCTACGAAAACCATTATAAACCTCTCTTTTTCACAAGCGCCTCTCCTTTTCTCTCTCTCAGTCGCTCGCTCTCTCCATCCATCAGCAAAAGGGTCTGCCTCCAAACCTCGCTCAGTCTCTGCTCCTCGCCGCCAGGGCTCTCACTCATCTGTGTGATGTGTTGCCTTCGTCTTGCGCTGCTGTCGTGCATTATGGTGCGGTTTCATGCTTTTGCGCGAGGCTTCTCACGATAGAGTATATGGACTTGATTGAACAAGTTGGTTTCTTTGTAAAATTAGTGTGAATTGACTAATGGGTAATCTGCTTTTTGTTAGATATAGTTGTTAGCCATGTAGAATTGAAGAAATTTATGATTTTAGGATTGTATCTGTGAAGTTTAGCTTATGGGGGGTATTTCTTGAGAACTGCATTGTGATATTTATTGTCCCATTTTTTGGAAAGTGGTTGAAGTAAACTAAGATCTCAATGACTCCCTGGGTCTAGTGCGTCTCCTTTTCTAATTTGAGTTTCAGTGCCTTCTGTTGGGGGGGGGGGGGTAGGTACTGGAAATTTATAGATTGGAACTGGAGAGAAAAGATAACCATATTTTCTTTTTCATTGTTGACTGAAACTGAATGCTCTATATATTGCCAATCATCTAGAAGCTACACTAGAGTTTCAGTACATTGCCAACCAATCTGAACTTGCTTTTACATTTGTTAAGGATGTGATACCTAATGTTATGTTTGTTTATTTTACTTGAGAATCCAAGCACAAGTGCTTTTGAGCCCAATATGATTTTAGCCTAATGGGACCCAGTTATGGGCCCAAAATAATGAATTATTGGGCCTATCCAACCAGAATATTGTTCATTCTATTAATTTTGTGCTGCTAATCTGCTTTTCAATGGCCGAATAAAATTAACACAAAATTCTGTGTTTTTGTGTGTGGAAACTGAGCTATTGGTCAATTTGAATTGTTTTTGTGTGGAAACTAAGCTATGATTTATTTTTTACCCCAACCTATTTTGTATTCTAGAGTTGATTGAATTGAGTTTTTGTGCACACACTAAGATAATCAAATTGAATATATGTTTCTGTGTGGAAACTGAGCTATTGGTCAATTTGAATTGTTTTTGTGTGGAAACTGAGCTATGGGTTTGAATTTGTTTAGTGGAAACTGAGCGAGGTGGAGTTATCAGCTTGCTTCCTTTGTTTTTGTGTGGAAACTAAGTTATGATTTATTTTTTACCCCAGCCTATTTTGTATTCTAGAGTTGATTGAATTGTAGTTTTTTGCAAACACTTAGATAATCAATTTGAATATATGTTTTTAAATATAATGAATGCATTGAATATTTAGTGGAAGACATGAAATAAATGAAATAGAAAAATAACAACATGCTACTAGAGAATCGATGTTGAATTCCAATAGCTAATGTCACATCATTTGGAAAAAATCGGTAGCTTTCCCGTGCATCGCACAGGTTAGCGACTAGTATACTATATAATAAAAGTTGGGTTTAGACGCCATGATTGCACCAAGTGACTTTACCAAATTGCAGAAATTTTTTTAGATTTTTCAATAAATTCATTCACTTAAGTTTTTAGATTAAAAAAAAAAAACATTTATCTTTATCAACTTTTTTGGATAAAGTAACAATAAGTTTTCTAATGAACTTCTTCTTCTTCTTCTTCTTCTTTTAATTTTATAAAGTAACAATTTTACTAGCTTATGTTAGTATTTCTTTTTTTTTTTTCTTTTTTTTTGGGATAAACATTTATCCTACATCATCTATTTCCTAATAATAAAGTAACAAATTTAAAACTATTATTTTTTCTTCTCAAAATTTTTTTTCTTTTGGAATAAATAACAAAAAAATAGCTAATATATGTATTAACTTTAACGTAAACTAAAAAAAAAAATTCTAATAACATTAACTATTTTTTTGGGATAAAGTAATAAAAAAAAACTAATATGCAATTAAAATAAACTTCTTAATTACGTAAACTCATTTTTCTTTCTGTTCATATCAAATTATCAACTTCTTCACAATTTAAAATTATCTAATATAAAAGTGGGCGTATATATACAATTTAGTATATTTTTCCATTTTCCTACCGTATGGTTTCTTGATATATTCTTTCCTTCTCATACTTACTGTACCTATGAAACTTGCATGTATGTATTTGCCTTTTTTTTAATAAAATTCCCTTCTTTATTTTTTTTTTTCATCAAATTGAATATGTTTTGTGTGCAGGTTGCCTTTTGTTAACTTTGATATAATTTATATGCTTATTATGGTCTTCAGAATCAATTGTATATCTTCCATGAAAACTAATAGATTAATTTTAACAAAAATCTTATTCACTTTTTGAAAGATTTGTTTTCCAATATGTGTAGATCCCACAGGTAGCCATGAGACCAAGATTTGAGCATCCAAAACCATGATAATGAACATCACTCCACAAAGAATGGAGATAGAAAATTGATTAAATATAAAAAGAGTGATGTAAAAACAATGGATATTTAAGGTGATGTGAAATCTCCATGACTTCACTGCCTTCCCCTTATTGTCAAAGTTAATTCAATTTTCACGTGACTATCTGTTGAGGTCCAAAATATCACGATGTTATATCAAAGCCCAAAACAATACAAAGGATTGAAATCTAAAAAACATTCGGGCTTTCAATAAATAAGGGCAGGCCCAAATCCATTAAGAGCCCATAGGAAGGGACCCAAGCCCATAAATGGCTAAGCTTTGGACCTTACGAAACAAAGGAAAGAAGAAGTCCAACCTAACCCTTAAAGGTAAGAAAATCGCTGAGGGGCCTGGGGAGAAAATTGATCCAGGATACCTGGGGATTCCCAAGATCCTAGGATCCTCGGGATGTGCAGCAAGGCCAGGTTAGGACTGAGATAGTTCAAAGGGGCATGCCTAGAAATACGAAGAACGAGGGCAGATATGTCCCATCAGCCACCCAATGATGCAGAAAAGGATCAGAAGACTTGGGAACCAACAACTTATGAATAAGGGTCTAGACTGTCTAGTACCTTAGGGCACCTAGGAAGATGAACCATGAAGGAAGGTGGCTGGGGATCTTTTAGCCTAATAGAAAGGAATTAGCCCATTTGGGAAAAATGACAAAAGGGAAAGTAGCCAAAAGGTAGGTCTGAAAAGGTGGAATCTATAAGTCTTGGAAAAAGAAAGATCAAAGGTCAGCCCTCTAGCACCCCCTAGAACGAGAAAGTCAGCTAGGGGCTTTTGAAGAGGGAACCTCAAAAGAGGGAAATAGTGAAGAATGAGGAATGGACCAGCCACCAATGTTGCTGACACAACAATGGTTCTGGTACCCAGGGGAGCAAATAGAGAGAATCAATGGTACCCTAGAAATCCTAGGATGGCACTATAAAAGGAGGGGCAGCCAACAGTGAAGGGCATTCAGCAATAATGAATTAGAGGAAAAAGATCCTTTGGAAAACTCCTTTAGAATTCAAAAAGGGAAAAGAGAGAGAAAACACCGTTTAGGATCCTAAAATAGCCACTAGAGAATACACTTAGATTCAAAGGGATTCAAACTTCACAAGTCTTTGAAGCCTAAAGAGCTATCTAAGTCTGTGATTTTTGAACTTATTTGGACCTTGTAACATATCCTAATGAGCATGATGTATTAAAACTTAAGAAAATAATGAAACATCCCATATTATCCTAAGGATCTCTAATGTTTTACTTTACTTTTCTTCCTCATTATTTCGTTCTTTACTGTTCCTTGCTATTCAATGCATATATGTTTTCTATATGTTAGTATGTATGCGTTGTAGGATCCGCGCTTTGTGCATCACTTGGTTCGAAATCAGCCTAATTTAGTTGCGGTGAACCAAGCTCAGTCCCTTAAAGCATAAAGCATCAAGCCCAGGATCCTTGCTTCTTTACTTGGGCCTGTGTGCTGTTTTACCACACACACACACACACACACACAAAAAAAAAAAAAAAACCCACACATTAAGGCAACTCCATTGGGGACTGGGCAAAGGAGAGGGAAAAAGCAGTCCCTCCACAAAGCATGGCTCCAAGACCAAGGAACAATAAGGGCACCAATGTGCCACCTGCAGCATCTAAGCCCATGGGAGAGAATGAAGTAGCTTCTACGTAGAGGAATGAAGTACCTCTAGTGGAGCATAAGGTTATATCAAGACAAAGGCGTGAGGTGCAAGAGCTAGACCCCATGGCTCGAATGGCAGAAAAGATGAAGGACCTTCAGTAGGAGATTTGTCTCCTCAAAGAGGGAAGAACCCAAGAAATTAGGGATAATACTCCTCTTATGGTCAACCAAGAGAGGGCCCAATCGGAGGAAGAGTCAGCAGTAGAAGGAGGAGCCAACCCCGAGTATCTCACATTGGAAGATGTCAATGCCCTTCTTGAACAAGAAAGGGAGAAGCTATTTGGGATCCCCAAGTAGTTCTCTCGGGATCCCCCATTCCCACCAGAACTCCTTGGCAAGCCCTACTCCAAGGGATATGAACCTCCAAATTTCCACCCTTTTGATGGAAGGAACGGAAGCACTGTGGAACACGTGAGTAGATTTATTCACACCATGGGCCTTTACGCAGCAAACAAGGAGTTATGTCTAATAGAGTTTGCTAAGTCCTTAGTGGACAGAGCATACACATAGTACACTACCTTGAGGCCTGGGTTCATTAAGACCTGAAATGAGATGATGGAAAGATTCTATGCAAAGTATTATCCAGGCGAAGATAAAGTCATTTTCCAGAGCCTTCAGATGATAAAGCAAAGGCATGGAGAAGATCCTATCCAATTCATCAAAAGATTTGAGGACGTTTCTTTAGATTGTTATGGAGATCACGAAGAAAAGAGCTCATAGAGACCTGCATATCCAACATGCTCTTTGATTACAGGCTAAATCTCGAAAATTTATGCATAACCCAGTTTGCTGACTTACTACAAAGGACCAGGAGAACAATGTTAACCATGAAGACAAAGAGAGTACCAGTATCCCAAGCCATGACAGCTTTCGTAGTAGAAAAAAGAAAGAGACTTGAAGGAAAAGTGACTAAGGAACCACCTGTAATCCCGTGTACTACATAAGAGTTTAACCATGTTTTGGATAAATGGATTAGAGACGAAATTGTTAGGTCATTCACTGTATCTAGGCCACCTACTGAGAAAGAAAGAAAGAATCCCTTGTTTTGTAGGATTCATAATTATGTCAAACACTCTACTAAGGATTGTTAGACCCTCCAAAGGCTTTTTCACAAAAAATTTAGGGAGGAGACCCTGGAGCTCACCCAACGGGAACCTAAGCTGCAGAGGAACCCTTTACGCAACCACAAAGGAAAATGAGTAGTGGTTGTGGTGATCCATGGGTACCCAACAGAAGTAGAAGAATCCGAAGGATCCTTCCATCCAAGAACAGTCAGGACACTTCAAAAGAGCCCTAAGTTCAGATCACTATTAAACCAACTGGGATTTGGGCCAAAAGCAAGAAGAATTGCCACAAAATCCCTCATGAGTACAGCAGCAGATTCAAGGGTAAAGTGTTTCACAGCGGAATCCCATCGCCTCATTCCCTCCACATACCATCAATGTGTCAAAGGGAGATTGAATGGGAGATCCATAAGAATCCCTGCCAACCCAAACCCATTCAACCAATGAGAAGTGAACTTTGTAGAAACAATATTTTATGACGAGTTGGGGCTAGGGACACCTGGAGCACCAGTCTTAGAAGAAGAAGGAGGAGGGGGAACTCATGATTTAAGGAACCTCCTAGACAGTAAAAGGCAAAAGAAGGAGACCAGCTTCTTAGGATCCCAAGAGTGCGTGGTAGTATGGAAATCCGAAAGAAGGTTAATATATCGTTTATGAAGGTGCACGGGACCCAAATGCGTTGTGTAGGAAGGTTCCAAACCACTAGATTGTATGATGGCTCAAGAAGAGATCCTAGAGGACCCAGACAAGGAAGCACAAATCTAGCCCGAAGAGGAATTGAAAGAAGTAAACTTGGAGGCTGGTCTGGGATCCCTAAAGCCTGTTTTTATCAGCAGTCAGTTAACAACACAAGAAAAAGAACAGTTAGTAGCATTACTCAAGAGGTACGTGGATGTATTCGTATAGACATACGATGAGATGTCTGGCCTGGATCCAGGGCTAGTAGTCCATTCTTTTAATATGGACCCGGGAGTTAAACCAGTAGTTCAACTAGCCAAGGTCTTCCACACCGAGTTAGAGGCTCAAATAACTCAAGAAGTTAGGAAATTACTGGCAGTTGGGTTCATTAAGCCTATCCATCATCCTAAATGGCCCTCCAACATAGTGCCTGTGAAGAAAAAGAATGGCCAAATCCGATGTTGTGTGGATTTTCACAATCTAAACAAGGCATGTCCAAAGGATGAGTTCCCCTTGCCCAATATTGATTTCCTTGTAGATTTAGCTGCGAGAAACTCCATGTTTTCGTTTATGGATGGATATAATGGGTATAACCAAATTCGGATAGCTTCCAAAGATGCAGAAAAGACAGCGTTCAAGACCCCAATTGGAAACTTTTATTACACTGTGATGCCCTTTGGCCTTAAAAATGCAGGGGCCACGTACCAGCAAACCATAACAACCATCTTCCATGATATGATGCACAAGAAAATGGAAGATTATGTAGATGACATCATGGTAAAGTAAAAAACTAGGGCAGGACACTTCTAGGTACTTGAATGAGTTTTTGAGAGGTGCAGGATGTACAAATTGTGCATGAATCCCATGAAGTGCGCCTTTGAAGTGTCTGCTAGGAAATTCCTTAGGTTCCTAGTACATCATAGAGGCATAAGTGTGAATCTAGCTAAGGCCACAGCGATCGCAACAATGAAAAAGCCTATGACGGTTAAAGAGCTCAAAAGTTTCTTGAGGAGGGTCTCCTACATCAAGAGGTTTGTGCCAGGGTTAGCTTCGGTCATAAGTGAATTATCCAAACTGTTGAAAAAGGGAGCTGAGTTCACTTGGGGAATTGAGCAGCAGGAAGCCTTTCAAGGATCCAGCAGATCATGAATCATCTGCCTACCCTATAAGCACCAATACGTGGGCGACCTCTGTTGCTATATTTAGCATCAAATTCCCAGGCTATAGGTTCCCTACTAGCATAGGAAGATGATGAAGGGAATGAGCAACCTATTCATTATTTGAGTAGGACACTAAAAGATATAAAGATCAGGTACCCCAAGATAAAAAGAGCGTGTCTAGTGGTTATCTATGCATCTTAAAGGCTAAAATGGTACTTTTCAGCCCATCAGATCCTCCTAGTGACCAAATCTCATCTCATAAAGGCACTTCTCCATCAACCTCTCTTAACAAGAAGAATAGCATAGTGGTTGATCTTGCTCTCTCAATATGACATCGGTTTGAGGACCCCCAAGGCTGTCAAAAGCCAAGCCATAGCGGATCTACTAGCCCAGTTCCCAGGAGAAGAAGAGTGTTCACTAAGTGATGAGATCCTAGGAGAAGTAGCAACAGCAGAGCTCCCAGGAAAGAAGTGGACCATAAGGTTTGATGGGTCAGCAACAACAACTTCAAATGGCCTAGGAATGCTGCTAAGTTGCGAAGATGGGGATACCGTGCCATTATCCTTCAAGCTCGAGTTCCCCTACTTAAATAATGCTATTGAATATGAGGCGTACTTGACTAGACTGGCTGTAGCACTCAGCATAGGAGTAAAGCATATGAGAGTTTTGGGAAACTCCAACCTCGTGATTTCTCAAGTAAAGGGAGATTTTGCATTAAGAGAATAGAGTTTGGCAGCTTATAGAACTTGGGCACAAAAGGTGGAACAAACATTCCAGACCTTTAGTGTGGAGTATGTCCAAAGGAGTGAAAACTGGTTTGCTAACGCACTAGTCACTCTGGGATCCCAGATACCCTTCAAAGGAAAAAGCACTTTGATAAGGATAAACAAGAAGGAAAATTCCATCATAAGGATCCTCAAGAGGATGTTCCCTGAAGAATCAGAGCAAAAAGATTGGAGAGATGAGATAAAAGGAAAGATAGAAAAGTTGGAGCACAGAGGAAGTATCAAAGAATTGAAAGACTACACCTTGATAGAGGGAGAACTATACAAGAGGCTACGCAGGGGGATCCTGTCCAAATGTATCAATGAAAAAGAAAGGAAGATGAGGTTAGAAGAATTACACAGCCGGGCCTGTGGGATTGCAAAAAAGAACAGTCTATATAGAAGAATGCAGCACATGAATTACTACTGGCCAAATATGAACAGAGATGCTACAATTGTACAGGAAGAATGTCAAAAGTGTCGGCTTTCGGTGGACGAAGAAATAGTTATGTTATGTTCGTAACAGAAGATTGGAGGACCCCATTCATCGAATACTTGGCTCAAGGGATCTTGCCAACTGACAGGACGCTGGCCCATCAACTCAGGAAGCTCGCTGTTAGGTACTTCTTGTAGAATGAGATCCTGTTCAAAAAGGGGTATAGTGGGGAACCCTTAAGATGTCTGGGATTTAGGGAAGCCAGAGAAGCAGTAAGAGAAGTCCACTCCGGTGATTGCGGAAGCCACCCAGGGAAGAGGAAGCTCTACAGGCAGCTATTGCAACTGAGGTACTACTGGCCCACAATGAAAAGAGACTCTAAGGAGCTAGTTAAAACATGTCATGCATGCCAAGTACTCGGAGACACAATTCATACTCATCCAAATGTGTTGCAAAATATGACTACACCATGGCCTTTCCACATTTGGGGGTTTGATCTTATAGGACCCATAAACCTTCCCTCTGGCCATATATGGATCCTAGCAACCACTGAGTATTTTACAAAATGGGTAGAAGCCATCCCTTTAAAGAAGGCCACTGGAGCAATTGTTGCAAATTTCATTCGGAAACACATCATTACACGGTTTGGGATACCTAGGAGACTGATCAGCAACAATGGTACCCTGTTTATAAATAGGGACATGAAAAACCTAACCGAGGCATATCACATCAAAGGTCCACACCATACTACCCGCAAGGAAATGGCCAGGCGAAAGCCACTAATAAGGTGATACTAAAAATCCTCAAGAAGATGAAGCATAAGTATGGGGGGAAATGGAGTGCCCATTTGACGGATGTACTCTGGGCATATAGAAGCTCCCTGAAAATAGCCACAGGATTTTCACAATTTTCCTTTATTTATGGGACAGAAGCCATCAGTCCAGTAAAGATAGTCATCCCCACACCAAGAGTAGTACTTGAAGGAATCCAAGAGGACATAAATAGCATAAATAATGAGAGAAGATTGGCAGATCCAGAAGGGTTAGAAGAAGAGCGAGAAGTGGCAAGAAGGAGGAGCCAGAGGTACCAGCAGAGAATGCTTAAGGCATATGGGTAGACAGTACACCCAAGAGCCTTCATAGAAGGGCAACCAGTGTTAAGAGCAGCGAAGCATGTAAGGAAGAATGTCCCAAGACCCTCCAAATTTGCCCCAAAATGGGAAGGGCCCTACATCATCAGGGAAGCCCACAATAGTGGATATTATTACCTCGTGAAGAAAGATTAGACTGCCTTAGCGGATCCCATAAACGGAAAATGGCTAAAGCAGTACTATGCGTGAAAAGAGAAAGGTTCCAATACACCGAGAATCCCTTTTGTCACTCTCCAATTTGCTAAGTGTCCCGTCACTCTTTATGTTTTTTTTTTTTCCATGTTATTTTTCTTTACCAAGAACTTTATTTAGCTATTTCCTTTAGGAATCTATGATAGGAGGTCATTTTATGTTGAGACCCTTACTATCTTTTGTCATTAGCCTATGTTCTTTATAGTGGTTATGATGTATTTCAATGGAATCTTTTTTAAAAGGAGCCTCAAGTAAGATGTACAACTATATTAAGATAATATTACATGACACAGCCCAAATTTGGCCAAATCTGGGTTAGTTACCTGGGCCAGCACTAAAAAAAAAAAAAGAAAAAAAGAGAAAGAGAGATGAAATCTTAGCACATGACTCGGGACTCACACCACAATTAGTCCAAGTACATGGTCTAGGACTCTGGGCAAGAATAAGTACCCCGAGGTACCTAGCCCAGTACTTGCCTCAAAATAGGTCTGTCTAGTTCATGACCTAGGACTTGGAAAAAAAGAAAAAGAAAAGGAAAACAACATCCAATGTACCTAGCTCAGTACCCGCGCAAGGACACAATCACTAGGGTACTTGGTCCAGGACCTACGACAAGAATTTTTAGGAGCCATGGCCTAGGACTAAGTTCAAAAAATAATAATAATAATAATAATAATAATAATAATAATAAAAAGAAATAAAAGGCAAATATGACCAAAAAAAAAATACATAAAGCACAGATCCATTTATCACACAAAGGCAGTCAAAAGTAGTAAAAAAGAGAGAGATAAAATTTATACATCTTAAATTGTTTGAAAAAAAAAATGAAATAAACTTATACACCTTGAATTGCCAAAAAAAAAAAAAGCTAAGATATAAGGCCAGCTAACAAAGAGCCTTATGAGGGAATCACATGAACAGTTAAGGAAGAAAGAACCAGTTGCTTCTTGACTTTCAAATCTTGCAATGCCTTGTGAGCACAAGCCAGAGCTTCCTCAACAACAACAATTTCAGTGTTAAGATCCTTAAAAGCCTTCCTCTGGAATAGTGTGTGGGCTAAAGACCGCAGGTACTTCAACAAAAAGGACAAATTGAACTTAAGATCCTACACCACTCCCCTCCACTCCAAAAGCCTCTCCTCGGATAAGGAGTCAAGAGAGGAGTCCCTTAGTGAAATCAACACGGCACAGAGGAGTTCCATCAAGATGTTGCCCAGAAACACGCCTCCCCTGAACCCACTAGTAAAGCCCCCATGAGCTTTAAACGGTCCCTCCAAGAGTGGCAAGCCCTCAGCAGGCATAGAGAATCATAGGAAGCTACCAAAGGGAGGCCCAAAATGGTGAAAGTGGCTCGCAGGGAGGCTGTTGAACTCCAAAGAATCAAAATGGGCCAAGAAAGCTAGAAGCCTTGAGCTACGATCCGAGACAGCCATCTCTGGGGTTTCCTCCATTGTTGTGTCTTTGCCTTTAGGAACTGGAGGACTTTCAAGTATTTGGATGGTCTGGGGGATCCCTATCTGAGTTTCAGTAGTCTAGACACTAGGAGCAGGTCCTTTAGCTTCTTTAGTAATCGTAGGCTCAGGTTCCTTGGTACCTGCGTCAACACCTGCAAGAACAAATAAAGTCATGGTAAAAAAAAAAAAAAAAAGAGAGAAAGAGATAAAGAGAGGAGGGAAAGGGAAAGGTAAAAAATAGGTACCAGCCTTTTGTGGTAGAGCTTCCTTCTGAGCTTGGGCAGCCACTTCAGTTATCATGGAAGGTTCGTCCTTCTATCCCTCTGACCTCTCAAAAGACTCTGTGAAAGAACATAATACATGTTGAAAGAAGGGCGAAGAAATCTTGGCAAAATTGCTAAAGGAGGGGAGTGACGCCAAGGGTTTCCCCATAAAAAAATAAAATAAAATAAAATAAAAAAAGACAAGGAAGAAGGATGGGAACAGAGAAAGGGAAGATATGAACTAAAAAGGGGAGAGGTAACAATAATGAGTAGTACACACCTTCAGAAGCCTCTGACTCCAAGGAATAGGCAGCTTCAAAGGCAAATTGAGCGCTGGCTTGGCCTAAAAAAAAAAAAAAAGGAGAAAAGAAAACAAAAGCCTTTAGGAAGAAAGGATAAGGGAGACAAGAAAATAGGCGCTAATAAAGGATGGGATAAAGTTTACCTACTCGTGTAATGAAGATGCACCCCTTAGAGACTCCTTACCTAACGCAAGTTCAGTTGTGGGCTCAATTGTTACAGTTTTAGTTAGGCTAGGTGTTTGCACAGGTTTGGGATCCTAAGGAACAGGAGGTTGAGAGGCTTTAGGATCCTGAATAGCCAAAGAGGCAGAAGATGAAATGGGTTTGGCATCCTTGACTGCCTGATTGGCTTCCTCAGCCACGCCACCACTAGAGGGCTCCCTTTCCATGCCTGAGGTAGTTAGGGGCTGAGCTGCCACCACTATTTTCACCAAGGAGCCACTAGTTACAGGGGGAGGCACCTCTACCTACAAAAGAAAGAAAAGTAGGAAGAAACAATTAGCAGAACAGAAAAAATATATACACAATTCCAAAGAAAAAGGGATAGTAGAAAGTAAAAGGGAATGAGTGAATAAGGGTCATGCCATATCATCACCAGAGGACTAACTCTTTGCTCCCTTAGGGTCTGACTTGCCCTTAGACTACAAAATAAAAGAAAGACCATTCATCAGTAAAGAAAAAAAGAAGGGAGACACAATAGGACAACAAACCAGAGGTGAGTAAGGAAATGTCAAACAAAAAAAAAGGAATGAGGCCTTGCCCTTCTCTCTCTCTCTCTCTCTCTCTCTCTCTCTCTCTCTCTCTCTCTCTCCAGATTCTTCAACAGTCTTTTGCTTAGTACGGGTATACCCAGAGGGTTCTAAGGGAGATTGGGGTATAATGTCAAGGGACCCCGAAGAACCATAGGCTGAGGAAGTAATAGCTACTGAAGAGGTTCCTTTAAAGGAACCCACAGGGACCTGAAGGACAGACGACTCTACCTTAGTCTTCACTTTGATCTTTGGGATGAAAGGATGGCTGACCTCCTTTCCAACTGTAGAAGGGTCCACTCCATCAGGCTCTTCGGAAATAACAAGCTGCTTGTGAGACTTAGCAGTTTTCCTCTTCTTGGTATTATGGCCAGCCTCAATACCCTCAACACTACCTTCAACCTCAGCCTTCTTGATAGCCTCCTACTTGATCTTCTTTTCCTTGCCTTTGCCCGCAAAGGTTATAGCACCAATGGCCTTTACCATTCATCTCTTGATTGGCACACCAGAGGAAGAGCCCATAATGAGGTCGCACCTTGACCAAGCATCAAGAAAGTCATTGGCGTAGCACACCCAACCATGCCTAGAAGCATGCCACTCTGTAAATCCTGTTTTACTGCTTATTGCAGCAGACACAATGCCAGCAGTGGGGAGAGCCAAACACTTGTTGTGAGAGGGAGTAGAGAAGAAACCAGGATTAGGAACCCTCTCAATCTTACCAAAGCCAACAAAGTCCAAGAAGGACTTCTGAACCCTTTTCCAGTAACCAACAAAGCCACTGGAAGCAAAGACTCCCCGTAGAGAGTTTGGCACCACAAACTGGGGGCTCCTTCGCGACCAATAAGAAAAGGCCTGAAACCTTAAAAATGGATCCAAGGATGGGAGAGAAGGCATTACATCTTTGAACACCGATGGGATATCCTGATCAAAACCAAATTGCCTGAGTACCCAATATGCTGAGTAGTAAGTGTACTTTGGACCACTTGATGAAGGCACTGGAAGCCATGAGGGGCTAGACAGGTCAAGTATGCCAAGCTGCCTTCATCTCCCTAACGAAGGTCAAAGGTATGTCCTAGGGAGTTGAGGAAAGAAACCAACACAGAATCACATGTGAACCTGGGGCTAAACTTTCGGGGAGAATGCCAACTCAAATGCCCCGCCTGATTAAACAACTCCACCAGATTAAGGCTGCCACCCTTCAAGTTAAACCAGCGGAAGATGATAGGGTGACTATTAGTAGAACTACCACACAAACCCTTGATCACGACTGGGGATCCTTGGAACTTATCTTTTACATACTTCAAGTTCCTGCATTTCACCAAAGTAATAGAAGAATGGTCCCACATGAACACTTAAAGAATAGCACAATGGAGGGATGAAGTAATGGTATAGCAGGAGTTGCCTTCAACCCCATCTCCATGAAGCAAATCCAACTGAGAATAAACATGGCCTAAAAACATGGGGGCTAAAAGATACTGGGCATTCTAGGCCAATCTGATTACAAGAGGAAAGAAATAGACTTAATCCCATACCCAGGGAACTCGCTAAAGAAAAACTTACTGAGCCATAGTGTCAGGAACCTGGCTTGCCTAACCACCTTGTCCTTTTCCTGAGAAAGGGTCATTACCCACTTGCCCATTCTGGCCAGTTTCCCCCCGAAAGAAGAAGTATGCCCGCCAAAGTGACTGAAAAGCTTGTCTTCAATCTTGAGATCCTCACTGGAAAGGCTGATATCAAAAGGATTCTCATCACCAAACACTGGAAGGATGAAATTATTAACCACATCCTTCAAAGTGATGGTGAGCTCACTAATAGAAAAGAAGAATGTGTGGAGAGAAGGACACCGACGACGCATCAAGTGTCTAAGGCCCTTGGTGTCCCTAAAACCTTCAAGATTCCTAGAAATTGCTAATGATTTCAGGATCCTGGCGTGTTTCAAGCAACTGACAAACTCACCATCAGAAAGCTCCTTGTCCACCTAACTGGACCAACTAGTAATCTTCCCCGAGACAAAGTCGAAAAAGATGGGAACTGCCTCGTGGGTTCCCCGTTTGATCTAAAGATCCAAAATCTCCCTTAGGTCTGGAATCTGGGCGGAACTGGCAAACCTAAGCTGACTGAAAAATACCTAAGTGTGAAGGGAAGAAGGAGCTTCGTCATGGGACACCTAAGGAAAGAACAAGCTAGGGTGTACCAGGGGTCTCGTAAAGGGAAAGCTGGGTGATCTACAACCTCTTACACCTCACCCTATGTTGACCCTGTTGAAGAACCCTTGCCTTCAGAAGGAGTGGGAGAATGCTCCCTCCTTTTTCATGAAGAGGAAGAAGCCATAGAATAACGGTGCAGTAAAAAAGAGAATTAAGGGAATGAAGGACAAAGAAGAAGGGACAAAGGAAAAAACAAGAAGGAAGAAAGTGAGTTTGAAAAAAAATATCTCTAGGAGTGAAAAGATGGCTTGAAGAGACTGCAATAATGGCGTAGAGAAAAGTTGAAGAAGACGATGTATTGGAAAACACGCCAGTTGCCAATATTCAATTTTTATAAGAGAAATTATTATCAGTTATTAATGGGAGTTACGGAAAATGTAAAAAGTGTGATATGTGAAAAATCAGGGTGTCAGAGGATAATGTGGAAAAGTAGGATCTTAAGAAGCAGAGAAAGGGGATCCCAAAGCTGACTGAGACAATAAATGAAAAAAATCCTTACCAAGACCAAGAATCTCGTCTACTCATGCGTGGGCTACAAGCAACCCACAAGCTTAAGGGGCTAAATGTTGAGGTCCAAAACAATACAAAGGATTGAAATCTAGAAAACATTCGGGCTTTCAATAAAAAAGGGAAGGCCCAAATCCATTAAGAGCCCATAGGAAGGGACCCAAGCCTATGAATGGGCAAGTTTTGGAAAGAAGTCTAGCCCAACCCTCAAAAGTAAGAAAATCGTTGAGGAGCCCGGGGAGAAAATTGAACCAGGATACCTAGGGATTCCTAGGAGCCTAAGATCCTCAGGATGTGCAGCAAGTCTAGGTTGGGACTGAGATAGTTCAAAGGGGCATGCCCAGAAACACGAAGAACGAGGGCAAATATGTCCCATCAGCCACCCAATGATGTAGAAAATGATCAGAAGACTTGGGAACCAACAACTCATAAATAAGGTTCTAGTACCTCGGGGAACCCAAGAAGATGGACCATGAAGCAAGGTGGCTGGGGATCTTTTAGCCTGATAGAAAGGAATCAGCCCATTTGGGAAAAATGACCAAAGGGAAAGCAGCTAAAAGGTGGGTCAGAAAAGGTGGAATCTAGAAGCCTTGGAAAAAGAAAGATCAAAGGTCAGCCCTCTAGGACCCTAAGAACAGGAAAGTCGACTAGGAGCTTTTGAAGAGGGAACCTCAAAAGAGGGAAATAGTAAAGAATGAGGAAGAGACCAACCACCAATGTTGCTGACACAACATTGGTTCTGGTACCTAGGGGAGCAAATAGAAGGAATCAATGGTACCCTAGAAACCTGGGATGGCATTATAAAAGGAGGGGCAACCAACAGTGAAGGGCATTTAGCAATAGTGAATAAGAGGGAAAAGATCCTTTAGAAAACTCCTTTAGAATTCAAAAAGTAAGAAGAGAGGGAAAACACCGTATAGGATCCTGAAACAGCCACTAGAGAATACACTTGGATTCAAAGTGATTCAAACTTCACAAATCTTTGAAGCCTAAAGAGCTATCTAGGTCTATAATTTTTGAACTTATTTGGACCTTGTAAAACATCCTAGTGAGCATGATGTATTAAAACTTAAGAAAATAATGAAACATCCCAAATTATCCTGAGGATCTCGAATGTTTTACTTTACTTTTCTTCCTTATTATTTCGTTCTTTATTGTTCCTTGTTGTTCAATGCGTATATGTTTTCTGTATGTTAGTATGTATGTGTTGTAGGATCTGTACTTTGTGCACCACTTGGTTTGAAATCAGCCTAATTTAGCTGTGGTGAACCAAGCCTAGTCCCTTAAAGCAAGATCCTTGCTTCTTTACTTGGGCTTGTGTGTTGTTTTACTAAAAAAAAAAGAACACACACAGTATCTTTACTTTAACTCTAATTCTAGATTTTTTTTTTAATATTTAGAAATTAATATTGTTTGTAATTATTGAATTCAGAGTTTCTTTGTGTCTATATATTTATGCGTGTATTATTGTAAATTTTGCTTTCATTTTTTTTTTTAAATTTTATAAATTTGGGTAGTTTTAATTTGTAAATTCGGAATGATTGCTTGGGGTTAAAGTAAAAATATTAGGTCAATTTTAATCATAATTCATGCAATAGTAGGGTGTTAGATGTTGATATTAATTTTATGCTTATTTACATTAATTAACATAAACATCTTAGCATGTTTGTGTTGATATTAATTTGACACTTTAAGATGCAAGCGCTTCATTATAATTAAATATAAATGTTATTATGTTGATATGTTATAATTATTATTTGTTGTTCCTCACCCTACTTCACTTTAATTGTTATTTGAATAAGTAAAAGTTATATCTTAGTCCGACAGGGTATAGCATTTCTCTTTAATCATTAATTAGTATTTTTCAATAAAATTATTCATGTTATAAGTTTATGACCAAAACCGTGTAAAGCCCGGCCCATTTACTACAAAAAGCTTTTAGAAATTTAAAACTTGCCATAATCTTTAAAATATTTTTACTATTTTATTTGTTATTATATTTAATTATATTATCAAAAAATATATTTAAAAAAAAATTATATATAATTCTTTTATTAAGCCGTGCATCTCACAGACATAATATTAGTCTAGTATAATAGTACGTAGTACGATTTACTTCAGCAGTAAAATCTTTCAAGGAGCGTCTCACCAATCACGTGGAGGATGGATCCCATGCAAATTGCAGCTATAAACAAGCACTGGAATCAAAGTTGTGCTCTTAGACAATTAGACAGAAGACTTTTGAAAAAGAACGATTCACCCAAAATGCATTAGAAAAAAAAAAAATCTAATTTTTCCTAATAAACTTGTAAAGGAAAAATAAAGGTTTTTGTAGGCGTCAAAAACAACCCAAAAAGGAACGTGAAATGGAACTGCCTTGACAAATACTAAGGTGATTGACTAGGGTGGATCCAAGATTTTAAGTTAGCAGGGTCAGAGTATAAGGAAAAAAAAAAAAAAAAACTCTAAATAAGATATTAAAAATTTATAAATGCTCAAAATCGTTGTTTCTAAATACATTAAGATGCAATCATTTACCAACAAAGATAAAAACAAAATAAAAAAATGTTTTTTTTAATACTAGGTTGGTTAGGATTTTTTTTTTTTTTTTTTTTTGTTGAAGTTAGTGCATTCATAGTGGTGGTGCTAAAAATTTTAGCTTTTAGCATTTCAAAAAACTACTTTATCTATTTTACCACCTCACTTTACAATACACCCAATATCAAATGTTCTATTTTTCTTTTACCACTTCATTGAAAATAATATAAACAACTCATTAAAATAATAAAGTGTAGAGTCCCAATGTGTGGCCCAAGCCTAAAATGTATGGGATCTTGGCCCAATGAGCCCAATACAATAAATTTGTAGAGAGTGGGTCAAAGAACTAGGTCCTAATGAGTTGAACAACGGCTAGTATTGAATTAAATGATAATCAAATACAAATAAGAGGTTTTGATATCAAAGGACTTTCTGTCCGAGAAGGTCACAATTGTATATATTGATCATAGTTGGATACAGAGACAATTTAGATTGCTACAGTGTTCTCTCTCTATTTTTCCAATCCCCTCTTCTTGAAGAGTCCTTCACATTATATATCCTCCTTTGGACCATCTTCATCCTACACCTGTTGATCATCCGAGCCCTTACTTGAGTACTTGTCCCATCAGACATCCTTTCTAGTTCTCTGTGAGCTGTGGTAGCCAAGGTAACACTGTTCAGAGGTCTTCTCCACATAAATGCGGCCAAAAAAGTAGCTGTCATGTATTTAATGCGGTGGTAGCAGCTTTCCCTTAGATATTTTTAGATTCCCTTCCTTCTCGTATGTTCATGAGACATGTCCCTATCGTTGAAGTTTCTTGGAAGATCACTTTAATTTCTGGAGTACATACTTTGAATTATATTCATCAAGTCCGAGGAGAAGATCCTCCTCGGACAACCTTTCATTTGTTTCCTATTTATGAGAATTTAACTAGGAACATCTAATAATTATTTGCTCCTCCTCGGATCTATCTATGTCATTAGATAAAGCCCAAGGCCCAATATACGATCTTGGGCCCTTACCCCTACATTAAGGAAGCGAGAAAATTTGAGTTTTTTAATTGAAGGAAAAGATATAATCTTAATAAAATATTTTATTTTATTTTTAACAACTTGTTATTGTCAACTGGTATTTATACCATTTTACTATAATTGTAAAAAATTTATCTTTAACTTCTTTGATAGCACATGATCTTTTGGTTTTTTGTTGGTAAAATAGTTTTTTTTTTTTTTTTTTTTTTTTTTTTTTTTTTACTAAAATACAATCATCATTGCAAATTTTTATTATTATTTTTGTTAAGTTTTTGGGTTAGATAGTTTTTATTTAAGTGAGGCTAGTTAGACTTATTGAGGAGAAGGTGGCCTAAACTTTTGGAAAGGAGGCCTAATTACAAAAATAAAATATATTATAACTATAAAAATATTAAAAAATATTAAAAAAAATTGGAACAGGGGGGGCTTGAGCCCCCTTGGGCCCCCACTTGGGTCCGTCCCTAGTGATTGACAAAAACAATTTATTTAGTAAAAGAACAAGGTGAAGACTCTATAATGGAAAGCTCAAACAACTAATTTGTAGAAATAAGATTGCATTAACATTGAAATAAACACATTCCAAAGGAAAAACAACTTTTTCCCGTGGTGTTGGGTTTCAAGAAGTAGGACTCACACACTTCTACCTACTTTTCTCTCTCTCTTTTCTCGTTTCTCTTTCAACATTTCTCGATCCCCTTTTCAATTGCTAGTCCCCCCCCCCCCTTTTATAGGCATGTCATCTCCCCTTATCCTCCCAGTTGGCCTATTCCTAGCTGGATTTGCTAAGATATTTTTTCAGGTTTAGTCTGAATGCCTGATGGTTCTTTTTAAGGGCGACTTTTGTCTTTTGGATAATTGTCCTCTACAATTTAGTGTGTTTAGCAAAAATTATTTTTCCCAACTTATTTTACTATTCAGCTTATTTTTGTTACTATTCATGGCCCCGCTGCACTTTCTGATACTATTTCAACTAACTTTTACCTTTGTCTATAATACTTTCAGCAAAAAGTTTTCAGTTTTAGCAAAATAAATAGATCCCAAACAGACTCTTAAAGAAAATTTTGAGAAGAAGAAAAATAGGTGATTGCATTAGGAAAAATATAATTAAATATAATTCATCCTACGTCTCAACCAAATTTTGAAAACAAAACAAACACACAATAAAACAAAACAAAATAAGGACAAGAAAAATATGAATAATCAATAATGTATAGCACACTTCTTCTTTTTTACTCTATTATTATTATTATTTTTGGGTAGTGTTGTACTGAACAGTTTCTTTATAATTGAACACTAACGTAATGGTCCATAGAGCAGGCTTTTCTCGGGAGATCAAGGAGCAAGAAAGGGAATTTTGCTGTTCATATTACACAATAGATGCTTATAAGCTATTCTCGCTATTCATTACATTGTTATGAAAGAATGTCTTGAATAAAGAAAAACATGAAATTTTATTATATTCAAATTAATAAGGTTGTCAATTATTGAGTGAAGAGTATCAAGAGATTAATTAAGAGATCTAGGATTTAATCTCAGCCTACACCAAAAACTAATTGATGTCTTGATCTAATGATAAAGAGCAATTATCAGGAATGAATGTCATAAGTTAAAATTATCTTTAAAAAAAAAAAGTATTGACCGGAGAGATTTCAAAGAATATTATTTTTATAATTATATATATACTAAAAGGTAGACATGGATGCAACATGCAAGAAGTTTTTATAAAGTAATTGGGATTTCCTATTGAATTAGGTTGCGTTGGTTCGATGTAATCGAATTTCAAGTGTAAAATAAATGTAGGGGAAAATGAATTCCCATAAAGAAATTAAAATCTGGGTGTTTGGGTGTGCAATGGAAAATAGTTCTGAAAACAATTTTCAGTGTTTGGTAACATTCTGAAAATGCTATTTTCCTACAAATTTTTCACATTTTCTCAACCATTTTCTCAGTTTCCAAACAAATTTTATATCAGAAAATCCACCACCACCCACAGAAAATCCACCACTATCCACACAAAACCCACCACCACACAATACAAAAACCACCAAAACACCACCGCCCACACCACCACAACAACAACAAAAAAATCAGAGATCAAAGAGAGAAAGCAGATCGGCGAGTGGCAGACGATGAGATCGAGACAAGGCAATTTGATCTAGAGGGCGGCGACGATGAGATCCAGAGGAGATGATCTAACCTAGAGGAGGACGAGGCGATCTAGAGGGCGGCAGCGACGATCAGACCCGGTTCAAAAATCAAAGGCACGATCTTGATGGGACGATCTCGGTGACGATGATTTGACCCAGAGGAGGATGGCGCGATCTCAACGGGACGATCTCTGCAGCGCGATCTTGACAGCGCAATCTCAGTAGCGCAATCTTGACGGCACGATCTCGAAGGCGCGATCTCACCGGCGTGATCTCGAAGGCGCGATCTTGCCGACACGTCTGGGGTTGGGGCGTGATCTCTAGCTCACTCTCTTTACTCTCTCTCTTCTCTCTCTCTCTCTCTCTCTCTCTCTCTCTCTCTCTCTCTCTCTCTCTCTCTCTCTCTCTCTCTCTTTGCGTGTCTGAGTCCGGAAATGGTTTGAAGTGAAAATAGAAATGTAAAACAATTTCCAGGTCAAAGCCATAATATTTACGGTCAAATGAAATTGTTTTCCGGAAAATTCTATTTTTCATGCGCAACCAAACACACGGTGAGGTGTAAAATGATTTCCTAAAATGGTTTTACGCCAAAACAAACGCAGTCTTAATATTTATAAAACATTTTTTTTCTAATCCACAATTAAGGCCGTCTTGGATCTGCAACCTTACAAAAAATATATAGGTTCAATAATTTATCAGTTTGGAGCACCATGATGTTGGATAGACTAAGAAGTAAGGTTAAGAAAAATATCTCTTTCTCTCTGTTTTTTTTATTTATTTATTTTTATAATTTTTTTTAGGCAAGACCAAGACCATACACTACAGTGATTCAGATGGAAGAAATGTGCTTCACCCAAAGGGCGATTATAAAAATGACAATACCTAATTTAAGAAAAGTTAGTGGCAACGTGCAGCTCTGGTGGATTGCCCAATAAATCGTCTTCATGCATTAGATTATTGAGAAATGTGTGTCAATCATGAGCTTTACACACTCAGCCAGTTTATTTTAATTTTGGTTTCGCGTACTCAGTACTCATCCACTCGTGGAAAGCAGAAACAAGTATTGATGGTGTCAACTTTCCAAGTGCCTTAATCAATTGGCGAATATACGGTTTATCTTGTATTCAGATTTGTTTTGTGTGTCACAGTTCATAAATATATTGAAATGGCTGCATTGTCAAACAACCTTAAAGACTGTTATGCCTGTCAACATGGGCGCACCAAGTTTTGAAAACTGAAATCATTTTTTTTTAAATAAATTCTATTGGATTTGAATTTATAAGGCTCCCTTCTTATCATTGGGTCAAGGTGCTAATGATTTTTTTTTTTTTTTTTTTTTTTTTTTTGAGAAGGAACATATATAGGATTTCATCACAAATCTTTCTTTTTTTTTTTTTATAAGAATAGAATATAAATTCAATACATCCTAAGCCAAAACAGACTCAATCATATTGGGATTTTCCTCTATCCATGTTACTTAATCATCAATATGAAAAGAGATTACATAATATTTTATCATAAATCTTTTATTTAATGAAAAGAAATTTTATCAATTGAATAAATTACCGATAAATCAAGGTATTAATGATTTTTTTTCCTCTCTTTTTGTTTAGGTAGGATCTGATTCCAAACCCCTATAACAACAAATTTTACCAGCTAAGGTGATGGAAACCCACACAACTGAACCAAATATGAAATTTAGTTAATAATGCAGTCCATTCAAGCAGTAGAAAAATGTAGATGGAATTTACAACCAACATATTGATGTAATAACTTGACTTGAATTATTTTTGCCAAATGTTTTGCAATCTATTACAATAAGAGCTTTGAAGCCCAATCATCTCAACTGATAGAAGCCAATCAATTGCAATAAGGTCTGGGCAAAATGAAAAATCATGATGGGAGGCCGTAGGCAATGGTATTGGTTAGACAATCATTTCAGTTAATAGAAACCACGTCCGGTGGGGGGACATATAAATCAGCTACAATTGGAAATTAAGGACTAACAACACCTATTTTTTCTTTTTAATTCAATTTAGCTCTAAAACAATTAAACTAACTTAACTATATAATGATTTATAATATTTCCTTTTGTTATGTGCAGATGTTAAAGGCCAATAGTTTATCTCGGTGAACATTATATTTGAGAACGCAGCACAACCAAACGAAGGCCAAGTTGTGGCACATCCAACTTTGACCTTTTATATTCAAGATGCCCTTGATGCGTTTCAAAGATGTGATTATCTACCAAGGCAAGTTCAATAAGGACAATCTAATACGATAACTACTCAAAGTTGTGAAACTCCAAGTGGAAATGTAGGCTTCCATTTCATTTGTGTAATATATATGGAGATGCAAACCTACTCACCTCATCAAATCCAACTCCCACATACCTTGTGTTGGGGGATAAACATCTTGCGGAGCTTCCTTAAGTAATTAATATAATATATAGAGACACACTTTAACCCAAAAGGCCTAAACCCAATGGGTATGTACTCAATTATGTTATATTAACCACCATTCTTCTCATCTTTATTTAATGTGGGACTTCGCTCATACGTGTAATCCAACAATCTCCCCCTCACGTGTGAGTCTGCCTCTCTATGGGTTTCAAAACCTCTCTGTGGGCTTCAAGACCTCTCTGTGGGCCATGAATAAGTCCTACTTACTCCCCCTTGCCGAATGGGATTTTTGCTTCATCAATGCATCATCCATGGGCCTCTCGTATGCCATCCATGGGAACCACGTGTCAACCCCACATGCACATCCGTAAGAACCCCACATGTCCATGTCCATAGGAACCTCATATCACACCATTATTTAGCACCATTTGCAATATTCCTTTGTTAGGCCTTTTTTTTTTTTTTTTTTTTCCTCACAGGTTGGGAAATCGGGTTAATTCCATACAACTGGTATCAGAGCCTAGGGTTAGGTTTGAGTGGGAGTAATGGCAGAGGAAGTAGGAAAGGCGTCTGAAATAGAAAAGTTTGATGGTACAGACTTCGCGTATTGGAGAATGCAGATTGAAGATTATCTCTATGGGAGGAAATTGCATCTGCCTCTTTTGGGGACAAAACCTAAGACTATGAAGGTTGAGGAATGAGCTCTTCTTGATAAACAAGTACTGGAATTATCAGATTAACTCTGTCTAAGTTTGTTGCACACAATGTTGTAAAAGAAAAGACCACAGCAGATTTGATGAAGGCTTTGTTTGGTATGTATGAAAAACCGTCAGCAAACAACAAGGTGCATCTGATGAAGAAACTGTTCAATTTGAAGATGGCAGAGAATGCATCAATAGCACAATATCTAAACGAATTTAACACTATCACAAATCAATTGTCATTTGTAGAAATTGATTTTGATGCTGAGATCCGTGCACTAATCATTTTGGCTTCTTTGCCAAACAGTTGGGAGGCAATGAGGATGGCAGTAAGCAATTTTACAGGAAAGGAAAAACTCAAGTATAATGATATACAAGATTTAATTCTGGCTGAGAAGATTCGCAGGAGAGATGCAAGTAAAACCTCAGGATCTGGTTCTGCCCTAAACCTTGAGACAAGAGGCAGAGGTAATGACAGAAATTCAAATCGGGGCAGATCAAAATCCAGAAATTCTAATCGGAATAGAAGTAAATCTAGATCAAGCCAACAAGTACAATGCTGAAACTGTGGGAAAACAAGTCACTTTAGGAGGCAATGCAAAAGTTCTAAGAAGAAGAATGAAGATGATTCTGCAAATGCTGTAACAGAAGAGGTACAAGATGCATTACTTCTTGCAGTAGACAGTCCACTTGATGATTGGGTTTTGGACTCAGGAGTTTCGTTTCATACCACTCCACACCGAGAAATCATACATAATTATATTGCAGGTGATTTTGGTAAGGTGTATTTGGTCGATGGTTCAGCCTTGGATGTTGTAGGTATGGGAGACGTTTGGATATTGTTGCCCAATGGATCTGTTTGGTTACTGGAGAAGGTTCGACATATTCTTGACTTGAGGAGGAATCTGATTTCTATTAGCTAACTTGATGATGAAGGACATGTAATATTATTTGTTAGTGGTACTTGGAAGGTTACAAAGGGAGCTAGGGTATTGGCTCGTGGAAAGAAGATTGGTATTCTATATATGACATCAAGTCCAAGAGACACAATTGCAGTTGCTGATGCAAGTACTGATACAAGCCTATGACACCGTAGACTTGGTCACATAAGTGAGTAAGGGATGAAGATGCTGCTGTCAAAAGGAAAACTACCGAAATTGAAGTCCATTGATTTTGACATGTGTGAAAGTTGCATCTTAGAAAAGCAGAAAAAAGTGAGCTTCTTGAAAACTGACAGGACACCGAAGGCTGAAAAATTGGAATTAGTACACACTAATTTGTGGGGGCCTTCTTCGGTTGCATCCCTTGGAGGTTCAAGGTACTACATCACTTTTATTGATGACTCAAGTAGAAAGGTATGGGTTTATTTTCTGAAAAATAAATCTAATGTATTTGAAACTTTTAAGAAGTGAAAGGTTATGGTTAAGACAGAAACAGGTTTGAAAGTAAAATGTTTGAGGTCAGATAATGGAGGAGAGTACATAAATGGAGGGTTCAGTGAGTATTGTGCTGCACAGGGAATTAGGATGGAGAAGACCATTTTTGGGACACCACAGCAGAATGGTGTGGTTGAGTGCATGAACAGAACTCTCAATGAGCGTGCTAGGAGTATGAGGTTGTATGCTGGACTACCAAAAACTTTCTGAGCTGATATTGTTAGCACTGCAGCTTACCTAATAAACCGAGGACCATCAATTCTCATGGAGTTCAAACGTCCTGAGGAGGTTTAAAGCGATAAAGAGGTAAAGTTTTCACATTTAAAAGTTTTTGGTTGTCGTTCTTGAGAGACTAAAAACAATGTAGCTGCACTTTGTATTTTTCCCGGATAATAGTGAAATATCTGCAACTCCGTGGACGTAGGCAAATTTCCAAATCACGTAAATATTATCATGTGCGTGTGATTGTTTTCTTTGGCGTGTGTCTCTCTCTCTCTCTCTCTCTCTCTCTCTCTCTCTCTCTCTCTCTCTCTCTCTCTCTCTCTCTCTCTCTCTCTATATATATATATATATATATATATTTGTTTCTCACAGGTTGGGAAATCGGGTTAATTCCCTACACCTTGGTCAACCACAAAGGGCCTACTCAACAACAACGTTTATGCAATAATACATGAGCAAAATTATCATGTTAGAAAGGTAGCTAAGGTGGAATCAAACCTTTGAATCCATTATATTTTATGGAGAGTACAAAAACTGTGGGCTAGGTGCAACACATAGAAGCAAGTGAAGTGGCCAGGTGCTAATGTTCTAGATTCTCTCAAGCCCAGGATTACATAGACTCTCAATTTCTCTATGGAGACACATGGTTGCCTTCTACTCTCATACGATGGAGGATTAGCAAACTAAACAAATGTATTAGTAATATTAGCATGCAAATAAATAAAGCATGTTGTTAAGAACTTTAATCTGCACATGATAGTAATTTGAAGCTTTTACTCATAAATTTATATATATTTATTACATTAAGTGCTAATATAACAAAAATCAATATTACTATTAGCCAAATTGCATCTAAATATTAGAAGTCATTGCAATGCTAACCTTTTTTTTTTTTTTTTGGAGAATAATTGCAATGCTAACTTAAAAACTAATTATAAGTTATTGTATTAATAATAATTCTTTGCAATAACTTATATATTTTCATTGCAATAGAGGTTGAAATACCTTATTACATTAGAAAAATATGTTGTGATAGTTTAAAATAAAGATATCATTGTAAAAATCCAATGCTAATTATTTTTACAATCCATTGCAACAAATATCTTAAAGTTATAGTCTATTACAATGAAAATATTGTTGCAATAACCCAATAATAATAATTTTTCAATCTATTGCAATAAGAAAACATGAAGCAATAGGATATCACAACCACCATATCCATGCAAAACTTGAACCAGATTATTTTTTTACAATAATTTTGTAATATTTATATGAAGTAATATTTATAATTACAATATATATTTTTGTAACATTTGGAGTTTATTGCAATGGAATTTTTTGTTGCACAGACTTATTACCTTTAATTTTATTGCAACATTTCGCATTGATTATTATGTTATTATAATAGCAGCCTATTGTCACAATAATTTTCAAAAACAACATTACATAGCTTCCAAGACCCATCTTTCTTGTAATCCTTCTACCTTATATACATAGCACTTTTCTTAATATTTTCGAACCCTAAAGACCTATAAAATAGGGGTTAGATAAGAGAAATAAAGAAAGAATCATGTAAGAGCATAAATATCTTATATATATGTATATATATATATATATATATATTAAAATTGTCATTAACAACTACTTTTGTTTGGTTGAGACTTGGAATGACATGCTTATTAATCAATCTGAATAATATCATTTGTAAACAAAATTAGTAACCAAGAGTTCAAACAATTAACATGATACATCTACATTTTCACCTTATCTAATTCTTAGATAGAAACATTCTACCTCATATGATATCATAACCTCTCATATGTACCTCTCTCTCTCTCTCTCTCTCTCTCTCTCTCTCTATATATATATATATATAGGCTAATTTATCTTTTCTTCCTACATTCTCTTATTTCTTCTTGTTAGAACTCTCTTCCTCTAATATCTCCATTCTCCTTCACAAATGGCTTCTTTCTTAAAGTTGTTCATTATCTCTCTCTCTCTCCCTCTCTCTCTCTCTCTCTCAAACCCTAGTCACTCCTAGAAAAACCTCCATGAATACCCTTTACAAATAATCTCAAAGTACCAAAAAAATCAGTACAGTAACAGTACCAAAATCTCTTATTCCATAAAAAACAATACCAAAATCTCTACAAAAAAAAGCACAAAAAATATATCTTTCAAAATCGATAGAAACCCAAAAAAAACCAGCAAAAATCCAAGCCAAACAACACACATAAATACCTTTGTAAATTCTTAATGAAATCTCCTAAAAATCCTAACAAAAACCCAAAAAAACCAACAAAATTCCCAACCAAGCAACATAGAAAATTAACACAACCCCAACTGTCAACCTCATAAGAGAAACTAGAAAAAACACAATATCACAAGATTGGCATCATCATCTCCTGAAGAAACACTACCCAAATCTAAAATCCAAAGGCCATGCCGCGATCCACGATGCCACCACAAAGAGGATGAGAGAGTTTGTTGAAGGTGAGATCTAGATCGAAACACCACCACCACCACCATTGCATGGATTCCGATCTGAGAGAGAGAGAGAGGGATGAGAGTAAGTTGACGGCTTCAATCTTGCAATGGGAATCGGGAAGATCCTTGCATGGTGGTGTTGTTGATGCCAATGACCAAGCCATGGGTTTCGCCAAGGCTAAGGTTTGGTTAGAGAGAGAGTTATGAGAAAGAAAACTCAGAGAAGAGAGGGAGAAGAGGGGAAAGGAACGAGACAGAAGAGAGAGAGAGGAAGAAGAGAAAATCAAAGTAACAGTGTTTGGCTGTTAGGGACAAAGTTGTCTTTTGAGGACCAAATTGGTGGATTTTAAAATGTTTTGGATCTAGATGGTATTATCACAAATCTCAGGGTAAGTTTATAAAGTTTACCCTTTATTTTAAGGTTTAGGTTGGGTCAAGTTCAGGTTGATAGTGTTTCAACCAATTTAATCCAACCCAACCTACTATATATTTAAGTTTATTTTATTACCCATTTTTTTTGTTTAATTTATTTTTGGTATTTTGAGAATTACTTTATTTTTAAGGAAGTTTTGAGAATTACTTTTAATGAGTTTAAAATATAATTTATAATGATTTATTGAGGAAAAAAAAGTGCATGAATAGTTAGTAAAACCATGTGTAGTGTGAGCCAATAAAACCATATGTGAAGTGTGACTATGTTAACATTTTCTTAATTTTTGCACATGTCGTTTTCTTCGAGAGGCTTTGTGCATTCCATAATTTTCTTTTTTTGGATTCCATATTCCATTATAAATGGTGAAAGATTGAATAATTGTATCATACGCAATAAAACAACCTGGATTTGAACAACCCGTCAATATCCAAATTCAATTTGCAATTGTCCCATGTGCAGACATATAGCAATGGTCCCTTGGATCTCTAAAGCCATGTGAGAGACTTGTGAAGGCACGGGCATCTCGCATGCCAACCAACAATAGGCACACTCCCTGCATGTCCATTTCATGTGTTTTCTTCATGCCCTTTTGGTTCAACCACATTGAAGGAATTTTTTGACAACTTAAATTACTTTAGTACCTCTAACCTCTTTAGATCTTCCTCTTCGTTTTTTTTGGTGGGTTGCCTCTTTTTTTTTTCCTAAGCCATTGATGGGTTACCTGATTTTTGTTCTTAATGTATCGATATTTTTTTTTTTTTTTTTTGAGAATGAATGTCTCGATAATTTTAAGTTGTAACATAACATTAGGATAAAATATCTTGCTCATTTTAATTAGAAAAATAGATAAATTTATAAGGTTTTATATATATATATATATATTTATATATATATAAAAAGATAGAAATCCTACTCTAGTTTAATCTAAAGTTATTAATTCTTATTTTCTTTTACCCCTTGTCTAGGGTATTTGAATATATTTTAGCCAATATCATATATATCTATCTATATCTATATATATATATATATATATATTTTTTTTTTTTGGATGTATGAAAGAGAATTATAATTAATTTATTGATCATTTTGTAACTAATTACCACTAAGATAGTTTAAACTTTGAACCACGTTGGCCTAATATTTTTGTGGAATATATTTCTTCTACATTTGCATCCTAAATCTAATCGGTACCTATATACAATGCTAGAGGTATAATGACTATGTAGATATGATTATTAGGAAGAGAAATATATAATAGGGGTGTGGGAATTTCTCTTGAATTTGTGATTAATTTTGTTAATTTAGAGATCTGCATGTCAAAGGGAAACGGGGTCAATAAATAAATAAAATCCAAAAGAATTGATAAAGAGTGAATTGTCCTTTTATGGTAATGGATGGCATCCCCACTAAAAAGAATACAAAGCAAATTTTCTCCAAAATTGTAAATTTGTAATTGGACCTACAAATTTTCAACTACAAACTAGCATCTTACCATTTTCGCTATAGTGGTTTAACCTAGGATTGAGTAGGAACCCTTGTAACCCAACCCGCCTACCCGACTAGATCCAACTCAACGACCTTTTGGGTTTGGGTCTCAGGACTCACCCATGTAAGTGAACTTCGCTCGATCTTGAAATTTAGGCCTTGTTTGGATGCATATTTTTCATCACTCAATTTCCGTCACTCAATTTCTGTCACTCATCACTCATCACTTTAAAATACCAGACATGTTTGGCACCATCACTCACTTGCCATCACTCAATATTTTTCACACTATTTGTGGGCCCTATACCTAACACTTGTTCAGAGCAAAGCTGTTTTGTTACCTGCATGAAGCACTGCATCCCCATCAGCCTTCTCTTTTCTCATTTCCCCTTCCCCCTTCAGCCTTGTCACTCTCCCAAAGCACAGACGCAAACCCATAAAAATTTCCATAACTCCCTCGCCTCGTCAGGACCGTCACCAGTGAACAAGACCCATCTCTCCGACGTGTACGGCAGCGCGATCTCCTCCGTTGTGACCCAGCAACGCCGACGAGCATAAAGAAGCGTGACCCATTTCCCCATTTTGTCACGGACGATCTCCTCCAACCCAAGACGGTGCTACCTCATCCCTTTCTATACTCTCTCACCTTGTTTATTTATTTGATTCGAGTGTTTCGCAATTGGGTTTTGAGAAAAATGTTAGGTTTTAGCTTGAACTCTGTTTGCCTTTGTTTTTCCCTGTTGTTTGGTTGGTGAGAAAATAATAAAGGAGAAGTTTTTTTGGTTTTTTTCTTTTTTTTGTTTTTTGTTTATATGATATTATTGTGCTTAGCCATTGCTGGTTTGCTTCAATGGTTTGCGGGAAGAAAAAGGGTTTTACTGTGATTAACCCATTTTCCCACTGTCTTTCTTTTCTGTTCTCTCTCTCTCTCTCTCTCCCTCTGTTTTTTGCTTGGTTCCTAAGAAACTATAGGAAAAGTTTAAATAAAAATTTGAACTTGATAATTCTTTCTACAATTTTCTCAATGACCCAAGAGTTTGTTTGCTCTTTTCTTTCTTTTCCTTTGGTTTTGGACTACCCAGAA
This sequence comes from Quercus lobata, assembly GCF_001633185.2. NCBI lineage: Eukaryota > Viridiplantae > Streptophyta > Magnoliopsida > Fagales > Fagaceae > Quercus > Quercus lobata. The sequence continues at coordinate 40,483,967 of NC_044904.1, forward strand.
GTGGGATTTGTGTTTTTTCTATGAATTGAGCTTGTGCATGATCAATGTTGTTCTTTGTATTTTAGTTTTAGTTCTAGGATACTTTTAAAGTTTTATGCTTGTTAACTTTTATTTTTGTTCTACAATGCTTCTTTTGAATGATATGTGGATGTGTTTGTTTATGTCTCTCTAATGTGTTAATGTTTATGTTGTATGCACCATATAATAATTGTTTTTGGTTGTGTGTGTTTATTGTTCCAGCCTTATGATTTTTACATAAAAGAATGGAATTTGGCTTTTGGGTTGAAGTGTAGAAGGGTGACGTATGTGTTTTCTTTTCCTGAATGTTTTTTGCAGGCATTTAGATATTTTGTATAGCATTAAATTCTGAGACTTTTGATTCAATTATGTGATGGAGTCTTGGAGTTACAATTCTGAAGGGAAAGGCATTCTGTTTTCTGATGAAATGGATTTTCAGATTTATGGTTTTGCTAGAAGTAGAAAAGCATTAATGGAATGGGACAATAAACATTAATTATGACATTGTATGGTATAACATTAATTATTGATATAGGTTAGCAACCAATGTAATATCTGTTCTAAAGAGTCTCTAGTTCAAATATTGCATTGTTATTTTATCCTGCCAGTTTTGTGGACTAGAAAAAAATTCATTCATTTTGATGGAAACAAATTAAGATATTATTTCATACATGGAACCATATGGCTCACTGATTATAATTTGCCTTAGGGCTTTTTAAACAGATCAGGAAAAGCCCTTGACAAAAAACAACCAAAAGAAAGAAAGATAGCAGGGCCCACTTTTAGATTGCCTAACTCAACTAAAGCCTAAAGGCAAAAGACTCAAAACTCATGGACTAGGATGTATATCATCCTTAATAGCTTGAATTTGAAAGCCCACTCATGAATCCCAATGTTAGAGTGACACTGAAACTATTTTCATTTCTGTGCTCTAAGAAACCTTGAGGGTTTCTAAAAGTGCACAATGCACACTACACACGCACAGAGAGTCTGATATAGAATTGGAACAGCAACAAATTAAAATAGAGGAGTAGAATATAAAAATTGCTATTCTAGATCCTTCTTCCTTGTAGTTAGAGAACTTCAAACCCCCACCTTTGCTTCTGTTGCTATTATGTATGCACTGAATAGTAGATATTCCTCATCTTTGGTCCAAGTTTGGCCCTTTTCCCCCCTTATTGTTCACTAACTTCTATTTCTTCCTCTTATCATGAGGGTGGGTTTTGTATTGTTGATTATTGGTGGCCTGTGTGTGCTATTCTGATATGGGTTGATTTCACTTTGGGTTGTATAGATTAGGGTCATGGAGGGATTTGGACTTCAGGTCTTTTTGCATCAAATTGGTTGATCCATTATTAATATTTAGCAATCCAAAAACACCCTGTCAAGAAATGGCTTCCACTATTAATAGATTCATAATAGATAAAATGGCAAAAGAAGTTTGACTTGAGAAGGTACAAGATTCAAAATACATCAGATATATATTAGAATATATTTGCATCCATTCTATGGAGAACCACTCAAACATAATTTAAATCAAACCTGACAGGTTAAAATCATACTCTGTATTAGGCTTCAACTATTGGATAATAAATTGATCATATAAATTTTACATCTTAGAAAACTGAAACACGTTATGTATATATGCTAATTTCTATGGCACATATGTGTGAATACAACATGTATTGTATATCATGTTATGCATTTGAACGGAACTTCCTAAGGATAGGATTTATCTCCAAATCTCATTTGTCAAAAATCAGATTAGTAAAAATTGAATAACTAAATTATCAAATCACTTTCATTGCTTGGCAACTGAACAAATTAAAATATAGGCGAGGGAAAACTCTTAGGTAACCAAAAGCATCTCCTTTTTTTTTTCCCCACCCAAAGAAATACAAAAGGAAAAAAGCTGTTAGGTTCTAAAGACTTAGGTTTTTTATGTATTTAGAACTCTAATATGTATCGTTGGCAAACCATGATCAAAATAATGTGTTTAGAAGTGTTTTAGTCTTGCTCAAAGTTGTGTATTTAATGTAAAGTTGGAATCGAGCTAATGCAGAAAAGATTAATGCATTTCGACCTGGCTCGATCGATCGAAGCTGAGGCTCGATCGATCGAAGCTTGGGCAGAATGTTTTTTCTGCAGATTTTCCAACTCAACCCTAGTTATTTTAAAACATTTTAGAGTTTTCTAATTTGTCCTAAGTATAAAAGGCAAACCCTAGCCATGTTTTAGTGTTACTCATATTGCGGTTTGTGTAAATCTCTTGTGAGATCTAGAGGAGTTTTCCTTTACACAAACTTAGGGTTTTCAAGGAGAAGATTTATCTACACCTTGATGATCAACTCGGTTGCTGCCATTGAAGCTTAAAGAAAACAAAAGCAGGTGTGCTTGTATTGGTGGTGAATCCAAGAAAGAAGGAGTCCGTGGATTCGGAGCTTGCATGTGGTCGTGTCAATAAGTTCTACTGGTTGGTAGCAATAAGAAGTCGAGCGTGGGGTCTTGTAAGTCTTATTGTATGAATTTCGATTCTTTCAAGATAGTGGATTCAAGTTCACCTTGAGGATAGCTAAGTCAAATCCTCCTTAGGTTTTTACCGGTTTGGTTTCTTGGGTGATCATATCTTGTGTTATTTATTTTTCCGCTGCTTTGCATGATATGATCTTTGTTATTGTGATAACCTAGATTTGTTAAATTGGACTAAGTAACAACTTGGCTAATTACCTAGGTTAAATCAATTGTTTTAAGGGGTCTAAAAACTATCAAAAGCTTCTTACAATACGTTTAGTTTCAGGTCACATAACATGCAAAATAATAATAATAATAAAAGGTCAACTTTCTGGAGCCAAAAAGAAAAAAACTTGTCTCATACTAATTTCTTTCCGATTGGAATGGTATAAGTATTAATTTCATTTCAGTAGCTAAACCAATATATGTAACTCATTTGTTTCATCTAGACTAAAATCTCAATATGTTCTAACATGTTTTGGCTGTTTTAGCTTGTATATAAATTCCCATCAATACAAGTTCATCAACCATTTTTTTTATATGTAAATTGGTCCACACTACACACACACACACACACAGTCTTTCTTGTTCCAGGTTTCTTCTTTCTTTTTTTTTTTTTTTTTTTTTTTTTTTTTTGGTCAGAGGAGTTTTAATATATTTGATTACTAATTAATAGATGTGGTTTAGTATGGTGACAGAGTGCAATATGCTGTGATTACTTACTGTTTATTGTTTTTAAGGCCATGGCTTGTCTAAATGTGGTGAGTCTGGTGACAATTACTCATGTATCGAGTTGCTGCAATACAAATTCTGATGTCAGCTTTAGTAAAATGAGTTTATTACGTTTCCTCTTGCAATCTTAAAGGAGATGGACTCATAGCTAATATAATAAGATTGGAGCTACATTATCTTCAAAATATTAAACTTGATATCATTGGAATTGAAAAAACTTATGTTGTTTGAAGTACTAATATAAAGCATACTCATTAAATTTCTTAGTAGTTCATCCATCTTGAGCAACTAATGAGTTTGATAAATTTCTTAGTAGTTGGATTTTCTTGATATATTAGGTTGCTTTTTGGATGAGTTCCATTAAAACTTACTGGACATATTGCATGAGTTTCATTTACTCAACAATAGAATCTCTTCTGCCACTACTTATAAGTCCACTTCTAGCAGCCATATGTGCGATATGGATCGATGTGTGGAAAGGACCTCCCTATCTATCCGTAATTTCGGTAGGAGGTTCTATGGATGTCAGCAGTGGTCGCCGGTTAGTATTACATGATTTTATTGTCATTACATATTTGACTTGTCATTTTCTTACTATCTTTGTTGAACATCTTATATATGCCTTCAATGTTGTATGCAGGACTTCGATCAGGCATGTAAGTTCTTTAAATGGTTGGACAAGAACACATGCTCACGTGGCCGTGCAACAACACCACTTGTCCATGAAAGGTTTACGAGATATAAGGCCGAGGCTGTAGCTGCAAGAAATGAAAGGGATGAGGCTCATGCAAGGGAAGCAGAAGCATGAGAGCTCCTAAGGATAGCAAAGCGCAAGGCTGAAAAAACTAAGCTCGCACTCCAGATTGCTGAAGACAAAGTCTACAAGTATAAGCTAGCTTTATTTTTGTCTTGGATTGTACTTGGGGTTTATTTTGTATTCTCTACTGTTTTTGGGGCCATGACCATTCGCAACTGCGTCTGTCATGACCCATTGACGGTCATGTGTGTAATGTACATTACTGATCACATGCCCTATTTTGAGTTCCTATATATTTTGTAGGATGATGTAACACACATATCTGTCTGTTATGTACATTACTAGTTACGTGTGTTATGCATTTAATTTTTTTTTTTGTTTTTTTTTAATGGTGAATTTTTTTTTTTTTTTTTAAAAATTCGGTAGTTTGAGAAGCTTGATATAACATATTATGTACTTATAATACATTTGTCATTTCCACTACGTGGAACCTAGACAATTTTAACCAGTTCTAGTTTTCTTTGAGCAACGTACCAAAAAATATACTATACATATGTTCTCTAGTCTCTACCTCTTTTAAATAATATGTTACACTCAAAGATGTTATTTTCTCTATGATGAACTACGATGAACTTTACAATATTCTGTCAACTAATTAAATATCTCTCGTAAAACAAATCAGAGACAAACAAAGGACCTTTCATCTTGTTTCTTGGCATATAATTTAAGGACGGTTGAACTTGCAATCCTCTAAACAAAGAAACAATATTTGGCATCTCTTTGATGATTAGCATAATCATAAGTGACGTGATATATTGCAAGAGCCTCATTATAGACCTCATCTATCCCCCTTTTACACTCTTCAAATTCCACAGCACCATACAATATCATCTTATAGTAGTGGCAATATTTTTTTATGTCTAATTGTCCAACAATATTTATTATACCACATATTAAATATATGTGAACACATGTTGTGGGTATACCATGCTCCAAAAATATATCTTATAAATAATTGATACATTCAAATTACGTTACATAATTATGCCAAGAACATATCTTATTCATATTTTATAAATATATCGCATAATATAAATGTACAATATAAACACCTAATTCAACAGTCACCATAATAAACGTATAAAAATCAACGAATCCAAAATCCAAATCCGTCACATAATATAACAAAATCATACAAACATCCCAAGTTCATAAATAACATAAACCTTCATATTATCCATACGAAACAAAAACAAGTAAATAGAACAACCTGAATCCATAGTACATAAAAACCAAATAGCTTAGACTTAATGCAATACTGCTCTCCCTCAATCCTCCTCCGGGTTTAGAATGTCCTCAATCTAAGACTTCCTCCTATGCTCCGGCATACACATAAACACTACCCTATTATCATTTTGCTACAAAACCTTTGACATCTTGATATAGGCCTTGTTACTCAGATCCGCATATGAATTCAGCACCTCCATTGCCTTGGCAAGTGAACAAGGATCACCCCCTACGCTGGATTAAGCGAATTGGTCGGATGAACCGCTAAACCTACCGAGTTTACCACTATACCTACGTTCGGACATTGTGGTGTACTCCTTTAGGGCCACAGTCATTTCACTTACCCTATCTAACTTCTTTGAGACCTTCTTACCCTTGCCACTTGCATCTTGCACAGGACGTTTTCTCGCTCGTTGGGTTACCTCTTCAACCTCAGCATCCTCCACTGTGTGCGGGAAACTCTCAAAGTTAGGGGTGTAACAGTCATCGTCCAGATGGGTGGGTGCACTTGCATTAGCATTGGCATTGGCATTGGCATTGGCAAGCTCTTCCTCTAGGGCACGCTTCTCGTCACTATTCAGGGGAGGAGTGTTTGAGGAGATCTGCAGGTTCCCAGTCGCAGTACTAGGGGCGAACAACTGCTGTAGTGATGGGTAGTCTGGGCATCCCTGTTTCCTTAAGTTAGCTATACCATGATTGCCCTGCAATGTCCTTGAAAACATTAGCACACTAAATGCAGCAGTTCATATATTACCAACTTGGAGGAAAATTGCATAAATAAATAATTGCAATAAGTTATATAATTAATAAACAACAGTAAACATACCGTAATCACATTCTGCCACATCTCGTCAGGATAAGTCATTGTTTGGGTCTGCTCGTCCCACCCAACCCTATGTGTCTTAGCAACTGGCTCCACTTGCGTTGTTTGAGTCGGAGCCTATTGTGCTTTTGTTGAACTTGCTTAGAGACAAAGTCTTTCCCGGTCCTTTGGTTAAGTTCAGCTGTAATTGATGCCCATGTAGGACCTTTGAACACACCGTTTGGCATGTTACCCTTAAGTTGTTCCTCCAACATGATTTCAATAAAAATATGTTCTACATGGGGAGGCCACTTTTTCTCATTTGTCTCTTGTGATTCATGTGCCATCTATTTGAAATATCTCACATGGTAAGCTCATCATAGATAATAAATAAATGAATTGATTAATAGGACTATAGGACTCATATGCCATGTAGGTTTAAAGGGTTCAAAAAATGAAAAATATTCCACAATTAAATCAACACGGATAAAAAAAAGCATGCACAAAATGTAAGAAACAGTGGTAATATATAAATCCTTCATCGAGGTTTACCACATATACAATGTGACCAGATATACAAAAGATGGAAGATCGAAGCAATGAGTTAGTAAACTGAATAAGTGGTCACAAATACAACTAGGTTAGTGCATGGTTAAGTACATGATAATCCATAAGAAAGTACGCTACTGAACATAATAGGAACAAAATATGTTAGCAATATATCAAAAGGGACACGCACTAAATTGCTTCGACTACGCATTCGCCTCTTATTGAAGCGGATCATCAAACAATTGGTCTAGAGAGGCCATGGGGGAAACGTTGGGCCGAAGAGATTTGGTACGGACCCTCATTGCTCTGCGATAATTCTTATGAATACGCTTCCACCTCCTAATTACCCGCCTTACAGTAAAGGCCTTCCCCATATGGGCATTAAGATTGTATGTGATCTCCTCCCACACTGGCGCATTGCCATGATAAGGACGCAAATTCCCACAAACATAGTGTCTAAGTACAGAGTCACACAACACATCCTTGCAATTGGCATCCCATGTTATCAACTCCGCAGCCATCTTAAAGAACAACATACACATCTCATACACAATCATATCACAAGTACAATAAAGATATCCTAGTATTTTTAGAGGAACAAATATTGAGCATAGGATTCACATGGACTACAACAAAATAAAAGGTTTCAAACTGAGTAGAAAATTAAAAATAAAAAGGTTTCACATTGAGGAAAAAAAATTCAAAGGTTTCACATTAACGTCCTATTATCCATTTATAGGAACCACACTACTTAGGTGTCTTATTCCTCAGCAAGAAAATATTCAACCATATCATCCTCTATTAAAATGAGCTTGATTTATATAGAAACTGAATGCAGAAGCTAAAGATAGCTACCAAAAAACTATTTTAAATATGACAAATGAATTACAGAAGATTCAAATTTCTAAGAGGAAAGGAAATAAATTAAATGTCTAACTTTCAAGTCTTTTAGATATATCCAAAGAAAAAACTTTGATTTTAAATTGTTAAAGGCGTAAATGCACTTTTAGTCTCTACATTTTGACCTGATTTCTATTTTAGTCCCTACATTTTATTTTTACTACTTTTAGTCCCTAAACCAATTAACTCGTGACATTTAAGTCCTTACCGTCACCCAACTAACAGAAAATGCTGACGTGGCTGACGGAACACCCTATTAGCTAACGTGGCGCTGACGAGACGCTGACGTGGCAATTAAAACATTATTAAAAAATATTATTTGGCATTTTACAATTTAAACAAAAAAAAGAAAATAAATTAAAAAACAAAATTAAACTAAATCCCAAGACCCAGAAAAATTAAACTCAATCCCAGGACTTCTCAAACCCAAATTGGTTTGTAATTTCCTTATATTTTGTTTTCTTTACTCTTTTTAGTACCAAAAAAGCTGAGACCTTCCAAATCTGAATCTCAAATCAATGTAAAGTCTTCTCATTTTTTGGTTGTCTATGCTGAGTCCCATTTTTGGCGTCGAATTCCATCTAGGTTTGAAGTCTAATCCCAGTTTTCCTTGTCTACAAAGCCATCAAAGTCCACAGATTTGATTCTTTGCCTCAACTTGATCATTGACAAGAGAAACGCTTCTTTTTTTCAATCTAGGTATTGAGAAAGTCACTTCATTTATAAGTCTTGTAACCTCTTTCTGCAAGATTTTTTGTGTTCACATCTAAAAGCTTGAAATTGAGAATTTCTCTATCAAACGTGGCCAATCTTGTTCCTGCATGTACCCGATCCACCAAGGCAAAAAATCTCCCTCACGCTGGCAAAGCCATACCCACCTCCAATGTCTCCGATCTGTTGCTGGTGAAGCCAATCTATGGGTTTGGGTTTTGATTTGTGGTGGAGGAGCATGACTGATTTGGGTCTGGGTTTTGAGGAGCGAGACGTGTAGGTTGCGATTCGGGTTTTGGTGGTGGTCGATCTGAGATTTTGGGTTGTCACAGTGGACATCAGCGTGGGGTCGTGGAGCTGTGGGTGGACCTGGGTTCGTGGGGCAGCAGATCAAGGTTCTCTCTTGATGCGGAGAAAACGATGGGAACAATGGATTTCATTGGAAAAATGAACTCGACCTAGGTAAGAGAGAACGATGGCGTTGGAGCCCCGAATCGAAGTGGTCGAGGTCGCTTTGCATAAGGAGTTTTCCGCCGGAGAAGGAAGGTAGAGAACATTGGTGCTTTTGTGTTGTTAATGGCAGATTTGGGTTTGTTGATGGTGGATTCGATGCTGTTGATGGTGGATTTGGGTTTGTTGATAGCAGATTTGGTGTTGTTGATGGCGAATTCTGGGTTTGTTTGTGTTTTTTTTATTTTTTTTTTTTTTTGCCCTTGATGTTCTAGGTTTGTATGTGTTCTGAGTTTGTTTGTGTTCTAAGATTTTGCCCAAATTGTTCTAGGTTTTTTTTTTTTTTTTTTTTAAAAATTATGCGGATTTGTATATTTTTCTGGATTTATGGGTTTGATTTCCTAGAGGTTTCAATGTTGATTGTGTTGGAATTTTTTGTGCTAAGATTGATTTTGAGTGGGTTAGTCAATTGGGTTTGTCTTGATTTGGAGAAGAACATGAAGAATGAAGTTCATCTTCTGGGTTGGAGGTTTCTGGGTTTGACATTTTTCTGGGTTGGAGGTTTGATGATTTTTCTGGGTTGGTCTTCTCACGTGGGTTTGGGTTTGATGATTTTTTCATGTTCTGGAGGTTTGGTGGAGGATAGGAATTTTGTATGAAATTTTGCATTGTTATGGGCCTGATTGTGCTCTTGTTCTGGGTTTGATTGTTCTTGGATATGGGAAGAATATGAAGAACAAGTTCTTGCACGCCACACAATCTATAGGTTTCTGGGTTTGATTTTTGGGATTAATTTTGTTTTTTCATTTAATTAAAATTAATAAATTAATTTTTTTTTTTAATTTAGATGTTGATGTGGCAATTTTTTAATGTCAAAATAGATTTTTTAATTATTATTTTACTGTGCCATCAGCCACATCAACATTTTCTATTAGTTGGGTGATGGTAAGGACTTAAATGTCACGCGTTAATTGGTTTAGGAACTAAAAATGGTAAAAATAAAATGTAGGGGCTAAAATAGAAATCAGGTCAAAATGTAGAGACTAAAAGTGTATTTACGCCATTGTTAAATTATGTTGATAAGAGAATCACCATCCTTAAATGTCTAACTTTCAATTCATTCAATGGGCTATATGATTCACTGTTTAAGTGTATTCAACTATAAGATGTTAGTTATGGCACCAACTACCAAGGACTTAAAAAACTTCAATTACTCCAAAATAAAGACAAAATTAAAAAGAACCTTTTTTTTTTCCTTTGTAGGTGTAAATATGTTGTGAACCACATCAACTACTAAGTTACAGTTCTGGAATCACATGTACAACAACTAAAGTGGAAACAAAGAAATATAGATCAAACATGAAAAGTCTCTACTAAAGCTTAAAAATAACAAGAAATAGGCAAGTCACTGAAAAACTCATTTCATGCATGTCACATGGCCACTTTGCAATGAATGCGGCACCAATGCCATGATCAAATAGGGTATAATGCTCCATCAACAACATACTTAAATTACATGTCCTTCACTAATTTTGTCAGTATCCCCTATATAATCTTACAAAAATGTAAAAATAATAACAAAACAGCATACAAGTACTGCCATTTAAATTAATAAAAGAACAACATACAAGTACTCCCATGATATGGACAATCTAATGTGTTCAATTGAACTCATACATTCGAATTTGCACATAGAAATCAAAGTAACTAATAAAACTCACAATATCAATAAGACAAAAAAGAACTACCATTACCCAGCACCAACAAACAAGTTCCCTCCTAAATTGATCAAACATTAACAGACACATCATAAATAGGACTCACTGATTGATCAATAATGAAAAATACATTAACACTTACTTCTCAAATTATTAAAATATACCTGAAATTATCACTATAACTGCAATCAGCAACAAGCAACAAAATACGTCCTCGCTGTTAATCACTCAAATTCAAACATAAACCACAATCTTCACCCATTGATCACTTGGCTAGCAAACGCATAATTTCATAAAAACAAGTAGCAAACAGAGCACCAATTAGCTTCTAAGTTCACATATCAAACAAAAACACTGATCATAGCATGACTTACAAGACAAATTTACTGATATCATTAATCAAACTGATCAGTAAAACACAAAAAATTTTATGCAAATTGTGCAAAGCTCAGTTCTTAAAAGTTCAAACCCTAATCAACATTACATGCAACAAACGAGACACAAAAGCCCCCCATGCACACTGCCCAAAAACAAAAGAAAAACATACGACACCTAACAAATTATCACACATTTCTTACACTGTGAGGACCTTAGTTCCATAAATTATTATAAAAAAATAAAAAAATAAAAAAAAACCATAACCATGGGAATTCAGTAGATCAAATCAGATGCTTACCCAAACATCAAACAAAGAAAAAATAAAAATAGAGAAGCACAGGTTCACCACAGGTTGAAAACCCATACTTTATTTTGTCAATAGATCAAATCAGATGATTACCCAAACATCAAACAAAGAAAAAAAGCAGAGAAGCAAACTTTCATCACCACAGGTTGAAAACCCTTCACCACGGGTTGATATAGTTAAATCATATGCGAAAACCCAAACATCAAACAAAGGAAAAAAAAAAAAAAACAGAGAAGCAGCAAACTTCTCACCACCAATCGTTGATTCGATGTAAAAGATGTGAAATACCTTGCTATTACCAACAAATTAGATATATAAACAGCTCAAATGTAAAGAATACCTTCGGATTTCTGCAGAAAAAATTGAGAAAGAGGTTGGTGGTTGGCACGTGAAGCACTGCGTTACCGTCACACGGCAGTGTGGGTTGGCTGAGCTCGAATCACTGAAATAGTGCGTGAGGAGGTGAGGGCAGTGAGAGCTTCTTTTAGCTTGTGGTGGTACTAGAATGGAGATGAGAGAAGTTTGAGATGAGAGAGCCCTGCTTTACTGAAGAGAGAAGTCTGAGATGAAAGAGCTAAAGAGAGCTGTTGAAGAGAGTATCAAAAGGTGCGCCTCATGTGTATTGCTCTAACTGTGGGACCGGGTATGTGGTGTTATTTACAGAAATGCTATTGAAAACAAAGTTATGGAAACTGAAGACAGCTAAAATTTGTTTTCATTTTCCATAACTCATCACTCAAAAATCAGAAAATTAAGTGATGGAAACAGAGTTATGGTGGTGCCAAATGGACTTATAGCTATGGGTCCCACCATTTTTGACTTATGAGTTATGGAAATAGAGTTATGAGTTATGAAAATTGTTGATCCAAACACCCCCTTAATATTTCTTTCATTTTTTTTTCTTTTGAGTTTTTACACTATTGGTGGGCTTGTTTAGTTTTTTTTTTTTTTTTTTTTTTATTTGCATGAATCAATAATTGAGTTTTAAATAAATGACATATTATCATCCTTTTGTAAGCCTTGTATAAAAACTAAAGAATGGAGATTGGGTTTTCTATTTTTTAGTTTCTCCCATTTTGCATCGGAGTAGTACTTGTGAAATTGATGTTACAAACAAAATTAGTATTTTATTTAAACAAAATAAATTATTAAAAAAAATTTATGGGAGTTAGAAAGTTGACTGTGCAATTGTAGTCTCATCATAGTACATTATTATGTCATTACGAGTGTTACCCATTTTCTCATTCAATAAGCTCATAAGCCTTGTTTAGTGTAGTACTTAGAGCATTCGCACCCTGGATTATAAATGCCATATGTAAGGTTTATTTAGCATTTTTCCCTCAAAAACCTCCTACATCTGGAATTGCAAATGCTCAGAATTGTAAATTTTTTTACAATCTTGCTACAATGCTATTCTACATGTAGAATGACACTGTAGACTATTGGATATTTATTTTAATCTAATTTATTCATTCTCTCTCCTCTCAGACTTCTTAACTCTCTCTCTTTCCTCACATTTCGTCTCCCTCTCTCTCTCTGAGTTGCTCTCAACTCTCACTCTCTCTCTTTGTGTCGCTGGATCGGCAAGTTCTGTGGTTTTTTTTTTTTTTTGGTTGTGACCGATGCTTAAAGGAAGAGGTGGGTATGGCTGAAGTGGGTTGTGGGTCGTGGTTCTCTCAAGTCTGATGTTGTTGGGTTTTGTTGGTTGTCGGAGATTGCCAGTGTTTAGGTCCAGTGTTGCTGGGTTTCTGGGTTGCTCAGATTGGTGATGGGTTTGGTGGAGATCGGCGTGGGTCACGGCAAGGTCATGGCGAGGTCGTGCGTGGTGGAGATGGGGGTGGATTCTGATGGGTTTTGCTATGGATTCTGATTGCCATCGCCGCCTCGCAGTCTCACCCCTTGCCAATCTAAGTTTCTGGGTTGTGGGTTGATTTCGTGGGTTTATGGTGTGGGTCTTTGGTTGATTTTGGATTGTGGGTTGTGTATGGTGTTGTGATGGTGTTGATGGTGAGTTTTAGGTGGTGATGCTATTGTGTTTTTTTCTTTGTTCCTTCGTGATGATGGGTTTGTGTAATTTTCATTGGTTTTTTAGATGATTTTTGTTGCAAATTTGGTAGGATTTGGGTTATAGTCATGGTGGCCAGTGGTTATGGTGGTCGGTGATTATGAGTGGATTTGGGATATATTATTTGTGAGCTGTTGTGTTGGTGTTGATGGTGGTTGGTGGTCATGGTGGCCGGTGTAAATTTGTGGTTGTTCTTGAACAGAAAGAATGAGAGAGAAAGAATAAATAATGTGTTGTATTGTAAATTATGGTAATTTTGGGATATATTATTTTATTGTGTAGAAATATTATTTTAATGAGTATAATAGGAAAATAAAAGTTGGGATGTTGGATATATTGTAAAATAATTTTATATAATTGACAAAGTGACTTTTTGAAATGATAAAATAGGATAAAGGAAAATTTCTTGATGCGATTGCTCTTCCTAAGATTAAGCATTTTCAAATTGGTAAAGTGAGTCCTTGGATTGATAATGGTGTCCACCGGTTTACCTACTAGAAAGATAGACCAAATTGATGTCATACTTTGACAATTATTGTCTTTAATGCCACTTTATTTCTTAAATCCAATTAATAAATATCCACTTTTGTTTTTAGTTAAGAAACCGTAAAATGACCAAAGGCCCACGACACCTTGTCACTTTGATTGAAGTGTGATGGAGAGCATTCTCGTCACTCTGAATCTATGGAAGCTTACGTGGACAGATATGAAGAATTCAGAAGCTCCCAAAACACTGTCCGTGGTGGAGGATTATGCTCTCGTGTTGTACACACACGTGTCACGCTCTTCCTGCTGCTTTCACGTTGCTCTACGCTCACACCTGGCACGTCTCTTAAGTCTTGCCCTTTGTCGTCACGTGTCACCATTACAAAATGGGCTGCTTTTATTAATCGGCCATCCTTTGATTTTTTTTTTTTTTTTTCATTTTTATAGCAAATATCCTCAGAATTTTTTTACTGAAATTTATGGAAGAGGGAAATGTAATTACTGATAAAATGATTTTTTACTACTAAATGGTAACATTTTTTTAACAAACCCTAAATCGTAAATTGTTACTGATTCTAATTACTACTAAAAATACATTTTTATTTACTAATAATAGTTAATAACAACATGCCACTTAACATTTATTATAATTATATCATTTCTTGAAGAAAAAAAAAATTCTATAATTATGAGAGACATAGAAAATGATTTTTTTTTTTTTTTTTAAGAAACAAATACACACACATGAGAGAGAGAAATGAGTTCTAACATAAAAGACATACCACAAATTTTACTCAAAAGTTATGATAACTTTTAAGAAAGTATGGAACAAGTTATACTATATATAACACACTTTTAAAGTAATATGGGACAATTATCCATTTTTTTTTTTTTAGAAACAAACACAAATACACACGGGAGAGGGAAATGAGAAAAAATGAGGAATGTTACATTTATAACATTTTTACAACGATTTTAATTGATAAGTTATTACTAGTTTTAAAATTTTAATCTAGGCCGATCACTTAAATTATTTTTTTGTCCACCAATAATAACTAGTCATTTAAGATTTGTTGTGAAATTATTCTGAAACGTAACATTTCTAAAAAAGAAAAATAAAAGGAGGAATTTAATGTAAATCATTTGATAGAAAAACATGACATGGTCTTAAAATGTAATATAAAAAGTTAATTATTATTATTATATTATGTGAATGCTTTTCTTGGTGTTGAGTACCACGTAAATTATATTCTAAGAATATCTAGTAACAGTTACTTGATTAGAAGGGTGCATGAAGTGGTGGAGATAGAATTTTATTTAAAGAGACAAAGATGCAAAGTTGAATATATAAAAAAATTAAATCAAAAAAATTACATATAAAAGATAAATAAAAAATACATATAGAGTCTATTTATGTAACATGATTTAATCGCATGAATATAGCGACTGAAGAGCTATTGCTCAACCACTGCGCATTATTTTACATGTTTAAACATATAAAAGTCATATAAAAAATATAACAATAATAAAATTTGAAGATAAACCTTATTTTTTTATAAATAAAAAATGTAATAAATATCTCTAACTCTTAAATTTAGAAAACCAAAATTGTCATTTCCTCTAAGATAAAAACACATTGTCCTTAATTCTTAAAATGCAAAAAAAGGGGGGGAGGGGGTGTTCTTTAAAGAGAGAGTCTTCTATTAGATGTGAGTTGTCAATTAATTAATGTTCCGTTTGGATTGAGGGAAAAGAAGGGGAAGTAGAGTAGAACTGAATAGATTTAGTTCAAAATTAACTTATTTTCAGCTATTTCTATCATATTCTCCTCCTCTTTTATCTCAATCCAAACGGGCTATAAGTTATAAGACTTTTGGCTTTATATTCTTAAAAAAAAAGAAAAAAAAAAAAGAAGACTTTTGGCTTCTATTAAAGAAAATTAATTATATTATTTTTAAGAACCTATACCTTAAATCAAATTTAATTTAATGAACTACGTAAATTAAAAGGAGAAATATATAATGCATTAGTCATTTAAATAAATATAGGATACTTTTTTTTTTTTTAAAGAAACTATATATAGAAAAATTTCTTTTTAAAATATAGTTAGCGAGTGCCAGATAGCCATTAACTAGATTTTGTATATAAAAATTTTTCTTTTATAAAAAAAATATTGGAGGGAAAGGAAAAAGTATATCATAAACTCTTTACATGGATTAGACACATAAAATAATTTTTATGGGTTTATTAGTGTATTTGGACCAACTTATTTTTATTGATTTATTTTATTTAAATTATTGAAATAAAATTTTAATTTAAACTAAAAAAGGAATATGTGTGTGTATTTAATGTAATTACCAAATACACACACACACATATATATATATATATATATGAAAAAAAATTATTTTATTGATCTATCTTTATTATTATTAAGTTACAAAGTAATAATCTTAATAAAAATCAATTTGGTAATTACATTAAATACTAGAAATTATTAAAAATTCTTAATCAATTTTTTTATATAAATAAAAATTTCAAAGTTATTGTAAATTCATTTAATTGCATATAAATAACAAAATAATAACTAGAGAAGGTATTCATCTCTAATATAAAAGTTGGATATAGCTAATGACATATAGCTAGCATTTACATGTTACTATGTGAACTCATAAGTCATAACATTAAAAATGTCTTCTTATAGAATTAGGGTAATCACATTCCAATCCGTTTGATATAATCTTGAAATTTCATTAATTAAATTGATTAACATATTTCTTATACAACAATAATTTTTTTGAGAAGGTTATACAACAATAATTGATAATTATATATTTTTTACCTAGTATTTTTTATAGAGTAGTGATAGAATAGTAAAAGGCATATTTAAACATATGAATTTTTTTTTGGTAATAAAACTTTTGTTTGTTTTTGTTTTGTTTTTTTTTTTTTTTTGATACAAGATAAAATTCTACTTTAGCTTAATTTATGTATATATGTGTGTAAAAGGCATATTTAAACATATGATTTTTTTTTTTTTGGTAATAAAACTTTTGTTTAATTTTTTTTATACAAGATAAAATTCTACTTCAACTTAATTTATGTATGTATATGTGTAAAACTCCATTCTGGAGACTTGAACCCCAGTTTTTGTCCCTTCCCACACTCTACAAGCGCTTATACTTATAGAGTTACCATTGCATTAAGGGTGTGCGATGGTAAAACTTTTGATTAATAGATATGCTAGATTAACATACTCCATAACAATTACTCTTTATCATTAGGCTAATAGTGTATGCAGATATGAATCCAAATCTCTTTATTCGACGACAAAGAACTTTACTAAATTAATTTTTTTTTTCTAATATATATTTATGCTATGAACCATGATTATCATAAGAATTGTGAATAAAATTCATTGCTACTTATTGAATTTTTATAGTCATAAACATGCGCCAGCACACACATGCATGTATATCATCATTAACGGCAGAATAAGCATTTTGATATATAATCATTAATGGCTTAATAAAAACTGGAATCAATGCTCCAAGAAGTTACCACCGTGCACCCTTGGTACAGTGGTCACTCCATAAATATAAGTACTTTTGGGGTGTGGGAGGCAAGAGCTGAAGTTTAAGTCTTCAAGAAGGAGCTTTACATACATATATACTTAAATTAGGTTAGAATATAATTTTTATCTTGTATATATATATATATATATATATATATAAACTTTGTCACAATTTGCTGAAGTGGTTGAGTATGAGTAATGAATAATAACTGTCATATGGATCTACAATTTTTTGTCAACCACTCACAATCGACTATATTAAAGTCGTGATAAAAGTTACAACACAAAAAACTAAAAATTTTGCTAAACTTTCTCAAGAAGCTATAGTATCTAGTTATAGAAGCGAGAAATGTTGGTATCACAATATTTTACATAATTTTTGTCACAACTCACTACGTAACGACTTGTGAGTGATAGAGGAAAAAAAATAGTGTATTCACATCTTTACCACTCATAACTCCCACATGTTGCAGTAAAAATTATGTAAAGTATTTTGGTTAGAAGCATAGAAGCATAGTAGCTGTGTGTCAAGCACTTAGGCCACGAGCCAAGTTGGTTGCATGACATCATTATGGAGGGCGATTTCTCTAATCATGATGGTGGCATTAAAGGGAAAAAAAAAAAAAAAGATTATCTTATACATTATGCACCCATGTTAGTGCAATTACATTATCCTTAAACTTGTCATAAATGGTAAATTATTCTAACACACATAGCATCCAATCTTTTCAAATAGAAAATAATTGCATGAATAATTTATGGGTTAATATAAGAGCTTTTTTTTTTTTTTTTTTCCAGAATCAAATGCCTGTCAAGATGAAAAAAAAAAAAAAAAAAAAAAAAGCAGGCCCAGATAAATTTTATTTTTAGAAGATAACGTCAAACTTTGTTAAATTATTTATTAATTAATAATCATAAAAACTACGTTCTCGTTCATCTGGAACGTTAAACACAAACACACCGAAAAATAAAGAATAATTATAAAACTGGAGTGTGTTGGGTGGAAAAACTTTTAACTTTGGTTACAGCGTGGCCTTGTGCCGCCACGTGTACAAACAATATAAAGAAGACATTTCTCCTCCTTTTCTCTATCTATCTATCTAGTATCTACCCACCATCCGACTCTCTTTCATTTTCACTTCAAAACAAAACAACTGGTGTTTGCCTAAGCTTTTAGCCCCAGACTCCGTTTCACGTTGAAAGCGCAAAAACCCATTTAACACTAACAAAAGCAAAAAGCCAAAGCCCAGAGAAACAGAAAAGAGAGTAAAATCTAGGGTTTTGAAAAATCTGATTCGGAATGGGGACTCCATTTCCGGGCCTGCAACACCGAGACGGTGGTGGCGGCGTGGCGGTAATGGCGGGACCAGTGAAAGCTATGGAGCCCACACCGTCGAAGACTTGTTTGAAGAACTCGTCGCTTAAGCCCCCGATCCTAATCTTCTTGTTCTTTCACAAGGCTATACGTTCCGAGCTCGAGAGGTTACACCATGCCGCCGTCACTTTTGCTACCGCCGGCGGCGATATCAAGCCCTTGTTCGACCGCTACCATTTTCTCCGAGCTATTTACAAGCACCACTGCAATGCCGAGGACGAGGTGTGTTTTGTAATTTTTTGGATTTCTTTCAGATTGGAAATGTTTTTTTTTTTTTTTTTTTGGAGGTTAAATAATATGAATTTTCTATCAGTTTTTGTTTATTTAGGTGTTAGCTTGAATAAAATTGATTATCCTTTTTGGCTGTGTGTTTACTTAATTTGGAATTTTGGATAGTGTACGGATTTTTGAGTATTAGACATTTGTAACTGCGTTTTTCAAATTTTACTTTAAAAAAAAAAAAAAAAAAATTGAAGGCTTTGGTTGATGATAGTGGTGATGGTTCAATTTTCTTCTGATATTTCAATTGGTTTAATTGAGAGGTTATGTTAATTGGTAGCGAATATCAAATCTTGCTCCACTTTTGTGTTCGTTCATTTATTGGATTGAGCTACATGTGTTATTGTGTGTCTAGCTTCCCCGTTAGGATTGCGAGAGGAAGTTAGTAAATGATATTAGAGGCTAAATCCGCAGTTGGGTTGTTGCATTATCATGATAATTTCAAATAATTTAAAATTTTCAAGCTTCTCTGGCAACAATTCATTGTAAGTACAATTTTGCAGAAACATTAATCATGCTTCATTGATATGTGGCCCTGATGTATGAGCTATCCGGATTTTAATTAGAGTCTTGCATTTGTATACGGGTGCCTTAAGTTACAACTTACTCTGACCTAAATGTATCGTTTCTTGCCTCCAAATCTACTTGCCAACAAAGGCAGTCTTACAAGGAAGACACCAACTGCTGAACTGCCACATGGCTCAAATTTAGGGTTTTTTGGACACTTACATCGCCATATATATATTTTATATATATATATATATATATATATTTTAAATATTCATGATAACGAGAAGGCTAGAATCCAGTAAGAGGAATACAAAAACCAGGAATTTTACAAAACTGCTGGGTTTACCCACCAATGATGGGATCGCTGTATTAATCGGAACACTAGTTTCAATTTACAAACACGGTCTCAGTGACACCTATTTTTGATACCTATCTTGGTATGCAATCCATTGGATTAGAAAACTTTCCCTTTTTATAATAAATTCCAAACTATTTTTGATTTCATTCGTCATTTAAATGAGGTTTATGTCTAAGAAAGTATGAGTGGTTATATTTCTCTCATTTATCACACCACAATAGCATGTAAATTTGACTTACTTGTTCTATTGAAATAAACAATGGGGCATTTTTCTCACTTTTAACTCACTGAGTGGCTTTGAATGTAGGTAGAGCTTTGTGATTCAAATTTTACTGGATTCATAACTATTTTACTATCAGGAATTGCTTGCATATGTGTCTCTGGGCTATACAATATCACTTTTTTCTAATTTTTAACATGTCCACTGATGTTTGTTGTTTCACTTTGCTCATTAAGAAGATGTTGCCTGGACAAGTGAATAATGGTGTCGCCTTTGCAACGTTTGCTATAATTTCTTATAATATTAAATAAATATGGTGTGCCATGCATAGATCTCCTTGTTGTGGTTAGCTTAGGAAACGTTTATTTGGAGCTTCCATTGTTTCTATATATGTTGCTGACTCCATCTGCATCCCATTAGGACCTTAAATTGCTTGTTGCTCTGACATAGTTGATATTTCAAGAATTGAGAGGATTAGGGTTTAATGATAACAATCCAGGCATGTAAGCTTTATTTTATGTTCTGTAGAGCTTAGTTGGCTAGGATAGGTTTCTTTTTGCAATATGGGTTACGCTAATGGGGAATGATGCTTTGACTTGAGGTATGATGGAGACAGACAGAGTTGGTTCACTACTTTGGGTCATCAGTTCACTTTGGAAAGCTAATTTCGGGTCACTATCATATAATGTTTATGTATGTTTGTATACATATGCACAGACATGCACATCTAAAACTTAAAGATCAAAAGAATTTGGATATAAAATTACAGAAGTGATAAGTAACATTCAACACTTCTAGTAGTAAGCTCTTAAATAAATGAGAAATGCAGACTTATTAAATCATGTGTTATCAGTTCACTTTGGAAAGTTCCTTTTTTTCTTTCATCAATTAAGATTATTATATCATGTTTTCTTTTGGCATTGTAGGTTATCTTTCCAGCTCTGGATATACGTGTAAAGAATGTTGCCCGAACTTACTCACTAGAGCATGAGGGAGAAATTGTTCTTTTTGATCAGTTGTTTGAGCTGTTAAAGTCAAATTTGCAAAATGAAGAAAGCTATAGAAGAGAGTTGGCTTCTTGTACTGGAGCTCTTCAAACATCAATTAGCCAGCATATGTTCAAGGAAGAGGAACAGGTGTTTGTTTGTTTCATTTCTATTGTGATAGTTTTTTTAATAGATTATTATGGTAGTTTTATTTCATTTTATTATATTTAGGGTATACTTGATTGGATCTAAAGAATGTCAAACAACAACAACAACCAAGTCTTAGTCCCAAAATTTTGGGGTCGGTTGTGGATCCTTAATAGACTAATTAGGGTGGGCCATATGTATTATTTTCCATCATTTGATAATTAAAAGCAATTATTTTAAATCCTTGTGTACTGGGTGGCGTTTTTCATGTTCAATAAAATTTCAGTACTTATATTAAAAAAATCAAAATTATATGAATTACGAAAAGTAAGTAGTATACAAGATTTCATAGGGAGTACTAATTTTTTATGCTTTTTGACTGTAATCCTCACTAAAAGTTATATTCATAACAGAAAATGTGTTGTATTTTTTGCATAAATTGGGATATATACATTCCTTGGATGTCTTGATACATTTTGTATTCTCCTCTGGTCATTGCTTCTACTTCAGCAGACAGCTGTTGTTTGAGTAGCCAGTGATAATTTCAGAGAAGCTCTGATCAGGTCATTTTTTAAGAAGATACTTTGCATGTCAAGGCTCCCTTAAGGAATCCCTCCCTTCCTTTGGCTGTGCAGGAATTTTTTTTAATGAAACCATCATGGGCCATTACGAAAATCCAATTTGAGGTTAGGTGTGTGTAGGTCATTTATATGTGATGTGTGTGAAAAAGATATGCATCTTGGCTATATAGTGTTCTGTAAGCTGGCGAGTCTACAGACATTATATGGAGGGCCTCTATTATGTCATCAAATTTATGAAGAGGGGGGCTTCTTCAGTTGTTTTAACCGCTCCAAGTTTTTTTGGTCCTGGTTTCTTGCCAAAAGGACTTTTCCCCCCTAAACAGTTATATAATGTGTATCACACATCAGTGGTTATCCAAGTGCCTAAGATGTTTTATCGTACAATGTGAATGATTCTGAAAACAATGATAAGCTATTAAACTCATCTTTAATTTTTCCTTAAGGTTTCTTGTCCAGGGCTGAGTATGTGTTGCTACTCACATGCCAAGACATAGAATTTAACAATTTGTTTGATTGGAAGGGAAGAAACAGGAGGGAATGAGGAGGAGGAGAGGTGGGGGGGGGGGGGGAGAGATGGCTAACTAACTTTATCTTCCTATGTTTGGTTGATCAAAGAAGAAAGGAGGGAAGAAATAACAAATGGTGGGCCTGAGTGGAATAAAAAATATATAGACATTAGACAACCATTTTTCCATCCCGTTCCCTCTACTTATGGATGAAAAAGTTTGGTGGGGAAGAGAGGAAAGGAACCCCTTTCCTCTTCCTTACATTGTTCCACTTATGCCAATGTAGTCTTTTGGAGTGGTCTTGTTGTTGGGGTTTTACTGATTGTTCTTCTCTCTCTAAGTTTATGTCTTCCCTTAGCTTAGTTTCCTGATTACTTGTTTTGCTGTGCTGTTTGTTCTTTTATTTCCTGTTGTTCATCATCATGAACAACTTGTATTTTTCCTAATTTTTTCATTAATAATAGTTTGCTGATTACCTATCAAAAAAAAAAAAAAAAAACATTGTTCCACTTTCATCCACACCAGCATGAGTAATAATGAAACCTCCCTTCCTGCTTCTTTCTCAGCCAAATGCTGTGTAAGTCGTACACGATACAAAATTAGTGGTGGGTTAACTCCTTTAAAATTCTCCACTATATGTTGCTCTAGATGGAGCTGACAGTTGATCATGTGCTCTAGTCTTTAGGATGTAAGATTTGATACTTATTGCAAAATATATGGAACTGAGTTTTTTTTTATACTACCCTCCATACTTCACCAGCCATCCATATAGAGCTTACTATGCAGGGCTAAGAACTACTTATCAAAAAATAAAAATTATGCTGAGTTAGAAGTAAGTTTGGACCTTACTCTTTTGGCAGGTCTTCCCCTTGCTTATTGAGAAGTTTTCATTTGAAGAGCAGGCCATGTTGGTATGGCAGTTTCTTTGCAGCATTCCTGTCAACATGATGGCGAAATTTCTTCCTTGGCTTTCTTCCTCTATATCATCTGATGAACGTCAGGACATGCAGAAGTGCTTGTGCAAGATAATTCCAGAAGAGAAGCTTCTTCAGCAGGTGAGGACTCTTTTTGGTGGAAAATCATTTTGGATGGTTTTATGAGAAAATTAGTCTAACTTTATCTTGGCTCAAGTGAAGGTTGTATTTGCCTGGATGGAAGGGCTAAGAGTGTCTGAAATGCAGAAAAGTTGCGAAGATAATCTTAAGGTCAGATGTCAAGATTCTGTGGCTAGCGCCTTTATCAGTCAGACTGAGCAGGGGAAGTGTGCATGTGAATCTTCCAAAACTGGTAAAAGGAAGCATATGGAGCTAAATGCTGATCATACCAATTCCACTGTTTCTTGTCCTATAGATGAAATATTGCTTTGGCATAAAGCTATAAAAATAGAGTTGAATGATATAGCTGAGGCTGCTAGGAAGATACAAATTTCTGGAGATTTTTCTGATTTGTTTGCATTCAACAAGAGGCTGCAATTCATTGCAGAGGTCTGCATCTTTCACAGGTTTGGTTTTTCAGTCATGTTACCTATTTTAA
The DNA here is from genome assembly GCF_001633185.2 of Quercus lobata. Taxonomy (NCBI): domain Eukaryota; kingdom Viridiplantae; phylum Streptophyta; class Magnoliopsida; order Fagales; family Fagaceae; genus Quercus; species Quercus lobata. The sequence goes on from NC_044904.1 coordinate 40,507,707, forward strand.
TTTTCTCTACTGGAAAATGAGTCTTTGAATGTAATTCTTCAATTGTGGCATACTTAATGTGATTTGCCTTGTGGACAAGGACTAACTATGGGATAATGGTCAGTGGTACCATGGCCTAGTTCACAGACTTCCCTTTTATTTCTAAACCTGTTTTTATACTTAGAAGTTCTGTTAATAAAGTATGGAAGGATGCAAGCAGTAAAGTTACCTTAAAGTGCATGGTTTAGTATTTAAGAATTTTTGAATTTGATGGGTCTTTTCTTTTCACTGTCTGCTGTAAAGGCTGTCTGGATTCATATATTTATTATTTTTGCTTTTCCTTCTAACCTTAGACCTAGAAAGCAATAATTTTTAGTAATGAAAGAGGACATGTGACAGTGACATGTCTTTCTCATATCTTATGAAACATTTCATGAAATGAGCTTCTATTGTTTCTCTGCCTGCAGCATTGCCGAGGACAAAATTATATTCCCTGCTGTAGATGCAGAACTCTCTTTTGCTCAGGAGCATGCAGAAGAAAAAATTCAATTTGACAAGCTTAGGTGCCTGATAGAAAGCATCCAAAGTGCTGAAGCCAACTCAACGTCTGCTGAATTTTGTACAAGGTTGTGCTCTCAGGCTGATCAAATAATGGACAACATACAGAAACATTTTCATGATGAGGAAGCTCAGGTGAATACTTTCGCAAGAAATAACACATATTCTGCATTTTACGCCATATTCTTTGTAGAAAACGGTAATAACTTTTTATCTGCATTTAGAACTTGAAAAAGACATTCAAGCATCTTACCTGTCCTTAAAAGCTATCTAACTTTTCCTTTTGAAGTGCAGGTTCTTCCACTTGCTCGAAAGCATTTTAGCGCTGAAAAACAGCGTGAACTCCTGTATAAGAGTTTATGTGTGATGCCCTTGAAATTGATTGAATGTGTCTTGCCATGGTTGGTAGGATCAGTTAGTGATGAAGAAGCCTTATTCTTCCTCCAGAATATGTATATGGCAGGTTCAATATCAGTTCTCAACTTTTTCTTATTTATATATATTGTTAAAAAAGTGTGTGCTGCTCTGCTTTGTATCTGTTCCTAACTTTTGGAGTTGTCTGATGCAGCTCCAGCATCAGATTCTGCACTGGTCAAACTTTTTTCTGGCTGGGCCTGTAAAGGTCGTTTAAGGAATGTTTGCTTGTCTTCAAGTGCAATCAGTGGTTGTTCTGCAAGGGTGTCGACCGGCAAGGAAGAATATGTTAGCCAACCGCTCTGTGCATGCGCTTCTTTGTCTTCTTCTGAGGAAAAACGTTCATTCACTCAAGCAGATGACAATAGAAGGCCGGTCAAACGTGGAATCTCAATACCACAGGAAGACAGTGATGCTCATCATTCTACGGAAGCTGGGAATTCTGTTATATTACCTTGCAGTAATCAGTCTTGCTGTGTCCCTGGGTTAGGAGTGAATGGCAATAATTTAGGAGTGACTTTAGCTGCAGCAAAGTCACTACGCTCCCTATCCTTTAGTCCTTCTGCTCCTTCCCTTAATTCAAGTCTTTTTAACTGGGAAATAGACATAGCCTGTACTGATGCTGGATCTGCAACACGACCTATTGATAACATATTTAAATTTCATAAAGCCATTCGCAAAGACTTGGAGTATTTGGACGTTGAATCCGGAAAGCTTAATGATTGCAATGAGACCTTTCTTAGGCAGTTTACTGGCAGATTTCGTTTGTTATGGGGTTTATATCGGGCTCATAGTAATGCAGAGGATGATATAGTATTCCCAGCATTAGAATCTAAAGAGACTCTTCATAATGTGAGCCACTCTTACACTCTGGACCACAAGCAGGAAGAGAAACTATTTGAGGATATTTCTTCTGTGCTTTCTGCACTTACACAACTGCATGAGCGCTTGAACAGTACAAAATTTTCTGATCATTCAGTTGAAAGTAACTTTGATTCTTCTGATCATAATGATACCATGAGAAAGTATGATGAGCTCTCCACTAAGCTTCAGGGCATGTGCAAATCCATTAGAGTAACATTGGATCAACATGTTTTCCGGGAAGAACTAGAGTTGTGGCCACTGTTTGACAGACATTTTTCTGTGGAAGATCAGGACAAAATTGTTGGTAGAATAATTGGTACCACAGGTGCAGAAGTCCTTCAATCAATGTTGCCATGGGTCACTTCTGCTCTTACTCAGGAGGAGCAGAATAAAATGATGGACACGTGGAAGAATGCAACTAAAAATACAATGTTCAGTGAATGGCTTAATGAATGGTGGGAGGGAAATTCTGCTGCATCTCCACAGACGACAACATCGGGGAGTAGCATTTCACTAGGTTCGTGTGGTGCTTCTTTTAGTGGTGCATTGGATCCTAGTGTTTGCAGTTTATTTTTTCAGTTCTGTTTTATATATAAAAAAAGGATGTCATAAAAGTTAAGCATGTTGAAGATTCATATTGTTAAGATTTCTTTCTCAAAAGTTAAGTATGTTGAAGATTCATATTGTTAAGATTTCTTTCTTAAATATTCCAAATTTACAATATCAGGCACTGATGCTTATGAAAGCTTGGACCACAGTGATCTCACTTTCAAGCCTGGATGGAAAGATATCTTTAGGATGAATCAAAATGAGCTTGAATCTGAAATAAGAAAAGTTTCTAGAGATTCAACTCTTGATCCAAGAAGAAAAGCATATCTTATTCAAAATCTTATGACCAGGTCAGTTAATGTTGTGACCCTTTATAAAACTTATGCACCACTTATTAGATTAATGTGTTGTTTGTATGCTTCAATATATAATTGGACTATTTAGATTAATATGCTTTTTACGTGTAATGATATATAAATGGGTTATGTTAGTCGGTGGATAGCATCTCAGCAGAAGTTACCTCAGGCAACAGCAGGTGAAAGTTCAAATTCTGAAGATTTACTTGCATGTTCTCCATCGTTTCGTGATTCAGAGAAACAAGTATTTGGGTGTGAGCATTACAGCAGAAATTGTAAGCTCCGTGCTGCTTGCTGTGGCAAGTTATTTACATGCAGGTTCTGCCATGATAAAATCAGTGACCATTCAATGGATAGGTATATTTGTGCCATATATTATTGTCTGCTTGATTATCAATGGACTTCCATGTATTATTTTTTAATATTAATTTATTTGCAGGAAGGCTACAACTGAAATGATGTGTATGTGCTGCTTGAAAATTCAGCCTGTTGGACCAGTTTGCTCAACTCCTTCATGTGGTGGACTATCAATGGCAAAGTACTATTGCAGTATTTGCAAATTTTTTGATGATGAAAGGTACATACTTTAGTTTTAACTTTTTTCTCCCTAATTATTTATCAATGAATCAGGTTTTATTTTTTTAGATTTCAATATAATGCAAAATGAATAAAGTTTAGCTACAAAATTAGTTATAGCCTAAGGCTACAACTTCCTTTAATAAAATTAACATTACTATATATTTTGAAAATCTAATCGTAGAATTACATGTTCTTTACGTTTTTAATTCACATGTCAATTTCTGTGCTAATTAGATATTATTTACTATATGATTTATAAGCTTATATTTTATGCATAATTTTAAACTACAAAAACTTGCAATTTAAACAATTTATTGATGACATAGCTATTGATATTTAATTTTTTAGAAACTTTGAAAGCATGGAGGATATAAGAAGAAAATGTAATCCAATAGTGGATTTGTCAAAATTCCATTCAAAATTATGAGATATATAATTTATCTGAATTAAATTTTTTTAGACTTAAACAGAGGGCTATGAGGGTCCCACCAACTGTGGGTTGAAATTATCATATATTGCACATCAAAGTACATGTTTATCATTTATTGGACTTGAACTTGCTCCCAACCAGCAAATAAGCATGTCTAAAGTCTAAACCATTCAGCCACACATTTTGTCGGTAAGGAATGGGAAATTAATATATATATATAAATAAATATAATTTAAGTATCAAATCCACTAAAAAATTAAATGACATGATATGTGACAGTTTTACCTCAGTTGAACCCCGGTCCGACCTCAAAAACCTTAACCTCTCGTTTTCTGGTTCTTTGAATTTTCCGGGTTTCAAAACCATGGTAATGATCAATTTATTTCTTGAGAAGTTTTGGTGTTATATATGTTTGATGTGGTAACAAACTGGTAGTGCACGTGTCCATAATCATTTATTGCTATTTAATCCGTAGGGATATTCTAAATGGTCTGTTCAGTATGGTGATTAGGGATAGTTTCTTCTGATTCTGATCGTTTAGGTAACATATGTGGTTAGGATTGCTGAAGTGGATTACTTAATTTTCTTTTATATTTTTATTTCAGGACAGTTTATCATTGTCCTTTTTGCAATTTATGCCGTCTGGGGAACGGACTTGGCATTGATTACTTTCACTGCATGACGTGCAATTGTTGCCTGGGGATAAAGTTGGTAGATCACAAGTGCCGGGAGAAAGGTCTGGAAACAAACTGTCCCATTTGCTGTGATTTTTTGTTCACGTCAAGTGCGACTGTTCGAGCTCTTCCATGTGGCCATTTTATGCATTCAGATTGCTTCCAGGTCTGCATTTTGTTGCCTTCTTTGCTTTCGTTCCTGTACTGAAGTTCTGCTTGAACTTTTGACTTCTTATAACGATTTTATCAGTGCTTAATGTGATATCCTACTTACTTATTATCTCAGGCGTACACCTGCAGTCACTATGTTTGCCCAATTTGTAGCAAATCTTTGGGAGATATGGCCGTAAGTGTTTTAATATCACTTCATCTGTTATACTGTTATCAAGATCCATTGATGAGCTCTTTGGGTATCACACTGAAATAACCATATTCAACTTGCCCTTTTTTTCTTTCAAAGAACTTAAAATTGGACTATTTTGAGCCTTAGTGGCATATAGGTGAGGAATTTTCACATATATAATTTAATAAAAATCTTTGTGTTATCGTTCTTTTAGGATTGTATAAATCTCACAACTATTTGAATTTTCTAGATAAGTAATCAAGAGTTATTGGAATTCTGGAGGCCCTAAAGTAATAGCTTTGTAACGATTACAACCAAAGACTTAAAATGAAATCGGAACCTCCTGATCATTGTACAACATTTAAATAGGAAAGAGTAATGTTAGGGACATTGTTTTTTTGTAACTCTTTTCACAACCATCGACATGGGGTTGTGATTGGAGCAACATCTCTCTCTTTTGGATATATCACTGTCTCCACTTTTATTATGTACCAATTGCAACCTGGGAAGCATGGACATGGCAAAATTGCTAATGTATTGGTGTCAGACATGTATCTGACATGGACACGTATCCAACACAGACACAAACATGTCAAGCACGCACTCAGGAGGAAAAAATCATTTTTTAATTCAGTTGTTCTATTTTGATGATGAATGTTGTTTATTTGAACTCTTTTTATGAGTGTCTAGTTTATTTGAACTCTTTTATTCGTACTTTAAACACTATTTATTGTCTTTAAATTAATTTTTGATATATTTCCAAACATTTCATTGTTTTTACATATGTTTTAAATCCAAAATAAACATAACTTATTCCAAATAAAAAATATATATACCTAAAAATAAATATTAATTAATTAATTGTCATATCCTCGACGTATTGTATTCTAGTTTTTCAAGAAATGTCGTGTCACCGTATCATGTATCGTGTCTGTATCCATACTACATAGATTGCAACAGGCTGTTATTAGTTGTGAAAAAAATAGTGAAAAATGTCGTGTTCTTATACTTATTGAATGGAAAATACAAAAAAGAAGCCTTTAGGTCAACCTAGAATCTTTCAGTACCTTCAAAAGTTTGACCAAATATTGTATGATGATGCTTATTGGCTAACTTAAATGGACCTCACTATTAGCTTAGTGAATGTCTTGAACTACTCAAAAGAATCCTACAATTGATGTGACTTGATGAGCTAATCTTTAAGGGATACACATCCAAGACGCTTAAGGGTGAAGCTAATAGCAAGTACCACCAAAATTTATACTTGGTTAATAAGTTGTGAAGAATGTATGGCTTTGCATTTGTGTTTTCTTTATTTTCCTAGTATTCACACAACATTCATTTAAACATTGTAAATGTGAATAATACTCAATTGTTATGAGTGAATGGATGGGGTTTGGCTGGTTGGACCGATACTTTATCACCTGCAGATGGAAGGTCAAGAAAAAAAAATGAAATTTTTTGTGGTGTGCATCCTTTCAGGTTTACTTCGGCATGCTTGATGCTCTATTGGCTTCTGAGGAACTCCCAGAAGAATACAGGGATCGTTGTCAGGTAAAAAACAGCCAGTCCTTTTTCATCTTCAAATTCTTCGGTAACCCTATCAAGTTATCATTATTAGCTGAGTATTAAAGTGACTGTTTTTGTTATTCTAGGATATACTGTGCAACGACTGTGATAAGAAGGGGACCGCAGCCTTCCACTGGCTATACCACAAGTGTGGGTTTTGCGAATCCTATAATACCCGGGTAATTAAGGTTGATTCCAGTCACAACTGTTCAACATCAAACTAGTTAGAACATGCGGCGGCTTTCTTCTTGGTTTTATTTGGGTTGTAAATACCTTTGGCGGCAGCATACTTACACAAGGCTTTGTAGAGTAAACATTCCACAAAAAAAAAATAGTGAATACAATTTTCCCGAAAATTTCAGTGTTATACCCTAAAACTGGTGATCATTCCCAAAGTTAGGAGGATAGTGGATGTTTGTTCCTTTTTAATGAGTTTTCAACTGTTCTTTTCATCAATATAGAAATTGAAAATATATTGCATTGAGCGGGAAAGTTATTAATAACAATCTTTACCATTGCTAAACAATCAAAGCTGATTTGGGGTTCCTCGATTTTATATGGTAATAGACACGTGGAGCTAAGATATTTTTTGGCCTCAGAATACTTCGAAAAAAATGTGTAGTTCCGGGTGTGTTGGACAAATAGAACTGCAACTTATCCTCGGAGCCTCTGATTAATTTCATGGATGTGTTGTGTACATGAATTTGGAAACTGTAACTCATTTTTCAATGTGAAATAAGTGGCAAAAGGGTTATCAATCATGAATCATGGAGGTGGTTTTTATTTATTTATTTAAATAGGTAGATGGTGGAGGAGGGAGAGCTGGGGTTCTAACTATGATATGAAGTACTATAAAGGATGAAATTATTATTGAGCTATTGTTTTTTGTTTTTCTGTTTTTGGTTAGGATTGGGCTATCACTTGAACCCTAATCATGGAGGTAGTTTGATAGACAATTGGAAGTAGGTTAAATCATGGTTGTCAAAATCGCAATTTGGATCATAGGATCGCACGATTTTACAATTTTACCTCACCAAAACGTTTAGAATCGCATTAAAATTGTAAAAATGGTAGGATCTCATATGATCCTACCAATCCTACCAAAACATCAGTTTTTTTTTTTTTTTTTTTTTTTTAATTTATGGGATAATTTTTTGGTTTTGATGAAACTTTAAGGGTTTTTATTTTTTTATGTTGTGATGGTATGACTTTTTTAAAATATATATATATATATATAATTATGTTAACTTAAGCAAATGTTTTTTAATTTCTAGTTCACTTGTAATAAAAAATGAAGGAATGCTTCGTCATTTCTAAATGAAAAATTTATATTGGCTTTGCTACCTTTTAAACTATAATATTGTTAAATTTGTTTGATCAATATAATAATTTGTGTTCTAATATTACTAAAATGTTTTTCTTATATATAATTTTATTAGTATGCTTGTATTTGTATATTGATTGATTGATTCTTTTTTTATCATGCTCTGTAATTATTGTTGAGTAGTATAATTTGAATAGTTGAGTGTAAAGTTGTATCTTGATCTCTTTTGCAACTCTAGTATATAAATATACAATATCTACATAGATGATGAAATGGATGATGATGATTAGGACGGTGGTTATAAGAACCCTAAAATGGGAATAATTAATTGTTCACTTCACCTCGATATTCATCTTGCTTTTGAATTTCATATTTTAGTTAGCTGGTTTTCATTTGATAACTTATTTTGGATTTTAAACTTGGAACTTGGAACTTAGAACTTGGAACTTATTTTCATGTGTATTGATAAATATTTTGTTATTTGGTTGCTAATTAAACGTTGGGTCAAAACTTAAATATATTTATTTCATTAATATAGATGTAGTGATGTATGATATGCAAATTGCATCATATGATGCAAATTTTTGTTTTTTTATGGATAAATTCACAATTTACATGATTATTTAACATACAAAGTTATTATTAATGTGTTTTTTGCTTTAAATCTAAAAATATATAGGATTTTACGATCCCACGATTTACAATCTCACCCACTTCCCACGATCCTACGGAGGATCTCAATTTTGACAACCTTGGGTTAAATGACCAGTTTGATCCTCCAGTAAAGTTTAATTTGGTCTATCAACAATTTATTTGAGTTAATTTAATTCCTAAACTTCTAAATATTGGGTTTGATTTTCATAAATTTTTTAACATTCAATCAACTATCTCGCCACATTTGCTTTGTGGATTTGATTGCATCTACATGCTTTCATCTCATCTGCAAATAGATTTTGCCAACACAAGATGCAAAATGAGAAAATCAAAACCTTTGATTTGGAACTTGAAGCTGAGTGCCTAAAGGTAGCTAAACCAAATAGTTTTGAACACATGGCTAAGACAAGCTCACGTAACACATCTAGGCCTAAACACAAGCACCTTGATTATGCTTTCAGACAAGTTAGATCTTCTTAGCTACCATCTAAAAAGGCTAGACTGTCAAGTGCAGTGCAAAGAATGGCAAGTCTATGTTGACTTGCTATAACTACGGAAAGAAGGAACACTTCGCTCATGAATGCACTAAATCAAGGATGGTAAGATCTAATCATATTTCTTGCCATGTTTTTTTAACTAGTCATGGTTGCTCATTCTTCTCCTGGTATGGATTGTAAACTCAACATCAACCAAACATATAGCGAGATGAAGTAGGATTTGTGAAGTACTGCCAGAGATTAAGTAGGATTTGTGAAGTACTGCCAGATACCTGTTGGGAGTAGACATATCAAGGTGGAAAATGGAGCTAGTTACTTAGACTTGGTTTCCAATTTGTCTTTGATAATGATTGTGATTTTCTTTCGAACGGTTTTTTGGTTTTGGCTAGACTATTAGGCCAAAATGGGCATTTGCCCCTTTCATCCAAAAGATGTAATAAAATGCCTCTGTTATGAAACTATCTAGCAAAATGCCCCTATTTTGAAACTCAATTTTTAGAAAATCGAGTAAAGCGAGAAATTTTACATGAAACTCGAGTTCCATGTATATATATATATTTTAATTTTGATTTCACATAACTCAATTTTCTAAAAATTGACTTTTTCATTGAAACTCGATTTTTATATAATCGAGTTTAAAACAGGAGCATTTTACTAGATAGTTTCAGAACAGAGGCATTTTGCTAAAAAGTTTTGACAGAAGGGGCAAATGCCTATTTTGGCCTAAACTATTATAATAATGATGGTTTAGTTTTTTTATTGACTTCATTTGATAATTCAATTGTATGACATATTACGCTTGGCCATATAGGAAAGGACAGGATGAGTAGGTTTGCTAGAAAAAAGGCTTATAAGCAATCTCGCTAAGTCACTTTGTTTACTTGTGAACATTGTCTAGTAGGAAAGTCAAAAGGAAAATTGTTTGTAAAAGCCACTAAGGCATCTTTTCCATTGCAATTAGTCCAATATGATATATGTGGCCCTATGAATATGAGGGCAAGGCATGAAGATACCTATTTCATCACATACATTGATGATTATACACGTTATCGTCACATCTATTTGATCTCCCATAAGTTTGAGGCTTTGGTTGCTTTAGATGATACATGAAATTTGTTGAGAATCAATTAGACATGAGCATTAAGGCTCTTAGTGCTGATTGTGGGCATGAATATCTATTTGAGCAATTTAAAGAGTTCTATGATGAAAAGAGAATTGAGTCTCTTAACAATGCTTGGTACACCCAAACAAAGTGGTTTGGTGGAAAGCAAAAATCAAACACTACTAGAAATGGTTAAGTCAATGATGACATAAGCAAAATTACTGATTTTGTATTAGGAGATGCACTTTGACTTTAACTTATATACTTAACCGAATGCCCTTTAAATTAGTACCATCCACACCTTATGAATTATGGACCATTAAGAAACTTGATTTGAATAACTTATGGCTATGGGTTAGCAGGTTATCTTCACGATACTTCTCATAAATATGGAAAGTTAGGGCCTAGCGAAAAGAAATGTATCTTTATAAGATATTTTGAGCATTCCAAAGGCTATGTTTTGATAGGAGGAAAACTTAATGGAAGTGTGACTGATTTGGAGTCATGTGATGTAGATTTCATTGAAAGTGAATTCTTGAACAAAGGCGAGGTTGATAAAAACTTTGAAACTTAATGAAATAGTGAATCAAGAGGAAGGCGCCCCAAGTAGACTAGTAGAGAGCAAGAAGAAATTCTTGAAACTCCTACCGATAGTGAGAGTGACTCGTAACCTAGTGGGACCACACCACTAAAGGAGGATTCACAACAACCTTAGCCACATAGAAGATAATGTGGAAACATTCCTTTTAGTCATTTTTAAAATTGAAGAGAGGAATCTTTCATGATTGCTTCACATGATGATGAGCCTAAAACTATGCAGGAAACTCTTTCTTCTTCTACTAATGATGAGTGGATGAAAGCAATGAACGATGAAAAGAAGTCTATAAGGCTTATTAGGTTTGGGGTCTAGTAGACCTATTGCTAGGGAGAAATGCAATTAAGAACAAACAGGTTTTTTAAATCAAATGTAAGGTGGATAGTTCAATAGAAATGTACAAAGCTTGATTATGGGCAGAAGACTACACCCATAAGGAGGGTGTTGGCTATGGGGAAACCTTCTCATTGGTATAGAGGTTTGCCTCAATTCGACTTATTATGACTATTATTGCAAAATTGAATTTGAAATTGTACCAAATAGACATTGAGATAACTTTTCTCCATGGAGAACTAGATGAGGAAATTTGTATGGATTAGCTTGCTGGCTTTGAAGCCAAAGGTCAAGAGCATAAAGTGTGCAAACTTAAGAGATCCATATATGGTTTTAAAAAAAAATCTAGAAAATGGTACTTGAGATTTCATTGAGTTTTTCAATCAAATGGGTTTACAATTATCGAAAATGATCACCGCGTCTACATAAAACGACTTAAGGGAAGTTTCATTATTTTGCCATTGTACATTGATGACATATTATTGGCTAGTAATAACATGGAGATGATTATCTTTGCAAAGGGATGCTTGCCCTCTAACTTTGAGATTAAGGTCTAGGTTAAAATCCTTAAAGATTGCTCAAAGAAACTTTTTAAGGTTTTTCACAACAAACCTATATGGTTTTTGAGCGTTTCCAAATGCATGATTGCAAACCTATAGACACTCTTATTGCCCAAAACAAGGGCTTAAGTCATAACATGTGTCTTAAGACTTAGGATGTAAAAGAGAAGACAACTTGTATTCCCTATGCTAATGTAGTTGAAAGCTTGATGTATGCAATAATGTGTACTTGACCTGACTTATGTTATGCTATTGGATTAGTCAACAAGTTTTAGTCCAACCTTGGACTTGCTCATTGGAAACTGGAAAGTAGTCTAGAAGATATTAAGGTACCTTAAAAAGACAACGGACTACGTCCTTTGTTATTGGGGTTTAGAATTGTGTTTGAGATGATAGTGATGTTGATAGGGGTTGTTACCTAGATGAGCGCAAATCCACATCAAATAATGCATTTTGCTCAATAATGGTGCCACCACATGGACTAGCAAGAACAACCTTGTATAACTTTATCAACTATGGAAGCAACTTGTTCATCAGCTATTTAGGAGGCAGTTTAATTGAGGAGGTTCTTTTAGCACCTTGAGGTCATCAAGATGATACATTGTGATAGCATGGTAACACTTTCCTATGATAAGAACCCCAAGTATGATGGCAAAACCAAACATAATAATACAAGATATCAATCCATTCAAGACATGGTTGCTTATAAATAGGTGGTCTTGAAACACATTTCTGTTGCATGATTACTAATCACCGGACAATGCCTATAGGAAGAGATGCTTTCTATTTTCATGTTAGAAAATTAGGGCTATGTAGAATGTAATGTTATGTTATATTTTAGTTATCACTTGCTATATTGTTTTGGGATATTTATTTTTAATACATATAGTGTTATTCATTTTTTATTATAATATGTATGTTAACACACACATATACCATATGATAAATTTTTTTGTATGAAAGGTGTTAGACTAGGAAAAATCAGGAAAGTCTTCCATTCAGATAGATGATCCAAAATATTTTCCATGTAGATGAATGATCTTAACTAAAAGATTGTTCATACAAGAAGAACATCTTCCACCACTAGCTGTCTAGCAATTAAAGAAAAGCGTAATTGATGGAGGCATTTAATAGTGTAATAGACGACTGTTATTGTTATTCATTTTTTGTTATAATATGTATGTTAACACACACATATACCATATGATGATTTTTTTGGTATGAAAGGTGTTAGATTAGAAAAAATCAGGAAAGTCTTCCATTCAAGTAGATGATCCAAAATATCTTCCATGTAGATGGATAGAATGTTCATACAAGAAGAACATCTTCCACCACTAGCTGTCTAGCAATTAATGAAAAGTGTAATTGATGGAGGCATTTAATAGCGTAACAGGCGACCGTTACCCAACAACTACATGCTCATTAAGTCAGAAGATGTTTCAGTTAGAGCAATAAATGATAAGTATCATCTAGAGCTAGTATTTAAAACCAGCATTTAAACAGACGAATAACCATTGTTACATTAAATGGCTAGACGTTATGCCAATCAAATAAATGTATAAAATTAATTGACAGACAGCCAATAGCTAAAAGATATACCTATAAAAGGAAACTCATCTCCATAGATAGAGGTACATTAAATATATGCTTTCCATATACACTAAGTTATCATATTAGCTCTTTGGAGTCCTGACTTAAGCATCAGAGACCCCTAGGCTAGTGCCATATCAGTGCCCCCTTCGATCAACCCTTTCTCTTTTGCAAGCTTTTCGAATCATCTAATGCAAATTCTTCGAAAACATCTTCCATCAACATCTCTAGACGAATTACCCAACTTAAGGTGAATTTTCACTCTAACAAAAGGTATGTCAACAGGCTTAGGTCGCCTCACTCATATGAGTGTTGCCTTGGCACTTGAGTTGTAAGCAAAGATGAGACATTATATCCTTTTATGGTTATGTAGAATATATAGATGGTTGACAAAAATATATGTCACCTTAGTTGGAACTAAGATGAACTCTATAACATATGTAGTTTGATTAGATTATGCATGGATAGCCCATGATCCTCGACTCCACATATCCTTTGGTTAGGCAAATGTAAAACCTTAAATTTGATGCTTAGGGTGGCAAGAAAATAAAGGATTAGGGTTAGGCACTTGAGTAATGACTAGACTAAGATCTATACAATGTATTAGGTTAAGACATATACTCTTCCTTCAGGGAACTATACCGTAGCATGTATTTCATATTACATTTGCCTGTTTGACCAAAAGTGGAGGTGAAAGAATAAAACCCTGCTTCCTCACTATGCAAGTCCTATGGATATTTCATTAAGATCCTACCCACACCCTTTGTCACTTTTGACTATGTCATGAAATAGAGATTTTAATGTTTTCTACTTTGGCATGTTCCTTATGGCCATGTTAGATATATTCTAAAAGGAAATTGCTAGGAAAGCGATTGGATTGAAGTTAAATGACACATGTGCAAAGGAAAAATTATTCAAAAACACAACACTAAATTTGCATTCATTGTTAACAAGTTATAGCGTTTAAGGGTAGTGATATAATCATGAGTACATTGCGATAGTTTCGATGGATCAAGTAAAGGTCTAAGTATTATACTCGAGAGGAATTAGAAATGTTTGATTTGACTTATTAGATTATGTTTAGGGCATAATGAAACTTTAGGGATGCTGCTATATTGGTCTTTGTATAAGTTTAGTATAGTGCTCCCATATTTTTCCTTAGTGTGCTTGATGGCCGCACAACCTTTTTGCTATTATGAATATACTGAGAAATACATTGAGAGATGAATGGTACTCTCAAGCCTAGAGTGTGCAAATGGGAGATGTTAGAAAATGATGAGAAAAAAAGAGGGGGCGCTCAAAGTGGGGCATGCCCCTCCATGTTTTGCACAATTAGCTCCAATTGAAGCTGGTTAGTTGAAGCAAAGTAATGCCTAGGCTTTACTCAATAAAGCAATGATGCCCCATAACATAGAACACATTTTGCATTATTTTAGTGTTGCACAAAGTGTTAGTGAGGCTCTTATGTCGTGGATTAGTTTACATTACTCTAGTAGCATGCAACTGTAGACATCAAAATTTTATGATATATCTACAACCGTCATTGATCATGATCGAATATCTTTGATTAAATTAATTTCCAATTGATGATGTGGACAATTGGCAAATGAAATCAAGTCACGTGTCAAGTCTTTGAGTTACCACCACTCGCATAGAAATGACATGTGTCCAAGCCATGTGGCAGTATCAAATAAAAAAAAAATCCATGTGGCAATGTCAGAAGAAAAGACTCATAGGAAAATTCTTATTAAATGGAAAATGAAATTAAATTCAAATTCAAATTTGAATTTAAAATTCATAATTAACTCTCAATAAATGCTGAGAGAAAATTCCAAATCAAATACTATTGAGTCGCCTATAAATAAAAGCTTCTCATATGAGAAAAATGGGGACATTTAGATAGAAAGAATCATACTGACATTCTACCAAAATAGAGAGTCATCTCTAAATCCAAGCATCAAGACTTATTCCTACTCTTCAAATCAAAGTAGAGATTCTCCTTTAGCTTCTTTTGATTTTGTTCGAGATTAAGTTGATGAAAAAAAAAGTTCAAACTTCATAGCCCTTCAAATTGTAAAGTTTTTTGGAGATCAAATTAGGGGAGTTTTATTGTATTCTTTGACTATAAAGAGTCATACAAAAGATTGTACTCACACACACACACACACATATAATATGTTAGATATTAATGATGATGATAAAGAAGATCTGTTTCAAATCCTTGAATCAAGATCTAGTACTTCATCTGATTCATCAGAAGAGGATTTTCTTTCCTCATTCGATTCTGGCTATCACTCTAACAGTGAAACTTCTGATTCCCCTAACATTAAAATTGGTTGTAGAGACTCTTGTTGCAATACTATTAATGTTCTCTCCAAAGGCCGCAAAACAATTAAGTTTTAACCAAAGGAGAAGAACAAGAAAATTCACTAATAAATTTGATAAGCCATATTAATGATCCTGAACTAAAAGAAGAATATCTTAAAAAGCTCAAGAAAACCTTGGTTAAGGATGAAAATGATAAAAAGATGAAATCAAAGATAAGTCTTGATGAAACTTTGGAAAGATTTAATAAAAAGAAGTCCATAGAGATAACTGTTAATGATTTACAACATGAAATTACTATTATCAAGAAAGAAATCATTGAGCTAAAAAATGATTTAAAAAATGTTAAAAATGATAACTTTGACTTAAAACAAGAAATGTTACTTTTAAAAATTGACAAACAACTTGATAATGAAAATCTGATAGTGAGCTAGATGAGCAAAGAGATGAAGATGACTCCAGCCAACAAGCTCCTCTTTCAAGTGAATTCCCTATACCAAACAGTAAAGCCTGTTTTGCTAGAAGTGCATTAGGGTATGAGAGGTAGAGGGTTGATTAGGGTATGTGTTATGAAATGCAATGGTTATATGAATGAACATAGCAAGTGAGTGTTAAAACTAGGATAGAATAAATAGATTATTTAGATCCAATTCCTCTGTTAGCTCCAGATCTAGCGTCCCTCCTGATATTATAAATGAAGAAGATTACGCTGTTGAAGAAACTGATCTCATTAATTTTTCATAATACTTGGAACGAATTATTCTTTCTTGAATGTAATTCATATCAGCACCAGAGTCAATCATAGCAATAACATTGAATTCATATTCATGGCAGACAACAATTTTAACTTTTGAAAACCATTTAAGAGGGATCAATTTGTTAATTAGATTGAGCCTATTTTAACAGTTCCATCAAGATATTGTTGGATGTGATCAAGATTTAATTCATCAGAACCTAGCTTAGCAGGTTGAGCTTCTCGTTCCAACAACCATTCTTTGGGAAGATTAATATCTTTCCATTGAATCATTTTTGGAACTTGAACCTTAGCATTAGAAGTGGAACATTGGATTAACAAAGTTTTATCACCAGGGTCTCTTAGCCTAGCACGAGGATTAAATTAAGTACCTAATAATCTATAATAAATACGATATATGATAGCAAGGGGCTTATTGCCTTCATCCATATCATAACCAGATGTTAAAATATCTAAAGTTAAGGCCTTAACAATATTAGGATCATCCAAAACAAGAGTAATATCAGGATAGCAGTTAAAATAAATAGGACCATCAAACAGAGATGAGGTAATCATGCCAAGAATACTAGTACGAAAATCTTTAAACCTAACATCTCTTAAGCACATAAGTATAGAAGCATTAACCCCTTTTCGAGTAAGGGGTTTAACAGCAACTTGAACTAGTCCAATATGCAAATAAATGAATTTTTTAGCAAGGAATTCTTCAATATTTCTCCTATTAAACAAACAACATTTTTCATGGGTTTTTGAAATAGAATATGTTTGCTCAACAGTTCTGACACTGAGTCAATACTTTAATTTATACTATTATTAAACACTTTGTTGGAACTCCTAATATTTCTTCTCGTGTCAGTGACTATCTAAACAATTTACGTTGTCCTACTATATATATAAATCAATATAAATTGATTATTTGATACATTATTTCGTGACCGTGTGATTTATCTTTTACAAAATTTGTGTGTATAGTAACTCCATCGGAGAACCATTTTTTTCATGCATCACTTAAGTTTGAACAAAGAACAAGTTAGGGTTGTTGTTCTACATAAAGGATGGCTTTGGAAGGTGTAGAAAAACCTCAAAGATCCTAGGAGATCACCAGTTCAAGTCAAGAGAGGTGTGCCGAAGACCAATAATAAAAATTTTGTTGCACAATCTCTATTTATAACACATTATTTTGAGAAACATATCAACTCAGCCTACCTTGTTCACACAAGATTAAATTTTCCCAAGGTCGCAATTTCTTACAATTTGATCTACTTCCCTAACTCTTTTCCTTTTTCTCTCTTTAATTTGTGTTCACATTCATTTCTAGCATATTTCCTTCTCTTTTTTCCTTTTTTGTCAAATAGTTCTTGCACATATTGATTTATAAAATTTGAGTTTGAGATTTTTAAATTTTTTTTTAAGGTTATTAGACTAGACAATGAGGTGAAACTCCTTCTTAAACCCTCTCCACCTACTCCATGGACTTGCCATTAGACTAGTTGGATCATTTG
Source organism: Quercus lobata (assembly GCF_001633185.2). Classification (NCBI taxonomy): domain Eukaryota; kingdom Viridiplantae; phylum Streptophyta; class Magnoliopsida; order Fagales; family Fagaceae; genus Quercus; species Quercus lobata. The sequence continues at coordinate 40,525,255 of NC_044904.1, forward strand.
TCTTGCCAAAACTCATAGTCTCATATAATTGATTTTTCTACATTCTCTTTCCACATTGCTCTTAGTCTAACAAAATTAAGTGAGCAACACTAGCTAGTACTTTCAATTTGTTCCATGCGTTAATCAAGCTTAGACAAATAAATAAACACTATTATACGCGTTTCAAGCTCATGAATTAACTTTGTGTATCATAAAACTATTTCCCCGTGAGTTTCAATACTATTATACCTAGCTTGGCATTACTAAGGCTGTGTTTGGTTGGATGTAAAATATTTTCCGGAAAGGAAAATATTTTCGGGAAATGAAAATATTTTCAAGTGTTTGGTTGCATTCCAAAAAATATTTTGGAAAATATTTTCTGGTATTTGGTTGTATTCTTGAAAATGCTCTAGAAAACCCATTTTTATCATGTTTCTCACATCTTCTCACATTTTTTCAGCTTCCAAACAAATATATCATCAAATCCAACAAAACCCAAATTCTCAATACCCAACAAAAAAAAATTCATCAAATCAGAGATCAACCCAAAATCAGAGAACAACAAAACAAGAACCACCCACGCCACCACAACAACAATAAGAAAATCAGAGATCAAAGAGAGCAAGCCGATCGGCGACGAGATCGACCCAGAGGAGGATCGACTGAGAGCAAGCAAATCGGCGATTCGGCAGGACGATCTTGGGTTTGACGAATGGTGCGACGATTTCTGGGTTCGCGACTATCGGTGACGAATGGGTTTGACGATTTCTGGGTTCGCGATCTAAGGAATGGGTTTGACGGTGTGACCTATCTCTCTCTCTCTCTCTCTCTCTCTCTCTCTCTCTCTCTCTCTTTGTGTTTGCGGGTTTGAGTCCTTCCTTCTCTCACTCTCTCTCTCTCTCTCTCTCTTTGGGCATTGCTCGATGAATGAGCTCGGTCTTGGGTTTTTTGGGTTCATCGGAGCTCTTGGATGTGGATCGATCTCGCCTTCGCTAGTGCTAGGGTGTTGGTGCGATCTCTCTTCCTTACTGTCTCTCTTTCTCTTCTATTTTCCTGGGGCGGAAGTGATGAAGTGAAAATGAGAACGGAAATTATTTTCCGCCCTCTCAACCTTATTTTACGGTCAAACTGAAAACATTTTCAGTAACAGCCAAACATCCACTTTTCCGGAAAAGCATTTCTGGAATCAGTTTGAAGCCAAAACAAACGGAGCTTAAATGTAGAATAGCCTTTATGCTTTTTTTTTAAAACCTTGTGATCAAACCATATAGAGTATACTAAAAGATGGAAGGGTTGGTAGTTGGTAAATTGGAATTATGATTGGAGTGATTGATTTAAAAAGCAACATTAGGAAAAAAAGGAAAAAAAAAAGTTTGTTTGCATTTTGCAACATGACACTTAATTTTTCTAGTTCAACCCTCGTGCATAGTTATGTAAATCACACCAAGCATTGAACTATTAATGGAGTGGTTTGAATCGTTTGATGATTCATTGATTCAATCGTTAGGTTATTAGTTCAATAGTTGGGTCATTAGTTTAGTCTTTTAATTAATAATTAATTCAAATTTAAAAGGTATATAAATAAATTAAATAATACATAAAAGAATAAAGATAAACTATGAAAATGAGATGATATTCAATTTAAACATAAACATACACGTATACCAAAGATTGAAATTAATATGATATTATTGTTCAAAAAATTTATGCAAATATAGTCCTTTATTGTTTTTTTATATATAAAAAATGATAAAAATAGAGCACTCGAAATGATTTTTGACTACTTACTTCAAGTTTAAAAGCAAAAGGCTTAAAGACCCATAAATAAAAGTACAAAATCAAAAAAAAAAAAAAAAACTATGGTTATTTGATCAAAATAACTTCCTTTTTTTTTTTTTTTTTTTTTTTTTTTTTTTTTTTTGAGAAGGAAGACCGTGCATATCATTAAGGAAGGCTTTTTAAATCAGCCTGAAGAATTATATTAATATTTGGGGGAACATCTTCCACCCAGACTAAGATATGGGGGCATAAAATTGCTTGACGAGCTAATGAACGAGCAACTGAGTTACAAGTCCTACAAACATGAACAAAATTAGAAGTTATGAAGAGGGAGGCAAGATGTTGGACATCTTTAGCTATGTGGCCAACCTGAGCTATCGATTTTTTCATGCTTTGAAGTGCTTTGATTAGAATCTTGCAATCACCTTCTAGTATTACCCTGTCAAAGCCAAGTTCAAGAGCAAATTTTAGCACTCTCCTTGCTTCTAAATCCTCCACCTCTAGAACTATGGAGGGTAGTGGAAGTTGTTGGGTTAAAGAAGCCATAACCATACCTGTGTTATCCTAAATGATAACACCAATGCCCGCCCATTGTTCCTTACGGAAAAGTGCCCCATCAAAATTTATTTTAAGCCACGACGGATCTGGAGGTTGCCAAGAAGGAAGTGTTCTGGCAAGGTTATAGCAAGGTTATCCTCGGCCAGAACACTGCCTTCTTTTTCTCATAACTCATGAGGGAGTTATCTTGGTACTTTGGACTTAAGGGGAAGTCTTTGATGATTCTGATGGGGAAAATTCTCCCTTTAGTAATTCACGAGGGAGTTGTCTTGGTATCTAGGACCCACGGGGAAGTCCTTGATGATTCTGATCCACTTGGGGAAGGATTTTCTATTTGTGACTCACTAAAGAGTTGGTTAATGATTTTAACCCACAAGGGAGTTTCCTTGGTGACTTCTAATCCAGTGGGGAGTCTTCTTGGGCCTTCCAATCCATTGGGGAATGTTCTTGGGCCTTTTAATCCACTAGGGAATATTTTTAGGAATTTTATATCTTTTGACTTGCTGAGGGGTATTTACATCATTTCAGTGCATCTTTGTAACATTCTGATACTTCATGACCCATGGGGGTTGTCTTTGAATTTTTTCTTGCACTTCTTATCTTCTGAAGTCCACTGGGGATATTCTATTTGTTTTTTTTGCTAAACTACATGTAGTTTTGTCATCAAATGCCTTCCCGCCTCTTCATTTTTCTTCAACTGTTACAAACCGTTTCTTTCTTTCTTCTTATTCTCTCCATCTTCCTCATCTTTGCATTTTCTCTCAACTCTTCAACTCCCTCTCTTTCCCTACAAAAACCTTCTACCTCTCCCTCATTTCCTTATCCATTCCATATCAAAATCATAAGAATCTCTCTCTCAAAACTCTCTCATATTCTCCAATGGCACCCAAAGCCAAGAAAACCTACATAATCTCTAGCAAAGTTTTCAATCTCACTCGCTGGAATGGAGCCACAAGGCTAACGAAGTCCCCTCCATTGATCTTCAGGCCACAAAACCATCTTTCAGAGGGTGCACAGACCGGATTGGTGAGTTTTTCAAAATTTTCTCATTTTTAAGTTTTGCTCTAATCTTCTATTTTAATTCATTTTTAGACTTGTAAATGCTTGGGTTTTGTTATGGGATGTGTTTAGATGAAAGCCTAATGTCCTAGGAGGGGTAGAAACATGTTTAGGATGAGTTTTGATTCATGGTAGGCCAAAATTGTCGAAGAACCCGTTCTGTTTGTGTTCATGCATACGCACCCACTCTTCATGTGTATTCGTTCGTGTTCATTAGTTCATATAAACGCATGCCCCATAAACTTCATTTTTTTTTCTAGCTTGATTTTTTTTTTTTTTCACTTTATTTTTCTCATCCAACATGATTCTTATGCTCCTGTTCCTGTCTTTTATAGGTTTTACCTCATTTCATGAGTAGGGGTAGTGCCAGTCATCTCTTTGCATGGTACAGGGCCCTGACAAAAGATACAAAGGCCTTGGTGAGTGCGGTTGGTTTTGAGCCCATCATGCGTTTGCTTCTGGAAAGTTCCACCAGCGGCATTCTGGTGCAGGCGCTTACTGATAGTTGATGGGATACTACTCACACCTTTCACATTGCTGGGAGGGAGATAACAGTGACTCCTCACGATTTCCACCAGATGACCAATTTGAGATTCGATGGCCCCATTATCAACTTAGAGAATGAGTTAGGCATTCAGCTAGGCATCAACCTACTAGGGTGGAAGTACTTGAGTAAGCACATCCGCTATTTCGACTTGGAGAGGGATTATATGCCTCTTTCTTAGGCGATGCCTAATGATTGGGCCCAGATGGCCAGGGCATTCTTACTGTACTTGTTGGGGGCATACAGTGTTTTTAAGGTTGCTTGCTCTCTTTCACAACTTCGAGCATATGTGGGAGGTGAACTGAGGTCAGGCTTGTCTTGCCTACCTTTATTCGGTCATGGACACACTTAGTCGGGGGACTCTGCCCTAGCCAGCGAGGCCTTGGAAGCTCCTTGAGGTTAGACCTTTTTTCTTTTCTTACATGGTTTCACAAATTGTACTTCGTACTTTTGCAAACTGTATTTATTCATATGCCATTTAGGTTTACAAAACTACATTTCATGCTCTTGTAAACTGTATACGTGCTCTTTTCTTGCAAACTATCATCTTGCAAACTGTAATCGTATTCTTGCAAGCTGTACTGTGTTCTTCCCTTGCAAACTATTATCTTGCAGACTGTACAGTATTCTTTTCTTGCAAACTATCATCTTGTAAACATTCTTTTCTTGCAAACTGTCATTTTTCTATTCTTGCAGCATTGGGCCGTGAGCTATGGACTTGTTGCTCGTGGTCCAGATGTGGACCTAAAGGATTTCCCTTTAGTCTAGGCTTATCTCAACAACCTCTCATTTGAAGAAGTGAGTGAAATTCTTCATTCCCAGCTGTCCTTGCATGTTTCAAAGGTTTTCTTTCTAATCATGAGTGTTTTTGGCAGATTGCTTAGGGACCTTGGGTGGGTATTCCTCCCGTTACTGACTAGGGGCTAGAGGTAGCCGCCATTATCTCTTCCGGGACCACTCGACCCTTGGAGGGTGTAGGCTTGAGGGTTCTATACTTAGCTGAGTGAGCTTCTTGCCAGCTGATGGGTGAGGATATGCCTCAGGTTTCGATGGATCCTCCTCCATTCATGCTTGCCCTACTTTTGATGACCGATGCTAAGTGGGTGCAAATGAGAGTATGCCCCAGCTTAGTGGACTGTGGTGGAGAAAAGTGAAGTCACCACCTAGATTAGGTCTAGGAACCATATTAGGCCTTTTGGGCCAATCACTTACATACATGGGTCCACATACTAGATTATGGGTTCAGAGTTTGGGTATGGCTTGGGAAGGTGTTAGGCATCCAAGACAGCCCGGCTTGTGGGCCGGCCTCCATTATGTGTTGCTAGGCCATATTTAATTAAAGAGTTTATTGAAGAGAGCTCTAATCCTTAACCTAAACATACATCATGCACTTAAGGAAAATAGAACACACAGAATGTTAAAGATTAAATCACAATATATATCCAAGGGTAGCAATCACATCACAAAACAACAACATCAACAAGGCATTAATCAAGTATATTCATCATGTTCATCAATCAAGAAAGTTTTTCATGTTCATCAACCAAGTCAAATGCATGTTCATATAATTATGCGTGACTTACCTCACTTACCTCGCTGCACCATAACACCTCAACACCTATGCATCAATGCATGTTCAAATTTCCATGAATGTTCATGTGATTCATCAAAGCATAAACCCTAATCATCAGTCTATCAATTCAAGCATGTGAAACATGTTATTATTGAAAGCTCAATTAGTGTGAAAACACTAATACTTGTTTAGAGCCCTAATTTTAAATTACGGCTTAATTGATTTTACTCTAACTTATCTAAACAAGAGTAAGGCACATGCAATAAACCGGTAACACTACTCTAAGCCATAAGTAAGTACAATGAGCAATAAATGTAAAGTTTAAAGAGTAGGGAAGAGAGATGCAAAAACAAGATAACACTGAGACGTGTTATTGAAATGGAAACCAAAATGCTCGGTGAAAAACCTCTCCGCGGCCCTCCAAGCCGAAATCGATCCATTAGTGAATAAGTTAAAGTACACGAATATCAAAAAGACCCTCCAAGCCTAATCTACCCAATGTATTTGAGCCCTTAAACTCTTACTACCAACGGACTTCTCGGAGTCTTGTCTTCACTAGCTTTCCGGATCCCACAATTCCACCCGATTGCATCCGCCACTTAATGTCTTCTTTCAATGCTTTCCAAAGGCACCAAAACTTCTCTCAACACTTAGGATGGGTGAGGTAAGTGTTTGAGCTAAGAATCTCTCAAGGATGTATAGATGGGAGGTGAGAGTAGATGGAAACTTTAGAAAAATGATGTAGAGGATTGTGGGTAAAACAATCTCTAACTCTCAAGTGTTTGGCTAGGGTTTCTCTCTCAAAATTTTCTTTAGAAAATACTCCTTCTTATGTTTACATAGTGTTAGTAAAGAATGGTAAAAGTCACACTCCAAAAAGTAATAGGCAATGGGTTTCGCGGGTCACTCGCGACTTGGCCTAAGTCGCGAGTCAGTCGTGAAAACTAGCCTATCAAAGACTTTTCAAATTCCAGCATGTGCTTCTCACATAGCTTGTTTCGCGAGTCATTAGTCACGAGTCCAGTCGCAAAAACCACTTCTTCATAGATTCCTCACCAAATTCTCACACACAACCCTTACATTAAATCCCACAAAAATATAGGGAAATGATTGAACAAAATTACAATAGAATTTAACACAAAATTAAAGCCAACATAAAATATAGTTGTAAATCACAACTTTACAATTCTACTAACCCTAGACCTAAACATGTGAAAGCTAGACTCAACAAGACCTAAAAGAGGATTAAACCTAATTAAAACACACAAAATAGCAAGAACTCTAAATCAGTGTTTTTGGGCAAAAGTATGCATGCGCATACATGAAGTATGCATATGCATATATAAAGCATGCCCACGCATACATGCCCAGAAACATAATTTTAAAGCAGTAACAAAACAATAATCAAACAAAACCTAGCATGCTTCTAATATCCAATTCAACCGTTCATTCAAAGCATGATAAGACACAACAAAACAAAATCAAACAAAGCAAAACATATTTCTAAGCATGTATAACAAATAAAAAAAAAAAATTAAGAGCCATGTGAATCCTATGTAGCAAAGTAAGAAATCATGGCAAAGAGGCTCACCTTGCTTTAGAATCACAGATTTGAGATTGTTTAACCGAACCCTCAGTGCCTAGAACACAAAGATTAGATTGGGGACAAGAATAATCAAAAGAACACAATATTAGTTAGTAATCACAACTCAAGAACAAAAGATTTTGATACAGGTTTTGAGAAATCAATTTAGAAAAATAGTTTCTACCTTAGAACTAACTAAAGAGAGGTTTTTAATTTGTAAAAAATGTGCTAAGTTGCTTCCCTAGGGTTTTAAAAAGAGAAAATAGGGTTTTAGAGAAGATGGAGGCCAAAAAATAACTCTCTCTAGCTAGGGTTTTGATTAGAGACATAAGATGAGTTTTTATATGTTAAAATTAGGGGTTTTGGGGCTTTTTAATGATCTTTGGACATTCTCAAGGGTCCATGGGCCGGCCCACATCAAAACATGATGTTTTGGGCCTTTAAAATGAAGTTTTAAAACCTAGAAAATTAGAATGCCCCGTTAGCCTAGAAAATCGAAGGCTAAAGGGAAGATAATTAGGTCACTTACAACTAGGTGGGCTATGATTCTAATCGAGGGTCTAAATGGACCCCATAGTGGATTGGTAGCAAACTTTTAACGTACTCAAGGCTCATTATAGGCGATGGCACCGATTGTGAGTTGGTAGGATGAGCTTTGGAAAATTTGGGCTTGAATGGAGCCTTCTATCTTCCCACTCATTACTAACAAAGGTTAAGGGACAAAAGAACTAGTGATGTGTGTGCAAAATGAGTATTAAAAAAGTTTTTATTAAAGTTACGAAAAAAGACATATAGGAATTAAACTCATTATCCCAGCGGAGTCGCCATTGTAGGCGCAAAGGAAAAGAAGTGTCGGAGTCACCACCTAGTTATATGATCTAGGAACCATGAATATAGCATCCTTTTGAGGAAGGACCTTTGGTCTTACTACCAGAGTATGGGTTCAGAGTTTAGGTATGCTTTTGGGAAAGTGTTAGGCACCCAAGATCACCCAACCCTAAGGTTGGTCTCCCATCATTGTGTCTTACGTCCTAACCTTATTAAAAACATGTTCAACACTTGCATCTATACTAACACACACACTAGCATACATCTAAGCATACAATCATGGCATCATTCATCCTAAAACACATATCCATCCTTAAAGCAATAGAGAGCCAAACCCAAACACAAATAAGAAACCCTAGCATACATCTAACATGTGAACATCCTATCATACATCTCAAGGCAAAGTAGCAAACCAAGCATGGCAGCAAGCATATCATATCATGAATCAAAACAAGGCATCAACTTTATACACATATATCAAGAGAGGATTAAACAATCAACATGCATGTTCATGTGAATGCAAGACTTACCTTACTTACCTCGCAGCACCTCAGCACCTATGGGATCATAAATGGGCATGTGAATGCATGTTCATGGTATCGAAGTAAGAAACAAGCATAAAAACCCTAATCTAAACATGTGATAATATACAAACATGTCAAAAGATAAACACACAGTTATGGGACTTAAAATATATGAGAAAGAGGCTACACAAAACAAACACATGAAAGTAGAAACAAAACAAACAAAAATTAAGGCTTCTGGGTAACGGTATCATGCATGCTAGAATAGGTTTGCGTACACATGATTTCAGCCTACATGCGTAGGCTAGATCATGTGTACGCAGATCCTTACCTAGGAAACCTACTTAACACGAAACAGAGCAAAAACCAATAAAATAAAGACAAAAGCTCAAGAAAAACGTAAATCTAGTAACCTAACATGCTAAAAAAACATAAAGAAAAAACCTAAAACTAACCTAAACAAACATACATAAACATAAATTAAACAAAGAAACAGATTAAAGGCAGAAAAGGAAAAAGAAAAGTTCAAAAGAATACCTTAAAACAAAAGCTCCTAGGCTTGATTTTTTACTGTTCCCTTCAATTGAATCTATCACAATTCAATAAAATAGTGATTAGTAATCTTAAACTCAAAGGATTGGGGCCAAAAAAGGTCTTAATCAAATAAAAAAGACTTGAGTGTGTTTTGTGAAAAAAAATCCCTTTTGATTCACTTTTTTCTAGTGAATCTTAGGTTATTCCCATGAGATTTTTGTGTGTTTTGAAAATGTACCATGTAAGGCTTTTTATAGTTGAAAAAAGGGGTTTGGAACGGCTCCTAGACGAAGTGCCTTAGCCATTATTGCAGAAAACTTTATTGCAGAAAACGCAAGAATGTGCCTGCATACACATGCTTTAGCTCACGTACACAAGCTGCGACTCATGTACGTAGGGCGAAGGCCATTTTGGTTATTTAATTTTCCAAAAATAGATTTTTGCTCATTTAAAAGGTTATATTTTCCATTTTAACACTCTTCAAGTCAATTTAATATCTGATTGGGCTCTAAATTGGCTTTGGGCTTTAGAATTTGAGCATCATTAGGGAATGGGGGCTCGAGTCATAAGAGGTACAAAAAACAGTGTCTACATCAGGGTACACGAGCAGTGAGTTCTCTTTATCCTTATCCCTTGCACTTTCTTCTTTTCATTTCTTTCTCCTTTGCATTTCTTAGACTTGTCTTAACATTGTTTTCTTTTCAAATTCAACCTACTATAGCAGAGCATGAGGAGCTCCTTTGGCTTGTTAGGAACCTCAAGTTGGAGGTGACAAAGTATTCTAGACAGATCTACAGGCCTGGTGGGTATGCTTATCCTGATGATGATGGTGATGATGATGACGATGACCTAGAGGCAACCCAAAGCTCTCAGCCAAGGAAAAGGCACTACTGGCGGTGATCCTACTGATAGACATACAGACATACATACTTTTTCTAGTTTCTTTTCTTTTTCCTTTTTTAGCTTTATCTTCTACACTTTTATTTTATTTGAGACATTGGGTAGTATTTAAGAACATCTTTCGATTTTTACTTTTATTTTAGGATATGTACTTATTTACAACTTATGGGATATTTGGATATGTATGCATCTTATATTTATTTTTCTTTTCCTTTTATTTCTTGCTTTGGTTAATGAAAATCCAGGCTCAAATCTGTCTTGAGTAATCCTTTGAGCCATAGGAATCATGAGAGAAGCCTTGGTATGAAGATCACACTCCAAATAGGAAAGGGAATCCGAAACCCTAGTGACCTTGCATACTCATATGCGCATGTACGTACGCAAGCTTTGACCATGCGTACGCATCCAGGACCATGCACACGCATGCCGCTAGGCAGAAAAACCCTAGTTAACTTTTTTCACTATAAAATAGCCGTGAAAGGCTTCCAAACCTTCATAAAACATGTTTTAAGCTCAAGAACCATTCTGTAAGGTTCCCAATGACATAATTCACTTCTTTGAAGGTCTCTATGTGGATTAACAAGCTTAATCTCAATTTCAAGGATGCTTTCATCCCTCTTAGTCTCTCTTGTATTTCTTTCTTTCATCAAATTAAAGTGGATGAGCCTCTTTTGCGTGCTACCACTGAATTTTGGATCCCTACTCGGCATGTCTTTCAATTCAATGGTGTGGAATTATGCCCCACTCTTGAGGAATTTGGTGCAATCATAGGTGAACAGTGCTATCATTCTCCTTACTCTCGATGAAGATCTTTCTGACCTAGCTCATCAAATTTTGGGGGTTCCCCTAGTGATAGCCATGGCAAAGAGATGGTGCAAGTCCATCAAGTTGAATATCTTCATTATTTTCAAGAACTTTCTAAGAAGAATGTTCCATTAGCTAGAATGAAGCGTTCTTATCATCTCAACGCTTTTTGCCTTTGCATTCTTGCAAGGTTCTTCTTGGTGCATGAAACACCTTGAGTGGATCCTGGAATTCTTAATGTGGTCAAACATCGAGGGAGTGGGAGCCAAATTGCCATTATCTTGGTTGAAACCCTTAATGGTTTGGATGTTGTTCATAGGGAGGAAGCAACATTCTTTTTGAGGAGTCCTCTCCTTCTTCATGTATGATCCCTAATTTTTGCCTAATTTTCTCAATCTAGCAGGATTCCTCTAATTTTGCATGGATTGCCTTTCAGTTTTCAACCCATCAAGGCTTCTTATGTATATTCTTTGAATATATCTCTTTCTCTTTTTCTATTTTTATCTCTCCGTTTTCCATTCAACACTCATGCTTTATTTTTCTCTCCCTCAAATATGGTTGTACAAGAAACTCAAGTTGATTCATCCTCCACTTGTTCCATTTAATTGGTATAAACCAGAGCGCTACAGTGATCGCAAGCTTAAAGACAAAGATATCGATCCTGTCAAGCTCATTGAACTTTTGAAGCATCTTACTTTTGCAGATATTCAATGAGTGGTAGAATGGTGGCGCATCAAGGCCATGTATAGCTATGGCTTTAAGGAAAACTGTGTACCTTTGATTAGGCTTCGTCGTTGCTCTTATTATCCTACATGTCATATCACACAACAATTAGGTGACTGTCAAGGGGTAACTTGTGGCAATGGTTCTTACCATACCCTAGCATTCACTAAGAGAATCTTGGGTAGAATTCAAGAGATTTGGTCTCAAAAGGCAATGAATAGGGACATCCCCTTTCCTCAATTTCTCCATCCAACTTTGGGATACAAGGATTGATTATCCATTGATATGAGAGTAGTCCATAAGGAAGACAATGATCAAAAGAAGTCCAATAAAAGGAAGAGGATACCTTGATATGCCCCAAATTTTATTTTTTTTGCACTTTATGATTCCATGTCTTTTCATTTGAGTTAATAAAGAATTGGAATGTTCCAAATCTCCAATTCAACAATTTATCATCTTTTAATTTGAGCAAAGAGAAAATAAACCTTTTTATTTATTTTTTTATTTTTTTATTTTTTTTATCTTTGCTTATTGTCTTTATTTTTCTTTTCTTTTTTTTGTGCAATGTAATTTTTGCCCATGACGTCCTTATGGGAATTTTCGCCATGCCCATGGTCTTTTCCCCTAACTTTTGCCTAGGTCTCCCTTTCGGGGTTTCAACCTAGCGGGGTTTTTTTGCCCTAATTTTTGCCTAGGCCACCCTTCCCTTTTTTTTTTTTTTTTTTTTTAAAGGTAATATTTCAAAGGTAATATTTCTAGAGCTTGTCCATGTTGATTGGGTAGAGCATCTCTTCTCCATCCAAATCTCTAATTCTTGTAATGCCTCCTGACATGATCCTCTTGATAACAAAAGGCCTAGACCATCTTGGCTTCATCTTTCCTCTTGGATCAAAAGTTTCATCTCTAAGTACCTTTAGGACTAGATCTCATTTCTTAAGGTTTCTAGCTTTCACCTTCTTGTTGAATGCTCTAACAATTCTTTTTTGGTAACCTTGTGCATGGTATTGGGTTATCATCCTATTTTCACCTATCGAGGCTAACTGTTCATATCTTTCTCTCATCCAATCCTCTTCTAGACCTTGGTTTCCACTTTAGTAGGAAGCACCACTTCACTCTCATAAACCAAAGAGTAAGGAGTTGCCCCAATTGATGCACAGATAGAAGTCCTATAACCCCATAAAGCAAACGGAAGCTACTCAGCTCAATCTTTGTATGTCACTGCCATTTTGGTTAGGATGTTCTTGATATTCTTGTTGGCTGCTTTTACGGCCCTATTAGTCTGTGGTCGGTATGGTGAAGACATGTAATGCTCAATGTTGTACAACTTCGTAATCCTTCGAACTTCTCCCTCAAAGTGGGAACCATTGTTAGAGATGATCTCTTGTGGTACTCCAAACCGGCAAATGATATTATTCTCTATAAATCGTGGCACATATTTGGCCTTCAATATGGAATAAGAAGCTACCTCTACCTGCTTGGCGAAGTAGTCAATCACATCTAGGATGTAATTGTGCCCATTTGAGGTGAGCTATCCTTCCAATCACATCTATGCCCCACGGAGAACTCATACTGTATAACTTACTAGGGGGTTCATGGTTCAAGTTGGCATAGGTTTAGTAGTTATGGCAACTTTTCACAAAGTCCACATAATCAGTTTCCATCGTATTCCAGTAGTATCTCATTCTCAAAATCTTCTTTGCTAACATCAATGTGAGGACCACAAATTCCTTGGTGTACTTCCATGATTCTTTTCGAATCTTTCTTCTTCAAAAAACAACGGTGTATCCCATCATAGGATCTCTTATAGAGTTGACCCCCTCATAGGATGTATGACATTGCCATCATCCTAATTGAACAACGTTCTTGCTTTCTGGCACCTTTGGATAAATTCCTAATTCCAAAAATTTCATGATGTCATAAAACCAAGGGACTCCTTCCTCTTCTATGGCCAAGACTGCCAAGCCTTATTTCTCTTTGTGTACCAATTGATATCTTTGCTCGATCTCTAAGGGTCGTGTCCACACTTCTTTGGGTATTTTAACCATAGAAGCCAAAGTAGCCAAAGCATCTACAAAATGATTCTTGAGCTCTAAGGATAATGGTGTATTTTATTCTATCAACGGTTTTTGTCAACTCCTCCAAATATTGTTGGTAAGGCTTTAGATGTTCTTCCTTCACCCTTCACAACTTTTGTGCTTGTATTATGACCAAAGTCAAATCTCCAAAGACTTCAGCTTCCTTTACCCCTAGCTCTTGTAAGGTTTCCATTCTGATGATACAATCTTCATATTCTGCCATGTTGTTGGTTGCTTTGAAGTTCAACTTGATGGCCAAAGGTACATGAGATGCATTGGGGGTAATCAAGAGTACTTCTATTCCAATTCCATATTGGTTCATAACTCCATCAAAATACGTCTTCCATGCCCCTAGTTCGATATCCAAAATGGCTTCATCTAGGAAGTCTTTTCTACCACTTTCTCCTTCTATAAGGTTCTCGACACAAAAATCTAACACGGTGCTCCGTTTGATGGTTTTTATAGCCATATACTTTAAGTCAAATTCTACCAATAGAATCAACCATCTTGACAATCTTCCACCCAAGACAGGCTTCTCAAATAGGTACTTCAATGGATCCATTCTAGCAACTATCCATACTTGGAATGGTAGGATGATATGTCTCAGTTTCTGTATATCCCATACAAGAGTGAAACATGATTTCTCTATGGGTGTGTACCTAGTCTCATAGTCATGGAATCTCTTGCTTAAGTAATACGTGACTCTCTCATTCTTATCATCATCTTCTTTTGCTAACATGCTTCCTACTACATCTTCTATGATTGAAAGGTAGAAGAGCAAAGGTTTCCTAGGTTTTGGAGTTACCAAGATAGGCGGGTGGAGAGGATACTCCTTGATGTTGATACAATACTTTGTCTCCCCTCGATTTGCATGCCAGACCCCAAAAATCCCAAAATATTATTTTCTCTCCATGGGGCTGCGAGAACATACAAAATGACGTGGCGCAACCCGTTCGGGCATCAAAGCACCCGAAGTTCCTCTTTCAGCTAAAATGACCAAAATGCCCCTAGTTAACCCCAGGTTTGACCAAAGGTCAAACAAGGTCAAAACCCTCACAATTTTTTTTTCATAGTTTTACATCAAACCCGAGCTTCTTGGAGATTTTTAACAACTTCAATCAAGTTTAACCCGAAGTCGATCCCGAGTGGGCCTAGAAACCCTAATTTTGATCTGACTGTCAAAGTGGGTTGAAACCAATGCCATTGCGAAGATTATCAAATTATCATTCCAACGACTATTCATGGGTCAAAATTGGAGTTAGAACGGTCGAGATGTCATGAAAACTGGGATAACGCACTGATTGATGCCTCGCTAACTTCCGAGAGCCATAACTTTTGATTTGACCGTTGGATTTTCAAGATCCATACCTTTTCAGAAACAGGAATTCAAGACCTTTCTAGACATGTCAAGATCAAGCCCATCCAAGGAAGTTTGAAGGTGGTGGACCTTGCCTCAAAATTCGTGTCGGGGCTATAAAATGCCCCTAAGCACCCTTCAAACCAAAGGGGGAATCATTTTTTTTTTTTTTTGAGTTTTGCTCTCTGCTTGGTTTTTCTACACATTTTTCCCCTCTCTCGAACACAAAAAACACCCAAAAAAACACATCAAAGCTTCTTGATTCTTCTCTCTTCACCAAAAACACAAGGTATTGTTCTTATACCCAATCTTCTTCTTATTGATTCTACATCTTGGATTTGGGGTTTAAGGGTGTGGATATAGCTTTCTAGCTACTACCCATACCCCTAACCTTCTAAATCTTTTCCTAGCATTTATTTTGCTTTTTTGCCTTAATAACTTGATTTATCGCTCTCTCGCACGTTTCTTGCTTTATTTGTGTTTCTAGCTTAAATCTCTTTGCCTTTATGCTTTTTGCCATGTTTCATGCTTAGACCTACATCCTTACATGCTTATGCGTTTAGATCTACATGCTTTAGATTTTATGCCATGTTTTCCTATGTCTTGTGCCTCTTTTTGTTCTAGGTTGATGTTAGGGTTACATGTTCACTTGTTTGTATGATGTTGTTGGCTATGCCTTGCTTGGATCTATGTGTTTTATGTATTTTTTTCCCATGATATATGGTTAGATCCTTGTCTTCACATGGTTATATGCTTGGATTCATGTTCTTCCATATCTATGTGCTAAGTTTCTACATGACTACGTGTATGTTTCTATGCCTATATGTCTAGATCTATGTTTTCACATGCCTATGTGCTTGGATCTACGTTCTCTACATGCTTTATACTATCTTCCATGTGTTTGTGCGCTCCATGTCATGTTTCTGTGCCTAGACCTAGGCTATGTTTGTCATGCCATGTGCTATTGTAGCCCTTTTGTCGCTTTGTCTTTCTTTCTTATGTTTTGGCCTATTGGTTCGAACCTGATCTAGACCCTATGGTCTTTGTCATTGTCCATACACCTTGGCCCACATCAAAGGGTTCAGATAATTCTTATTTGCATGTCTATGCTTGCTTGCTTTTATGCTTTATGCTCGTCTTAGCCTCTCTTGTTCTAGGCTTTACCATGCTTGATGCCTTTAGCAAGTTTGGGGTTGTGTGGTTACACTTGACGCCCATGAGGCCTTGTTCGGATGTGACCATTTGGAAAACGTCTCTAGATGCCAAGTTGCTCCGTGCATACTCTTCCCTTTTCCACTCCTCGTGATGTTATGCTTGCCATGCTAATTTGTGCCACCCGTTGGCTTTCTATGCATCTTTACACGCTTGCTTACATGTCCATGCATGAGTCTTGTTTGTTAGTGTGTCGTCCATACTTCAACACAATAAACTTATGGACATCTGATCCAAACCTACATTTGTCCCCTGTGGACACTACCCTTTTGTTTGCTTGCTCACTTGTTTGCCTTTTTGCTTGTTTGCTAGCTATCTTGCTTGTTTGCCTTATCGCTTGTTTGCTCGCATCCTTTTTCTATGTTTGCCATATCTACCATATTTATCTGCTTCATGCCTCTATCATGTGCTCTTTGCATCTTTTCCTTCCATTACTTGTTTGCTGGTTTCTTGTCTTTGCCTTTGCATGTACACACATGGAGCGTGGACACATGGAGCTAGGGCACAGTCCCCCACGTGCAAGCAAAAAAGGCGCAAATGCAAGTAAGTGGATATAAGCTAGGCAGCAATGCTTAGTAGATTTAGGAGTTTAGCCTTTCCCTCTTGGTTTTGTACTCTTTTAAAACCCCTTCCTTCCTCCTCCTTTTCTTTCTTAGATGGGTTGTATTAGGTATATCATGCCATGTACCATTCTCCTCATCTTTAGAGCATGGCGACCTCTATTTATTTTCTTGTACTTATATTTTGGGCCATACTCTAGGGATGTAGGCATTTACTTTTTTGCTTTGTATGCTTGCATTGTGCATGATGTATATATATACCTACTCGCCTCTGCTGGTGTGATTGTCACAGTTCGTGTCACTTAAGGCAAACAATGCCTAATTTTTGCCGTGAAAGTAAGATGACATGTCACCAAATTTTCACCGTGAAAATCTGGTATTGTGCTCGAATGCCTAAGGAAAGCATAGATTGGGACCACGCCCATTCAAGAGCTAAACCTCAAAGCCCCCACGCATGCAAAGCCTTGAAAGCCAGTGCCAAAATCATGTTTTTACTGCCAATATCCGAAAATCAAGGTTTTATCAAAACAAAGGACTGTCTTTGGACAGACGTTGTAGGGTGCCTAACACCTTCCCCACAGGTAATCAAGATTTTTTTCCATCCACATTAGATTAGGAAAAATGCCATTTTTCTTAACCTAGGATTGGTAATAAAATCAACTAGAAATATGTGACTAATCACACCTTAGAAAAACCCAATGATTGGTGGCGACTCCACTTACCTTTGGTAATCTCTTAAAATTTGGCCCAGATTCCTGCCATAACACCAAAGGTAGACCTACCTTCCTTTATCGAGAGAGAGAGCACCCGAAGTCTTGTGCAAACCATGCCATACACTACACACACGTACAGCACGCAATACCATTTTCGAGAGAGAAGGGCCTCCAATGGGCCCCTCACACGTGCAGGAGCGTCACTATGGCGGGTGATCGAACAAAGGCCCAACGATGGTTCTCCGTTTTTGAGGCTAGGTGTCGACACTTTATAAGTTCAAAGACTTTTTGACACTTATCATTCCATGTATGGGGTTCATTATTCCTTAGAAGTTTGAAGATAGGCTTACAAGTGTAAGTGAATTTGGTGATGAATAGGCTAATGTACTACAATTTTCCTAAGAATCCTCTTATCTCTTTTTCATGCTTAGGTGGAGGCATATCCAATATGGCCTTGATCTTTGATGAGTCGACTTCTATCCCTTTATCACTTACTAGGAAGTCTAGTAGCTTTCCAGCAATTACTCCAAAAGTGCATTTTTGTGGGTTCAATCTCAGTTTGTAAGCTTTGATTCTCTCGAAGAACTTCCTTAGATTGGTTATGTGACCTCTTTTATCCTTGGACTTCATGATCATATCATCGATATACACCTCTACCTCGTTGTGCATCATGTAATGTAGCAAGGCTGTAGCAATCCTTTGGTAAGTTGCACCTGCATTCTTAAGCCCAAATAACATTACTATGTAACAATAGATTCCCCATTCAATGGTGAAAGTAGTCTTGGTCATGTTCTTAGGAGCTATCTTGATTTGATTGTATCCGGAGGAACTATCCATGAAAGACATTAAAGCACTACCAGCAGTATTATCCACTAAGACATCTATGTAAGGCAAAGGGAAATCATCCTTAGGTCAAGCCTTGTTTAGGCCTCTAAAGTCCATACACGTCCTCACCTTCCCAGCCTTCTTGGGCATAGGCACAACATTACCTATCCATTTGGCTTGGTGCACGGGTTTGATGAACCCTACTTTTAACTGTTTTGTGACTTCTTCCTTGGTCTTGAGAAGCCATTCAATTCTCATGCGTCTCAATTTCTGCTTGACAGGTACCATGTGAGAATGAGTATCAATGTGATGCTATGCTATCTTGGGATCAATGCTAGGCATATCTTTGTAAGACCATGTAAATACTTCTTGGAATTCAATAAGAAGTTCTTTAAGATCTTTTCTTTGTTGTTCATTTAGAGTTGAGCCAATTTTAATTAATCAAGGATTCTCATCATTACCCAAATTAAGAGTTTCAAAAGTTGGTTCCATAGGTTCAATTTTCTTTTCCAATTGTTTATTAATTTCATTTTCAAATTCATTAGAATTATTTAAGTGTAGAATTTCAATATTATGAGACACATCAAAATAAGCCAAATTGTAATTCATCTTATTAAAAATGTTGAAAAGTACATTGGAACTTGCATTATAAGGTACCTTTCCCATTCTATTAGAAAACCCAACCCAAGTTCAATTGCTAAGTTGCCTATCAGTAGGCATGATGAATTTTGTCTTTCCTCATCTTTAGGCGCCGTCGTCCTCTTTCTCACCTTCCTCCTCGAACAAAGTCTTCAACTCCACAGACCAATCTTTGTCTTCCAAATGACCCCACACGTGTATGGCTTTTATTATATCCCATGAGACTCCATTCTCGTCAGAAAGGGTGCCATCTTCCTTTTCGGTGGACCAATCATATCACTCTCACTCTAATAACCAATCTCCACGTCATCATCTTGGCCCAAGACAAAGTACTGTCCTTTGTCGATAGGTGAGGTGGTGTCTCGTTCAATCAAAATGCAAGCGGGGACGATTTGGGTTGTCCTGACTGACGAAGTTCAATTTGGCTAGTCATGATCTTCCAAAGATATCGTATTTCTTACTTCAGAAAAGTCGTTGACATAAGTCCTTGTGAAGGTCCATGGACCAGGAATGTGCTTCAGCACTGGGAAAAGCATGCAAGCTATTCCTTTAATTATCACATGATCCACCTCTTCTTAAGTTGTTTGGTCAGACATCGTGGCACCTGGAAAATCTGGGAGAAGCCATTAAAACATAAACACATGCCCCTTAATAAAAGTTTCTTTTATTTAGATGTTCTTAGAAAGTCTTTAAGTCCATTAGGGATGGTAATTAAACCCCAACCCGTAGGTACTCGACTCGACCCAACCCTAATGGGTCAGGTTTTACCCAACCTGCGAAACAGTAGGGTCGGGTTTCGATTTTAAAAATAAAACCCGAAGCCGGTTTAGGTCGAGTGTGGGTTTTAGTGATACCAGCCCCAAACTCGACCCACATACACCATAATTACCAAAAAAAAAAAAAAAAACGAGCATATATATATATATATACACCACTTATCTAATCTAACCCTAACCTTAACTCTCACTATCCTCTCCTCTCATCAGTCGCTGTTGCCCCCCTCACTCCCTCAGTCCTTCACGCAATCACGCACTCTCATTCTCACCCTCATGGCCTCACTCACTCTCACCCTCACTCACTCTCATTCGTTCCCTCATCCCTGCAACCTTGCATCACCGCCGTTCGTACCTCCCTCATCTCTGCATTGCTGCCGTTTGTCATTCTCCACAGCCACAGGTTCGATTATACTTTTTTTTCCTTTTCTTTTTTTGATTCTAGAAATGTGTTTGGTGGATGCTAATTGATCTTTAATTTTAGATTTTTTATGAAATTTTTAATTTTCTCGTGATTGATGCTTTGATGCTCTTTTAGATTGAATCTGATGATTTTTTTCTTGTTTGGATATTGTTATATTGTTTTTTTTTTTATTTAAAGTATTTGATTTGAAATCAGCTTAAATGTTTTTGGGTTCGTTATATTTTTTTGGAATTTTTGAATGCTTAGGTGATATTAAAAGAACATAGATCAATTTTGTTTATATGGTTTAAGGTTTACATGTTTCTATGTTCTGTGATAGTGTGCATTGGAGTTAGAATCCAAAGAATGTATATGTTTTTTTTTTTTTTTTTATATTTTCTAGTTATAATTTGATGAAGTTTATTCCATTTTTTTAATTCATTGTTGTTGTAGGTTCTTTAACTATGCTATGAGATTGTACAATTCAAACAATTCTTGATGATTTGGAGCCTAATGAAGTGGATGAAAGTTGGATCACAGCTATAGAGGATTAGACTTCTTGGATTAATTTAGTAGCTTTTTAATTTCTTGGACTTGTTGGATTAACTTGTTGGTTTGTAATTATCCTAAACTTGTGGGATTTATTTTGTAGCTTTTATTTTTATGTTTGATTTATTATTAAATGGTGATCTTAGCTAGGTGATTTATTTCCCCTAAAAAAAAAGCTAGGTGATTCATTGATTTATAATCTTAACTATGATTTATGATTAACAGGTGATTTATTGATTTATGATTAATAGGTTTGTAATGGTCCTATGATTTGGACTGATTTGGCATTTAGGCCACGGTATATGGCTTGAATCTGGGCAAATATAATATATATATATATTTTTTTTTGCTCAGGTCGTGATATAGGCTTCAATTCAATCCTATTTTTTTTTTAATTGGGCCACAATTTGGGCCCAAATTTGACATGGCTAGATGGGGCCCTATGGGGTGGGTTTGGAGATTTAAAAAAAAAAAAAAAAAACCTGTTTGTTAAACGGGCTAGGTTTGGGTAACGAGGGCGGGCCTACGGGGCGGGTTTGGGCATAAAGAAACCTGCCCCAAACCCAACCCGTTGCCATTCCTAAAGTCTATTTTAATGAAGGCCCAATTATAAAATCACTTCCTTTCCTCTCATTAGCCTTGCCCCTTGCTTTATAGGGCTTGGTTCGTTTACAATAAAGCTCTCAACTTACACTTATGGGCTTTCATTAGAATGTGCTTAGAGATTTTCAATCCCTTGACTCAAATATGGGCCAACAATGTATTCATCACCTTAGGGCTCTCCTTTTCTTATATTCATTATCAATTTTTTTTTTTGAAGTAGCCTTTTAGCTAGAATATATTGTGGCCTTCCTCTCAAAGCTCATGAATCTCTCATCATTTTAAACCTTTACATGCAACAAAGAGGCCCAAGATTAGGGAGATTCATATCGACTTTATAGGATCTTGGATGCTAGGTCCATAGCATATTTGTTACCTTAGGCCCAAGACTTTCTTTTTCAAGAGGCCTTTGAAATTAGGTTATGATAGTAACTAGGCTATGATCCTATGAACCTTTCAAGTTTAGATATACCTTTGGATTTTAGGATAAGTGTCTTATATTTGAGAACTTCTTTTCTTTTCATCCCATAGTCTTAGGGTATGCCATAACTCTTAGGCCATCCTTTCAAATTTTACATATTTTATTTTTCCTTTAGAATTAGGTGAACACAAGATATATGGTTGAACAAATAAGAGATATAAAGGGTACCCTCTTTTGATTGGATCTACGATCTCTCTAAGTTAGGTAAACTCCTTAAAGCTAAAGGGATAGATCAATAGGCCACTCACAACTAGGTGGGCCATGATTCCAATCTTAGGCCTAAATGGACCGTAATAGATTGGTGGCAAACCGTTAATGTACTCAAAGCCCATCATAGGCAATGACACGGATTGTGAGTTGGTGGGATGAAGTTTGAAAAGTCTTGGCCCGAATGTAGCCTCCACTTTCCCACTCTTCACCAACTATGGCAAAGGGATAAAAGAACCAAGTGAAAGTGTGTGCAAACAATGTTAAATAAGCCTTTATTAAGATTAAGAAATGGAACACGTTGGAATCAAACTCTCTATCCCCAGTGGAGTTGCTATTATGGGCGCAAGCGCTCGTGATAGGTCATCCTCGCGTTTAGGTGAGTACGCCTTGGCCTAGGGTGGACCATGGCGGAGGGTTTAAATGGAGTCGCCACCTAATTTAGGTCTAGGAACCATAAATATAGCATCTTTCATGGAATGACTGATCTTTACTATAGCACGTGTCTAGAGTTTAGGTATGGGGGATGGGAAGGTGTTAGGCACCCAACCCCACCTGACTCGTGAGTCAGTTTTCACATATTGTGTAGATGATTGTGAGTGTACAATCTCTAACTCTTAAATGGATTTCTAGGGTTTTCTCTCTGAAATTCTCCTTACAATTTCATGGGTAATGTGGGTTTATATAGTATTGGTAAAGAAATGTGGAAAGCACACAAAATAGGCTGGCAGTGCATCTCGCGAGTTGTCCAAGTCGCGAGCCACTCGTGAGATGCCATCACACACTTAGACCTTTCAACTTCTAGCATGTGCTACGCACATGACCTTTCGCGGGTTGTTCCACTTGCAAGTCAGTCGCAAGTTGCTATGTTCTTTACAGTTCTTTACCAATTTCACACACTAATCCATTACATTGAATCCCATAAACATATAGGAAAATGATTGATAAAATATAATAAAATTTGATACGAAATTAAAGCCAACAGAAACATAATTGAAAATCACAATTTTGCACTTTTTTTTAATGGAAGCTTCAACCAAGTTTTTAAAATTCAAAAAATTAATACCCAAAACTAATAAAGTATAGATAATTGCATGTACATATAAGAAAAATGCATCTAAGTCATTTATCAAATCATCATATCTTTTAAATATGTATTTCTAAAATGTGTTAGAGAATAGATTTCAACTTATGATAATAGTTATGTCTTTACTATGTGTTCTCTTTGGTTGGTATAACTCTAAATAAAAACACCAAGAAAAAAAAAGTATAGTACTAGTTGAAAAGAAAAAATAAAGGTGTATTTATTCGTTTATTGTGTAGTATAATATGAGGCGTAGGCATGGCAATTGTTACCTGACCTGCAGATACTCGACCCTAATGGGTTGGGTTTGGATTTTTAAAATAAAACTTAAAGCAGGTTTAGGTCGGGTTCAGATTTTAGTGATACTCGCCTCGAACTCGGACCTGGACCTGACCCATTAAACTAAAATTACCAAAAAACCTAATATATATAAACTTATTTAGAAAACCCTAATCCTATCTCATTCTCTCAATCTCATTTGAGCTGCCACCCACCTTCTCTCAATCTTCAGTCACTCTTACCCACACAGCCACACAACCACATAGCCACAGCCTCACCACTGCCCCCCTCAACTCCTCAAGCCGTCACTCTAACTAACTCACACAGCCACACTCGTGGCCTCATAGCTGCCCCCTTCAATAGCTCCCACTCTCCCTCCTCCCTGCACCTTCACCTCACTGTCAATGCTAACTCCCCCTCTATCACCGACTCACTGTAACTCACTCTCAATGATTTGGATTTGTTCTCCACCATTTTTTTTTTTTTTTTTGGTTCGTTGTCATTCCTTTTTCTCAATGATATGTTCTTCTTGTTTTTTTTTTTTTTTTTGGGTGATTTATGTGTTTGTGTTAGGATTTGTGTTTGTAATTTTGAAAGAGAAAATCATAAATCTGAAATTTTTTTGTTTGTGTTTGTGTTAGGATTTGAGTTTGTGTTTGTGATTTTGAAAGGGAAAATCTCAAATCTGAAATTTTTGTGTTTGTGATTTTTGTGTCTGTGTTTGTGTTTGTGATTTTGAAAGGGAAAATCATAAATCTAAAATTTGTGTTTTTGATTTCTGGGTTTGTGTTTGTGATTTTGGGTCAGGCATGATGGGATGAGGCTCATGGGGGCTCGATGGGGCGGGTCCGGGGGTAAAAAAAAAACCCGTTTATTAAACGGGATGGGTTCAGGTAATGGGGGTGGGCTCGTGAGTCAGGTTCAGGCATAAAGACACCTGCCCTGAACCCAACCCATTGTCATTCCTAATGTGACGATCAACAAAAAATTCAAATCATTTTGGTTTTATATGCATTATAAATTCGTTTGATTCTATAATACACATTTTTTTTTTATATGTACTATATGTAAATAATTTTAACTATTTATTTATTATTTTTCTCAAAAAAAAATATGTAAGTAATATGGATTAAATAAGTATGCAACATAAAAAAAATGCAAAAAAAAAAAAGAAAAAGAAGCAAAGCAGAATGCAAAGAGATTCCCTTGGATTTGGGTAAATGCAATAGTCATGACCATTATGCCATTGATTTTATATTATTTACCTTTGAGATTTAAGAATTGTCTAAATTAACTACTTAATCTTAATTTTGACAGATAAAAATTAATTACATGATATGCATGTGACCCTTTTATTATTAAAAAAAATCATTTTAAAAACAAAACAGGCACAATAAGTGACTTTTTTTTGTCAATTATAATTAACAAAAGTAATAGAATTCAGCTACAAGAGTCAATTTGAATAATTCTTAAATCTTAGGAGTTGATAATAAAAAAAAATCATAGAAGAGGGTTAGCTTGCAAGTGGCTCAAACACCATGAGGTCTATATGTATTTTTCCCTAAAACAATATATACCATAAATATTTTTTTTTAAATAACTTTCAAAATTTGAGCATGTGTTCAGAGACTCTTCTATTTTTTGAGTAAGAGTTAATTTATAGTATTTATTATAATTTGGGATTACTATATTTTCCAACCATAAAAAAAACTTAGGAGTGTGATGAAAAGATGATTTCACCACATATAATACTCATCACATCCCTAGATTTTTTTTTTTTTTTGGTGATATTTAGTTTTGTTTTTGGATAAACATGGGGTATTTTTTTTAAGGAAAAAAACAGTAGCAACATGAGTTATTTAACTTAATTTTATATTTTAAAAAAAACAATAAATATATAATTACTTTGAAGAAGTGGATTAGTGGAAAAATGTTTTTATTTTGTAGGCAATGTTATAGTGTAAGTTAGATATGTATTTTTACGAGACTATTATTTAGTTTTATTTCTACTTAAACCTAGGGATGTAGGGGTATTTCGGAATAAAAAAATCTAGTCCAAATAGAGAAAGCCTCTTAAATAGCAGTATATAGAAAACAACAGCAACATGGATTGTTTAACTTATTTTTCTATTAAAAAAAATCTATAATTACTTTTGAAGAAGTTTTTTTGTTGGGAGAGAATTACTTTGAAAATGTGGATTAGTGGAAGAGTGTTTCTATTTTGTAGGCAATGTTGTAGTGCAAGTTAAACATATATTTTTACCAAACTATCTTTTAATTTTGCCTCTACTTAAACCTAGAAATATAAAGATATTTTGAAATAAAAAAAAATTGACCCAAATAGAGAAAATCCCTTAAATAGTAATACGGAAAAAATTGGCAAAATGAAGAGTACATAAGGTGGACCAGATGGTCAGAACCAAAAAATAAAATAGTAAAATTTTTAGACTAATTTCCGTTAGCTGAAAATAGCAAAATGTCAATGAGAAGGAGGAGAGCCTTTGAAAAAAAAAAAGTTTATTTAAAAAAAAAAAGGTGACGAGCCGAACTTACAAAGAAGACAGAGAAATCATTTCATTTCCACACCTTCTACATTCTGTAAATTCCAAAACCCTAGCTCTCTCTCTCTCTCTCTCTCTCTCTCTTTCATTTTTCATTCTTTCTTCTTCGATTAGATCCTTGATACTTGCTCATAGATATTCAATTGTTGTTGGGTCGTGTTTCTAAATTCGATTCCCGAGAAAGTATTAGCGATCCGATAATGCTTTGAATTGCGTGTATTTTGTTGGAAATTAAAAAAAAAATCAAATTTTGACCTCTTTTTCTAGGTTTTGGATTCGTAATTATTGCTATTTATATTGTGGGTATGTTTTAGATTTCATTCCATGATTGGACGAACCGAGAAATAAGATAGGAAATTTCCAGATTTTAGAGAGAGAGAGAGAGTTGGGGAATGGGAATGGGCTCCAAGATGGAAGGAACTTCTGCCCCAGCAAATCGGAGAGATCCTTATGAGGTACTGTCCGTTTCCAGAGATTCCACCGATCAAGAAATCAAAACCGCGTATCGGAGACTCGCTCTCAAGTATGTCTCATTTCTTCCAATTTTTCATTTTTTAGTTTTTTTTGGATTGGTTTTGAGTTTTTCTTTAATGGGTGTTTTGAATTGTGGTTAGTTAAGCCTGGTATGTGTTTAGGGACATTGTAATTGAAACAAGATTGCTTTGGGAGCTTAATTTCTAGCTCAAAGTTAGGTTATTATTGTGCAAGAACAAGATTGTTGATCTTATTTGTGAAATGGGTTTTGGGAGGTGTCTTATATAATCTGATTACAACTGGTTTCTGTGATTCTTGAAGGTTGGTTGGTTGTTTCTTGTTAATTCTTTTGGGGGAAGAAAACATGGGATTGAGATTGAATTTACTTGTTTGAGATATCTAGGTGCTTCTAATTATAATGTTAGGGAGCAATTCGTGAACTAAACTGCGTGATATTCTATGACACAATGCAGCTATTAGTGAAAAGTTGAAGTTGAAGTTTAATTATGGAACCCTAAGTAATCCTGTACCATCAGTTCCGTTGCTGCTGATAATGTTTGGTTGAAGATAATGGATTCATAACTTCAAAAAGGCTTGTGAAATGTATGGAGCCATTTGAAATTCAATGAAAAGAGAAAACAGTCCCATATTATCCTTTTTTTATTAAGTAATGCTCCCTTACTATTCAGTTGTGCTTGGGTAGAGTAAAGACGGGGGGGGGGGGGGAAGAGAAATGTATAACAAAAGGATAGTTTTCAATGGTATTTGTTAAATTACTGATTGTCCCAAAAACTCAATTTATTAGGAAATGGTGAATTTAGTCATTTAACTATAGTTCTATCACTATTTATCTGTTAAATGTGGTTTTATCTCATTCATACTCACTTAAGTTTGTGCAATCACTTGTTCACTGATGATAGTGATGCTTATCCAATAGATCTTTTGTAAACAATGTGATGTTGGAACCCAATATTGAACAGGTATCATCCTGACAAGAATGCCAGCAATCCTGAGGCTTCAGAACTCTTCAAGGAGGTTGCATATTCTTATAGCATCTTATCTGACCCAGAGAAGAGAAGGCAATATGACACTTCAGGATTCGAGGTGCTTTTCTTCCCACTCTTCTTATTCTGTGTCCAGTTATGTGAAGTTTTGTGGTGTCTATGCATGTGTGTGTATGAAAATAATAGCAGGAAGGAGTAAAATCAACTATAACAAATTCAAGAAACATTTTAAATTTGGTCTTTGTCTTAATGAATCCTTATACTATCCAAATCATTCTTTGTTTCTTTTTCTTCTGTATTTTTAGAAGTCCCCTTATATCATTGAGATCTTCTGTTTCTTAAACTGATAGAAGTGTGATACTTTTTTGATTGAAGTAAAACAATGAACTATAACATATATTAAAGTTAACAAGATAGATTTATGTATAGAGATTACATATTTTCAATATGCTGGCACTGAAACTTGCAAATTGAAAGTTAGTGAACAAAATAAGTGGCGAGAATGTGTTTTTTATAATTGATATTTGATCCATGATCATGACAGAGAGAAGTTCATTAGGATATCACCTAGGAAGCAAGGACACTTTATTTGGAGTGACATACCCATATCATACTCCTGTTGGACACTTGACATGCCTTAGACACTTTTGCATGTGTGTCCCAGCCATGTCCTTTTTTTAAAAAAAATTTGTAGGACACAGTTGGGACACTAGAACAAAAGGAATCGAATACTCTTTCACAAAACAAAGAGAGCATTCATGCTCTTTAATAATAGTGGACTTGAAAATTAATAAATATGTTTATTCTTGGTTTGTATTCTAATTTTTAAACATCCTTTAATGGTCATGGATTTGCTTTATTATCCATTATTTCTCTTAATTTAATACATATTTAACATTATATGAAAAATAAATGCTTAATTATATATAGAAAATAAAAATAAAAATATTTTTAATAATTATTTAATAAAAGTGTTGTGCCGTACCCGTGTCCTATATTTTTTTTAAAATTTCTGTGTCGCTGTGTTGTACCTGTACCTGTGACTGTGCTTTTTAGGATATCACTCACATTGGTATGGGATTGAAAGGATTTGGGGGTATCCATAGCCAATAACTAGAGAAACATTTATTGATAAAGGTTTATTGTTGTGGGTGCTGACATGAATGTCATATGTTGACACACACACGGGTCGAACATCGCAAATTTCAAAATCTACATACATGTTTTGTAGTGTTTCAGTTTTTTAGGAAGTTAAAATGCTGCTGGTTACTGACATGCCTTTTTGTTTTGATTGGAAACTAACTTTCCCTTTTCATTCTTTTTTGGTTTATTACCTTCACAGATAAAAGTATTTTTTTTTTTTATCTGTCTTGTTTGGGAATTTCAGGGCATGTAGCTTGTCAATATTTTCTACTTTTATTAGGATTCAGTAATATATTTGTTTCATTTGTATACTTGGCTTCTCTCTATAATAGCGTATAGATACTTATTGTGTATCTAAAAATGCATTTAAGCTGGAAGTTCCGTTCTTTCAATTTCATCATTCCATTTTCCCATGTCCTTCAATTCCCCACTAAAATTCTTTTTGGTGGTTTATCAGATTTTAATGGTACTGGAATCTTATAATAAATTGTTCAGGCTCTTGACACTGAAGGCATGGACATGGAAATTGACTTATCTAATCTTGGTACCGTCAATACAATGTTTGCAGCTTTATTCAGGTGGTATCTTACTTGGTAAATTAGGAGCTATCAGGGTCCTTGAGCTTTTATAACCCCTTGTTTTGTTTGTTTATAGCAAGCTGGGTGTCCCAATTAAGACTACAATTTCCGCTAATGTTCTTGAAGAAGCTCTGAATGGTACTGTTACAATCAGACCTCTTCCAATTGGCACATCAGTTAGTGGAAAGGTGCTTACTTGGTTTCTGTCCTAATGACCTATACTCTTTAGTATCATATTACTTATTTTACATTCTACTGCAGGTAGAAAAGCAGTGTGCCCACTTCTTTGGTGTTACAATTAATGAGCAACAAGCTGAGGCAGGGATTGTAGTAAGAGTTACTTCAACCTCACAGAGCAAATTCAAGGTAAGAAATGATTCTCAGTAAGGTCTTTTGTGCAATTTGGGATGACTATGCCTATGACGCATCTTTACCTCTGCGTGTGCATGTATGCTTCTACTTCAGAGTGTTATTTTTTCAAATTGTAACATTAGAACTTGATTTTCCAGTTACTCTATTTTGAACAAGATGGGGGGAATTTAGGTTATGGTTTGGCGTTACAGGTATGTACATTTTATCTGGTGCTCCATCAATCCAGTTTTCTGTTAATCTCATGGCTTGTCCCATTTACTGTATAAGTTGTGACTGATCTGTCTTCTTTCTTGGGAAAATTGTTGAAGTGCACAAAATTTTTCTTTCATTAATGTGGTATTATGAATTCTGTTGCTATATTGGTGTTGCAGGCTGGTAGAATGTCAAAAAACCATGCTAGTTTAGAATGGTAGTATGTAGTATAGAGACATTTTCAGTACTCACTTGATGCTACATGGTCTGTTGCGGCAGAACTTGAATTCAGTAATATTATTTTGAATGCCTTAAGGTGTTTTGGTTTGGTATATGCCTGCATCTAGCCCATGTTACAGTTTATACTATTGCAGAATTTCCAGGACGTTGAGTTCATTGATATTATTCTAACTGTCTTCAGGTGTTTTGGATGAACATATGCCTGCATTCTGCTCACGTTACAGATTATCCTAATTGCAGAAAAGCAAAAGCTTTGAATACCATAACTGATCTGCCCTTTTTTTTCTTTGGCTCCTTTTCTTGTTTGTGTAGAAGTATCAAAGTGAATCTTAGTGTTGACAGAGCTGTGAATTTTGGTGGAGTAGGATATTTGACATACTATATGTTTTGGTTTTTAAGGAGTACATGTTTGAAATTAATTTTGGACTCCAGAGAAGTCAAGTGAAAGAAATTAAAACTAATGTCTTAGGGCCTTTGGGCTCAGTGTCATTTATTAGGTGTCCAAATTCTATTGTACTCCTCAATAGCCTTTATTAAAGATAGTAAAAGTTTTCATTAATTTAAGTACTAGAGATATATTGGTTTGGTAACTGTAATTGAGGTGGTGTTTGAGAGAGTGAGGGCTGAATTTGGAGGACACCATTATTTATGAGAAGAAAAGCGTTCTGTCTAATAGTTAGGTACTGTGCTATTCTTTGTTGTGATAGCTGAATGGTGAATTGCAATAAAATCAAGTTGATGATTGGAATTGGAAGTGGATTTTGAAAAAAAAAAAATTCAAATAATTGTGTTGATCAAGTTTCTGTCACTCAAATAGAGATAATAAATGATAGATACTTCCCCCCTTTCCCCAAAACAAAAAAGAAAAAGAAAAAAAAGAAGCAAATTGCTGCTGAGTGGTGTAAAAGCTTCCACCTATCTACACTTGTAGCAAATGATAGAGTGAGTGGTCTACAATGTAGATGTTCTTATTCTGTGTCAAGTTAGTAGGGAACTAATGACACACTCAAACACACATTCAGGTACATAGTTTAAATGTTCTCAATACACCTTAAACCTGTTAGCCACCTAGGGAAAATGCTTTTCTTAGTGTATTTCATGGAAAAGTAGCATCCCATAATATGGATTTTCAAAAACTCTCTTTTGTTAGGTAGAATCCATGACTTCACTCTCCATCTTACTCTTACGAGGGAAGGAAGGAGATGTTACTTGCAGTGGAGCTCGTTGAATTTTCAAATATAGGATTTGTGTGTGTGCGCGCGCGTGCGCGTGCGTGTGTATGGAGAATAACGCTTTCTGAGATTGCATTTTGGTTCCTTTTTTATTTGGAAATTGTCTAGTGAAATTTTTTTGGAGGAAACTTTCTTTCAGGCTTTCAATTTGATTTTTATTAGATTATAGTGCTTAAGCTTCCTGATCCTGGAAATTTATTGTATTTTTGCTATTTTTATGATTGATTACCTTCAAGTTTTCCATAAATTCCCTAGTTTGTTGTTCAGGTACCTGTTACTTTCAGGTTCTGTTTTATCAATTACAATGTAATGCTTTAACACCTGTGCAATTGAACTATGTGCATGACTAGAATTAACATGGGATACTGTATCTGTTTGTACAGGAAGACAGTGAGAAGACTGGTAAGGTGACATCCGCCGGGATGTATTTTTTACATTTTCAAGTGTACAGAATGGATTCAACTGTGAATGCTGTAAGCATTTACTGCAATCTCTTTATCATTGTCATCATCATTATTTTGAGTGGGGTTGGGATGTGGGTAAAAAGTTTCCATCTTATCATTTCTGAAGTATTGATATCAATCATTCTGCTGTTGCAGCTAGCGATGGCTAAGGACCCTGAAGCTGCTTTCTTTAAAAGGTTGGAAGGTCTTCAACCTTGTGAGGTCTCAGAACTAAAATCCGGCACTCATATATTCGCTGTTTATGGTGTGAACTGATTATATTGTTCCTTCATCTTTTTATTATAGGCTAGTTGTGTATTAGAACTTGGTCCAATTTGTTACATGACTAACTCTGTGATCTGTTCAGGAGATAATTTTTTTAAGACTGCTACCTATACAATCGAGGCTCTTTGTGCAAAGACATATGAGGACACGACAGAGAAGCTGAAGGAGATTGAGGCTCAGATTTTAAGAAAGAGAAATGAGCTACGGCAATTTGAGACGGAATACAGAAAGGTGGAGATCCTTCTGCCTGTTCTGGTCATGATTTTGAATAGTAGGTAGTTGGTGATACAGCTTACAATTTTGATGTAATGTTTTGTAGGCATTGGCGCGCTTTCAAGAAGTGACCAACAGATACAGTCAGGAAAAGCAGTCTGTAAGTTATACCTTCTCATTATCCTCATAATTCCCTTTTCACAAAGGGTGTTGTGAATGCTCTATCTCACACACACACACACACAAAATGCACACGTGTAAGTTCAGCATGGTAGGAGAATAATAAGACTTCTTTATTCTAAGGGTTAATGAGGCAGGCAATTTATTATGTTCATATTTGATATTGACACATTTATTGTTTATTTTATATTTTCATTAACCTGCACTGCAATCTAGCTCAAATTTTGAAACTTTCTGTTGCATATATATATATATTTTCTGATATTAAGTTACAATCTTAATGATTAAGTTCCAAATAATGGAATAAGCTCTGTGTTTTTCTTATTTCTCCATCTTTAGTCCCGTATTTTTGGTGTTAGTAATTAAATGGTTGAAATGATGCTTTACCATTGGTACCAATATTACTCAAATCAAACTACATGGTGTTTCTCTTATTTCTTCATGGGACCTCATTTGGATTTTGCAACTCAGGTGGATGACCTACTGAAACAGCGAGACAATATTCATTGTTCATTCACTGTAACCAAGGTAGTCAATAGTAGTGGGAGTGGCAGTGGTTTAAGTAATGGGAGTGGTAGCAAAATTGCGGGTGAAGATTCGAAGGCCGAGAGTCCAGTGGATGATGGAAGCTCCGATGGCAAGGATAAGTCAGGTAAAAAGAAATGGTTTAATCTTAACCTGAAAGGAGCTGATAAAAAGCTTGGTTGAGAAGGTGTTTGGGTTATTTTTTCTCTTTGGTATTATATGTGTTTGAAAATCCATCCATACATTCAAATGTTTGGGCCTTTGGGGTGCCGCATACAAAGGCTTTCCTTGTATGCCATGCCCAATTTTTCTGTCATCTAGCTTCCACCGAGGTTACTCATCATTGGGTTTTAGGTTCTGTAAAAACATGTGAAATTTAAAGGTATGTGTATTAATATCTTTGTACTCACGATGCCATTAAGTGAGATACTCATCCAAGTTCATGTAGCATTCTGAACATATTAATTTTGATATTGAAATTATAGATTCATTTGTTTGGTTTTGTTGTAAGAATGAATTCTTCACTAGTTTTACTGCTGATGTTTTAAATCTCAACCTGACAAGTATTTGCGGTTTTGCTGAAAGAAAAGCACTTTTATGAAAAAAATAGAAAAAAACGAATATAATTCTATAGAGTATAGACACATCCGAAATATCAACCAATTTTTAGAAAATGCTCTATAAACAACTGGATGTGAAATTGGGAAATTTTGGAACCATAATTACAGACTGTCCCGAATCCCGATGGACCTAATCCAATAGGCAGTACTTGACTTGCTAATATGGGCAGTCGTAATTAGAAGCGTCATCTCTGCATCGTCGTGGAGACCAGTACCACCAAATGAGTTGTCCTTTTATACCCCCCTCCCCAAAAAAAAAACCATTGAGTTGTCACGTCTGTGATTATTATCCTAGCATTTGTGTAAATTACATAATTCATCTTCTAGTTAATCTTAAACTAATCCTTAAAATCTCAGTACTTTTACAGTTCGTTTGAATTAAGGGGAAAAAGAGAGGGAGTAGAATATAGTTGACTAAAAATCAAATTAACTTCTGGTAATTTTACTTTGCCCTCATTCTTACCTTTCAATCTAAATAAGCCATTAATTAGTATCCTAATTCTTAGATTGTTTCAATTTGTTTTGTTATTTATTTTGAAAAAGCATTTCATCATTGAGTAACAGCTAAATATTAAATAAAAGTAACTAAAAAATTAAGTTGTATTTGTGACTAATTGGAGTACTTAAAAATCTGTCACATAACCAGGGTACCAGGTAGTGTTTTAGTAGGGGAAAAAAAAAATCAGCAGTAATCCAATTGTATTTATCTGCTGGGATCTTTTTAAGCCATTTTGTAAGATTCTTTTGGTGCTAAAATACTGTGATCACATCAAAATATTTTTGGTGTTTAGACAGGTTATAATTACAACTCATTTAAAATTTTGCTACTTTTTTCAATAGTGGCTCACTGAGGGAATAAATTGAAATTTTTTAAAATATCATCGTTTTAATTTAAACTTTTTCAAATTTAAGGCTTTTAATTTAAACCATCCCCACATTATAGGGGGGCTTATGTAAATTACCTTAACATTTACTTATTTTGGTTATTGAAACTTGAAAATTATCTAATTTTTAATGGATTGTTTGGATATTTATCTGAGGGGAAAAATAAACTAAAATGAAATGGATTAAAAAGGCATAAGTGTTTATGATATATATATATATATATATATATGTATGTAGGGACACGATTTTAGTTGGCCCGATCCTGGATGGTCAAGCCTTGGCCCAAAAAATCCCACACAATGAATTTTTGTAGAGTGTGGGTTGAAGAACTTGGTTCCAGTTGGCTTAAACGGTTCGTTGCATGGGCCCAGGAGATATAGAAACAAGAATGAAGAAAGTGGATGTAAAGGGGGGAATTTTATTCATGGGCATGCATTCGTACAGTGAAATTTTGCTCCTCTGTTCCTTCTCTCCTTTTTTCCTCCATTCCCTTCTCTTGGGGGACTCTTACATATTATATAGACCATCTTTTATCATCTGGGCCTTACACTTGTTGATCATCCAAACCCCTACTTGAGCACCTGTCTCATCAGACACCCTTATCAGTTCTTTGTGAGTTGCAGTGACCAAGGTAGCACTATTCAGGGGTCTTCTTTTCATTAATGCGGCCAGGAGAGTAGCTATGGTACATTTAATGTGGTGGTGACAGCCTTTACTGGGATATTTTGGGACTCCTTTCTTTTTACGTGCTTGGAGGGAGGACTACAGTAGCTGGGATGCACCTTTGACCTGGATTTTGGAACGTCCGAGGAGGAATTACTCCTCGGACGTGTTCTCTTTGCTCCAGTGGGCCTGAGTAAGGATTCTGGGCTGCGACGTTGCCTCGGACAGAATGGTCCTCGGACGGGCTCAGGGCCCAACCAACCTATTATTCTGGGCTGATCCCCACAATATATATATATATATATATATATATATTATTTTTTATTTTTTATTTTTTATTTTCTCTATAGCAAGAGGGAGGGGGATTTTGATTACTCAAGTTCTCAATCATTGAAGAACGAGATAGTACTATTAAACAATTAACCTCATAACATTTATGACTTTTGTTATATATCAACTATATATAGTTTTATAAATCAACCAAGGCACTACTAGAATAGTTGTGTTGTAGAAGAATATAGTATGATTGAATGTCAAAAAGTATTATAACTTTTACATTTGGTTATATGATTGCAACTCTTTAAGTAACCCAAGTTGGTTGTTCTGTAGCAGGCTTTTTATTTTTATTTTTATTTTAATTTTTTTGGGGGATGAATATGAATTTTATTCAACTAACTCTAAAGCGGCATATTTAGCCCGTTCTTTTTGTTGGTGTGCTTGTGTTCAAACTTCAAATATAAGGTTTTTATCTATATCATATGTTTGATGATGGTAAATTATTAATTACAGATTCTTTTTTCCCAAAGTCAAGCCCATGGCAAAAAGCTTTAAAATATTGAAAGATTGTTATATGAGGTTACGTATTTTAGGGGGTGAAAATAATATGCTGAAAACTTACCCTTAGGTTATTGGAGCCTTTGTGATCGAGTTGCTTAAAGTGTTGATATATGAAATTACAAATTAAATAATATGTTAATTCAGTCGTTACCACATAGTGCATTAAGACGCTATTGACTATTGAATATTGATGGAAATATTTCACTGCAATGTTCATCCAAGTCAAGCTCAAGTCACTTTCTTCTTGATGTCTTTTCCTTGAAAATCATTTCCATGTGTCGTCGAATGATTATGAATAAAAGTCCTTGCATATGGTTTTGGTTTAGCGGTTCACTTCTTTTCGACCATATAAATTTGGTGGTTCTCAATAAATGTATTCTTTGTCAAATTGAAACTTGAAAGAAAAAGGTTTTATTTTATTAAATTAAATTGTAGATTTCACTCTAAAGTCGTGCTTGTTACTGTTTTCAATTTAAATTTATTTCAGCGCCCATCTAATACATTGTATTTGCATGTCTGTGTAAATGATATATAATTATATATAGTAAAAAAAAAAAAAATCTTTGTTTTTGAAAAAATTTGTATCTTTTTATTTATTTATTTTTCCTTGCTAATTAAGTAATTTGAAAGGAGATCCATAAATCATATGGTCAACTTCACTTCACAAAAGGGTATTTTAATTCCTAATAAAATTTAGACACGTAAAGAATTATAATGTCCTGTCAAAACCAACAATAAAAAAAAAAATTCATCAAATGGATCTCTCTTCTCCGTGGTTGGACAGGTGGAATATCTTAAAATTTTCCAGTAAAACGTGCACATGGAACATTATATAATCCAACTTGATTTTGGCATATGTACTAAACAATTTGTCTCTACCTATGAATTTAAATTTTAATGATCACTGACTAGACGTTCAACTACCTCAATCATGTTCAAGTGTAAATATTATAAAAGGCCTTGTATTATTAGTAGTTTCCCAATATAAAATTAATTCTAATGAGATTTCAATTAAGAAATTTAATATGTGAAAGCAATTTGGACCCACCATTTGAAGTGGGTCCTACGGCTAGGATATTGATAAAGAATTTGGCAGGATCCAACGGCCAGGAACACCTATTTTTCAATATTTATTTGAGGATTTCCAAATCGATCACTATTAATCACAGTTTGATTGTCGCTTTTGACCAATTATCATGGTCCGCTTGTTCTATGTGACCACCACATATCCATCGGGTTGAAACAGTATATTTTGTGTATTTGTTTTATGGAGTACGTCTCTAATAAGCATATGATTTATATGTTTATGAGAACCAATCTCTATAAGATGAGCACATAAAATTGTGACTGACACAATTGTTATTGTTGCTACAATTTTCTCAATTGGGTCATAAAATGAATTAGTTTTATCAAATTTAGAAGTCTATACATCAAGGAGCTAATTTTGGTAACTCATAAACAAGTTGTGTATGGTAGACATTGCTGTAACCACCAAAAATTATTTAAACAATGATACAAGACATTGTTTCTTATAAATGATACCAACACAATAGATTAAACACAACAATAATGATTCTACTAATAGACTTGAAAACAGTCTTAGGTTATCCGTTTGGGGACTAATTTAGCCACCTTGGGCAAATTATAAAAAAAAACAAGTAGATAGCTTGATAGACACATACAACTTAGTTGAACTGCATTTAAAATCAAAACAACTTGTCTTGACTTGTGTTGAATCTAAACCCATTATTGTTTATGGTTAAGACCATTTTGTATCTACTTGGACTTTTCCAAGGGACAAATTCCTCCAGAATTCTGGGATTTGTTTATCTAAGGTTTTTTTTTGGTTAAAATAAGCACATGATGTAGATTAAGGAAATGCCTAACTCTCTTCCTTATAAGACCAAGTCCAACATGCATATAAATACTGTTTCTTTTTATTTATATTGCGTTTAAGTTAGATTCCTTGGTTCACTTTCAATGGGTTTATGTCTACCATGCCACTGTTTCTACATGTGGAAGCTGACTTTGCAGGCAGTCCCGTCCCAAGTGGTAGGTTTATTGCCTCGGAATGTAGCAAAAGTGAAAGCCCATTCCGTTTTTGTTTTTTAGTTTTTTTCTTGGAAGTAAAAAGGACATAATGTCCTTGCATCCTTCATGTGAGGCATGCTGTTAGGAGAAATAAAATCTAGAGTAACAGATATCCACGAAAAAGATCAAAAAGTTTATGGAAATTCCACATAGAGCTTAAAAATATAAAGGCCGACTTAATTGATTATGTTCCTCTAGCTAGCTCTATGTATGTCCACCTAATTACACTCTTATTTTGTTTCTGTAATTCCAATACCTTTTTTTTTAAAATTTTTTTTTTATTTTTTTTTATAAAAATCTAAATTGAATCTTTCTTAATCTTATCCCACTTATTGTAAGAAAGAATTTTTTTTTTTTTTTTTTAGTATTTATTTTTGGAGTTGCAAGTGAAGAATTCAAACATCTCTTCTCAAGGTAAGTGGCAAAAATTAGAAAGAGGAATATATTTGGTTGATATGGATAGATTAATTGGCTATAACCCATGTGGCATGAGAAGTTGTGCAACTAGAGCTTAGAGAGGGCTGATAGTGTAGTAAGCCAAAATAAAAATTTAATGTTTTTGTCATATCATGTGCAGGTGTTCCCCAACTATGTGTGGCTTTGGGTTAGATGTAATGTGGGTGTTTATGTAGCCGTCCGAGTGTCTCACTTTATTAGCAAAGCCAAAGCACATTTAGTTTGTCTTATTGATTGACCAAGATCACCTCTCTCCAAACTCATTTCACGGGTACTTCCATTTGTGTATTTTAAAATTGGATGGAATTCATAGCTATATATGCCTTATTTTAATGTAGACATTCTAGATGTAATCTAAGCTTAGCTCTCTCTCTAGGTTAGATTATTGTTTGATGCTATATAATTAAATTTACTTACAGGGGGTGAGAGAGAGAGAGAGAGAGAGGGAGAGAGAGAGAGTCACTTCACAATTCACATGACTTAAAGCTAACTCCACCCAACCTCCACCTTTTTATTTTAAAAGAAGTAGGTAGTGTCACTTGGAATACATGGAGGGGCTAATTGAGTCAGACCCACATTTTTTGGGATTGTTTATAAATGCTTTGAACATATCTATAAAAGGGATTTCAACTTGAAAATTAAGTCACATTGAGGGTTATCTTTTTATCCTTTTTGGATCCTTCCAAAGTAATGGTTGCAAAAAGAAACAAAGATGATTAGAAAGTTAATGGAGTTCTAATATGATAGGATCATGTCTGAAATAATCTATACTTAAAATATTAATATATTTTTTGTATCATTGGCTAAATTTCCTTGATAAGCACAACTTAGTGGGCCATCCTCGCGATTTGGGCGATCTTAAAACGATAATATCGGCATCACTTCAATCAACAACAAAAGAAAGAAAAGCATGATTAAGGCTCCTAAAAGTGTATTATATTAGATGGTGGAAAACATTACAAAGTTTGCAAAGAAGCTAAAAAAAATAAAAAATCCATTCTTAATAAGAAGACAGTTGTTTTTATTAATCAACAAGATTGGGCAAGTATGATTGGACAATTCCCTCACCACCCTATACTACATACTTCAATTCAATTCTTTCTTTTCTTTTTTGTGAGTGTGAGAAAGAGAGAGATAGGTTTTCAATGTAGGGTCCAATTTGCCTCAAAACTGGCACATGTGGTCCCAATGTGCCTCAAATGTGCGCGGGACCTACATGAGTTTTGTTCAAACAGTGAGGGACCAATTAGATGAAACCTCCTCACATGTGTTTCGAGAGAAAACCTTGACCCCTATCTATCATCTATCATCTATGTTCATCCACTCCCAAACAAATTGATAACACACTGCTCCCACTCTATTCTTCTTCTACCCAGCATGTTTCAACTTCCAACTTACTCAGCTGTACTGCTTTAAAACCTAAGGACTTTTCAAACTAGAAAAATAATAAATAATAAATAATAAATAATATATACTTTTTATGTTTAAACTCTAATTTGAGTTTGACCCCTCACATTTTCTGATCCCTTTGAATCAAAGAAAATTCACATTTGAGGTATAATTAATTAGATAAAAAGTAATGAGATTTATATATAGTGAAGAATTTCTTGAGATTAGCTCTTTTTTTATTATTATTATTTTTACATTAAAAGCCTTGGATGAAAGACAATTCATACATATATATAATGAAGCCAAAAATTAGAACTAGACTTATTTGGCCACCTCTGTTCCCAACAACCCCTATAGCAACTCTTTAACCTTTACGAGTATGACACTATGACTACACACATTAATTTTGAGAAGGTCACTTCAATGCGTTTTAATTTCTTTTTGAGCTGAGACCAACTACTTGATCCCCATGTGGCGTGAGAATGGCCCCAACACTGGTTTTTTTTTCCTAACCTTCTCCATCTCAGGAGTGAGAAAGACCCAAAGAGCTAGCAAAATCATTGGATCCACAACAAAAAGCAAAAAGGTGGTTAGGTTTTGTAGTAAACATTTTTCAATACTAATTAATGGAGATCCTAATCTAAGTCCTAAATCTATGTGCATTATTATGATTTCAGACCACCAATAATCCCATGTTAGGGACTTAAAAATATGGGCCCCACGTTAATTATAGATGAATGGGTCATCACAACCATCCCATTTCTTACCTGCTTAAACAAATTTTGATGATTTGAAAATTTTAGTGAAATATAGAAAAAAAGTATAATATCTATAAGCTTGCATCACCCGCTGGCCGCCATGATCCGCGAGTTGACATCTGGTTTTACCAATCATATAGCTTAATATATTGATAAACTATATTCTTCTCCCAAAAAAAAAAAAAATGATAAATTATATGTGAGTTCTAGTTAGTTATTGTGCAGCAAGTTTTAAATCCTATTATAGCTATACAAAATTGAAAATGCAATTGAAGTCTAGACTTAATAGTAATGAGTAATTATTATGAAATAGACACCATAAGTTTTAAATCCAACCGAATCTATAAAAAATATAAATATAGAAATATATATTTTATATATAAAAATTGACATCTGATCGGCACGTTGGCATCTGATTTTACATGTCATATTATCATTATTAATTAATGGTAGTATTTAATTAATTAGGTGAATATGTGGTAAGTTTTTATTGATGAAGTATAGAGTGGAGCAGAAAAAGTGGAACAAAAGATTTGGATTCATTATATTAAGCTTCATTGATAAATATACATGTGAGTTATAGTTAACTCAATTTGTAAAATCTGCTTCACAAAAAAAAAAAAAAAAAATGATGTTTTGACTTAATAGTAATGTTATCGATAAATTTTAAATCCTATAATATTTAGACAAAAAAGATACCAATTGAAGTATTAACTTAATGGTAATAAATAATTATTAATTTATTGTGAAATAAACGCTAGAGATTTTAAATATTATTGCATTTATAAAATATATAGATATATAAAAAATAGTATATAAAAATGAACTGCACCTGTTGATGGTGGTGTTGATGATTAATTATCCGATCTAACGGTCGAAAATGGTAAAAGCATTCACCTCCAAAGATGATCCAGATAAGGGGGATGATGGGAATTTGATTATATGGGAAAATTTGACTAAGTAATAAGAAGGGTTTGAATAGAAGACACATGAGAAAGAGGGGACAAGGTGGGTCATGTTTGGAGTTGTGATGAAGACTTTGGAAAGAGCTTTTGAAATAACAACAATTCATATTATTATGCTCTTTAAGTGGGAGATTACAAAGCCAAAGCTCTCTCTCTCTCTCTCTCTCTCTCTCGTAGTTAGTAAGATTCGGAGAGATCTCTCCCTAAGAAAGAAAACCAATATAGAAATATAGATTTCAACGTCAATCACGCAAACATCCTAAACAATTATTCATCATCATCAACACGTAATGGTGGGGTCCAATTTGTAAGTTGTAAACACACCTGAACATTCATATTCATTCATTTCAAGCATACACTAGAATGAAAATTATATATATATGATAACCTTTCAAACAAGCTAGTATAATAACTTAAATATTATGTATGTGTCTTTTATGGCCGATCTAGCTTCCCTTGTTGACTTTATTAACAAAACTGCCATCATTTATATAGTAGAAAGAGTGAAAGGGTTGTTGTAATGTGAAACATGAGTATCTACTTCAAGATATGCAAGATAAATACGATGGTGACACATGGGCCATGCAGAAGTGATTAATAATGGGACAGACGGTGTTAGATCTGAGTTCTTTATCTCTCTCTCTCTCGCTCTCTCTCACTCACTCTCAGTTTATATATATATATATATAAAGAGAGAGAGAGAGAGAGAGAAAACCCTGGAAATGAATACTATGAAAGTGCTGCATGCATGGATGCTTTGACTTTATTTGTGATTGAGAGAGAGTGTGAGAGTGAGAATAGTAGTGTTGTTAGTGGGTACCGGTGTCGGCTCCTAAGATTGAGCCAAGAGAGAGAGAGAGAGTGAGTGAGTGAGTGAGGGAGTGGAGACTAAAAATGGAAAATAAAATTACAACAGGGAATGTGACAGAACTCAACTGTGAAATTTTTGGACATTTTCTGGTAGCTGCAGTAGGAACAGAGATTATGGGAGTTTCACTGAGTCTCATTGGAGTTTGTTCCACTTCCACCATACGTCTGAGGTTACCCCATGTGAGATTGCAAAATTACCCTATTTTCGATAAATGTGTAATAACCAGATCTTTTAAAATCAACCACATGTTGAGATGACTGTCAGAAGTGAAAAATATTTTTTTGGGTAAATTTTTTTTTTTAAGGTACTATTAATGTAATTTTTCCATTTGGACGTGACTATAGTAGTAATTTAACAGTTTTCAGACTAAAGAAGCTCCACTACTTGTTGATGAGCTAAGTAAGCAGCTTGCAGGTGAAATATAAAAAACCACAACACGCTGCTAGCTGTGGGGAGACTTGAACTGGAGGCATGTTGGCCCGCCTTTGCCACTAGGTTGCCAATGTGTTGGCAAATGATGAACAATTACTTTCAAATAAATTTATCAAATTTTCTTGACTAATTAATCATATCAAAATTATGGTAAAAGTTATGATATAAAAATTATTTCACAGAATTTTTCATTGACAACTTAA
Source organism: Quercus lobata (assembly GCF_001633185.2). NCBI lineage: Eukaryota > Viridiplantae > Streptophyta > Magnoliopsida > Fagales > Fagaceae > Quercus > Quercus lobata. Next base: position 40,568,014 of record NC_044904.1, read on the forward strand.
TGGAAGGTTGGTTCTGAAGCAATGTTGTGGAGAAGCCTCAGGCGTGGCAAGAGCAATATTATAAGAGTTACGTGTCCTGCATGCAATGGCTGGAGGTGTGATCAACTGAGTTTTCTCTTCTGTTTTTGCGAACATCAACTGAGTTTGAGTAGAGCAAATTATTCTAGGTTCGCATTTTTTATTTGAACCAAGAAATTTTCTAAACTTCTGATTGATCATCTTACCAAAATTTGTATCATCAATGACTGAAGCTAGTGGCTTATTCCTCCAAAAAGAGGGGCCAAAATAAAAATTAAAGTAAGAAAAAGGCAAGTGGCCCATAACATCCATTGTTTTTTCTGACCTAATTTCATCAAGTTCCCCAACTTAGTGGACAAGGCAGAGAAAGGAAAAAAAAAAAAAAAGTGGGTATGGAATGGTACAATTAGACCCACGGAGGGGGTGTTACCAAGTTAGTGACGCCAATTCAACGGTTCATATGAATTTTGATGCTGCCAAACTGTCGAAGTTCACTGAATTTTGAAGTAATACTATATGTTGTGATTGGTCAGAAACACAAAAGAAAGGGGGAAAAAAAAAATAACCAGAAGCAGCTTTGACTCGAGTAGACAAATCCAATCATTTTATACCTCGACCCGTACTATACTCTCATCACATGCATCACATTCCATCCCCATTACCCACTTCATTAATAAACAATAAACAATACGTTTACCGATCAATGTATAATTATGATCAAATAGTTTTTCAACCAAATATTTAAGACCAAATGGGGCATTATTAAAAATCAAGAAGAGGGTAATCTGGCAATTTAACCCTAAACAAAAAGAGAAAATGGAAAGAAAGAATCGGCAAATCAAGTATAATATTCTTCAAAGGGCCCCCCCGAGTGTTCTCGGGTCGTGTTCCCAAAATTACACACTTTCTTCTCCTTGGGATGTCCGCAACCATCTCTCTCTCTTTCTCTTTCTATCTCTCTTTCTTGCCTCTACACTGTGTACACATTATCAAAACCTTTTTATCTTGTATATATACCCCACACATGCAACAACTCTCTTAACATCCTCATTTTCCATCTCTCTCTCTCTCTCTCTCGCTCTCTTTGTTACACACATGGCAGAGCTAGACTACCAAACAAAACCAAGCAATAACACTAACACCACCACCAGCACCACACGCTTAAAACTCTTTGGCATCAACGTCCAAGAAGATGAAGACCCAGTAGATTCCACCAAATCCCCATCTGGGTCATCGGAATCAAGCTCTTTCCCTTCCTCCGGTGACCGGAAATACGAGTGCCAGTACTGTTGCCGAGAGTTCGCAAATTCACAAGCACTTGGTGGGCACCAAAACGCTCACAAAAAAGAGAGGCAACAACTCAAACGTGCCCAGTTACAAGCCACTCGAAACGCCGCCGTTGCCTACGTCCGCAACCCCATAATCTCAGCTTTCGCTCCGCCACCTCACCTCCTCGCTCCGCCTGGCTCCGTCGTAGTCCCAGGTGGCTCAGCTCAGCCTTCATGGGTGTATGTCCCACGCGCCGCACCGCCCTTCCACGTGTCACATGGGAGCGTGTTCACAAATAATGGTAATGGTGCTGTTAGTGTTATTTCCAGTAGTAATAGTAGTAATAGTACGAGTGGTAGAGGAGGAGCAGGGATGTTATCGTATGGTGGTGGTGTAGGGGATTCGTCTGCATTTTCCATGGGCTCTCAGGTAGTACAGGCCCGGACCCATAACAGGGTTGATGGGCCATCGTTGAGTAGGTTCTCCAAAGGCGATGGTGGGCCCAGTTTTGATGAAGCATTGGGCTTGGACTTACATCTCAGCCTTGCTCCGGCTGCACCTTAGGCTCGGCTCATCTTGCCTTGACTTGAATAGATGTTTACCAAGTGGTTTGGGTTTGGCTCCACTCACAAGCTTTGATGTTTATCATCTCAAATCGGATCTTGTACATTTTTCCACAATTATTTATTTATTTTTTTTTTCTCTTAAGGAAGTGATTTGGATAGCACATTGATCATTAACCATACTTTTTGCAGTTTTCTTTTCTTTTGAGTTCTTTCTTTCTTATAAGTTATAAACCTACCCTCACACTAATTATTTTATGCATTTTGTGTGTGTATTATCTCTCTTATAACATGTAAATTTCACACCGTTGTGGGACCTACGTGTTATGACTTATCAAAGAGATGATGTATGTGACAGATTCACAAAAATACATTACAATAATCCAATGGCATCAACGCCATTCAATAGGGTTTAATTTTGAAAGTTGAATTTTTTTAATTTACACTTAGAGAAAAATGAATAATTACTCTAATTAATTTACTTAGTTACATTATTTGTAAAGAATCCCAAAAAGTAAACTATATAAACAAAATGTACAAAAGGAAGATGTTAATTTTTATGATTTTATGCACAATGATTAGTATTTCCCATCATTTGAAACCGCATAATTTTTTGGAGAAATTGAGACTAAGCTATAACTTAACTCATTAGAGATAGCCTTTTCAGTCTCTTTACAGTCTAGACTACTGATGCATTAATTTCTTAATCGGTAGAAAGGAGAGCTAAATGTTTATACTTGTCTCACAAATTTGTTATAAAGTAACAGTTTAATACACCATTTGGTTGCTATAAAAGAAAAGTAAAAAAGAAAATTAAAGGAAAAGAAAAGACAGATACTTGGAAAAGAAGGAAAACAAAGGGAATTTATACATGTGAAATTTTAGCTTCCTTTTTAGATCGGAAAAAGTACAATGAATAAAAAGGAATATTTGATAATGTTCGCTAAGTTTTTCTGGATGTTGTAAATGGTTCTAAAATTCTGTAATTTGAGATTTACAATATTAATTAATCTCACAATGAACTAAATTCTGTAGTTGTTGAAGTGAGTCTTCTACTCGTGGAAAATTGGAGTGTGATATTCTTCAAAAAGTCGACGTTTGAGGCATACTAAAAGTATTTCATTACCTACTAAACTTTTTGAGGCATATAAACTTATTATTGGGGCAAAAAAATAATCTTAGTGTTAGGTTCAAATTTGAAGTAATAATAACTAATCATCTATAATTTGTTGTAAAAATGTTGTAAAAAGATTTTGGAACCTTTATATACGGATATATCCCATGATTCTAGAGAATTTAGTTGAAACTTGAAACATATCATGGAAATTGCAAAAGCAAATCAAAGGGTTTTCCAATGGTACACAAACTTTTTTTATTAAATTTTGTGTATCATACTTATATAATATTAAGTCTTAACCATTCATCTATATTATAAAATGGATATTAAATAAGAAAATATTTATATTAACGTTTAAGATTATATATGTATGGTACATATAAAAAAATGTATATTGTAGAATATATCATCAAAATGAAATATCTGAGGACAATGTCAAAAGGATTATTTTACAATAATAGTTCGTTTTTAATTGGCCAATTGACATTTTGTAGTAATTCTAACAGAGAGACTTTAAGTTAGAATCCATTTTATCCACTTAAAATGTAAAATAAATAAAAAAATTTTAATTGTGGATCTTTCTAATTACATTCTAATTTTAGCAAAGTATTTTTAAATTTTAAATACACTTAAATTTTGTGCCAAGTACCATTCCAATTATATTTTAATTTTGTGTCAATTCTCTTCACATGCAAACTCATAAATCTAAATTTAGGAAATATAATAAGAATCATATATAATTTATCAACCTTTTTTATTTTTTATTTTTTTATTTAATCAGGAAAATTTATTATCCTTCTATGTAATATTGTAAATGAATGTAACATATTCCTCCATAAAAAAAATGTGTTCCTTAAAAATTAATCGTCTTTTTAATAGATTCATAACAAATAAATTTTTATAACTTCTTCAAAAAAAATAATAAACATGATCTAAATTCATTAATTGTATACATCACAATAAAAAAAAAAAATGTTAAAATCTAAGAATACGTAACTAGTTCGATAAATTGCATTTTTTTTTTTTGGGTATTAAAATGGAGCCAAAAAAATTACATACTCTAATTAATGATATCCTTATAAGGTTCTTTAAAAATAATGAAATAATGGCTTTTTTTGAAGTTGGTAAAAATTCAAAAAGGTGTATGATTGTGGTGATTCTTAATTATGATTGTAGTGATTCTTCATATATATATATATATATATATATATATATGATTATAATGATTCTAAATTATATCCATGCATATATAAGAAATTATAAACTCGATAGTAGTACTATCATCCAACAAAGAACATTGTACTTAATATATTTATTTTAGGTGTTTTTTAGATCTCTTGTTTGTAAATCCAGGAGGTTATTTGCAGTAGCATTTTGTTTCTTTTTAGAGCGAAAATTATCATCATTAACACTATGTAGTCATTACCCCTAAAAATGTCAAGTTGTAGAGACACTATTATTGTGATCTTGTCTTTAGCTTTAGCCATGGGATTTTTAGCAATTTGGCGAGACAAGGTGGGTTTCTCCATTCCCATCGCCATCCCCATCCCCATCTAGGCAACTAGAGTCTAGAGGCCCATCCTCATGACTAGCTTAGGACAAAATATTAATTAAGACTTCAAGGGTGGCTCTATCGATGTCTAGTTTAAGCTATAAGAGTATTAATATCCGGAAATGCCAAAAAAAAAAAATATATATATATATATATATATATATATATTTTACATCCTTAAACGTCACTTTATCTACTTTATCAGCTCATTTTACAACTCACCTCATATCTTAGTTTTTAATTTTACATACAATTTAATAAAATAATACAAACTACCTAATAAAATAATAAAAAAGTGCTCTTCTCTCTCTTTTTCCTCCTTCTCTCTTTTTCTTTTTACACACAACCACAAGATTACAAAATTAATTTTTTCTGTAACTAGTGGGTCTAGTAACTTGGTTGTGGTATGCTTTTAATGGTTTGAATTGTATAATTTTTACACTCCCCAATACTAGTGCTCTAGGCACAATAAATTGTCACTCGCCAAAGGAAACAAAACATGCATGCATGATGCTTGGTTCTTTTGAATGATGGATATGAGTAGGACAAGAAGGATCATCTACTCCTCTGGTTCGAATCTATGAAGAGAATTTAACTCATCTCTTTGGTCATGATGTTTTTTCAAGAATATATAGTGAAACATGGGAAATAAATTAACTAGGTTATATAACATAAAATGAATATAAAAATATTGATTGTAATCATCTCTTGATAATGGGGAACATGCCTCAAGAAAGAAGCAAATATTCTACCAAAACTAGCTCTAATACCATCTCAATCCCATTAAAATTTTCATATAATATATAACATAAGTACAGTCTAAGTTCTTTGATGATTATGAGGATTAGTCAGCTTACGAGGGATTGGCGCTTAATTATCCTAGAGATGTAAAGTTGTACATATGACTAGTAATATGGGGTTTGGCTCCTCTTCATCACAAAAAGAGGTTATAGAAATTCAATTATTTTTTTATATGTTATTAAAATATTTCCTGTCAACACCAAACAACAATTAATTAAAGTTTATCATATCACCGGTATTAGTCGAGAGAGAAATTGTTGTACCATAAGACATCGCCATTTGGTGATATAATCCTGCTGAATTGAAATTCAATGTTAAAATATTTTTCAACGTGGCAAACTCTTTTTATTTTTGGACAACGAACAGAAACTTGTATAACGACATTCATATGGCTAATTTTCATTCGTTAAACTATTTATTTATTTATTTTTAAAATTTTTATTTATACAGTTCTCATATAATTTTTAGTATCTGTAATGTGATGGATTTGATATCCTGTTACGTTTTAAATAATGAGGATCATTTAGCCAATCCCAGTTGTATACTGTTAACTTTTCTAATACGATGTCGATTACAAGAAGAAACCTTGCAATATAATTATATCTTTATTTTTAAGCTGGAAGGTGCCGTAATACCAGGGAGAAAATGCAAGTTGTGATAAATATTTTTTCTTAAAAAAAAAAAAAAAGATTTGATGTGAAGTTAGCTAGACGAAACTGCAAAAATCGATCCGAACACTTTCTGCAATAAAATAAATATTGATGAATCAAATTTAATAACCTTGCTTAAGGCATGAAATCTGGGGGTATTGGGTAGGAGTAATTCTGGTTTGGGAGTCACTTTTCGTAACTGATGTAAAAGTAAAACAACAGACAGTCCAAACTTTCTATCAATTGAGAGGAATCTTAAGTCACAAACCCAAGAAGTTTAGAAGGTAAAAACTAAAAAGACATTAGCTAGTAAACCACGAAAGAAAGCTGAAGAGTAAATGACAATAAGTGATAGACTGACTTCCAAAATCCTCGAAGTCAGTGATAAAAAAAAAAAAAAGAAAAAAGAAAAAAAAGAACGAAATTTGACGACATGAAAAGAATCAATGTAGGGATAAAAAAAAAAAATTAAAGGCCATACTTCTAGGATCTACACTACTTTATTGATTTGAATTTAATATTTATGATAATTTCCTTTTTTGGTATAATTTTTGGATTAAAAGTTAGATCAATGTCTCGTTAGTTTTAAGATTTTTTTTTTAGTGTGCATAGATATAAATATATATATATATATATTTTCCATTTTCCTATTTTTAACTTAATTTTGTGCTTAACATAAACCTAAAAAAAAGAAAAAAAAAATCCTATTTTTGCGATAATACAATTTAGGATTTCTTAAATTTTTTTTGAGGTAGATTTATTCTATTTTTGTGATTTTCCCGTTGTCTCAATCACCCATCTGAAACCAAATTGGAATCCAAAGAGTATAACATCGCAATAAAACATTCATTTCCGTCCAAAATTTCCAAAATATCTTTCTACTTTGACTAATTTCTATGGCTAACCCTCATGGTTATTTTTAAGTTTTTAGGCTCCTCCATGTTCAAACTCTAAAGTCTTCAACTAATTGTGGGTCTAATATGTTAGTCTTTGAAAGGTCATATAAAATAGAATTGAAAAATCACAATTTTATAGTTTAACTTAATTATGCACCATATATTTCCTTCAATATTTTCCTCTTCTCCATTGAAAAAATTTGTTAAAAAAAATGTTAAATGTTAGTGATATTACAAATTTTACTACAAAAATATTAAACATTATTGTGTTGATTTTAAAATTAAAAAAAATTATATATATATATATATAAAATATTATGTTCATCAAGCATTAACAGTTTGTAGATTTTTTTTTTTTTTTTAAATATGCTAAAGTGTAAAATATTTAGCATTTTATTTAATTACTATCACTTATTCCTTTTATCAAGACTTTGTAAACGATTACTTTCAAAAGAGATTTGAGTGCATTCGTTATTCAATCTCAATGATCACTATAGACTATAAACAAATGTAATAAGTATAGGGTAAAGACTTGGACATGAGAATGAGGTACGAATCCAAGATGATAGACAAAAAAAATTACTTAGGTTAATAATGCATTGACAATGTGGTAGCTAGTCCTTTGGTTTGGCTTCTTCAACTTGCTAATTAGTTTTTTCTTCCTTTTCTTTCAAAAAATGACATGAATAGTTAAGCATTTAATTAGTAAGGATTGCAATGATTTTTATCTTTTGGTATAAGTCTCTTTAAATGTTTTACTTGGTGACAAAAAGAAAGTAAAATTCAAATGATATTTACCTTGATTTTTAGAAGAGAAATTAATTATAAAAGAAAGGAGAAAAGAGAGAGAGAGAAAAAAAAGTATATAAAATAATTCTAGATGCAAGAAAAAGATTTTATTATTATTTTATATTTACTTTTCCATTCTAGGAAGGTGAGACATCATTGCAAGGTTTCTAGTCCTCAATAACTCCAACTACCCCTCTTGATAGTTTGTTGGTGCCTTCTTTTCACCCAAACATTAACATATAATGTATTGACTTGGTGTTTGGAGTTGGAGTTGGAGTTGGAGTTGGAGTTGGAGGTGATGGGAATGTGGGGCCAATCACATGCAGACCAGTCTTGCCCAACAGTTTAAACTCTGTAATTTGATTGGATGAGGTGACATAAGTGTAGTGTTAAGTCAAACATAAATAAAAAAAAAAAAGAAAAAAAAAAGAAAAAGAAAAAAGAAGAAGCTTTCATTGTCTCCTATAATTAAGAGGGCTAATGTTAATGTTTAAAAAAAGAGTTGGTTGCTGTCCAAACACGAATGATTTTGAGAGATTTTGTTGGGGGATATAATGGGGAGAACAATTAATCTTACAAACGTGCTTCTTACAAATCAGCAACTAAACTCATTCTTGTGGGTTAAACAAAGCTTACGTGTAGCCATGAAAACAATATAAATATATATTTATATATAATGCATGCCAAGCCAGCACCAAATTGCATTATTCTAGAATTATTCCCACCCATATTTATATTTATATAATTAAACTTATCAAAATGGTCAAAATTAAAAAAAAATGGGTTCCTTCTTTCGGTGCAAAGTGATGAGTTTAGAAGTGCTAAAATGCTAATACTGCATAAAGTCGGTGCTTTAAGCACCAACTTATTTTATCATGAAATCATAAAAGGGAGCTTTGGCTGTTTCATTGGCCACATGGCCTGCTAATATCATTGGTCTAACCTAAATTAATTTTTCTATATGTATATATATATATATATATATGTAAATGGTTTTGGCTAGCTAATGAGGCCTAGAGGATTAGGATTCGACCTATGGTTTGTATGTTACACTTATATTTTCAGCTTATTTAATTAATTAATTAATTTTATATACTAACTTAATTTTTTTTTTTTTTTTTTTGCTGTTTTTAAGTACAACAGTTTATTTTTAAAATCCGATAAACTAATCCAATATATATGCACAAGATTTTTAAACTGATAGATGCATTTGGTTTTCCTTTTTAAACAATGATAAATGCATTTTTAAAATTTTGAGTTTGGTGACTGGTGTTTCATTAATTGAAGGAGAGATCTAGAGCATTAAAGTAGGGTGTGCGAGCATAATCATATATTTGAAAACTTGTGCACTTGAATATGTTTGTTTTTTCTTCTTTCTTTTGGGGCCTTTTTGACATATGAGAATAAGAGTACATAAAGAAAAGTATAACTCTCGGCGGTTGGTAAAGAGGAACTGAGAAAATCAAAACTGATTCCCACAACTTTTTTTTTTTTCCTTAAAATATAATATTATTAGCTGTGAGTTGGACCCATGAATTCAATTAATTGATATGGACATCCACTTCCAAAAACCAATCAAATCTCTATCTTAAACTCGGTCTCTAGTGGAAATCATCCTCTAAAAGAAGCTTAAATATATATATATATATATATATGTAATAAAATTGCATAAAGTAATTAAAAGCAAAGTGCTCAGGGTTGAACCATCCTTTCATTCCTTAGTCACCATGACCCAATGAAATTTTGGTCATATATATATATATATATATATATATATATAGTTAAGTAGTTCGCGTGTTCAAACATGATTGAACAACTTAATCAATTGCCCCTTAGTGGTCGATCGGGACCATATATATATGGAATGTTGTTCTCATTGAGGCAGTTAGTTTCTCTTTTTAATTTTTCTTTAATCTCTGATTTTGTTATAATATATATAAATACCCCTCTGATTGGTTAAAGGTTGGCCTTACTAAAAGATATGCAATCGGATTTGCTGTTAAAAAATTACTTCGAAGCATAACACAACCAATTGAGTCTCATCTTTAATTGCGTAGCTAGGCTTTTGCCCAAATTATGTGCTACGACTTGCAATGAAAAAGGTGGGTGATGTTACAACTGGAAGCTAGCGACCTTATATTGTAACATTTTCTTTTTTATTTTCCCTTCCTCAACTCCAGAGTTTGACTGGTAGGAGATTTAATTAAGGCAGTCTAATTGTTTTTTTTTTTGGTAGAAGACAGTCTAATTGTTAATCAATGCTGATACTGTTTATACATAATAATAATAATAATAATAATAATGGAATATTTGGAATTTAATAAAACCATAGTGTATTGTTACTGGTATTGGAATTTAAAATAGATGCAAGTGGCTTACTGAAAAGTTAACGATCTCATGAGAAATACATTTATTATCTCATCAGTTTTTTGCCATATATAATAATTAAAGAAATACATTTCATGTATTAATTAGTATGAGAAATTATACAGTCCTTTAGTGGACCACGACCTTATAATTTCTCAATTAGTACAAACTACAAACAAAAATTTTGAGTGTTATGGATACTCTCTTTGAACAGATGCTATTGGAATTTAGTGAAACCAGAGATCAAGTATCATCTGTGACTATATATTGGGATATGTACTTAAGTATAGATATTCAAGTGGTTTACCCATTTTAAAAGTTCGTGGCCTTTGCACTGACCTATTATCATGTCATGTGTACTATGTAATTATGTATTACTCTTGGAGTGATGATGATTTTTTTTGGGAAACCTTAGAGTGATGTTAGGATCAACAAGTGTTACTATATATGCCTCACAAAAGTAGAAGAATTGTATACTAGGTACGTTTTTTTTTTTTTTTTTTTTTTTTTTTTAAATGTGATATCAAGTATATACATTTATTATCTCATCAGTTTATAAGTCTTTTGTTTTGTTTATTTATTTATTTTTTTATATTATAAAATTGCTGGTAATTTTAGCATCTGAACACATTAAATATCGATGTTCCATGTAAAAGGTTATGATCAATTATAGGTAGGAAATAGTTGGAACTTGCAATTATAAACACACGTGTGGAGAGTACCATTTTCGTGTGTAGTATTAGGGATTTAGGATTAAACAGATTCAAGTGGTTCACCCCAAAAATAATGCTAGCGATGTCTGAATTCTTTTCCAAGCTAAGACATTATATGATGCTTAATTATCCACGCTCACTCTATTGGACTACATAATAATTATCTTCCTTGCTGCTATGTTTTCTCGTAAGTGCAAATTACAGTGTTCTTGCCTAACCCCCCTTTTTTTTTGGTTGCTATGTGCTACTGTTATCATGTGATTATGTTTCATATGAAGTGATTAAAGTGGTAAAACCCTAGATGGCAATAGCCAGAATTTAGTAAAAAGAAATGGAGTACTGTCAGTCACTATCTACATAAAGATAAGCACTCACTTATGTTTTTTCAAAGATCAAACGGTAGAGTCACCAAGAAGCTATAGACATTAAATATTTTCCTTGAAAAAATTAAAAAGTATCAGTTGAATTACAAAGTTGTTGGTACTAAATGCCTTCAAACATAGGTAATTATCTAATTACTTTTATTAGTTTGTCATAACCTAGAATGTGAATAATCTTTTACATAAATATGTAATCTAGCTCTTCTTAACTAATAATTATAGCTCTTCTTAATTAATAATCAAGTCATTAATAGATAGAAACCTAATTTTCACAAAGGTTATGCTTTATTTTATATAAAAGGTTAAAGATGATAAATTGTGATTAGAACAACCTTATTTTTACAAAATCAATCACTAAAATTACTTTTATTAAAATAATTATATCAACAACTGGATCTGGAAAAAAAGTAGAGAAAATTTTTGTATGATTTGATATATTGTTCTTACATGGTGAGCAATGTCATTTGGCATCAATTCAAATATGCTTGGCCTTGAGAACGGTATCGTTATAGAGTCCTAGGCCAAAAGATAGCTAAATATATTGAAATGAAATCCTACCAAAGGAAAGGGAATGGCAAGTACACTCGGGATTGCAGTGTGTCGTGTCACTCACAACAAAGAGCTTTTCCTACTGCTGTGACGTGCCATACAATTTTGCATATATATTCTTCGCTAGGTGGAACGTACAAACAACAACATAGGAGGAATAAAAGAGCTACGATCGAGTACCAAAAAGTGAAAGCATTTTTAGTATCACATCTTAGGGTTAGGCTCTTTCACTCGTCTTTTTTAAGAGCTTGATCAATTTACCTTGACATCAACACAACAAAGGACGTGAAGTTCCTCAATTCATATATCCCAAAATGCCTTTTTATAGAGTCGGAAAGTACTCACAAAGAAGAGCATGGCTGTTTTGCTTTTGTATCCTCTCAATCTCAATCTCAATCTCAATCTCAATCTCAATCTCAATCTCATATATGCAGTACTGATCTTTGTGGGCTATAGGACTCAATAACAATAGCTTTTTTACAACTTTACAAAGAAGAGGACAGACAATATTTCCTATGGTCCCTACAAGGGATTTTGATAGAGTCCTTGCTTTGGCACTAATATAGGCATATATAGCACATTGGTACTTGGTAGCACTTACAGATTGGAATTGATCAATCAGGAACTACAGGATTCATTTCATGAAGTGAGCACTTTGTGGTGGCTTGTCTCTCAAATCTTGTCACCAATGTACGGGAATGAATAATTAAGTTTGTAAAGCAATGAATTGAAAATCACATTCTTAAACCACAAACTTATCGTTTTTAAAGTATTATCTGCGATGGCAAGTCCGACATAATCAATAGAAGACAGAAGGATATGCACTAAACAATATCAAGAAGTTGCCCTTTTGAGTAGGGACAGGACCAAGAATTTGCATTAGAAGAGCCAAAACATGAACCAATTTTTTTTTCAAAAAAAAAAAAAAAAAAAAAAAAACTACTAAAATTTATAACTGAATTTAATATATGAAAAATTAAACTAATATTTATTCCAATATTAGCAAAATATGAACAAAGTAAAAGACACAAATAACCATTTTTTAGTATATTTAATTGAATCATTTATGATAAGTTGATATTCTTTTAAATCTTGTTACTCTATTAGAATAACCTCTTTCATTTTGTTGTGAAATCTAGTTCTCATTATATATTCATGATTGAAAAAAAATGCTCATTCCCTAGTTGCAATAGAAATTGGAAAAGTAAATATAACCACTATATAAAAAAAAAATGGTAGACTATTGATTTTCTAATCCTTACTAGCCATTGACACAATTCAAAAAATATCACAATTTATTATTTTTAAAGTCCAAATATCAACCTATACTATGCCCAGAATGATGAAATTCCATGTTCAATACTAGTTTTTCATGATTTTCCGAATTCTTACAAATAAAACTTGCTTACTAACCAACAAATATTATCAATTCTAAAAAGATTCACATTTCTCTCAAAGATGTAGTTTCAAACTAATTAAGAATGAGCAACTCCACTATATGTTCATTAGGGTTATGATTTCCTTTTTGTAAATAAGGCCAAGAGCCATGTAACTTAGTGGCATTGGCTTGACTCAATTATAAACAGAGTTGGGGTTCAAATCCCCCGTTCTTCACTTGTAATAATTGAACTATATATAAAAAAAAATTTATTGTAATAGAGAATTTAAAGTCTTGTGCTCCCACTTGTAATAATTATATCATTAAAAAAATTATTGTAATTAAGAATTTAAAATCTTGTTCTATGAACGCATAAGAGGTAAAGAGTATGTTGAGCTACCAAGGGAATAATAACCACTAAAGAGGCTATAGAGTAAGGTCTAATTGAAAAATGAATTGAATTATTGATTATATCATCAAGATAAATATATATACCCCCTCCAAAAAAAAGAAAGATATATATATATATATATATAATTAATTAATTAATTAATAATAATGCTCAATTGTAAAGTGATCTTGTTGATGGAAAAAACACAAGAAAAAAAAAAAAAAATCCTCCAAATCCTAAAATCTCAATCTCATATTTGTGGGTTTCAAATAAGCCAACAACTAAAACGTCATACGAAACACTTATAACAAATAAGTCATTTACAATTTTTTATAAGTGAAAACTTTATTTATTATAAGAAAATTTTCAAATAATGTATATCAAAAAGTTTCAAAATACCAATAGAATTAGTTCCATCCTACTTATGAGTCATGATAGTATAATACAAATACATACCACTCTTAAGTATGTTCCAATACAAGGTCCTAGTAGAATTTATTAGTATCTACATATAGGTTTCTCAAAAAGGACCTCAAGCAAACAAGAAGACATCTCATATAAGTAAATGAGTTTTACTAACATATGCCCTAAGTAAATGGGTTTTATTAACATATGCCCTTAGGGCATATATTAGTAAACAATTTTAGAAAATTTTTTTATCAAAAAATGAAAAGGTGACTAATTTTTTTGATATAAGATAAAAATTCTACTCTAATCTAATATAAATGTATATGTGTGTGAAGCGCCCTCTTGGAGACTTGAATCTTGGCTCTTGTCCCTCCACATCCCACAAGTACTTATATTTGTGGAGCGATTATTGCACCAAGGGTATGCAATGGTTTTTTGATAGTTTTTCAATTTTCTATAAAATGTTTCCAAAAATAGATGATTAATATATGCCTTAAGAGTATACATTAATCAGACTCCAAGTAAATATATGCGTCATCCTTCTAATTGGAAGGTAATTATATGCAGGAGGAGAGGTTTGTACCTAATTTCGTAAATCACACAACATAAATTACAAAACTCTAGATATATTGCTACTAAATTAGCTCCTTCCTCCTAGAAAAAGGTTGAAATATATTCAGCTTCTTTTTTATTTTTTATTTTTTTAAAGGAAGTTCTAAACGGATGAATCTTCCTGTCACATGCACGAAAAGTGAAGCCAAAAGGTAAAGGAATAATAAGAAATCACAAAAACTGAGTGTAACGGACACGGGAAACTCACTCGTGGTCTAGCAACCTTTTCCTCGACAACAAAACCTCAAAAGTCCAAAAAATAAAATTAAAAAGATGACAAATGTTCATGACTTAAAGTTAAAGCCATTAGACTTGGCTATAGTACTGACATTGAATCTTTCAAAGTGAGTCCTCAGCACTTCGAGGGGAAAAACTTGGGACCCAACTTAAGGACCAAGTCCCTCACTTTCCATGGTCACACTCACAACCCCGTAAGATCAAAGCAATCATAACTTACATTCACCATAAAAGTGTTTTATTTCAATACTTGATTATGCAACTTTTACGCATATATATATTAAAGTATGCATGTCATAGCTAGCTAGCTGTTACTTTTGATTTTGTGTTTTTGTGTTTTAGTGTTTTTTTTTCCCAAAGGAACTACTAATTCCATCTTAGACGTATCATAATTTTTTGATTTTGACTAGATTGAGTAAAAGTTAATCCAGGAGATACCAAATGTCATCTTAAGGAAAGTCAATTAAGCGTACCTTGTCAACTAAAATGCTTACAATTTCTTTATCAAAGCTTAGGGATATTGCATATGAGTCGAACTGAGATTGGTTGTCAAGCTTTGGCTTTGTTTGACTAGGAACGCCCTGAATTTAAAAGTTGAGTTCCCCCTAAGTTTGTTTGGTTTGGGCAACTCTTATTAGTGGACAATTAATTGTCATTCTCGAAATCAAGGAAAAAAAAAAGAAAAATCTTTTTTGGTAGCATAATTCAATGATTCATCATTACCTTGTGTCTCAAGATTTGACAATTGATCATTATCTTTTTTTAAGCCTAACTGGTTCCAAGCTTCGTGTTTTTTTTCCCAGGTAAAAGAAAATCAATATTAATACTATAAAGATAACACAATTACCCTCTAGGTTCATCTGTATTACAATTTGGCTTAACCAAAACTAAAAGAGAGACCATGTATGGGACCCGAATTGTCCTCTTAAATCAGCTCTACATGTGTAATAGTTGAGCTAGATGCGAAAGTCCAGAAATAACAGACACACAACCACCAACATTGTACCAAAGTACCAAGTGAAAAACTTTATTCTGTCATGTTCCATCACCTAAGTCATAGGCAGTGCATGAAATGAAAAAAAATGTAAAAATTAAAAATGATGAAACCCCTTTGATGGGGACAACCTCCACGCTTGCTCCTAGCTATATATGAAGTAATCGTTACTACCCCTGTGGCTTGTGGGCCTGTATGCGCTTATCCATAGTTCATAGACTAGACAACTTTAACAAAGGAGCCAAAGCAAGACAATGTTTTTGAATTTTGATAGTGATGACTCCTGAGTACTTTGCGTGGTCTATACTAAAATACTTTTTAGATGACAATCCCATACCCTGCAACTATAATTTTCATTGACATGAGAGGGTGTACCATGTACCTCCAAAGCAAAATTCCGGAGTGTTTCTTCATGAGTTGCATTTATCTCCGGGGATTGATTGCTCAGTGTACCTTCATCAAGGATATTTAGGAACATATATAGTACTGCTTCATGGATTGGAATTCATGTGAATAATTTGGAATTCAAGTAAGCTTTTTTTTTTTTTTTTGCTGAGAAATCCAAGTAAGCTTTTAACATGTAAAAGTAAAAGCAAAAAAGGAATATATATGTTCACATTTGCCTAATGCTGCCTTTCATACACAACTCTGTTCAAAAGGCACAATAATGCTTAAGCTTGGATGGTAAAATTAAGGAAAAACTAACAAGTAACAAAGGACTATTCCATTCCATTCAACCCAAGCAACAAAAACGTTACAACAATAAACAGAATTTGTGGCCCTCGAACTCAAGTAACATGTCAGTGATTTGTCCAATGTGGTACCATAAATTTTTTTGTTTCTGGCCTGCAGTCCAGTCCATTCTATCTTCTCAGTTATTGGGCCCACTGCAACCACCCTTCATTAATTAGGAGTCAAAGTACCAAATTGCCAATACATAAACAAAGGAAAATGTTTTTAAATTTTACATTGTGACACCATAATAAATTAATTAATAGCTATGATTGTTTAGATTAAATTCATCCATCATGTTTGAAAACAAATATAAGAAAAGTTAGACTAAAATTCATAAGAAAATAAAAAAAAAACCAATGAAAAATAGTGATGTAATCCAATCTGTGATCTCTTAGATATATATATATATATATATATATATTTTAGAATACTAACTATTTGTAACACATACACATGGGGAGAGAATAGAAGGTTTTTAAAGAATCTTACAGTGGTGTATATTTAAAAGGGTCTAACTCTTGGATATACATCACAGACTTTAAACCTCTTTAGCTAACACTCATTTTTTAATATAAGATTAACCCTTTTTTTTTTTTTTTTTTTTTTTTTTTCCTTTTGAGAATACTAAGGGGCTGTTTGGTATGACACTTTAAGTAACAGTTTTCAGTTTTTAAATAATATTACATGTATTTCTACATAGTTTTTTTATCCACACGTATTTCCAAAAAATACAAATAACGTTACTAGAACGTTACCAAACGAGCCCTAAGTATTTGTAACACACACACACACGGGGAGAGAGGAGAATGTTTTTAAAGAAATTTACAATGATCACTTATCTATTAATTAGTCTAAATGAGGTCAATTTTTTATTCTTAACTTATGGCATCTTTTTCAACCTATGTCCGCTTTTAATGATTGATATTTATCGTAAGATCAAAACACTAATTGATTTTTAGTGTAGATGGGGATTGAACCTTAAATATTTTATTCAACTGTAAGAGATTTTACCAATTGAACTAGTTAGAACAAAAAAATTTTCTTTAATTATGAAGCCAAAATATAATGTTAAATTATAAATTTTTGTATTGTCACCATAAATAAAATAACTTAAAAACCCTTTACAATAAAGAAAAAAACTCATAGACCCACATGCAAATATGCTAATATTCTACATGCATTTTAACTATAAACATTGAATTATTCCCCCCCCCCCCCCCCCAAAAAAAAACTCTTAATTAAAAGAGTTTTGACAATACTCATCATAAAAAATCGCTATATGGAAAGAAATAAAAATAAATTTATGTAAGAAAAAGAAGAAAATTATAGTTAAAAGTATAAATTGACTAAAGCTATAGGAATTATATTGGAGAAGTAAAAGAAAGACTGTAATTCAAATTAGAAGAATGAAGTGAGATCTTTTGTTTACAAACTTGGTTGTAAACTAAAGCTACAAATCCACCATTCAAATTTATTAGATATGAATTTTGACAAATCCACCATTGGATTATATTTTCTTCTTATATTATTTATGCTTGAAAAATTTCCAGAAGATTAAAGATCAATAGGTATATTGATAGGCCACAAACTGAATGACCCCTTGTGATAGAAATTAATTAATTAATTAGCCAAGTTATTAATTAATCAATTTAACATGCAAATGCGTGGTAGCACAAACAAATCACCAATAAACTAATAATGTAGCGGAAAATAAATAACACAGTGATTTGTTTACGAATGGGGAAAACCTAACGGCAAAAACCCTATTTGGTGATTTTCAGGTCACCACTCCCGAAACTCTACTATTATCACAACAAGTGGTTACAAGTAAAGGAATCCCAGTACCTTACCAACCTACAGTTAAACCCTTACCCCAATACCCAATTGGACTTGTTCTGTAGTGACAGTTCCTCTTTCAGATGCACGACTCCTAGTACGTGACTAACCAATTGCGCGGATCCCAGTACGTGACTTCAATCACCAACTAAGAAGGTTGTTGGTTGCAAAATTCTTCAGTTCATCCACACGATGAAGATCAAGAAGATGCTTGGTCACAAAACCCTACGGTGCACATACACAGCAACTTCTTCAAGAGAAAGAGATGAACTAGGGCAAGAACTTCGTCTCCGGTCACAATTTGCTTGAACAAAATTTGCTCAAAACTTGTGCAACTTGTGAACACTTTGACGGCCCTTAAACTGATTCTTTTATATGTTTAGGTTTAGGAGAAAAGAAGGCCCAAAGACAGATTCACGGATCCCAAGAAAATCAGATTGGAATTTTGAAAATCTTAAACCTCGACAGATAGCAGGTGTCGAGTAGGTGTCGAGCACACCGAATGAAGAATAGCTTCCTTAAGCTCGATAGATGTAACTGTCGAGCTTTAATGATTTTGCACTCTGAACTTGTTTTCTTGAACAGACTTGAAAGCTTCAATACTTGATCTTGAAACAAGGTTTCTTGAAGAATTTAAAACATCCTAAATTTACCTAAATACAAGTAAAGTGCGTTTTGTCAAAGGATAAGCCAATTACATAAAATCATGACATGTGTTCTTAACAAGTGAAACGCATATGTTCTAACAATCTCCCCCTTTGGCAATCCGTGACAAAACCACAACAAACAAATGAACATATGAGAGAAGTCATAAATCACTCAACTTATATTCACTTGTTGAATACAATAAAATCTATCATAACACAAACTCTTAAAAAACTTTGCAAGAAGAGAATTTATGGCAAGTAGACTTTGACAACCTGTATTTCTGAAACACTTTAAACAAAACTCATCAAGGCATCGTTGTGTGAAATAGAAATAATAGATTACATACAAGTATAAGAAACATGTGTATAAAGAGAGAAAAGAAACAAAACATGAAGTGGTAGGTGAAAGAAAACATACATCAATATAAATAAAAAGATAAGTACAATGTATATCTAGAAATGGTCACAAGACCTCATGTACAAGAGTAATGTACCTGAAAAGAAAGAAAAGAAAAGATACATACTATCCTCACTACATCCCTAAAAAATGTATCAACACTCCCCCTAACAAAATGGTTTTATACTAACTCTCCCTCTAAGATGGACTACTCTCATACCAAAACTACTTTCCCTTTTTGTCACGAATGACAAAGGGTAAGAGTGTCAAGTAGACATCTCATCGGCAGAGCTAGCATCACCATCATCATCATCCTCAGAAGCAGAAGCCACGAGAGAAGGTGGTGAAGGAGTAGCCTCAGGAGCAAAGCCACCCATAGACGCCTGTCATCATGCAATACGACTGACACGAACGTTCACTTGAAACAACTCCGTAGAGAGTGTATCGAGGCGAGCATCCATACGTTGCAGCTGCGCCATGATATCTTCTAGAGACACATCGCCCGAAGAAGAAGGAGCCGATGTGGATGGAGCCAAACGGGATGGAGCGGAACAGGAGGAAGGAGCTGCTGTATCCGACTGCCGCGACCGAAGCTGGGCCTCACTACGTTTAACGGTAGCGTAATCTATGGCACATATGACGGTAAAGTGGTTGGAAGAGGGAAAAGAAACAAAAAAATGGCGTAGAATCCTCGTGACAGCGGAAGGAAAGATGAGCTTATCTCGGGTCGTCGAATCTAGATGAACATCTATAATAGACAGAATGAAATGAAAAGGGAAGTCTATGGTAAGATACTCAAGAAGAGACAACAAAAACCAAGCACGAGGCTCTGTGATGGAGTTATAGTGAGAGAGGGGATGCAAAACAAAGGTCATCACCATGTTCATGAATCTAGGACCTTTAGCAAAAAGTCAACATGGTGTAAAAAGACGCTCACCCCAAGTAGTAGGGCGCTCACAGAAAGCAGACATGAGCTCATCCCTGGACACAGTCCTTAGATGCTCACAACCAGGATAGTCAGGAAACTCTATCCTAGGGACCCGAAGCACATTCGCAACCAACTGCAGTGTGACAGGAATGTGCGTACCCCGAACGCGAGTGAAGAAAAGAGGTACTGACCGATCAATCCTGTGTATGTTGGAGTAGAACTCCTAGATAAGCATGAGAGGATAGGTGACCAGGACGTCACACAGTGACTCCCATCCCCTACTGTGAATGATAGAAGGAAGGTCGGTATCGGCAAAATCTGTCAAGATGACTTGGCGTTCCGAATGAATGCCTCGTCTAGAAAAGTTCTCTGAAAAAGCCTTAAAGGTATCATCATCATGGAACCGGATATGAGATAGGGTAGGATCAGACGAAGAAGAAGCACCGGAACGAAGAGGATTCCGGGCTGGAGTGGATTTACGTTTAGGTGCCATAGACATGACTAACGTAAACAACAGAGAGGGAGAGAAAGAAAGACAATCAGAAAAGTCCCAAACATTTTCAAATATATCAAATATATTGAAAAGAAGTACGTATGTATGGGAAATGCATGAACATGTGACATGCAAAGGAAATTGCATCATGGGCTCAGCCTAATCCAAACCTATCAGCACACAAACATATAGCACACATCTAAATGCATGGTAATACCATTATAATGCTAATGTGATGCAATGTATAAGGTTTTAAACACATTTAAGTGAAAACCCAACCCAAAATTTTAATGAAATCTCATCAATTTTGAAAAACCCCAAAAATTTCCAAAAACCCCAAATCCTAGGTTTCAAAACATGAAATGCATGAATGAGAAAGGATTAGAAGCTTACCAAGTGAAGAAAAACTTGAAAAACCTTGGAAAATCCTTAGGAACCAAGATAGGAGTGAGATTGGAGTGTTTTTGGGAGAGAAACATAGAAGTATTGAGAGAGAGATCAATGGAAATGAGATCCGGATCGCGCAGGGGCTTTATATAGGAAAGCCAGTAAATCTCAATAGATGTAGGTATCGACAGGTATCGAGAGATTTGTAGAGGAGGTGTCGAGGAAATACTCGTCGACAGTTGAGGTGTCAAGGAGGTATCGAGGATCAACACACCAGATTTTAGAACAGAAGCTCAATCGATCCACCAGATATCGAAAAGTTATCGAGCATACAGACCCAATCTTGATAGATCCACCAGGTATCGAGGTGCAAGCGAGATTGCAATAAGAGAAAGCTTAAGGAAGCTCGACAGATAGCCAACTATTGAGGAGGTATCGAGGAGGTGTCGAGCCAGCTTTTAAAAACAGTTTTTCGAGATGTGAAAAACACAATCATGAATGCAATCCAACATGCAACTCAACCAACGATCCAATCAACATATTAAGCTCTCAAAATCATCTCTCAAATGAAAATTTAAGCACATGGATCTCCAAAAACACACGTACACACACTAAACAAGTCTAACCAATTTTATATTTCAAAAACAAGTCTAGACAGTTTAGTGAGCATACATTAATATATGTAAAACCTCGTGATGGCCAAATCACATTGTACCTGCATATGTATTAAGAATAGCAAAGAATATTGCGTGTTGTGTGTGAAAAATATCGCAAGATTGCATAAGTGTATGCATGTTATGACGATTTGAGATATGAGAAAATTACTTTAACTCACACACAATCATAACTGCTTGATGGGGACTATCACCTTTGAGGTACATCCTATAACTCCCATATTTCCTAGAATACACGCTTGCAATCATTTTTAAAGCATTTTTGATCTTTTTGCTTTGGATTTTTCTTTGCATATTTTTCTTTTAAACATATCAAGCATGGGCTTATTAGAGAGAGAAAAGAATTACCCAATGATATTTGACATTCAAATTTTGCTATGCCTAAGCACACAGATGTCATTGACACTGCACTTTTACTATGTCGAAACATAAAGGTGTTTTATTATGATTGACGAGCAACAGTGGTGAGATGGTTATTTATGCCTTTCTCTCAGGATTTTTTAGTCCTTCCCGTCAAAAAGAGTGATATGAGTGTTAAGTATAAGAGACTACTTAATCTTACTCATCACAAACACGAGCCACAAAGCTCACTTGCTTAGTTGTGCATAGAGATGCTTATCTAAGTTACAAATGATACAAAATTTAGAAAACTTTGTTTCAATGGCCATCCAAGGTACACAAGTACCAAAGTAAACAAAACACACACTGTTTTTGTATTTTTCTGATTTTTCAATTTTTTTATTTTTTTTAATTTTTTTTTATATAAAGAAAAACAAAACAAAGAAAAAAAATGAAAAATAACCAAACAAAAACATGTTAAACAAACAAAGCATAAAAACTAGACTGACTCAAAACATGAAAGCAAAACACATAAGTAATGCACACATAAAAACAAGAAGAGAGAGAGAAAAGTGACAGAATCACTTGGAGCCCTTTTCCTTCCGCACCTTGGAAGAACCTTTCCGTCTAGCAAACCCTGAACAGGCGGTGAAGAGGAAGAATTAAAACCGTTCAAGTTCGAAAGGAATATGAGGGCTTTGAGAAGATCACCAAGAGGAGCGAGAGAGGATTGAAGCTGGTTCTGGTTCTTAGATGCTATCATGCCGTTGCTCTGTTGAGTGGCAAGCCACTTGTAGCAATTTGGTCGAGTATGACCGGCAGCTCCACAATGATGACAGAGATGCTGCTTCTTTTGTTTAGGCTTTTGAGAGTTAGCCTTCTTAGCCTTAGGGTTTTTAACATCTTTCTTCTCAAGTTTAGGGGGGGCTCCTAAGATAGATTTACCCTTGTCTAAGTTCTCGCTAGCTAATTCAGTTTTAATCTCATTGTTCTTAGTTTTAACATTATTAGTAGGAGGAACAAAAACAGTAGTACTGGAAGAAGCAATATTAGAGGAAGAAAGATCATACCCTAAGCCTGTTCGATCTGAAGTAGATTTCTAAATGCTTAGTATCTCATCCAGCTTTGCGCTTGAAGTCCTCTCCAATTGAGCTCTGACTTGAAATAGTTCCGCTTCAAGCTTCTTGGTCTTTTCAGCCAAGAAATTGTTTTCGAATCTCAGTGCTCCAATAGTCTGATTAGCCTCATCAAATTTTGTGGAAAGCTCCTCATGGTCAAGTTCCACATCACTGAGCTTCTTGGTGGTTAGCCTATATAATTTCTCATGCTTCTCAGAAAGCTTATACAACTTCTCATAGGCTGTATGGATGTCATCTTGATCATCCATCTTCTCAAACTTAGATTCTACCAGTTCCTCTTCTTCAACCACATCTTCAACAATCCCATCAGTAGGATTGATTGTGGCTGTGAAGGCATTTAAGATTCCGTCATCCTCATTGTCGGAATCATCCTCAGGCTCCGTGTCGCTCAAGGTAACAACAAGTGCCTTGCTCTTCCCAATGCTCTTGAGGTATGTAGGACACTCATGCTTCATGTGACCGAAACCTTGACACCCAAAGCACTTAGGTCCTAAGGGAACAGTGTACTGACCACCTTCCTTAGCATCATTTTTCCCTTTGTCTTGGCCTTTAAACTGAGAAGAACTGGATTGCCTACGGTCCTTGTCGAAACCTTTTCCATTGGCGTTCTTCATAAACTTCTTGAACTACCTAGTGATGTAGGACTTCATCTTGGAATCTTCATCATCAGAAGATTCATCTGTTTCACTGCTCTTGGCCTTCAGTGCCATACTTTTGCTTTTACCCGACTTGCTTATTCTTGTCAACCCCAGCTCATAGGTCTGCAAGTTTCCAATCAGCTTAGTCAAAGGAATCTTGTCAATATCCTTTAATTCCTCTATTGCCGTAATCTTGGCATGAAATCTCTCGGGCAGAGATCTAAGCACTTTCCTCACAATCTTGGGTTCAGGAATGGTTTCCCCAAGATTGAAGGCTGAGTTCACTATGTCCTTTAGTTTGGCATAGAACTCATCAAAAGACTCATCCTCCTCCATCTTTATCTCTTCAAAGATTGTAGTAAGCCTCTGAAGCTTTGAGTCCTTGACAGCCTTCGTACCCTGATAGGTTGTCTGGAGAATGGTCCAAGCCTTCTTGGCAGTTTCAGTGGAGGATATCTTCTTGAAATTCTCATTGGTGACAGCACTGAATAATGCATTCAAAGCTCTGCTGTTGAAGTTTGCCGCCTTAATCTTGGCATCATCCCAGTCGGCTGGCGCTTCTGTAGGCTTAGTCCAGCTTATCTCTACAGCTTGCCACACTTTCTCATCTAAAGATTGTAAGAAAGCTCTCATGCGTACTTTCCAGTATGCATAGTTAGTGCCATTAAATAAAGGAGGTATAATTAATGACTATCCTCTATCCATGACAAACAGGAGTCAATGGATCAACACAGCAAAGATTAAAACCTAATCAGAGTGTGCCTGCTCTGATACCACTTGATAGGCCACAAACTGAATGACCCATTGTGATAGAAATTAATTAATTAATTAGCCAAGTTATTAATTAATCAATTTAACATGCAAACGCGTGGTAGCACAAATAAATCACTAATAAACTAATAATGCAGCGGAAAATAAATAATACGGTGATTTGTTTACAAATGGGGAAAACCTAACGACAAAAACCCCATCGGGTGATTTTCAGGTCATCACTCCCGAAACTCCACTATTATCACAACAAGCGGTTACAAGTAAAGGAATCCCAGTACCTTACTAACCTACAGTTGAATCCTTACCCCAATACCCAATTGGACTTGTTCTGTAGTGATAGTTCCCCTTTCAGATGCACGACTCCTAGTACGTGACTAACCAATTACGTAGATCCTGGTACGCGAGTTCAATCACCAACTAAAAAGGTTGTTGGTTGCAAAGTTCTTCAGTTCATCCACACAATGAAGATCAAGAAGATGCTTGGTCACAAAACCCTACGGTACACATACACAACAACTTCTTCTAGAGAAAGAGATGAACTAGGGTAAGAATTTCGTCTTCAGTCACAATTTTCTTGAACAGAATTTGCTCAAAGCTTGTGCAACTTGTGAACACTTTGACGACCCTTAAACCGATCCTTTTATATGTCTAGGTTTAGGAGAAAAGAAGGCCCAAAGACATATTCACGGATCCCAAGAAAATCAGATTGGAATTCTGAAAATCTTAAACCTCGACAAATAGCAGCTGTCGAGTAGCTGTCGAGCACACCGAATGAAGAACAGCTTCCTTAAGCTCGATAGATGCAGCTGTCGAGTTTTAATGATTTTGCACTCTGAACTTGTTTTCTTGAACAGACTTGTAAGCTTCAATACTTGATCTTGAAACAAGGTTTCTTGAAGTATTTAAAACATCCTAAATCTACCCAAATACAAGTAAAGTGTGTTTTGTCAAAAGATAAGCCAATTACATAAAATCATGACATATGTTCTTAACAAGTGAAACACATATGTCCTAACATAAATTATTAATCAAATGATTAAATTTCAAATTTTTGAAGTTTAAAAATATGCATAAAAAATAAATTTATGAATTAAATAGTAAATAACATTTGATTGACACGAAATTTGATATGTATATTAAAATATAAAGAACATGCAATTTAACAGATGGATTTTCAAAATATGCATCCATATTAATTTTTTTAGTGAGAGTTGTTGTATCCTTAAATTTCAACAAAGTTTGAAGTCAAAATTTGTCCAAAGTTATATGATCTTGAGTTTTTTTTTTTTTTTTTTTGTTAAAGAAATGCTTAGACATTTTGCATCCAATAAGACATATCCCCAACAGATGCAAAATAGATAACACTACTAAATAATACCCACATCTAGTAATGCATATTGCAAAAAAAAATTACTTCTTTTATTCCCGTTTTATTCTCTCTCCTCTAATGTCTGACACTCTCTTGCTTGAGTTTGGCTACAAAATTTTGTTTTTTGTTCCCTTTTGTTGCTAGTGTGTTTGTACAATAGTATTATTTTGATATAAAGAAATAAAAAATAAAAAATGAGATGTATGATATATTATAAAAATGGTTATATAAAATAAATAAGGTAGTTTTTTAGTGATGCAAAGTCCATATTTTTAAATTTCTAGATGTGAATGCTTTAATGAGCGGCCAAAACCCTTTTATTTATTTTCAAATAATAATAAAAAACCACACACGCACTCACACACAAAGGACTGGATGGCAGTATCAATGCAATCCTACCGATTATACCACAATCCAACTCCGATCCTGCTCCTTCACTGATCCATATCCTATTTGGACTGTTTAGACAAAATGGGCTCGAAATCCTGGTTCTATTAATATTAATTATTCGTCCCAGCCTCTTTAAAACCAAATCCTCTGATATGACCAAAAAAATAATCTCATCTTGTATACAAATTCTAGAATTCCCAAGTCTAAAGTCTTGCATCCACTGTAGAGTTCTTTCAATCTATTACGCGATAAATTGTATAACTATTTTTATGTATTTTTATTGAAAAAAATAATTAATTATCAAAACAAAATTATATATCTATTAAATAAGAGTTGGAAATATAGATAATTGATAGCTAGATTTTACTGTATGTGCTAGCTGGACTTTGCTATGAACACTTGCCAAAGCTTTGCATTGTGTAAATTTTGGCAGTAAAACTACAGCTCTTAGTGCCACCAAAGTGATCCAATGATGTCCCATTTGATTTAGTAAATATGTTAAAATCAACCGCATTCAAAAGGCTATAAATAAGAGCATTGTTGTAAAGAAAGAGATAAAACCGTCACAAGAAAAACTACTCATTGTACATTCAGCAATAAGAAAGAAAAGTGGATAACCACTTAAATACAAAAGTACTATTATTTTTTAGTTTTATTTCTTGCAACTACTATCTCTCTTTTATTTTAGGATTTTCCTAATGTATGCCTTAAGGGTATATGCTAGTAAGTCATTTTAAGAAACTTTTTATGAAAATTTTTTTCATTTTTTTATAAAAAGTTTTAAAAAATAGATGGTTAATGTATACCACTAAACATGCAGATTCATTTAAATCTTCCCGTAGCAAATTGTACAACTTTTAACTAGTTTAGAAGATCTATCGTAGTCCCTCAAAACTGTTTGCCTCAATGACTATCTAGTTTCCGAGTAAACCCCAGTTCTGACCCAAAACTTTATTGTGAACCCCAGTTTACTGGAGCACATTTGCAAGAACATTCATGAACTTAGCTTCAAGGATAAACTTAAAGACCGACAAAAACAGGCACTGTTGTTGCACGAGCCTTCCTGCTCAGGCTGTATAAAACACATTCAATTAGTTCTCTACTACCCAAGTCATCCAGGAGAGAAAATTCAAACCCATTTACCGGCGGATTTTCAACTACTGTCCTTCAAAAAAAGAAGTCTGACCACGTTCCTACAATAGTGGATAAAGCAACAAGGTTTTTTTTTTTTTTGATAAGTAGGAAAGATGTACATTTAAAAATCAATCTTATGCTAAGAGCACAAAGCAGTCAAAAAAATTATAAAGAAAGGAAAAAAGAAAAAAAGAAAAGAAAAAATTAATTACAAACAGTGAGAGAACTAAGGAACAAGGGGAGGGAATCACTAGATGTGAGTCCCTAAGCTCAAGACTAGTCAAACAGAGAACCAATAAAGGAAGCAAAGCAACTGGTCCTCTGATCTATCCTAGTCCTCAAATATTCGCCGATTATGCTCCTTCCATATCCATTACATTAAGCACAACGAAACTAAATTCCAAACACTTGATGAGTGCTATTCCAAACACTTGATGAGTGCTTTCCCAACCAATTCCACCAACCAAAGAGAACATCTGAGACTATTCTTGGCAAGACCCATAAAACCCTAAATGATTTAAAAGCAAAACTCCACAACCGATGAGCCTTCTTGCAATGAAGTAACAAATGATCCACATTCTCCCCACAACAAAGACACATAGCACTCCAGTGAACAAAATCAAAATCCCTATGCCTCAAATTATCACCTCTAAGAATCTTATCTCAAGCTGCGGTCCAAGTAAAAAATGATACTCGTCGAGGAGCCTTAACTATAAAACAAAATCCTAATGCTCGTCAAAGAACCTCCCAATTAATTATAAAACAAACGAATGTCAAATTCCTGATTCTTCTTCAACTTCCATCTTATACGATCCCCATTATCCGTAGAAGGTGTATTGGATTCCAAAATATGAAGGAAATCCATCACTAAATCCAATTCCCAATCATTTAGATCTTGAGTGAAACGTACATCCCAACTTCTCCTTTCCCACACCCTCTGTCTTGCCAAGGACAAGTCTATTGAGGCCTCTCTATTAGTGGCAATCTCGTACAATACTGGGAAGGTCAATTGAAGAGGTTGATCCCCACACCACCTATCATGCCAAAATTTCACTCTATTCCTCACCCCAATCTCAAATTGAGTGTTTTTGCTAAAAGCCTTCCAACCTAAATGGATACCTCTCAAACTACACCCATGAACACCCCTAACCAGTTTAGAAGTCCATCCCCCCCCCCCCCCCCCCCCCCCCCCCCCCCCCCAACTCTTCACCAAACTTCAAAGTTACCACCCTTCTCCAAACCCAAGTCCCCTCAACCCCAAAACACCACAACAACTTCCCTAGTAAGGCTTTATTGAAGGTAGTCAGTTTTCTTATTCCTAATCCACCATTGGCTATAAGAGTACACACTTTATATTATCCTACCAAATGTGATTTGGAATCACCCCATAAAAGGTCCCTTTGTAGCTTCTCAATTTTGTTAGCCACATGAGTAGGAATGGTGAAAACTGATAAAAAAAAGTAGGAAGGCTATACAACTTACACTTAAGCAACATCAATCTACCACCTTTCAACAAATACAACATCTTCTACCTGGCCAACTTTCTCTCAATTTTTTTTCCAAAATTGGATTCTAAATAGAGGGTGATTTATGAGAAGCCCCCAACGGCATGCTAAGATAAGACATAGGCAAAGTCCCAACCCTATAGCCTAGAATCTTTACCAAAATGTGCACATTACTAACTTCCTCTATTGGAACCATTTCACTTTTATGCACATTAACCTTCAAACTTGTCACATCTTGAAGACAAAGAAGCAGTATACATATATGAAGGATTTACTCCACTTTTGCATTAAAAAAATAATTGTATTATTTGCAAACAAGAGATGTGAAACACTTTCCCCACCATCCCGCCAACCATTAGCTTTGAAACCTTGAAGTAAGCCTACTCCCTCCACTCTCTTCAACATCCTACTAAAGACCTCCATCATAATAATAAACAACATAGAAGATAACAGGTCCCCTTATCTCAATCCCCTTGAACTACCAAAAAAATCAGCCAAAGACCCATTAACCAAAACAAAAAATTAAACCATAGATATACAAATACGGATCCAATTATACCAATTTACCCCAAATCCCATTCTTTTCAACAAATTCAGGAGAGCCTCCCAATTCACATGATTATAAGCTTTCTCAATGTCTAACTTACAAATATCCCTGGAATCTTACTCTTCACTTTGCTATCACCACACTCTCAGATACTTAAGAGCTGAATCAAGTATTTGTCTACTGCCCACAAAGTTATTCTGAAACTCAAATATCAACTGATCTAACATCACTCTCAGGCGATTTTCCAATACCTTGGCCAATATTTTATATACACTCCCCACTAAACTAATAGGTTGAAAATCTCCAATGTTGGAGGCATCATTCGTTTTTGGTATTAAAGCAATGAAAGTAGCATTGAGAGATTTTTCAAACTTACTATGTTGATAAAAATCTTTAAAGATAGGTAGAACATCTTTTCCCATAACTCTCCATCAATGATGATAAAAAGCCATAGAGAAACCATCTTGACCTGGAGATTTATCCTTTTCCATATCTATAACAACTTGAAGGATCTCCTCCTTCTCAAACTTCCTATCAAGCCATCACCTCTCCACCCCCGCAGTTTGATTAAACTCCAAACCCTCCACAAAAGGCCTCCACTCCTCTAACTCTTGATACAAATTTTTATAAAACTGTACTACCTGAGCAGCCACCTCTAACTCCTCCTCATAAACCACCTCATCCATATCCAAGAAACTCATATGATTATACCTTTTATGAGAGTCAGCCAACTTATGGAAAAACTTAGTATTATTATCTCATTTCTTGATACATAACATCCTCGATTTCTGCCTCCATGATATCTCATCCAAGGAAAAAAGATGTTCCACTTGGGACCTTATTTCAACCCTCTCACATATTTCCGCATTAGTGAGTCCAAACTCCCCTTCCTTAACATTAAACCTTTTCAAATCCTCCAATAATTTTCTTTTAGTACAACCTATATTACCAAACTCTCAACGATTCCATTGAATAATAACTTCCTTTAAGACCCTTCTATAGACATCACATTTTGTACCCTTTACGACTTGGGCCCCCGTTCCCCAATGATACTGAAATTCTAAGATCCAAGGTTGGTTTAGGACTCAATCAGATGTTAAATTGACTTGAGAAATGTTAAAATGAAAAATATAACTTTTAATGAGCAAATAAATCTATTTTTGGAAAAGTAAAGCCAAGGAAACCCTCAGCCATGATGCATTGCCAAGGAAAAGTAAAGCTAATCAACATGCTTGCATGGCCATGATGCATGTGCATGCAGAATCAAGCCTGCGTGCGCATGTAGGGCTCCAGAAATTATGAAAGACAAGTTTTCTGCATTAAAGGCTGAGATTTAGAATGAATCCCATATCATCTAGGAGCCGTTCCAAACCCCCATTTTCACAATATAAATAGCCATACATGGTACCTTTTCAAAACACACAGAAATCTTAAGGAAAAACTAAGATTCACTAGAAATAGTGAATAATGAAGGAGTTTTTCACAAAACATTCTTAAGTCAATTGTCTTTTGATTGGGGCCTTTTCTGGCCTTGATCTTTAAGTTTAAGATTACTAATCACTTTTTTATTGATTGTGAATAGATTTGATTAAAATGAATGGTCAAAAATCGAGCTTGAAGAGCTTCTATTTTGAGGTATTAGTTCTAAGCTTTTTCTATTATTTTCTTTAGTTTGATCCTATTTTTGTTTGTTTTTGTGCTTGTTTTATGTTTATATATGTTTTCTTAGCTTAGTTCTTATTCAATCTTTATGTTTCTAAGCATGTTAGGTTGTTAGTCTCTTTATTTTAAGTGTTGCTTTGTTTTCTGTGCTTGCTATGTTTCTGGGCTAGGGTTTTTGAGCAAACCTGCGCAGGCATGCATCCTGCATGGGCACGCATACTACTGTCTAGAAATCCTAATCCAAGTTTCTACTTTATTTTCTTTGCTTATTTCACACTTTATGCCTCTGTTTGATTCCTCTTTTATAGGTATTAGTCCTTGTTCTATGTTTATTGTTTGTTTGCTTTTCACATGTTTAAATTAGGGTTTATCATTTATTTGTTTTAATGTCATGAATATGCATTCACATGTTCATGCATTTATGCCATAGGTGCTGAGATGAAGTAAGGTAAGTGAGGTAAGTTATGCATTCACATAAACACATATGATGTATGTTTAATGATAGATATGAACATGCTTGTTTGGATGAGTTATTCTTAATCACATGATCTTTCTGAGTTTGTGTTTCCTGCCTTGATTTTAATCTTTACATGTTTCTGCCTTGGATGTGATATGATGACATGATGCTAGATGAATGCTAGGTTGATGTGAGATGCCATAATAGATGTATGTTAGGATGTATTGTGATATGTGATGATAGATGAATGGTTAGGTTTTGGGATGATTGATGCCATGTTGTATGTTTAGATGTATGCTAGTGTGTGTGTGTGAGTATAGATACAATATTGAATATTCCTTTAATAGAGTTAAAACATAAGACACAATGAGAGCAAGCCAACCCTAGGGTTAGGCGGTTTTGGGTACCTAATACTTTCCCAAGACCATACTTAAACTTTGAATCCATACTTCGGTAGTAAGATTAAAAGGTCCTTCCTCGAGAGGACACTAAATTCTTGGTTTCTAGACCATTGCAAAAACTAGGTGGCGATTTCCCGTTGTGTTCATAGTGGTGAATCCACTAGGAACTGTGAGTTCAATTCCTATATGTCCTATGTCTTAACCTTAATAAAGGCTTATTCAATACTTGTTTGCACACACATCATTAGGTTCGTTTGTCCCTTTTACCTTGGTTGGTGATGAGTGGGAAGATGGAAGGCTCCATTTGGGCCCAAGTCTTTCAAAGTTCACACCACCAACTCACAATTGGTGCCATTACCTATGATGGGGTTTGAGTACATTAAAAGTTTACCACCAATCCACAAAGGTCCACATAGGCCCTTGGTTGGCATCATAGCCCACCTAGTTGTGAGTGACCTACTTATCTATCTTTTTAGCTTTAAGGAGCCCACCTACACTTAGAAAGATCTTAGATCCTATCAAAAGAGGGTACCTTTTTATATATCTCTTGTTTATTCAACCATATCTTGTGATCACCTAATTCTAAAGGAAAAATAAAAGATGTAAAAATGGGAGGATGACCCTAAAGTTATGGCATACCCTAAGACAATTGGGATAAAAGAAAAGAAGTTCTCACATGTAAGAGGCTTATCCCTAAGTCCAAAGGTATATCTTAACTTGAAAGGTTCATAAGACTATAGTCTAATTGCTATCATAAGCCCAAATTAAAAAAGCCCTTTTGAAAAAAAAAAGGACTTTGGGCCTTAGATAACAAGTATGCTATGGACTTAGCATCCAAAATCCTACAAAGTCAATATGAATTTCCCTAACCTTGGGTCTCTTTGTTATATTCCTAGGCCCAAAATGATGAGAACTTCATGGACCTTGAGAGGAAGGCTACAATGTATTCTAGATAAAGGGCTAATTAAAAAAAAAATGATGATATTGAAATGAAAGAGAAGAGCCCAAAGGTGATGAATACATTGTAAGCCTATGTTTGAGACAAATGGTTGAAAATCTCTAAGTACATTCTAATGAAAGCCCATGAGAGTAAGATGAGAGCATTATTGTAAAATGGACCAAAGCCCAATGAAACAAGGGGCAAGGTTCATGAGAGGAAAGGGAGTGATTTTGTAATTGGGCCTTTATTAAGATGGACTGAAAGACTTTCCAACAACATCTAAAGGACTCTTTACCTAGGGCATGTATTTATTAAGACTCATTGGACCCTTTCAGTGTTCCACATGCCATGATGTTTGACAATTTGACTCAAGAAGATATTGATCGAGTGATGACCGAAGGAAAGGTCTGCCTTCTTCTACCAGAATTCATGCTATAGTTGAGGAGTACTCTCGAACCATGGACCTGTAAGAGGGCCCCCAGCAACAATTTCTCTGAATCAGGAAGCACAGGATCATGTAAAGATCATGATTGGCCAAAATGGACTTCAATAGTAGGAACCGCTCAAATCACTCCAGCCCATTTCATGCTTGAACGTGACATGGACCCGCCTTCTAACGACAATCAATACCTTGTCTTGGCCTGGGATGAGGTCGAAGAATAAGAGGAGGAAGACGGGTTGAATAGCTATTGGAGCAAGGATGATGGTGATTTGTTCTTCGAAGAAGAAGATAAGGACTTCCTCAACTAGTCCGTAGAGCTAAAGATTCTGTTCGAAGAAAAGGGTGGCTTGCCTTAAAAGAAAGGAGGAGCAGAATTCATCATTGCACTTGGGTTGGGTGTTAGAGAATGTGGGAAAGAAAGTTTGTAATGCAAGTCCCAATGTACTTTTCAACATTTTTAATAAGATGAATTCTAATTTGGCTTATTTTGATGTGCCTCATAATATTGAAATTTTGCACTTAAATAATAGTAATGAATTTGAAAATGAAATTGATAAACAATTGGAAAGGAAAATTGAACCTATGGAACCAACTTTTGAAACTCTTAATTTGGGAAATGATGAGAATCCACGCTTAATTAAAATTGGCTCAACCCTAAATGAAAAAGAAAAAAAGGATCTTAAAGAGCTGCTCATAGAATTTCAAAAAGTGTTTGCATGGTCCTATAAAGATATGCTTGGTATTGATCTCGAGATAGCTCAATACCACATTGATACTCATGCTCACATGGTACCCATCAAACAAAATTTGAGCCACATGAGAGTCGAACAGCTTCGAAAGATCAAAGAAGAGGTCACTAAGCAATTGAAGGCAAGGTTCATCAAACCTATACACCAAACTAAATGGATAGCTAATGTTGTGCCCGTACCCAAGAAATATGAGAAGGTAAGAATGTGCATGAATTTTAGGGATTTGAACAAGGCTTGCCCTAAGGATGACTTCCCTCTTCCACACATAGATGTTTTAGTGGACAACACAGCTAGTAATGCCTTGATGTCTTTCTTGGATGATTTCTCGAGATGTAACCAAATCAAGATGGCTCTTAGGGATATGACCAAGACTACCTTCACCATAGAATGGGGAATCTATTGCTACATGGTAGTGCCATTTGGGCTCAAGAATACGGGTGCAACTTATCAAAGAATGGTCACAGCCTTGTTACATGATATGATGCATAATTAGGTAGAGGTGTATGTTGATGACATGATTGTAAAATCCAAGGAGAGAGAGGGTCACATCATTAACTTGAGGAAGTTTTTCGAGAGGATCAAGGAGAATAGAGGGATCATGAACCTGCAAAAATGCACATTTGGGGTAACCACGAGGAAGTTGTTAGCTTCTTGGTAAGTGATAGATGGATAGAAGTTGACCCATCAAAGATCAAAGTCATATTAGAAATGTCTCCACCTAAGAGTGAGAAAGAGATAAGGGGATTCTTGGGTCGATTACAATACATCAGCTGGTTCATTGCTAAACTCACTTCCACTTGTGAGCCCATCTTCAAGCTCCTAAGAAAGAATGAACCTCATGAATGAAATGATGAATGTTAGAAAGCTTTTAAGCTCATCAAGGAATATCTCCTCCATCCGCCTATCTTGACACCTCCGAAGCATGGAAAGCCATTACTCCTAAATCTCTCTATCATAGAAGATGCAGTTGGAAGTATGCTTGCACAAGAAGACAATGATAAGAATGAGAGAGCCGTGTAATATTTGAGCAAAAGGTTCCATGATTACTAGACTAGATACATACCTATAGAAAAATCATGCTTTGCTTTCGTATGGACCGTACAGAAATTGAGACATATTAACCTTTCTAGATATGGGTAGTAGCCCAAATGGATCCATTAAAGTACTTGTTTGAGAAGCCCGCTTTGAGTGGAAGACTATCAAGGTGGTTGATCCTATTAGCGGAATTCAATTTAAAGTATGTGGCAAGGAAAACCATCAAAGGAAGCATCGTGTCAGAATTTTGTGCCGAGAACCCTGTAGAAGGAAAGGATGGTAGAAAATATTTTTCGGATGAGGACATTTTGGACATTGAGCTAGGGGCATGGAAGATGTAATTTGATGGAGCTGTGAACTAATATGGGAATGGGATAGAAGTACTTTTGATTACTCCTAAAGGATCTCACATACCTTAGCAGTTAAGTTGAACTACGAGGCAACCAATAACATGTCAGAATATGAGGCTTGTATCGTCGAAATGGAAGCTCTTCGAGAATTGGGGGTGAACGAGGCCGAGGTCTTTAGAGATTCGACTTTGGTTATAGCTCAACTATAAAGGTTGTGGAAAGTGAAGTAAGAGCACTTAAAGCCTTATCAGCAATTTTTAGAGGATTTGACCAAAACCTTTGACGAGATTAAATATATGATCATCCCTAGAGCTCAGAATCAGTTTGCAGATGCCTTGGCTACTTTGGCTTCCATGGTTGAAATACCCGAAGGAGTATGGACACGACCCTTAGAGATTGAACAAAGTTATGGGTTGGTATACGAAGAGAAGGCTAAAGCTTCAGTCTTGGTTATAGAAGAGGAAAGGGTTCCTTGGTATTATGACATCATGAAATTCTTGGAAATGGAGGTATATCTGGATGGTGCTGACAAGAGAGAACATCGTTCGGTTAGGATGATGGCAATGCAATACATCTTATGTAGAGGTCAGCTCTATGGGAGATCCTATGATGGTATACATCTTTGTTGTCTAAAGAAAGAAGAAGCCAAGAAAGTCATGGAAGAAATCCATCAAGGAATTTGTGGCCCTCATATGAATGAGGGAATGTTAGCCAAGAAGATCTTAAGGATGGGGTACTATTGGAACACAATGGAGACTGATTGTGTAGACTTTATGAAGAGTTGCCACGATTGCCAAACACATGCAAATTTGAATCACGTGTTACCTAGTGAGCTATACAACATGACCTCTCCATGGCCTTTCTCAGTCTGGGGCATAGATGTGATTGGGAGAATAGCCCCTAAGACCTTGAATGGACACGAATACATCCTAGTGGCAATTGATTACTTCACCAAATGGGTGGAAGCGACCTCCTACTCCGTACTTAAAGCCAAGCATATGGCTAGATTTATAGATATTAACATCATTTGTCGATATGGAATACCCCAAGAGATTATCTCTGATAATGGTTCCCACTTTGAGAGAGAGGTTAGAAAGATCATGGAACTGTACAACATTGAGCATTACAAGTCTTCACCATATCAACCGCATACCAATGGAGCTGTAGAAGCTGCTAATAAGAACCTCAAGAACATCCTAGCCAAGATGGTAGTGACATACAAGGATTGGGCTGAGAAGCTCCTATTTGCCTTATGAGGTTAAAGAACTTTTATTAGTGAATCGATTAGGGTAACCCTTTACTCTTTAGTTTATGGTAGTGAAGCGGTACTTCCCATTGAGGTGGAGATACAATCTTTGAGAGTGATAGTAGAAACCAAGGTCCTAGAGGAAGATTGGGTGAAACAAAGATATGAGCAATTAGCTTTGATAGATGAGAAGAAAGCTAGGGCACAATTCCATGCACAAGGATACCAAAAGAGGATTGCTAGAGCATTTAACAAGAATGTGAAACCTAGAAACCTTAAAGAAGGTGACTTGGTTCTAAAAGTGCTTAGAGATGAAACTTTTGATCCAAGAGGAAAGATGAAGCCAAGATGGTTTGGGTCTTTTATTATCAAGAAGATCATGTTAGGAGGTGCTACAATAATTACAGATTTGGATGGAGAAGAGATACTTCATCCAATCAACATGAATAGACTCTAAAGATATAACATTTGAAAAGAAAAAAAGAAAAAAAGAAGCTTGCTAGGTTGAAAACTTGAAAGGGTGGCCTAGGCAAAAGTTAAGGCAAAAGAACCTCGCTAGATTGAAAACCTAAAAGGGTAGTCTAGGCAAAAGATAGGGGAAAAGATCATGGGTGTGGCAAAAATTCCTAAAATGACGTCATGGGCAAAAATTACATGGTATGGAAAAAAGAAAAGAAAAAGAAAAAAAAAAAGAAAGAAAGAAAAATGATGACAATAAGCAAAGATAATGAATGGATGGTTCTCTCATTGTTTATATTAAAAGATGATAAGTTGTTTCCATAGGGGATATGGAACATTCCAATCCTTTATTAAATTCATAAGAAAAGACATGAGAATCATAAAGTGCAGAAAAGTAAAATTTGGGGCATATCAAGGTGGACAGTTAGTCCTTCTTTCTTTTGATTGGACTTTTGTAAGCTTTTTTAGCTATGTGAACCCACTTCATGACAACCTCTAAGTCATTTCTTATACCCTAAAGATGAAACAATTGAAGCCTCTCATATGGTCATATTTGAAAAAGAAAAGAGAGGAGGAGAAAAAGCATGAGTAAAAGGAAGAGAGAGAGAGAGAGAGCAAAAATGATATAAGGAGCCTCGATAGGTTGAAAATCGAAAGGAAATCCATGCAAAAGTTAGAGGAATCCTGCTAGGTTGAGGACCTAGACAAAAATTAGGGATTGAAAGTCAATCAAAATCGAGCCGAGTAGGAATATAAAAGTTGGTAGTAGTACGAAGGAGATGTTCATCCACCTTGATTTGATGGTATAGGAAAGAGGCAAGAGAGACCGAAAGGAGTGATAGCTTCTCTGAAATGAGAGGCCAAGCTTCTTGATCCATGCCAACACCTCCAAAGGAGAGAGCTCTACTGTTGGAAAGCTTGGAGAAGTGTTCTCTGAGTTTAGAATGTGTTCGGTAAAGGTTTGGAGGCCCCAACGGTTATTTTAGACTTGAATAGAGGCAATTAGAGTTTTTGGCCTTTGGTAAATGCACAGAGAGTTAAGACTACGTGCGCATGATCAAGACTTAGGAATGAAGGTAGAGACACATCCTTTTCCTGCCTTGAATGTGTTTCCTCCCCAAAAACTTCTCCTGTGACTCTTATAGTCTAAAAAACTACTCAAGACACAATTCACGCTCGGACTTTCTAAATATCAAGAATAGCAAAATTGCGCAAAGTTTCTACAAGTTTGTGATTTAAGTACATATCCCAAATTAAAGCATAAATATAAAAGATGTTCTTAAAAACAACCCGATGTCTCAAATCAAATCCAAAGTGCAGGATTGTATGCTAAAAAGAGAAAAATAATAAAAGCAAAATAAAAAATAAAAAATGCTATGCTATGCTATATGTGTCTGTCTGTCTGTCTATCTGTAGGATCATTGAAAGTGCCTCTTCCTCGGCTGATGGCTTGGAGTTGACTCTGAACCTCCGCCGTCATTAGTGCCATCACCATCATCATTATCTTCATCATCATCATTATCACCACCAACATCTTCACCACCGTATAGCTGCCTAGAATACAGTGTTAGGACAAGGGTTGAGAGATGCAAGAAAAGTAAAGGAAGAATAAAGAGAACTTATTGGCCTGTGTACCGTCAGGAAAGTGGTAACCCATAACATTTGTATTGTCAGCACCATAAGCATAGACCGACCACGGCAGACGGGAAGGGTCGATAGGAGCACCAATAGTAGGGCCAGCCTGACATAAGTGTTCCATTTGAATATCACCAATTTACAAGAGTGCAAAACAATGAATGATTGAAGGAAGATGAGAAAAGAAAAAACACGTACCATAGCAGTAAGGGAGGGAATGAGGTGAGTTTTGCTAAACTCATCATAGTCTAGCTCATCCGTGACTCGCTTAGTGTAGGGGATATCGTCATAGAACGAGGGGCAAGCATGAACTCCGGAGGGTCCATCAGAACCTGGGGCACATTTACACCCGCCAGTTGGTAGCACACCCTCTCTGCCAAGTAAAACACCCTTAATCTAGCACCCTCAAGGGCCTGGGTGATCCTAGAAGCGATAATAGTAGTTGCCTCCAAATTCAGGTCCGCAACAAGATCAACGCTGGCCTAGGGACTCCATACAACTTGTGATAACACATAGGATTAGAAAGAAAATCCTAAGAAGCATGCAAGGAAAGAAATGGGAAGCAGTATGTTCTTAACTTACATCATCAGGAGAAAGCCTATTGGTGTGCTGTCGCAAGCAACCGGAAATAAAACCTATACTCCTAAAAATATATGTAGTAGTGTGAGTAAGGATCGTTCCCATGGAGAGTATCTAGCCTAGTTTTATGCTATGTGAACAAGGTGGAGGGGGGGGGGGGTTGAGTATAATGTAAACAATTTTAAGAAAAAGAAAACTAAGAAACAATTTAAATTAAAGTATCGAATTCATTCAAAAGAACAAACCTTGGCCTAAGTCAACATCCACCATCGGAATTTTACAATTGATCATTGATGCAAGTATATATCAATTCACACTTTGAATATTCACCGTCGGAAAAATTTTCCTATCTCTCCTTAGTCATAGTTAATTAGAAAACAAGCGATCTAATAAACCCTAACTACTAAACAACCCTAGACAAGTGCTAAAGGTTTAATTTAGTAGCAGCTTTAAGAACTAGAGAGATCGTTGAAGCTAAACAACACAAACACAAGCAGTTGCATTTAATTTATTCGAGCGTTCTTCCTAAGATCTAATAATTTCTGATGCAACAAATCATTAAATCTTGGTTGCTTCACAAGTTAGAGAGATCAAAAAATTACGGATTTGATATCTAATCTAGCAGTAGATTGCAATGAATAATAAACTAGTAGGCCTCCTAGTAATTGAACGAGACAATCATGAAAATAGGCATAGAAGAAAATTCGATAATCAAAGCATAAATTGAACAATAAAAACAAATTAGATCTCATAGTTTTATTGATTCCAAGGCTTCAATTTCCTTTGACCAAGTAGAAAAGTTTTAGCCACCACAGAACTTATGCACATATCCTGCGAGAATTGAATATGCAAGCATAGATCCTATACAATATAGAAATTGTGCACATATCTTACGAGAATTGAATATGCAGGCACAAGCCACAAACCATACAAATCAGAAGAGAAGAACACAAAACTTGTTCATATATCCCACGAGAATTGAATATATGGGCACGATCCTACACAAGTTAGAATTTGTGCACATATCCTACGAGAATTGAATATGCAGGTGCAAGTGTACTTATCCTACGGGAGTTGTACATGTAGGCAATAGAAAAGGTAGAGATAGAGATGGAGACCAAGGTTACCTTAAGGCAAGAGCCTCACTAGAACAGGTAAAGATGGAGATGGAAGACAAGTACCACCTAGAGAAGTTTGAGGCAAGAGCCCCAAATGGACACCACAGATGTGTATCCTTTTAAGCTTGTAAGAGCACCTTTGTTTGTTTGGTTGATGGTTGCGGCCGTTGGCCTTGTTTGTTATTCCTTTTAAGTGACTTTAAGATAGTGAATCACTTGCATTTTTCTTACAATTGGCAAAATAGGTTCTTGGATAGTGAACCTGTTGTTGCTCGTTTCTTGAGCAACAAAGGTGGGAATTCGGACATATGAATCCCATGCAACTCTTTAGAGTTGCACCTCGCCCCATGTATGTGTGATGTGTGTCATGCGCATGGGTTTGGCTCGAGCCATATGTTGAAACAAAATGCTTTGTATCTTATTCTTTTGATTTTGTTGGCAGAGCTCATGAATCAAAAAAAGGGCATCTATAGACACTGCATTTTGTACCCCTTATGACTTAGGCCCCCATTCCATAATGATGTTGAAATTCTAAGACCCAAGGTTGGTTAGGGTCTAATCAGATGTTAAATTGACTTGAGAAATGTTAAAATGAAAATTTTAACTTTAATGAGCAAATAAATCTATTTTTGGAAAAATAAAGCAAAGGAAACCCTTAGCCTGCGTCGTAGGAATCAACCTGCGCGCGCGGCCATGATGCATGCACATGCAAGCTTGAGCCTATGCACGCACATAGGGTTCCAAAAACTATGAAAGGTAAGTTTTCAGTTTTAAAGACTGAGGTTTGGAATGAATCCCACTTCGTTTGGGAGCCATTCCAAACCCCAATTTTCAAAATATAAATAGTCATACATGGTACCTTTTCAAAACACACAGAAATCCTAAGAGAAAACACTAAGATTCACTAGAAATAGTGAATCAAAGAGGGAGTTTTTTTACAAAACATCCTTAAATCAATTTTCTTTTG
This sequence comes from Quercus lobata, assembly GCF_001633185.2. NCBI lineage: Eukaryota > Viridiplantae > Streptophyta > Magnoliopsida > Fagales > Fagaceae > Quercus > Quercus lobata. Next base: position 40,609,667 of record NC_044904.1, read on the forward strand.
TTGGGGCCTTTTCTGGCCATGATCTTTGAGTTTAAGATTACTAATAATTTCATTCTAAAAAAAAAAAAGATTACTAATAACTTTTTTATTGATTGTGAATAGATTTGATTGAGGGGAACAGTAAAAAATCAAGCTTGAAGAGCTTCTGTTTTGAGGTATTAGTTCTAAGCTTTTTCTGTTATTTTCTTTAGTTTGATCCTGATTTTGTCCATTTCTTTGCTTGTTTTATGTTTATATATGTATTGCTTAGCTTAGTTTTTATTCAGTCTTTATGTTTCTAAGCATGTTAGGTTGTTAGTCTCTTTATTTTAAGTGTTGCTCTATTTTCTGTGCTTGTTGTGTTTCTGAGCAAACCTGCGCATGCATGCATCTTGCATGCGTGTGTAGGTTAAAGTATGCACATGCATGCAGCTAGTTCATGCTTACCACTGCCCAGAAACCCTAATCCAAGTTTCTACTTTGTTTTCTTTGCTTATTTTGCATGTTATGCCTCTGTTTAATTCCTCTTTAATAGGTATTAGTCCTTGTTCTATGTTTATTGTTTGTTTACGTTTCACATGTTTAAATTAGGTTTATCATTTCTTTGTTTCGATGCCATGAACACACATTCACACGTTTATGCATTTATGCCATTGGTGCTGAGATACAACAAGGTAAGTGAGGTAAGTCATGCATTCACATAAACACACATGATGTATGTTTAATGATAGATTTGAACATGCTTGTTTAGATGAGTTATTCTTAATCACATGATCTTTCTATGTTTGTGTTTCTGCCTTGATTTTAATTTATACATGCTTTTGCTTTGGATGTGATATGATGACATGATGCTAGATGAATGCTAGGTTGATGTGAGATGCCATGATAGATGTATGTTAGGATGTATTGTGATATGCCATGATAGATGAATGGTTAGGTTTTGGGATGATTGATGCCATGTTGTATGTTTAGATGTATGCTAGTGTGTGTGTGAGTATAGATACAATATTGAATATGCCTTTAATAAGGTTAAGATATAAGACACAATGAGAGGAAGCCAACCCTAAGGTTGGGCGGTTTTGGTTGCCTAATACCTTCCCAAGACCATATCTAAACTCTGAACCCATACTCTAATAGTAATATTAAAAGGTCCTTCCTCAAGAGGATGCTATATTCATGGTTCTTATGCCATTGCAGAAACCAGGTGGCGACTCCTTGTTGTGTCCACACCTTCAACTTTTTTGGCAAGCATATAACTAAGTGTACTAGAGAAAGAATGTCAATTCCACTATGAATGAACCTATCCATAAACTCATCCATCTTCAACCATATGTTTTCAAACTCGAAAGGACTCTTCCCCCTCGCCATTCCTTGTGCCACCAAAAGAATTGGACAGTGGTAAGAAATAGGACGAGGTAAATCTGTTGAATCACATCCGGATAATGTTCCTCCCAATCATGAGAATTCAAAGCTCTATCTGTCCTAGACATCAAAGACTGATCCGAACCACTTGTCCAAGTATATCTTCCACCTTTTAAAGGCAAATTAATCAAATTATGATCCTCAATAAACCCAGAATTTTTTTTTGTAACTGGAGTTAGCTGTGAACCTCTCGACCTCTCACTTAAGATGTGTACAATATTTAAATAATCAGTGCAACACCAATATTGCTGAATACCAACCAATTCATCCCACATGTGACCCCTCTCGCTACTTTCATTTGGGCTAGGCCCTTGAGCATGCCCAAATAAATCCATCTATCAGCCCTTGCCACCAAACCAATATTGAGAAAGTTCCCACTATATCTTCCAACTTTTCTAAAAAACCTCTTATCCCATAAAATCAATACCCCATTGGCAATCCGATCCGCATCTAACATAACCCGATCTACATTAGGACAGCTCCACAAGCTACAAACCAATAGTCTATCCATGCCAGCAAGCTTAGTTTCTTGTAACAACAACATCACACTTCCATTCTCGTAACAAATTTCTTACAACAAGATGTTTTTGATGATTAATCAGTCCCTTAACATTCCATGAAATCATTTTGAGCTTCATAAAGACACTTGTTTCCCAACTACAGTAATAGTTGCACAACCAACTCTCTATCTCCCATCATAATTCACTAAAGAGATCAAATTCCTTAGCTCTCTCCTTCCCTTACTCTTTAATTTTGCAACCTTACGACTACTAGTGGCTTCCCTGCACAAAAAGTTGGTTGCCTCCATCTCATATTCTAACCTTTGTAATAAAGCAATACACAACTTCTCATATTAACCCAAAGGTAGCCCAATGAGTTTACTGAAGCAAGTAATTTTATGTTTCACCCATCTAGAAATAGTCAACTTAGCATCAAGACTCAATACCTTAGGGGCTGTTTGGTTTAGCAATCACTCTAACTCATTTCTCATCACTCTATTCTTATAACTCAAATATCTAAACTCATATCTCATATCTATTTCTACCTTAACTCAATCTAAAATTTGTTTGGGTACAAATTTTTCATCACAAAAACTCAAATCTAACTCCAACATATGGAGCCCACAAGTCAAACTTTTTTAAGTAACTTCTTTCCTTACCCGCATGATTCTACACAAAAGAATGTGAAACCCATACACCAAAACCCAGCCCCACCAACACCAACGGCAAACTTAGAATCCACCACCATCAACACCAATGACAAATCCAAAAACCCAAAACCACAACCTCCACCAAAAAATCCAAATGAATAAAAAATCCAAGCCCTCAACCAAAACCACAGCCTACACCAAAAAAGCTAAACGAATGCAGAGGAAACCCACAACCATAAGCTCCACCACAGCCCAAGCCTTAAACTACAACCACAACCAAAAACCCAAAATCAAACATAGCAAACCCAAACTAAAAAATCCTTAGATCAGAGGCCCAAATCACAAAAATACAAAACCGAGTAGAGAGATGAACCGATCTGGCAAAGGGGAGGAGAGAGAGAGATCATGGGCCATAATGAATGAAGGTAAGCTAGAACCGATCTGGGATGCTTGAATTGAGAGACTCGAGTGAGTGCCATTTCACGATGGCTCGTGGTGGTTTGTGAAGGAGCAATGGAAGTTCAATGAGGAGAGAGCTCTAGGTAGAAGAAAAAATTGAAGAAGGAGAGGAGAGACAGAAATGATGTGAGAATTTGATGAAAGAAATTTTGTATTTGCACCAAGGAGCAAATGAATATACATTAGATATTTATACACATTCAAGGAGCAACTAAGTTCTACCTAACTCCAAATTATATGGATCTGACTTCTATAACCAATCAATCATTTCCACGTGTACATAAATAAAAACTACCAATTAAGATAATCCTAAACTACAAGTAGCATAGTGTATTAATCAATAGAGCTCTGTCATTTATGTAGCAAGCAGAATAGCTTCTCTTCTAGTGCTCTGTTTCAGTCCTTTGCCTTTCTGCCTGGGTTGTCTGTGTAGTGCAACTACTTGATTCATCTTCAGGATCATTCTTTAACTTCACCCTTTTGACCTTCCCCCTTAAGAAGAACAAGGGAATGTATATTAATCATGTTCATCTTGGACAACAAATGGGAAAATTGCTCCGAGTTCAGTGCCTTTATTAAAAGGTCTCCAATCTAAGATTTGGTTCTAACTTGCAACAACCTAATCACATACCTGATTACATGGCAATATATTTCGATATGTTTTGTCCTCTCATAGAACATAGAATTAGCTCCAATGTGCAATGCAACTTGACTATCACTAAAGAGTAAAGCTGCTTTGCTATGGGAAACTTGAATATCCTTGAGGAAGCTAATTAGCCACACAATCTCACACACTGCAACAACCATTGCCCTATACTCAGATTCTATTGATGACCTTGAGACTGTTTGTTGTTTCTTAGACTTCCAAGAAACTAGAGATTCTCCAATAAAGACACAATACCCTGTGGTTGACCTTCTAGTATTTGGACAAGCAGCCCAGTCTGCATCGGTAAATGCTTTGATATGTAATTCAGATTGGCTAGAGAATGACAAACCTTGACCAGAACTTCCTTTGACATATTGCAAGATTCTAATAGTAGCTTGGAGATGAGGCAGCCTAGGTTTAGCCATAAATTGACTAAGTCTGTGAACTACAAATATGATATCTGGTTGTGTAATGTTTAGATAGAGCAAATTGCCAATCAGTCTTCTATACATGCTAGGATCCTTTAATTCCTTCCCCTTATACTTGCTTACTTCAAATTCTGATCCATAGGTGTTTTTTCTAGTTTACAGCCCAATAAACCTGCATCTTCCAAGAGTTCCAAGGCATATTTCCTTTGACATTGATTTATGCCCTCTTTGGACCTTGCTACTTCCAAGCCTAAAAAGTACTTCAGGTCCCCTGAATCTTTAAGCTTAAATTGTTGGTCCAACAACACCTTAAGATCTGTTATTGCTTGCATACTATCACTAGCAATGAGAACATCATCAACATACACCAGCAATGCAACAAAAGTTCCAAAACTTCTTCTTGTGAAGAGTGAGTAATCTTCTTTGGACTGATGAAACCCCAGTTGGATCAAAGCATGAGAGAAATTTGAGAACCATTGTTTGGATGCTTGTTTTAGACTGTACAAGGACTTATTCAACTTGCAAACAACGTCCCCCTTGCTGTGAAAGCCTAGGGGTAGAATCATGTAGACCTCTTCTTCTAGATCACCATGCAAGAATGCATTGTTCACATCAAGTTGAGACAAATGACACCCTTTCACAGCAGCCACTGCAAGTAGGGTTTTAATAGAAACCATTTTAACAATTGGTGAAAAAGTTTTTGTATAATCCAGGCCCTCCCTTTGTGTGAATCCCTTTGCAACCAATCTAGCTTTATATCTCTTAATAGTACCATTTGCCTTATACTTTTGTGAGAGATTGGCAAAGGTGGCTCTCAAAAAAGAGATTTTCAAGTGCTTTTTCAGGGCACCTCTCTTTTTGGGTAGGTTGTGTGGAGTCGCCACTTATTTATTTTATACAAAAAAATAAGAAAAAACTAAATACAAATTTACATGATTAAAATGCTTCATTGTTATTGATTGAATAAAAATAAAAACAAACTTAATAGATTGAATATTACAAGGCTTTAAGTCCTAGTTACATACTATGCAAAAGAATACAAGGCTTTTTGTCCTGGTTACAATCTACCCAAAAATAAAAGAAAGACAAAGCATAGGTCTACCTATACCTATACAAAAGAAACTAAGTTCGGGGATTAGGTTATGGAATGGGAAGGTGTTAGGCACCCATTTCGCCCAGATAGAGTCTGGTCTTCTAGACTCTAACGACCAATATACCCTTTATGCATGATATGGATGATATGTTGCATACATGACAAACTTAATTCTAAACTAAGTCACATAAATCTATTTATGAATGTTTCCTCTTCTTTTAAGAAAAATTCAGATCCGTTTTATTGAATAAAAAAATGATTTGATTCATTAGAAAGAAAAAAGAAAAAGAAAAAAAGAACTAGATTTGTTTTGGTATAGGTAAAAAATTAGTTTGGTTGAAAAAAAATCAGATTTGTTTTATTAAATAAAACAAGACTTTTTCCTAAAAAATCTCAGATCTGTTTTGGATCAAAGTAAAAAAAAATTGGTTTTTGGTTTGTATGTAAAAAAAATTAGATATGTTTTATAAATAAGAAAATCTTGATTTTTAGAGAACTAGAAAAATCAAACCTATTTTTTTTATGTAAAATAAGAAAAATATTTTTTTAGAAGTGGATTACACTCATGAAATAAACCTACACTACTTGGATCAAACAAAACAAAGAAAACATCACTATTTATGACTTCCTTTTTTATTTCAAAATCTGTTGTGTTTAAAAAAAATTCAGATTTGCATCTAAGGAAGAAATAGAGCAGTTTTTGTGTTAAAAAAATTCAGACCTGCATCTAAGGAAGATATAGATCAATTTTTATGTTTTAAAAAATTCAGACCTGCATCTAAGGAAGATATAGATCAATTTTTATGTTTTAAAAAATCCAGATCTGCATCTAAGGAAGATACAGATCAGTTTTTATATTTAAAAAAATTTAGATCTACATCTAAGGAAGATATAGATTTGTTTTTATATATATATATATATATATATATATATTTTTTTTTAAAATTTAGATCTGCATCTAAGGAAGATACATATCAGTTTTTTTGTTTAAACAATGTAAATCTGCATCTAAGGAAGATATAGATCAGGTTTTTTTATTTATTTATTTATTTATTTATTTATTTTTTTAAAGTTTTGAAAAAGATTTGTTAATGAGCAGATTTTTGAAACTCAAAGGGTAAATCATGAGTACAAAACCATTAAGAACATATTTAAACAAAAATATTAACAACACATGGTATGAACATTAGAAATTAAAACTAAAAGAATACATCTACTCATGCACCATCAAGTAAAAAACAGAAAAAGGAAAAAGAAAGACTACCTCTTGCATGGACGTGCTCTTCTTATTGATGGAATATTTTAGGGTTCAAATAAATTTATTCAATTATCTTTGAAACCTAAAATATCTTGCTTACAAAAAAGAAAATTTTAAGGCTAGAGCCTCCAAAACGTCTTTAATGTAAGAGAGAAAATAAAAGAAGAGAAGAGTCAGAAAGAGGAGAGTCAGAGAGTGTGAAAAAGTGTCCTGAATTTTGAAAGGCAGCCTCTATTTATAGAGGCTGAGATGTTCGAAAAATTAGTTAAATGATTAGAATATGATTTGGGACGCGTCCCTAAAAAATCGATAAGGATGTGTTTTAGTTCAATCCAAGTGTCCATGGGCCGAGGCCCGAATTTGTGCCAATTGGCACTTTGAAAGTCCAATCGGCACTCCAAAAGTGTGGAATGGCCCTTTTGGGTGCTGGTTCCATGTTCAAATTTTGGTCCATTTTGGACTCATTTTTTGAAGTTTTTTTAGTTGGGACTTGCACTTAGACGCATTTTTAATCCATATTCTAAAAATTAAACTCTTTTTCTGATAATTTATGTCTTTTCAGTAGTGATTATCTTCTAGATAAACACTCCAAAAAGTCTTGATTATCCACAATTTTATTGTTATTTGATTATCCCCTTTATTCCTATGCAAGCAAGCCTATTTTTGACACTCACTATCAACCAATCACAAAATTATTTAATTAATTTTAATTGTCTATCCAATTAGAATTAATTTAAATTAATCATGTATGGTTGATTCTACCTAAACACAATGCATGTTGACCATGCAAACTTGATCATGCAATATCTTTCAATCTGAAGGTCCAATTTGGAAATTGGGCATACTGTCGTGACCGTTAGAATCTCAAGATCATTTTTATGATATGCAATGAATGAATTAATGCATGTAATGCAATCATGAATTTTGGGTATATGATTGGTCATTCTAGTCATCTTTCTTGATTAAATTACAAGTGCAAAATCAAGTGTCTACAGAATGCTCCTCATTGACAGAGCTATTAAAGTGAATGTCAATGTAAAAAAAAGACATTGATTTTAGTAGCCATGATTTAATTGAGGTTGATTTTTCAAAGATTACCTAGCCCTAAAGCCTAAAACTTTGGAGTGTAGAACTAGTACCTTGTCGTTTGTTGAAACTGAAAACCCTGAATACTTGGCCTACTTGATAAATGATAAATTTGAAATGAGTTGACTGAAAGGCTTCTCTTTCCCAGTTTGACTATGGCAAATTGATCAAGGGGGTTCTCTACCTCGATCTTGAATATGGCAAATATCCAAGGGGCGTCTCTACCTAGGATCTTGATGGAAGGTTGATCAAAGGGCTTCTTTACTTTTATCTTGTTGTTAAAAAGTTGATTGAAGGGCTTCTTTACTTTGATCTTGTTATTGAAACGCCGACCAAAGTAGTACTTTGATCTTGCTGTTGAAATGTCGATCAAAGGGCTTCTCTACTTTGATCTTGCTGTTGAAATGTTGACCAAGGGCTTCTCTACTTTGATCTTGCTATTGAAATGTCGATCAAAGCGCTCCTCTACTTTGATCTTGAACGGTGACGACCAAGGGGCTTCTCTAACTCGATCTGGGGTGATTGAGAGACTTCTCTGTCTCAATCTTGAATTGTGAGTGACCAACGAGCTTCTCTACCTCAATCTGGGGCGATTGAGAGGCTTCTCTATCTCAATCTTGAATTGTGAGTGACCAAGGGGCTTCTCTACCTCGATCTTTGATGAAAGGTAACGAAGGGGCTTTTCTACCTCGGAACCTAGAAATTTGGCTTTTGTAAAAGAAAAAAATTTAGGATTAGTCTTTAAACGATGAGTGCTTTGTTGTTCCATCATTTTGAGATAAGTGATTTTCATTTGTTCCTTCTTGATTTGATTTTTTTTTTAAAATTTTTTTTTTTATAACAAGATAACTTTGATTGATTTTTGTAGCTCTTTGAAAAAGATTTTATATTTGAAATTTGAAATTTGGAATTTGAAACTTGAAACTTGGAATTTGGAACTTGAGATTGAAAATTTAAAACTTGAGATTTTGATACTTGAAACTTGGAATCGAAATTTTCAAACTTTTTTCCCTTAAGAAAAATGGTATCTTTGTCCTTGATCATCTCCAAGAATTTTTCTTTAAAAATTACTCCGAAAAAAAATTTCTTGAAATTGATATCATCTATTTTTGAAATTTTGAAAAAAAATTCACTCATCCTTCATGATTTTTCTTTTTATGAAAAGAAGAAAAAAAGAATTTTTTTTTTTTGGGAGCTGACAAACCTGATTTGACTCGACAACTCAGGTTGCTTAAACAAAGACGCGCGGGGGGGGGGGGGGGAATTTTGGCCCCTCCTTTCCTTGTCTTTTCTTTTTCTTTTTTTTGCTTTTCTCTCTTCTCTCTTCTTTCTTCCACCATTGTTACTATTCACCTGCTTCTTCCACTTGAATTTTCTCCTTCATTACACCATTTCATCTCTAGAAAAACACTTTCCTAAACTTCTCAACCTCCCTTCACTCATTTCCCTCAACATCTTTTCAGATCCTTGTGTTCTTGGCCATTTTTGCTACACACCCATTTTGTGAAACCCATTTCCAAACTTCCCTTTTCATTGCACTACAAATAGGCCTTCTTTCCTTACTTTTCATGGGAAAAAATATCATCTGTCTCTTGAATGAAATGTTGAAGAGGGGATCCTTCAAGACCCCAAGACCCATGCTCTGCACTCTAAGATGGACTTCAAGGTGATTTTTCTTTTTTCTTTTTTCTTTTCTTTTCTTGTTTGAAAATTTGTTGATTTCATGTTTTATTGCAAGTTTGGTGTTGAGACATTGTCATTTTGCTGTTGTGTACTTTTGTTGGAATTTTGGACATTGTAGAGTTGATCATGTTGTAATCTTGGCTTTGGGGATTTTTGAATTGTTGAGTTTTTTGACATGGTGTAACTTGAACAATGTTGATAGTTCATAAATTTTGGTAATGTTGGTAATATGTGATGTTATTAAATGAATTTTGGCTTGAATTTTGGGGCAGTAAAGTTGATGAGTCAAAAATTTATGATCGTCATTAATCTGAGATTGTCATTAACCAAGAGAAGACATTTTGCATTTATTACACTCATTGATGAAAAAGAGTAATGGACAGAGCAACGGTCACAGAATGAGCTGTGAACTTCAGACAAAGATTTTGTAACGCACTAGCTGTTAAGCATAAATACAGTAATTAATTGCCCATTAATAAGGTACGTAACTATAAAAATAAAAGGCAATAGAAGTTAAAGGTACACACAAATACTCTAAAATCTTTCTCCCTTACTGACTTAAGCATTGGAGGCGGTTTGGCTCATGCCACATTAGCATGTTACTCTTCCACCCAGTTCATTTTTGCAAGTTTTCCTCCAACAGAGACGACCCTTGAAAGTTCAAATAGTGTATAAAACACTATTGAACGTTTAGACCCCCAAATACAAAACAACTAACACAAGCTTATACACAAACAATATGTGTGTGGAAAGATGAATATAAGCTAAATCCAAATTGGTAAAACACTCCAAACCGAAATCAATCACAACCACAAAAGTAATTAAAAGGTAAAGAGTAAGGGAAGAGAGATGCAAACACAAAGATAACACGGTGATGTGTTATCGAAGAGGAAACTGAAGTACTCAGCGAAAAACCTCTCCACCGCCCTCTAAGCGGTCAATAATCCACTAGAGAATGAAGTTGGGATACATGAATAGCAAAAGACCCTCCAAGCCTAATCTACCTAGTGCACCTAAGCCCTCCAAGCTTCTTGCTCCAACAGGGTTGCACCGAACCTTGTCTTCTCTAGGTTACCGGATCCCCCAATAAGCCCATTGCATCAACCAAATGAACTGGTCCTCTCTGAACTGCTTCCCAAGCAACAAAACACCTCCTTACTGATATGGGTATAGTGAGATAAGGATTTGGCAAATGTACCTCTCAAGGATATGTCAATGGAGAGGGTGAGAGTAGAAGTATTTGGAGAATCAAATGATAAAGATTGTGGATGAGTCAATCTTGTTTTCTTTAAGGTTTTTCTCTCAAAATTTTCTCTGGAAGCTCTCTACATTTCGTGGGTATAAGGTTAATTATAGTAGAATGTGTGAGGAATGTGAAAAGTCAGTTTTCATCCAAACAGGGCATTCTGGCGACTCAACCTTGTGATTGGAATGAGTCACGAGCTAATTACCTAGCCAGACTGGAATTTTTGTCTTGTAGTGCTCCAGCTATTGTGACCCTTCAGCTCCCCTACATGCTCCACATGTGTGCCACTTTAGCGACTTGCTAATCGCAAGTCAGTCGCGAGATCTAGTCGTGAGACTCCTTTGATTGCACACATCTTGAGTTTTCTTCACACTCTCTCACACACAACCCTTACATAAATCCCACCTAAATACAGGGTATCTAATTGCTAAATTACAAGCAAATTTGGCACGGAATAAAGCCAACACATGATTGAATAAATTCAACCTTACAATCTCTCATTTTGGCTATTTCGTGACAAAACCCTAAAACAAACTCTAGAATTAATATGTGAGTTGGGAACAGTTACCAAAACTCACTCGCACCTAACTTTAGAAACTGTGAAGCTCTTGAACCATACGAACAAGTTTTTCTTGAAAACAATAACACAAGATGATCATTGTAAGCAGAAATCTTGAAATGCATATGGAGCAGGCATAATGCGATCAAGTAGTAAAGAATATAGCAATAAAGCATGGCTTGACCAAACATGAACAATCACTATAAATAATGATCGCAATGATCATTCACACAAGGAATGAACATCCAGACATGCAAGCTAATAAGTTCAATGTAAAGTATCATTTGCATGTCCAACACTCAATCGATACGAAAACACAAAGTAGATGCATCAAGGATATAAAATCCAACAAGGGCACAAGTGTGATGTACTAAAGAAAATGCAAAACATTAACTAAAAGTACTAAACTACAAAGCAAAGGTACATATTAAAGCATAGTTTAAACACAACATAAACCCTGATATATGATAATATAAAGCAAAATATTAAGCTTAGAGCTTTTCTTTCTCTTGCTCTTCAACTTCAATACTCCCCATTGATCAAACTCTTTCTCCCCCTATCATTACATTCTCCTTATCACGCACCATCTCCCCCTTTTTGTCATGGAATAGCTAGTCCTTATTTTCTTCTAGCTTTCTTTGAATCTGGTCCAATTGAGTTTGGAGAGAAGTGAACTTTGTATCACAACGGATGTTGTGAGAGTATAGGAGAGAGGCAAGTCCAGACATCTTACTGCTTATGTCTTGGACGGATGCCATAATGTTGTCTAATTTCTCATCATAGGAGTGTGAGCTAGAGCATGAACCACCATGAGGAGCTGGACTCTCTATCTTGATTTCCTTTCGACTATGACCAATGCTAGCATTGAGCGTACAAATGTTGATTGGACTCGACTTAGGGTAGGGAGGCTCATCTTCCAATGGATGAATGCCTTTGAGTTTCAAAATCTTTGAAATGAGGTAGCAGAAAGGAATGTAGTTCCTTGAGGCAGTTGTCACTGTAGTTTTGCGCAAAATATGGAAGATATGAGCGCAAATATTGATCTCTTCATCAGTAATTAGGTCTTGAAGGAACTGGGCTCTACCGAGATTCATGTATCTAGTGCTTGATAAAGGATAGAGATTATGGAACATGATTGTTGTGAGCACCCTCAATTCTGGAGATAGTGAGGAAACACTAATTGATTTCCCATTGGGAGAGAATTCTAAGTTATCTCCAAGAGTGTCCCGAAGTAAATCCTCCTCTGGATTCAAGTTATCATACACCGGTGGCTTTGGAAACATTGGCCAGTTGATGTGCAGGATGTTAGCAAGATAGTAAGGTGTTACTGTGAAGTGTTGTCCTCTAACCCAACATTTCAGCTCATCCCCTTTAGAAATGGCATTTGTATAGAATTCCTTCACCATTTGTTCATATAGTTCTTCTAAGCTGGATAGGAGGAAGTTCCAATCCTTGTTAGCAAACCATTTCAGAATGTTCGTATCTAGAAGAGAACCCTGCTCAAGCACCCTTTCCACTAACATGGGAGCATCCTTGAAGTAGTTCTCATAAGCGTGTGATGTTGCATATGATTTGAACTTGCTGACATCATAGAATCCTATTGATGATCGAGACTTCTTGGACTTAGGAGTGAGGCTCTCAAGATCAATCATTGGATCTTTTCCTTTGCTACTACTTCCTTTCATGGCTAATCTCTTGAACAGAGACATTTCCAAGCTATATCATGTAATATCAAAGAGCAAGAGAGACCACACATGACAACAAACTTTATTAGTACTAAGTTAGTCCCAAATCAGAATTTTTGAATAAAACCCTAAAATCATGACATTAAGGTCTCAATCATGTCAAATAGTGTGTGTGTGTGTGCAACAAATGTCACCATGTGCAACCTAGGGCAAAAACACATAACCAGCAAAACCCATACAACAAGCTCAACAAAACATTAGTAAACCATATTCAAACATCATATTTTCAAATCTCAACAAAAACACACAATCCAAGAAATCTAGGGCTAGAAACTGAAATACTTTGAGAAAGAGACAGAACCCATACCTTTTCTTGAAAATTGGTGAAGAAATGATGAAGAAAATGGAGGTTTTATGTGTGAAAACAGTGATTTTGGAAGAGGGAGGGATGGACAAGACGATGAATAGTCACGAGATGCAAGGGAAAAATGAAAAGTTTTTGAAAACTGCCCTGAAAATAACCCTTATTGTGTAAAACATGCTTTTTTCGTGACTGTAATGAGTTGCAAACTAGTCACCAAGCCAAGTTGCCAAAAACCCGTGTGACAAATTTTGAAAAATTTTTCTAAGTATTTTTTGCGACTGGAAGGTCCACTCGTGAGTAAGTTGTGAAGGGAGTCGCAAAGCATTCTGAGTAAACTTTGCGACTAGAGCTTCCAAACTGAGTCACGAAAATGCTAAAAACCCAAAATTTTCAAAATTTTCTTAGTCTTTTTCGCGACTGGGGGCTTGACTCGCCAAAGAGTCGTGAGAACTTTTGAGTAAGCTCATGACTTGCTTGACCCACGAGGCAAAGTCGCCAAAACAGAGTTGCATAGTTTTTAAAAATTTTCAAAAAAAAAAAAAAAAAAACACTTTCCAAAAACAATTAAAACACTCCAAAATCTTTTTATGTTTGATCAACATATGATTGAGTAAGTGCAACACATTTAAACAAGTACAATCACACAAATGAATAAAGCATTCATTGAACATAGGCATATGTGATGTGTGTGGGTATCAAAGCCGAGATAGTCCTTAGTCTAATGTGAAACTTCAATGATCAATTCAACCAAGACATACACAATTAGCACAAGGGAAAGTGACCAATCTCAATTATAGAAGTATGCATATATGACCTCCCACAAAACTTGAATACATAAGTTTGAAGCTTTTCATTTGGCTTCTTACAATTCATATCAATTGATCATTCTTGAACAATACATCTCATTTTGAGATCGATGCTTGAAATTTTTAATATTTAAATTAATGAATAAGCCTTTGGCTTTTGGGCACCATACATTATCATATAAGTCGCTTTCCCTTTTTCCTAGTCGAATACTAATATGTGCGATGGCTTTTGCAGCTCATTATCTCTTTTCATTTTGAGATTTACATTGGTTGAGCTCTTTTAAGCAAAAAAATAAAAATAAATAAAAGAGTGGGAAGATATATAGGCACAAGTCTATGCAAGTCTCAAGATCAACAAAACCATTGTCTAATCATTCATGACAGGTTTGAAGATCTATTTACAACAGTCACATAGATGTCAAGATTTTTCCCACAATGATATAAGTACATAAAGAACAAGCTACACTCGTAAATGCACAAAGCCATTTGTACGAAGGTATAAGGCAAAACATGCGTGTGACAAAACACAATAATGCCGATCAAAATTTTTGGATTTTCTACTTTTTATGTGTTTTTTGGATTTTTGACACAAAAACAAGTTAAGATTGATAAAAAATTAAAAAAATTCAAAGCAAATAACAAACAAACAAAAATTTGTTAAAACATGCTATACATGTAACCAACAAAGTAGTGTGTGCTCTACACTAGTGAGATCAAATCAAGATAAATAAGTAAAGCACACATCACACATGAGATTCAAGGAATTGTACCAACACCGATGGTCTTACGAAGTGATTCAAACCGTGGGCCATCGAGAGGTTTGGTGAAGATGTCTGCCTTTTGATTGTTTGTATGTATGAATTCAAGACACACAACTTTATCTTCCACCAAATCCCGGATGGAGTGGTAACGTATCTCTATGTGCTTCGACTTTGAATGATGAATCGGATTCTTAGAGAGATTTATAGCACTGGTGTTGTCACAGAACACACACATTGTATCTTGAGGAATCCCGTAATCGTGAACTTCTTCATCTAGAGAAGTTATGTGCAGCGACTTCTAGCAGCTATGTACTTTGCCTCTGCTGTAGAGAGGGACATGGAATTTTGTTTCTTGCTCATCTAAGAGACAAGATTGTTCCCAAGGTAGAAACAACCACTTGAGGTACTTTTTCGGTCATCCACACCTCCAGCCCAATCTGTATATGAATAACCCGCGAGGCAAGCATTAGAATCCTTTGAGTACCACAAGCCATAATCCAAAGTGCCATTGACATATCGAATGATTCACTTCACTGCAGTCAAGTGGGATTCTTTCGGAGTGGCTTGATATCGAGCACAAACTCCCACGCTAAAAGCAATATCTAGTCTAGTAGCCGTAAGAAACTCCTAATGATGCTCCTATACAAAGTTGGACTCACTTCTACCCTGGAAGGATCAAGATTAAGCTTTGTAGATGAACTCATGGGAGTGGAGGCATGCTTTTTGGAATCTAATCCAAACTACTTGACAATATTTCTAGCATATTTTTCTTGTGAAATGAATATGCCCTCCTTCTTTTGTTTGAATTGAAGGCCCAAGAAAAATGTAAGCTCCCCCACCATACTCATCTCAAATTCTTTCTTCATCTCCTCGGAGAACTCTATAGCTCGAGCATCAGTTGTAGCTTCAAATGCTATTTCATCAACATATACTTGAGCCACGAGAAGGTAGTCCTCATCATTCTTGACAAATAGAGTTCAGTCGGCATATCCTCTTTTGAATCCTCTATCCAAGAGGTAATGTGTAAGCCAATCATACCAAGCTCTAGGAGCTTGTTTCAAGCCATAAAGAGCCTTCTTCAATCTCAGCACATGATTAGGTAAGTGAGGATCTTGAAACCTTTGGGTTGTTTAACAAACACTTCTTCATTCAGGTATCCATTGAGAAATGTACATTTGACATCCATTTGGAAGAGTTTGAAGTTCATAGTGCATGCAATTGACATAAGAATGTGAATAGACTCAAGCCTTGCTACGGGAGCGAAGGATTCATCAAAATCTACTCCTTCCACTTGAGTGTATCCTTGAGCCACCAGCTGAGACTTATTTCGTATAATCACTCCATCTTCATCGTTCTTGTTTTTGAAGATCCATTTGGTGCCGATGACATGAACATTTTCAAGCCTAGGAACAAGTTCCCATACATCATTTCTTACAAATTGATTAAGCTCTTCATGCATTGACTCAACCTAATTTTCATCTTGAAGAGCTTCTTCTACCTTTTTCGGCTCAAATTGGGCAAGGTAGCAATGGTATGTTACATGATTGGCCAGAAGTATGTTTCCCTTTCTAAGGCGAAGACCTTCATCTAGAGACCCAATGATGTTATTGTTTGGATGGTTTTTAACCACTCTTGACGATGGCTTCTTTGAGGTGGACACTTCATCATTTTGGGAGATAGGATGATGAACTTCTAGAGGAGTGAGAGGACTTGATGTTCTAGAAATTGACCTTGTTTCCATTCTTAAGTTCATGAGAGTCGATTCCTTTTCTGGTGTAAGTCCTTCTCCTTCAATATCTTGGGCTTCGACCTCAACGGTGGGTTCTTTGGAGCTTGGTCCTTCTCCATAATCATCAATCTCTACTTTTGTTATAGCATCATCAATTTCCACATTGATGGACTCTATTACCATTTTTTTTCTCTTGTTGAAAACTTTATATGCCTGGCTAGTAGTAGAATACCTAAGGACGGTGCCTTCATCACTTTTTGCATCAAATTTTCCAAGGTTCTCTTGATCATTTAGAATGTAACACTTGCTTCCGAATACTTGGAAGTACTTCACTTTTGGCTTCTTTCCATTCCAAATTTCATATGTAGTCTTCTTTGTTCCCGTTCAGAAGAATATTCAATTACCAATGTGACATGAAGTGTTCACGGCTTCTCCCCAAAACTTTTGAGGAATTTGCTTGTTGAGTAGCATAACTTTTGCCATTTCTTGAATCACCCGATTTTTCCTCTTAACCACCCTATTTTGTTGAGGAGTTTTAGGGGCTGAAAATTCCTTTTTGATCCCATTCTTCTCACAAAAAGACTCAAATCTTGCATTCTCAAATTCCTTGCCATGATCACTCCATATCTTGACAATAGGAGCCCCTTTCTCATTTTGAAGTCTCTTGCACATAATTTCCATTTTCTCACATGCTTCTGATTTTTCTCTAAGAAATTCTACCCAAGTGTATCTTGAGAAATCATCAACAATGACCATGATTTACCTTTTTCCTTGTGGGCTTCTAGTTCTTGTGGGCCCTATTAGATCAAAATGAAGAAACTCTAAACAGCGTGAAGTAGCGATCACATTCACCTTGTGATGATTTGCCTTTGTTTGCTTCCCCATTTGGCATGCACCACAAATGGTCTTCTCCACCTTTCCAAATTTTGGAAGTCCCTCAACAGCTTCAAGTTTAGATACTTTAGCCACTTGTTTGAAATTTGCATGCCCAAATCTTTGATGCCAAAGTTCCAACATGTCAACACAAGCACTTCTGTAGGAAATCTTTGACGTAGGAACTACTCTGTAGCAATTGTCGGTAGTCCTATTTACCTCCAAGACTTGAATCCCTTCTTCATCAATGATTACAAACCAGTTTTTTGAGAATTGAATAAGGAAGTCCTCATCACTTATTTGAGAGATGCTTAAGAGATTCGCCTTAAGCCCTTTGATGTATAAGACATCCTTCAATAGAGGTAATCCCGGTATCTCAATAGTCCATTTGCCAAGTACTTGAGCATGACTTCCATCGCCAAATGTCACATAGTCACTGACCTTTTCTTTGAGTGACTTAAACAGTGATTTATCTCCTGTCATATGGCGAGAGCAACCGCTATCAAGATACCATAAACACGAATTAGATACCTTCAAAGAAGTGTGCACAAATAAGCAAGCATGGGACAAGCACTCTTGACCTTCAAATAGAAAATTGTCTTCATTTTCCACACTCTTGTTAGATTGAATTTTCTTTTGAAGATTATCAACCTAATCACACAATATTCTATTCCTTCTTTTATACTTCTTAATCAAAGAATTTGACTCACATAGACTATTGTGTAGGATATGATTCTCATTTTCAAAATATTTCAGCATGTGAACAAACATTTTAGCATGTTTCTTTGTTTTTAATAACTCTAAGAGTTCATTGTTAGGACAATCCTCAAACATACTCATAGAGTTATTATCACAAACATTTAAACCACAATTCAACATAGTCTTTTCCATAGCTAAGGGGTCTAGGATCACACTTAGGTAATTAAACCACAACAAGTGTACCTACTCTGATACCAATTGAAAGTTCAAATAGCGTGTAAAATACTAATGAACGTTTAGAACCCCAAATACAAAACAACCAACACAAGCTTATACACAAACAATATATGTGTAGAAAGATGAATATAAGCTAAATCCAAATTGGTAAAACACTCCAAACCGAAATTAATCACAACCACAACAGTAATTAAAAGGTAAAGAGTAAGGGAAGAGAGATGCAAACATAAACATAACACGACAATGTGTTATCAAAGAGGAAACCGAAGTACTCGGCGAAAAACCTCTCCGCCACCTTCTAAGCGGTCAATAATCCACTAGAGAATGAAGTTGAGATACATGAATAGTAGAAGACCCTTCAAGCCTAATCTACCCAGTGCACCTAAGCCCTCCAAGCTTCTTGCTCCAACAGGGTTACACCGAACATTGTCTTCTCTAGCTTACCTATTGTAAAGTTGAATTTATTCAATCATGTGTTGGCTTTATTCCATACCAAATTTCTTGTAATTTAGCAATTAGATACCCTGTATTTAGGTGGGATTTATGTAAGGGTTGTGTGTGAGACAGTGTGAAGAAAACTCAAGATGTGTGCAAACAAAGGAGTCTCGCTACTAGTTCTCGCGACTGGCAAGTTGCCAAAGTGGCACACGTGTGGAGCATGCAAGGGAGTTGAAGGGTCACGATAGTTGGAGCAATACAGGACAAAAATTCCAGTCTAGCTCGGCAGTTAGCTCGCAACTCAGGCTTGTGACTTGTTCAAGTCGTGAGGTTAAGTCCCCAGAATGCCTTGTTTGGATGAAAACTGACTTTTCGCATTCCTCATACACTTTACTATAAATACCTTTATACCCATGAAATGTAGAGAGGTTCCAGAGAGAATTTTGAGAGAGAAACCCTAGAGAAAACAATATTGACTCATCCACAATCTTTATCATTTGATTCTCCAAATTCCTCTACTTTCACCCTCTCCATTGACATATCCTTGAGAGGTACATTTGCCAAATCCTTATCTCACCATATCCATATCAGTGAGAAGGTGTTTTGGTGCTTAGGAAGCAGTTCAGAGAGGACCAATTCATTTGGTTTGGCATAACCCTGTTGGAGCAAGAAGCTTGGAGGACTTAGGTGCACTAGGTAGATTAGGCTTGGAGGGTCTTCTGCTATTCATGTATTCCAACTTCATTCTCTACTAGATTATTGACCGCTTGGAGGGCGGCAGAAAGGTTTTTCACCAAGTACTTCAGTTTCCTCTTCAATAACACATCATCGTGTTATCTTTGTGTTTGCATTTCTCTTCCCTTATTCTTTACCTTTTAATTACTGCTGTGGTTGTAATTAATTTTGGTTTGAAGTGTTTTACCAATTTGGATTTAGCTTATATTCATCTTTCTGCACTTATATTGTTTGTGTATAAGCTTGTGTTGGTTGTTTTGTATTTGGGGGTCTAAACAGTCATTAGTGTTTTACACACTATTTGAACTTTCAATGCCAATCCCAGCTTCATCCATCCATTACGATGAGGAGCTCAACTGTTAATTTTTTGCATCATTAGTTTGGCGCCGTCTGTGGGAAATGCTAATTATTCAAGCCATATTTCCCAGTGACAAAAGAGTTCCTTAAAGTACGAGATGGAGCCAGAAACTACACAATAGCCAGAAGCTGTGCAACAACAACAAATGCAGGCCCTCTTAGCTAATGTGGAAGAGTTGACTCGCCAAAATGAAGAGCTGTGAAAGAAAATGGAATCCCAAAGTACAAAACGTTGGCGAATAAGTGAAAACTATGATAGACCACAAATTGAATGACCCCTTGTGATAGAAATTAATTAATTAATTTGCCAAGTTATTAATTAATCAATTTATCATGCAAAAACGTGGTAGTACAAATAAATCACCAATAAACTAATTATGCAACAGAAAATAAATAACACGATGATTTGCTTACGAATGGGGAAAACCTAACGGCAAAAAACCCACTGGGTGATTTTCAGGTCACCACTCCCGAAACTCCACTATTATCACAACAAGCGGTTACAAGTAAAGGAATTCCAAGTACCTTACCAACCTACAGTTGAACCCTTACCCCAATACTCAATTAGACTTGTTTTGTAGTGACAGTTCTCCTTTCTGATGCACGACACCCAAGTACGTGACTAACCAATTGCGCGGATCCCAGTACTCGACTTCAATCACCAACTAAGAAGATTTTTAGTTGCAAAGTTCTTCAGTTCATCCACATGATGAAGATCAAGAAGATGCTTGGTCACAAAACCCTACACATACACAACAACTTCTTCAAGAGAAAGAGATGAACTAGGGTAAGAACTTCGTCTCCGATCACAATTTGCTTGAACAGAATTTGCTCAAAACTTGTGCAACTTGTGAACTATTTGACGGCCCTTAAAACAATCATTTTATATGTCTAGGGTTAGGAGAAAAGAAAGTCCAAAGACATATTCACGGATCCCAAGAAAATCATATTTGAATTCTGAAAATCTTAAACCTCGACAGATAGGAGGTGTCGAGTAGCTGTCGCACAGGGGTCGAGCACATCGGGCTTTGAACAACTTTCTTAAGCTCGATAGATGCAGCTGTCGAGCCAGCTATCGAGCTTTAATGAATTTGCACTATCAACTTATTTTCTTGGACAGACTTGAAGGTTTCAACACTTGATCTTGAAACATGGTTTCTTGAAGTATTTAAACACACCCTAAATCTACCCAAATACAAGTAAAATGCATTTTGTCAAAGGATAAGCCAATTACATAAAATCATGACATATGTTCTTAACATATGAAACACATACGTCCTAACAATCTCTCCCTTTGGCAATCCGTGACAAAACCACAACAAACAAATGAACATATGAAAGAAGTCATAAATCACTCAACTCATATTTACATGTTGAATACAATAAAATCTATCCTAATACAAACTCTTGAAAAATTTTGCAAGAAGAGAGTTTATGGCAAGTAGACTTTGACAACCTGTATTTCTGAAACACTTTAAACAAAACTCATCAAGGCATCTTTGTGTGAAATAGAAATAATAGATTGCATACAAGTATAAGAAACATGTGTATTAAGGGAGAAAAGAAACAACATATGAAGGGGTAGGTGAAAGAAAAACATACAACAACATAAATAAGGAGATAAGTACAAAGTATGTCTAAAAATGGTCACAAGACCTCATGAACAAGAATAATATATCTAAAAAGAAAGAAAAGAAAAGATACATAATATCCTTACTACATCCCTCAAAACATATCAACTCTCCCCCTAACAAAATGGTCCTATACTAACTCTTCCCCTAGGAATGACTACTCTCATATCAAAACTACTCCCCATTTTTGTCACGAGTGACAAAGGGTAAGAGTGTCAAGTAGACATCTCATTGGTAGAGCTAGCATCTCCATCAGCATCATTCGAAGC
The DNA here is from genome assembly GCF_001633185.2 of Quercus lobata. Lineage (NCBI taxonomy): Eukaryota > Viridiplantae > Streptophyta > Magnoliopsida > Fagales > Fagaceae > Quercus > Quercus lobata. The sequence goes on from NC_044904.1 coordinate 40,631,260, forward strand.
ATCATCGTCATCACCATGATCATCATCCTCATCCTCAGAATTAGAAGCCACGGGAGAAGGTGGTGAAGGAGTAGCCTCAGGAGCAAAACCACCCATGGACACCTGTCGCCGTGCAATACAACCAACACAAACGTTCACCTGATACAACTCCGTAAAGAGTGTATCTAGGCGAGCATCCACGCGCTGCAGCTGTGCCATGATGTCTCCTAAAGTCACATCGCCCGAAGAAGAGGGAGGAGCGGATGTGGATGGAGCAGAATGGGATCCGACTGCCGCGACTGAAGCTGGGCCTCGCTACGTTTAACGGTAGCATAATCTATGGCACACATGATGGTGAAATGGTCGGAAGAGGGAAAAGGAACGGAAAAATGGCGTAAGATCCTCGTGATAGCGGAAGGAGAGATGAGTTTATCATGGGACGCCAAATCTAGACGAACATCTATAATAGACAGAATGAAATGAGAAGGGAAATCTATAGTAAGATGCTCAAGAAGAGATAACAAAAATCGAGCACGAGACTTTGTAATGGAGTTGTAGAGAGAGAGTGAATACAAAACAAAGGTCATCACCATGTTCATGAATCTAGGACCTTTAGCAAGAGGTCTACATGGTGTAAATAGACGCTCACCCCAAACAGAAGGGCGCTTATAGAAAGCAGACATGAGCTCATCCCTGGACACAGTCCTCAGACGCTCACAACTAGGATAGTCAGGAAACTCTATCCTAGGGACCCGAAGCACATCCGTAACAAGTTGCGGTGTGATAGGAATGCACGTACCTCGAACGCGAGTGAAGAAAAGAGGTACTGACCGATCAATCCCGTGCATGTTGGAGTAAAAATCCTAGATAAGCACGAGAGGACAGGTGACTGGGATGTCACACAGTGACTCCCATCCCCTATTATAAATGACAGAGGGAAGGTTGGTGTCAGCAAAGTCCGACAGAATGACTTGGCATTTAGAATGAATGCCTCGTCTAGAAAATTTCTCCGAAAATGCCTTGAAGGCATCATCATCACGAAACCAAATATGAGACAGGGTTGGATCAGATGATGAAGAAGCTCCGGAATGAAGAGGGTTCCGGGCTGGAGTGGATTTACGCTTAGGTGCCATAGACAAGACTAACGTAAACAAAAAGAGAGGGAGAGAAAGAAAGACATTCAGAAAAGTCCTAAGCAATTTCAAATATAACAAGTATATTTAAAAAGAGTACGTATGCATGGGAAATGCATGAACATATGACATGCAAAAGAAATTGCATTATGGGCTCAGCCCAATCCAAACCTATCAGCACACAAACTGATAGCACACATCTAAATGCATGACAATACCATTATAATGCTAATGTGATGCAATGTATGAGGTTTTAAACTCATTTAAGTGAAAACCCATCCCAAAATTTCAATAATAACTCATCAATTTTGAAAAACCCCAAAACCTAGGTTTCAAAACATGAAATGCATGAATGTGAAAGGATTAGAAGCTTACCAAGAGAAGAAATTCTTGAAAAAGCTTGAAGAATCCTTGAGGAACAAAGATTGGAGTGAGATGAGAATGTTTGGGAGAGAAAAGAGAGAAGTATCGAGAGAGAGATCGAGTGAAATGAGTTCCGGATCTCACAGGGAGCTTAAATAATGCCATTAGTAAATCTCGACAAATGCAAGTATCGAGATGTATTGAGATATTTGTCGAGGAAGGTGTCGAGAAAAAGGTCGTCGACAGCTGAGGTATCGAGGAGGTGTCGAGGAACAACCCAACAGAATCAAGAACAGAAGCTCGATCGATCCACCAGGTATCGAGCAGTTGTCAAGATTGCGATTAGAAAAAGCTGAAGAAGCTTGACAGACAGCAAGGTATTGAGGAGGTGTCGAGCCAGCATTTAAAACTAGTTTTTCGAGATATGAAAAACACAGACATGAATGCAATCCAACAAGCAACTCAACCAATAATCCAGTCAACATATTAAGCTCTCAAAATCATCTCTTAATAAACATTTTAAGCACATGGATCTTCAAAAAGAAACACACACACACACACACACACTAAACAAGTCTAACCAATTTTATATTTCAAAAACAAGTCAAGACAGTTTAGTGAGCATATATTAACACATGTAAAACCTTGTGATGGCTAAATCACATTGTACCTGCTCATGTATCAAGAATAGCAAAGAATATTGCGTGTTGTGTGTGAAAAACATCACAAGATTGCATAAGTGTATACATGTTATGACGATTTGGGATATGAGAAAATCACTTTAACTCACACACAATCATAACTACTTGATGAGGACTATCACCTTCAAGGTACATCCTATAACTCCCATATCTCCTAGAATATACGCTTGCAATCATTTTTAAAGCATTTTTGATCTTTTTGCTTTTGATTTTTCTTTGTATATTTTTCTTTTAAGCATATCATGCATAGGCATATTAGAGAGAGAAGAAATACTCAATGATATTTGACATTTCAATTTTGCTATGCCTAAGCACATAAATGTCATTGATACTGCACTTTTGCTATGTCGAAGCATATAGGTGTCATATTATGATTGGCGGGCAACAGTGATGAGATGGTTATTAATGCCTTTCTCTTAGGATTTTTTAGTCATTCTCGTCAAAAAGAGTGATATGAGTGTTAAGTACAAGAGACAACTTAATCTTACTCATCACAAACAAGAGCCACAAAGCTTACTTGCTTAGTTGTGCATAGAGATGCTCCTCTAAGCTACAAATGATACAAAGTTTAGAAGACTTTGTTTCAATGGCCATCCAAGGTACACAAGTACCAATGTACACAAAACACACACTGTTTTTGTATTTTTTTTTTATTTTTCAATTTTTTTTATTTTTATATGAAAAAAAAAAACAAAGCAAAACTGAAAAATAATCAAACAAAAACATGCTAAACAACCAAAGCATAAAAACTAGATGCAGATGCATGAGAAAGAAAGAAAAAGAGAAGAAGATCATCCCATGGAGATAACACCAATGTTTTGATGAAGGAATTCGAAGCGTTTATTGTCAAGAGGTTTGGTAAACAAGTCAGCCTTCTGATCATTGGTGTGAATAAACTCAAGAGTGAAAGTACCATCTTCGACAAGCTCCCTAATGAAGTGATGTCGAATCTTTATGTGTTTGGTTCTAGAATGTTGAACCGAATTCTTAGAGATGTTAATGGAACTGGTATTTTCACAATAGATAGTGAGATGTTCTTGGCAGATACCATAATCATGGAGGAGTTTTTGCATCCATAGGAGTTGGGTGCAATAGCTACCAGCAGCAATGTACTCAGCTTTTGCAGTGGATAATGAGATGGAGTTCTGCTTTTTACTCATCCAAGGGACAAGATTATTACCGACGTGGAAACAACCCCCTGAAGTACTCTTTCTATCATCAGCATTCCCAGCCCAATCAGCATCAAAGTACCTAGCTAGGACATCACTTGTGTCCTTGCTATACCACACACCAAACTCAGCAGTGGTTTTGACATACTTTATGATTCTCTTTAAAGCAGTCATATGGGACTCTTTGGGATTAGCCTGATATCTAGCACACACTCCAACACTGTAACTAATGTTAGGTCTATCAACAGTAAGGTAAAGAAGACTACCTATCATGCTTCTATATAGAGAAGGATCAACACTTTTACCTAACAAGTGAATAGTGAGTTTAACATTTGGGCTCATAGGGGTTCTGAAAAAACTAGCAGATTCTAACCCAAACTTTTTCACAACATTCTTAGCATATTTAGATTGAGATAGGAATATACCTGAATCTGGTTGACGAATTTGCAACCCAAGGAAGTGAGTTAGCTCTCCAATCATGCTCATCTTGAACTCGACTTGCATGAGTTTTGAGAAACCATGAGCAAGTTCATCCTTAGTTGATCCAAAGATGATGTCATCAACATAGACTTGGGCAACTATCAGCTCGCCATCTTCTCTTTTGATGAAAAAAATCTGATCAGCCTTTCCTCTTGTGAACCCATATGACATCAAGTATTGTGTAAGCCGATCATACCAAGCTCTGGGGGCTTGTTTTAACCCATAGAGTGCCTTCTTGAGGTACAGTACATGATCTGGAAAGTGTGGATCAATAAATCCTTTTGGTTGAGCCACATAAATGTCTTCTTTGAGCAATCCATTTAAGAAAGCAGTCTTCACATCCATCTGATAAAGCTTGAACTTTAATTGACAAGCTAGTGCAAGGAGAATTCTGATGGACTCCATACGGACAACCGGAGTAAATGTTTCATCATAGTCTACTCCTTCTATTTGCGAGTATCCTTGAGCTACAAGCCGAGCCTTGTTGTGGATCACATTGCCCTCCTCATCAGTCTTATTGCAGAGTATCCACTTTGTAACAATGATGTGTTCACCCTCCAGTTTAGGTACCAAGGTCCAAACATCATTCCTCTAAAACTGAAGAAGTTCATCATGCATTGCTTTGACTCAACTTTCATCCTGAAGAGCTTAATCAACCTTTGTGGGTTCAACCTGTGATAGATAACAAGAATAAGACACAAAGTTAACAACGCATTTATCAACAGTTCGTTTCCTTAATGTGAGTTCATTCATATTTCCCACAATAACTTCTGGAGGATGATTTAATTTAACCCTGGATGAAGGTATTTTCTCTTCATGAGACTCAGAATCTGGTGAAGTGGGTATGTCTACAAAATCTTCCAAAACACTGGGAGTATTAGGAGCACTTGGAGATGCAGGTTCTTATTCAATAAGTTCTTGAACTTCATTAGGCTCAGGAGGAAGAATTTCTTTGGGTAACTCCTCAATTCCTTTCTGAGAACCAGAATCTGAAGACTCATCAATAACAACATTCACTGTTTCCATTACCTTCATAGTTCTCTTGTTGTATACCCGATAAGCCTTGTTGTATACTCGATAAGCCTTGCTTGTGGAGGAGTAGCCCAAAAATATACCTTCATCACTCCTAGAATCAAACTTTCCAACATTCTCTCTATCCTTGAGGATGAAACAGGTGCTTCCAAAGATCCTGAAGTACTTCACATTCGGCTTCCTTCCTTTCCATAACTCATATGGAGTCTTCTTGGTACCGGGTCTGAAGTACACTCTATTAACTATATGACAAGCAGTGTTAACAGCTTCTCCCCACAAGTTTTTGGCCAAATCCTTGTTGTATAACATGGCTCTGGCCATCTCTTGAATAACTCTGTTCTTTCTTTCTACCACACCATTTTGCTAAGGAGTAATAGGAGCAGATAATTCTTGAGATATGGTTGATCTTTTGCAAAAGGACTCCATATATAAGTTCTCAAATTCTTTACTATGATCACTTCGAATTTGATCGATCTTCAGGTTCTTCTCATTCTGCAATCTTGTGCATAAAGCTTCAATGTGCTCAGGAGCATCAGACTTGGATTGTAAGAGAATGACCCAAGTGTACCTAGTAAAGTCGTCTACCACAACCATGATGTATCTCTTACCACCAAGAGACTCGGTTCTAGTTGGACCTCTAAGATCCAAATGTAGAAGCTCCAATGGCCTAGATGTAGCTGATGTCTGAGTGCTTGGATGCTTAGCTTTTGTCTGTTTCCTAAGTTGACATGGTCCACATACCACATTGCTCATTCTACTAAGCTTTGGTATTCCCAAGACTGATTCATGCCTAGATACAATAGAAAGATGTTTGTAACTAGCATGTCCCATCTGTTGATGCCATAAATCTTCATTTGGCAAAAGAATGCTGTTGCACACAATATCAGCATCAGGAACCAATCCATAACAGTTGTCTAAAGTGCGAACACTGCTTATGAGGTTCTTTCTAGACTCATCCATAACAAGACATTTTCCCTTTGAGAATAGTATCATGAAGTCTTAATCACATATCTGACTTATGCTTAACAAGTTCACCCTTAGACCTTCTACATAGAGGACATTTGCAATGTCTGGTAGTCCAGGTAGAGAAATAATTCCCTTTCCTTTAATTTGAGATTTGCTCCCATCACCAAAAGTGACATTGCCACCTTTTTTAGACTTGAAAGTCTTGAAGAGAGATCTGTCTCTAGTCATGTGTCTTGAGCAACCACTGTCGAGGTACCACAAACATGTATCCATGACTTTAAATGTGGATTTCATCATAAAACACACTTCATGTTTAGATGACAGATCAGTGGGATTGGTGCTTTCTCTCATCTGCCTTTTTCGAGCTAAGCCTTTAACTTTCACTCTTCTCAGACGTACTCCTTTGCACATTTTCATTCTGAGACAATCTAGTTTCTTCTTAGCCACACTAAGATCTTTTTCAATAGTCATCGTAAGAGAATTCAAATAACTTTTAGACTTGTATTTTCTGAAACACTCAACCAAAAAGAGATTAGAAAAATAAGATGTATTTGAAAACAAAGATCTCTTCAAGCCAATTACAGCCATGACAACAGGGGTCAATGGATCAACACAGCAAAAATTAAACCCCAATTAGAGTGTGTCTGCTCTGATACCACTTGATAGGCCACAAACTAAATAACCACTTGTGATAGAAATTAATTAATTAATTTACCAAGTTATGAATTAATCAATTTATCATGCAAAAATGTGGTAGCACAAACAAATCACCAATAAACTAATTATGCAGCGGAAAATAATTAACACGGTGATTTGTTTACGGCAAAATCCCCACCGAGTGATTTTCAGGTCACCATTCCCGAAACTCCATTATTATCACAACAAGAGGTTACAATTAAAGGAATCTCAAGTACCTTACCAACCTACAGTTGAACCCTTACCCCAATACCCAATTGGACTTGTTCTGTAGTGACAGTTCCCCTTTCTGATGCACGACTCCCAAGTACATGACTAACCAATTGCGCGGATCCTAGTACGCGACTTCAATCACCAACTAAGAAGATTTTTGGTTGGAAAGTCCTTTAGTTCATCCACACGATGAAGATCAAGAAGATGCTTGGTCACAAAACTTTATGGTGCACATACACAGCAACTTCTTCAAGAGAAAGAGATGAACTAGGGCAAGAACTTCGTCTCCGGTCACAATTTACTTGAACAGAGTTTGCTTAAAGCTTGTGCAATTTGTGAACTATTTGACGGCCCTTAAAACAATCCTTTTATATGTCTAGGGTTAGGAGAAAAGAAAACCCAAAGACATATTCACGGATCCTAAGAAAATCAGATTTGAATTCTGAAAATCTTAAACCTTGACAGATAGGAGGTGTCGAGCACACCGAGCTTTGAACAGCTTTCTTAAGCTCAATAGATGCAGCTGTCGAGTTTTAATGAATTTGCACAATCAACTTGTTTTCTTGGATAGACTGAAGGCTTCAACACTTGATCTTGAAACATGGATTCTTAAAGTATTTAAACATATCCTAAATCTACCTAAATACAAGTAAAGTGCGTTTTGTCAAAGGATAAGCCAATTACATAAAATCATGACATATGTTCTTAACATGTGAAACACATATGTCCTAATAAACTAGAATGAAGAAGAGTCAAACTCCCAAGCCAACAGGCGAGACAAGATCTCAGGAGAAGATTCCTCCAGGATGGAAAATGAGCTTCGCAACATGAGGAAGGAGATGGATGAATTAAGAAGTGCCTTGAAGGATAAAGGTTGGGAGAATTTGGATGGGATGATTTGAAGGACGGACTTACCATTCACCATTGAAGTACTGAATTGTCTCCTCCCACCGAAATTCTGTCTCCCATTGCTGGAATCATATGACAGTTCCAAGGACCCCTTGGATCACATTGAATCATTCAAGACATTGATGTTGTTGCTGATGACCATAGATGAGGTGATGTGCAGGGCATTCCTAATGACACTGAAAGGAGCAGCCAGAGTATGGTTCAGCAAGATACACCCAAGAACTATTGCAAAATTTGAACAACATGGCAAGGGTTTTATTCATCATTTTATTGGGGGGCAAAGACACAAGAAGACAACCGGTCATTTTCTCAACATTCAACAGGTGGAAGGAGAATCGCTAAGACAATATGTGACTTGATTCAATAAGGAGGTACTGCAGGTAGATGAAGCTGAAGATCAAGTCATCCTAATAGCTTTCCAAGCAGGGTTGGTACTCGGGGATTTTTTCTTCTCAATCACAAAAAGCCCACCAAAAACGGTCGCGGAATTGCTTCAAAAAGCTCAGAAGTACTTGAATGCAAAAGATGTGGTGCTAGAAAAAGAAATGAAAGTAAAAAGGAAGAGAGACGAAGAAACAAGCAGTAGTCGCAATAAGAAGAAGGAAACACGAAGTGTTAGGTAGATCACAGGAAAGAAGAAGGAACTTCAGGATAGGAGGCCAAAGTTCACTAACTTTACTCCTCTAACAACACCAATTGAGCAAGTCTTGATGCATATAAGGGACGACCCCTCCCTGCAATGGTCAAAGCCAATCTGTACTTCAGCAGAAAGAAGAGACAAGAACAGGTAATGTAGATTCCACCAGGACCACAGGCATTGCACCGACGAGTGTAGACATTTGAAAGACTTGGGGAGACTTTAATTCGGTAAGGGAAGTTACAGAAGTAAGTTAGGAAAATGGAGCCCTACAGATACCAACGAAAAGACGATAAAGACAAAGATCAAGAAGCAGGAGATAGCCAACCTCCTGCAGGAGAGATAAAGACGATCTCAGGAGGATTAACGACAGGTGGAACACTGAAGTCCCTAAAAAAATCCCATGAGAGAGAAATAAATAGTGTCCATTCATGACTCCCTCCAGTGAAGATGCCAAGGAATGACGAACCTGATATCGTTTTCTTAGAGAGAGACGGTCGCAACATTAGGCAACCCCATGATGATCCACTAGTAATCATGCTCAGAGTAGGAATTCAACATCCACTGGGTGCTCGTTGACAACAGAAGCTCAGCAGATATCATCTACTTACTTGCATTTCAGCAGATGAAACTAGATAAGAAAAGGATCAGACCTTTTTTTTTTTTTAAGAAAAAAGAAAAAAAGAAAGAATGTTTTTTACTTGTTCCATAAATAGGGGACAAGGCATGGCCGAATGCCCCAAGTTTGGGGCATGAATCCATGGTTTTGAAAAATCTTAATTTGGTCCATTTTTCTCTCTTCTTCTTTTTGAAAGTAGTGATGCAAGTGATGATTATATATATATATATATATATATATATATAAAAGTAAGGCATATTTAAATGCCCTAGTTTAACCCACAAAAAAAAAAAAAAAAAAAAAAACTTTTTTAGTGTTAAATAGGCTCAAAAATGGATCTAAAGAGTGCCTGAAAATGCAAAGTAGTGTAATTGAGCGTTGGTGGAGTTGAGTGTTGTTCGGAACTTGGGAGTGTTTTTTGGCACTTAGGGAGTGCCGAATGGCACTTTAAAGCACCAACTAGCTTACGACACAGTGGGCCAACTCTTCATGCTTTTTTGATGCGTGTTTTGTGTTTTCAAGTTTTTTGAAAGATTTTTCTTCGTTTATGACCATGAAGCACTTTCCTAGTCAGTTACAAACTCTTTGAAACTTATTTAAACCCGATTAATAACTGAAGTAGCTTATTTTAATATCTTCTCTGCAAAAAAAATCTTTGCATCAAAGTTAGCAAAACACAGTAACCATAAGCAAAAATCATCTATGGCTAGCAATCAAAATTTTTCTCATTCAATAATTAATGATATCAACAGATAGGTTCGTAGCTTTGATTTTAGTATCAAGACCAATTTTACAGCCTACAAATTAGAGGGAATTAAGGCTTTGAGGAATGTCAAAATCAAGTGGGACTTCCTTCGTGCCGCTGTGAAGTTCTGGGATCCTGAAGATCACGTGTTTTAGTTTAAAACTACTAAACTTTGCCCCATAATTGAATAATTTTCCACTATTCTGGGCTATGATCTGAGCAAGAAATCCGTGGTAGTTTCTTGTGATCCAAGGCATAGGGAACTTTTGTCTGATGCTCTAGGTCTTCCTACTTCCATCACTAGTAGTATGATTGAAGGACACATAGTGAGTCTTCGTGCAATTCTTTCAAGATTGATTAACAAGCGCACTTATGGAGTGACTAACAACATGCAGAAAGTTTTTGGCTTGACTCTATGCTTCATGGGAAAATTTTACTTTGCTCTGGAAGGCATGGTTTTGCAGATGCTCGAGCCATAAGTGTTTCTCTGATCTTGGAAGAAACTCTTCTAGGATTGGACTTTGTATTTCATGGTGGAGAGTCTCAAAACTTTCTTAGGAGTCCCTTAACTTTGCAGATATGGTTGATGGAAAGACTGGATATGATTGCCAAGCCTACAGTTGGTAATTCTGGTCTTAGCAGCTTTCTTAGTGGGACTGTCATCAAAATTGAGTGTCAAACTAAAAACGACTGGGTGAAATTTCTGAACAAGAAATCCAGTGCTTCAATTCGATGGAATTGTTATTGGTGGAAGTGTACACCTCCTCTACTGCGATCCCCAGATTCAAATCACATCTTCATAGTTAGATTAAGGAGGGCCACATTCTAAAAGGCGGATAGACTCTTAAGGAAGTTCCAATATGAGCAAGGAATACCTGGTGGAAAAGGAAGAAAACCTTTCACTCCCGTGGACACAAATTCTACTTCTATAAGGAACATGTTGTTGGGCTTGGAGATGGCTGACCAAGTGGATCAGTCTTTTGTCAAGGTTCACTTTCATAAGATAACTGCAAAATACTCTAATTGGTTGGTGGGCAAGATTGCTGACAAGGAGGCTAACATGGTTACTATGAGAAAACAGTTTCTTAGAGACAATTGGGAAAAACACGATGATGGCAACTATGATTTTAAAAGAAGGGACAAAGATGACAAGGTACCTAGCACATAAGAAATAAATGATCAACCAAAAGGAAAAAGACTGAAGACAAAATAACCTTCTTATTTTTGGCTTTGAACATGTTTATTTTAAAAGTTGATGTGAAACTCTTATGTTTATGAATTATTTAGGACTTGCAAGTTCTATCTAAGGTTCAAGTTTTTAAGGTTTGGTTTTTTATGGCTTGGTTTAGAGTTTAGGTTTAAAAGGTATTTTATTTTATTTTATTTTTCTTTTAATGGTTTGATTTAGGGTTTGGGTTTTGGATTTTGTGTGATGACATGGTTTAATGGACTTTTTGAATTTTGGAAAAAAAAAAATTTGCTTAGTGGGCAAATGGTGGGCTTGGGAAAATTGTGATCGGACCAATGCATGGTTGCCTACGTACCCCCTTTATAGAAGGATCAGGTCACCATGTAGTTCATTTTTTATTTGCCTTAATTTTTGCCTAGATTGCCCTTTCTAGTTTTCAACCTAGCAGGCTCTCTCACTCTCCTTTTTTTTTTTTTTTTTTTACTCTCTGAAAGTTCAATAAGTGTATAAAACACCTTGAATATTTAGACCCCTAATTTACAAATTACCAATTCAAGCTTAATATCAAACAATAAATGTGCGGAAAATGAATGTAAGCTTAATATAGAATTGATAAACAATCTAAACCAAATAAATTCACATCCACAGCAGAAATTAAATGGAAAAGATTAAGGGAAGATAGATACAAATACAAGGACAACACTCGATTTGTTATTGAAGAGGAAACCGAAGCCCTTGGTGTAAAACCTCTATGCCGCCCTCCAAGCGGTAAATAATCCACTAAAGAATGTAGTTGGGATACATGAACAGTAGAAGACCCTCCAAGCCTAATCTACCCAATGTACCTAATTCCTCCAAGCTCCTACTCCAACGAGGTTACGCCGAACCTATTTCTTCTTTAGCTTGCCGGATTCCGCTACTTGACCATAGCATCTACCAATATGAAATTGGTCCCTTCTTAACTGCTTCCCAAACACCAAATGACCTCCTCACAGATATGGGTATGGTGAGAAAAGGTTTTGGTAATGTATCTCTCAAGGATTTGACAATGGAGAGGAAGAGAGTAAAGGAATTTGAAGAGTCTCTATGTGAAGATTGTGGATGAATCAATCTTGTTTTTCTTTAGGGTTTCTCTCTCAAAATTCTCTCTAGAAGCTCTCTCAAAATCATGGGTATAATGGTATATATATAGTAGGGTGAGAAGGAATGTGAAAAGTCAGTTTTTCCTAAACAGGGTGTTCTGGCGACTTGACCTCATGACTGGGTTGAGTCGCGAGTTCAAGCCGCGAGCTAACGTCCTGGCCAACTTGGGACTTTTGTCCTGTAGCGCAACAGCTGGCGCGACTCTTCAACTTTTGGCATGCTTGGCACATGTGCAACTATCTGGCGGCTTGCAAGCCGCCAGCCACCCATGAAATCCAATCACGAGTCCCTACTTCTTTGCACAATCTTGAGGATTTCTTCACACTCTCTCACACACTACCCTTACATGATTCCCACCTAACTACAGGATTACTAATTGCTAAAATACAAGCAAATTTGGCACAGAATAAAGCCAACAAGATGGTTGATAAAATTCAAACTTACACTCTCCTTTTTACGTAGATCACCTTTTCAGATTTTCAACCTACCCCCTTTTCTATTTTTTTTTAGCCTAGGAAGGGAAATAACATAATTTACAACCACTCCAAACGTGGCGTTTTCAGACTACCACCTCAGACATGGTATTTCTTTAATTGATCCATGTTGGCTAGTTCGGTAAAAGGATTTGCATCTAAGTCCATCAGCCTTATTGCTCCCTTGGAGTATATCTGCTTGATAATATATAGGCCTGCCCAATTTTGCTTGAATTTCCCATTTGCATCTTGAATTTGTGCTCAGATCTCTTTCAATACCAAATCTCCCAACTTCAAATCTCTAGTTCTTACTTTCTTGTCAAAAGCTTTCCTGAGCCTCCTTTGATATCCCTGAATGTGATACAAGGCCTTGAGTTTTTTCTCATCCAACATGCATAACTGGTCATATCTGCTTTAAAACCAATCTACTTCAAGGATTTCACTTTCTAGTACTGTCCTCAATGAACGGACACCCATTTCAATGGGAAGGACTACTTCCATCCCATTCACCAATGAATAAGGAGTGGCTCCTGTGGAGGATCGAATTGATGTCCTATACCCCTAGAATGCATAGGGTAATTGCAAGTGCCAGTTTTTGTAGTTCTTTGTGCTCTTCTTCAAGATCCACTATATATTCATGTTTGCAACCTCAACTGCTCCATTAGTCTGAGGACAAAAAGGTGAGGATTTGTGGTGCTAAATGTTGAACTGTCATAGTAGCTTCTCCGTTTCTCCCTTGAAATGCAACCCATTATCAGAGATAATTTCATGTGGTACCCCATATCTGCATGATGTTTTTCTGAATGAATTGAGCAAGTTTCTTTGAGTTCACAATCTTGTATGAGGTAGCTTTTACCCATTTAGTGAAATAGTCTATAGCAACAAGTACAAATTCATGGCCATTGGATGCAGTTGGGTGAATCTTCCCAATAATATCTATCCCCCATGTAGAAAATGGCCAGGGTGATGTCATAGTATGTAATGGCATGGGTGGCATGTGTTTTAGATCTTCGTGGACTTGGCATTGATGGCACCACCGAACATGAGCTGCACAATCGGCTTCCATAGTAGTCTAGTAATAACCTTGTCTCATTATCTTTCGGGATAACATGTGTGCATTCATATGTGGCCTATAGCTTGACTCATGAACCTCTTCAATTATCTATTGTGCTTCCTTAGCAGTCACACTAAGGAGATGAGTTCCATCATATGATCTTCTGTAAAGCCTCTCCCCATAGATAATATAGTTAGTAGATAGCCTTTTGATGGTCAATTGGTCATTCTTATCTGTAGACATTGGGTATGTTCCATCCTTGACATACTGTAGGATGTCAGAATACCATTCGCCTACTCCATTCTTTTCCTCATCCTCTTCTATTGACATGCAATAAGCTAGCTCTTTTTTCTGTTCCACCACTATTGGTCTAGCTTCATCTTCTTTAGGCCCATTAATCATGGAAGCCATTATTGCTAAAGAATCTGCAATCTGATTTTGCATCCTTGGCACATATTGGTAATGAATCTTGCTGAATTTCGAGGCCCACTTTTGAAGACATTCATGATAAGGCATTAGCCTTTCTTCCTTAATCTTTTATTTATTCTGAATCTGAGAGATTATCAAGGCTGAGTCACCATATACTTCCAACTCTTTTACTCTAAGACCCAGGGCTGCTCATAACCCCATAATGCAAGCTTCATATTCAGTGGCATTATTATGTGGCAGCAAAGTTAAGCCTACCAGAAAATGGGATGTGTGTCCCTTTTGGAGAAATTAAGAGAACTCCAATGCCACTTCCATTTTGGTTAGTTGCTCCATCAAAATACATCTTCCAAGATTCTACCTCAATCCTCATGATATCTTCATCTGGAAAGTCTCCTTGTGGGCTGATGATGGCTGTAGAGTTTTGCTGAGCTTGGATATGGTCATTTTAGGCCGTAGGTGTGAGAAAGGGATTCAATGAACTTGGCTATGGTGTAAGATTGATTTGGAGAAAGAGATGAGTGGTTCACAACATTCACACGCCAAATCAGTTGCTAATGTTGTCACGTGACAATCACGTGTTCACTTATTAGGGTGGGAAAGACACGTGGCTGAGCAGGTATGGCCACAGTGGACAACAGTGTATTTTATATTATTTTTTTATTTGCTCCGTCAACCACGTCAGCCTTTTCTGCTAGGTGGCTGACAGAAAGGACTAATTCATCTCTAGGGCAACAGACAAATGCTAGCCATTTTTCAAGATACCGAAGAAAGCCTTTGAATGGACGGACGATTGCTAGGAAGACTTCGAAGAGCTAAAGACAAACCTCGCCTCCCCTCCCTTGTTAAGTCCATCTAAAACCAGGGAGGAGCTCTCCCTCTACTTAGCCGTGTCACCAACGGCTGTTAGCTCAGCCCTTATCTAGTAAGAAAACCGCATAGAGCTACTGGTGTATTACACCAGCTGAGCACTTTGGGCGGCGGAAGGAAGAAACCCTCTCAATGGAAAAATTAGCCTTCACTCTAGTCACGACAACCTGGAAGCTCAGGCCATACTTCCAGGCGCACATCGTAGTGGTACAGACGAACAAACCATTGCAGAGGGTGATGAACAATCCTGACACAGCTAGACGATTGGTTTTATGGGCAATAGAGCTATGTGAATTCGACATCCTACACCAGCCAAGGACTGCGATCAAGGCCCAGGCCTTGGCTGACTTTGTTGTCGAGTTCACATCAAAAGAGGATGAGGATGAAGAACTAGCAACAAGGATGGTACAGACGGATGGCTCGTCCAACCAACATGTTGGGGGAATTGGGGTCGTCTTTCAGTCCCCCAAAGGAGACTCGATAGAATGGCATTCCACCTTCAATTCCTAACAACCAACAACGAAATTAGTAGTCATACATAGTGACTCACAAGTCATTGTTGGACACATCAACGGAGATTACAAGGCCAAAGGGGAATGAATGAAAGAGTACTTGACCATGGTTAGGGAAAGGATAAGCCAGAAGTTCTCGACTAGGTTCGTGCAGATCCCGAGGGGGAGAAAATGAGCAAGCTGATCGTCTAGCCAAAGCAGCATCTACAAAACACGTGGTTGTCACTAGCCAGGTACTATCCTCTGTCCAAAATTCACTAGCTATTTCCAAGGTAGATATATAGGTGATCCCTACGGAGGCCGACTGGATGACACCTATCATCTCCTATCTTAGGGATGGGACCTTTCCGCAAGATCACGATGTCGGTAGGGTTAGCATTCTCCACATTGACCGCCATCTCTTCAACTTAAGGCTGACCATCACCTTCCATCACTTGAGGAGTAACGCTATTCTCGAGAGTGTCCCCCTCCACATCTTTAACTTCAACAACCTCATCGTCCGGTTTAGGGCTGGAGGAATAGTAAGCTTGATCTATACGGTAGAAAGATCCATGTTGGGGAAGAGGACAATGGCTTGCTTCCTGAAATCCTCAAAGCCCTCACCATATTGAGACCCCAACAAGTTGAAGAATGGTTGCAAGTCCTTATACTCTTCGACAGCGTCAGCCTTGGCTCTATTCACGGATTCACGGAAAAAAGGTCACTTCCGTCGTTAGGATGGCGTTAGCCTTCGTCAGCTCCTCTGCTTTATAGGTGGCACCTTCGAGCTTCTTCACCTACTCTATCAAGGCCTTGACTTCCTGGCTAAGAGTCTTCATACCCTCCTTATACTTCATTAGCTAGTCATATTCTTCCTCCAGATGGGTCTTCAAGCGCTTGACGACGGCTTTTTGAGCGGTGCACTGAATTTGAAGTGCACGAATCCATACAGAAGCTTGGTAGAAGGCAAATGGTTAGTACCAAAACAACACATGATAGAACCAAAAGTACGACTAAGCTACTTATCCTCATCAAATCAAAAAGGCCAAAATCCCCTAGAACGTTCATCTCATGATCCAAGCACTCGTCAAGATCAGGATCCTTAACGATGGAGTACGCCATTTGGATGGCATTCTGCTTGTCTTTCACTAGCAAAGCTGGGGAGGCAACAGACTCATTGATGACGGGACTGTGAGATGTCATTAAGCCCTTACCCACTTAGTGTCGAGGGGGATTAGGCATACCTTGAGACCCCGACGGGCACAAGTTGACCGGCCGATTAACTCCCTCTTTCAGCGGACAGTCACTGTTGCTTTGATTCTTCCATTTCTGGCTCATCTTGGCAATAGAGGCTGACGAGCCACCAGCCTTGGTCTGAAGGGCTTCAACCTTCTTCACCTCCAAAGCTCTCTTAGTCCCTAGATACATCTCTAAAAGAAAAAGGGTTAAGATAGAAGAATCTACTGAAAAAGTGACAGGCAAATATAAACAGAAGGACACTTACACTATCTGGATTAAGCATCTAGTCTTCCTGATTCATCCGTCAACACAAGATTGTAGACACTCAATTTTGCACCCATGATTTAATCAAGGGGATTGTCTTGAATGATCATTCATGTACTTGAAAAATCATGATTGCATTACATGCATCCATTTGTTCTTGCATTACATGCATCAATTTGTTTTGCATTACATGCATTAACTCATTCATTGCATATCATAAAAATGATCTTGAGATTCTATCAGTCGTGATAGTATGTTCGGTTTCCAAATCGGACCATCGGATCGAAAGATATCGCATAATCAAGTTTGCATAGTCAGCATGCATTGTGTCTAGGTAGGGTAAACCACACACGATTAATTTAAATTAATTTTGATTGGTTAAGCAATTAAAATTAATTAAATAATTCTGTGATTGGTTGATAATTATTGTTTAAAATAATATTGCATGCATAGGAATAAAAGGGATGATTGGATAACAATAAAATTGTGGATAATTTGAACTTTATCAAGATTTAGTTTAGGGTATTTATCTACAAGATAATTTTTCCTAAAAAAGCTCGAATTATCCAGAAAAGAGATAAAAATCATAGACTAAGGATGAAAATATGTCTAGTTGTGAGGACCGGATCAAAAAACCCTAGAAGGAGAGTCCAAAGAGCACTTGAACACGAAATTTTGCTCGGCATCCAAGAGCACCATCTGGCACTTTTGGAGTGCCAAACGGCACTTTAGAAGGGCCGAATTTTCTCCTTTTGGGCTTTGGCTTAGCGCCCTTTAGGTGACGATAAGGCACACCTTTTTTGATCTTTTCGCAAAAGGATGAGTCCCAATTCACTTTCTACACTTCTGGGTTATTTTATTAGAGTTTTCTAGCCTCTATAAATAGAGACTGGGTCTCATAATTCAACACCTTTTTTTAATGCTCTGAGAGGCACACATTTTGAGGCTCTCAAATTGCTGAATTTTGTTGATCCTCCCTCTATGATATTTGCTACTTAAATTAGGGTTTTAGGTTTCAAAGATAATTGAATAAATTTATTTGAACCCTAAAACATCCTCTCAAGAACAAGGAGTGCTCATAGAAGAGGTTTTTTTCAATCACCCTATTCTTTTTATGATTCTTGTTTATGATAATGAATGTTTTCCTTTATCCATAACAAGAATTGTTAATCATTGTTTGGTTATAGCATGATCTAGATTTTGTTTATGTAAGCGTCATGATCTCTTTCTTAATTCCAATAATTTCCATATGATCAGCGCTGTTTCTTGAAAATAAAAATAGATCTACATCTTTCTTAGATGTAGATTTGAATTTTTCTCAATCAAAATCGGATCTACATCTTTCTTAGATGTAGATCTGAATTTTTCTTAAAATAAAAACAGATCTACATCTTTCTTAGATGTAGATATGAATTTTTCTCAATCAAAATCTAATTTGCATCTTTCCTAGATAAAGATCTGAATTTTTCTTAAAATAAAAACGGATCTACATCTTCCTTAGATGTAGATCTAAATTTTTCTTAAAATAAAAACGGATCTGCATCTTTCTTAGATGTAGATCTGAATTTTTTACATATGTATATTTTGAAATAAAGAAAAAGATTAAACATGATTGTGTTTGTGTTTGTTTTAGTTAATTCATGCTGCATAAATTTATGTTATGAGTGAAACTCTCTTCTTAAACAATCTTTTCCATATTTTTTTAAAATATATAAAAAAGAGATCTAATTTTTCTGTCATCCAAAAACCTTTTTTTTTTAATCACAAAACAGATCTGATCTTTTACAAACCAAAAAAAAACTTTTTTTTTTTTTTTAGATCTGATACTTTTCAAATCAAAAGACTTTATTTTATGTAATAAACATAGAACTGAATTTTTTTATCCCCAAAAAACCTTTTTTTTTTTCTACATACTACAAAACCGATCTAGTATTTTGGCAAATCAAATTTTTTTACCAACCAAAACAGATTTGATTCTTTTTCAAAAGAAGAGACTTCATTCATAGATAAACTTATGTGATTTAGTTTTTGTCTCACATGTTCAACATATCATTCATAGCATGCATAAAGAGGGTACATAGGTCACAAGAGTTTAGAAGACCAGACTTTGTCTGGGTAGAATGGGTGCCTAACACCTTCCCATTCCGTAACCTAGCCACCGGATTTAGGTCTTTGGATAAGTACTCCAAAAAACTCTCTTTTTTGAGAGGCAATTTTTCCAGTCTCTCACAAGGACCGACACAGAACGCGTGCAAGCTGTCTAAAGTACCTAGCCCCTTCCAACTCCTACGCGTAAGAGGAATACCAAGGACGCGTTTAAGAAAATCTACTTCTTCTTCAGTAATGGATGGACAAACCTGAGCTGAATGAAAAAGAAAAAAACGACTGATTAGTAAAATATGTAAAATACAGTTGGATTAAGGACAACTCGACAACTCACATGACTTGTTCAAAATACCCTAGGTATTGTCGTACTCATCCCCTATGCTATCCCATTCGTCAGGTCTGCACACCCTATTCGAGCATTGAACAAAAAATTAACGGCTCTTCCAATCACAATTGGAGTTGGGGATGACTGTCATTAGAGGAGAGTCTGGTCAAGATCTAAAGGAAGGCTGGAAAGAGAACCTAAACTCGACACTCAAGCTAGTAGCTCCAATTCCAAGCCCGTCATTCCCATCATGATATTGATGCCCGTGAGTATAGAAGACACTCCACTGCTGCAACATCACAATCCCATATTTGACCTACAAGACACTTCAAACCACAACCAAATCACCTAACATCCATAAGTGAGGGGAGACACTTCAAACCCCAATTAAACAACCCAATACCTACAAATGGGGGGAGACATTTCAAACCCAATCAAATAACCCAATACCTATAAACGGGCGAAGGCACTTCAAACTCCAATCAAACAACCTAATACCTACAAACGGGGATAGACACTTCGAACCCCAATGAAATAACCCAATACCTATAAATGGGGGGAGACACTTTGAACCCCAATTAAACAACCCAATACCTACAAATGGGGGAGACACTTTGAACCCCAATCAAGTGATCCAATGTCCACAAATGGGGGGAGACACTTCAAACCCCAAGATGCCAATCCTAATGAGCCAACAAAAATTCCCACGTCACAATGGGGGGAGACACTTCAAACCCCCACATTTGGAGTCTGACAAGTCCACAGATATGGAGATTGATGATGAAGGCATGGACTATATGGATGAAGATCCTACAGTATTGATGCTGAGGGAAAAAGGAACTTACTGGGAACCGTCTACCATTGTGGAAGCCACAACCGAGTTAAAGAACCGGGCATGGAATGGTGCCGCCCACCCTATGGAGGACTCTGTGAGGAAGATCAAGACCGTCAAGTCAGTCACTTTTGCCAAGAAGATCGAAATTGGTGAACCAGTCACTCTTGCCAAGAACATTGTTTCTGTTCCTATTAAGTTTATTTTTGCTAGTGTTTCTATTCCTGTTAAGTCTGTTTGTGATAGTTTTCTAGTAAAGTCTGTTGAGTCTGTAGAGTTTGTTAAAAACTCTTTCCCTTTTAATATGATTTTTATTCTACTTATTTGCTAGCTTTGAATGTTTTTATTTCTGAAATTGGTAAAGAAACTCTTAATAATAAGGAATTAAAACATTGATACCTAGAACCTATAAAAGAAGAAATCCAACCCATTAACCTGGGAACTGATGATGAGCCTAAAATGATCTAAGTGGGCAATACCCTAACCACTTTAGAGAAGGATGCATTAGTGGCACTGCTAACAGGGTTCAAGGAGGTCTTTGCCTGGTCATATGAAGACATGCTTTGGATTGATACAAATATAGTACAGCACTGAATTCCAAAAGATCCAACCATGAAACCAGTCAAGTAGAAGTTGAGAGGAATGAAGCCAGAGTGGACTCAAGATCAAGGAAGAAGTAGAGAAACAATACAATGCAGGATTCCTAAGAGTGGTCAACTATCCAGAGTGGTTAGCTAATGTGGTTCTGGTACCGAAGAAGGATGGGAAGGTTAGAATGTGTGTAGATTTTTGAGATCTGAATAAGGGTAGCTCGAAAGATGACTTTCCATTTCCTCACATTGACGTCCTGGTCGACAACACAGCAGTTCATGCTTTGTTATCGTTTATGGATGGATTTTCAGGATATAATCAGACTAAGATGGCTCTAGAAGATATGGAGAAAAGTTCCTTTATCACTCCATGGGGGACATACTGCTACAAGGTCATGCCATTTGGCCTTAAAAATGCTGGTGCAACTTACCAATGTGCAGCCACTACATTGTTGCATGATTTGATCCACAAAGAAGTAAAGGTTTATGTTGATGATATGATAGTGAAGTCCAAAGACAGTGAAGGGCACATACCAGCTTTGAGGAAGTTCTTTGAAAGAATCTGGTTCTACAAGCTGCAGTTGAATCCAAAGAAGTGTACTTTCGGAGTCACATCCGAAAAATTGCTAGGGTTTATGATAAGCCAAAAGGGAATAAAAGTTGATCTTGAGAAAATCAAGGCAATTATAAAGATGAAGCATCCAAGACCTAAAAAAGAGATCCAAGGATTTCTAGGGAGGATATAGTACATCAGCAAGTTCATAGCCCAACTCACTATAGTGTGTGAACCAATCTTCTGATTACTCAAGGAGGAGGTCTAAACAGTGGGGAATGAATAGTGCCAAGAAGCCTTTGAAAAGATCAAAAACTATCTGAAGAAGCCACCAATACTTGTCCCACCAGTTCCTGAAAAGCCATTGTCGTTGTATCTCACCACTATAGATGCAGCAATGGGGGCTTTACTTGCTCAATACCTAGAGGAGACTAGAAAGGAGAATGCAATATGCTACATTAGCAAGAAGATGCTACCTTAGTGTCTAGCCCTAGAAGAGTTTCTGCTAAGATAAAAGAAACAGGATTATCACCATCCTTATTTTGATTCACAATACTTATGGCTCGAGCATCCACAAAATCGTATCTTCTAGAGCAAAGCAAAAAATTTCCCACCATGCATAAAGCCAAACCGAAGTTTTTCTGCATATTATCAGTCACTCCATAGGTGCATTTGTCAATCAGCTGAGAGATAATTGTGTGAAGATTCACCATATGACCTTCAATCATACTATTAGTAATGGAAGTAGGAAGGCTGAGAGCATCAGATAAAGATTCCTTATGCCTAGGATCACAAGAAATGGCTATAGATTTTTTGCTTGGATCATAGCCCAGGATAGGAGAAAATTCTTCAATTGACAGATAGAGTTCAACGGTGTTAAACCAAAACACATAATCTTCGAGATCCCAAAATTTCACAGCAGCACGAAGGAAGTCCCACTTTATTTTAACATTCCTCAAACTCTTGATTCCCTCTAGTTTGTAGGCTATAAAATTGGTCTTGGTGCTGAAATCAAAGCTACGAACCCATTTGTTGATATCATGAATTGTTGAATGAGAAAAATTATGATTGCTAGCCATGGATGAATTTTGCTTGTGATTATTGTGTTTTGCTAACCTTGATGCAGAGATTTGTTACAGGAGAATTCATTTATATAAGCTGCATCAATTCCTAATTAGCTTTGAACCAGGTTTCAGAGAGTTTGTAGCTAACTAGGAGAGTGTTTCATGATCACAAACAAAGTAAATGTTTTTCAAAAAACATGAAAACGCGAAACATGCACTGGAAAATCATAAGGAGTTAGCCCACCATGGTGTGAGCATTGTGGCGTGGCCCAGTGCCATTCAGCACTCTAGAAGTGCCAATCGGCACTTTAAAAGTGCCAAACGGCACTCCAAAAGTGCTAAATCGCACTCTTCATGAGCCAAGTGGCACACAGCCCCTTCATCGAACACTCATGCAATTTTGCATTCTCGGACATTTTTTTTGAGATCAATTGACACTCAAAAAGTTTTTTTCGGTCAAACTGGGGCACTTTGGCTTGTCTACCTCACTTGTTTTCAAAAATCATCACTTGCACCATTGTTTTCAAAAATTGATCAAATCAAGTTTTTTTCAAGACTCATGAATTCATGTTCCAAACTAAGGGCATTTGCCCATGGCTCATTCTTTTTCCAAAAAAAAAAAAAAATCATCATAACCAAGATTTCCAAAAAGACATGAATTCATTTTAAACTAGGGGCATTTGGCTCTGCCTCATTCAAGTAAGAGCAGATTCCATGGAGCCAAGCCAGAAAAGTCTAAATTAGCATTATAAGATCTCATCAGGTGAATTTTAAACTTGTCTTAGTTAAAGTTTCTACATGATCCAAGGTGACCCCAAGGACAAAGAGCTGAACATGGAAAGTAATAAAAGATTTTCTAAGAAACACTTCCTTTTCTTTTGCAAGAAAAATGAAATATACAAGTCATACATCATCAAGACTCCGAGTCCGCCTGCGCGAGGATCTCCTTGATCCACCTCTAGAGGAGCCACCTTTAGTATTTCCTTCTTGACTTGCAAAAAAGAGAGGATCGTACTGACGGTTTTCAAGTTCGAGGCTCCTGATCCTTTCCTCTAAAGTTCTTCTAGCAGCATCAGTAGTTTCCATTCTATGTGCCTAAAAAGTTAGCAAAATTAAGTTTTAATTCTGCCATCAAGCATAGTTCAAGCAAGAGATGCTCAGAAAGAAAGATGGCATACCCAATTCAAATCATTGAGCACGTATTGGGAGGATTGAGTGCGAGCCAGTGACTGTAAGCCTTCAATCATCCGCATACTTTCTTCCACTAGATCCACATCAACCTGAAGCACAACTCTACTAGGTTAAGAGCCGTTCATCAAGTTAAGAAAAAATAAGGACAAAGAATTGAAAATTCAAGAACATACCAGATTGGGCTAAGGAACATTTGGTACATGCTCTAGCCTAGTCAAAGGCATGGAACTATACGTTCCATCAAGATTCATCACATCATACTGCCATGCCGGAAATTGGGGATAAGTCACCGTAAAGGAACTAGAAGAGCCACTAGTATGGTGAGGGGAGGGAATCTCCTCCTCTCCCTCTCCCTCTTCCTCTCCTTCAAAAGATGGAGGCTGAAAATACAACATGCAAGTATTGTTACTAAACAAAACTATGAAAAGGAATTTGCAAGATCAAAAATTTGACTTTAGAAGGAAGAAAAATATCGTTCTGCCAACCAAGCAACCCTGCAGATGAAGTTGAATGAATTTAGAATAATTCCCTTCTACTCCTGCAACAATATAGCCATGAGCTCGAGCAATCTCTTCATCAGCCAAAAAGTTGGCCAACCGAGCAGTATGATGAGGAGGAATTGGAATTTTGGCAAGAGGATACTCGTGTTAAATTTAGGAAAACACCCGATCACCAAGAGACCAATACCTTCCATGCCCACACTCAAACAACACTTGGCGGCCATTCAATTCTAAAGCCCGCTCATACTCTGTATACCCTTCACATCCAACCCAAGGGTCTAAATCCATCTGAAAAGTCACAAAGGAACTCAAAATGGGAAGAGACTAAACCATAGCTAAGCGCCAAAGATTCCAAAAGAAAGAGGAGGAAGAACTCACATCATCAGCAATCAAATTATCAATCACCAAGTGCCAAATTTCCAAAGAACACCTGGAAGGTGTAGACAAATGATGTTTAGGCAACCAATGGAGAAATCTAGGAAAAATGCCAGCAACTTCTTCCCAGATTTCAGGACCAACCCCAAAGTACTCGCACATCTAAACTTGAAAAATTCACAACACCATTATTATATAGCCAAAATAACTTTCCAAAACCCATACATAGCCCGAATAATTTTCCAAAACCTACACATAGCCAAAATAAATCCCAAACCTCACCTGCCATACAAATGGAGCCCCACCCAAGCTTGAAAGGGTCTACCTAGATAGTTAGGTCATAAAATGCATCAGAGTAGAATAGGCCATGCCGCCCCAGTCATAATTCCGGATTTGTTCAATTTTTCTCAAGCTCCCCAAGTAGCCTAGATTCACAGTACTTCCTAAATCTAGACACAAAAAGGTCCCAACAAAAAGAAGCATGAACATACAAGCACATTTTGCCACATTCTCACAAAGGGGAATATTTTCACATAGCCAAGACAAAGGGATGTTATTACTTCTCATTCTAGAAGGCACTACGCCTAGAAGTTTCTTGAGTTTAGCTGAAGTAAGAAAATCATTGACAAGAATTCTTTCACCACCCATCCTCAGACCAGTGATAACAGAGAAGTCATAAAGTGTCAACATTACCTCCCCAATGCCTGGAAAATGGAAGGTACATGTAGTGTCCCAAAAGCGCTCTGTCAAGGCAAGAAGTAACTGAAGATCTTTGTATTCATGTATCTTCTAATTTAACAGGGCTTCGAAGAAAGTGCCAAAGCCTACTTCATTGATGATGTTTTTAATGCTAGGAGACAATGTTGCCCATGCATTTTTCAACATTTGGAGACAGCTTCGACTCTTGAGACTCTGCAACACCAAAGTTTAGCTCATCATTTCCCATGCCAACAAAAAAATCACGTGTCCAAAAAAATTCCCATGACCAAAATCACATGTCCAAAAAATTCCCATGACCAAAATCACAAATCCAAAAAATTCCCATGCGCCCAAAAAAGTCAATCCCACAACAAAAAATCAATGCCCCACCAAATTTTACCACAACCAAAATTTTTGACATGTCCATACACAACTACCAAATTTTTCCCATAACCATGCCATTGGAAAAAATTCCCACATGACCAAGTCCATGTAGAACCGCGAAAATTCCTACATATCCAAAATCATAACCACAAATTTTCCATAAACCAACATCATATACCCAACAAAATTTTTCCATAAATCAAAATTTCATGCCCATAAAATTTTTCCCATGAGCAAAAATTTCTCAAACCTACAAATATACCCACAAGATTTTGCCATGTCCATAAAACAAAGTTTACACATGCCAACAAACTTTTCCCACATGCATCATGAACATATTCATCTAAGCCTACCACAAATTTT
Organism: Quercus lobata; assembly: GCF_001633185.2. Taxonomy (NCBI): domain Eukaryota; kingdom Viridiplantae; phylum Streptophyta; class Magnoliopsida; order Fagales; family Fagaceae; genus Quercus; species Quercus lobata. Next base: position 40,657,033 of record NC_044904.1, read on the forward strand.
TTACAATGCCAATACTCCCAAAATCTAAACCAAAGTTTGTCCAATAACATCAAAATTTACCCACATTGTAAAAATTCCATGAGCTACCAACATTGTCCAAATTGCACCATGATCAAAAAAAAAAAAAAAAACAACAACAACACTCCAAGAATGCTCCAAAACCAACTAATCACACAATGCCCCCAAATTGTAACAACCAAATGACAATATCTCACCATGAAAATTTCAATGGAACATGAAACAATATTTTTCCAATCAAAGAAACCAAAGAAAAACTCACCTTGGTGTCAACATGACAATATGGGGCATGGGTCCTAGGGTCTTGACGAAGCCCATCCTCATCATGCCAATCAAATGTGGGATCATATTTCTTACCATGAAAAGTAAGAAAAGAGGATCCCTTGGAGGAAGAAGCCATCTTGATGCAAAAGAAAAATGGGTTTCACCAAAAATGGGTGTGTGGTGAAAATGCTCAAAAACACAAGGATCTAAAGAAATATTGATGGAGATGGATGAGGGAAAGTTAAGAAGTTTAGAACAGTGTTTTTTGTGAGAAGAAATGGTGAAATGAAGAAGAAAAATCAAGAGGAAGAAGAAGATAAATAGTGTTAATGGAGGGAGAGAAGTTGGTGAGGATGAAGCAAAAAAGGAAAAAAGGGAGAAACAAAGAAGTGGGGGGGGGGGGGGGGAATTTTGGCCCCTATACTTAAACTCAACCAAGAGCTAAGTCAACTCAGTCAAACTAAGTTGACTTGGTCAACCCAAAAAAAAATGAAAATAATGAAATTTCTTTTGGAATGGATTAAAGATAAAAATTCAAATTCAAAGTTTTCAAGTTTTCAAGTTTTTTTTTCAAACCTAAATTTTCATTCCCAAATTTTCAATTCCACATTCTCAATGCCCAATTTTTAAATCCAAACCTTCAATTTTCAAGATTTCAGAAAAATTAAAACCTCAAATTTCATGCTTAAAATTTTAAGTCATAAATTTTCGAAATCCCAAGTTTCAATTTTTCAAAATTTTAAGTTACAAATCTTTCAAGATCTCAAGTTTCAAAAATTCAGAATTCAATTTCAAAACCTTCAGTTTTCAAAATTTCAAAAAAGAAATTCAAACCTCAGATTTCATGATCAAAATCTCAAGTCTTAATTTTCAAAATCCTAAATCTCAAAATTTCAAATTTCAAGTTCTAAATTTCAATTCAAAATCTCAAAGTTTCAAAGTTTCAAAGTTCCAAAATATTAAATGTCAATTTCGAAACTTCCAAGTTTCAAAAATCAAATGTTTCTCAAAAAAAGAATCTTTTGTTAATTTAACTTTTCTTGATAAAGTTCAAAATCAAGAAGGAACAAATAAAAATCACTCATGCCAAAAGCAATGGAACAACAATGCACTCAACATTTAAATTCTAATTGATAGGCCACAAACTGAATGACCCCTTGTGATAGAAATTAATTAGTCAAGTTATTAATTAATCAATTTAACATGCAAACACGTGGTAACACAAACAAATCACCAATAAACTAAATACGCAGTAGAAAATAAAAGACACGGTGATTTGTTTACGAATGGGGAAAATCTAATGGCAAAAACCCCACCGGGTGATTTTCAGGTCACCACTCCCGAAACTCCACTATTATCACAACAAGCGGTTACAAGTAAAGGAATCCAAGTACCTTACGAACCTACAGTTGAACCCTTACCCCAGTACCCAATTGGACTTGTTCTGTAGTGACAATTCCCCTTTCAAATGCACGACTCCCAATACGTGACTAACCAATTGCATGGATCCTAGTACGCGGCTTCAATCACCAACTAAGAAGGTTGTTGGTTGCAAAGTTCTTCAGTTCATCCACACGATGAAGATCACGAAGATGCTTGGTCACGAAACCCTACGGTGCACATACACAGCAACTTCTTCAAGAGAAAGAGATAAACTAGGGCAAGAACTTCATCTCCGGTCACAATTTGCTTGAACAGAGTTTGCTCAAAACTTGTGCAACTTGTGAACACTTTGACGGCCCTTAAACTGATCCTTTTATATGTCTAGGTTTAGAAGAAAAGAAGGCCCAAAGACATATTCACGGATCCCAAGAAAATCATATTGAAATTCTGAAAATTTTAAATCTCGACAGATAGCAGGTGTCGAGCAGGTATCGAGCACACAGAATGAAGAAAAGCTTCCTTAAGCTCGATAGATGCAGCTGTCGACCAGTTGTCGAGCTTTAATGATTTTGCACTCTGAACTTGTTTTCTTGAACAAACTTGAAAGTTTCAATACTTGATCTTGAAACAAGGTTTCTTGAAGTATTTAAAACATCCTAAATCTACCTAAATACAAGTAAAGTGCGTTTTGTCAAAGGATAAGCCAATTACATAAAATCATGACATATGTTCTTAAACATGTGAAACACATATGTCCTAACACTAATCCCAAATTTTGACTTTTTACGGGCAACAATTCCAGATTACAATAGAGAAGAACTTTGATCGACATTTCAACAGTCCAGATTGAAGTAGAGAAGGCCTTTGATCGCCATTTCAACAATTCCAAATTGAAGTAGAGAAGACCTTTGATCTACATTTCAAAAACTTCAGATCAAGGTACAAAAGACCTTGGATCAACATTCCAGTAATTTCATATCAAAGTAGAAAAGACCTTTGATCGACATGCCAGCAACTTCAGATCAAACTACAGAAGACATTTGATCGATATTCCAGTAATTTTAGATCAAAGTAGAGAAGACCTTTAATCAACATTTCAACAACTCCATATTGAGGTAAAGAAGACCTTTGATCGACATTTCAACGACATTTCAACAACTCCAGATTGGGGTAGAGAAGACCTTTGATCGACATTTTAACAACTCCAGATTGAGGTAGAGAAGACCTTTAATTGACATTTCAACAACTCCAAATTGAGATTGAGGTAGAGAAGACCTTTGATCGACATTTCAACAACTCCAAATTGAGATCGAGGTAGAGAATCTCTTAGGTCACAGACAACTTCAGTTTCAAGGTAGAGAAGCCCTTTAGTTACCTTTCATCAAGATCGAGGTTGAGAAGCCTTTTGGTTGCAAACAACTACATATTCAAGACCAGGATTGAAAAGCCTATTGGTCACATCAATTATCAAGAATCATTTCCAGAGTCATCAACTACCAGCTAAGTCAAGTATTTTCAATTTTTGTCAAAAGATAAGGATCCAGTTCTATGTTCTAAAGTTTTAGGTTCGAGGGCTAGGTAATCTTTGAAAATTCAACCTTAATTAAATCATGGTCACTAAAATCAGTGTCTTTGTTTTACATTGACATTCACTTTCCAAGCTCTGTCAATAAAGGACATTCTGTAGAAATTTGATTTTGCACTCATGATTTAATCAAGGGGAATGACTTGAATGATCACTGATGTACCCAAAAAATCATGATTGCATTACATGCATCCATTTGTTCATGCATTACAAGCATTAACTCATTCATTGCATATCATAAAAATGATCTTGAGATTCTAACAGTCACGATAGTATGTTCAGTTTCCAAATCAGACCATCAGATCGAAAGATATCGCATAATCAAGTTTGCATGGTCAGCATGCATTGTGTCTAGGTAGGGTCGACCACACATGATTAATTTAAATTAATTCTAATTAGTTAAACAATTAAAATTAATTAAATAATTCCATGATTGGTTGATAACTATTGTTTAAAATAGGATTGCATGCATAGGAATAAAAGGGATGATTAGATAACAATAAAATTGTGGATAATTTGAACTTTATCAAAATTTATTTTAGGATATTTATCTACAAGATAATTATTCCTGAAAAAGCCCAAATTATCCAGAAAAGAGATAAAAATCATAGACTAAGGATGAAAACACGTATAGGTGTGAGGACCGGATCAAAAAATCTCAGAAGGAGAGTCCAAAACGCACACGAACACGAAAGTGTGTTCGGCATCCAAGAGCACCATTTGGCACTTTTGGAGTGCCAAACGGCACTTTAAAAGGGTCGAATTTTTTCCTTTTGGGCTTTGGCTCAATGCCATTTGGGTGACGATAAGGCACACCATTTTCGATCTTTTCGCAGAAGGATGAGTCTCGATTTGCATTCTACACTTTGGGGCTATTTTTTAGAGTTTTCTGGCCTCTATAAATAGAGACTAGGTCTCATAATTCAGCACCTTTTTTTTTACGCTCTGAGAGACATACGTTTTAAGGCTCTCAAATTGCTAATATTTGCTAATCCTCTCTAAGATTTGCTACTTAAATTTGGGTTTTTAGGTTTTAAAGATAATTGAATAAATTTCTTTGAACTCTAAAACATCCTCAAAAGAACAAGGAATGCTCATGCAAGGGGTTGTTTTCAATCTCCCTATTCTTTTTATGATTCTTGTTTATAATGATGAATGTTTTCCTTTATCCATAACATGAATTGTTAATCATGGTCTGGTTAAAACATGATCTGGATTTTGTTTATGTAATTTCATGATCTCTTTCTTAATTCCAATAATTTTCATATGATCAATGCTATTTCTTGAAAATAAAAACAGATCTACATCTTTCTTAGATGTAGATTTGAATTTTTCTTAAAATAAAAATAGATCTAAATCTTTCTTAGATGCAGATCTGAATTTTTCTCAATCAAAATCAGATCTGCATCTTTCTTAGATGTAGATTTGAATTTTTCTTAAAATAAAAACGGATCTGCATCTTTCTTAGATGTAGATCTAAATTTTTAACATATGCAGATTTTGAAATAAAGAAAAAGATTAAACATGATTGTGTTTGTTTTAGTTAATTCATGTTGCATAAATTTATGTTATGAGTGAAACTCTCTTCTTAAACAATCTTTTCCATATTATTTTAAAATATATAACAAACAGATTTGATTTTTCTGTCATCAAAAAACCATTTTTTTTTATTACCACAAAACAAATTTGATCTTTTACAAACCCAAAATTTTTTTTTTTAGATTTGATATTTTTCAAATCAAAAGACTTTATTTTATGTAATAAACATAGATCTGAATTCTTTATCTCCAAAAAACCATTTTTTCCTACATACTGCAAAACCAATCTAGTATTTTGACAAATAAATTTTTTTTACCAACCAAAACGGATCTAATTCTTTTTCAAAAGAAGAGACTTCATTCATAGATAAACTTATGTGATTTAGATTTTGTCTCACATGTTCAACATATCATTCATAGCATGCATGAAGAAGGTATATAGGTCACAAGAGTCTAGAAGACCAAACTTTGACTGGGCGGAATGGGTGCCTAACACCATCCCATTCTATAACCTAGCCTCCGGATTTAGGTTTTTGGATAAGTAGATCTAGCCTTGTCTTTATTTTATTTTGGGTAGAATATAACTAGGACAAAAAGCCATGTAATTATTTCGTAGTTTGTAATTAGGACCCAAAGCCATGTAATTTTTCAATTATGTAATTTTTTTTATTCAATCAATGAAGAGAACAATTCAATCATGTATTTATTTTTTCTTATTTTTTCTATAAAAAAATAAGTGGCAACTCCGCACCACTTACACAAAAAGAGAGGTGCCTTAAAAAGCACTCCAAAAATCTCTCTTTTTTTGAGAGGCAATTTTCCCAGTCTCTCACAAGGACCACCACAAAAAGCGTGCAAGCTGTCTAGAGTACCTAGCCCCTTCCAACTCCTACACACAAGAGGAATAGCAAGGATGCGTTGAAGAATATCTACTTCTTCCTCAGTAATTGATGGACAAACCTGAGCTAAAAGAAAAAGAAAAAATGAATGATTAGTAAAATATGTAAAAAATAGACGGATCAAGGATAGTCCGATGACTCACATGACTTGTTCAAAATACCCCAGGTATTGTCGTACTCATCCCCTATGCTATCCTATTCGTCGGGTCTACACACCCAATTTAAGCATTGAACAAAAAAGTAATGGCTTTTCCAATCACGATTGGAGTCGCGGACGTTCATCACTAACTTCAACACTGCCTTACGAATGACGAAAAAAAAAAAAAAAAAAAAAACTTGGAGCCAGTGATTTGTTGAGGTTTATAGGAAAAAAGGAATTCGTCCAGAGTAAGATAACAAAGACCCGCACTCATTTGACCCCATAATACCTCTGCCCCCAAGAAGATCCTCCAAGCATTGGGATAAATCTAGCAGATGGACATTCCTAGATGGTTAGCCAACTGTCGGTGTAATTCTGTAAGGGGTAACCTCAAACTAGCCATGAAAACTACCTTATAAAAACCGACGTCTATGGTTCGGCCAAAGTAGCACTTCTCTTTCTTGCCCACCATCCTAATGGGGACATCATCTGGTATTTGGTAACGGGGTCGCAGATTATTGAAAACCCTAGCATCATCTTTGAGAGAAAGTCATTCACAGACCAAATCTCAAGAAGGATGAATGGCCTATAGTCATCACCCGACGAATAAGGAGCTACAGTCTCCTCTCCGTCTACTTCCTCTCTGTCCTCTTCCTCTTTCTCTTCATCCTCCTCCTCCTTTTCATTCTCCCCCTCTTCTCCATCCTTCTCGTCACACTCATACTCTCCTTCCCCTTCAATCTTTTCATCCAACTCTCCCTCCATCTCATCTTCTAAAAGATAAGCAGATGACTCCCTTTCGAAGGAACTCATCTGCTCCTCCATCAAAGAAACACTTCTCGATGGATGAACGTCACGTCATTTGGATGGAGGGACGAGATGTGACCGCTTGTCTCTTTACTACCTCCTGACATTCTCTCACCTACAAGTGACCAACAAAAAACTAGGCGGTCACTTAAACTAGAAACTAGACCAAGGGCCAAGGGAAGACAGATACAAAGGATGAATAAAAAAATGAACAAAAACCTACCTAGAGAAAGACGACGGTTGAAAGGCTATACACGAACAGAACGACCGAAGTAACGGACGGATAGTAGATGACGGACAATTAGTGTTGATGTAGGAGCTCTGAGTAGAATTCTCTGGAAAAATAAAGAAACTAAAATGAAGGGAACAAACATATTTACAGGATGAAAGGACACAGAAAGCGTAGCAACATGACGTTTCATTTCCACCAATCTTAGGGCACCACGTGTCCCTTAATAAGACTACGAAGATCTTATTGACCCTCATTTATGACATCGGACATCGAGACGAGGAGCATTGAATGAAAAGAATATTCTCTCTACTCCGTGACCCTTCAGCTACCACGGGTCATGGAGTAGGGGGCAGCTGATGAGGGCATTTTCGTCTAAGTAAGAAATAGTTGTTCATCCATCCTAGATTGTCCTCTCTCCATCTAGATTGTCCTCCCTCCGTCGTCGCGGTCCCTCAAACCCGTCGTAGCTGCAAAAGGAGATGAATGACAATTCGAAGCAAACTGCCAAATAGGTCCCCATTTTCTGTTCAACATACCGACGGACGATTGGCCAAGCTGACGGACAAAAGTGGTGGGTCCTATAATCCTTTACGTGATCTACAGGCATAAATACCCAAAAAGGGAATATCTTGCGCATCACGTCCTAAGACCCTGAAACACGTTTATATCTTCCCCATATGGAAAAGACACCCTAAAATCTCGAAAACCCTAGCCACGAATCTCCTCTACATGGAAAGGTTCCTACGGCCAAGGGATCTTGATATGCTACTCCCCACTATATAAGCATCAAATTTTCTCCTCTCCCAAGTACGCAGAAATTCCCTAGTTCTCTCACTACAGAGTTCTCAAAGATTTCTCATTCACTAACTTGATCTTCGGAGAATCCTTGGCCGATACCACTCCGGTACTCTCTATTAGATTATTGGTTTTTTGCTCTTTAGGTACCCATTGGAGCGTTCGTGGACTATCAGCTCACTGACGATTTTTGTACATCATCAAATCTCTTAATGTATGTTGATGACATTCTAATTATTTAGAATGATGTATAGATATAGGCATCAATAGATTTTTTGTTGTCTAGACTAGTTTGATATGAAGTACTTAGGTGAGACTAGTTACATCCTAAGAGTTAAACTTTGGTAAGATTCAGAAATTAGGAAGTTGGGTCTATCTCAAACTGCTTAAATAGATTAGATTCTAGCCAAGTATAGCATTTGATACTTCAAGAAAGGATTGCTTCCTTTTAAGTTTGAAGTTCCTTTGTATAGGACTATAGTCCTAAGACATATAAAAGGAAGAGCATATGAAGATGGTTCCTTATACGATGTTAATAGGAAGTCTCAATTATGCTATGCTATATACTAGGCCAAGTATCTATTTTGCAGTGGACATGGTAAGAAAATATCAATTAAAATTTAGGATTATTTAACTTAGTGGGAGTAAAGCATATACTTAAATATCTTAGGAGAATGGGAGATTATATGCTTGTCCACCAAAGTTAGGATTTGATAGTTACTGGTTGCACAAGCACTGACTTTTAGTTTGATTGTTATTCATGAAGTTTGACTTTAGGATATGTGTTCACTCTATGTGGTGAAGATACACATTAAGCGTAAGTATCATCTCATTAGAAAGATACTAGAGTGTGGGATGTAGTAGTAGAAAAGATAATTTATGTAATAAATTTGGCTAAAACTTCTTTCCAGACCTTGCCTTAGAGTGAATAGATTTACTCTAAAGGGAAATAAGTGTCAGATATATGCAAAATTGACTTTGGGGCAAGAGGGAGATGGTTAGGGTTTGTGCCCTAAAATCCAATTTATTGGCATGTTATAAATAATTAAATTGTTTGATTATATGAGACTATTTGTAAACGAACTAATTGGACATTATCATAGTCCTTGAGATGCATTGTATGTGATTTAGTTACAGAAAATATAAATCACAAGTTCCTTGTAAACTCAAAATATAGTTCGTAATCAGTGATGAAATTGGGCATCTCATTTGGGAAGACTATAACATATCAACTAAGATGGTTTGTCTTAATCATGAAAGTGGGGACTTCTAGTTGATGTGTTGATGTGTCTTAAGTGTGTAAGACACATTGAACTGGACCGCTATGAGATTAATTATTTAATTAACAACTGTCACCTGAATAATAAATCTCATGACTTCTAATTTCATAAACTCTCAATCTTGAGAGGATAGTGAATCCGATTATGAAATGTAGGTTACTTTGATATATCAGAAGTGAGATCTAATTTAACGGTCAAACATCAGTATGTTGGGTAACTACACGTAGTGTTGAGGAAACACATATTCTCAAGATGGAATCCATAATCTCTTTCTATAGAGACACGAAATATCCCCTTGAAATAAGTTTATGGGAACTGGTTATTTAGGGCCGGCCACTTTAGTAAAGAGTTACTAAAGTTTATATTTAATGAAATTAGATTTCATAAATATGAATAACTAAAATATTAAACTAGGGACTCAAGGAATAAAATAGTTGTTTACAAAGTGACAGTTTAATTATAACTTTGTTCACTATGGATATTTCATGGAGAGGTCAAATGATATTATATTGGAGTCTTGAGATATAATTTATTAATAAGGCCTAGAGTGCAATTATATTTTTATAGTGCTACTTGTTATATAATTAATGGTAACTTTGGGTTTGTCAAGAGTTGACAGATAAGTTTGAAACCCATTGGAGCTAGAGCTTTATTTATCCCTTTGGTCCCATCCCAAGCTACACACTTAAGCCCAATTGGGCTGGCCTAAAAGGCTAACTCAATTAGATAATTAATTTTTATTTAATAAGAATTATTAAATAAAGTAATTACCAAGGCAATTGAAACATACACATGATTAAAAAGAAGAGAAAATAGTTTTTCTTTGTAGAATATTTGGAATACACTTTTCCAAAGGAAAAACTAACATAAATAAGAATTGATTGAGAGACCACTCGTCTTGGGCACCATGTGAAATTGGGATGAAGATTGAAGGTATTCTCAAGTCTTGTTTTTGAATTTAACTCCATCAAGGTACGCTTTCTCTTCTTTGTTCTAGAATTCAAGGTTATATATTATCTCTCATGAATGAAGTAGATCCTTATATTGCTTCCACTGCATGTTTTGTATGAGATGCAAAACTAGTTTTTTCAACAGGTTGCACCTCTAAAAATTACTAATGCTTCTAAATGAGAGAGTTTTATCAACAATCCTAGAAACATATTGACTAGAATCCAACATTTTCCTCAAATACACCTCCAGGCTCCAACCACATTTCTCTTTTACTTCTAGAATAATCACAGACCTCCTTCGTCCATCAACTTTAAGTTCAGTCACAACCAATACCAAATATTGTCCAAAGGTATTGGAACATTTTTGAAACATATATGCGTATCTAGGGGTGTTTGCGGTGCAGTGCGGTGTGATTTTGGGCTATTTTGGGCACCGCACTTTACGGTGCAGTTTATCTAAAACCATAAATGCAATGCACCTCACCTTATTTTTACGGTCACATGTGTGGTGCGGTGTGGTTTAGAGCTTAGCTAAAACCATAACCGCACTGCACCGCACCTCATTTTTACGATCACATGTGTGGTGTGATGTATAAGATGTGGTTTGAATGGTTTGAATCCGTTACATTTTTCAAATCTTGGGTTTGTCCTACCCAGCCCAAAACTAATTTTTTTTTCCCTATGTTTTATGCCATGTTTTACACTGTTGAGCTAGTTTTTCTTTATTTTGGATTGGCTTTCCTATGATTATTAAACTTTTTTTTTTTTTTTTGGAAAACTAGGGTTATTAAGCTTTTAATAATATAAGGCCCTTTTGTAAGTATTAGTGATGTAAGTCTTGTCTTCCCACTCCCTCCTTCCCCATTCCTTGTCTTACGTTTATTTATTTTTTTTTTATAAAAAAAACTATTAATAATATATTTAATTTTAAAAATACATAAATATATTAAGATATAGAGAGGGTGCAGTTTGTGCGGTTTTCTTATTATAAAACAGCAAACCGTACTGTACTATGCAGTGCATTGTTACTTGCAGTGCGGTGCAATTATGTCATTTTGTAGATAGTATTGGTGCGATTTTTGTGGTTTGTGCGGTTTGGTGAACACCCCTAGTCGTATCCCCTCGAAAAACTGTTTTGGTTTGACCTCAACTACCATTTGCTCAAGATTCCTCATCAACCACTGTGACGCTTTCTTGCCCATAACCACTAACTGCATACGTAAAATAAATAATAAAAATCCCCCCCTTCCTCAACCACAAGTTGGAACAACTTATAGATTCAAAAAAAAAAAAAAAAATTTCAAGTTAATTCAAGGTAGCCTGCCTCTATTTTTGGCTAATTCAAGGAAGCCAGCCTCAGAGAGAGAGAGAGTGAAGGACCAACCGGATTACTTTAGCGGACACAGTTCTTGCAGGCAGGGGTTGCGTATCCAGGATTTACTCAACAGGGTGCGTACACGAAGTGTGCGTACACGAAGTGGCCTTGTCTCGAAACTTGTCATCAAAAAAAAATTGTCTACAGATTATACCCCAACCTATGATGGATGAATTTTCTAGAAGATACTACTACCTCTAGTGTAAGTCATCAAGTCCATAAGGAACATGCTAAGGTAGCAAACCGCTAAATCAACAACTTTTGACAATCAAGAAGCAACTAGGTTTTATTAACAACCCGCCACAAGATTCTGCTATTGAGGCAAGAATCTAACTAAGATGCAATTTCATCCCAATAACAAAACCAAAGAAATAAATTGAACAAGGAAAATTGATCAACTTTAAACTCCTGTAGTAGTAGTCAAACAACAAAAGGGTCACCACAACCCGTGTTCTTGTATAGTATTGCTGCAACCTGCAATAGCTGTTTATGCAGGAATTGAGCCATATTATGCCCACATTGCTGTATATTTAAGACCAAATAACACTTGGTCATGGACTCGGGCTTCTAACATGTGATGGTCCCAAATGTTACAACATTAATAACAAAATAGAATAAAAAATTACAAAAATCCCCATATAATTAAATAATAACTGTACCAATCATCTGTCAACCACTGGTTGGGGCAGGAACAAGGCTTTCCACCATCAAGTCCACAATGTTGTCCCCATCGTTCCTGTTCAATTAGCTGTAACTTGTATTGTTGTTTAAAGGGATGTGTTTTTTTCTTGTTCAACCAGTGGTGCCTGTTTTCTGTTCAACTGGCAGGGTCTTATGTTCCTGTTCAACTGGCTGTGCAGGCTGCACAGGTTCAACTGGTATGCATGGTCTCCAAATAGTTTCCTTGCCCACATCCATGAGTGCAATGCCCTTCAAAGTTAAAGCAGCCCTGATCTGATCACTCTTTAAGAAATCCTTATTTTCCCTTGCTAGTTTCCTTTCTTCAATCTGATTCAACACATAACTTTCCTCCAACCCTGCTCTTGTCAAAGCCTTGTCTTTTAATTGCAGCAAAACCTGCCCAATGGAAAGTAACTTCTTAATGATACATTCCATATAACAGAATATTCATCATTAAATTATTTTAACATAGGCTAGAAACCAAATCACCTCCAAGTAAGTGGAAGAGGAAAGCAATCCCAGAATATTTAGAACTGCTTTAACTTCTTTCTCTAATTCAATAAGAGACTGAACCACTGATAATTGTTGTTTCTGTTGTTTCTTCTAAAAAATATCAAAAAGATAACCAGTCATTTCACACAGATGCACAATATACACAGAAGGAGAGACAGCAGAGGGAGAGAGCACATCATAGACCTCTTGGAATGGGTTCCAAATATGTACCTTGAGTATGTTCAAAGAACTGTTTATGAACTTCAAGGCTTCTTGAAAAGCACAAGTCAATATCTGTGCAGTGTTCAAGTCATCTGACATTTTACTCTGGAACTCACTACGTAGCTTACTTATGCACTCTTGGGCAGCAGGAGTAACCCGAGCTGTTTTGCTTTTCCGTTCTGGCCCCTCCTTGAGACTTTCTTGTTGAAATGGGGATAAAGCATCTTCACAGTCTTGCAATGTCTAACAATCACAAGATAGTTGGTCATGATTTTTCTGACGATTAAAACACAAACCCATTCATGTGTGTGTACATGCCTGTGTGCATCTTACTGTGTAGTCAATGTATTAAAGCAAATTAGATATTCTTGCAGAATATCAACTTAGAAAAACATAGCATCAGGCTTAGTTAACATAAACTGCCACAAAATTCTAACCAATACAAAACATTCCAAACAGATTAGTATTTAGTTCTATTCTTGTCATTAACCAGAAACTATTAATTCTATGTTCTTTTCTTTTTCCTGTAAGTAGTCCTACACTCTTTTCATTAGTCTTTTAAATAGTAATCTTATAATTTTCACTCAATGAACCAAACTATATTGGCAAAAAATCCATATTTGACAGCTTAAGTCATCGTTTCCTGTGAAATAGTACCAAACAGAAGTTTTCCACAGAGAGAGAGAGAGAGAGAAGAAAAAAAAAGGACAGAATTATTAATTAAACCATCTGGCCAGAATGGTTGTAGCAGTTCATCAAGCAGTTGGGAAAACTATTACTGATCTATCAATGGTACAAGGGAGAATATATTGGCTCAAATCCACTCCAGTTAACAATCCAAGCTACAGAAACACGTGCGCATTCACATGTATGCGCAGTTAACAATCCAAGCTACAGAAACACGTGCGCATTCACATGTATGCGCACATGAACAACCCTAAATGGATAAAGAAATTAATAGAAAACAATCCAATGCTGGTAGGTGCATGAGGACAATGGTGGCAGACTTCCCAATGAAATTAATTGGAATTTAAAATAGCATTAAACCTGATATATGTAATAAACAGCATCTGATGCACTTTCCAGCTGCAATACTGTGTAATTGAGAGGAGATCTATAGTGTGCACTTAACAAGAAAAGTCTCAAAGCCAGTGGATGGTACCGTTCAGTAATCTACAAGAATATAATAAGAGTATTTTAAACACAAATACTAACAAGACTGAAAACATCAAAAGGTTGTTAGAAGTATTAACCAAATGTTAAGCCTTGCTTTACCTGACGAATTGTAAAAAAATTACCCAAGGACTTGGACATTTTCTCATTGTTATTAGTGACATGCCCATTATGCATCCAGTAACTAACACGGCTCTCTTGGCAAGCAGCACAGCTCTGGGCAATCTCATTTTCATGATGTGGAAAGATCAAATCAATTCCACCACCATGAATATCAAAACTGTAGGATAGGTAATGAGCACTCATTGCACTGCACTCTATGTGCCACCCTGGTCTTCCAGGACCCCATGGGCTGTCCCAACTTGGCTCATCAGGCTTTGCAGCCTATAATTATTAGAAAATTTCAGATATCAAATGATATAGAAAAAGACTATAAGGTCACTTGCAAGGGATTTCACACCTTCCACAATGCAAAGTCAGCAGGATTACGCTTTCTTGTGTCAACAGCAACACGTTCACCAGCCCTGTTGTTTTCCAGTTTTTGCCCTGATAACTGGCCATAATTTGGGGATTTATCAACAGAAAAGTACACATCCCCATCAACGGCGTATGCAGAGTCATTGTTGATGATCTACATAATATGAAAACCATTGGTTAACAAAAATAGAATTAAAAAAACTCCTCATTGTGCAGGAGCAAAAGGGAATTTCCATTTTCTATCATGGTCATGCTTGTTTCTTTCCATAATATTCCAAAAAAAATAAATTAATTCAATTACAGGAAGGCATAACTCTGTGTGAAAAAGCCAGATGCAACTAGATATCTGGGTCAGGACCAGATAGTTGGGACCAGGAGGGGAAGGGGGAAAGAATGCATCAGAAATAAACTAAAATGTATATTTTACAGCTCATACAGACAAAATTTCAATGTCTCATATTTAGTCCTTAGAAAAATATTTTGACAACTTTTTATGCAAGCCAAGTACAACCATTTTTCACTATCTCAACACCTCTCAACAAAATAAGTCCAGCTCAATATCACCTGAAAATATCACAAAATTTTAAATTGTTTTTCTGTTTCTTTGTTGTTTTTATTTGAAAAAGATATGAAACTGTAATGTTGATATTCAGTAAGGGCTATAGGTGACACACTGCACCAGATCCTCACCTCAATTTATGTACTGTCTATCTAATGTAGTTTAACATAAATGACCTCATTAATCCAGAAAAAAGGGGAAGAGCGTAGCCAGTTTTATTGGAATAATGAAGGAGAATAAGTGGCAAAATTTTATTTTGAAATCAGTGTCAGGCATTTGATATCAAAGTACATCTGAATAAGGCATGTCCCTGATATTATCATATAGATATACAGCACTACACCTAACCATGGGCATAGAATTCAAAGTTTGACAAACATTGGGTACGTTGTGTGCCCAAAATGAATAATAAAAAAAAGGGCAGACCATTAAGAAGGAATTCCTATTGTATTATGCTCCCCTAAAAAGCCAATATCCAATATATTTTCACAATAACCGCTACAATTTCCAGAAATGTCCAAATCTTTGTGTGTGTGTGTGTGTGTGTGTGTGTCTGTGCGAGAGAGAGAGAGATCAGAATTTCCCAACATTTTTTCAGATAATATGAGAACCATAGCAAGTAATGAACCTGAGTTATCATATCCTTTATCTGCTCCATATGCTCAGAAACACGCGGCTGATGGGTAGGAGTGAGGCACTGAAGATCAGCCATGTCTACAAGATATTCTTGGCAAAAACGGTTACTTAAATTTAATGGTTCCTCCCCAAGCTCATTTGCCCTGCGAATTATCTGCAATAATCCAGATATTAGTCGTATCTATCCAAGCATTAAGCAACCCAAGAATAAACAAGTAACCAAGGTATCATCAATATTTGTTTTAACAACAGTTAAAAAGGAATTATAGACAATGGGGAAACTCCTCTATAGATGCTCAGGATAAAAATTTTCGTGTCCAAGTACTCCCAACCATTAGTGAAAATATTTTTGGTAAAATTTCAGTAAGTCACAATGAAGATAAATTGATTAGATCACAAGTTTCATTCTAACATAAGTCTCCAACAGCAAGTTTTTAACCAAGTTGAAGCAAAGAATCAATAGAAGGCCTCAATATTATGTCAATAACTTTACTCGATGAGGGTTCAGTTGAATTTTGCACTTACCATGTCAGTAGCTTAACCAAAATTTTCAATGTAGAAGAATCATTAAAGTGAGGAGTAGGCTTCTTATAGAACCCATGATCTCACCATCCACCTTGCTTTTACAATGCAAGGTGCCATTTGAGCTATAGCTCATTAGCACTTCTTCCCACTCATTTTGCAGGAAGTTTCAATTTCTAAATTTATTACAAGTGCTTTCAGTTTTTCTTAAATGTAGTTTATTTTTTCAAATAAAAAGAAAATAGCTTTTTTACTGGTAAGTTACACACACCCAAAGAGTCTAAACCCATGACCTCACACTTGATCCATTACTATTTGCAGAGGAAGTACCAATTGAGCTATAGCTCATTGGAAAATTAAAAATTAAAAAATAAAAACTTTTATCCTGTGTTTACTTTGGATGGTTTTTAAGGTTTCATGAATTCATTTGGTTTTCAATACAAAAAATGAATCCTTTAAAAAAAAAATATTTAGATGTGCTATAAAACAGCTAAATATTCTGCTCAACCAGCCATCTTTTATAAGAATAATACTTTCACAAGGATCACTCAAAGAAGGAAGTAGTCTCCAATTCTAGGAAATCAACTAGGAAAGCAAGAGATTTGACTGTCCTCTATAAATTTTAACTCTTCTTCTTAATGATTGTTTTTGACCATATACTGGCTGAGACAGTTTCTTTAAACTGGTCCTGCCATGGCACCTAGATCCTACAGATGCAAGGAATAAAATATCCTGTCCTTTGTTATATTTCTCTTAAATAAAAGTATTTAAAGGTTTTTGAACTAGATCTCTAGAAATCACAGGAAGCATAATAAATGAATGCATCCCGGTTAAGTTCCCACATGTTATCGAGTAAAAGTGGCTGCTCTTTACAAGATTGAATTTCCATTATAATTGATGGATTGGAGTAAAAAAAAAAAAAATCAGCTTTACATTTTCCATTGCTTCAAACAACTTAATACAACAATCTAAATAAAAGAAATTCCACAAATCTATAACAAAAGCTATATACTATGAGGAAAAGAGACACAAGCACAAACACATGTATGAATGCTAATGTATAAGAATGCATTCATGGTAGTACTCCACTACAATAAGATATCACAGATAAAGTGGTAAATCCAGAGATCCCAATACTTATGATTCTCACCTTGTCATCAACATCAGTGAAATTCCGCACATAAGTAACTTCATATCCCAAGTATTGTAGGTATCTGTAGAGTTCAGATTCATATTAATTCTCAAGCCTATATGCCTAATTCCAGTAGAGAAAACACAACATTGTCAACACACTAGCTTCTTTACAGATCTAATTAACTGAACCTTCTAAATGATAATTGTATCGGTATACAGAAAAGGCAACAGCTAAAAAAGGGGGACAAGCAGTACAATGTGAAAGCATTAAGGTTAACCTCAGTTTCAGCTTAAAATGAGCTCATTGTGGTCAGATCATTCATCCTAAATCAATGATGATTTTAAGTTCCACTAGTCCCAGCCTAGCAATACTCACAAATTGGGTTTACCAAGTATGATAAAGGTTAATAAATAAATAAAGAATCATGTCAACAGGTGCCCTTAGGGAAATTGTTAATAAACCATTTTAAAAAAGTTTTGACACCACTTTTATGGGAAATAAAAAAAGTCATCAAAAAAATTAATTGTTTTTTCTTTTCCCATAAAAAATTTCTAAAAATATTTCATAAGCTAATGCCCTTAGAGCATCCATTAGCTTTTCCCATAGATAAGTAACCAAAAAAAAAGGGTCAAAAAGTGTTGTATATACAGAAACCCTGTGGTTAAGGGGTAAAAACAGCCCCAGGTCAAGGGTTCAAGCAGGGGGCTGAACCATGGGGTCATGTATCTGTGGTTTACTCCCAAATGGTGGGTCCAAAGGGCCTTGCCTTGGTGAGGTTCCATGTCATATATATATATATATATATATATATATAAAATAAATAAAAAAAGATCTTTTAGGCCAAAGAATTCATGTTTTAAAGCCTTCTAGCTAAAACCAAACACACAAAGCTTTGCCAGATTGTAAAGCAGCAACTAGCAACCAATTCATCTATAAGGGAAAAGTTAACAGATGCCTTAAGGACATTGGTTTAAGAAATTTTTTTTTTTTTAAATTTTTTATATGAAAAGAAAAAGAGTGACTAATTTTTTTATAGCTTTTTTATATTTCCCATAAAAGTTGTATCAAAACATTTCTAAAATGGTCCATTAGCAAATGTCCTAAAGGCACCACTTAACCGAAACCTTCATCCAATACCGTAAAACTCACTTCTCATTTCCCTTCAAACCAAACCAATCCAATCCAAATTTGAGTCTTTACCATATTCACAATCTTCCATGCAATATCTAACCCCAAAAATTACAAATTTTCACTAACAAAATAAGCTCCATACACAATGTGCTTCAAAATTTGTCACCGTTACACACTAAAATAGCAAAAATTTGTTGGATCAGTAACTAAGATTATAAACGAAACTTATATTTGTAGGCAATTAACTTATAATCATTATCCTAATTAGCAAATTGTACAGAAAAAATATTAGATGAAATCAAAAGTGAGAGGAATAAAACCTGTAGAGGACGTCGAAAGTGACGGCGGCGCGTGCGTGGCCAATGTGGCTGAGATCGTAGGCAGTGACGCCGCACACGTACATGCCCACGCGCCCCGGCACGAGCGTATTGAAGATCTCCTTCTGCTGTGCCATCGAGTTGTAAACCCTAAATCCCTCTTTCTCCGCCATAGCTCTATCTCTCTTTCTCTCTTGGTCTCTGTGTGTGTCTGCAGCGTAATTCAATCAAAACCCTTACCCTAATATACAATTGGAGAAGATTCTTCTTTCTTTTCTTCAATGTACCGAAACGAGTGTGGGGATAGATTGCGTGCTGAGGTGTCAACAGCGCTTGAATTGAATGACTTCGTAACTATTCCCAATTTTCTCTTTTTTCTTCTAGTTATGAAAATTTTATTTTATAAATATTACTTTTACAATCTCTTTACAACAAAACTTAAAGGAATTAGTTAAAAGGAAATGCTAGTAGTAGTTACAATTTATAAATTTATTGTAAAAAGTGTGAAAATACGTGTGAGTAAAAAAATGTGGGAAAATACTAATAATGTTGTTTAAAAATTAAAAACATGTGTTTAAACAATTCTACCATACAGTCCTTAAGTTAGTTAAATAAACTATATTAACTTAGTTTAGTTAGTTTATTTGGTTTTTTGTCGATTACCTTTTTTTTGTTTTGGTTAAAATCGTGCTAAAATTCTATATATAAAAAAGTGGAATAAATTGTGCTTATACTTAAAAAAAAAAAAAATTAAAATGTATATAGATAAAATAAACCAAAAGATAAACAAAGAATCGTGTTTTTTTTTTTTTTTTTGAAGAAAGATAAACAAAGAATTTGGTGGTAAACACTAAACAGTGAAATTAGTGAATAGCTTTCGAATGAGCATCTTATGATACCTATCTAGTGAAAAAGTTATTATGGCTCCTAAAAGTCTTTTGTTATTATTATTATAATATATATATACCAATATAAAATCAAAATATTTAAAACTCCTACAATTTTTCACATCATCACTATTTTTTTTCTTTTTATTTTAGATTCTTTTTATTTTAAGTTTTATATCTTTATATTTATTATTTCTCTTCAACGTGTAATTATCTTATCAAGTGTTACAATAATTTAGTTTAAGTAAAACTCTATTAGATATATGTTTCAAGAACTTGAAAATTCTACTTCAACTAAAATTCTATAACAAAAATTTCAACAAATATTTTTCACAAAAAGAAAACACACTGCAAATTGAAGCCATGTTAAGAAGCATGTAGATTTAGATGAACAGAGAATTGAAAGAGACGATGACAAAGACGAATACAACATAATAAGCTTTCCTGTGCATCGCACAGGTTAGCAACTAGTTATTATTATTATTATTATTATTATTATTATTATTATTATTGTAGGTGTGATAGGCCCAGGAATACAAATCTATGCATATATTGGGCCAGGGGCTCAATCCGAGGACATTAAGTAGTCTGAGGACGGATAAACGTGTTATAAAGGTCAGCACCAATAAATAAAGGAAGGGATCGAGGCACAATGTTCCAGTGAGGTGATCCGAGGAGGAGTGCTTCCTTAGTTGAGCAAAGCTGAGGTCAAAAGGTGCGACCTAACATCAAGAGAAACGTTCCAGACAACTCCACTATTGAGGGTAAGTATTAGGAAGGAATAGGATAGAAGGAGGCTGAGAAATATTTAAGAGAAAACTGCTATCACCGCATTAAATGCTCTGCAGCTAACTTTATGGCTACATTTATGTGGAGAAGACCCCTGAACACTACTGTCTTGCCTACACCAACTTACAGAGAGCTAGAGAAAGTGTCCGATGGGACAAACACTCAAGTAGTGGCTTGGACGATTAACAAATGGAGGACCAAGATCATCTAAAGGGAGCTATATGATGGAAGAGACCCTCTCAAGAGGAGGGGATCGAGAAATTAAGGGAGGAATACTGTAACAATCAATAGTGAAACTTGTAATCACACTTGAGTATCAATACATAAGAATTGATCTCCTCGAATTGTGCCGATGATGATTTTTTTTTAAATTAACACAATCTATCTTCATTTTCTTGTCATTTGGATCCACTTTATTTGTTGTCTGACTCATTAAAACTCAGTTTTCCAACCCACTCTCTACAAATTTATTGTATTGGGCTGTTTAGGCCTAGGTTCATCCACCCTTTGGGCTTGGGACTCGAATTGTGTCCTTATAATTGGCACCGTCTGTGCGAAATTTTGGCGTTCTAGTGAATTCAACGTTCAAGTATGGTAGGCTCAGGTTCGAATCAGGAGGAATCTATGGGATCCCAATGTCAAGATCATTTTGTTAATCTTGAGCGGAGAAGGGATCGGAAAGTCAATGTGTATACCACACATACTAGTAAGAGCCAATCTCAAGGTGGGAGCCACCTTTCTCATGAGGAGAATACCAGAGCCATGCAACTGGAGATTGATCATCTAAAAAGGAAGTTGCGCCACGAACGGCGAAGGCAAACTCCCTCCATTTCTAACTTCTCTTTTGACGATGAGGAGGATGGTAGTTATAGACCTAGATCAAGGACTTTTCCTAGTAAGTCTTTCTCGTATAATAAGGACTACCACCATGAGCGAAGAAGCAGAAACTCATCTTCCAAAGGCTTGGGAAATGATGCGATGAGTAGAGCGCTTAACCAAATTTCCAGGTCACCTTTTACGCATAGAATTGAGGAAGGAAGACTTCCTCGGTGGTTCACTCAGCCAACGTTCATCATGTACATTGGTCGAACAGACCCTGTGAAGCATGTGAGCCACTTCAATTAGAAGATGGTTGTGCACTCCAAGAACGAAACCTTGATGTGCAAGGTGTTTCCCTCTAGTTTAAGGCCCATGGCCATGAGGTGATTTGATAGCTTGGGAGCAAGCTCCATTGATTCCTTTAAGGAACTCACTCAGGCATTTGGATCTCACTTTATTACATGCAACAGGGTTTCTCAACCCTTAGATTTCCTATCCCTACTGTCTATGGCCATGCAAGAAGGGAAGACCCTGAAAATGTACTCAGACAGATACTAAGAGATGTTCAACGAGATAGATGGTGACTTTGACGATGTGGCCATCATGACTTTCAAGGTTGGCTTACCTGTCGAGCATGGTTTGAGGAAGTCTTTAACTGGAAAACCTACCACCAATGTACACTAGCTCATGGACTGAATTGATAAATACAAAAGGGTCAAGGAAGACCAACAACAAGGGAAGGGAAAGGCTAAGGTTGTCCTTCAGGAGAGGAGGGACTTCAAGTTGAACTGATACAACAATAATAGACCCCGAAGGGATTTTGCTAGGCAATCTGGGCCTACAACTCCTTAGATGATTAACATAGTGTTCCGAGAACCAGTACATCAAGTCTTGGAGAAGATCAAGAATGAGCCATACTATAAATGGCCAAACAAGATAGGAGGAGACCCCATGAGGTGCAACCAAAGTTTTCATTACCAGTACCACCAGGAACGAGGACATACCACCGAAGACTATAGAACTTTGTGGAATCACCTAGAGCAACTGGTTAGAGATGGAAAGTTAAAATAGTTTTTGTATTGGCCCAATGGGCAAGGAAACAAGCTGGATCAGGGGCTTCAAGGCCCCCTTTGGGCACTATCAATGTCATCTTCGCGACCCCGAGGAAAATTGGCTCTCACCCCTCTAGGGTGATGTTTGTAGCCCAACTACCTTCTGAGGACTCAAGACCTGTGCTGAAAAGGGCTAGAGTGGAAAACCAGCCAGCGATGAGTTTCTCTAAGGAGGACAAAGTGGGAACCATACAACTACATGATAATGCCTTGGTGGTCACCCTTAAGATATGGGGGTTTGATGTTAAGAGGGTGATGATGGATCAAGGCAGTGGAGTAGAGATTATGTATCCCGATTTATACAACGCGCTGGGCTTGAAACTTGAGATAGCTTATGATTCGCCTCTAGTAAGCTTTGACAAGAAAATTGTTATTCCTAAGGGCCAAATTCGACTGCTCGTACAAGCAAGATCAGAGGTGGTAGAGGTGAATTTCATTGTAGTGGATGCCTATTCTCCCTATACGGCCATTGTGGCAAGACCTTGATTTCATACCCTGGGAGCCGTTTCCTCCACTCTGCATTTGAAGGTAAAATATCTGTTTGGGGACCGGATTGAGAAGCTGGTTGGGACCCAATCTATGGCAAGGCAGTGCTTGATCACTGCAATAACGCATCAACTAGGAGTGGAGTCATCGACCTCTATTGAGAGGAGCTTATAGTAATCAAAGACTTCGATGTTACCCATGGAAGAGACAACTGAGGGGGGCAAAGTGTGAGAATTTAGAGAAAATTGTGGTAGATGGTAATCCAGAGAAGTATTTTTAGGTCGGAGCTTAGCTGCCTCCTCAAGAGAAGGAGGAGCTGATCATGTTTCTAAAGAGGAATATTGATGTGATTGCATGGACTGCTTATGAAGCTCCCGGGGTGGACCCGGTCCTCATTTTCCATCATCTAAATTTCAACCCGCCTGTCCTTCCTAAGAAGCAACCACCTCAATGCTCATCTAAAGAGCATCCTGACGTTGTCAAAGAGGAAGTAAACAAGTTTAAGCAGGCTGGAGCTATTAAGGAAGTGTTCTACCTTAAATGGTTGGCTAATATAGTGGTAGTGAAAAAGAAGAATAGGAGGTGGCGGGTATGTGTAGACTTCATAAATCTAAACAAAGCTTGCCCCAAGGATCCTTTCCCTATGCCTCGAATAGACCAATTGGTAGATGCCACTGTAGGTCATCCTTAGATGAGTTTCCTAGATGCCTTTCAAAGGTACCATCAGATACCTTTAGCCTTGGACAATAAAAAAAAAAAGACAGTTTTTGTTACTTCTATTGGGAATTACCATTATAAGTTAATGCCCTTTGGTTTAAAAAAATACAGGATCTACCTATCAAAGGATGATGACTAGGATGTTTGAGCCACAGCTAAGAAAAAACATTGAGGTTTATATAAATGATATGGTGGTAAAGAGTAAGTTAGAGTTTGAGCATGTTAATGACCTCGGCAATATCTTTGAGATATTAAGAAAGTACAAGCTGCGCCTTAATGCTTCTAAGTGTTCTTTTGATGTTGGTTCAAGACAGTTCTTGGGGTACATGGTCACTCACCACAAAATTGAAGTCAACCTTGACCAAATTAAAGCGATTAACAATTTGCAGCCACCTTGGAATCCCAAAGAGGTCTAGAAGTTGATAGGGATGACTACTACCCTGAATCGGTTTATTTCTCAGTCAGCAGATAGCTGTAGGCCTTTCTTCCAATTGTTGAACAAGTGGAAAGGGTTTGAGTGGACCTAGGAGTGTGTCTTGACCTTCTAGCAGCTGAAGGAATACCTATCTCGGCCACCCATTATGTCCAAGCCTAGGGTGGATGAGGTTTTGTTTGCTTACATTGCTATGGCTTCCCACACGGTGAGCTTGGTGCTTGTACGAGTTGATAGTGGTGTACAGAGGCCAGTTTATTATGTGAGCGAATCACTACATGAGACCGAGGTCTGTTACTTACCATTGGAGAATGCTATTTTGGTAGTGGTGCATGCTACACGTAAGCTTCTTCACTACTTCCAATCACACACAGTTGTTGTCCTAACCTAGCTATCGCTTAGATCTCTACTTTGGAGTGTTGATTACATAGGAAGGACTGCCAAGTGGAGTACGATCCTAAGGGCTTTTGATATCAAATACATGTCTTGCATCTCTGTCAAGGGTCAGGTCCTCATTGATTTGGTGGCCGAATTTGCTAAAACCCCATTTGAAGAAAAAATTGAGAAACAGAATATGGATGGAAAATCAGTTGGCATGGTCTCCCTGCAAGAGCCTTTACACTGGATAGTACATGTTGATGGTGCAGCGAATCAAAGAGGATTTGGAGTGGGGCTAGTTATAATTTCTCTTGAGAAGAATATTATTGAAAAATCCTTAAGGTTGGGCTTCTCGACCACCAATAATGAGGCCGAGTATGAGGCTTTATTGGTAGAAATGACTATGCTTCAAAAACTGGAAGGAAAAGCAGTGGAGATTTTCTCGGATTCAAGGTTAGTGGTGGGTCAAGTAATAGGAGAGTTAGAGGCCAGGGATGCGAGAATGCAAGATTATTTAAGTCAAGTCAAGCATTTACAGTCGGGGTTTGAATCTTTCAACTTGTAGCACATCCCTAGAAGTGGAAACACCCATGCTGATTCTCTTGCCACTCTTGCAACCTCCTTGGCGCAGAGCTTGCCTTGGGTTATCCTCATTGAAGACTTGTGTAAGCCTGTTGAGATAGAGAGTAAGGTGGTCCATATCCATCAAATTAGGATGGGACCTAACTGGATGGACCCCATAGTATCGTTCCTCAAGGAGGATATCTTACCCAAGGAGAAATCAGAGGCTGACAAAATGTGGAGAAAGGCTCCTCGGTTTTGGCTGTCTGAGGACCAAAAGTTATACAAGTGCTCATTTTCTGGACCATATTTGCTATGCATACACCCTGAAGTAATTGAACTGCTCCTAGAAGAATTACATGAAGAGATTTATGGAAGCCACACAAGAGGCTAGATCTTTATCTCACAGGGCCCTCACTCAGGGGTATTGGTATCCAAATATGCAGAGGGAGGCACAAAAGTATGTGAAGAAATGTGACCAATGCCAAAGATTTTTCCCAAACATTCACCAACCAGGAGGTTTCCTTAATTCTCTGTCCAGCCCATGGCCTTTTGCTTAATGGGGTTTGGATATTGTAAGGCCCTTCCCTAAGGTAGTAGGGAATAGGAGATGGTTGCTGGTTGACACAGATTACTTCATCAAATGGGTTAAAGTTGAACCACTAGCAAACATCAGGGATATGGTTGCCAAGAGATTTATTTGGAAAAACATTGTCACTCGATTTGAAATCCCTCGTACACTCATCTCGGACAATGGTCTTTAGTTTGATAGCAAGGCCTTTAGGAGGTATTGCTGTGACCTAGGCATAACAAATAGATATTCCACCCTAGCATATCCATAGGGCAATGGACAGGCGGAAGCTGTCAATATGGTCATAGTAAGTAGGCTCAAAAAGAAACTTGATGATGTGAAGGGAAAATGGGTGGAAGAGTTGCCACACATTCTTTGGATGTATCGTACTACACCTCGAAGGTCCACTAGAGAGACACCTTTTTCAATGACTTATGGAGCTGAGGCTATTATTCCTCTAGAGACTAGATCCCCAACGCTAAAAATGAGTTCTTTCACTCCAAGCAACAATGATGAGCTGTTAGGAAATAGCTTAGATTTAATTGAAGAGCGAAGAGAAAATGCCATGGTCTAACCGGCGTATTATTAGCATAAGCTCAAGTAAGGGTATGATGCCAACGCAAAGCTAAGGTCATTAGTGCCTGGAGGCTTGGTTTTAAGAAAGGTTTTGGGTACTACCAAGAACCCAGCTTGGGGAAAGTTAGGGCGTAACTAGGAAGGGCCATATCGCATCACCTTAGTGGCTGGAATAGGTGCATATTATCTTGAAGATCTAGACTAAAATGTTGTACCACACCCTTGGAATGTAAATAGCCTAAGAAGGTATTATTAGTGATGAAAGTTTTCTTTACCCTATTTTTGTTTATTACATTATGTGTCATGCGTTCTACTATTTGTGTGAATATCAAACGAAACCTTGGTCATGCTTATTTCTTCAGACCACATACCTTAGGTAAATTGATATATTGAGTTACTTTTCTAAGTATTAAACAAAACCTTAGTTATGCCTAGCTCCCCGGACCACATACTTTGGGTAAATTAATATTTCACACCATTCTTTTAAGTATCAAGCAAAACTTGTCATACCTAGCTCCTCAGACCATATACCTTAGGTAAATTAATATATTAAGTTACTTTTCTAGGAATTAAACAGAATCTTGGTCATGCCTGGCTCATTGTTGAGATCATATGAGGTGTGATAACTATGTTACCAATTTGGCAAATAAATGAATGGGGTTGTATCTCATTGTCACGATCACTAAATGTTAAATAAGATAGAAACTATATCAACACTTGTATGAGAATCACAAGAAGAAAGAAAAAGTTCATAAGTTTCATTAATTAATGCCTTTGAAAAAGGCAGATTGGTTACAAAAGGGTAACTTAATTACAAGCCTCAAAGACAAAAACAGCAGTTAAAAAGAAAAAAAAAAAGGGCTACTCTAAACTACTTCCTTTTTATTACAATTTTCTCTTTTGGTGGACCCTTGATAGATTGGGAGAGTGCTACCTCTGAAGATCCTGAATCTTTGCTCTTGAGATCACCCTTGGCAGGCAATGGGAGAGTTGCTAGAACTATCTCCATTGTAGAGGGCACCTCTTTCTCTTTAGGTGGATCTTGAGGAGCAGTAAGGGGCTTGGTGGCATCAGGGGCCACTCCCTTGTTAGCATCATCTTATTTTTCAGCAACCCCCTACTGTTGAGCCACCTCAGAAGGCTTGTCAGAGGAGGTTAGGGCCTTGGCTAGACTGGCCTTGCCCATTTTTGCCACCTCGGGGGAGGCATCAGTCCTAGAGTTGGCCGAGCCAAGTGCTTGGATGGCGGAAGGGTAGTATATACTCTCTGCCTTCCTAAGTACTGAAGAAGCCTCAACCCCAGCTTGGTTGAGAGGCTTATTCCATACTTGGAGGTAGTGGTTCTTACATACCCCTGAGACCTCAACCCTGAGGGCTTCCTCGGTCTTTGTCATTCCTACATCATGCCCCTCTTGCTCGGCCTGATCCTTGGCCTTCTCTACTTGGTCCCTTGCCTTCTCGGCCTCCTTTAGTTTCTTCTTAAGGGCGATGATATGTCCTTTCGAGGCGGCCAGCTAATCCTCGACTTGGCAAAGGAGCACCCATTAGCCTTCAGCCTGGCTCTCAGCGCTGTCCAAGGCGGCCTTAGCGCTCTTTTTGTCCCTTTCTACCTTGGCTATTTTATTCTTCATCTCGTTTATTCTTTTTTCGGCCACATTGAAGAACTCCACGGTGGCGTTGCGCCCTTCTTCTTCTTTCATCTACCAGTGGCAGAAATTTGTTATCTCCTCTACTTGGAATGAGGCTTGAATGGCCTGCCGAGGAAAGAAACATTGATTATTAAAACAAAAAAAGAAAAAAGAAAAAAAGAAAAAAAGAAAGAGAGGGAAACAGTAAAGGGAAGAAAAGGGAGGAAAGTTGCAGCATTTAAAAAAGAAAAAAGGGAAAGAGGCTAAGTGAAGGGCTTACCATAGCGAGGTACCTCTTCAAATTGAGGAAGACCTCATGCCTCCTCATGGACCGGAGATCAGCCATGTCCTTAGGGAGTAGCAGAGCCTGCTCCACTGCGTCAGTCACTTAGCCAGCCTTCCCTTGCTGGAAGTCCCTAATAGAGGCATTGGTTGGCAAAGGAGCTCCATCCAGCATTGGAGTCAGGATCCAGGATGGAGGTCTGACTTAAGAATCACTCATCTTGTCATCTCCTGTTTGCCCCACTTTGGTTTGTTTGGCCTCTCATGGAGGCTCAACCTCCTGGAGGGGTGCGTTTTTCCTCCTTTCACCACCTCTTTACCCTTCTGGTCCCCCTTCTTTTTGTGGTCTGTGAGATCAAATTGGAGGGGTTGCATGGGTGGAGGGGTAGGAAGCCTGGTCTAGGCAGCCTTCCCAGGCGCTTTTCCCCCTGGTTGGGACTCTAGCAGCTTTTGGAGGGTCGACCTTGGCTTACGCTATATCCCTATGTCTTCTGGTAGGGGGGAGTCTCCTTGGGCCTGGCTTGTTTGCACAGGAAGGGGGTGGTTAAGGTCACCAAATGGATTTTAGGGGGTAAAGGCTGATAGAAGATTTCAAAGTCATTTTTAGAGTCAAAGACTTCAACAATCCTTTCCTCTCCCTTAGTTGAAGGTTGGGATGAGGTTGCCTCCTCTTCGGTAGCGTGTTGGAACGACAGTGCTACCTTTGGTATGCCTTTGAGGATAGGATTGGTGGTAAGAGTGCCTTCTGAGATAGGACCGGTGGTGAGAAAGCTCGGAGTAACAACACTGATCTGATGTAGG
Organism: Quercus lobata; assembly: GCF_001633185.2. Lineage (NCBI taxonomy): Eukaryota > Viridiplantae > Streptophyta > Magnoliopsida > Fagales > Fagaceae > Quercus > Quercus lobata. The sequence continues at coordinate 40,685,682 of NC_044904.1, forward strand.
CGAAGGTCCTTTGCTTTGATGACGCACTTCGGTGCATGGTAGCTTTTGGAGATGGGTGTGTAGCCGTGGATTAAATGTGTTGCTTTGAGCTGACCGTCACTATGGACAAACACCTCGGCCTTTAGGATTTTGTTTAGATTTGGTTGATTGACAAGGTTGAAGTTGGGTGCAGCAACGTTCTTATCTACAAAACCATTGGGAAAAATAGAAAAACATCGTTAGCAAAATACAGAGCGAGTCACAAGAAAACTCATATACAAATACAAACAAAAGAAAAGGCGAGGGAGATGACTTTGAAATAATCAACCTAGACCTAAAGCCCAACTTGGTGTCCCCTCTCTTGTCGGGCCAAGGAGGCCATCATGCCACTCCCTTGAAAAGATCAAGAAGTCCTTGTTATACCTTTGTTAGAATTAAGGAGGCATTGGATGAGCCTAACCTCAAGGTACCTAAACTTTAGGTAATACCCCTGCCACTTTAGGTGGTGGTGGTTGTAAACCTAGTTAACGTCATGGTGGGTAAGCCCTAAACCCATTTTCTCATTAAGGGCGTCTATACTTCCCAAAATCCTAAACATGTTTGGAGCACATTGGGTAGGAGCTAACCTATGAGCCCTAAGGTAATCCTTAGTGACGGTGCCCATAGGGATTCTCATCCCTCCATCTATGAAGGCAATCATCGAGATTACCACCTCTCCCTTTTGCCTTTTCTCGTGCTATTCTCCTTCCTTACAGTACCTAATTGACAGTCCAGGCAGAATCCTATACTGGGCTCTAAAGTTCTCTATACCCTCTCCAGAGTCTACCAGATAAGCGAATCTACTCATATTTAGAGAAGGATTGGAGGTGCTAAGACCGTAAGGGAGAAACTAAGAAGGCTGAGGAGGAATAGACACGGAGAAAAGAAAAGTAGATGGAAAAATAAATGGAAGGGTTTGTAAAGACTTACGTAGAGAGGAAAGGTCTCCTCGGACAGGCTCTTGAAGTTTGTGAGACACGAGTAGAGTGAATAAGTTTGCAGGTTCAGTGTATGAGTGCTAAAGTGACAAGAATGATTGATTTGGGCAGTATTTATATCAAAAAGATAGTTCAAGCGGGAAAACTCTCACTCGAGTTATAGCAAAATCCTCAGCCATTGGATCCACATCGTGCCATAGAACGTAGGGGACAAAGAGCCGTAAAAATTTAATGAAGGCGGGTCTCGTATAGCATCAGGAGCGTGTCTTGGGCAGTTAAAAAGGCATCTGCACAGTCAAAGGTGATGTATGATGAGCACGGAGTAGCTATAGTGACATCGAAATCCTCCTTTCTTCCCGAGGAGCCAGAAAAAAGAATCTCAAGGGGCTATTGTAGGGGTGATAGGCCTAGGAGTACAAATCTATGCATATATTGAGTTGGGGGCCCAATCCGAGGACATTAAGTAGTTCAAGGACGGATAAACGTGTTATAAAGGTCAGCAGCAATAAATAAAGGAAGGGATCAAGGCACGATGTTCCAGTGACGTGATCCGAGGAGGAGTGCTTCCTCAGCCGAGCAAAGCCGAGGTCAGAAGGTGTGACCTGACATCAAGAGCAACGTTCCAAACAACTCCACTGTTGAGGATAAGTATCAAGAAGGAACATGATAGAAGGAGGTTGAGAAATATCTAAGAGAAAGCTGCTACCACCACATTGCTCTGTAGCTAACTTTCTGACTGCATTTATGTGGAGAAGACCCCTAAACAGTACTGCCTTGGCTACACCAACTCACAGAGAGCCAGAGAAGGTGTTCGATGGGACAAGCACTCAAGTAGTGGCTTGGACAATCAACAAATGGAGGGCCAAGATCATCTAAAGGGAGCTATATAATGGAAGAGACCCTCTCAGGAGGGGGGATTGAGAAATTAAGGGAGAAATATTGTAACAATCAATAGTGAAACTTGTAATCAAACTTAAGTATTAATATATAAAAATTGATCTCCTCGGATTGTGTCGATGACGATTTTCTTTAGATTAATACAGTCTATCTTCATTTTCTTGTCATCTGGATCCACTTTACTTGTTGTTTAACTCATTAAAGCCTAGTTTTCCAACCCACTCTCTACAAATTCATTGTATTGGGCTATTTGGGTCTAGGTTCATCCACCCTTTGGGCTTGGGACCCGAATTGTGTCCTTACAATTATTTTTAAAATTTTTTTAATAAGTGGCATATTGACGATCAAAGAAAATAAGATGATATCGTTTAATGAGCAAAATCTTGTGTTTTTAAGGCCAACGTTCATTAGTATTATTTCAAAAGTTGATTCATATATGCATATATTCAAAAGTTACTCTGACTTTTAAGTGGAGTTATAGTGTATCTTTGTGTTAGAACTCATTTTCATTTTCTTTGTGTGTATGTGTTTGTTTCTTAAAAAAAAAAAAAAAAAAGTTATTTTTCAATTCAAAAGTCTTGTCAAGAAGATAAAAAGTTATTTTATTTTATTTTTTTTAATCTTTATTCCCCACTTATAGTAAGAAAAAAAGAAGTCATTAGAAAAGCTTTTATTCCCCACTTACGGTATGATTTAAAAAAAAAAGAAGTTATTCTCAGTTATTTTATAAAAGTTACTTTAAAATATGCAAACGTAGTAAACAAGTAAAAAAAAAATTATTCCTGATTGTTTTATAAAAGTTACTTTAAAATATGAAAGCCATTTGTAAATGGACAACAAATTATTTTATTCTCTTTTAAGAGTAAATGCATCTTGTGGGGCCCGAAATCTGACGTCCCAACCCACTTTGTGCTAAGGGCCCAAAGTCCAGGCCAAGGAGCCCTACTGTCGAGGACGCGCAATGAAAGCTCCTTGAAGGCCCAAGGATGTGGCCGAGGACGATCTCCCGCTCAACACCTCACAAAACGCCCGAAGAAAAGGACAAAATTCAGTACAAGAGCAGTACAAGGAAGAAAGCTGCCAACACCGTAATGTGGAGCCCTTCGCCTGACAAGCCCATACTGCAGACCTTGCTATTTAACTTTTCCCAATCACCCCCAACCACTCTGATGTATGGATTGATAGGACTAGTCAATACCCCCAAAAAAGGAAAAACTGACACGTAGACGAGAGACGGGAAGTAAACACTGGTATAAAAGGGGAAGAGAGCCAGGAGACAAAGGGGGGGGGGGGAGACTACAAAAAGAAGAATAGGAAGAATGTGATACTCCTCGGACTAAGTCCGAGGAGTCAAACCCTTCGTGCTACGTCGATGTAAGGCTTAGCTATTCAGGCCAAACCAACCTTTGTATGAGCTCCCATAAAATCAGGGCCAGACTGCTGACCGACGACAAAAAGCAAGCCTTTCAAGCCCACTCTCTACAAATTATATTGTTTGGGCCCATCACATGCGAACCCAATGTCATTCTTGGGTCGTTAAAAATCATGTCCCTACAATTGGCGCCGTCCATGGGAAGGCTTGCGCATTGGCGCAAGCGGCGGTGGAGTCAAGTCTCTATCAAGCAGGGGTCCGCGAAGTTTCCTCCATTTCCAGCGACATGCAGTTGTTGCTCCGACATAAACTTCCGCTAGGGGCTACGCCTTGCAGTGCCAATGGCACGGGCAGCTCTAGGGGCTTCCAATCTCAAGCTAACTCTCCCCACCTTGGTCGAGGGGCTAACCTTCGAAAAAACACAAGTTTTGGATAGAACCAAGGCCTTGCATGGTCCTCGGACTCAAGCCTATGGGGAAACCAACTACTTAAAAGAAAAAATGCAAGTTTTGGACAGAACCAAGGCCTTGCATGGTCCTCGGACTCAAGCCTATGGGGAAACCAACTACTTAAAAGAAAAAATGCAAGTTTTGGACAGAACCAAGGCCTTGCATGGTCCTCGAACTCAAGCCTATGGGGAAACCAACTACTTAAAAGAAAAAATGCAAGTCTTGGACAGAACCAAGGCCTTGTATGGTCTTCGGACTCAAGCCTATGGGGAAACCAACTAAAATGCAAGTTTTGGACAGAACCAAGGCCTTGCATGGTCCTCGGACTCAAGCCTATGGGGAAACCAACTACTTAAAAGAAAAAATGCAAGTTTTGGACAGAACCAAGGCCTTGCATGGTCCTCGGACTCAAGCCTATGGGGAAACCAACTACTTAAAAGAAAAAATGCAAGTTTTGGACAGAACCAAGGCCTTGCATGGTCCTCGAACTCAAACCTATGGGGAAACCAACTACTTAAAAGAAAAAATGCAAGTCTTGGACAGAACCAAGACCTTGTATGGTCTTCGGACTCAAGCCTATGGGGAAACCAACTAAAATGCAAGTTTTGGACAGAACCAAGGCCTTGCATGGTCCTCGGACTCAAGCCTATGGGGAAACCAACTACTAAAAAGAAAAAATGCAAGTTTTGGACAGAACCAAGGCCTTGCATGGTCCTCGGACTCAAGCTTATGGGGAAACCAACTACTTAAAAGAAAAAATGCAAGTTTTGGACAGAACCAAGACCTTGTACGGTCCTCGGACTCAAGCCTATGGGGAAACCAACTACTTAAAAGAAAAAATGCAAGTTTTGGACACAACCTGGACGTTATATGGCACTTAGAATCTACCCCGAAAAGGAGCTACCCATTGATAGTAGGGTTAACTCATAGACAGAATGGAATCCCCAGTCTACCCTCGGATCCTCAATACAAAGGGAACTGATGCGACTATCATAGGGTGAGGTATTATCAAAAACACGGCCAATGCCCCTCACTGCTCGGAAACCCTCTCGGACGGTTTATTTAGGATTTATCGTTCTCGGGCGGTCGCCTTGCACACGTTGCAGAGCACTCAGCTGTTATCTCGGTTAGTTTCATGAGTTTAATCTACTGTGAGTTAGCATTATTATACTTGATATTTTCGATAAGTTCGAATTAATAGGATTATGTTTCAAGGTTTCCTGCTCTAAGTATCATTAAAGGAAAATATAAATGTAGTATCCCATTCACAAAGTACTTGTTGCAGAAAAAGAAAAATATTTAAAAGGAAATAAATCCATTTCTTATTAAGACAAAGAAACAGTACATCGTACAATGAAAGAGCTTAAATAAGCTCATACTGAAACTAACTACACAAGCGAAAAGAAAAGACACAAGGGAATGAAGAAAAAGCTGAAGAAGAGGTGTAGAGAAGACACGTGCTGCCGCTCCAAAATTTTGTCTAAGGAAGCCATTCCTCAATACTTTTACATGCCTATAACTCAGGCAGCAAAAGAGCCTAACTTGGGGCTTGCACCGTTGAAGAAAAGGTGCAAAGAGCCTGACTTCAGGCTAGCGCTGCTGAAGAAAAGGTACAGGGAACCCAACTTGAGGCCAGCATCGTTGAAGAAAAGGTGCAGGGAGCCGGAAGTTGATGAGCCTCCACGTAACCACGCCTGCGATAAAGCAGACGGCGCTGATGGTGGAAAATCTTACTTCTGACGCACCAAGAATCTGGTGCGACTAGTACCTGCTTCGGATTTTGACTGAAAGAGGGAGAAATACCATTTCCCCCTTGTCAAGACTGAAGATTATCTTGAATCTATGCCTCCCCTGTCTAGACCATGCCACCTTGAGTCTCGAAAGGACCCGGCGCCTCTGTGGCGGATATAGTTCCTTTACCCCTGTCCATGTCTCAAACATATTGCACAAAGGGTGGATAGCACTAAATATGAAAACTGTGATTATAGCTGAAGGATTATGATTTTGAAGAGAACCAAAGGGTTTATATGTAAGGAGAATAACCTGCTATCCTATTTATATAAAAGAGAAGGTGGTGGCATTCAATTCGTGCAGCTTTCCAAGGAATGCCACAGACAAGGCAGACTTGGCTCAATTTCCAATATCATCCGTAGCCGTAGGATCTGAAGATCCTCGTGAAGGCGCGCCTCGAATACTGGAGCATCAAAGGACTCCGCGTGAGTGAATAAAGGAATGCCTCTTAATTTGGCACGTCTCACATGTAAGTGAAAAAAACACAAATAGTAGTAGAAGTACAGAATTTGAGTGAGCCATGATGTGGGCCCAACATCACCAAAACCCTCTTCCTCAACTAAAAAATCAGGCAGCAGGATTTTAAGGGGCTATTGTGGAGCCCGAAATCTGAGGTCCCAGCCCACTTTGTGCTAAGGGCCCAAAGCCCAAGTCGAGGAGTCCTACTGCCGAGGACGCGCAATGAAAGCTCCTTGAAGGCCCAAGGATGTGGCCGAGGACGATCTCCCGCTCAACACCTCACAAAATGCCTGAAGAAAAGGACAAAATTCAGTACAAGAGCAGTACAAGGAAGAAAGCTGCCAACACCGTAATGTGGAGCCCTTCGCCTGACAAGCCCATACTGCAGACCTTGCTATTTAACTTTTCCCAACCACCCCCAACCATTCTGATGTATGGATTGATAGGACTAGTCAATACCCCCAAAAAAGGAAAAACTGACACGTAGATGAGAGACGGGAAGTAAACACTGGTATAAAAGGGGAAGAGAGCCAGGAGACAAAGGGGGGGGGGGAGACTACAAAAAGAAGAATGGGAAGAATGTGATGCTCCTCGGACTAAGTCCGAGGAGTCAAACCCTTCGTGCTACGTCGATGTAAGGCTTAGCTATTCAGGCCAAACCAACTTTTGTATGAGCTCCCATAAAATCAGGGCCAGACTGCTGACCGGCGACTAAAGGCAAGCCTTTCAAGCCCACTCTCTACAAATTATATTGTTTGGGCCCATCACATGCGAACCCAATGTCACTCATGGGTCGTTAAAAATCGTGTTCCTACACATCTAATTGAAGAATCCTGAACTTCCATAATCATATTAAATAGCACATTTTGGGTTTGGCGGGAATTTATTTCAGTCTTCTAACTTTACTTTTGTTCAATTGAATCTACCAAGGTTGTGTTTGGATGGCAATATTTGGATTTGGATTTGGATTTGAAATTCATTGATTTAAAATGTCTTGATTTAAAATCTATTGATTTTAAAATTTCTTGTTTGGGTCTTTTTAAATAATGGAGGATTTGAAATTCCATTTTTTGGATACCTAAATTTGGATTTGGATTTAAGATCAATAAAATATGTTTTTAATTATTATTTTTTCTTAATCCTTCTACATTTTAATTTTAGTAACAATTTTAATAAATACATGAGGTAATAAAAAAGCCATTGATAATCCAATTGACAAGATAATGACTAATTATCTTTCATCATAACCAACAAAAAAAATGCATTGCCAGCTATTGACAACTAAAAATGCTCTATATCAACATAGAGAGAACCCAAACACATGGGTTTTTTTTTTTTACAACATTCAAAATCTCAAACTAAAAAATTATTCCAAAGTTCTTAACAATTAAAAATGAAGAACAATACTCTTTAAGAGAGGAACCAATATCTACGACAACTTCAACTAGTGGATCTTTCCTACTCATTTTTCTTTGGTGAGGCTCAGCTGCAGAATTTGTTGATAACGAATGTTGACATGGTTGTTGTGCAATGAGAGAATTCACCTCATTTTCTCAATGTCTTCCTAATTGTCAATAACTAGAATTTACCTCAATAAAAAATACCTAGTAATTATCAAAAAGTGGGTGTGCTCCTAATGTTGTTTAAATTGTCTTCTTCAACAGACCTAACAAGTGGGGAAAGAAAAAACAAAGGACACAAACTATATTGTAAGATAGGTTCTTATCATGGTTGCTCCAATGGGACCAGAAAGAAGATGTCTGATTAGGGACATTCTCTAAATCACTTGGTGCTATAACAAACATATAGAAGGCAAACAATGCAAGGTCTGCCAAGGGGAGAGTGGAGCAGAGGAATTCCTGCCACATCCTGCAAGGAAATCACATAATCAATTATTCGATACTCCAGTTAGAAATTAAGCCAATCAAGCATATTTTCAGCAATAGCTTCTTGTATTGTAAGTTGTAAAAATTTGAAAGACAGTTAAAGTTGTAGTTTCTCTTTGTCCTATTTAGTCAGTATCTTTCACCAACATTTCCTGATGTTGTCTTAAAGAAGCTTATGTAGTACAACAATACTAACTAGCTAATTACCAAAATAAGATAAGCACATTATAGCATTTTAGAAATTAAGCCAATCAAGCATATCTTCAACAATAGCTTATTTTTGCAACTTGGCATGAATACACATTTATTGCTGGCATCACTAGCATTGCAAGTTAATCTAATAAACCATATGTACCATTATTTCTCAGTGTTCACTAACTTAATTAGTACAATTTACATAAAGATTAAAAAAAAAAAAAAAAAAAAACTAGTTGATTACTTGATCTTAGTCACTTGATAACTAAGATAACCCATTGTCTACCCTATATGTACAACAAACAGTGCTCACAATGAGTGCAAGTTTATAAGCTTTATATAATGAAAATTTTTCAAATGAACAGGAACAAAAAGCATATCATAACAGAGAGATGAGCTTCCTTTTAGAAGTGCAATTCTAAGTGAAAGCAGGATAGACGATTCAGAGATTTACTAAGTCACTGTGTGAGTAAACATGCTTCCTAGGGTCAGATCCACATATAAAATGCAGCCAATCACCATCATATAATAAAAACTACATATGTGAGGTATCCATCTAGGAAGTAGAAGGTATCCCAAAATATACACTCTCAACCCAATAGCAACAACCACAAGAATATAGTAAGGTAGACAGTTGTTAGGAAAACATATGGAAAAAATATAGTTTTGTATCTCATACAAAAACATGCAGCGGAATATAAATGGATTTACTTCATTCATGAGAGATAACATGCAACATCTAAATTTAGAAACAAAGAATAAGAAGGCGTACATTGGTGTAGCAAAATTTAAAACAAATGAAGATCGAACTTGGGAAGACTTTCAATCTTCACTTAAATTCCACAATGTGCCAAGATGTGTGGTCTCTCAATCAGTTCTATACGTATTTTTTCAAGAGAATAACCAAGTGTCTCTTAAGAAAAGACCGATTCTTTCTCTTTTTAATCATATGTATTTTTTTGCACTTGGCAATTACTTTATTTAATAACTCTTATTAAATAAATAACTAATTATCTAATTGGGCTAGCCTTTTGGGTCAGCCCAACTGGGCTTAAGTGTGTGGCTTGGAGTGGAACCAAAAGGGACAAATAAAGTTCTAGTTCCAATGGGCTTTGGATTTATCTGTCAACTCTTGACAAGCCCAAAGTTATCATTAATTATATTTAATACCACTATATGAATATAATTGCACTCTAGGCCTTATTAATAAATTATATCCCAAGACTTTATTAAACATTTAACTTCTTCATGAAAATATTCGTAGTAATACAATATCATAATATATAACTGTCACTTTGAAGATTACTACATCTTGATCCTTGAGTACCCGGTTTAATCATTTAAATTATTCATATATATTTTATGAAATCTAATTTCATAAAATATTAACTTTATTAACTCTTTACTAAAGTGGTTAGGCCTAACACTCTGAATAACTAAACCCATTAAACTTATCTCAAGGGAATATTTTATATCTCTATAAAGAGACTATGAATTTCATCTTGAGAATATGTGTTCCTTCAACATTACGGGTGTGTTTGGATATCGCTTATTTTGCTGAAACTGAAAACTTATTACTGAAAGTACTGTAGATAAAGGTAAAAATTAGTTGAAATAGTATAGTGTGACCCATGAATAGTACCAAAAAGTGCAGTGGGGTCCATGAATAATAGCAAAAATAAGCTGAATAGTAAAATAATTTTAATTTTCCATCCCAATCCAAATGCACACTACATGTGATTGCCTAACATATTGAGATTTTAACTGTTTGTTTAGATCTTACTACTGATATATTAAAGCAACCTACATTTCATGACCGGGCTCACTATTCCCTCAGGATTTAGATTTTATGTAAATGAAAGTTATGAGATTTATTATTCATTTGACAGTTATTAAAAAAATAATAAATTTCACAGTGGTCGAGTTCAATATGTCTTATACACTTAAAACATATTAACATATCAACTAGAAGTCTTCACTTCCATGATCAAGACAAATCATCTCATGTTATAGTCTTTACAAATGAAATACCTAATTTCATCACCGACTATGAACTAAGATTTTGAGTTTACAAAGAACTTGTGATTTATATATTTTGTGACTAAATCACATATTATGCATCTCAAGGACTATATGATAATGTCCAAATATTCATGTTACCATTATTTTAGATTATAATAAAACAACTTTATTACATATAATATAATGTCATACATAGCATTCAATAGGATTTTAGGGCACTAATCCTAACAACAGTGGCATAACAAAAGGAAAATAAAACCAACCCATGTAGTAAAATTGCTCACCAAGTACATAAACAACAAAGCATAAAGAGAAAGTATAACATAACCCAAAAATCCCATGATAATTTAAGAGAAAAAAGGCATAACTTGGGACCATATCTAAACATCAGCATCCCAAACATGGCGATTATCCACTGTGACAAATGACACAATGATGCTGAGATTGATATTCCTCAAACATTTCCTTAATGGTTCTTTCACAATGTACTTCCTATGAGAGCATATTCCTACAAGCATAACAAAAAACTCTACTAGCAGAGCCAAAAATCTCATTGCCTCTTCCTCATATATTTCCATCTCCTCTCTACTATGTTTTCGTTGAATGAACATTAACTGTAGAGACAGCAAGGATGCTTTCTGATATGTTCTCCAAAACCTTGTGATCATAGATGGACAAACAATATGATGTTTGTAAGGATCTCTCAGCCCATTAGAGAATATGATGTTGCTTCCAAACCCGTGCAAAATCAATTTGATATCCTACAAGTGACCACAAAATATTTGAACAAATTTATTTAATTCAAGCTTTTATTCTAATTTGGTTAGAAAATTTCCTTCAACAGTATCATGTGAGACGTGATAGAAGGAAGATAAAGACAAAGTTATTGTGGCTGGGGCACTGCAAGTGTGAGGGCACACGTTTGTGCAATCAGGGTAAAGGGTGGCTAGGTGGTTGCAAAGGGAAATCAAGAAATTATAATTGCAGTAAAGCTTTATGGGGTGTTTTGGACATTTTCACACCACCTCTTCATCCATTGTTTTTTCCCAATGATAATAAGCAATAACCAATAAAAGCAACAATATTGTTTAGGTTTCGCTTTGGATTTTTTACATTTAGGGTGAGTTTGGTATCAGTTTTTAGCATTAATTTTTTTACTTTTAACTTTTATGTATAGTTTTTTAAAACCTCACTTTTTCCCACTTTTTTTATTTTTTTATTTTTTTTTCACTTTTCCCCACTTTTCTTACTTTTTTCAAGGTATAAACATACTTTAGCATACTTTGAAAAAAAATTTTCTACCAAATAGCTAGATAAGTTGTTCTCAAACGAACACTTAGTCTCACTTTATGCCTCCCCTCATCTCATCTATGCAGATATTTTGATAACCTCTCAACACCAAAGTTTGTTGCGATGAGAGATTGAAAGTTGTCATCATTCCATTGACAGGGATAGAGGTGGTTGCAATGAGTTATTGGAAGCCAGTGATGGTTATTTTCATCCTTTTCATTTATGCTAGGTGTGTGACTAGGATCTTAGTCATTAAATTAAAACACATGGAGTTTTTTTATTGGATGGGAGGACCATTAGGCATTGGTGATGTGGTCCTACAAGTGCACTAAATAATATCTCCCAAGTTAAGCCCTAGCCTAAACAAATAGCCATTCTTCTAAAGCAATTGCTCTATTTTCTTTTATCGAGTTTTTATAATTTTAAAATGTATTTTTTATAAGAAATAAAATTGAAAAATGTATTTAAAGCCAAAGTTAAGAGAAAATTCAATTAAATTCTATAATTGAAGTCTAATTTTTATGCCACGTGTCCATCTAAAGTTTTTAATTTTTGGTTCCAAGTGAGTTATCATATATTATATATAATAGCAGAAGCTGAGAGAAAGTTAATTCCTACAATTAAGGAGATGCTGCCATGTAGGAAAAGTGGCTATCTAAAATTCAGCCACGTTTAAGTTAAAAAGCGATAAATTACATTATTTGATAACACTACAACACCATTTAGAAGTGATAAATTATAATGTTTCACTATGTTAAAACACTGTTTGGGTTTTCTCAAAAAAAAAATAGAGAGGTAGAGATAGAGAGGAGGGCGCCACCCACCTAGATCTTCTGCCATCACCGTAAGGGCGCCTTCTGTTTCTCCTATTCGGATACTTTCTTTTCGCTTCCTTTTAAATTTTCTTAACACTGATGCTTGCGATCTAGAGACAGAGAAGGAGGAAAAAATAAACCTTGTGATACATAGATGAGAAGGAGACAGACATTGAGAGAACTACCATCGGTAAGTTTTTCTTTTTTTCATTCTTTCTTAAATCTGGGTATGGGTATGAAATATGAATTAGTTTTGAAAATTTTGGTTGGATTGATTTTTATTTAGGTATTTGGGTAACATTAGGTTTTGATTTGATTTTTTGAAATTTGGGGTTATATTTGATTTAGGTTTGGAAAGGGAAAAAATAGAGAAATAGCGAGACAAACCATTAGATTCGTATCCTCCACCGGTTAGTCTTTGTTTTTTTTTGTTCTTTAAATTTGGGTTTAAATATGATTTAGGTCTAGGTATTCTAATTGGACTGTATTGTATTGGATTGCATTTAGGTTTTGGCTTAGATTTAGTTTTGAGTAAGGAATTGGGATAGAATGGTTTTTAATATCAGATATCTGTGTTAGATTTGGTTTTTCTTTTGGATAACAGAACCACCCGATCAAACTCTCTTTCTCTTTATAATGCACTCCCATGACCTTTTTATTCTTATTCTTCTTCACACAGTTCTTTCTCCTTATTTTCTTAGTCTCCCCATCGTTTCCCCTAACCTATTTACGAATGGCTCTGTCAAACTATTGCCTCTACGTTTGGTTCTTAGATTGACAGTTTTTAAGAGTTTTTTTAATAAATTTTCTTAATATTGTAATAGCTCATTAATATGGATCTGCTACGTTGCTCAAACCATGATTTAGTTTTATGGCTAAAACTATTTGGAAAAAAAAAATTGTTTTTGTTTCTTTGTTTGTTTTTGTTTTTATTTTGTTTTTGGGTGTGTTTATGTTTGTTTGATATGTTAGTAATTGCATATGAATGATATTTTTGGCCATTGATATGTCAAGCTATTATAATGGGTCCAATGAGATAATTTTTTAAAATACTAATTTTATGATATTTACCTGTTTAGGATTATTGAATAATTTTCGTTGTTCATGTTTGTTAACTATCCTGACATATTGAAATAGTGGTTGCTGCAAATTTATTGGGTTTTTTCTTAAAAGACCATAATTTTCCAATTGGGTTATTTATGAATTTTTGGGTTTTAGGATCAATTAGTTCAAGTTGGTTTCTTTTTATATCTATATACAGTTCTTATATATATTTTTTATATATTATATTAATACTCTTCTTGCTAGCAAGGTTATGGGATTTTGATTCTATAAGAGCATATATGGGTTATATACTTATATATGATTTTTTGGATTTTAGGATACTTAATTAAATTTGTTTTTTCCTTTTTTTTTTCTTTTCCCTGTGTATTTGAAGTTTTGAACTTAATTTGATTTTGTGAGTTTTTTCTCACATATACATTATGATTGTTGATTTATGATTGTGGTCTTTATAGAATTTATTCTTTTTTGGTGTTTGTGGGTTTTGGTCTTTAGATTTCATGGAAGAACAACTCGAGTACTCTGCTATTTGCTGATGTTTAAATTGTTCAAATATTATAGATTCAAATCACAATGGAGTACAAAACTTTGAAGCAGATATTAGTGAATGCAGGATGCAGTTAACGTAGCAAACAACCATGATTTGATCAATATTGCTATGATTTTGGTTGACAAAGAGGTAAGTTTAAATTTTTTTCTAAACAAAAAAAAATATTAAAAAAATGGAGACATAAATCTAAAAAACATTTTTCATATCTGCTAAAACTTAATATTATAAGCATCAATGGTTGAATATAGAGAATAAACAAAGGAAAGTAAGAATGAAGTGGGGTAATGTTATTGGGTCATCTCTACTTCTTGCTCTTCTCTTTTTTTTGCCCTGCTTTTTATTCATATCCCCTTTTTTACTTTTGCTCCCATGCCTTGTTGCTTGCTTTGCCATATATATTTTTGCTTTTGGCTATTTTGTTGGTTGTTGAGGGTGAATGGGAAAATGAACTGCCTTTGTTGGGTTTCTTGGTTCAATAAGAAAAAGGAGAAAGCTTTATATGTTTTTGGTCATGCTTTCTTTAAGATGTTGGTCTGACTGCTGTGGGGAGTTGTTGGTGGTCTCAACCCTCTTGGGTTTGTGGGAAAGGAGGGAACTTTCTATATTTTTGGGCTAGGAAAGGGCTTTGTTTATGGAGTTTTGGAGGGCTGGAACAGTGGTGGTACTTTTTGTATTTGTTATGTTACTATTTTTCTTTTCTATCTCATTTGTCTGTATTGAATTGTGCTTAAGAATAGACAGGAGAGACTTACAAAAAATTGCCCCCATTTGTAAAATATGTTACTATCTAATTTTATAAAGAACGTTTTTCTACCATTGAGTTGGCTTATCAGACTTGGAATGCACACCAACTTAATCTCATTGAGTATTTCGTTTAGAACTTTCAGTTTTTCATTATATAAGCATTATAAAAAAAAAAGTAATTTATAAATTTGTATTTACCTAAATTAGACCATATTTCTTTCTGATGTCTTATGCTTTTTTTTTTTTCCCAAAAATTTTAAATATGTATGCAGGATATATTGTTGGCTATGTGAATATTAAAGCAAAAATGTTGCTTATTCTTTGCTGGTAGAACTTAGACATTGATGCTCAAGATATGTGTATGCATGAGTAGATTTACAATATCATCCAAGTCATAAATAGTTCTGTTTCTTCTCTGCATATACCTAAGGTCAGCATAACATTATATTTTGGTACTTTATTAATTTCTTTTAAATATGATCAAACATGCTTGGAGATTGGCTCAACTTTGTTTACTTTATGGTTCCATTGGAGAAACCGTATGTGGTATCTTATGATTTTGTTACATATATTGTGGCTGTGTTAAAAAAGTCATTAAAATTACTTTTGGTCCTTTGTGTTAAGAATAATTTGTCATATAATTCCAAATTGTTCTATTAGACTTGGATTCTATTAATTTTTATACTGCCCAGGCTATTAGATTCAGATTATTGGCAAGGTTTTTTGATGTTGTTGTTGTTAGGTTTGCTTATATTTTTTGTTCATTTGTTTTTATTGTTAAACCTGCCATGTTAATATTGTATATAAAGAAATATTGAATGGTCTACCTAGACGTAATACATACTGTTCATTAAAATTATTTTGAAACTATTGATAATATAAGTTAGATTGTCACTTATGTAAACTCAATTGAATTCAATTAAGATGTCTTCTACCATCTTTTATGTAAGATGTTAGTGAATTACTGTTTGAACCTAAAAGAAGTTGGTTGGAGAAAATATTTTGGGACCATTTGATTTTGTAACTATGATATTGAAATATGCTATCATGATCTATATGTCTGATTGATTTTCTACTTAAAAGGTATCTACCAGTGGGTTATAAAATGAGTCAATAGGGTTTCATGATTTCATCCATTAGCATATTAAGGAAGTTGTTTAGAGAATATTTTATATATAAGTGCAAGAGCTCTTAACTCTTTCCTACCATTCTAATAGTAAATAGGCCATTTTGATTTTATTGTGTCTATAAGCTTTTGGGATTTTGTGTAGAAAAGCTTATTTTATGAAGAGAACATGATCTCATATGTGATAGATTAGACCAGTTCTGGCAAGTTGAGGTGTCAGTTTTACTAGTCTACACAGTAAAATAAGTACGTTATTGCCTCTATGCCAGGATTAAGATTTCCTTGATCTATTGACTAACGATCCTTAATTGCCAGCCTGTTACTGAAGATTGTTTTAGGAAATCAGGCCAACAGCAACCCATCAATGTGTGGTGGTCTCTCTTTTGTTTTGCTTTTGTCCTTACAACGTGTCAATAATATGCATTTTGGAAAAATCTTGATGGAATTTTGGAGAGTTAAATTATGATGGAATATGGATTGTAGGTAACATTCCACTAAAAAATTTAGCAAGAATATAGCATTTAGTATCAGAAATCCTAATAGACTTTTTACAATTTTTTGTAGGTGACTATCAACTATCATTTACTTTTGCAACAAAACTCTACGTCAACCTTGACATTCCTAAACTCATAAAAATTCAAAACAAGTAACTACTGTGAACTTTCTTCACATACTCTGACTGTGAAAGCTTCAATATATCATTAGCCTTGTCTCTAATGATTCTCATAACAAGCATTTTCTTTGCAGCTCCCAAATCCTTCATTGCAAACTGTTTTGACAATTGCTTCTTTAGATCATTAATCTCCATGCTAGACCCTGCAATGAACATATCATCCACATACAATAGTAAAATGATATAAGAATTGTCAAAGAACTTAACATAGCAACAATAATCAGTTTCACATCTCTTGAACCCAATTCTATGCACAAAACTGACAAATTTCGTGTACCACTATCTTGGAGATTGTTTAGGCCATACAAGCTCTTTCTTAGTTTGCAAACTAGATTCTCTTGTCCCTGAACAGTGAACCCTTCTGGCTAAATCATGTAAATGTCTTCCTCCAAGTCACCACGAAGGAATGCTGTCTTCACATCTAACTGCTTAAGATGTAAATTTTCTGTAGCCACCATTCCCAGTACTAGTCTGATTGTTGACATCTTCACAATTGGAAAAAATATTTCTGAGTAGTCAATGCCCTTCTTCTGCTGGAACCCTTTGACAATTAATCTGGCTTTGTAACACTTGCTGCCATCATGCTTATTCTTTATTCTGTATACCTACTTGTTGTGCAAAGCCTTCTTTCCTACTGGTAATTCAATTAATTCCCATGTTTGGTTCCCTAACAAGAAATCCATCTCAGCTAACTCCCATTTGCTTGAATTTTCATCCTACAAGGCTTCTTCATAACACTCTGGCTTACCACCATCAATGAACAAGAGATAATGTAGAGTGGGTGAATAATGCTGTGGAGTTCTAATGGTCCTAGAAGATCTATAGACTTCAGCTACAGGTGTACTCTGATCTACCTGTGAATCTACATTCTCTTTATCTTCTTCACACCTTTTCTGGACAGTACTTTCAATCAATTCATCTAAGTTGACAAACTCAAATTTCTTTTGATCTATCTCTGTAACATCTGACACTATAGTTGACCTGCCCTTGTACATAACCTATTCATTAAATATCACATTTCTACTTCAATGATTTTCCTGTTTTGTTCATCCCAAAACCTATAGCCAAATTTCTCATCACCATAACCAATGAAAAAACATATTTTTGATTTTGCATCAAGTTTACTATGAGCATTAGAATCAATATGAACATAAGAAACACAACAAAAAACTTTTAAATGTGAAAAATTTACTTCTTTACCGCTCCAAACCTCCTCAGGAAGTCTAAACTCCATGGGAACTGATGGTCCTCATTTATCAGGTAAGCTGTAGTGCTAACAGCATCGGCCTAGAAAGTTTTTGGTAGTTCAGCATGCAACCTCATACTCCTAGCACGCTTATTGAGAGTTCTGTTCATGCGCTGAGCCACACCATTCTACTGTGGTGTCCTAGGAATGGTCTTCTCCATCCTAATTCCTTGTGTAGCACAATACTCACTAAACCCTCCATCTATGTACTCTTTTCCATTATCTGACCTCAAACATTTTACTTTCAAACCTGTTTTTGCCTTAACCATGGCCTTCCACTTCTTAAAAGTTTCAAATACATCAGATTTTTTTTTTTTTTTTTTTCCAGAAAATAAACCCATACCTTTCTGCTTGAGTCATCAATGAAAGTGGTGTAATACCTTAGACCGCCAAGGGATGCAACCGAAGAAGGCCCCCATAAATCAGTGTGTATTAACTCCAATTTTTTAGCCCTCGGTGTCTTACCAGTTTTCAAAAAGCTCACCCTTTTATGCTTTCCTAAGATGCAGCTTTCACACATGTCAAAATTAACGGACTTCAATTCTGGTAGTTTCCCTTTTGACAGCAGCATCTTTATCTCTTTCTTACTCATGTGACCAAGTTTGCAGTGCCGTAGGCTTGTATCAGTACTTGCTTTAGTAACTGAAATTGTGTCTCTTGAACTTAAGATCATATATAGAGTACCAATCTTCTTTCCACGAGTCAATACTCTGGCTCCCTTTGTAACCTTCCAAGTACCACCAACAAATAGTATTGCATGCCCTTATCATCAAATTGTCTAACAGAAATCAGATTCCTCCTTAGGTCAAGAATATGTCAAACTTTCTCCAGTAACCAAACAGACCTATTGGGCAACAATATCCGGACGTCTCCCATACCTACAACATCCAAAGTTGCACCATCAGCCAAATACACCTTACCAAAATCACCTGCAACATAATTCTGTATGATTTCTCAATGTGGAGTGGTATAAAACGAAGCTTTTGAGTCCAAAACTCAATCATCAAGTGGACTATCAACTGCAAGAAGTAATGCATCCTATACCTCTTTAGTTACAGCAATAGCAGAATCATCTTCATTATTCTTCTTAGGATTTTTGCATTGCCTCCTAAAGTGACCCGTTTTCCCATAGTTCCAACATTGTACTTATTGGCCTAATTTAGATTTACTTCTGTTTCCATTAGAATTTCTAGATTTTGATTTGCCCCAATTTGAATTTCTGTCATTACCTTTGCCTCTTGTCTCAAGGTTTAGGGTAAAACTAGATCTTGAGGTTTCGCCAGCATCTCTTCTGCGAATCTCCTCAGCCAGAATTAAATCGCGTATGTCATTGTACTTCAGGTTTTCTTTTCCTATAGAATTTCTTACTGCCATCCTTATTGCCTCCTAACTGTTAGGTAAAGAAGCCAAGACGATTAGTGCATGAATCTCATCATCAAAATCAATTTCTACAAATGACAATTGATTTGTGATAGTGTTAAATTCATTCAGATGTTGTGCTACTGATGCGTTCTCTGCCTTCTTCATTAAATGCACTTTGTTGTTTGTTGACGGCTTTTCATACATACCAGACTAAGCCTTCATCAGATCTGCTATGCTCTTTTCCTTTACAACATTGTGTGCATCAAACCTAGACAGAGTTAACCTGATAACTTCCAGTACTTGTCTGTCAAGAAGAGCCCATTCCTCAGCCTTCATAGTCTCAGGTTTTTCCCCTAGAAGCGGCAGATGCAACTTCTTCCCATAAAGATAATCTTCAATTTGCATCCTCCAAAAATCCAAAGTTTGTGCCATCGAACTTTTCTATTCTAAATGTCTTTCCTGCTTCCTCTGCCATTGCTCCCACTCAAACCTAACCCTAGGCTCTGATACCAGTTGTAGGGATTAACACGAAATTCCTAACCTGTGAGAAACAAAAAATTAGATAAAACATATGCCAAAGAAAAATAATCACACGCACAAGACAATATTTATGTGGTTCGGCAATTCGCCTACGTCCACGAAGTTGCAGGGATTTCATTATTATCAGGAAAAATACAAAGTGCAACCATATAGTTTTTCTCTCTCTCAAAAACTACAACAACAAACCCTAATTACCAAAGCTATGGCTTGGGCCTATCAGCCTAAGCCTCTGCTCTATGGACTAAGCCTCAGAAAATCTCTCATTAAAAACCACACAACATTATTTTGGGTCGGGTCATCATTCGGATCAAACATAACTAGACTTCACAAAGCCCAACAAGTTTTGCATGGAAGACTTTTGCAAGAGCCTGGTAGGCCTAATGCGAGAGCCAACAGCCTTCTAAGGGAGTTTAAAGAGGCACAATCACAGCTAACGGTACCAGGTTCAATTGGGCACTCATAGACATGGCAACCACCCGAAGGACAAGTGTACAAGCTCAATTTTGACGCGACGCTTTATGCGGATTTGTCAACTTCTGGTGTTGGTGTTATAATTCGGAATGATAGGGGACAAGTTATGGTAGTTTTGTTGTCGAAGGGTGGTGTTGTACTGGATAGTGAAGAGGCAGAGAGTTTGGCATGTAGGAAAGCTCTGGAATTTGCAATAGATCCTAGTTTTTCAGACTTGATCGTTGAAGGGGACAATACAAATGTCATGAACTCTATCACTTCAGGCCGGTCAGATTTGACCCGCTTGGGCAATATCTATGACGACATTCATTGTTTGGCTGGATGCTTGCGGCATGTGGAATTTAATAGTATCAGTTGTAGTGTCAATGGTGTAGCTTATTCTTTAGCTCGTTAAGCTAAGCAATTAGGTGAGGATATTGTTTGGTTGGAAGATTTTCCACCTTTGGCATTAGAGGCCTTGTATTTGGAATCTATTTCTCTTTCTAATTAAATGATATTGAGTTTGCTTTCAAAAAAAAAATATTTTTTTAGTTTGAAATTAGATGATATATCATAACATTATTTTTTATTTATTTAAAAGAATCTAGATAGTCTCTAACTTTAATTGCAGCGTAATTTAGTACAAAATCAGTTACTGATGATTTTTATAATTTAAAAGCGTTGAGTTATGTTTTAACAATTTATATTTATATTTTATTGTTAACAATAAATATACATTGGTTTTATTTTTAAAGTATTAATTTATTGTGATAAAGAATATTTTTACAAGGCCAAAAGGAGATAAACTCAAGATTTGTCGTTCGACTAAACCCTAGTCGTCTGACACAATCTAGTTGCTCAATGCCAAGAACTCAATTGACAGAGTTAATCAAATGACTAATTGATAGGCATCCTAGTCGTCCAACACCCAAGTAGATGGATGACTTCGGACACTCCAAGCTTGTGTACATGAAAGTCTAACACACAAGACTCATCATGTATAAGAAAGTAATCAGGCGCCCGTAAGTGCCACTTGGTGAACCAACTCAAATAGCTCAATGCTTTCCCATCTAGCATGGTGACTGATAGTGGTGGAGCAACATGTATGGTTGGGGGGCCATGGCCCATCCAAACCTTTTATTGTTAATTATTTAAATATATTTATATTTTATAAATATTTAAAGGTTATATGGTTATATATATATATATATATATAAAGGAGTAGGCCCAAAAAGAAAGCATTGATCAATTAATTTAGTAGACAAGGTAATTCTACTGCTCATATCATTGCTAGACATGCTAGATATGTTAGCGAGTTCTTGGTGTGGATGGAGGATGTTCATTTACATCTTACTTCTATAATCTTAACCGATACAATTGATATTCCTGAATAATATTACAGTCTTCTTCTCAAAAAAAAAAAAAAAAAAAAAAAATCTAGTAACCCTTTCCAAAATAAAATGGTAAGAAAAAGAGAGTTTAGAGTTGATATAAAATTGCAATAGAAGGAAATAATTAGGTAGTAAATTTTGTAAGTAAATAGTGGGACCCCTAATTTTTAGCTCAATTCCAAATCCTATTAATGCTTTTGCAAATCATTCAACATTGATAATATATGCAATTTGGTTGAAGTTTTTTATTCTCAAGATTTTATCAAGCAAAAAAGAAAAAAAAAAGAAAAAAAAGAAAAAAAGAGAAGCTCTTATGAGACTTCAATTGGAACATTATGATTTTGATTTGTTAGATGTGGATGAAGTTTTTCAAACAGCTTATATATTAAAAAGGAATTTATAAATAATTTTGCTATAAAAATAATAATTGATGAAGTTTATTATGTGAAGTATAATTGTTGAGCATGACTTTGATGGGAGATACTATATTTGAATTTTTTGGTTCCATATATTTTTATATTATATAGCCAATTATTCAACTTTTGTATACTCATTGAAATTTAAAAAGATTATAAGTTTATCTTAATATAAATATTAAAGTTGATAATTTTATATAGAGATTAAATTCTATAAGGACGTTGTGTAAAACTTATATTTTATTCCTCCAATCCCAACATGTCACATCATCTTATCACATATTTAAGAATAAATACAATCATACTCAATCAGTTCTAATACCCATTTATAAATCCAACCAAATTGGGAATCTATTAAGATGTTATTAGGTATGGTAGAATGTATTGAATTTTAAGTAAAATGCTAATATGACAATCACTTATTGGATGGTGTAAAGTATTGGTTTTACACCCCATCCTTATAAAATTTAATCTCTTATATATAAATATAAAATTTACTTTAGTATAAGAAAATTAACATTTATATTTTCATACATACACATATTATGTGGATTTTTTTTAAGTAGTGTATATATGTGATTTAAGCTCAAAATTTCTGGATCTGTCACTGGTGACTGACGAATCCTCAACTTGACTGACAAGTCCTTAGCTTGATGGATAATTAATCAGTCTGATAGATGAGTCATACCTAATGAACGATCCTCTCCAACCCTCGCCGGTCATTCGTCCCATCATCTCTACATGTAATAACTTGCACAACAAATTCTCCTACAAATTCGTTCCCACACTAAGTTGGATCTAGAGATCTCGGAACTGATAACCCCAATCTCTCCATAACACTTATTACTATGAAATTGCCTACATTCTCAGAAAAGTGATACGCTTCAGGCTACTATACAAAAGGCTATGTCCCCTTCTTTTAAAAGGTATGCCCATACGCACACACAATTTCCTAACTCATACCTTTAGGGTTATGGGATCATTGTGAGAGATTGACTTAATTATCGGAGGGTCATTGGCTAATAGGCCAACCCCACATTGATGCTCTTCAAGAGTGTGTTCATCCTTGTAGATCTCCTTGAAATCTCTATTTGGATTAGGGGTGTTCGCGGTGTGGTGCGGTTTTTGGCCATTTTTAGCACCGCACTTTGCGGTGCGGTTTAGCTAAAACCATAACTGCACCGCACCTTGTTTTTGCGGTCACATGTGTGGTGCGATACGGTTTAGAGTTTAACCAAAATCATAACCGCACCGCATCTCATTTTTGCAGTCATATGTGCGATACTATGTATAAGATGCGGTTTGAAATCGATATATTTTTCAAATATTGGGTTTTTCCTACTCAGCCCAAAACTAATTTTTCCCTTTTTTTGGGCCAAGTTTTAAATTATTGAGTTAGTTTTTCTTTATTTTGGGTTGACTTTTCTAGTCCACTTACTAGGGTTATTAAACTTTTTTTTTTTTTTGAAAACTAGGACTATTAAACTATTAATAATATATTTAATATTAAAAATAAATAAATATATTAATATATAGAGAGGGTGCGGTATGGTGCGGTTTATGTGGTTTTCTTATTATAAAACCGCAAACCGCACTGCACCATGCGGTTTGGTGTGGTGTGGTACACTATTACTTGTGATGCAGTGCAGTTATGTCATTTTGCGGGCGGTTTTGATGCGATTTTTGCGGTTTGTGCGGTTTGGTAAACACCCCTAATTTGGACCATCGGCTCATTGATGATTTTTTTTGCAACATCATATTGCATAATTCTTATTCTTAAATGGATTTTTATTTTTTGTTTTTTTGTTTTTTTATTTCATACCTTAGCCTCCTAAAGATGAAATCCTATCACTGTCCGTGCCTCAGGTGTATAAGTATTAATACTATAGCAAAAAGGAAATTTGAGAACTTAGCAGAGTTAACATGCAGTAGTAGTGGCAAAGGCTCCATCTTACCTCCCCAATCACATACAAGCATCGGTAAATATAAATAATGACTCAGGACTACAACAAATTGTCATCTGTTCAAACAAAGTACACCTTACTCACACCAATTTATACATCAAAGCAATAGAAAGTACTGAATTTGCGGTATTCCATTGAGATGGTGTGTTTTCAAGAGCAATATTGCCTCCTAGAAGTTCACTTCACGACTGAGGAGACCAAGACGTACACAATCCCAACCTTCCAGCAAACAATATTTTTTTATGCAATTAATAAAGGGCATATAAATTCTGAACCATTGTTTTTGTGTGCTTACTTTCTAGTCAATCATATTAAGTATTACAAAATAAGATTTTATATCACACTCACCAACTTCCTCGACTCTTAGATCTCGAACTATACCTACTTAGCATCCTCCGTCCCTTAAAAAGTTCATTGAGGTTTAAAAACTTGCAGATGCAACCGGTTGCAAGGCCTATAATAAACTCATAATTTTATACCTTAGTTGAGAACTTGATCTGGTACCATACGGTGCTAGCTTCTTTCTCTCTCTCTTTTTCTTTCTTTCTTTCTTTCTTCTTTTTCTTCTTCTTCTTCTTCTTCATCTTTTTTATTTTTTATTTTTTTATTTTATTTTATTTTTATTAAGAGAGAGCTTCAACCTATGTCGTCTACTCCTTATAATAGTTTTTATTAACAGATCAAGACACTAATCACTTTTTGATGTAAGTAGAAATTAAACCCTTATAATAGTTTTTATAATAGTTTTTATTAACAGATCAAGACACTAATCATTTTTTGATGTAAGTAGAAATTGAACCCTTAATTTCTTATTCAAATATCAAAGACTTTACCAGTTAAGCTAACTGGAACTTATTTACAACTTATTTACTTCACCAAGTTGTCACTATTTTCAATCCAAAAAATTATAATATGGTCCATGCAGCCATCAATCATAATTTAACACTTCACTAAAATTGTATTGTAAACGGACTCTGAAATATGTTTCTCCTTAGAATAGCATTATAAAATGATTTTTTATTTTATTTGTGCTGAAATTACATCCAATTTCCAAAACAATTGCACTGCCATTGAATAAAAAATTCAAAAAGTTCAAGCTCCACGCAGCTAAATCCCAAAACAAATAGTGAAATCAAAACCCATCTCCACAATCCAAAAATCCAGTGGAGAATTGACAAACAAGCAAAAAAGGGAAAGAAAATTAAAGGCAAAAGTAATGAATTAACAAGAAACTCTAGCTAGAACAGCATTCCATGTCCAAAACTGTCTTTTTCCTTTCTTTGGTTTTTGTTTTTGTTTTTTTTTTTTTTTGAGCAAATCCATATCCACTTCATTGACTTGCTAAATTGATTCCTGCCTTTGCATTCTGATCTCTTCATAGAACCTCTGAATAAACCTCTCAGCCCTCTGATCAACTGAATCTTCTTCATCACCCGGATCTGATGGCTCCAAAAACTGCCTTGCTGCAATGGTATCCTGTAATGCAGGGAAAGCAGGCAGAGCTTCTAATGTGCAATCTGCATCTCTGAAGCTACCCAAACATCTACACAGAAAGAACATCGAATAGATATCTCGAAGCCTACTGCTCTTGAAATGGTTTCTGCGGTGGTAATGAATGAGGGGAGTGCTTGAAGCAGAGAACTGGTAATCTTGAAGGAACCCATAGTTGTAATGCTTGAACCTCTTAAGCCTTCTTGCTTTCTTAAGAGAAATGAGTTTTGGAATAATGGGTTTTCTCATTTTGGCAATAAAAATGGAAATTTTGAGAAGGTTTGAGACCTTTTGGAGCATGGGTAATCTTTTTCTGGGCATTTTTTGTGGAAGCTAGGTGAAGTATGAAAGGTATGGGGTTCAGTGATAGCACTCTTTTTTATTGTGGCAGAAAGGTTGGATGGGTTTGGTAATGCCTCAAGATTTAGAGTCATGGTTAGAGAAGCTTTTTAAGGTAACAAAAAGTTGAATGATATCTGGTGGGGAGCCAAGCTGTAAAAAAGATGGTTGTGGTCGGTGCATTTTGGATTTATTATAAAGGAATAAGCAACTAGCCGTTGCAATCCAAGTCGGCTGTGGGCTCCCAACTAGTTCCTCTTGAGTTTTGAAATTTGAACTTGGGAAAAAATTCTGAAATTGGATATATATATATATATATATATATATATATATATATATGGAACAAAAATAAGAATAAAAATGTGAAAATCCTTAAAGAGATTTGTAGTTCAAATTGCATCTCGTTATATTTCTAGTAGAGATATTCAAGATTCAAATCTTCTGTTCAAAATTATTAAAAAATAAAAAAAATAATAAATAAATAAAAAATGAAGAAGAAGAGAGCAGAAAAAGAAGGTGGTGAAAAACCTTCCTCTCGCAGAATGCTTGCACCAAACCCTTCATCCGCAAAAAGTTTCAAGAGATGAGAAAGAACTCAGCTGCCACAAGTATATTTTTTTCACTGCAAATTTACTATCTTTTTGTGTCATGATGATCCCAACTTTAAGCGAAATACGAATTCCACTTGTGAGTTAGGGTGTAAGTTTTTCTGTACTGTAGCAAAGTTGATTTTTTTTTTTAAGGAAAAAAAAAAACAAAAAACAAAGTAGTAAAGCTGTAAATATTATAAATTGAATAAAAGTCTAATTTTTAAATACTAAACAAAAAGTGATCCAGAAATTTACTTTAGTACATTTTTTTTATATGAGTATTACTACAATCACATTTATATCATGTTAATTAAAATTAGTAATCACTTAAACGAGTTAAAGTCTTTAGTCTTTGCAATCATATACTCTTAAATAATTATTCCAAAAATAAAAGGATAACTATAAAGGGGAGCGGGACAATGAACTTTTTCACTCTAGGTAAGGCTTACAATGTTTGACATGACTCTTAAACATGACATGATTATCATTATTATTCTTTGTGTAAGTGTTTAATAGATATGAGTTTGTATCAAAGCAAGTCAATTGATAATTTAGCGTTTAACTCCTTTGTGTTAGAATCTCTTTCCCTCTCCCCTATGTGTGTGTTTGTTTCTCAAAAAAAAAAAAAAAAAAAAAAAAAAAAAAAAAAACTCAAAATGGCTTGTTTCTTAAAAAAAAAAAAAAAGGTATATAAATATATATCAAAATGACTCGATTCATTATTCGTGCCAATATAGTTTGATCTATTTTGAAATGAACCTATTTAACCCATTTAAATAAATATAATTTTTATCGAACACAAATTTGAATTTTAATCTAGAAATGAGTAATTAAAACAATTTTAATCATTATTTTGTAAATTCTTCATTAAAACCCTAAAGTCTATAATCATTTTATTCAAAACAAAGAAAAAACTCTTATTTCATTTCATTTTCTTAGACATAAAAATTTATTGCCTAAAATAAGTGATAGGCTAAGAATGTATTGACTCCTTGTGATGAATTAGCCAATTAATTAGCCAAGTTAATTAATTAATTCAATTAGCATGCAATAAGTGTGGTAGCACAAACAAATCACCAACTAAGTTAAAATGCAATGGAAAATAAATTGACACGATGATTTGTTTACGAATGGGGAAAACCTACATGGCAAAAATCCCACCGGGTGATTTTAAGGTCACCACTCCCGAGAATTCACTATTATCACAACAAGCAGTTACAAGTAAAAGAATTTCAGTACCTTATACCAACCTACAGTTGAACCCTTACCCCAATACCTAATTAGATTTTTTTTGTAATGACAATCTATCCTTTTAATGCATAGCTTCCAGTACGTGACTAACCAATTCGATGCACGGATCTCGATATGTGGCATACACACCAACTTGAGAAAGATGTTGGCTGCAAAGTTTTCCAGTTTATCACACGATGAAGATCACGAAACTCCTTGGTTACAAAACCCAACGGTGTACAAACACAACAGCTTCTTGAATAGAAAGATGAACTGTGGCATATGTCTCTGGTTCACAATATGCTTGTGAAAAACTTTTGCATTGAGGTGCATCAGTTGTGACGGCCCTTAAAAAAATCCTTATATATGTTTAGGATTGTAAGAAAAGGAAGACCAAACATTTATACATGAATTGGATGAAAATAAGAATTGAAAATCTAATTTTCTTAAATCTTGAGAAGCTGCCAAGCATCGAGCTTAAACAACCTTTTAAACCTCGATAGATACTAGCTGTCGAGATTTAAAATTTAGCATTTCTTCACTTGATTCTTGGATAGACTTGCATGGTTTTAACACTTGAACTTGAAACCTTATTCCTTGAAGTATTAAACACATCTTAGATCTACCCAATTACAAGTAAAGTGCGTTTTGTCAAAGGATTAGCCAATTCTATATTAACATATGTTCCTAACATGATTCACATATGTCCTAACAATCTCCGCTTTTGGCAATCCGTGATAAAACCACAACAAAAAAATGAATATATGAGAGAAGTCATAAATCACTCAACTCATACTCACTTGTTGAATATAATAAAATCTATCCTAACATAAACTCTTGAAAAACTTTGCAAGAAGAGAGTTCATGGCAAGAAGACTTTGACAACTTGTATTTCTGAAACACTTTAAACAGAACTCATCACGACATCTTAATGT
The DNA here is from genome assembly GCF_001633185.2 of Quercus lobata. Taxonomy (NCBI): domain Eukaryota; kingdom Viridiplantae; phylum Streptophyta; class Magnoliopsida; order Fagales; family Fagaceae; genus Quercus; species Quercus lobata. The sequence continues at coordinate 40,713,923 of NC_044904.1, forward strand.
GAAACAGAAATAAAAGATTGCATACAATATATAAGAAGCATGTGCATAAAGAGAGAAAAGAAACAACACATGTAAAGATAGGTAAAATAACTGTAATAACAACCTCATCATATGTATATAACATTATAAGTACAAGGTTTGCTATCACAAAGTAAGAACAATGTATCTAAAACATAAGAAAAGAGAGAATACATAAGTCCTCACTACATCCCTCAAAAAGAAAACACCGCCCTAACAAAGATCTCCTATATCCAAAACTACTCTCATATCCAAAACTACTCCCCCTTTTTGTCATGAATGACAAAGGGTAAGTAAATCAAGCAGTCATCATGTCATCATTAGAAGAGCTAGCATCCTCATCCACATCATCATCATCATCGGAGTCATCATTGTCGTCCTCGTCCTCAAATGCCTTTGGTGAAGGAGAGGGAGACTCTACGAAGCCACCAAGGCAAGCTTGCCGTCGAGCAATACGGTTGACATGGGTGTTCACCTGACACAACTCATCACTGAGTGTGTCAAGGTGAGCATCCATGCATTACAGCTGTGCCATGACCGCCTTGAAGGTTACACTACTTGCCGATGAAGAAGGTGCGGATGTGGAAGGAGCAGAAGAAGTTAGAGGAGACGCTGTCTCTATCCATATTCGCTTCGGTTGAAGCTGGGTCTCGCTCCATCTGACAGTAGCAACGTCTATGGCACACATAACTGAAAAATTAAGAGACTCAGGATAGGAGACAGAAAAATGGTGAAGAATTTGCATGATAGTCGAAAGAAAAATGAGCTTGTCACGAGTTGCCATATCCCTATAGACATCTATAAAGGATAGAATGAAGTGAGAAAGAAAATCAATGGTAAGCCTCTCAAGGAGGGATTACAAAAATCGAGTGCGAGGCTCTGTGATAGAGTTATGGTGAGACAATGGATGGAGAACAAATGTCATCACCATGTTAAGGAATCTCGGACCTTTTGCAAAACCCAAGCAAGGGGTGTTTTGACGGTCACCCCAAGAAGAAGGTGTCTCATAGAAAAGAGATGAGAGTTCGTCTTTGGACACAGTCCTCAGATGATCACAGCTAGGATAGTCAGGATGCGCTACCCTAGGAACATGTAGCACCTCGGATACAATATCCAAAGTGACTACGATGTGCGTACCTCAAACATAAGTGAAAAAATGAGGTACTAAATAATCGAATTTGTGCATATTGCAGTAAAACTCCTGTATGACCACGGAGGGACAAGTGATCGGGATGCCATACAATGACTCCTAACCCCTATTGTAGATGACAGTGGGAAGGTCAGTATCAGAATAGTTTGATAGAACAACTTGGCGTTTCGAATGAATGCCTCGTCGTGAGAAGTTCTCTGAAAAGTCCTTATGGGCTTTATCATCATGGAATTGGACGTGAGATGGAGTAGAATAAGAGGGGGAAGAAGAAGAAGATGCCCCAGGATGAAAAGAGTTCCGGGACGGAGTAGATTTTTGTTTAGGTGCCATAGAGCAACTAACGAAAGAAAGAGAGAGAGAAAGGGACAAACAGAAAAGCACTAAACAGTTCAATATGAGAATATAAAGAAATGAAGGTACGTATGCATGAAAAATGCATGAGTAAGTGATATGCAACATTAAAAGCATTATGGGTTTAGTCCAATCCAAACCTACCAGCACACAACATTTCAATATAATAATCACACATCTGAAATGCATGAATCATAGTTAAAATGCACATGTGATACAATGCATGATGAGTTAACATCATTTAAACAAAAACCCATCCCAAAAATTTCACACAAACCTCCATAATTTTGAAAAACCCCAAATTTTATCAAAAATCCCAAAAATTAGGTCAAAAGGATGAAATGCATGAAAAAGTGTAAGAAAAAAAGATCATACCAGAAGAATAAATCACCCTTGAGGCTGAAGATTGAGTGAGGAAGAGGTTTTGAGTGAGATAAGAGAGTTGTGAGAGATAGGAGAAAGTTTCTATCGAGAGAAATCGGAGAAAATGAGAAAAGAATCGCACTAACCCTTTTTATAGAAATCTCAGTTTCTCAATGGATCGAAAGGTGTCGAGAATAAAAATTTTTAGAATTAGCTGTCGAGGAGCTATCGAGGAGCTAATGAGAGGTGTCCATAGCAAGGTTACCTCGATGGATCGAGAAGCTATCGAGCATCTATCGAGCATACAGAAACTTCCTCAATGGATCGAGAAGCTATTGAGCAGCTGTCGAGATTGAATCTCAAGAATCTCGATGGATCAAGATTGTGATAACAGCTATCAAGAAAGGAAGCTGAAGAGCTTGATAGATAGTCTAGCTGTCGAAAGGTGTCCAGCAGTTGTTGAGATTGCTTAAAACAGTTTTTCAAAGAAGAGAAAAACACAAACATAAATGCAATCAAACCTGCTACACAACCAAAGATCCAAACAACATTTTGAGCTCTCATAGCTTGCCACAATCAATTGTTTCAGACTGTGATGTACATTTTCTTAGTCACTTTTGGTGTTGCTTATGGCGTTTGGCCAATACCACACTTAATTTTAGTAGTGCCTATCATCCTCAAACCGATGGTCAAACAGAAGTGGTAAACTGTTCCTTGGGCAAGTTACTTTGAAGATTAGTGAGTGATCATCTTAAATCATGGGATCAGCGCTTGTACCAGGCAAAATTTGCTTACAACCGTTCTGTTAATCGAAGCACTAGATTCAGTCCCTTATGGCTACAACCCATGCACATCACTTGATTTGTATCCTATCCTTGACTTGAAGCGTGTCAATGTGAAAGCTGAGGATTTAATCACACAAATTCAAGAAATTCATACGGCTACTGCTAAGCACTTACAAGATACTTCTGCTAAGTACAAACAAGCCGCTAACAAGAAACGTCTAGTAGTAGAATTTGATCCTTTGGAAATTCTTGAGAAAATTAATCCTAATGCCTATCTGTTGAAACTTCCAAGTCATATGTGTACATTTGACATCTTCATTGTTAAGCATCTTGTTCCATATCAGGGAGAGAATTCCAATCTAGACTCCAAACTCGAGGACGAGTTTCTTCCAACCCAAGGAGGATGATGCAAATCATGTTATGAAGAACAAAGATTTTTATTTTTTATTTTTTAATAATTGTTTTCCTTTTCCCATTTGAATCAGGATTTATTTACTCTATTACGTTGAATTAAAATCCTTTTCCTAGTTGAATTGGGATTTTAATTTTTTTTTTCCTAGTTGAATTGGGATTTTAATTTTTTTTTTCCTAGTTGAATTGGGATTTTAATTGTTTTTCTTTTCCTAGTTAAATTGTTTTTCCTTTATCAAGTAAAAGTAGGTTTATTAATTCTTTTCCTAAAAGGGGTAGGATAACTTCTATTCCTATATATACTCTTTATAGGGTGGTGGTTTAATATTATATGTTTATTAATAAAAGTTTGCTAGGGAGGTTTTCTCTATTATTTTGTATACTAGCCTGGTGTTCTTATAGAACTTAGGTTTCATGGAAAAGTTGTAATAATTAGGGTTGTCCATGGGTTGGGTCGGCCTGGGTTTGGCCCTAACCCCCACTCGACCAGATTGGATTGGGTCACTAAAAAATTGACTCGCACACACTCAAAATACGGGTCGGATCCGCCATGTTGGGTCATCGGTTGGGGTGGGTCAGATTAAACGGTTTGGCAGGTTTGGACCACATTGGACCAAATTTGTAGATTTTCATGGATTTAATTTTTTTGGGCCTTTTTGGCCAATATTATTGGGCTTTCTAAATTTTTTCATATCAAATTGGGCCTCTTTTACATAATTTTTAAATGGGCCAGTACCCTTTAAAATAGGCCTTCAAGGTTTGCTTGAACATAATCAGTCCAAATCTATACTTCCTAGAGCTCATATATTGACATTTGGGAAAAAAAAAAAAAAAAAAAAAACTGGACACAATAGCAAACAAATAAAAACACACAAAATATCATTTTTTTACCACATGCTAAACGTTAATAGCATGTAAAACCTGGGCATTAATCAAACAAATAAAAATGCACAAAATATTTTCCAAATTGCCTAAGCCTAAAGGCCTAGAAATTGGACAGCACCTCAAACTTGCCTTAAGAAAACTCAAGCATATAAAAGTCAATCTAAAGTTTAGATTCTAAACACATTAAACCTACCAACCATTCCACACATCAAGTAATATTCCAAAACCACACAGCAGCAACCATTGCTACAAAAACTACAACATCTTCGTAATTCCATACATACATACATACATACATACATATATATATATATATATATATATATATAGTAAGCCATAAAGGCAGCAAAGAAGGCAATTACTACACAAGTCTGTAAGGCAGTAAACCACCAAGGCAGTAGGAAATATTCCCAGCAGTATATATAATTAATTACAATTATAAAATACTATAAGTATTTCCAAAAAATAGCTTTCCTAATGCAGTAAAGAACTACTCTATTATCTATAGTGAACAAGTCCATAACTTATAGAAAGGAAAGCCTACACAGATGCTAAGTTTTCCTTCCTATAAGCAAGAGTTCATATATAAAGAAAAGCTATAAATCTGTCCAAAAAAGCTCCCTAAATATATCCAAAAAACTGCCTCCTATACAAAATGTGACCTTCCTTCCTCCTACAATACAAGGGGAAAAAATATTTATCAATAATATATAAAGACAAAGAACAAAAACTACAGAATGTCCAATATGAACAAAAATTACAAGGGCAGAAACATACCTAGTCATTGATCATTCATCAATACTAAATGTGGTAAGGGTTGCACCTTTGCTTGAGCAGGAACTAGGACTTGTTGTTGTTGTTGCTTGATTCAAAACTAGAAAATAAAAAAATTTGAGGCAATAGATTAAATTTTGCTCAAGTATATGACACAATTAATAACACTTCATAGACAAGAAGTTTGGAAGTTAAACATATTACCTAAGTCATGAAATTCATCCTCTAAGGCCTTCATCTCATCCTTTGACTTGTGAAAAGAAATTGGGACATGGGCTTGTAGCCAGTTTTGAGCACAAACAAGATTTTGAACCATGAGAGGAGAGAGTGAACTTCGAAATGGATCAAGTATGTGCCCTTCGGTACTAAATTCCGATTCAAAAGCAACTGTGGAAACAGGTACAGCCAGCACATCCTTGGCCATTTTGGACAGCACTTGGTACCTATCTGAATTGGCTTTTCACCACCCCAAAATCTCAAATCTCACATCCCTTCTACTCTCACAATTTTTAGCCAAATATTTTTCAATCTCATTGTTACACCCTATAAACTTCTCAACCTCTACAAACGCTCATATCGAGAATTAACCATCACATATGGATCAGCACAACCAATTGTATCACCTTCTATGTGTGTCCTCTCACTCTCACTTGGTATTGCCACATTTGGTGAATCAATACAAGAGTAATAATCATACAACCTATCTATGGTCTTTCTCACCAAATCAATCATCTCATCAGCCACTTCATCCCCATAAATTTCAGAAAAATAAAACTTCAAAAATCTCATTTTCTTTCTTAGATCAAGAACCACAACCACATACAAAAGCTGATTAATTTTATCCCATTTCCCCCAATACGTTTCAAATTTAGCTTCCATTTTAGTTGCCATATTTTTCAAGAGATGATTTTGAGATTTAATTAAATGAGCAATATTCTCTTGAATCACAAACATCTCATCAAAGAAGGTATTTGAAGTAACATACAAAGAACCAGAGAACTTCTTTGTTGCATTGTAAAACAATTTAAAGAAACCCACAAACTTCCTACAATTTTGAAAATCATCCCCAGAAGGAGATCCCAAACCACCACTATTTTCCTTGTTCATAAAGTATGAAGAATAGCTAGCATTCTCAAAGTCCATTCTTAGGAACATTTTCTCAAATTTTTTAGAAGTATCTAACATGAGGTAGGTATAGTTCCACCTAGTAGGTACATCTAGACTTAGTAAACACTTGGATTCAATACCTAATCTCTCCATAAAACTCCTAAAAGTTTGATTCCTATTTGGTGAGGACTTCACATACCTCACCACTTCACACACCCTACCAATGGACGCATTAATTTCTTTCAAACCATCCCCCATAATCAGATTTAAGATATGTGCACAACACCTTAAGTGCAAGAACTCATGTTCTAAAACAGTCCCCTTCCAATCTTTAGTTACTGTTTGTAAAAATTTAATGGTAGTACCATTATAGGAAGCATTATCCACTGTTAAAGTGAATATGCCATGAACACCCCACTCACGCAAACACTTCTCAGTCTTTCTACCTATAGTCTCCCCCCTATGGTCTTCAACTATATAAAAATTCAGAATTCTCTTATGCAAGTTCCAATAATCATCAATAAAATGACATGTGAGGGACATGTAATTCAGATTTTGAATACTAGTCCATGTGTCTGTAGTAAGGCACACCCTATGACCTTTCAAGGCTTCCCTTAGTTTCTCTCTCTTAACACCATAAATGCCAATCACATCCCTAGCTACAGTTTGACGAGATGGGGTATCCCTAATTTGCAACTTAGGTTGTAAGGTAGTTGAATATCTTTGAAACCCATATGCTTCAACAAACCTAAAAGGCAACTCATCTATTATAATCATTTCAGTGAGTGCCTTCCTAGAAGCCTCAACAGTAAAGGTTGTTGGTACAAGCCGAAACCATTCCTCCCCATTCATTTTGGGTTCAAATGCTAAGGTTTATTGCCCTTTAAGTACATCTCTATTAGGGTTCTTAACACAGTTTGGCACATGATTCAACAAATTAGTAGTACCATGCCCTTTACTATTAGCACGATAAGCTTTTTGACAATAATGGCAAACAGCCTTATATTCCTAATAGCTCTAATGATATATCATTTTACATGTAAATAAACACGAAGGATTGATATATCATTTTACACGTAAATAAACACTACATAGATTGGGTGGCCTAACAGCTCTAATGAGAAAGAGAAAATAAAAGCTAAGAAAATAAAAGCCTCAAAAAGAAATTACAAAGACATATTGATGATGCATAGAAAATCAGTAGGCTGAATGCACCGAGCTTTGATGATCTAGTAATTTCTTGGAAGACTTGAAAAGAAAAACAAATGATCAAAGGAGATCGGGGCTAACCAGCTAAGAACCCTCTGATGCTTAAGTTAGTTTCTGTCTTAAATTCTAGAGTTCCAATCTTTTAGGAGTCATCTCAAACTTACCTTCATTTGTCGTGAATGAGTGTGTTATATAGTGTGCTCTTGAAGCGGTTACTTGTCTTATAACTTCCCCTATATTTGAGGAGGTCAGAGGGTTCAAGGTTAACTTCCACAACCACTATAGGAGTTAGAATATTTTTTCTATAACAGTTAGAAGTTATAGCGATGAACTAGGATTTTACTCATGTCTTGAAATAATAACATGTGGTTCAATTTTACTGGCTCTTGTAAATAAATCTCCATGGAATTTTCCAAGTGTTGGGGGTCGTCCAGGCGCTTGCCTCATGGACGACCTAGGTGCAAGGAGCCATGGGGCCATCATCGGGGTCAAATACTCTGATGGCTGCCTAGGGATGTTATTGAAGTGTTGACATTGGTCACACACTTTGAGATAAGCCTTTGCATATGCTTGAATAGTTGGCCAGTAGTAACCTGCACGGACGACTTTATGGACTAGTGCTCTTGCTCCTTAGTGGTTTCTACGTGCTGCTTTATGAATCTCCCTCAACACATAGTTTGATTTGTCTAGAGCTAAGCACCTTATGTAAGGCTAAGAGAAGCCCCTTTTATATAGTACTTCATCTATGAGGACATACTTGGCAGCTTTGATCCTTGATCTTCTAGCCTCATCCTTGTCCTTTGGGAGTCTACCATCTTTGAGATAAAGTATTATAGGAGTCATCCAATTTTTTTCACCTTCAACCTACTGTATCTCTGGAAGTTCTATTCTTGGCACGTACTAGATTTTGTCATACTTGTCCATGGCCCCTCTTGTCGAAGTTTCTTTTGCCAAAACATCTGCTTCCATGTTTTCCTCCCTCAGGAGTTGAACAAAACTAGCATCTTTAAATTTTTTGACAAGCTGCTTCCCCCTGCTTAGGTACTTCTTCATCCGATCTTTCTTAGCTTCACACATTTCATTCACTTGATTGATAATCAACTATGAATCCCTTTGTACAACTACTGACTTCGCCCCTAAGGACTTAGCCAATTCCAATCCTTTAAGGAGAGCTTCATATTCTGCTTTATTATTGGTGGTTTGGTATTGTAGACGGGCTGCATATTTCAACTTATCTCCTTTCGAGGATTTGAGTATACTCCAATTCCTCTTGTATATAACGTTGATGAGCCATCCATATTGACGACCCACCTCTGAGCTTTGTCCACCCCGTCTTGCTCACCTTGGTTGGGAGTGAACTCTGCAATGAAATCTGCCAATACTTGAGCTTTTATCGCATTCCTTGGTTGGTACCTGACATCAAACTCGTTGAGTTCTATGGCCCATTGGATTAGTCATCCTGCGGCTTCCAATTTGTTCATTACCTTCTTTAATGGATTGTTTATCAAGACATTTATGACATGAGCCTGAAAGTAAGGCCTTAACTTTCTAGAAGCCGTGACCAAAGCAAATGCTAGCTTTTCCAACATTGGGTATTGTCCTTCTGCTCCTCTCAGCGTTCGGCTTGTGTAATAAATTGGCTTATGTATCTTCCCTTCTTCTCTAATCAATGCTGAGCTTATTGCATGCGGGGACACCGCTAAATACAAATGCCTTCTTTAGAACCTTAAAAAATGGCAAGCACTTCTTAATAGCTTTAGAGATGAACCTATTAAGGGCAGTAACTCGTCCGGTAAGGGATTGGACTTCCTTGATATTCCTTGGTGGCTCTATATTCCGTATTGCCTGAATATTATCAAGGTTCACCTCAATTCCCGTATGAGAAACCATGAACCAAAGAAACTTACTAGACGAGACTCCGAAAGCACACTTGCTCACGTTAAAAGTCTTTTGGAGGTCGTTCAGATGCTTTTCCTCTTCCAAAATCTTTAGCAACATATCATTTACATAAACTTCCACATTCCACCCAATCTGTGGACGAAACATATGGTTCACTAGCCTTTGATACGTTGCCCCCGCATTCTTCAACTTGAAGGGCATCACCTTTTAACAAAACAAGCCTTAACTGGTGATGAAGGATGTCTTCTCTTGATCTGCCTCATCCATCCTTATCTGGTTATAACCTGGGAAGGCATCCATGAAACTTAGTAGTTTATGACTTACTGTTGAGTCCACCAATTAATCAATACGCGGCAATAGATAGCTATCCCTGGGACAACCTTGTTCAGATCGGTGAAGTCCACGTACATCCTCCATTTGCCATTAGCCTTCTTGACCATCACCACATTAGTTAACCAGTCCGGGTAATAAACTTCCTGGATAAATTTTGCTGTAGTTAGCTTTTGAACTTCGTCTTTAATGGCATTATCTCATTCATGAGCAAACACTCTTTTCTTTTGACAAACTGGCTTGGAGGAAGGATATATGTTTAGACGATGGGTGATGACTCTAGGGTTGATACCTGGCATGTCTTCATGACCCCATGCAAATACATCAATGCTTTTCTTTAAGAATTGGACAAGTTCTTGCTTCGTCTTCCTTTCCATACTTGCTCCAACCTTTGTATACTTCTCAGGGTTACTCTCGTCTGAAGGAATGTTTTCTAGCATTTCGGTGGGCTCTACAACGAGTCTCTTCTCCTCAATGCTCATTGTCTGAATGTGCTCATCAATAGTAAACATGGCCAAATAACACTCTCTTGCTACTAACTGATCTCCTTGCACTTGCCCTATCTTGTACTCTATTGGGAACTTCACAGATAAATGGTAAGTAGATGTTATTGCCTTCCAACTATTTAAAGTCGGTCTTCCAATGATAGTGTTGTATGATGATGAACAGTCCATGATAAGAAAGTTTACTTCTTTGGTTATCTGTTGTGGATAGGCTCTTACCACCATAAGTAGCATAATGGTACCCATAGGTTGCATTTTCATTCCTCCAAATCCTACTAAGGGTGAATTCACTAGACAGAGTTGATCTCTTTTGAACCTCATTTGTTGGAAAGTAGGGTAATATAAGATGTCCGCCGAACTCCCATTGTCCACCAACACCCTTCTAGTTGTATAATTAGCAATAAGCAAAGTAATGACGATTGCATCATTATGTGGGTGTTGAACCCTTTCAGCATCCTCGTCCATAAACGTAATGGCTTGCTCATCCATTTGCCTCGTTCTTAGGGATCGTCCTGAAAGTTGGACGTTTTGCACTACCTTTAGGTACGTCTTCCTTGACTTGGAAGATTGTCCTGTCAAGGTCCCTCTTATGATGACTCTTATTTCTCCAAGGGGGGGGGGGTCGTGATGGCTGTTCTAGTTTTCCCTTCAACTTCTTGTCTTTGTGATCTCATCCAAGGAAATTTCTCAATTTTCCTTGCCTGATGAGATTTTCTATCTACTACTTCAAATCAAAACACTCGTCCATGTCATGCCCATGATCTTTGTGGAAGCGACAATACTTGTTCTTATTGCGCTTGTTGGGATCTCCCTTCATTTTTTCTAGCCACTTCAAGGATGGATCGTCCTTGATTTGCATAAGCACTTGTTCAAGTGGCATGTTCAAGGGTGTGTACTATTGACTCCGTGCTGAAGAGCTTGCTTTCTTGTCATCTCGATCTTTCTTCTCGCTCGTCCGTGCCTTCTTTGGACAAGGACCCTACTCAGGATGGCGCTGGAGATCTGCTTCCATTCACTCATCTCTTTTCCTTTTCTTAGCTATAATTGGCGTCTTCTGAATTCATGAAGTTTTGGGTTGAATGGATGAGTTTAGCCATGATTTGAGGCTCATGCTCATAAATCTTATGGATGAATAAATCAGAGTTAACTCCATTATGGAAGGCCGCCAATAAGAACTTGTCATCCATCTCGTCCACTGTCAGGGCTTTACTATTGAAACGAGTAATGAAGGACCGCAAGCTTTCATTTTCCCCCTGCTCTATGGTTAACAGGTTGGACAAGGAACGTTTTTGCCTTTGTCCTCCGATAAACATTGTTGACAAACAGTTTACTCAATACTTTGAAAGAACTCATAGTATTTGGAGGTTTCTTACTGAACCATACTCGTGCTGGCCCTTTGAGGGTAGTAGGGAAAGCCCTACACATAATCTCTTTTGGAACCCCTTGAAGGTGCATCGTAGTCTTAAAAGTAGCAATATGATCAAAAGGGTTGCGGGTTCCATCATATGAGTCCAAGGAAGACATCTTGAACTTAGGAGGTACGGGGTGACTGTTGATGGAAGCCGTGAAAGGAGAGTCTGTTCGATGAACTAAATCATCTATGGGATTCGCCCTTCTCATGTTCTCCCTCATTTGGTCCATGACCTTCCTCATTTGATCCATCTCCCTCTCCAAGTGTGGCACCCTTCGAGAAGCGGTACCCCTTGACTGATTTTCGGGCTCAGCATTTCCTTCTCTATCTTCTTAACTCTGGGCTTGTCCTTCTACATATCTTTCATAGCATTGCCTCCTTAAACTAATCTCCCTAGTCAACTCTTGATTCTAACGGGTTAATTCCACCATGGTGGTTGCCATGGACTGTACATGCTGTATGGAAAGCGGTTGCGTGACAGGCGCTGACTGTCGATCACGGTGGGGATTACTAGAGGCATCCCTACTCTCCTGGTGGCCTAGACTAGTGGCCCTTGATCTTGTCCAAACCATGCAGCCATTTATCGAAGAAAGATAAACTGCAAAACACAAAAATAATCTTTCCCACAGACGGTGCCAACTGATGATGCACAGAAAATTAGTAGGCTGAATGCTCTGGGCTTCAATGATCTAGTAATTGCTTGGAAGACCTGAAAAGAAAAACAAACGATCAAAGGAGACCGGGGCTATCAGCCAAGAATCCTCTGATGCTTAAGTTAGTTTCTCTCTTAAATTATGGAGTTCCAACTTTTTGGGAGTCGTCTCAAACTTACCTTCATTTGTCGTGAATGAGTGTTTATATAGTGTGCTTTTGAAGTGGATACTTGTCTTGTAACTTCCCCTATATTTGAGGAGATTAAAGGGTTCAAGGTTAACTTCCATGACCACTATAGGAGTTAGAATATTTTTTCTATAACCGTCATTGGAAGTTATAGCGATGAACCAGGATTTTACTCATGTCTTGAAATAATAACATGTGATTCAATTTTACTGGCTCTTGTAATTAAATCTCCATGGAATTTTCCAAGTTTTGGGGGTCGTCTAGGCGCTTGCCTCATGGATGACCCATATACTCTTGGACGACCATTTTGCTAGGTACAGCCATTCTTGCCTTCTTGGCTTGGACGACCCTCATGGACGAATGGGAGTTAAATTTTCAGTTCACCATCACATATCATAATCAATTTACAAACACAATTATTGCAGTTAGATATTCCTCAAACAAGAGATGAATAAATATGATTTTAGACTTGAGTTTTTGGACCCAAAAAAGAACTTAGAAGCTTGTCCAAGGGCCCAACTAATCAATCCCAAAAACTTTGATTGAGAAGGGATCCATATTAATCATTGATCTTGTATTAGTTATCGTGTAGTACATTATAAAATTTTTCAACATATAGTATTCTAGCTAAGCTAGGGAAAACATGTAAATATAAGATGACCTTATTCACTAGTAATTCATGAAATTTTATCTAGGTATTTTATTTAAAATGAACGAAGAATCAACAACAATAGGTCAAAGCGACAACAAAAACAATGACAAAAGTAACACACAAACAATAACAAGAAGTTAAAAGAGAAAGAAATGATACCTCTGAGAACTCTTAGCTGTTAGGGATTCAACCCTGAAAAGGAAGGAAAGAGCCTACTTGAACAACTTTCAACTCCTGTATAAAATTAGGATTTCAAAATTTTAAGTTAGGACAGCAAAATGAATCAAAAAATTGAGCAATAAAATACAATCAAATAAGAAAATTAGAATGTGTTTGGATTTCATCTTTTTAAAATAAGGGTTCATCTTTTTTTTTTTTTCCTTTATTTATTTATTTTTACAGTGAAGATACAAGTATATTGATCATAGAAAAAACAAAACAAAACAAAACAAGGAATAAAATAGGCAGATAAGAAAATAAAAATGTGTTTGGATTTCATCTTGTTAAAACAAGGCAGATACAAATCGCACTTAGAGCACACTAAAATAATGAATCAAACTAACTATAATTTCTATCTGTAAAGAGTATACATGAAAATAAACACAAAGCACACTCAAAATAGTGATAACTCATGTCTTCGAAAAATGATAACACAAACAAACATACTCAAATTAAGGGTTCCATATTTGAAAAGTGATAAATCAAGTCTTTGACCAACAAATCAAAAAAAAAAAAAAAAAAATTAGGGTTCCATCTTTGAATCCAATCTCTTGGTCAGTTTTGGTTCCTAATCTTTATGTTTTAAATCATTTGAACAAGATCCCTTAAGTTGCTTTTCATATGATTCTTATTACTTATCAAAAAAAAAAAAAAAAATTGAACAAAATGATAAACCCATATCACAAACAAAAAATATTGAAAAAAAGGGATGAAAAAGGAAGAAACTTTACCCGATCTAAGACTAGGAAGCTGAGTCTGAGAGGCTAAGAAGACCCATGGTGGAAAGTGGACACAAAGTGAGGCGACATCAGGTGGGGTGTGAAGCGGCGGCAATAGCAACCAGCAACCCAGTGGAGTGAAGAAACTAGAAAGATTTTGATGTAAAGGACTAAAGGGCTTTGTTTGTTTCAAAAAAAAGAGATTTTGAAATCACTAGAAAGACTAGAGAGTAGAGAGAATGAAGAACACTTAGAAAATACTAGTTTATAAGAGAGAGAGAGATAAGGGTTGAGAGTATTTCAACCTTGAGTCTGAGCCGAGTAAGGAGGAGTATGGAAAATCTGATTTTGATTTTGATAAGTGTAGCCGAGTAGAGTCTTGAAACCCTAAACCATGATTCATGACTAGAGGCATGGGAAAGTGAAAATCTGACTTTGATTTAAAAGGTAGCCGACTAGCCATTCTCCTGTGAAAGGGAGAGAGAGTGAAGAGAGGTGACTAGCCATTCTAAATCTTCAGAAGATTTTCTTTTACGTGGAAGCTGTTAAATTTTAGTACTTTTAGCTTTTTAGTCCCATCCCTCTTGCAATCTTGCATGTAGCACTAAACAATTTAGCTTTTAGTCCAATCAGTAGTACTCTTCTCTCTTCAGACTTCATGTCATCTAAAAATAACCCATATATATTTTTTTAATCTTAAGCCATCGGTCGGGTTGGGTTCTACGGGTTTTTAACCTATTAACCCACAACCTGAATTGACTATTCGGGTTTTATTAGAGAGGGACCCAAGTCCGACTGACCATGGACTTCGGGTCCACCTGCTAGGCCTTGGGTCAGTTGGACCCAATCAGTTTGGTTTGGTTGGGTCTTTTACCCAATTGTGTGTTATAGATTCTGCTTCTACACACCTACGCTATATCATTATGCTAATTGGTTTTTGGCATCATCGGCTGGACCTATCATTGATGACTGCCTCGTGAGCGGGGGTAGAGTGCTTGGGGGCATTGCACACGTCCAGAGGGCTTTGGAAGCCCGTTTAGGATCACACGTAGAGGCCCTGCAGGCTCGGGTGCGAGATCTTGAGAGTGTTGCTGTCACTAGGGAGGGCTACAAGCAGGAGGAGATTGTTAGAGCATTGGCTTGAGAGAGAGAACTATTGCAAAGAAAGCGAGAAAGTCAGGCTGTTGCCATGGAGAGAGAGAGGAGCCAGCCTATTCTTAAGGCATGCTTGCTTTAGGGGTATATTGGCATCCTAATCGATGAGATGAGGGGACAGGGGATGTCCGTGCCTTCAGCACCCTACATTCCAGGTAGAGATCCTCCCATTCGGAGACATGAGACTGAGTACATGCCAGTTCCTCCAGGTCCTGCTGGTAGATGGGGATTTACTCCCATTTCAGACTGGGCATAGGGCCCTATACCAAGGCAAGCTTCATTTCAAACTCTAGGATGTGTCCTAGATTCTTTGGCTAGGCGAGCTGGCCCTTCTTTAAGTCCAGCTACTAGTGATGGTGCCAATGATGGCACTACTAGGCACTTTGCTTATGAGACCATTAAAGATGATGATTCTCCTTAGATTAGCCATTGTTGTTGTCTCTTTAAGATGTAGCCACTGTATGGGCATGTATTCATTTCCTTATACTCTTTCCGACATTGCCCCACGGTGGGCCAGATATGTATGTATTATATTGCCTTATAGTGGGCCCTGACTATATTTTGATATTGCCTCTTAGTAGGCTCTGGACATGTATGTTTGATTGCCCCTTTGTGGGCTAGGACTGTATTCTGATATTGCCTCTTGTTAGGCTTCCTGACATGCATGTATGATTGCCCCATCGTGGGCCAAGACTATATTCTAATATTTCCTCTTGATAGGCTTTTGGACATATATGTATGATTGCCCCATCGTGGGCCCATACTATATTTTGATATTGCCTCTTGGTAGGCTTTAGGACGTGTATGTATGATTGCCCCATCGTGGGCCTAGACTATATTTTGATTTTGCCTCTTGGTGGGCTCAGATGTATGTTTCCTAATATCGCCTTTCGATAGGCTCAAATGTATGTATGTCATTGGCTCTTAGTAGGCTTGGATGTATGTTTCCTGGTGTCGCCTGTTGGTAGGCTTAGATGTATGTATGACATTGCCTCTTGGTAGGCTTAGATGTATGTTTCTTGATGTCACCTCTTAGTAGACTCAAACGTATGTATGGATATTGCCTCTTAGTAGGGTTAGATGTATGTATGCCAGCAGCAATTTAGAACTTATGAGCCTGTTGCACCACTGTTGTTATTCACGCATTGTTTCATTTGCCTTATGCTATATCTCCACGGGTTCACTGATAAAATCTGACATTGATTGACCTGCTGAGGGATGTGGAAAAGGGAGAGACCGCATAAAATAAAACTACCCTAGTGTAGGTTTTATGTTGTTTTTAACATGAGAGGAAATGTTCCCGACGGGACGGACATATCATTGTACCCAAAGTTTCGATCTTGAGAATATTAATTCACGAAAGTGGACTGAATCACGCTAAATAAACTGCCCCAATGTGGATTTCGTGTGGTTCCAAACTAATTAATTGAATTGAAACGGGATTATAATTGCATTGGACAATATGGGTTTCTTGACGACCCTGATTATCATTACAGACTTTCCCAAGCGGGATTTTCTCGGACTCGTTATGTGGCGGAATGCACTGATTGACCTGGCTATCGACTGAACTGATCGGTGCTTGAAAAAAGGTTTCGTAACTGATTGTTGAGATCTTCATACCATCTGGATGGATTGCTATTAGTGATTGGGAATGGCCTTGGCTCTGTCCCATTATATGTCTTGACGACGGGGGCTGAATCGACCTTTAAACCGAGTGAATTGAGTTTCGATAATGAAGTTCAAGATATTCTGAAATGATGGACGAGATGTACAAAAATAAACTGCCCTAATGTAGGTTTTGTATGGTCTTAGTTTGTGCAAAAAATTCCCAAAAGGATCGGTTTGCTTCTAAACCGCCGGTGCACCACTGTTACTACGAAAACCGAGGGAATCTTTGCTCCGAAGTTGGTCGAAACTTCTACTTTTTCAAATTTGATTGTCAAAAACATGTGTAGTTGTGTTGGGAGCTTAAAAAGCTTTGGCACATGTCTCGAAGCCTAGCGGCCACTTAGTGTGCGCCGTTTGGGGTTGACGGCCACAAAAGGTGCATGGGCCTCGAAAAGCGTGCATAATGTTGGACATTCTCAAAAAAAAAAATTTTATTTTTTTGGATGATGATGCACAAAATCGTCAGTGAGTTGATCGTCCACACACGTGCCAATGGGTGCACCTAAAGAATAAAAAGGAAGAACCAATCAAAGGGCACCGGTGGGATATCGGCCAAAGACCCTCTAAAGGTTAAGTCAGTGATGGAAGAATCTCCAAGAACTCAATAATGTAAGAGCTAGAGAGAATTCACGTACCTTGATTTGTGAGGGTTTTGGGGTTTTTATAGTAGTGTAGAGCTGACCTCAGTTTCTTGATGAAGAAGGTATTTCCTTATGGAGAAGATCTTTTCCAATGTCCATATATCGTGGGATTCTTTCCTTGTAGGGATCCCTCAGATTACGGTGGAACGTAGAATGTAAGGCATTCCCATATTAGGTTTCTTGGAGACTACTCAGGTCACGTGGGTGCCACGTGGCTTTGCCACCCGTCTCTGTCGGGTCTGTCCAACTTAAAGAGTCTATCCCTATTAAAGGGTCCGTCCACCAGAAAGAGTTTGTCCATATTAAAGAGTCCGTCCACTTTAAAGGATCCATCTGTCTCTCTGCTTTCCATTCAAGATGAGACTCCGTCTACTAGGTCTTTGACTGTTAAGCTATCTGGATCATCTTTAGGTGTCACCATCGCTTTATTATTAGCTTAGCAAATTGGATTCATCTACTATGGGATTTATCCCTATCAATCGTCAAGGAAAAGCATGTTGAGCGATGTCAAAAAAGGTACTTGACGACCGTTAGGTCCCTGACCACCCCTTGGTACTTGACGACCCATTGATATGTGATGACCGTCAGGGTGGAGCATGTCACGCGGTGTTAGGGAAGGTACCTAACGACCGTTGGGTATATGACAACCCCTTGGTACGTGACGACCTATTGATATGTGACAACCGTCAAGGCCGAACGTGTTATGTGGTGTCAGGGAAGGTACCTGACGACCGTTGGGTACCTGACAACCCCTTGGTACCTGACGACCCATCGATACGTGACGACTGTCAGTGTGGAACGTGTCGCACAATGTTAGGGAAGGTAAGGTACTTGATGACCATTGGGTACCTGACGACCCCTTGGTACCTAACGATCTATTGAAACATGACGACCGTCAGGGCGAAACGTGTCACATAGTGTTAAGGAAGGAAGGTGTCTGACAACCACAGGGTACCTGACGACTCCTTGGTACATGAATACTAATTGATATGTGACGACCGTTAGGGCAGAATGTGTCGTGTAGTATAGGGAAGGGGTCTGACAATCGATGGGTACTTGACGACCCCTTGGTACATGATAACCAATTGATACATGTCAACCGTCAGGGCGGAGCGTGTCATGCAATGTCAAGAAGGGTACTTGACAACTGTCGGGTATATGACGACCCCTTGGTACATGATGACCAATTGATACATGTTGACCGTCAAGGAAAGTGTGTCACACAATTTTAAGGAGGATACCTGTCGATCATTAGGTACCTGAAGACCCTTTGGTACGTGACGACCGTTAGGGCGGAACGTGTCATGTAGTGTCAGGGAAGGTACCTGATGACCGTTGGGTACCTGACGACCCTTTGGTACCTGACGACCCATTGACACATGACGACCGTTAGGGCGAAACGTGTCGCGCAGTGTCAAGGAGGGTACTTGACGACCATTGGGTACCTCATGACCTCTTGGTGCCTGATGACCCATTGATACGTGATGAATGTCAGGGCAGAACGTGTCGCATGATGTCAGGGAAAGCGCCTGACAACCGTTGGGTACCTGATGACCTATTGATACGTGATGACCGTCAGGGTAGAACGTGTCGTGTGGTATCAGGGAAGGTACCTGACGACCGTTGGGGACTTGACGACCCCTAGGTACCTGACGACCGTTGGGTACCTAATGACCGTCAAGGCGAAGTGTGTCACGCAGTGTTAGGGAGGGTACCTGATAACCCCTTGTGGCTAACGATACTTTTGGTGACCAAAGATTCTTTTGGAGGTTTTTGGTAATCGAAGACTCTAGGGTATTAGTAAAATTTTTATAACTGGTGAAAATATTCCCCATCACTGGACTTGGGTTTTTTGGGTAAAAATAAGAGGCTTACAAACATGCTAATATGGCTAGTGATGAGAATGCAAAATGTCATATTTTTCTCCCATAATATTTAGTCTTTTATATTTATTTGGTGCCTAAATGTATTCATTATTCTTATATTTTGATTTAGGATGTAAATGGAGGCATTAAGTGCAAAACGTAGCTAATTGGACGATTCTGGACAACTTTGACATCACTTTGTAATCTGGGCATCCTAGCTCCGATTAAGATGATTCAAGATGCTATGGAACGCCAAGACAAAGCTCTACAACTTTCTTGTTTTGAGTTTTGAGAGATACGAGCTGAATCAAGGTCGAAATCGGGCTTGAAGTTGCTGCACCTGTATTGTTGACGTTCTGGAATGTTCCATTATGATAGGCCAAAAACGAATTGATCCCTTGTGATAAATTAACCAATTAATTTAGCCAAGTAAATTAATTAAGTTAATTAACATGCAAACGCGTGGTAGTACAAACAAATCACCAATAAACTAAATATGCAGCGGAAAATAAATTTGACACGGTGATTTGTTTACAAATGGGGAAAACCTACACGACAAAAACCCCACCGAGTGATTTTCAAGTCACCACTCCCGAAATTCCACTATTATCACAACAAGCAGTTACAAGTAAAGGAATCCGAGTACCTTATACCAACCTACAATTGAACCCTTATCCCAATACCCAATTGGACTTGTTCTGTAGTGACAATTTCTCATTTTGATGCACGGCTCCCAAGTACGTGACTAACCAATTGCGCGGATCCCAATACGCGACTTCAATCACCAACTAGAGAAGGTTGTTGGCTGCATAGTTCTTGAGTTCATCCACATGATGAAGATCAAGAAGATGCTTGGTTACAAAACCCTACGGTGCACAAACACAGCAACTTCTTCAGAAGAGATGAACTAGGGCAAAACTTTGTCTCCGGTCACAATTTGCTTGAACAAACTTTGCTTAAAATTTGTGCAACTTGTGAATACTTTGATGGCCCTTGAAATAATCATTTTATATGTCTAGAATTAGGAGAAAAGAAGGCCTACAGACATATTCATGGATTCCAAGAAAACATATCAGAATTTTTGATTCTTCTTAAATCTTAACAGATAGGAGGTGTCGAGCAACTGTCGAGTAGGTGTCGAGCACACGGGCTGAACAGCTTCTTATACTTCGACACGTGCTAGCTATCGAGTTTTAATGAACCTGCACTTCTCAGCTTGTTTCTTGGACAGACTTAATGACTTCAACACTTGATCTTGAAACATAGTTTCTTGAAGTATTAAAAACACTTAAATCTACCAAATTACAAGAAAAGTGTGTTTTGTCAAAGGATTAGCCAATTATATAAAATAGTGACATATGTTCTTAACAAGTGAATCACATATATCCTAACACTTTGCTTGCAATTCTAATATGCAGATCTGATGCAGTTTATTTTTGGAAGCTTCCAGATCTGATGCACCAAAATTCCAGCTGAAAACACCACTTTCCTAGTTATATTAGGACTTTGTTTTATTTTTAATATTTTTCCTTAATTAGTTAGATTTGGATATTATTATTGAGAATATTTTTAGGAGATTTTGTAGGCTTGGGAAAGGGGGAATTAACATGTAAAAGGGGGAGGAGAAATCAGAATTAGACACACGTCTCTCTCTCCCCTCTTCTTTGATTTTCTCCTTTGAGTTTTCATCATGGCCTTGCCTGGCTAAAACTTTTATACTTGGTTGAAGGAAACTGAAGCCTCGGAATCAATAAAACTATGAGATCTAATTTGTTTTTATTGTTCAATTTATGCTTTGAATATGGGATGTTCTTCTGTGCCTATTTTCATGATTGTCTCATTTAATTACTAGGAGGCCTACTAGTTTCAATTTACTGCTAGGTTAGATATCAAATCCATAATTGTTTGATCTCTCTAACTTGTGAAGCAACCAAGATTTAATGATTTGCTGCATTAGAAATTATTAGATCTTAGGAAGAACGCTCGACTAAATTAAATACAATTGCTTGTGCTTGTGTTGTTTAGTTTCATTGATCTCTCTAATTCTTAAGGTTGCTACTAGATTAAACCTTTAGCGCTTGGCTTGGGTTGTTTAGTAGTTAGGGTTTATTAGATCGCTTGTTTTCTAATTAACTTCGACTAAGGAGAGATAGGAAAATAGTTCCAACGGTGAATATTCAAAGTGTGAATTGATATATACTTGCATCGATGATCAATTGTAAAATTCCGATGGTGGATGTTGACTTAAACCAAGGTTTGTTCGTTTGATTGATTTCGATACTTTAATTTGAACTGTTCCTTAGTTGTTTTTTTTTCTTAAAATTGTTTTCATTATACTCAAACCCCCCCCCCCCTCCTTGTTCACGTAGCATAAAACTAGACTAGATACTCTCTGTGGGAATGATCCTTACTCGCACTACTACATATATTTTTAGGAGTATAGGTTCTATTTTTGGTTGCCTGCGACAGCACATCACCTGGTCTTCTTTGAAATCTAATACTTGGAGGCAATTTACTTCTAGGAATACCACACTTTTGATGGTCTTCAGCTTATCCGAGTATGGCTAGAATTTGGAATGCTTTTCATTAGAATTAGCGTGCACACATGAGCTAAAAGAGGAAGGAGGCTAAGCAAAGGCCTTGTAAGGAATTATACTCATTTTCATTTATGACCTACTTTATAAGGAAATTGTTTTCCATTTACCAATTCAAAAAATTAGGTTCCATTATATTTTAAGCGAGAGAATTGAACACCATGCCATCATCAACTGGTCATGGTAGCCGTTGTGTACAAGAATGTCATTATTTTTATACCAATAAACATGGAAGATTCGTTTTGCTTTCCATTGGTCTGCTTCTAATTTTTTTAGGTATCAGGACTGGGAGAATATATATATATATATATATATATATATAATATAATATAAGTTAAATACTTGAGAATGCCTTTCCTATTAAGCCATGTGCTGTGAGCCCTATTTGAAGAATATTTCTGGTACCTATATCCAAATAGTTCAAAAGGTGGGTCTTATCATGCCCTCTGCCTTACCATGAAGATCTCCGCTTGGAACTATCAAGGTACTGACAGAACTCCAACAATGAGAGTATTAAGGGCTTTAGTGTGAAAAGAAGTTCTTGGTGTAGTGCTACTCCCTTAAACTAATGCTCTGTTTGTTTCTATAGAAAACCTTGTATGAATATTAGTTTTTTGTATTTTTTAGTGTTTAGTAACATTAGAAAACATGAGCCAAATGAAAACTATTTTTTATCAACATAAAAAGTATGGTTTATTTATCAGAGATTGTTTTACACTAATTTTTTTTTTGAAAACAACACTATCTCACGGCAAGTTAAATAAGGAAAGTTCAAAGATTGTTTTCCAACTCCTATAAGATTGATACCAAAAATAGAAAAGTGAGATAGTTTTATAATTAAAAAAAAATTGAAAATTCATTTTTTAGAAAATATTAACCTCAAAATAGTGCCCAAAAAAAAAAAAAAAATCCCTCTCTCAAAATTGGGGAATCAAAAGGAAAGTCTTAGTTTTGGTGGTATCTTTTGTGTGGATATGATTGGGAATGTTGGTGGTTTATCTCTGTTTTGGAAGAAGGGAATAGATTTTTTTTTTTTTTTTTTTAAATACTCAATAGCTTGCCTTGTGTATTCTGAGCCAGCTTCAAAGGTGTGGATGCTACTACTTGTGTATGGCCCTTCATAGATTGCCAACAGGGATGGCTTTGGGGAACTAATTTAAGAGATTATTACCTCCTTTTCTAGGCCATAGCTTATGGTGTGACTTTAGCATCATAAGCTTTAGTGAAGATAAAAGAGGGACAGCTCTTTTAGAGCATTTCAAAATTTTGCTTCTAATTCCGGCTCCATTGACCTAGGCTTCAAACTTCCTAAGTCCACATGGTCCAATTGAAGAAGTGGAGTGGCCAACATCAAGGAGAGGTTAGAGACCAAGGGTGTTATAATCAAGATTAGTAGGAAATCTTCCTAAAACTGGAATCAGGCACTTGATAGCTCCATCTTCAGATCACAATCCAATCCTTCTTGATACTCACTTAAAGAGTGTAGCAATTTGGGTAGGCCATTCCGGTTCTAGGCTATGGCTATGTGGGCTGGAGAACCGTCTTGTGCAAAGGGAGTTGATAAGGCTTAGCAAAAACTGTTCGAAGGGTCCCACAGTTTCTCATTGGCTAGGAAAATCCACCACACTGTGATTGAACTAAAACGTTGGAATAGATCCAACTTTGGCTAGGCAAAATAAAGGATCAGAGAGCTTGAAAGTAGAATTGAGGAACTTCAAAATGGCATTCCAAGTTAGGAAATTTTGGAGAAAGAAGCAAGCCTCATCTTGGAAGTGGAAGAGTGGCAAGCTAGAGAAGAGCTCAAGTGAAAGAAAAAATATCGAGAAATATGTTGAAAGCCACTTCTAGGAGCTTTTTGAGTCCTCTAATTAATGCTTTCCAAGTAAGTTGGAGAAGCTCTCATTTCACCATGTATCTCGCAAGAAGAGAATGAAGAGTTGTTTGAATTCCTTCAGCAGAAGAGATTGAGAATGTAGTTATTGATATAAATCCATCAAAAGCCCTGGGCCCTGATGGAATGACAAGGATCTTCTTCAAGAAATTAATATTGATAGATTGTGGTATCACATGTGATAGAGGCAGTTAGAAGCTTCTTCAGAGATGGGTGGTTGCTTAGAGAACTCGATCAAAATTTTATTACTTTAATATTCCAAAGACACAAGGGGCATGTAAGTTTGGTCAGTTCAGGCCTACCAATTTATGTTACTTCTGCTATAAGGTGATTTCAAGAATTTTAGTATAGAGATTCAAACCATTGTTGAACAAGATGATAGATTCAGCCAGGTTGCCTTCATTCTAAATAGAAACATCGCTGAGAATGTGTTGTTAGCTAAAGAAGTGGTGCACACTTCTGCAAACTCGAGAAAAAAAAAAGTAGAAGAGGGTCGTTCCCAGCACAGGTGCTCGGGAATTTCTGTTTCAATCACCACCAAGCTAGTTTATCATCGTGTATCTACCGGCAAGTTCACTCTTCTACTGAATGGGGGAATATGTCCAACCTTTATTTCGTTCAGTGATTTAAGGTAGGTAGATCATATATCTCCCTACCTCTTAATCGCTGGAAGTTATATTTTCTCTAGGCTGATCAATAGAGAAAACAATATTAGCTCCACCAGTGGAATTTTTTTTTTTTTTTTCATTTAACATCAGATTGTTAAGAATTTCATTAGTTGCCCAGTTTCAAAACAAAGTGAAAAAATAGCATCTCGAGTTTCTAAAACTTGAGTTCTAGGCAGAAATCGAGTTTCTAATACTCAAGATCCTGAGCTATAAGCATTTGACATGGACTGTTTTCCACGTGGAGCCACGTTGAAATTGAGTTTCTAAAACTCGATTTGTGATAATATTTCACCACTTCTACGTCCAAACCAGAACACTCTCGCACCCAAACATACAAATCCCAACCTGAGACAAGCGCAGACATCACCATTGGCAAGCCCATCGGCGGAGACTTTAGAACACTCTCACACCCAAACATACAAACCCATCGGCAGAGACAAGTGCAGACATCAAAAAACCCATCGGCAAACCCATCGACAGAGACAAGCACATCTCATCGACGGAAGAAAACTCCCGTCTCCTCTCATTGGCAACCTCACTCGAGTTTCACTTCATCATCCTCACGATCTTCTGAGTTCTTCATGCAGATCAGACCCAAATCGTCCAATCGCCCACTCAGATCTGTTCTTCGTCGTCAGATCGTTCCTCAGTTCTTCGTCGTCAAATCGTTCCTTTCTTCGTCGTCAGATCATTGGTTCTTCGTCGTCAAATCATTGGTTCTTCTTCAGGTCTGTTCTTCGTCGTCAGATCGTTGGTTCTTTCTTCAATTCTATTGTTGTTGAAGTACCAAAATCGAGTCTCAGAGATTCGGTTTTGCTTTTTAGAACTCAAGTCTTAAAAACTCGAGATCTATGTGGCATTTTTTGTCCAACTCATCCAGCACAAGACTCGCAAAGCGAGTCTTTGAGACTCTGTTTTAATATGGATCTCAAGTTTCTAAAACTCTAGATGCTAGTTTCCTTATACATTTCAAACGTGTGTTAACTTACTACATTGTAGACCCTTACACAGCTAATCTGCAAAAATCCCCTCCACCAATGGACTTAAGTTATCACAATCAGCACCAGAAATTTCTAAACTATTGGATGATGTGCTATTGTTAGTAGTCAGGGATGGACCCAGGATTTTAAGCTAGCGGAGGGCCAAAAAAAAAAAAAAAAAAAAAAAAAAAAAAAAAAAAAACTCCAAATAGTAGTCTAAAGGTTAGAGCAATTATGGAGTGTCTCAATAAATAATGTGAATGGTCAGGCCGAAGTATAAATTTAGAGAAATTTGGTTTATGTGATTCTCAGGTCAAGGGGTACATGCTTAATTCCTGAATCAAATCTGTAATCAAAGAGGTTTGAAAAAAATTTCTCAAGGAACGAAATATCTTGGGGTTCCTTTGTTTTTATCAAAGAATAGGAAGAAATATCTCAATTATTTGAAAGAATACTTGGAATGCAAAATTAGTAGTTGGAAGAGCTAAAGCTTGTCATGTATGGGGAGAACTAGTCTTATACGGATGCTATGGTGCGGAAATTTTGGTGGAACCCAGCTAAAGAAACCAATCATTGTTACATACTTATGGCCTGGGAATCACTCTGTCAATTGAAAAAAGATGACAGCTTGGGAGGATTGTCTAAAGCTCTGCAGCTGCCTACCCGTGGAAAGAAGCAGTGTTTCTAGTAGGGAGAAAGGGTTGAGTGACCATTCTGATTTTAGGGAACCTAAGCGTGGAAAGGTTGGAGATGGAGATGTTGTTGGAACTATTTTATCGGCGGGGTGGAGAGCCACCCTTGCCGAGAGCAATGAGGATCTTAAGTTGGATCTGCCAAGGGCTTGGGAACCCTTGGACAGGTCGTAGCCTTCGCAAATTAGTGAGGGAACAAGCTCCCATGGTGTGTTTTCTTATGGAGACACGGTTGGATACAGAGGGTTTTAATAATCTTTACGGTGACTTGCCTTTTCAGAATAAAATAATTGTTAAGCATCCAGATGCTAGTGGTGGATTAGCTTTTTTTATGGAAGAATGATATTAGGTTAGAGGTGATTAATTATACTGCAAACCATGTGTTAGCTAAGGTAACTGAGGAAGATGGTTTTACTTGGTTCATGATAGGTTTTTATGGTTGGCCAGAGACACAACAAAAACATAAGTCTTGGCAACTGTTGGAATATTTGAAATCTTTTGTGGAGGGTCCATGGTTATGCTTTGGAGACTTCAATGCTATACTCCATTCTTCAGAAAAACAAAGCATAAGGCAGCCACATAACTCCCAAATTAATGAGTTTCGGGAGGCCTTGGAAAGTTGTCAATTAGAAGACCTTGGTTATAAAGGATATCCTTTTACTTGGACTAACAAGAGACTGGGTTATGCAAATACCAAATTAAGACTTGATAGAGCTATGGCAACAAAGGGGTGGATTGAGAAGTTTCAGGTCAGTAATGTAGTGCACCTTCTTCCTCATGTTTTTGATCATCTTCCTATTGCTATCCAGGTTCAAAAATTCAGATAGAGACATCGTAGAGCTGATCGGGGTTTTAAGTTTGAAGAATATTGGTTGTTGTGGGATGACTGTGAGACTCGGGTTCAGCAAGCATGGAGTTTGGCAGGAAGTAGGGCTTCGGGTTTGGCAGCTGTGCATGGAAAAATTAGGGCATGTGGTGATGAATTAAAGGCATGGGGAGACACAAGGACTAGACCTGAGGAGGAAGAAATTAAATCCCTTCAGAATCGGCTTGATAGAATTAATAAAGCTGTCACTACTGATGAAAGTAAGGTGGAATATTTAGCAATTAGTAAACAGTTGGATGATCTCTTGTTGAAATAGGAGATTTATTGGGCACAGAGATCTAGGGTTGCATGGTTGAAACATAGGGATCGAAATACTAAAATTTTCCACTCAAAAGCCTCACAACGGTGACGACGGAATCATATAAAGGGCATCATGAACTCACAAGAGCAGTGGGTGGAGGAGGTGGAGGACATAGCCAGAGTTGCAGTTGATTATTTTGATAATCTTTTTTCTGCAGGATCATGTCATCAAATGGAGGACTGTTTAAGTACAGTTTCGGCTAGAGTGACTACAGACATGTAGGAGATGCTTTCTGGGGATTTTACTGCCGATGAAATCAAGGAAGCTGTATTTTAGATGGGACCACCAAAGGCACCTAGCCCTGATGGTATGAATGCCTTATTTTATCAAAAATTCTGGCATATTGTAGGTAATGATGTAGTGAATGCTGTGTTAGATTTTTTGAATAATGGAGTTATGTTACCAGATTTAAATCATACCAATATTGTGCTTATCCCTAAAGTGAAGAATCCTAAGAAAATGTCTGAATTTAGACCTATTAGCCTCTGTAATGTCATTTATAAGGTTATCTCTAAAGTCCTTGCTAATAGACTGAAACAAGTGCTTCCTGATATTATTTCTCCCACCTAGAGTGCTTTTGTGCCAGGTAGACTTATTACAGATAATGTTATTGTGGCATATGAGGTTTTGCATTCCATGCATGCTTTGAAGCTGGATGTCAGCAAAGCATATGATCGAGTGGAATGGCTATACTTACAGGGAATTATGCAAAAGTTGGGTTTTCCAGAAAAATGAATTGAGAGAGTGATGACCTGTGTTACCACCACATCATTCTCTATTCTACTTAATGGAAAGCCTTATGGGAATGTGACTCCGTCTAGGGGAATCCGCTAAGGAGACCCTCTTTCATCGTACTTATTTCTATTATGTGCAAAGGGATTTACATCTTTGTTAGCAAAAGCAGAATCTGATGGCAAAATTCATGGCACTTCTATTTGCAGAGGGGCACCGAAAGTTTCTAACTTATTGTTTACAGATGATTCCCTTTTATTCTGCAGGGCAACTCAAAATGAAATGGAGGTTGTTTCTGAGATGCTTCAGACTTATGCTAATGCGTCAAGCTAGTGCATAAAGTTGGAGAAGTCCTCGGTCTTTTTTAGCAGCAATACTTCGGCCAGTCTGAAGCAAGGCATTTTGAGGACTTTGGAAGTGCAGGAAGTAAACCAATTTGAGTCCTATTTAGGGCTGCCTACCTTAGTAGGGAGAACAAAGTATCATACGTTCTCATACTTGAAGGATAGGATATGGAAAAAGTTGTGGGGGTGGAAGGGGAAGATGTTGTCTAAGGCTGGTAAGGAAATTTTGATTAAAGCAGTTGCTTAGTCCATTCTTACTTACACTATGAGTGTTTTCCAACTCCCTTTGAAACTTTGTGATGAGCTGGATGCAATGTGTGCTAAGTTTTGGTGGGGACAGGTGGGGAATGAAAGGAAAATTCATTGGAAGAGGTGGAAAAAATTGACGCTATCAAAGAGGGAGGGAGGAATGGGATTTAGGGATCTAAGGGCCTTTAATTTAGCAATGCTAGCTAAACAAGGGTGGAGGTTGCTGCATGATAATAATTCTTTGGTGTTCCAATGCCTCAAAGCTAGATATTTTCCAAGAACTTCTCTCTTTGCTACTAAGGAATCACCAAATTGCTCTTTTGTTTGGAAAAGTATTATGGCTGCTTTTCCTATTTTGAAGTTTGGATGTTGCTGGAGAGTTGGGAATGGCCATTCAATTCAGATTCTAGGGGATAAATGGATACCAAATTATCCAACAAATGCACCTCAAAATCTAGTGGAAGATGAAGTTTGTGAGGCGACTGTTGCTGAACTAATTGACCAAGACTTGCATGCATGGAGGGCTGATTTTATCATGGATATGTTTGAAAAGAAGATGCAGAAGCTATTTGTAGAATATAGCTCAGCCGAAGACATGTGGAGGACTATTTGATCTGGATGCACCAAAAGAAGGGGATTTTTACTATTAAATCCGCTTACAAGGTGGCTAGGAAAGTGTTGAGCAAAGGAAGGGTAGCTGAAAGTTCTCGAGGTTGTGCTGGAAAGGAGGTTTGGCCTACAATTTGGAAGCTTAGAATTCCCAACAAAATAAAGGTGTTTGGGTGGAGAGCTTGTAATAAAATCTTACCAACAAAGTTGAATCTCTGTAAGAGAAAGATTATTGCAGATGCGATGTGCCCAATTTGCTTGAGATTTCCGGAATCAGTTGTCCATGCACTTTAGGAATGTGGTGCGGCTAGAGATGTATGGGCGGGTAGCTTAAAAATTCTGTAGAAAGGTGGGTTAGGTATGGTGGATATGCTTCAATTAATGGAATACTTAATGGAGCGGGTAGAGTCTCATGATATGGCGGTTGTGCTAGTTTAAGCATGGTTGATTTGGAATCAAAGAAATCAGGTTGTGCATGGGGGTAAGTTTCATGATCCAGGCTGGTTGAATAATCAGGCAACAGAGTTTCTTGAGGAGTTTCAGACTGCTTATGTACTAATGGGACCATCATGGGCAAGCTTCTCGGGACACCTGGCAACCCCCTCCTCCTTCGATCTTCAAGCTTAACTTTGATGCAGCTCTGTTTTCGGCTCTTAACAGTTCAAGTATTGGTGCAGTTATTCGGAATGAAAAAGGTGAGGTTATGGCAGCCATGGCAGCTAAGGGTCCTGAGATATCTTCTAGTGAGGAGGCTGAGTTTCTTGCATGTCGGAAAGCTATTGAATTTGCCGTTGATGCTGGCTTTTCTGAACTTGTCATTGAAGGGGATAATTCTTCTGTCATGAAAGTTGTTTCGGCTTCGCAAGATGATTTTTCTTTGCTTGGGAATGTTGTTGGGGATATTCATCATTTGGTTAGGAACTTGCAATGGGTTAGGATTGAATGTACTAGGTGTGGGGGGAATAGAGTTGCTCATGAGTTAGCTCAATTTGCTAGAAAATTTGTCAAGATTTGTATTGGATGGAAGATGTTCCTCCAATAGTTAGGGAAGTTTTGTATCAGGATGCTGATTTTTCTAATTAATTAAATGATATGTTTCCGTTTAAAAAAAAAATAAAAAAAGAACCAACTGCTGATTAGCAAAGAAATGGGGGACTCTTTGAGTTAAGAGTCCATGAATAAATCTAACGTTGGTAACTCCCCCTAGTGTACCACATGCCCTCACAAAAAAGAACCCAATACGAGTATTGCCAAATTTGTTGAAAAAACTTGAAACAAAAATTATCTTAATCTTAAGATTAAAAAACAGTAAAAGAAACAAAAAATGGCGGGGTGCGGACTTTGTTAGAGTCTTGTTTAAAATAAATAAATAAAAGTTGAAGATTGATCATTAGTATAATGATTACTAATTATGCAAGGAACACAACTTTTGGCATAACTTTGTGTCACAACTCCCACATAACGAGTTGTGATTAGTAAAAATATGTTAGTGGGTCATATGGAGACACACCCTTACTAATCATGTAATGAGTTGTAACACAAAATTATGTCCCTAGCATAATTCATTGATTAGTCCACATGACATCCCCTTGAAAAATAAAAACTAAAAAGTTGTCCATGCTTCATTCAAATTAATTTGCATCAATTGCCATTTCCTTGAATCTCTTTTCCTGGTGGTAAATAATACTTGATACTGTCTCACGTTAAGTTTTTTTTTTTTTTTTTTTTTTTTTTTTAATTAAATTTAAAAAATAAAAAATGATGTCATTTAAAATCAACGGCCAGAAAAAAGAGAAAGTATCTATGTTTCGATAATGCCAACTTAGTATCTATTTTGATATTTCCTATCCAATAAATGAGTGACACCTGTTTCAAAAAAATTACATCAAACTATTCCAATAAATGATTAATTTATCTTCCCAATGGTATAGAAGATTGTGAATAATTTATTGGAGTAGTCGGATATAATTTTTTGAAACAAGTGTTACTCACACTCATTTATTGAATAGAAAATATTAAAACAGATATTAAATTGATATTATCGAAACATGGTATATTTCCTCTCGGAGAAAGTGATCAAAAAAAATATAGACACGATCAAACGGCTGTCACTCTCAAATAAAAAACGACGTAACACCGATTCACCATAATATTAATATCACCCGGGAAACCCTGAAACCAAACATCCTCCCCTACCCTCCCCGCGCACAAAAAACACAACACACGGCGCATTTTAGAACGAACCCGTTGTTGTTTTAATTGAAAAAGACGAAAGTGCCCCTCTTATATAAGCCGAACGTTAAAACCGCCTCTGCCTCTCTCTATCTCTATCTCTCTTTCTCTTTCTTTCTCTCTCTCTCTCCTCACACAGACACTTGTATTCTAATTCTATATAAACTTTGCGTTCCACTTCCCCGGCGATAAAAATATATGTAAAACAAAGAAGATCAAACTTTCCCTAGAAAATTTTCAAAATCTTTTCGGTAGCCAAACACTGGAGAGAAAGGATTTGAAAAAAGCGAGCTGGTTTTGAAGTTTGAATGGTCTTTCTTCGATAGATGGTTGTAGTGGAAGAGAACAAGGGTACGAGTACGAGCATGGCGATGGGACCGGAGAGATCGAAGGCTTTGCACAATTTCACTCTGCCGTGTTTGAAGTGGGGGAACCAGAGGTATTTGAGGTGCATGAAGCCAGGTCCGGATGGCGGCGGTGAAGTTCCGCCGGAGGCGATGATGGATCGGCGATCTCCGGCCACGATAGCGGAGAGCTCTTCTACGGGGACTCGGCGAAAGGAATCGGAGAGGACAAGGAAGAAGGATTGGAAATCGGGAATCGAAAACGAAGGGATCGATGCGGTCAGAGAGAAGCTGTTGTTTGATCTGAAAACCGCGACGGATAAGATGAAAGACGCGATTTTTCGGAAAGAAGAAGAAGAAGAAGAAGATGAAGAAGAAGAAGAAGACGAAGAAGAAGAGGAGGAAATCCAAGAGGAAGATGACGAAGCGGAAATTGGAAAGAAATTGGCTCCGCCGTCGTCGGCGGTGGAAGCGAGGCCGTGGAATCTGAGAACGAGGAGAGCGGCGTGTAAGGCTCCGATTGGACCGAAGGGATTGAGAATCGAAGAGGGGAAGGTGAATTACTCGCCGTTGAGGAGTGAGAATAACAATAATGGCGGCGTTAGTGTAAAGTCGCCGAGGCTAAAAAAAGAGAAAGAAAAGCAGAGGACAAAGTTGATTGTGCCGTTGGGGAAGAAAGAGGTCGAAGAAGATTTCATGGAGATGATTGGCCAAAGGCCAGCAAGAAGGCCCAAGAAACGGCCCAGAATTGTTCAGAAGCAAATCGATGTAAGTATTTACCATTACCAATACCAATTTATTATTCTACTCTGTTGTTTTTGTTGGAATTGGAATTCAATTTCATTTGGGTTTCGTTTTTCTGTGTGGCAGACGCTATTTCCGGGGATGTGGTTGATGGACATTACAGTTGATTCCTACAAGGTTCCTGAGTCTGCTGACAATGGCAAGGTAAGGTCTTTGTTTGGTTGCTGAGAAAAACAAATGTGGGAAATTTTATGCAAGTCAAAAGTTTTTGTTTTTTCCTGGATTCTGATTATTGGGTTTGTTTTTAAATGCAGAGATAGTAATGGGATTGCCAAGTTTCAAACTTTTCAAGGCTTCTTCTGTTTGCTGACTACTGTAACTTTGTGACCCTGACTAGTGGTATACCACACTATCTTTGTGAATTGGGAACATGGTAATATCCACAACAAAAAGTGTTGAATTCCCAGTAACTTGTGGTGCAAATGTAATGCATGTCCAGTTGCTTTTTTTTTTTTTTAATTCTAATTTTTGTTTTTTAATTATGATTCGTTTTTCTTTCTACTTAAGTCAGAATAATAATCTTGTGTAAAGGAAACAGCGGTGGATGGAAAGATGTTATTAGATAAAAGAGAGATTTTTTTTCTTTGTTTTATGAGTTTGATTTTCTTAGCACACTTCATTTCGCTGCATTGATGTCAGTCAATCCAATTTTATCTTGACAAAGCATCAATTTTGTATTGCAAGCTCAGCTACTTGTGACAGTTTTTAAAATTTTCTGCTGTTTATTCTATTTTATCTTTTAAATTTTCAAAATCTGTATGAGTTTGAAAAACTTCAGATACTTAGTTGAGTAACTTGAGAGGAGTAAATGTTGTAATCACACTCACCTAGCAAAAAAAAATTTGTAATCATACTCTGGTAATTCTTTGTAGATAAAGGAAAATTCTTGAGGCTCACTTCTTTGTGTGACTACTTGACTAGTCCTAGTTCTTTATATCTTCTAGTTGGTGCAGCGTTGGATTTAGTGACCAAACTCTTGACTTTATTTACATGGAAACTAATAGGAGGTCATTGCTGTTGAGCTTTGCTTGCTTACAAAATTCTGACCCTGCACAGCTATCAGAAGTGAAATTCATGCTTAACAGACGTTTTAGGCTTGAATTTTAGAGTTGTCACATATGTGCAATTGCTTAATCTCCTTCACCCTGCCTCAACAATCAATTTTCCCCCCCACAAGATTGTGCATCAACTTCTTGTGTTTATCGCTTGTTGGTATTTAATGTATGAGATCCTGTCTGGTCAATGTAGTAGAAGTGGTGATTTCATGGAAGATGTTTAAATTCTTTTTGCTTGGTTTTTGCATCTGTGATATCGGTTCAGGATACTGCTCACTTTAAAAAGTTCTTTACCTTATATTCCATGATTCTTATATATGTTACTGAGATAACTAAGTAGTTGATCGGTTACTTATTGAATTTGATTAGAGATATTCTTTATGCAGAACTGATCAACCAAAGGATCTCTTGTGTGGTGACAATTTGTGTGTCCTAAATCTTTGTACATAAAAGCATCCCTAATGATTCATTCCAGTCCTTTCACACATTTCATTTAGTAGTCAAAAACCTTCTCTCTCTCTCTCTCTCTCTCTCTCTCTCCTGTTTTTTGGTTCACTAACAGAAACCTTCTTCTTAAGTACTTCAGTTTCCCCAAGTGGATAATCGCTGTGCTTTAGGTGGGAAAGCCTTCTACTTTGACACGGGAGATTAAGTCCTCTCTTTCTCTCTCCCTAAGGTAGAGTTCTTTTGGCCTGGCAACTAATTTTTATATGCCTTTCCTAAGCATTATCAGGGAACTAGGGAGTGCAATGTAATTCACATGAGACCACATGGTCATTTAATTCCTTCATTCTTCTTCAAATACAAACTGGGAATCTCATCGTAGGCAGGGGTTGAAGTTAATTCCCATGCTTTGCTTTTATCCCTTGTGTCATGACATCCAAAATATCAAATGCTACATTATTGTATTTAGTCGGTGTTGTTATACAATCTATGTAACGTAGATCGTAGAGTTTCTTCTTATTTTTTCCCCTTCTCAAATCAATAGATTTTAGAGTTTTAGGATATGCTTTTTATCTCTCACTCTCTTTAAATCATAAGTATCTCACGCTTCTTTCGTTTTTCTTTCTTATGATGTATAATTTCCTGCTGGAAAAAATAAAAAATAAAAAATTTGATGTGAAAGAATTGAGATGAAATTTCAGGCTAGGAAATACGGGCACCTCATTTGAGGTGTTGAACTAGCTGTGTCAATGTTATAATATTTCAAAAATTGGTTGTATTACCGTGTTGTATAATTTTTCAGGTGATACATGGATTTTGATATGTTGTACTTGTTACTTGTTAGTAAAACCTAGAAATTGGAGGGTAAGTAGTGACCTCGTTTTGAATTAGCAAAAACTGGGATTCTTTAATCTGTAGGGGTGTTTTTGGATGGTCCACCTGGAAAGGAAATCCTAACATTCCTTTGGCGCATTGATTTGGGGCAACTGTACTAACCCATAAGGCTGCTGATTGACTCACTCAGTTGACTCTATTAAAGTTTGAACACGCCTTCATATTATAATGACTAATTCTTGGGCACCGAGTGAAGCGAGTTCAGATCCAACCCAAAAACTTGTCCGTGGCCGTGGACTAAATCAATTCAGGGCCTGCTTGCGATCTTTTGGGCTTCAAAAAACGAGAAACAATTTTATAAAAATCACACTAAGTTAAAGTTTAGCTGAGCATAGGTGTTAAACTAACTAAATTTAACCGAGTTTGAGTTTGGCTCATCAATAATAATAATCAAATACTAAAGCTCGGCTCAAGCTCGAGACAAGCCTGAAAACAATGTTTGAACTCGAACTCATGAGAAAGCCAAATAGCTTGAGCTTGAATTGGCTTAGTTTGATTAATTAGTCATACCAAGCTCGAGCTTAATATCAAGCTCAAACTTGAGATCAAGTCAAGCTTTTTAACTTTAAATCCAACAAACTGGAAATCAAAATGATTTTGCTATATCAAACAAACTACAGTGCAAAACAACTATAAAAATATATAGAAAATTTTCCAAACTTGGAAATATACCTATGATGAGTGGAAATCAAGATGATTTTGCGATATCAAACAAACTACAGTGCACAACAGCTATTAAAATATATAGAAAATTTTCCAAACATGGAAATTTACTTATGGTGAGTGAAGGTTGAGAACATCTTGGAGGTAGATAGCAAAGATGGTAGTGATGCCAAATACAATGCCATTGCTTCAGCTCTTGCACACCCACTAGAACCCTTAGAGTACATAGTGATTCGATGATCTAAGACTGGTTCACCAATAGATGAGGTTGCAAAGGGATCTAGGGCAGATTTGGTGGAATTTCTTGACCTCATGAGAGAGAAAGTTGGGTTCTCACTTCTTTGTGAAAAATTAGGGAAAGAAACTGAGAGAGAGAGAGAGAGAGAGAGAGAGAGAGAGAGAGAGAGAGGGTTGGGCTTCTCAAAGAAGCTTTGGTCTTCTCAAGGGAGCCTAGAGTTTTAGGCTGCAGAAGATAGACATTGGATAAAGACATTAAGGGTGATAGGTAAGAATCTCAGTTTTGATAGAACTGAATTGTGAAGTTAGAAAAAAAAAATGAGACTAAGAGGAGACTAAATTAAAGGACTACAAAAAGGGATGTGAAGTTCTCATCTATTTAGATAATTAGATGGGAAAGGAAACTTAGGAAAGGACTAACACACGAAAAGGGATGGAAATCGACTACAAAAGGACATGTAAGACAGTGAAGACTGTGAAGTACTCAAAGTCTAGAAAAATACTTAAATTTGTAATTATTATGATTCGTTAAGTACTAGAAGTCTAGAAAGACTTATATTTGTAATTGAATGGGAAAGACTTGCATTTAACATATTTCATAAATTTACATAGATTATGGGTGGAAAAAAAAGCCATATGTGAGGTTACTTGGATTAAAAAAGAAATATGTAAATAAGTCTAAAAGTGTTCCCTCATCAGTTTAGAGGGAGTGTTAAAAAAAATATATAGAAGAAAAAAAATGACTGGATAGTGATAAGTGTCTCATGTGGGCTATGTCATTATTAGGATATGTGTAATGTCATAATAATGGTTTATTTAGTAAACATCAAGCTTTTTATCAAGCTATAAACGAGCCTAAGCTTGACTTATTTTGTATCGAGCCTTATTGTTCACGAACAATTTCTTTTGCTTAGGCTCGACTTGTTTAGCAAACAAGCCTAAAACTAAGGCCCATGCTTGGCTTATTTATGAACAAATGTTCACAAATGAGCCTTTTATCAAGCTGAGCCCGAGTTGTTCATGAACAACTTGGTTCGTTTACAGTTGCACAACCAAGTCACTGAGGGATTGGTTTGAGTAAGTTTGGATAAAGTTTCAATCCTTCCACCTGTTAGGTGGCTACTAAAAGCACTCACATTAGTGAGTCTAGAATACAGTGAGTCTAGAATAGAAAAGGAGATAAAATATACATATTTTGTTCCAAAATATTCCCCACATTAGTGGGTATATAGATGTGTAAATATACAATCTTTCTTTAATAACGGTGCATATATCAATTGTCACTATTCATGTGTAAATGATTTTTTAATTCCTTTTTTTTTTCTCTCTCTCTTCCTAACAAACCTCTTTTTATTCCTCTTCCCCTTCGTCTTACTCTTCCCTTTTGTCTTCCTCCCAAAACAAAACCATCCCTAGCACAACCTCAACTACTGGTCAAGGCATTACCACCCAAATACAAAAATCCCAAAACTAAAATTAGCAATAACCCATCATAGAACCAACAAGAACCTAGACGAAATAAAAACCCAAAATTAACCAAATCTTATATGAAATCAAGCGAGGAGCATGGTGGCGCGGCATCAAGATCAAAGGTGGTGGTGGTGGTGGGTTGCTACAATTGGGGCTTGCTTGGGTTGTTGGTTATGGTGAGGTTGGGTTGAGTTTGAGATGCTGGTAAGAAGAAGAGCAGCGGCAACAACTGAGAGAAAGGTGAGAGTAGAGAGAGACTAAATGAAAATAATAATAATAAAAGAATAAAATTGATTGTTTAAATAAGATAGAGTGTATAATAGATAATCTGATGTAAGGGTTTTTGAGAAGTGGTTATGTAAAATAGAAAAAAATAGGTTCTTGGCTAAAACGGATAGAAAATTTTATGAAGACTAATGTGGATGATCCAAGGGTTTATAAGTAGGGTTGTAAATGAATTGGGTTGTTTGTGAACAGCTCGGACTCAGATCTCGAAAAAAAAAAAAAAAAAAAAACTTTTAAATGAATATGAGACACCTAAGGCATACATCATCTATCATCATAGTTCACAGGGAGTTTCAACTTCTTTGACTCAAGACTTTAATATATTAATATAATTTTCATGTATTCTGAATCTCTTCTTTTTAAATTAGTGTTGTGTTTAAGGTGATTTACTTGAGTTCTTAACCCTTAAATTCCATACTTATGGTTTTAGACATTTGAAGTTTTGTAATATGGTTGCTTGCTATAAAAACTGAAAAGGATAAAAAAATTATTAAAATTGACTATTTCATGCCAAAAGAAACCATTTTGTTTGGTTAGAAGAGTGAAAAAGTGGGAGGATAGAAAATTGGGATGGGATAGAAAAGTGGAAGAATAGAAGAGATTTAGTTTTCTCCCATTTGCGTTTGGTTGGGAGGATGAAAAAGTGGAGAAATGGAAAACTTATTTTTTTTGGTTAAGAAGAAAAATGAGAAGATGGAAAATAAAGTTGGTATAAATTTACAATTATGTCTCCATTAAATAAAACAAAAAAATAACAATTTTTTTAGCAAAAAACTTGTGTATGTGCAAGTGGATGAAAAAAAAAAAAAAGAAAAAGAAAAAAGCAACTGAACGTGAATGAAACCCACCTGCAAGTGCACATGGGCATTTCCATCAACCCAATATACCCAGTATAGCTTCTCCCCCCCCCCCCCCACCACAAAGCTTTTTTCCCCATTTTGGAGTGAAAACTTTTTGGTGGGCCAAGAGAGAAAACACCTAGGCCCACCACATTTTTTTCCTCTCCCCTTCCCAACCAAACCCCCCACTAAAAATCATTTCTCCACTTTTCTCTATCAATTTTCCATCCCTAAAATCCCTCCAAAACAAACATACAAATTTCAATCGTGTTGAGCACAAATGTGTGTATGTCATTATAAGGTCAGGTAAATTAATAATTACATGCCTAACTACATCAAATGGTGAAACCTTACCCCTTATTACCCTAGTTAGGTTGGACTAAGCGGTGAGTCAAATGCTTATCTCCCTATCCTATGCTTTCTATACTTATTATAGAGTTTGAGTGGTTTCTATATGAAATGAAGCCGTTGTCAATGTGAGGGTCGTTCATGTTAACCATCATGGTAACTGAATAAAAATTCGTTGGCCAATTTTGAATGTAACAATAACTTAAAAGATAATAGTCTTTCTCTATATAAATTAGCATTCAGTAAATCCATGGTAAATCAGTTGCATGTATTTACCTTTATTTATTTATTTAAGTTGATGTGGTTTTTACTTTATTTATTTTTAATAATTCAATAGTTATAACTTATAATGGAAGTATGGAACTGTTGATGTCTTATTAGTGTTTTTAGGATTGGATTGTAAATGATTTATTAGTAATAATGTAATAAAATCCATTTAGGTATAATCTATTATTAAGAGTGAAAACAAGCTACTAGTGCGTAATTTTAGGTGTCTAATACCTTTCTACCACTACACAACATTGGTGCGATGATTACTCCATAAGTATAAGTGTTTGTGGAGTGTAGGGAGTAAGGGTTGGAGTTCAAGTCTCCAGGAGGAAACTTCACACACATATACACAGAATACACTTAGATTAAGTTAAAGTAGAATTCTATCTTATAAAAAAAATAAAAAAAAAATTGTCTAACACCTTTAAAAAAACTTATATTAAATTTGAACTTAGTCTAGGCACCGCCACCCTAGTTCCATAGCAAAGATTTCAGCGATTCTCTCATGGGCTATCGATATTACTAGCTTGTCTCCTACTTATACAATTCACTACCGCTTCTCCCAAAAAAAAAATCACTACCGCTTCGAATGACAAATGCGACTCCACCCTTCTCTTTTGGTTTTGCATTTGAAGATCCGGACCCAATCTTTTGTTACTGTTTCACCTTTTCTTCGAGGCACGTGTCTTGTATTTGCTTCTCCTTGTCTTACTTAGT
Organism: Quercus lobata; assembly: GCF_001633185.2. Classification (NCBI taxonomy): domain Eukaryota; kingdom Viridiplantae; phylum Streptophyta; class Magnoliopsida; order Fagales; family Fagaceae; genus Quercus; species Quercus lobata. The sequence continues at coordinate 40,753,426 of NC_044904.1, forward strand.
CTTAGTGGTGGTAGTATCAGTCAACATTTTTTTGAATATTATCAATTGTGTGATCTCTTGTGTCGCTTCGACGGTACAAAAGGTTGTGGGTGAGGCTGAGTTACCACCAAAACTTCGGAGTATGTTTAAAGGAGGTTTTGGGTAGTATGTGGATTGGTTCCGTTTAACACATTTTGTGACTTAAGGAAACAATTTAAAGCATTTAAATTTAGACATTTTATGAAGAGTTATTAGTTTCTTTCAATATTCCAATAGAATCATTGAATTTTATTTTATTTATTTTTTTGGTAAAATGCCACCAATTCGATATTTGGTTTCTCAACAACTTTAGCCTCAATCGAATTGGTTTCTTCATAGTAATGCCACTATGAGAGACCAAAATCATTAAATATTAACTATGTTATTGGCATGTTAAATATCTTTCATGCAAAATATGACTACATTTCTATGAAGATTTCCTAGCAAGAAGGGTAACAACTGCATGCTATAGTTCGCGTAGTACTTGCCGGGTATCTTCTTGATGAAAAATTCTTAGGTAATCTTTGAATATAGTAAAATGTTGTTTCATTCTCTCATATTCATGATGGACCCTACTATGAATATAATGAGTAGACCCTATTATAAATGTGAGAGAAGGGAGCATCAATCACTATGTTTCGGAAGTATCTAAAAATAACTCATTGTCAAATATAAAGGAATCCATTCCTTAGAACTTTTCCTTTAACCTTTTCATTTTGGAATTAAGATACCAACTAACGCAAGTGAAAAGTCGTAAGAAGCAAAATATATTTACTTTTGAAAGAGAAAAAGATAAAAGTTTGAATCTTTATTAATTGAATAAGACCAATTTAAAAGCTCCATAAACTTGACTAACAATAAAATATATTCTAAACGGATCCTAATTGATACCTTACCCTACAAAGACCCTAATTTGACTTTAAAAAACATTAAACACACCTAATAACCATGAATCTAAAACTCTAAAAATTACATAAAAATCTCAAAATAAATAAATAAATAAAATATTATACTTCATATTTTGTCCTACATCATTAACTTAGCATTGGGAGTAGAGGAAGACTTACTTTGACACATTGGTTTACTTAAGTCACGATAAGGGAAATAGTAGGTACCTCTTTTGAGGCTCTTTAGACTTTTTCCAGTTAAGAATTTACTGAAGCGCCCCAAGAAAAGCTTGGCAAGATGGTCACCAAAAGAAGTTAAAATGTTGGTGGGAGGAATTAGGGGGACGATATGATGGATGCATAGGGCTTAGGCAAAGCAGTAGAGGAAGTAGGAGAAAGACCCATAGTCCTCTTTTCACTTGGGATATAAAACCCTACAGTAAGCTTAACCACGACCAAGCTCGAATAGGAAAATTTCAAACTACTGAGAAAAAAAGAAGAGAAAAACAACAGCTGATAATGTAAATTGAAAGATTAGATGAATAAGGGAATAACAAAAAGAAGATTCTCAAGCACAATTTCAAAAGTTAGAGGGTTTGAGAGTAAAGGGAAAGAAGTAAGGTAACCACTCAAACTCACCCTTATTCCAAGCAGAGTGGAATCCCAATCGTCGAATGTGTTATCGGGAGAACGAGCTTGATGAAGACACGTGTGTTTGAAGATGAAAAGACCACATTCCATGTCATTTTTGGTTAGCACGCATGCAACATTAAATGGGCCTTCTACGATTCCTCAGAAAAATGTTGCCAAGATTTGGAAAGGCATGAATTCCCTACGCCCAACATGACATGCTGATTGGCCTTAAAAATAGGGGGCAACTAGGGAGTATCCTAGTGACATGGCAGCTTAAACTCAGTCACACTCCTTAACTTGACATCAAGGGTAGGACTATCCAACCCACCCGCAAAACCGACCCATCTACCCCAACCGACCAAATCCAACTCAAAAACCGTCCAACCTGGCATTGTGGTGGTCGGCAATGGATTTCCAATCTCAAAAACCTATTGGTTGGCAGGTCGTTGCATGAAAACCCAATTCCAACCAACCCGACCGATTTTCCCATTTAGATCTCGCCATTCTTTGCTAGTACAAGAAAGATCTAGTAAGATTTGGTCAAATCTAATGAAATCCAGCGAGATCTCACTAGATTCAGCCAGATCTGACGAGTTTTAGCTAGATCTTTCTTCCCCAACTCCAACCGCCAATTGCTTGATACCTGACAAGACTTGAACCAATCCGCCTTCTCAGTAGACGACAAGTGCATATCTTGGGGACTTGAAGTGATTGGGTCGGTTTTAAATTGGCACAAACCTGACCATTGGACAACCCTAATTGAGGGTGTCCAAGATTGACCTATGGAAAGGCCTAGGTTGAGCTAACTTGCTAATTGGCCTAGGTGACACTTTCTAGAAGGAATCTTGTAAACCATGGGATTGCCTCTTAGAGTTACAATCAAAGTTTTAAATTATGTTTTGTTCTAATCAGAATGGCCGAATTTTTTGGTTCTAGCAAATAGACTAGTATAGGTAACCCCTCTATTTCATGCCACCTAAAATTCAAACATTTACCAGATTGTGCCAACGTTTTGAGTGTAAATTTGGTATTCTGGGCAAAAATTGTGTGTTCTGGAATGAAATGTCAAATGTCTTTCTTGGTTTTTCTTGTTCTTTTTTTCTTTTTTAAGAAACATGGTAACTTTAGTAATTTTCACCGCCTTTCCCTAATCAAATAGCCTAGCTAGGAAAAATAAAAACAAAAAGCCCTAATTTCTCTTTGTGGTTTCATTTTTTGGACAATACCTAGGCCCAAGTGGAATCAAGGAACCTGGGCCCCCAAAGAGTTTTGTACTTGTGGTTTGGTGGATTGGGCTTGGTTCACTGTAGCTATGTTGGGCTGCTTACGAACTAAGTTGTGCACAAAACATGGATCCTATAGCACATACATATTCATACATGCAAATATATATATATATATATATATATATATATGCATATATATATTGCAAAGCAAACGGCTAAGGGACATTAAAGAAATAAAGAAAAAGCAATTAAGGACGTAAAGGATCCTCAGGAAAAAAAAAGAAAAAAAAAAAAGAGAGATATTTCATTATATTGAGTTTTTAATACATTGGGTTCTTCTTTCCACAGGGATATGTCACAAGGTTCAAATAAGTTCAAAAGTCACAGACTTAGATAGGTCTTTGTGGGCTTCTAAGACTTGTGAGATTTGAATCTTCTTAAATCCAAGTGTATCCTCTAGTATCTATCTCAAGATCCCTCACAGTGTTTTCCTTCTTTTCTAATTTTTTGAATTTTAGAGAAGTTTTTCAGAGGATATTTTTACTCTGATTCCTTACTGCTAAATGGTTTTTGCTTATGGCTTCACTTCCTTTTATAGTACATTCCTAGGGTTTTTGGTGTACCACTGATTCCCTCCATTTGCTACTCTAGGTACTAGAACCAATGTTGTGTCAACAACATTGGTGGCTGATCCCTTCCTTATTTTCTCACTATGTTCTCCTTTTGAGGTTTCTCCCCAAAAAGTCCCTAGCTGGTCTTCTTCTTTTGGGGGGTCCTAAGGGTTGACTTTCAATCCTCTCTTCCCAAAACTTCTAGATGCTCATTTTCATACCCACCCTTTTTGCTGCTTCACCTTTTGTCATTTTTTCTAAATGGGTATATTCTTCCTTGTCAAGCTGAAAGATTCCCAACCACCTTCCTTCATGATTCACCTTTCTGCGTTCCCCGAGGTACTAGACTTCTTTTTCTTGAAGTGTTGATTCCTAAGTCATTAGCCTTTTTTCTGAGCCATAAGGGGTTGATGGGACATGCCTATCTTCATTCCTTGTGTCCATGGGTATGCTCCCTTGAGCTGTCAAAGTCCTAGCTAATCCCCTCATGTATTTCCCGAGGATCCCGTGGCTCTAGCAATCCCAAGGTATCTTGGTTTAGTCCTTTTCTGAGCTCCCTAGAAAACTCTCCTTACAAAGGCTGGGCTGAGGTTCCTTTTTCCTTTTCCTTTCTCTTCAAGGCCCCAAAGTTTGCCTATCCAAGGGTTTGGGCTTTCTCTTACTCATTTTAAGTGGGCTTTAGTTGGCAGATTAGGCCTTACTTAGGGTCCGTTTGGATTGAGCTTATTGTTGCTGAAACTGAAAACTGAAAACTAAAAACTGAAAGTACTGTAGCAAAATAATTTTTAAATGTGTGAATAGTATCGTGGGACCCATTTTTAATATTTTTAATGCGTGAACAGTACATGAACAGTACGTGAACAGTGAACCCATGTGAGGTTACTGTTCAAGTGCAGAAAAAAAAAAAAAAAAAAAAAAAAAAAAACGTAAACGCAGAAAACGCAACTTTCCTTGCAATCCAAATGTTTACTTATTTTCGTGGGCCCTTTTAGTTTTAGATTTACGCTGTGATATTTTGGACCTCAACATTTAGCCCTCTAAACTCGTAGGTTGCTTGCAACCCACACATGATTAATTGAGATTTTCTTTTTTGGCCCCCTCCAAGACCCTTTTATAGTTGTTGTGGGGGGTTGATACCTTTATTTTTCCTTGGTATCCTTTTCCTTCTTATTCTAGGATCTTGGTCCTTCACGTTGTCCTTTAGTGCCCTAATCTCACGTATCCCACTTCTTTTGTAACTTCTCTTTTCAGGGAATGTGCCAGTTGAGGATTAAGTGTCTGGTTAAGTTTGTTCCTCGTCTTTTTACGTTTTCCATAACTCCCATTAATAACCGACTAGTAACTTCTTTATAAAATTGAATTTTGGCAACTGGCGCGTTTTCCTATGCTTTTTCTTCTTCTCTTTTTTCTTCACGCCATTATTGCTGTCATCTCAATCCTTTCTTCCAAACACATTTTCCCTTTTTTTCTATACTCAAGAATCCTTCTCGGTACACTCTTCTTTCTCTTTGCTTCCTTTTCCCTTCTATCTCCAACCCCTTTCCTCCTATTACACTATGTTCTTCCATGGCCACCTTGTTGGGAAATTTAGACACCAGTTGATAGAATTAACAAGTTTTAAATCCAAGTTGTTAATTAGATTTATTATCAATAAAACCTGTTAAATCAAACAAACATCAATATCATATCAAAATCATGCAGCGGAAAAATAAATAAGACAAGATATGATAACCCAGGAAAACCAATGAAACTAACCAGTTTCACAGTAAAAAACCTAGGGGGAAACCTTCCCAAAATGTAATCCACTGTAGTAAAGAGAAGTTTCAGATCTAGTACAAAACATTTGTCCCTAGACTCTACAATCCCCGTAGATGAACTCACAGCAGAAACCTTCTACCGCTTCAGAACCTCTGAACTCTTCAATATATGAACACTACCCTTTGATGCACGAATCCTAATACGTGACTAAATCTTTTGCACGAATCCCAGTACGTGACCCACTCACCAACTTGAAGAACATTTGTTGGCTGTAAAGTTCTTCACTTCATCAATAATGAAGATCAAGAAGCACTTGGATACAAAACCCTAAAGCGCAAAGACACAGTAGCTTTTTTCAGAGAGAATAAGGCATCGGTCACCTTTTTCATATGTTCTCCTTGTATTCTCTTATGTGACAGCCTCTAAAATAAGTTTTATATAGGTCTAGGGTTGTGAGAAAAGAAACCCTACACAAATACAAAAGCCTGGCCCATAAATCAGATCTGAAAATTCTAATTTCCGTAACCTCGATCGATCGGGAGGTGTCGAGCTTTAAACCTCGATAGATATAGCTATCAAGAAGCTATCGAGGAGCTGTCGAGGAGACAAAAGCTTTCTCGATCGATCCACCAGCTATCGAGAGGTGTCGAGCTATCTGTCCGCAACTGTCGAGAGGTATCGAGAAGTTGTCGAGCTATCTGTCCGCAGGTGTCGAGCTATCTGTCCAATTTTAATGAACAGCTTTTCTTCACTTATCTCTTGGTCCAATCTTCATAGTTTTAATACTATACTTGAACAACATGTTTCTTGAAGTATTAAACACATCCTAGATCTACCCAATTACAAGTAAAGTGCGTTTTGTCAAAGGATTAGCCAATTACACAAAATATGTCCTTAACAATCTCCCCCTTTGACAATTTGTGACAAAACCACAACAAACTAATGAGCATATGAGAGAAGTCATAAATCACTCACTTATATTCACTTGTTGAATACAATAAAATCTATCCTAACACAAACTCTTGAAAAGTTTTGCAAGAAGAGAGTTTATGGCAAGTAGACTTTGACAACCTATATTTCTGAAACACTTTAAACAAAACTCATCTAGGTATCTTTGTGTGAAACAGAAATAATAGATTGCATACAAGTAATAAGAAACATGTGTATGGAGATAGAAAAGAAACAACACATGTAGAGGTAGGTGAAGAAGACATACATCAACATATAAAGAAGATAAGTTCAATGTATGCAAACATGGTCACAAGACCGGTGTGCAAGAAGAAGGAAGTAAGTACTCCCCATATCAAGATGAAACACATCTCCCCCTTACAGAGACATGTATTTCTCACCCTAACATGTAGAATCTTAAAAAAAAAACAACATATTCTCCACAATTTCTCTCCCTTTTTGTCATGATTGACAAAGGGTACAGGAAGCTATAAAGCTTCACCCGAGAAACATAAAGATGATCAAAGATGATCAAGGGAGTACAAGAAATCCATATAAATGCATGAATGTAATGAAACAAGATGTTATGGATGACAAGATAATAGAAGGATGCAAAACATGTGAAAAACAAATCTCTCAACAAAAAAAATGTTATGCACATAGATCCCAAAACATACACACACACACTAAACAAGTCTAACCAATTTTATATTTCAAAAACAAGTCAAGACAGTTTAATGAGCATACATTAACACATGTAAAACCTTGTGATGGCCAAATCACATTGTACCTGCACATGTATCAAGAATAGAAAAGAATATTGCGTGTTGTGTGTGAAAAACATCGCAAGATTGCACAAGTGTATACATGTTATAACGATTTGAGATATGAGAAAATCACTTTAATTCACACACAATCATAACTGCTTGATGGGGACTATCACCTTTGAGGTACATCCTATAACTCCCATATCTCCTAGAATACACGCTTGCAATCATATTTAAAGCATTTTTGATCTTTTTGCTTTTGATTTTTCTTTGCATATTTTTCTTTTAAACATATCATGCATGGGCATATTAGAGAGAGAAAAGAAATACTCAATGATATTTGGCATTCCAATTTTGCTATGCCTAAGCACAAAAATGTCATTGACACTGCACTTTTACTATGTCGAAGCATATAGGTGTCATATTATGATTGGCGGGCAACAGTGATGAGATGGTTATTTATGCATTTCTCTCAGGATTTTTTAGTCCTTCTCGTCAAAAAGAGTGATATGAGTGTTAAGTTCAAGAGACAACTTAATCGTACTCATCACAAACACGAGCCACAAAACTCACTTGTTTAGTTGTGCATAGAGATGCTCATCTAAGCTACAAATGATACAAAATTTAGAAGACTTTGTTTCAATGGCCATCCAAGGTACACAAGTATCAATGTACACAAACACACACTGTTTTTGTATTTTTCTGATTTTTCTCTAATTATTTCGAAAAACAAACAAAATAAAGACTAAACAACCAGACAAAAACAGACAAACAACATGAAAGCATGAAAGAAATATGCATATGCATGAAGGCATGATTCCAAAAGAGATAAGAAATCAAGCAAAGAGAGTCCTACTTTAGATAGAAATAATTAAAGCAGAGGACAAATATAAAAGACAATTAAGTCTTAGGCTCCTTTCTCACCCACACAACAGGAGTCTTTGGCCGTGAAGATGAAAAGGCATGTGTCCTAGTATGCCTACTAAAGGACAAAGAAGAATTAAAATTCTCCTGAAATTGAGTTAAAAAGCTCAAGGTTTTTAATAACTCTCCAAACAAAGGTGTAGGTCCTTGAGAGGAAACCTGTGACTGTTTGGACAATTGTTTATGAGGATACAACTTAAAGCAATTAGGACGAATGTGTCCAGAAACACCACAATGGTGACAAACATGAGGTCTAACAAAGGATTTAGAATTAGCCAAAATAGTTTTAGATTTCATACCTTTATTACCTTTCTCAGATTGAGGCACAAAGACAATCCTTGATCCAAAAGCCGTGGAAGAGTAGGGGCCGGAGGAAACAGCATATCCTAAGTCAGTCTTATCAGAACAAGGCTTTTGAGCACCCAAGACCTCATCAAGCTTTGCACTAGACATCCTCTCTATTTGAGTTCTAGCTTAAATAAGCTCAACTTCAAGATTCTTGACCTTCTCTTCTAATGAGGTGTTCTCCATAACAAGAGTCTCAACTAACCTTGTAGTCTCATCTAGTTTGACTAACAAATCAGCTTTTTCAGTCTTTACCTCATTAAGCTCTTTTTTACAAAGATGAGAAGTCTTTTCAGATTTTATGAATTCAGTGCATAGCTTATCATAAGCTTCCTGAAGGGTCATCTTCTTGGGTACTTCATCATCAGAAGAATCCTCACTGTCACTAACACTCTCCACAATCACCTTATCGGTTAAGGCAGCAAAGGCCATAACGTGACAACATTCATCCACATACTCATCAGAAGAGTCATTCTTAGTGTCACTCCAGGTAGCAACCAACCCTTTATCTTCTGACTTCTTGGTCTTTTCCTTCATAAGTAGTTTGGGCACTCTATCCCCATATGAACAAAACCTTTACACTCATGGCATTAGATAAGGGGTTTCTTATTCTTCCATTTCCTAGAGGATTTAGATTTCCTAGGAGGTTTGCCTTTATCCTTTTTCTTGAACTGAAGAAGCTTGATAATCTCATTAGTTATGAAGGTTAGATCCTCATCCTCATCCTCATCTTCATCTTCACTTTCAGAGTCCTCAATCTCTTCCTCTATACCCTTAAGAGCCAAGTTTGTACTCTTTCCACCTTTTCCCAATGAGCCTAATCCCATCTCATAGGTTTGAAGGTTCCCTACAAGCTCAGTCAAAGGAATTTGATCAATATCCTTCACTTCTTCAATGGTAGTGATCTTGACATGGAATCTTTCAGGTAAGGACCTAAAGATTTTCCTAACAATTTTGGATTCTGCAATACATTCACCAAGGTTGAAGGCAGAATTCACAATATCCTTGAGCTTGACATAGAACTCATCAAAGGTCTCATCCTCCTCCATCCTTATTTCTTCAAAACTACTAGTGAGTCTTTGAAACTTCACAATCTTTACTGCCTTGGTACCTTCATAGGTGGTCTCAAGAATGGTCCATGCTTTCTTGGCAACTTCTGTGGATGATATTTTCTTGAATTCTTCATTGGTCACCCCACAAAATAAAGCATTCAAGGCCCTACTATTGAAATTTGCCGCTAAGATTGTTGCATCATCCCAATCCACCGACGCCTCCTTTGGCTTGATCCAGCCAACTTCAACAGCTTGCCATACCTATTCACCTAGAGCCTGCAAAAAAACTTTCATATGAACTTTCCAGTACGTATAATTAGTTCTATCAAATAAAGGAGGAATCAAAAGAGATTGTCCACGATCCATGACAACAGGGGTCAAGGATCACTCTCAAGAATTAATCCAATCAGAGTGTACCCACTCTGATACCACTTGTTGGGAAATTTAGACCCCGGTTGATAGAATTAAAAAGTTTTAAATCCAAGTTGTTAATTAGATTTATTATCAATAAAACTTGTTAAATCAAACAAACATCAATATCATGTCAAAATCATGTAGCAGAAAAATAACTAAAACAAGATATGATAACCCAAGAAAACCAATGAAACTAACCAGTTTCACAATAAAAAACCTGGGGGGGAACCTTCCCAAAAGGCAATCCACTATAGTAAAGAGAAGTTTCAGATCTAGTACAAAACCTTTGTCCCTAGACTCTACAATCCCTGTAAATGAACTCATAGCATAAATCTTCTACCGCTTCAGAACCTCTGAACTCTTCAATATATAAACGCCACCCTTTAATGCACGAATCCCAATACGTGACTAACTCCTTTGCACGAATCCCAGTACATGACCCACTCACCAACTTGAAGAAGATTTGTTGGCTGCAAAGTTCTTCACTTCATCAACAATGAAAATCAAGAAGCACTTGGTTACAAAACCCTAAAGCGCAAAGACGCAGTAGCTTCTTTCAGAGAGAATAAGGCATCGGTCACCTTTTTCATATGTTCTCCTTGTATTCTCTTATGTGACGGCATCCAAAATAAGCTTTATATAGGTCTAGGGTTGTGAGAAAAAAAAACCCTGCACAAATACAAAAGCCTGGCCCACAAATCAGATCTGAAAATTCTGATTTCTATAACCTCGATCGATCGAGAAGTGTCGAGCTTTAAACCTCGATAGATACAGCTATCAAAAAGCTATCGAGGAGCTATTGAGGAGACAGAAGCTTTCTCGATCGATCCACCAATTATCGAGAGGTATCGAGCTATCTATCCACAGTTGTTGAAAGGTGTCGAGAAGTTGTCGAACTATCTGTCAACAGGTGTCGAGTTATCTGTCCAGCTTTAATGAACAGCTTTTCTTCACTTGTCTCTTGGTCCAATCTTCATGGCTTTAATACTAGACTTGAACAACATGTTTCTTGAAGTATTAAACACATCCTAGATCTACCCAATTACAAGTAAAGTGCGTTTTGTCAAAGGATTAGCTAATTACACAAAATATGTCCTTAACACTCCTTTTCTTCCTCGTGAAAAAGGAAGGAACGTTCACCCGCCCTTCTGAATGTGAGATCTCCTAGGTAGGGTCAGCGCAAGGTGAGGGGTAGAAAGTCTCAGACCACTTGGCCTTCCCACTATAAGACCCCTAGTACACCCCCAGCCTATTCTTCCCTCAAGTTACTTATGGTGATGCTTCTCCTTCTCCTCATGCCTGGGTGTTTTCTAGTCAATATGGGTTCATTAGCTCCACCCAAGTTCCAGACCTAAGGGAAATCCTAGACCTTCAAATCAAGCGAGGATCCCGAGAGACAGTTCCTATCTTCTTAGTTTTCGTTTTAGGGAGGATCACTGGCTCAGCCAGTTAGGTGGATAAGGAGCTATCTGATGGAGGTTTTGCCAACTGCTTGGAACACATTGGGATCTTGAAGTCAATGGCGATTTCCAAGAACTTGGAAGGCTTCAGGGATGCCAAGGGTCTTATACATCTGGTGTGCTGTTAGTCTCCCTCTCTGCATACGATTTTCTTTTCTGTTAGTGAGCTCACCATTACTCTGGAAGATGTGGTTAATAATTTCCTCCTCCCTGTGTTTGGTGATGAGAATCCTTTCAATATCCATTTTCTGCTGAGGATCTCAAGTTTGAGGAGCGACTCTTCAAGCATTTTGGTGGGTGTACCGCTTCTTCTAGAGGCAAGCTAGCTAGGATGGGTAAATAGGTAGTGACCCTTTCCCAAGAAAAGGACAAATCGGTTAAGCAAGCTAGGTTCTTGGCATTATGGTTGAGTAAATTTCTTTTTAGTGAATTTCCTGGCTATTGAATCAAGTCTACATTCTTCCCTTTAGCTATCAAGTTAGCCTGGGGTACTAGGTATCCTCTAGCCCCCATGTTTTTCGGCCACGTTTATTCTCAGTTAGACTTGCTTCATGGTGATGAAGTTGAAGGTAACTCATGCTATGCCATAACTTCATCTCTGCATTGCGCCATCCTCCAAGTATTCATGTCGGATCGCTCCTCTGTCACCTTAGCGAAGTGTAAGAATTTAAAGTATGCGAAGGACAAATTCCAAGGATCCCCAAAGGTCATGAAGGACTTATATGGCAGTTCTACTGATGGCCATCCCATTATTTTTCGATGGTCTAACTTGAAGGATGGGAATCTTAATCCTATGGAGTTGTTTAATTAGAGGGGGCATTTGAGTTGGCATTCCCCCCGAGGGTTTGGCCCTGGATTCTCTTGTGACTCTATCCTGTCTTCTTTCTTGAGTTCCCTGGGGCATACCTTTGACTTACGCTAAGGAGATGAAAGCAATTTGGCATATCTTGCTTGCACCAGCGCCTCATGGCTTCCAGTTCCTTCAACAAGTGGCCCTAAGTACACTCATTATTCTGCACATCGGGTGCTTAGGCAGTTCGGCTTTGATTAGGATATGCCCCCGGTGTTCAAAGAGGTGGTGCCTTCTCTCCCATCTCTGGATTCATTCCTAAGGCTTCAAGCCTTTTCTTACTAGTCACGGAGGAGCCCCCAATTCGTGGTGCCAAATTCTCAGCGAGCAGTTTTTGCCTCAAACGGATTTTTTGGTTATTGGAGGAGGGTTCAGAAATCTTTCTCAGACTTTGTTAGTTTAGGTATGATTGGGAGAACCCTTGACCCTGATCTTTTCTCTACCCCATCTTACAACAAACGTTTGGCTCTCCTTACTGCCGGTGTTGTGTCTGCTACAATAAGCAGCAAAACTAGTTTCGTGGAGTGGCACGCTGTTAAGGGTGGTTAGGTGTCCTATGCCACTGATTTCCCTACTTCTTGGCCAAGGTGTGACCTGATTGTTGGCTCTTCCTCAAGTGTACCGAATAAAAGATGAGTGGTTAAGGAAATTGGTTCTGTAACTCCTATTGGTAAGGGCAAGGAGAAAAAGATCAAAAAGGAAGCTGGTAAGAAATCTGAAGTTGAGAAGAGTGTTGAAGGTATCGAGGCTGTCCATGGTACTAAGAGGAGGAAGACTGCTTTAGCTCATAAGCAACTCACTATTTTTGAGGACCCTGAGGAGGTGGACCCTTCTGTTGCTGAGAAGGGGGTCAACCATCCTCCCATCCCGAAGATCAAAGTGAAAACTAAAGTAGAGTCTTTTATTCTTCAGATTTTTGTGGGTTCCCTTAAAGGAACTTCTTTTGTGGCTATTACTTCTTCAGTCCAATGTTCTTCAGGATTTCCTACCATTACTCCCTAATCTCCCTAGGGACCTTCTAGGCGTACCCGTAGTAAGCAGAAGACTGTTGAAGAATCTGTAGAGAGAGAGAGAGAGAGAGAGAGAGAGAGAAAGAGAGAATGGCAAGGCCTCATTCCTTCTTCTCTCATCCCTTCTTCTTTAATTGCTCATTGCCTTCTCATTTTATTCTATGGTTTGTTGTTTTGTTGCGTTTCTCCTTTTTTTTTTTTACTGATGAGTGATTTCTGTTTTTTGTAGTCTAAACGTAAATCTGACCCCAAGGGAGCAAAAAGCCTTTCTTCTGGTGATGATGTGGTATAACACTTTCCATTCTCCATTTCTTCTTTTCTATCTGTTCTTCCTTTTGAGGCTTGTCCATTCCTGTTGTTGAGTTGTCAATTGTTCCCCTTTTCTTCCTTTCTTTTGCAAGTGGAGGTTCCTCCCCTTGTGACTGGTGGTACCTTACAGGAGGAGGTGGTGGCATCTTAGCCCCCAACTATTTCTGGTGTGGAGGAAAGAATCCCCAGTGACAAAGTGGTTGGGGAAGCCGAGCAGGTTTTTGAGGTAGTCAAGGATGATAAGTCTATGTAAGCTCCTATCCCTTCAGTCGTTTAGGATCCTGAAGCTACTCAGATCCCCGTCCTCAAAGATCCCAAATTTGGGTAGACTCTTAGCCCAGCTAAAACTACGATTGCTAAGCAAACTACTAGATTTGTGGTGACTAAAGAATCCTTTGGGACCATAACCTCATCTACAAGAAAAGTTAGGGCTTATCTTATCCTTTATTCTTTCCTGAATACATGAGCTCCTAGTTATTCATCTTTCTTGTTTCCCTCCTTTTGAAAACACTACTTCTCTTTTCCTAGGCCAAGCCAATGCTCAGATTTCCTTAGAAGCTGATCCCACCTCAAAGAAAGAAACCTCTAAAGGTGCATTTTATTATTTTCATTTTTACCCTTGGTGACCCTGTCTTTCTTCTTCTTCCTCTTTTCGTTTTAATCATGGGTCAACCTTCTTTGTTCCTTCCTTCCTTTAGCAATTTTGCCAAAGTTTTTTCTCCTTTCTTTCAACGTGCCATTTGTTCTTTTACAGAGTCCTTTGAAGAGTTAGAAGGGCAGGAGGGTGAACCTCCCATGATGGTGAGGCAACGACTCAGATTTAGGAAGAAGTCTCGCTGTGGGAGATTGGTATTTGCTCTTTACCCTTTTCTTTTTCTTCCTTTCCCTTTTCCCTATGCCTTTTCCTACTTCATTACCCCATTAATTTTGCAGATGTTGATGTGGGTACTAAGGAATCCAAGCTTGTGACTACTGAGGAAGCCAAAGGACCCCTCTTTGCTGTCCAGAATGTTAAGGCTCAGCCAGGGATCTCCCAGACCATCCCAAGGCCTGAGGGTCTTTCACTTCCTTAGGAAAAAGATACAACGATGAAGGAAGCCCTAGAGATGACTGTTTTGGATCCCAACTCAGGGCTTCTTACCTTCTTTACCCGTTTTGACTCCTTGGAATTCAATAGCCTTCCTGCAAGTCACTTTCATCACTTTGGGCCATCCTTCGTCAAATTCTTGCGATTCTCTGTGCTTACTGAGGGCTTACCGCTCTTGAAAGGATTGCTTAGAGTCCACGGGGACTTTACCAGTGGATTTAGGGGAGGTGTGTTCTTGGGGAACATTCTGATGGAACTTCTCTATGCCGTGCTGGTTTTCCTGAAGGATATATCTCTTGATTTCTTATCTAAAGGGAGACTCTTGGAGTGGAGGAGGGTGGTGCAAGACCTCATAGAGGCAAGACTCAATATGTCTTTTTTGTTGGAGTACCTTCGGTCTTTGGCTCATGCATTCTTTCAGAGGAAGGTCTCTAGGGACCTTGATGATTGTTGCTACTGAGGAGGCTATGGCTCATGCTCACAAGGTGTTGTAAGACTTGAAGATCAGAAAGCAGCAAGCCCTTTCCTCTCCAACTACTTCCTTTACTTCTGTAGTTCCTTGAGAAGGTTTTTTGTTGACTGGTCTCATACCTTAGTGTTTTTTTTTTTTTTTTTTTAAGAAATTTAAGCTGTATAAGTTGCTTTCCTTTCTTCTAAGTACTTTGTGCTGTTAAGTTTTTTTTTTTTTTTTTTTGATATGTGAACTTCAGTAACTTCTTGCTTCTAGTAACATGTACTTCTTTTCCCTTTCATATGTTTTCTTCTCCATTTTTTTCCTTTGTTTTCTTCTTTTTTTTGAAAACTAAGTCCTAGGCCATAGTTCTTGAGGACTCACTTGTGGCAGGTATTGGGCCAAGTACTTCAGTGATTGTGCTCCTACACGGGTCCTGGGCTAGGTACTTTAGATACTTATCCTCATCCAAGTCCTAGGACATGGACCAGGTGGGCCCTTTTGTGACAAGTACTAGGCTAGGTACTTAGGAGGCTTGTTTTCCATCCCAAGTCCTAGGTCATGCACTTGGATCGATTCTGGCGTAGGTCTTGGGCCATGTGCTAGAAAAAGATTTTCTTTTTCTTTTTTTCTTTGAATCAAGTGGTAGCCCAAGTACTCAACTAGGATTTTAGCCAAACTCAGGCTGTGTTATATGTAGTACTATATAAGTATAATTGTATGGCTTACTCAAACTTTAAAAGAAGATTTCATTGTAATTCATCATAATGATTTAAAGACATAAGATAATAACTTAAAGACATAAGATGGAAGTGGGCTTAGCATAGAGTGGCCTTTTCACATGGATTGTAAAAAAAAAGTTGCTAAATAAAGTTCTTGGAGAAAGAAGCATATGACAAAAGATAATGCCTAATAACATAAAGGGTGATGGAGCACTTAGCTGAATAAGGGATGACAAAAAGGTCCCTGGTGTACATGGAATCTTTGTGCATAGTACTGCTTCAACCATTTCCATTTATGGGATCTGTTAAGGAGGTCCCATCCACCTTGCAAGGTAATAATACCTACTATCGTGGGCTACCTTAACAACATAGGGGCCTTCCCACTTTGGAGTGAACTTGAAAGGTCCCAAGATGTTCTTCCTTATGTGTTATGATACCCTTAATACTAGCTGCCCCTCTACGAAGATCCTTGGGTGTACTACTTGCTCATATGCCTTGGCCATTTTTTGCTGGTACCTCTCACTTCTCCTCCTCGCAACTTCTCGTTTTTCCTCTAGCTCTTCCAGGTCTACTAGCCTTCCCTTGGCACGTGTATCATCTGCATCTCCTTGGATCTCCTCAAGTACCACCCTTGGTGTGGGGACAGCTAAATCCACTAGGTTGATGACCTTTGTACCATAAATAAGGGAAAACGGTGAAAATCCTATAGCTGTCTTCAAGGAGCTCTTGCATGCCCAAAGTACATCTGTCAGGTGGGAGCTCTACTTTCCCGTGTACTCATGTTTCATTTTTTTCAAGATCTTCAGTATCACCTTATTAGTAGCCTCAGCTTGGCCATTTCCCTATGGATAATAAGGCGAGGATCTCCTGTGTTTAATGTGGTATCCCTCCAATAGGCTCCTCACATCCTTATTTACGAATGGGGTACCATTGTCGCTGATCAGCCTTTTGGGGATCCTAAACCGCGTGATGATGTGCTCATGAATGAAGTTTAAAACTACTGCACCAATGGCCTTCTTTAAAGGGATGGCCTCTACCCATTTTGTAAAGTGCTCGGTGGCTGCTAAGATCCATATGTGGCCATTGGAAGGTGGATTTATGAGCCCTATAAGGTCAAGCCCCCAAGTGTGGAAAGGTCACGGGGTATTCATGTCTTGTAGCGCGTTTGGGTGAGTATGTATTGCATCCCTTAGTACTTGGCATGCATGACATGCCTTAACCAATTCCTCCGAGTCTTTCTTCATGGTGGGCTAATAATATCGCAATTGCAATAGTTGTTTATGAAGCCTTCTCTTCCCCGGGTGACTTCCACATTCCCTTAAGTGAACTTCCTTTGCTACTTTCCTGGCTTCCTTAGGCCCTAGGCATCTTTAGGGATCCTCGTTATACCCTCTTTGAACAAGAACGCATCCTGTAGAAAATACCTAACAGCTGGCTTCTTGAGTTGGTGAACCAGCTTCCTATCAGTTGGCAGGATCCCCTAAGTCAGGTATCCTACAAATGGAGTCCTCCAATATTTTGTAACAAATACAGCATAACTTTCCTCTTTGTCCATCGAGAGTTGGCAATTTTGACACTTTTCTTGCATAGTTGCAGCTTCTTTGTTCATGTTGGGCCAATAGTACCCCATACGCTGTATCCTCTTGTATAGACTGATTTTTTTAGTGACCCCACAGATTTGGTTGTGTAATTCCTCTAACTTTAACTTTCCTTCATTCTCGTTGATATATCTGGACAGGATCCCTACGGGCAACCTTCTGTATAGCTCCCTTTCTATCAAGGGGTAATCTTTTAATTCTTTAATACTCCCCCTACACTCTAGCTTTCCCACTTCTCTCTTTATCTCACTCCTCTAATCTTCTTCATTTGGTTCCTCCGGAAATACCTTTTAAGGGTCTCTACAATGGAATTCTGCTACTTGTTTACTTTTATCAAGGTACTTTCTTCCTTAAAGGTCTAATTCCTTATTAATAAATGGTTTTTGCTGATGGCTTCACCCCTTTTATAGTACCTTCCTAGGGTTTTTGTTGTACCACTAATTCCCTCAATTTGCTGCCCTAAGTACCAGAACCAATGTTGTGTCAGTAATATTGGTGGCTGGTCCCTTCCTTATTTTTTCACTATGTTCTCCTTTTAAGGTTTCCCCCCAAAAAGCCCCTAGCTGACCTTCTTCTTTTGGGGGTCCTAAGGGCTGACTTTCAATCCTCTCTTCCTAAAGCTTCTAGATGCTCATTTTCAGACCCACCTTTTTGGTTGCTTCACATTTTGTCATTTTCTCTAAATGGGTAGATTCTTCCCTGTCAAGCTAAAAGATCCCCAGCCACCTTCCTTCATGGTTCATCTTCTTGCATTCCCTAAGGTACCAGACTTCTTTTTCATGAAAGATTGATTCCTAAGTCATTAGCCTTTTTTCTGAGCCATAAGCGGCTGATGGGACATGCCTATCTTCGTTCCTTGTGTCCATAGGCATGCTCCCTTAAGTGTCCAAACCTCAGCTAATCCCCTCCTGCATTTCCCGAGGATCCCATGACTCTGGCAATCCTAAGGTATCCTGGTTCAATAATTTTCTAGGCTCCCTAGAAAACTCTCCTTATAAAGGATGTGCTAAGATTCCTTTTTCCTTTTCCTTTCTTTTCAAGGCCCCAAAGCTTGCCCATCCAAGAGTTTGGGCTTCCTCTTACTCATGTTAAATGGGCCTTAGTTGGCGGATTGGGTCTTGCCTATTTTTGAGGGCCCTTTTAGTTTTAGATTTATGCTTGTGATATTTTGGACTTCAACACTCTTTCCCTAAGTAAGAAGCAGATTCCATAAAAAAATAAAAATAAATAAATAAATAAATAAAGAAGAAGAAAAGAAAAAAGTAAGGGGCAGATCTTATTGGATTTCTCTCGCTCTTAATCTCTCCGCGACAAAGGCTCAAAGCTTGTTGCAGTGGGACTAAATCATTAGGAAAAAACCAGCTTGGCATTGTTGATGGTCTTGTTGAGGTATTTAAAATTTTGATGAGAAAAAATGAAATTTGAGTCCCTTGTCTAAGAGACAGGTATACCTTGATACCTATTCTCTGTTTTTCACTGTTTAGTATTTTCTTTGCTTGTTCCTTTTATTTTCTTTGTATTAGTTTCTTTGTGCGTTCCTGATATTTTATCTGTATTAGATTAGATCTATATGCATTATGCAGTGCTATGATAGATGAAAGTTAAAGTGTTAAACCCACTTCCTTCCATGGAGTCGTAAAAATAATCTCAGACATATTTGTGTCAATTTTTTTTTTTTTTTTTGGTGACAATGTAGTTTCTTTTTAAAATCATGTGGAAAGTGAAAATAAATTAAACTTACTTTATAATTTAATAAATCCCTTATATGCCTATTGAAAATTTTATTTTGGTATTCATAAGGAGCTGGCTAAATTCCCTTATTCTACTATTTGTTTTTGTTTCTTATCGAGTATTACAATTAATAATTCGAAAGGATACGTAAATTTTCCTTCATAGTTTATTATCCAAACATAAATGAGTATTTGGAAAAATTAATTATGTATGAAAGTTTATATGAACATTTGTATTTTTTAATGTTATATTTTTTATGAATTTATGCAGGTTAATTATGAGCTTAAAAAGTTATTATTATCATATATAAAAATAATCTTGAAATGGAGCAGTAGTACATACTAATACCAAAATATTCCGTTACAGTAACCAATCCGAAACAATCTCTAGAATGAAATTCAAAATTTTAGTCAAGACCAAACAATGCCAATGAGTGCAAGACTCTTGATAGGGTTGCTCACAAGTTGAATCGATTCAGTTTTGGTATCAACCAAATAACCAATCTCTCAAACCAACTTCTTTAGGTGTTTGGTTATCCCTCCCATTACCAGCTACTCAATTGGTAGAAACCATACAAAAATTGCCTTCAGTTTCACGGTCAAGTTTAGTTGAGATCGAGTTTAGCTTACTTGTTAAGCATTCATTACATCAATAGTTAGTCATCAGTAGGGGTGGCAATTTTTATTCATATCCATGAACCCGCCCATTACCCACCTTATTTGGATAAGTCTTAACCCAACCCATTTGAGTATTTGGGTTAAATGGATAAAGACCCATTTAGTTATTTAATTAGATTGGCCTAAATGGATAAATTTACTAATACCCACTAAACCCATCTAAAATTTAAAATTAAATAAACCCACTATTACCCACTAATCCCAAACTTAAATAAAAGTATGACCTCAGTCTCACTCTCAGTCTCTATCTCCCTCATATTTTCTCAGTAACCAAACACTTTCCCAAACATTTTAACCTCTAGATTTCTAAACCCAAACACTTTCCTCAGATTTTCTCAGTAACCAAACAAAAGGAAATTCTAGAGAGAGAACGGGGATGGAATTGGAGTTCACCAAATCTTCTCACTAGTAAGGCCATTTACTTTTCCCTCATTTTCCCACCAACCAAACAGATCTTTTCCTTCTCCAAATGGCCCATACCAAGCAGACAACTTGTAAGTCCACCGAGGCAAGGCGCCAAGGAAGCAACTCGCAACAAAGGCCGCTCATAAGTCAGCTCCGGCGACCGGAGGAGTGAAACACAAGTTCAGGCTAGGAACAATGGCTCTAAGAGAGATAAGGAAGTACTAGAAGAGCACGGAGCTTCTGATCTGAAAGCTCCCTTTCCAAAGGCTGGTGAGAGAGATCACTCAGGACTTCAAGACCGACCTCCGATTCCAAAGCAACGTCGTCGTGGCTTTACAAGAAGCCGCTAAGGGTTACTTGGTTGGGCTCTTCGAGGACACCAATCTATGTGCCATTCACGACAAGAGAGTCACCATCATGCCCAAGGATATCCAGCTCGCTCGGAGGATTAGAGGTGAGAGGGCTTAAGATTAGATAGACAGGTTACATTTTGAAAAAAAAAAAAAGAAAAAAAAATCCTTTTTTTTTCCTTTTTTTTCTCTCTCTCTCTCTCTCCCTGTGGCTTTGTTTGGTTGCTGAGAAATGAATTTTGTGAAGGGAAAATGAAAAGAAAAAATAGGAAAAGTGATTTTTGAACTTTTAAATTTTTGTTTTTAAAGTTTTTAATAAGTTATTTATTTATTTGAGTCATATTGGGTTAAATGGGCGGGTTACTAATTTAATGGGTTGGGCGGGTAATGGATAATTAATTTATATATAAACGAGTTATAAATGGATAAATAGGTAATTACACACTCAACCCATTTATGACCCAACCCACCCATTTGCCACCCTTAGTCATCAGCCAGGCTCTCATCTTTAAAACCCTCAATTTGTCCACATGGCTATCAATTCCAAGAACCAAAGCAGCAAACTCGATCGCTAATTAAGAAAATGTTTTGAACAATCTATGCTGGGGGATTTAGGAGAGGGAGCTAGGGTGATAATGTGATAAGGTTCAGAACATGTGTCAAGGAAAGGATATAAAAACCATCTCAAACTCCAATAATATCGTGCAACATTTTAAACTTATTATTTAATCGGTCGGATCAGGTTATCAGATGGAAAACTTCCTCATCCAAAACCCACCACAATCACCCAAAAAAAAATAACCCATTAAACCCAACATTCAACCACCAAAAATTTCGAACCTAACCGCGTCTTAATCAAACCAGGCAAGCAAGTTCAAACGGGTTGATTAGCACCTCTAGCTCTTGACATGCGAAACGAAATTATTGATTGAATTAAATTACTATAAAGACAGCTATTGAGAATAAATAAAACTTATCAATCATAATAGGATATGATCTATTCATAAATTGCATAAAAAAGTTCAAAATTTTAATTTGTGAACTTTGCTTAGTTTTACTGAGGATGTTGATTGACCATCCATCAGTTCAATCCAAGTAGATTATGGCCTACACGTCTACAAAGTTTGACTGTCCTGATACTGTTATGTCCGATGCTTTAGAAAAAGCATCATCTAATAAGAGATTGGGGATCCAAGAAGTGGACCACGTTATAGGGTGGTGTTGATAGCTAAGCAAATATTAAAAAAAAAAAAAAAAAAAAAAAAAAACTTAATAGCAAACCAATCCTTAGATTATCAAGCTAAAAGTTAGAGGAACCCCCTCAATCATTGATCCTCTTTTTTCAAATCGGAATCCCTTGAAGCAATGGTTTTGTCCTTAATATCACAATATAGAACAAAAAGACCAAAATTAAAGGATTCCAAATCAAAGTATAAATTTATAAACATACAAAAGAAAACACCAAAAGAAGCCTTCAATCACCCTTCAAAAGAACAAAAGACAGCCACATTAAATTATGAAGAAAGACTTCAAAGATAAAAAAGGGCATGGGTGAGCCACGAAAGAAGGATACCTTGTTTATCTGTCTCCCAAGCTCATAACATGTTGATGTGCACATCAACAATTACCGTCCATCCAATCCCACTGTACTGTAGTTTTCACTCTTCCAAAATAAAAATAAAATAGCTCATGTAATTTCTAAAAGTATTTTTTTTTTTTTACTTCACTAAAAACTTTCTTTCAATTTACAGTCTGATCATCACATGCTGATTCATAAAACAAAATGATTGACAGCTAAATCCATCAGTACTTGAACATGAGGCAGCAAAAGAAACTTACTGACTGAAACATTATTTCTTCTTGTTCTTAACCTTACCATTACAGAAGAGAGAACCAAACCCAAAAAAACTCACAGTAACTCTAGAAATGTATGGTGGTGTAAGGTTCAAGACAGGACTAATTCGAACCCCATTGCCGTAAGATCCACTATTATTCTTCTTTAACGAAGGTCTTTGTGATGAACTGTAGAAATAATATGTACTTGAAGATGATGATGATGATGACTTTCTACTTGACACAGATGGTTGTTTCTGCAAATGCTGCTTCTGAGTTTCTTTTGTTGAATTCAGCGTTGTTTTTTTGGAATTGGAATTGAGTACTGACGAACCAGTTGAATTGCTTCTTGATAAGAACTGTAATGAGCGAATTAAACCTCGGCTTCTAGAACTGTCACAGTTGAGGCTGCTACTTCGTTTGAACTGCCAGAATGATTTTGATGCAGGCTTTTCATCTTCCATGTCAATACTGTTGGACAAGAACTCTTTGAGCTGCTTCTTTTCACTATTCCCAGTAAAAGAAGAAGAAGGAGAAGGCTGATGTGAGCGAGAACAAGAAGAAACGGACTGAGATTGGGAATGGCGAATTTCATTTTCATCTGGGGTCGTGACATTTTTCTTGATTTCTTTAGCACGAATCTTGCCATTGGAGAAAAGCTCATCAGCTGGAGACAGTTCTTGCACAAAGCTGTTGTTACCAATGCAGAAAACGAAGTCAGAGCTGGAATCCAAGAGGGTCAAGTCTGAGCGCTCAATTGGCAAAACATCTGTCTGGTTCAGATCATAGGAGAAGGAGATTCTTGGGCTGATTCCTGTGCTTGAAATCTCGGAGCAAACATCAACAGCCATGTCCACCGAGTGTCCCCCCAATCACTGCAACCAAACTCTATTTTGAAGAATGAAAGCAGTTTTAAAAATGTTGTTGGGCTTTCAAAAAACAAGCTGCAAAGAATGTCAAAGATTTGGAGTCAAAAGGAAGCAAAATGAGAAACAAAAGTCAGAAATTGCAGCCTTACCTTTTCTTTTTGTCTAGAGCTATGAGCATATTGGGATAGGGTGTGATGAATTATGGATGTTAAAGAAAGAGTACCAAATATATTTGATTCCATTCTTCGAAGTTGTCATCAGAAACAAAAAAGAAGAGTAAAGAAGGTGAAAACAGTTGAAATTGAAGACTTAAGCACCGAAAGGCTACAAAATGATCCCTCTCTCTAGGGGGTTTCCAAAGACACTTTTACTTTAGGAATAAGAACCCTCCAGAATGCGAGTAAGAGATATAAAAGCATCTTCATTTGATCAAGTTTTCTGTTTCTATATGTGATGTTTTACCGTGACTCTAAATGGACATGTACAAAAGAAGGGACTTTAAATACTTTTTGGCAGTTGGCATTAACATTAGAAAAAGACCTTAAAACTTTTTGGTAACACAAGAAATGAATGAATTTGATGGCGATCTCATTGCAATGCATTCTAATAATGCATTTTGATTAGACACATATTTTATATACACATCATTTGTAAAATATTTTGTGCATCTGATCTTTTGAGAGAGAAGGAGGGACCGCGGGGGAACTCACTCATGTGATGTGGCAGCTCCCTTAAGCAATCGGACTTTAGTATACTTTGGATTTATAGTACAGGAAGAATATTTCGCACTTACATAAGAATTAATAAGAAGAGAAAAAGATTGGAGTGGTTGAAACTTGAATCTGATTCTAGTTATCAAAAATATCATTAAAAAGTATCTGGATTCCTTTTATTTTGTGTGTTAGAAGGTTGTTAGAATTAGAAAAGTGAGATAGGAATAAAGAGTAGAAGTAAAATTAACGTAATTTGGGTTGACAGCCCACAATGAAAAAAATTTAACGATTATATTGTTACTATTAAGATGTGTTACAATAGACCCCAGTGCAGGGCCTATATATTAATTAACCTTATGCTAGCTTGTGACTAATATTAATGTTGTAATACTTGCACTACAAATAAGATTATGATTAATTTGCTTGCATTACAAATATATAGATCCACATGAATTTGGAACTCTTACACCATAATATCTATAACAACCCCCTCAAATTAAATGTGGAAACTTGAGTTTGAAATGCAAAATTGTTAACAAAAAGCTCAATATAGAATGGAATGCATGAAATAGATGTTGACAACGTAGATGGTGGTGATTGACAGCGGAAGATAACTGCTCTGGTCGAATGATAGCTGCACTAGTAGCTAAATTGATGCATTGACAGATAAAAGTGTCGAAGGGGGCCGAATGATGGTGGTATCGTCAAGCGACAGCCGAAATGAGACCATCAACTATGGACAACACCACCGATGGCTGGTTAACAATTGTTTCGGGGGGTGCATGTATTGGCGCATGAGCAATTTGTTTTCAAGTGTGAGAGAGAGAGAAATAGAGAGTGGAAGTAGAATTAATGTGATTTGAAATGATGACTTGTATTCATATCAAAATACCTTTAACTTTTACATATTTACTATTAAACCACATGTGTTACAATGGATCCTAATCTATGGTATGTTATATATATAATAGCTAACTTTAGACTTGTAATACGTGCACCACAAGTGGGATTAGAATTACTTTCCTCTAGGTGTCTTACCATAATATTTCTAACACTATGAATCTACATGTCTCTCATTTATAGTAAGTTGAAATTATTGTTTTTAAGTGTGGGTGATTGGAAAAGTAGCAATGGAAGACACGGCCGAAGTTCGAGCTAAGGTAGGAGCTCTTAAGGGTAGATGTACTCCTAGTGGGGCTGGTTAGAGGTACTCTGACAATCAAATTAGAAACTATTTATTTAGTATAAATGTTCACAAAGTAAGTGCATATGAATTTTTTTCACATTTTAGCTAAAATCTTGTGTTAATATTTATAAGGACTCCTTTAAGGGCATTATAATGGTTTCCCTATCCCCCAAATCCAGATGTTAGGTCTGACACCACATATTCCTTGGAGAGATTGGGGAAGGGTGGATAAAAGAGGACATTCCCCTCCTTCTGGGTTGTAAATTAAAGTACATGTCATATAGTGTTTAATGCAAAGACTTTTATAGGTTTATATTGTACTAGGAATGTAAACTTACATTGTAGGCATACAAAATGTGATAAATGTTGTACACATTTGCAAAAATTGTACATTTATAAGGACTTCTTTAAGGGTATTGTAAGGGTTTTCCTATCTCCCAAATCTAGGGGTTAGGTTTGACACTGCACATTCCTTGGAGAGATTGGGGAAGGGTGAGTAAAAGAGGACACTCCCCTCTTTTGGGTTGTAGATCCAAGTACATGTCAAATAGTATTTAATGCAAGGACTTTTATAGGTATATATTGTAGAATCAATGTAAATTTACATTGGAGACGCACATAATACAGTAAATGTTGTTCAAATTTGTGAGAAGTGAGTGAAAATATACTTTGCAATATCCTAGCTCACTCATTGTACCGTCCTCATTGGCCGAGAATAGCTACTTTGGCTAACTTCCATGGTCATAGGGGATATTCAAGCTGCGTTGATCTCCTTTGTTAAGTAGTCGCAAGGAGGTGGGGGAATGCTCAATCATGATCTCTAATACTACTGTAATAGGGTTTTTAAGTTAGGCATTGTGGTCGGTGCATTCTTTTGCACCGATGGCCTTGACCCAATGAGGGTATCAACATTTTTTTAAAAAAAAGAAAAAAGAAAGAAAAAGAAAAAAAGATGATATAGTCCCTTAAGCACATAATTAAAGTGCCCTTAATTATCTTCTCCCTTAAATCCCACACTTACAATTGAATTTTGGCTTTCTCCTTCACAAATAAGTGAAGATTAGTAAGGATAAAAGGTACTTAATTAGGGTGATTAACGATGGATCAGACATTACACTTGTATAAGCACTTAAAGATTTTATTTTTTTTTTGGTATGAAGGAGATATTTAACCCTTTCAATGTAAATTAAAATTAGGCTGTGATCTTGTCCTGTTTCTCCTGTACTTGACTGACACAAACACAAGGCTGATAATTGAGAGGCCAACAATTACATGCCACACGATGTAGGGTCCAGTCCCTCAAGGATAAATGGAACTTAGCTTGAATTATATACTTTCGTTTCGTATAGGATAATTATTAATGTGTGACTACTGACTAGGTATCAATGTTTATATCATAAGTGCCCTCGTGATGATGTACCTCTGGATCCACTAATGCTCCATTCTGAGACAAAGAATGACATATGGTTGCCTAATTTAGAGCAACCTAAACGTACGAAACTAAGCCTCTATAGCATCATCAAAATTCAATCATACTCCTTTCATGCTAAACTTAACCAATTATTCTCTTTAAGGTGATCTAACTTGCTTATAGAAACTGACAAATAAATAAATAATTAAATAAAAGACGTCATCTCCATCTTTACCTACATGAATATCTTCACTTAATTTAATTAAATGTTACCTCAAAATATATATTACTTCAAAACATCTCCTCAATTGTATATATTTGGGGTTGTAAATAATTCAAACATTCATAAACAACTTCAGTTTGTCTTGATAAAAAGTCCAATTATGTTTTTTTATTTATAAACAAGTCAAGTTTGAGCATTAATTTTAGAG
The DNA here is from genome assembly GCF_001633185.2 of Quercus lobata. Classification (NCBI taxonomy): domain Eukaryota; kingdom Viridiplantae; phylum Streptophyta; class Magnoliopsida; order Fagales; family Fagaceae; genus Quercus; species Quercus lobata. Next base: position 40,780,102 of record NC_044904.1, read on the forward strand.
TTGTTCAGTAAATGAGTTGAACCCAAGTAAATAAAATTGTTCATGAACAAACTTGTAAATATTAGGGCTCAGTACAAAACAAGCTAGGTCAAGACTCATTTACTTGCTAGTAATAAGTTTGAAATAAGCTTAACAAATAAACTCATATCTTACTAAAAATTTAATTAACTGGAAGTTGTGAACTCTCGTCCAAACCAAATAGGTTTGATAACAAACTTGACATAAGCTTGATAATGTACTAATGTTAGACTTAAGCTCAAAATCTTAAAATTGAGCTAGAGTTTGAGCCTCGAGCTCAGCTTGGCTAAAGACAAAGTCAAGATGAGCTCAATTTTTTAAATTTTTTGGCGAGGTCGAGCTCAATAATTATTTGTAAATTTGATACAAACTCAAGCTAAACTTGAACATTTTACCTTTATTGTCGAACTGAATTCGAACATTCATTACTCTACAATCTAGTGGGGTGTAAATTATAAAACGGAAAGAAGTGGAATTAAAAATCTAATTTCTATACCTAAACAAAGAGAATATAAACTTAATTACAACACTAGTGTCGTGAGTGAGCATTATATGAATTTTTTTTTTAATTTTTTTTTTCCTTGGCAACGTTGCATGTTGCTTGAAAGCAAAGCAAATGAACAAGATCTCATGTGTTAGCTCATTCACTCGCGAATTGCTGTTTGCCCCTAGAATTTCATTATTGGTATAGACTAGTTGTTGTAAGATAAAATTTAGAGTTGCAATGTGTTGGTTTTTAGACCCCTTAAACAATTGATTTAACCTAGGTAATTAGCCAAGTTGTTACTTAGTCCAATTAAACAAGTCTAGGTTATCACAATATAAAAGATCAAATCATGCAAAGCAATGGAAAATAAATAAGACAATGATATGATCACCTAGGAAACCAAACCGGTAAAAATCTGGGGAGGATTTGACCTAGCTATTCTCAAGGTAAACTTTAATCCACTATCTTGAAAAAATCGAAGTTCATACAATAAGACTTACAAGCCCCCACGCTTGACTTCTTATTGTTACCAACCAGTAGAACTTACTGACACAACCACGTGTAAGCTCCGAATCCACGGACTCCTTCTTTCTTGGATTCACCACCAGCTACAAGCACACCCGCTTGTGTTTTCTTTAAGCTTTAATGGCAGCAACTGAATTGATCATCAAGGCGTAAATAAATCTTCTCCTTGAAAACCCTAAGTTTGTGTAAAGAAAAGCTCCTCTAGATCTCACAAGAGATTTACACAAACCGCAAATATGAGCAACACTAAAACGTGGCTAGGGTTTGCCTTTTATACTTAGGACAAATAAGAAACCCTAAAAAAGTTTTAAAACAACCAGGGCTGAGTTGGACGAATCTGCAGAAAAGCATTCTGCCCGAGCTTCGATCGATCGAGCCTTTATTTCGATCGATCGAGCCAGGCCGAAAGGCACAATGCTTCCTGCTTTAACTCGATTCCAACTTTACATTGACACACAACTTTGAACTAGCTTTAAACACTTCTAAACACATTGTTTTTATTATGGTTTGCCAACAATACACATTAAAGTTCTAAATACATAAAATCCTAAACTTTAGAACCTAACAAACTCCCCCTTTGGCAATCCGTGACAAAACACAACTTAGAAGCTCAAAGTTTACAAAATGAAAAGCACTTTACAAAATAATGCTCATGAACCAAATTCAATCCTAACTACTATCCATCAGTTGCAAGTGTAGACAGCAGCTCAATTGAATCAACCTGTATATTTCCTGAAACACTAAACAAAATGTATAACCGCATGTGTGGAAACAATACAAGTAAACAAAATAACTTATTGATTTCAAACAACACACAAATAAAGACATATATCAATGAATAACTTATAAATATAAATCAATAAGCAGTTTGAAACAAGAAACAAATAAAGTACCAACAAAACATAAAACTCCCCCTAACACGAATATCCCATAAAAAAAAAAAACAAGATAAGAGCTAAAAAAGCATAAGTACAAAGTGAAGCACCTAGATACAATTCTAAACTCCACAAGCTCCAACCAAAAACAAATAAACTATAAACTCCCCCTGAAAACAAAAACCCTACAAAGTACTCCCCCTTTTTGTGACGGAATGACAAAGGGCAAACAAGCTATCCATCATCAAAAGGGAGGTGGTCTAAACTACGCCAACTCCACACGCAAGGCACGGATCTCATCAAGCACGTCCACCAAAATCTATCCTTGAGCTACCTGAACGGTCAAGACATGATCCAACGTGCGACGAATGTCTGAATCATCCAAAGCAGTCGGTGGAGGAACATCAGCATCAGCAGCAACACCTGAAGTCTCAGCAGCAGCTGTACCTGTTGAAGAGGAAAGAAGGGGAACACCACTAGAGGACGCACCTCTAGGACGAGAAGGAGCAACTCTCAACTGAGCAGCCCTCTGACAAAGAAAGGTGGCACCTATGGGAGCAATCACATGAACAGGCTTACCAAACGGAAAACCATCTAGACCTAAGTAGAGCAAAATCCTATGAATGAAAATAGGATGAATCAGTGCATGCCCTATGGCAGAACTCCTATGAACCTCGTTCAAAGAATGAAGGAACAAGTGAGGAAAACTGATAGACGCTCCAGAAACAAAGGCGTACAAAAACACACATCACTATAAAGGGATGGTGTGGAAGTGAGAGATAGGCCACAAGGAATGACACGCTATCCTAAAGAAGAGATAGGCCGTCTTGGTAAGCTCAGCGAACGTGATCCGAGGATCAGAACCCCACTAGATAGATGACCCAGTGATCCGAGGATCAGAACCCCAAGAGATTTGTTTGGAAAAATATTATCACCCGATTTGGGATTCCTTATACCATCATCTCGAACAATGACCTTCAATTTGACAGCAAAGCCTTTAAGAGGTACTATTGTGACATAGGCATTACGAATAGGTATTCCATCCCGGCTTATCCATAGGGCATTGGATAAGCTAAGGCTATCAATAAGGTCATAGTGAATAAACTCAAGAAGAGATTGGATGGTGCAAAAGGAAAATGAGTAGGAGAGCTGTCACACATCCTTTGGACATATTGGACTATACCTCGTAGGTCAACAGGGGAGACCCCTTTCTCAATGACTTATAGAGCCGAAACTGTGATTCCTTTGGAGACCGGATTCCTAAAACTGAGAATGAGTTCTTTCACTCCGAGCAACAATGATAGGCTGCTAGAGAAGAGTTTAGATCTAATTGAAGAGCGAAGAGAAAATGTCATGGTTCAATTGACGTATTATTAACATAAGCTCAAGCAATGGTACGATGCCAACATGAGGTTAAGGCCATTAGCGCCTGGAGACTTGGTATTGAGAAAAGTTCTAGGTATTGCAAAGAATCCAGCATGGGGAAAGTTAGGCCCCAATTGGGAAGGATTATATCACATCACTTCGATGGCTGGAATAGGTGCATATTATCTTGAAGATCTGGATGAAAATGTTGTACCACGCCCCTAGAATGTAAATAACCTGTTGTACCACGCCCCTAGAATGTAAATAACAATGATAGGTGCATATTATTTTGTTTATTACATTATGCATCATACATCTTATTTGCTTAAGTGCTAAACAGAACCTTAGTCATGCCTGGCTCCTCGGACCACATGTTTTAGGTAAATTAATACTTCATCTCATTTTTCTAAATGTTAAACAAAACCTTAATCATGTGTGGCTCCTCAGACCACATGCTTTGGGTAAACTAATACTTTATCTCATTTTTCTAAGTGTTAAAAAGAACTTTAGTCATGCCTGGCTCCTCGGACCACATGCTTTGGGTAAATTAATACTTCACCTTATTTTTCAAAGTGTTAGACAGAATCTTAGTTATTTATGGCTCCTCGGACCACATACTTTGGGTAAATTAATACTTCCTGGTATTTGTTTAAGTATCAAATAGAATCAGCCATGCTGAATGGCAGAGACCTTCATGGTAGTAACTTAAGCAAATGGACATTCATAGGCATCACTTAAAGCATTTGTAAGTATATCAAGTATATCTATTATCTGTTTGAGAATTGATTGTCTCTCCAATCCTTTAGACTTACTAATAAGTGGGGGATTAAGTGGAGTCAGACATGTGTGGATACTCTACCATTGTGTATGTTTTTGCAGTAAAAGATACATTTTGTTGAGATTTCAAACACATTATCATTTACACAGATAGCTAAGCGAACTGTGTCTCATTTTTTGTATTGGTTAAGTGTTAAATAAAATAGAAATTGTATCAAGACTTATATGAGTACCACAAGAGTAAAGAAAATATTCATATTTTTCATTAATTTAAGCCTTACAAATAGGCAGAGTTGTTACAAAAGATCAGGCTGATTACAAAACTTGGAAACATAAATAACATTAAAAAAAGAGGGAAAAAAAAAACAGAGATAGGAAAAGACAAGACAACTCAGGGCTTCATTTTTATTACAAGCTTGTCTTTGAAAGTCTTGCTAGGTTGGGTGGAAGTTGCCGTGGAGGATGCTAGACCCTTACCCTTGAGGTCCTCCTTGGTAGGAATAGGGAGAGTTGTCAGGACAATCTTCATGTTGTGGGAGGCCTCTTTTTCCTTGGATTGGTCCTTAGGGGCAGCTGGGGGCTAGATGGCATCATGGGCCACTTCCTTGATCACCTTGGCTGGCTTCACAACAGCCTCAGGCAACCCTGCCTCCTTGAATAGGCTTTGGACTGAAGCGCAAATGGCTGGAGGGTAGTATGCACTTTCTGCTCTCTTAAGGGTAGAGGAGGCATCAACCCCAGTTTGGTTGAAGGCCTCATTCCACACTTGGAGGTAGTAATACCTACACACCTCTGAGACCTCAGCCCTAAGGGCTTCTTTAGTCTTTGCCACTCCCATTTCGTACCCATCTTGCTCTGCTTGATCCTTGGCCTTCTCGACCTCCTCTAGTTTCTTTGACATAGCTTTTATTTGATCTCTAAGGCGGCGAGATTGGCCTTGGTTTATCGGAGCTACTTATATTGGGCTTTAGCCTGCTTCTCTACCCCATCCAAGGCTGCCTTAGCACTTTTCCTGTCCCTTTCAGCCTCAATCAGCTTGGTAATTAGCTTTTAAGACTTCTTATCCACCACCCTAAAGGCCTCCACGGTAGCTATGCGCCAGGCTTCCTCATCCTTCATCAGCCGGTATGAGGTGTTTACTATCTCCTTGGCCTTATGTATGGATTGGACAGCCTTTCAAAAAAAAAAAAAAGATGAAGGTTAGAGAAAACGAGAATAAGTATTAAAAAAATAATAAAAAAACATTATTAAAAAAAAAAAAAAAAAAGAGTAGTTAGGGAACTCACCAAGGCAAGGTCCCTCTTCAAACTGAGGAAGACCTCGTGCTTCCTCAGCAGACAGATTCACTTACACTAAACTAAACCAAATTTAAGATTTAAATTTCATTGTCTAACCCCACTGGGTTCTAGATTCAATTGAAAATTTTCCAGGACATACTCTATCTACAACCAAGAATTTAAATTTTCCCGCCACAAAGTCAATGAACTATAACACGAATAAGAACAATAAAAAAATATAATGCACAGATTACAACTACATTGAAATGCTGAATTACAACACCATTTCAAAGCTCTATAAAAGATTCAGACCAAAATCATAGAAAGATTGACAGATATAACTAACCTATTTTGGAGTTGAATCGGCTAGAAGCTTTACCCCAATCAGTGATGAACTTTTGAAAGCAATACAAGACCCACAACCAAACGTCCAATCCCTAACCCAAACCAAAACCTAATAACCCATTGTTTATACCCATGGAGCTTCAGTCTGACCCAAATGGAAGCCTAATCCCCTCCCTTGAATCTTTGTTTTTGAGATGAGCAGATGGGTTTCAAGACTGGGTTTTTGGGTTCAGTTAGGGAGAGAAGAGTGGATTCGATTAAAGGAAGAAGATAAGCGGTTGGGTTTGTGATTGTGGGTTTGATCAGGGAGAGAAAAGCTTGGGTTTGTGATTGTGGGTTCAGTTAGAGGAAGAAGAGAAGAGGTTGGGTTTGTGATGATGGGTTCGGTTAGAGGGAGAAGGGAAGAGCAGATGGGCTTGGCGGCGTGGGTTGAGGGAAGGGAAGCAACTGCTTGGGTTGAGGGAGAACTAAGAAAAACAAAAAGCAAAAAGGAGGCAGAGGCATGGGAGAAGGGAGAACCAGAAAAAAAAAATAAATAAAGAGGGAGCACCATAATAAAATAGCACGAAGAGGCAGAAAAGAAAGGAAAAAGGTGGAGCATGAGATTTTATTTTTTTTACTTTTTTTTAAGAAACAAACACACAGAAGGGAGAGAGAATGAGGTTCTAACACAAAAGCACACCACAACTCCACTCAAAAGCCATGGTAACTTATAAGGGTGGGAAGGATAAGTTATACTACACACAAACACTCTCTTAAGCAATGTGGGACAATTACCCATTCTTTTTTTTTTTCCTTTTTTTTTTTTTTTTTTTGAGAAACAAACACATACACAAGGGAGAGAGAAAGGGGTTCTAACACAAAGGCACACCACAACTCCACTCAAAAGCCATGGTAACTTTTAAGGGAGAGTGGGGCAAGTTATACTACACACAAGGTGAAGCATAAGATGAAAAGAGGAAAAGAGGCAAATGGAACACGTGTTTGATTAAACAAATAATTTTTTTTTTTAACATCTTGATACAGTGGGCTACTAGAGATAGCAACCCACTATTGCTGGATGTCAAAATTTATAGCGTATAGCACCTTTAATGTATTATGCTTTTTTAGAATCAGATGTTAAAAAATAGCATATTTAACATTTGAAACCTTTGATGAGAATGCTCTTATAGCTTCATAGAATATAGGATATCTTACATGACAGAATCAAATCACTACTTCCAAGTAGTGTGTCATTCATATATAGGTGTAAAAACAATACATTTACTTCCATTGATCTTAAGGTATATACACTGACTAATAATGTGCCCAATAAAACCAAATGGCACAACAAAGTTGGTGAACCTTTATATACCATTAGTGAGATACCTATATGCCTAAAATTTGAAAGGTATAACTTTTTTTGGGGGTCAAACCTTAATGGATCTTGTAAATTAATATTAATAGCTTTCACAAAACCTTTAGCTTTATAGGAATAAATTCCTAAGTTCTTACTCTTGAGCAATTAGATCACTCTCACCCTTGTACTTAATTTCTCATTTGACATATTTTATTCAATGAGATGGGTGATTCATCCACATGAGTACCAAAACATAGATCTACAAACCAAAAGAAAATAAACTTTGATGCTATGAAAGTTAAACTTTAATTCTAAATTAACCAATGTTAATTTAGTAGTAAATTCGACCTTCCTATGGGCAAAGGTGCATCCTGCTTGGATTTCTTATAAAACTTTATTCATAAAACTAGTAAATATAAACACTAAGAATCAAGTTTTCCATACCTATGAGCCTAGGAATAATCTCAACTTAATGCTACATTCACCATTTTATTCCAATTAAATCATAAAAATAATAACCTCCCTATAGGACCAACATGAATTAATTGCCACTTAGATGCCTTTATTCCTAATGAGATCTTATCAAAATTTCTTGATGTGATTATCATCATGGTTTAGGATGCTATGGCCACTCCCATGTCATTTCGATATTCGCTACTTCAAGTAGCATCATAAAGATCAACAAATCCTCATGCTGATCATGACAGTATGCACCCAAAATTGATATGAAATAATATTTTACAACATGATAAGTGCAAAGAAACCTAAAATGTGCGTAAACAAACTCCTCACTTCAATGATCCAAATCTCATATGTAACAATAAACTTTATGAAATAGTTGCAAACTTACATGCAACACATTTATCCCCATAATTTATTGTAAAATGTTATGGTTTCCAAAACATAAGGATGATTTCTGTTATCATGCCAAATATAGTGGACCACAAAAATAGTCTCTAAAGCAATTTACAATTGAAAATTGTACAAATTATTGAAGCATGTTTGTCATATGAGCCACCATACTGTAACAAATTATTTTCCAAATAATCGAGATTTTATATCCAGGAAACAAACATAAATACTTGGATGAGCACTTGATGAATATCAAAATCAAAATCAAAATCAAATTTATGAACACTTTAAGTGCCTTGGCATGTATTTTAGTCAAATTACCCATTAGTCCACATTAGCATATTGTCAAATACTATATTTGGACAATTTAAGATTAGAGAAAACAAAGTCCTACAACATATCCACCTTTGAACCTATCCAGTTCTATATAAATAATAATCTTGTGAATTTCAAATTGATACTTCCAATCTCAAAACTCAATGGTAATTCATTATACATATACCAGTAAAGATGCAAAACAAAACTTGTTCTCTAGGATTTAGAGTACACATGCTCTATATTTGCATTCAACACCACTTAAATTTCATCCCAATATTAAATTAGTGCATACAAACTTTTACTGTACAAATATACGGCAATTGGAAATAATATAAATTTCATTAACTAAAATTACTAAACAACATAGCATGAAGGATAGCTTTGATACCAAATGTAAGATAAAATTTAGAATTGCAATGGAAAATAAGTATATCTTCAGCCATAGCTGTTGAAGTGTTTAGAGAAAAAGAAAACTTGCTATATGATAATGTATGTATAAAAGGTATCTTCTAGTTTATGGTCTTTACCTCACATATTTCCTTTTGATAGAGACAGACTATATATATAGGCTTGACTAGGGACTCTTTTAAATTAAGATTTGTTCCATAACCCTCCTTCTATCAAGAAGTTTAAAACTTGTAACTTCAAGGTTTTTATTAACTAAAGGGGTTACACCAATTGAGAGTTACTTAGAAATTGTTATTTACCATAACGTCTTTTACAAATAAAATTTTTAAGACATGAGTTTTTATTCATCATTTAAAGGTGAATCACATAAAGTTTTCTTAAAATCTTACTGATATCATTAATTCTTCGTTGGTTTGACACTTGGGCTATGTGACAAATACACAAAAAGAAAAAATCTAGAGTTTCCAAGAGGCATCAAACTAGCAGGAATAGAGGGAGGGCAAATTGTCAAACTGTCACTCTGTAAGCATTAATCATTCTTTAGAGGGTGGGCACATGTTAATTCAACACTCAAATCCCCCTACAACATTTGACATCTCCGAGTCCTAGGATAGATTTTTTTACTTCCTTTGCAATCTTCAAGTATTTGGTCCCTGCAAATTGCAATTGATAGGCCAAAATATTGGGTCCGGCTCTCCTCCTATTTCAAACTCTCATGTTTTCTCCAGTTTTAATATAGATGAAAGACACCTTGTAGACCAACAATCTAAAGGCTAAAAAAAACTCATGTCATCTCTCTCTCTCTCTCTCTCTCTCTCTCTCTCTCTCTCTCTCTCTCTCTCTCTCTCTCTCTCTCTCTCTCTCTCTCTCTCTCTCTCTCTCTCTCAATTATAGACCAAGCAAACCCACTGTCATACTCATACACCCAACACGTGAAATACAATTTTTTCTTCTTTATAATTTTTCTTTCTTTCCCTTTCCTTGCTCCAATCTCTCTCCAATATCATCACTGTCAACCGGGTATTAGAGCTAATACCAAATCTCGCTAGAGTAGAAAGCATCACCCAAACGGGAACAAAATTTTTTGGACAAATTCAAAGAACCCAGAAGAGGTAAAGCAAGAACTCTCAAAATTTTTCTCTCTGTCTCCCTCAAAAAGAAACCCCAAGAATAACCTTGCAAAACCCATAACAGTAAAATCAAAGAAATTTAAGCCACATACCAAGACCCATAATCAATCACCCATCCATCAAATATATCACAAAATGAAGTGCTAGAAACAAAAAGAGAGAAGAGTAATCATGCAGCAGTGATGAAATCAGTAGCAAGAGGGAGAGACATAGACGTTGGAAATTAGGAATATAAAATCAAAGAAAAATTTGTTGAGCTTCTAAGTATTTGCAACAACAATCTTGATGTGCTAGCCACGCGTCTTAGATGGTGTCTTTGGCATTATTTTCGACAACTCCTTGCCATCCTTTGCCAATGGTGTTGGGTGTATGTATGATAGTGTCTAGTGGGTTTGCTTGGGCCATGAAAACTTCTAAGTTATTGAGAGAGAAAGAGAGACAAAATTGAGAGAGAATGACGTGGGGTTTTTTTAGCCTTTGGATTGTTGGTCTGCGAAGTGTCCTTCATCTATATTAAAACAGGAGAAAACATGAGAGTTTGAAACGGGAGGGGAGTCGGACCCCAAAATATTAGATCAGTTGTGCATCATATATATATATACAAGGAATCCTCTCACAGCATGTGTATCCCACACTAATGCGTAGGGTTTTTTTTTTTTGAGAAACTAGTGCGTAGGGGTGTTCATGGTGCATTGTAGTGCAATTTTGAGCCATTTTTAGCACCACACTTCATTTTTGCAGTTACATATGTAGTGTAGAGCGATGCGATTTGAAACTGGTATATTTTTCAAATTTTTGGGATTTTCCTGCCTAGTCCAAAACTAATTTTTCCCTTTGTATTAGGCCAAGCTTTAAACTATTGTGCTAGTTTTCTTTATTTTAGGCTACCTTTCCTAATCAACACTTGGAGAAATTATACAGTCCTCATGGTGGACCACGTCACTTGTTCACCATTCCACTAAAAGGCTCTCACTTGTTTAAAATTGCTGAGTCAGTAATCAGTTTCTATTTTAAAAAAATTTCTGAGTCAGCAATTTTAAACAGGTGAGAGTATTTTACTGGAATAATTGACGACGTCACTTGTCCAATGTGAGAACCTTATAATTTCTCCAACACTTGCTAGGGTTATTAAACTTTTTTTTTTTGGAAAACTAGGGCTATTGAACTCTTGATAATATATTTAATATTAAAAAATAAATATATTAATATATAGAAAGGGTGCGGTGCGGTGCGATTTGTGTAGTTTTCTTATTATAAAACCACAACTACACTACACTATGCGGTGCACTGTTACTTGTGGAGCGGTACAATTAAATCATTTTACAGGCAATTTTAGTACGATTTTTGCGATTTTTGCGATTTGTGCAATTTTTACGCTCGGTGAACACTTCAACCAGTGCGTTCTAGAGTATCTCGCTGCATCAATCTAGCTAACACATAAAGCTTTACTAGTGGTCCTTTAGGCTCTGAGAAGCGCTGGATTTTCCAATGTGCATCTTTGCTAAGTTGCTATCCGTGGTCAGTAGTAACTTCAGTGGATGTCAAGTCATTATTTAAATTAATTCTGTTGAACGGACTAAGGAAGAGGGAGTTCTCGTTTTAAATACTTGGGTGAATTTCTCTTTGACAATTCTTCAGGCGCCGTATCAAAAGCAAGGGTAGGAAACAAATGATAATTGGTCAGACCTTACACGATTTCATTTATCTTAAGGTGGTACCATCAAATTAAAATGCAACAGCTTTTAGCATTCAAAAAAGAAATGCACCAGCTTTTAGTCCCACGCGTGTATTTTGCAAAATTTAAGGTGGTACCATCAAATTCTTTTACTCCACCTCCTTTTTCTTTTTATTTTGCAAAATTTAAATACCATAGTTTAAGGGTGGTAATAAATTAATAAATTATAAACCATTAACTTTCAAAACTAATAAATTAAACATACTGTACTCCAAAAAAGTAGTGGAAACAGCTTGGCAATTGGCATATTCAAGTGGAGGGCTCCCAAAATTTCAGGGTAGCGAAATACTTTTTAAGCGTTAAAAGGGAATTCATCAAATGGAACAAGACAAACTTTTGGCAATGTTAAGTATAGAATTAAGAGCATCTATAGTCGCTTGTCTAAATTTTTGTACTGTTTAAATAGTGAACAGTGATATTTACCTTTTACCTACCTACTTTTTTAAATACACTTTCCAACAGATTTTTTATCATTTCTTCACCTCATTTAAATATTATTTCTTTATTCATTCTTTATTCTTTTTTAATCTTTATTTATTCTTTCTCTATTCATTCTCAACAATTATATTTTTCAATAAAAAGTGTTACGTATATAACATTTTTTGCAATACCTTCACAAGAATCATAACAAAATTTTATATGAAAAGTTGTTACTAGTTCTAATTCGAACCTACTAAAACCCACCATTAAAATTATTTTTTTACTCACCAATATTAGCTAATAAAAATCTGTTACTTAAGATTTATGGTGAAAATATTGTGGTACCTACTTTTTTAAATACACTTTCCAACAGATTTTCTATCATTTTTTCATCTCATTTAAATATTATTTCTTCATTCATTCTTTATTCTTTTTTAATCTTTATTTATTCTTTCTCTATTTATTCTCAACAATTATATTTTTTATAAAAAGTGTTACGTACACAACATTTTTTGCAATACTTTCACAAAAATCATAACAAAATCTTATGTGGAAAGTTGTTACTAGTTCTAATTTGAACCTACTAGAACCAACCATTTAAATTATTATTTTACTTACCAATATTAGCTAATAAAAATCTGTTACTTAAGATTTATTGTGAAAATATTGTGGTAGCATTTCTCAATTGTCACTTCTTATTCTTTATATTATTTTTCCTTTCTTACATCCATATGTTTTTTTTTTTTTTCCTCTTGTTTTTTCTTCTCCACACACGTATACCCACTCCTATCTCTATCCTCCCTTTTTTTCTACTTCTTTTTCTTTTTCTACTTGATTCCAAAACCTCTCTCTCTCTCTCTCTCTCTCTCTCTCTCTCTCTCTCTCTCTCTCTCTCTACTTTTTTTCTTTTTCTACGTGACTCCAGAACATTCTCTAGCTCTCTTTGTGATAAGAAATGGAGAAAGAGGTAGAGAGAAAGAACAAGCGAGAGATCTTGCTTGCTCCACCATTGATCGAAGGACACAAGCCGACAGAGAATCGGTGTTCACTGTGCCAAGCTACGCCTTCTGCTTCGCTGCCGCTCGTCTTCCTCCCCAACGCAACCCAGATGGATCAAATGGCTTGTGTCTTCTTTTCTTTTCTTTTCTTTTTTTGCTTTTATTGTTATGATTTGATTAATTTTAAGATTGTGTTTTTGAGTTTGTATTTTGATTATGCTTGAGTTTAGAGATGTTTGAGAGAAAGGATTGTTGTGTTTGTAGCCGTTGTGAATGTTTGTAGCTGTGGTGAGAGGAGAGAGAAAGAATTGTTTTTTATTGAGTTGTATGATTTTTTAAGGTAGAAAAATTCATTTGGAGTTGCTACAGTGTTCTCTAGATCAAGAGAACTATTGTAGCAACTTCAAAAAAAAAAAAAAAAATGGGAAAAGTTTTGCTTTTAAAGAACTTGTTGGAGTGAGTTTTTGGTGTGTTTGTTCTCCAAAATTGGTTTTAGAGAACCTATTGGAGAAGCTCTAAAGAAGTGGAAATAAGGATTGGCTACAAGCTCTAGAATCTACTCAAGCCAATTTAGGTTTTGTTTAGTTGGAAGGAAGGAAAAGTGGGAGGATAGAAAATGGGGAGAGGATAGAAAATATTTTAGTTTCCCTCATTTGCGTTTGGTTGGGAGGGTGGAAAAGTGGAGGGATGAAAAACTTTTTATTTGGTTGAGAAGAAAAATAAGATTGAAAATAAAGTTTGTATAAATTTAACATCATGTCCCTATTAAATAAATAAAAAAAGTAACACATTATACTTTTGTTGATACCTATTTTTTATAAAAACAGCTCAACAGCAAAAAAAACCCAATAACAAGCAAAAAAGGAATGGAAGAAGAGATTAGTAAGTAACGGCAAAAAACAAAGGGCTGTAAAAGCCTGAAAGAAAAAAGAACCAAGGCCCAACGGGCCAGTTCGGCAGGAAATAGCAGCAGCAAGCCCATAGGCCCAAGAAAGGGCAAAAGTGGGGCAAGCATAATAAGCCCATGCCATTCTCCATAAAAGATGAGCATGGGCAGATAGGATGCAAGAGCAGAATGAGACAAAGCCAAATATCAGCAACAGGAACAACGTGGGAAAGAAAGAAGACTAAAGTAGAAAGTAATAAGACAACCACATCTTGGCCAGAGAACTACCAACCTGTATCTAGTCAATGCAAGAGAGGTGGGCCCATGGTCAAAGGATTTGCAAATGGTGTGATTTGGAGGAGGGGGAGAAAGGGTCTATTTTCGGTATCTAGCTAAGGCCTCTTTTGGGAGGTTCTTTGTTAGGAAGGTATTTTTGCCCAAAATAGGTAATAAATGGCTGGGACCACCTGATGCATGCCATAGAGATAGGTAGAGAAAGACCCAAGGCTTTACCCGTTGGAATGAGAGAGAGAGACTCGCGGCCGAACCAAACGGATAAGGGTTTGTCATGAAATGAGTAGTGGAAGAAAGAGAAAGCACTGGGCATGCCTAGGCATAGTGGAGGAAGAGTGGCCAGTAGGTCAGTGGGCAGCTCTAAAGAGGTGTTTACAGCAAAAAAAAAAAAAAAATGGTTGGTGAGCAATATGGGTAAAATAGAGAAATCCCACGAGCTTAACCCAGTATAAATAGGAACAGTAGCCATAAATGGAAGAGGGAATAAGGACAAAGGCAAGAAACAGAGGGAATTGAAAGAGAAATAACAGAGAAAAAAGAAAGAGTGATGTAAAAAGAGAAAAAAGTGAGCACGACAGAAAAGGCATGCATCAATAAGCCATATTTTCCCTCCCTTTTATAGCAAACCCACTCTTTTGTAATCCCAACAGAACAACAAGTAGCTATCCAGACTCATTCCCTAAGATGCACAACTTTAATGGCTTAGCCCTATGGCAAGGTTGTCCAAGTTGGGGCTTAGGCTCTCTTTAGTTCACTTCCTGTGGGAAAATCCACCATTTTATATTCTGCTGTATTAATTGCTCTTCTAACTAACCTTTATGCTATAACTAACATTTCTGCTATAAGATATTCATTCTTAAATTTATAAACGTGTGCTTACATTTCTGGATTAATATATATGTATTTGTTAATGCTTATTGTTTTTATTATTGGATGCTGGTTTTGTGCACAAACTAGCCCTTAGCGAGGTCCTGCTAAAATAGTGGGCCAGACCCAACTCTCCGACCCATAGCAAAACGGGCCTTAGCCCAAGAACACAAAAGGCACCTACAATTGTCGAAAATTGTGTATAGATGGGCACTTCATTAAAATAAAATAAAAAATAGCACGAGAAATTAACCCAAAACTGTTTTTTAAAAAAAGAAAAAAACCAGCCAAAATTGATGAAAAGAAAAAAAAGAAAAAAGAGGAAGATGAAAGCTAACACGTCCATACAAAATCAAAGAAAAAAAAAAAAAAAAAAAAAAAAAGAAGAAGCCAACACATGATGCTTAGTAACAGAGAAAGAAAACATCAAAGGAAAAAAAAGGCAGCAGACAAAGTCCAACGTGAGGGGTATTTTTGTCAACTCATTTTCATGAGCTTCCCCTTCCCTTTGGTGGGTCCAGATAGAAAACACATGGCCCCACGACAAAATTTTCCACTCCCCTTCCCAACCAGACACCAACTAAAACTTCTTTCTTTTCACTTTTCTCTCCTAAATTTTCCGTCCTCTCTAAAATCCTTCCAAACAACCCTTAGAGTCGGAAGTTGCTTTTTCCTTGGGGTTGAGTGATTGGTTAGAAAGGGAATGAGATTAGATGCCCTTAAAGAGGGGGGATTGGAATTCAAATTTTTTCATTTGTCTTCCATAGTTAGAATTAATGCAGATATCAAGTTACATTGTGGTCAATGGATTCAAAATAGAAAGGAAATAGAGAAGTACTTTGCTGATTAGTTTAACAAAGTATTTTGTTCCTCATGCCCTCAAGTCCCGTCAAAGCTAAATGACTTACTTCCTTCCAGCATAGTGGAAAGGGAAAATGAAATATTAATCAATGTTCCCTCCCACGATGAGATCAAAAAGGTGATCTTTGACATGAATCTACTGAAAGTGCCTAGTCCATATGGTCTTCGTATGTTATTTTTAAAGCATTTTTGGCCTACAGTGGGATCACAAGTTATATCAGTTGTACAAAGATTCTTTTGGGATGATTGGATATTAACGAAGAATCGAAGATGAACCATATAGTTGGGGTCAGGCCAAATGGGGTTATGGCCTAAAGCATGTTACAATTTGTTTGTATATGTGGGAACGGGAAAGGATAGTTCACAGTGGGAATCGAAAGAGAAAGGATATCGAAATTGGATGGTTGCATAAGAATAAAGCCTAAAACACATACACAAGCTCATAAATTGGATTATCGGAGGTGGCTTTGCTCCTTCGACTTATACATGCAATGATGGGAAATTCAGGTTCTTTCTAGGAATCTTTTTATTTTCTCTCTTTCCCTAATTTTTTAGAACCCCTTCCCTTATGGGTCTTCCCCTAGTTATATTAATGTAATTAGTGGGCTTATAATGATAGAGGCCTTGCCCTTTCAGATGTCATATTCCCTTTTTAGAATCATAGTAGGAGTACGCGTTTGGATTACTGTTCAGATCGAACACTTCAGCAATTAATGTGTGGGCCCCTGTTGTCCCGTTGTGACATCACCACTACAGTTATTCCTCATAAATTAGTGTCATATCTTGAGGAATGTGCTTGGTTAGGGTGCATTACTAGGTAGTATAGTTCCCTTTGGGGGGTTCTCAAAAAAAAAAGGTAGTATAGTTCCTTAGCCACATACTTCGTGCAAGTTTTCCTCGGCAAGCCAACTCAAGTGAAATTCTCCTTGGCAAGTGCAATTAGGCCGAATGAAGCTCCTTAAGATGATTCGTGACTTGATGGGCTAGGCAAGAGTGAGCCTCTTTTATCAATTGGGCTTTCCCTATTTTTCATTAAGTTTGTGGCTATTGGCCCAATATCAATGGGGCAATTTATTACCCGTCACACATTCTTTTATCAACTTGATTCCCAAAATCCTAGGTGCGTGTAATTTTAACCAATTCAAGCCAATAAGCTTGTGCAATGTTTATTACAAGATTATTTCTAAGATCTTTGTGAAAATATTGAGACCACTATTACGAAATATAATAATAGACCTTACATAGGCTGCCTTTGTACCCAACTGATGGATCATGGAAAATGTTGTTATTGCTCAAGAGGTAGTGCATAACTTTAAGCTCGTGATCAAGAAGAAGGGAAGCATTAGATTTAAGATGGATTTTCAAAATGCTTACGACAAAATGGAGCAGGGTTTCATTATAGGGGATTTTAGGTTCTGACCTTACTTGTTCTATGTGTGTGTATATATTGAATAGATACTAGATATTTTCATTAAATTGAAATTGAGGTACAACAAGGAGAAAAGCCAAATTATTGAAAACCCGTAGGGGGTCTTAGCATTTTGACCTATCAATTAGGAGTAGATTGGGGAGCAAAGGAGGATCACTCCCTATCCAAGTCTGTGATGTCCTTGTGCTTCTTATAACTTGGGCTAATTCATGTGCTGCCTTGTTATACTCCTTTTTCAGATAATTCACTCTTTGTTGATGCCCATTTTTTGCAAAAGGGCCCAATGGCAGAAGAAGCCCAACAATATCAAAGAGATGGAGAAAGAAAATAGCAAAGTAAAGATCACTGGGTCAAAATGGCAGGAATAATGGTCCACAGGCCTACAAAAGAGTAAAAAGGCCCCCAAAGAAAGCAAATGGGCCCAAAGGACCTAAAGAATGAAGTAGTAAGCCTATAGGAATCATAAGAAATAAAAAGAAAGCAAAAACGGGCTGGAGGAGCCCAAAGAAAGGAATTAGTAAATGGGATTGGTTCAAAGGCTAATAAACCCAAAGGTAAAGGATGTGGTAATTGGGCCGGGAAAGCCCAAAAGATTATCAAAAGCCTATGGGAATGTAAGAAATGGGAAAGAATGAAATGGGCGAAGGATGCCTCAAAGAATGAAACGAGCTGAGGATGCCTAAGGAATAAAATGGGCTAAGGAAGCTCAAGATGTTATATGGACTAACCCAACAGGAATATTGGGCAGTGTAAAGTCAAGGAAGGAATAACATATGAAACTGGCATGGCAGACACTTCAGCCCGCAAGCCCAAAAGTGGTACAATAAACAAGGGTAAACAACATCATAGCAGGAACAATGTAGTGGCATGGCAGGAGCACTAGCTAGCCCACAAACCAAAAGTGAAAGGAGACATAGGTCAAATTAAAGAAGAAAAAGCTCACACCCAAGCAATGTTCAATCCAAAGAAGAAATGAGATGCAAAGAATGAAGACCCAAGAACTCATCCACACCACAAGAGTTAAACAAGCACCAGAACGTGCAGCAGAGTCAAACAAATCTGTAGGCAATGGCAAACGCATGAACACTAGAAAGCAATGGACTCATATGGAAGTGGAGCACGCACATGGCTCAGGCACTACTTACCTGTACCCAGCCAACATATGGGAGGTGGGCCACGGGTCTAAGGTAAGAGAGGGTGTAGTATGCTCAAGTTCTTTTGGGGGAAGCCTATTTTGGGGTTTCCACTCAAGTTCTTTTGGGGGAAATGTCCTGCTGGGATGACATACCACCCAAAAAAGGTAAACATAAGTTGGAATCACTAGGTGCATGCTATAGGGGTTGGTAAGAGAGAAACCCAGCCCTTATCTAGATGAGAGTGCAAGGGAAGTAGAAAATAAAACAAAAACTGCTTTTGCCTGGGAATGAGGCATGGCATGGCCAATGCCAATGTAATGGTGGTGGCTAGGCAACCAGCTAGGCAACCAGTAGACTAGTGGGCAGTTCGAGAAAGACACCCACAACAGGCCAAAAGTAGTTGAAGGGTAAAAAAGGTAAATCTTGTCATGGCAGGTAGTATAAAAGGCCATAGCCGTGCACAGTAAACAACAATAACAAACTAGAGAGCACGGAAAATAGAGAAGAAGAAGAATGAAAAAGGAAAATGAACAAGAAAAACAAAGAAAATAAGGAAAAGGGGAGTGAGGAAGAAAATAGGAGTGATAGGAGTGAAAAGCATGCACCAATAGGCTACCCACTTCTCTCCCTCTCAATAGCCCACTCTTTAGCAAGTTAAGAATTTGAGATTAAGCCACTTAGGTCCATTTTCCAAAATAAGTAAATTCTACGGCAAGATTCCCCTCTGAGGCTACCCACATTGGAGATTGGTTTCCTTCTTAGACTTGAATCTGCCAAGGAGCCAAGTTTGTTCCTTTAGCAAGCTAATCCTCTTTTCTTTTGTTATGGTTGATTAAGGACTAATGCTATTTTCTTGTTATTAATCTATTCTTGCCATAATCACATCATCATATTTCTCCTATGTGGAATTGTTTAAGCATTATCATTGTCAGCAGAAAATATTTTAATTAAAATATTTTAGTTATCCTACTGTATCATGTTTTTCCTGCTATAACATTTTTTTGTAGCAACAGTTCCTACCATGGGCACATGACACCCCAAGATTCCTACAAGGACTCTAACTTGCGCACAAGCGGACCTAAGGTGCGTTTCAATTAGGCCAGTCCCAACTTTCCTACCCTAGAATCCTAGGGCTGTAGTACAGTAGGAGCAATCCAGCCCAAGACGCAAAAAAGGCCCACCATTTTTAAATTGGCGACTCCACTAGGGAGTTCGGAAAAAGACAAGGAAGGAAGATATAACCCTCGTGAGTTCTGCCCCTTAGGTCAAAAACAATGCGAAACATGAGTGTCATGCCCTCACAGGCGGAATCAAGGCTAGCCACGCCCCACTAGCACCAACCCAATCAAGTAAAAGGTGTTAATGGAGCGGGGCCTGGGCCATAACAGCAACAAAGAACTCCTGCTAACAATACCAACTTTTTTATTGAAGTACTCCAGTCCGTCCAGCATTCTCAGCAACAGCTGACGGAAGAGATTCGCTAGATGAAGGCGACCAAGACGAAAGAGAAAGGAAGCCAGCATGACCCAAAGCATGCAGCAGAGAAGAAAGAAACCCCCGTAGGGGGTGGCCCGTAGAACGTAGAACAGCGTTTCATTACCATGGCCGAAGTCACAGTGCTTTTAGAGCAAGAAAGGGCCAAGGTGCCCAAGGAGAAGTGGAAGTGCTATTGAGCACGTGAGTAAGTTTATTGACACCCTCGGTCCCTACGTAGCAAATGAGGATTTGTGTCTTCGAGAGTTTTCGAAATCCCTATGTGACCGAGCGTACACTTGGTACATCGATTTGAAACCAGGATCAATCCCGACGTGGGACGATATGGTGAATGTATTTTGCACCATGTATTTTCATGGAGAAGAAACAATAACGCTTGCAACTTTGCAAGCAACCAAGTAAAGGAGCGGCGAAGACCTAATGGACATAGCCCTCAACTATTATGACCACTGTGACGAAAAGACATTGGTGTAAATGTGTATGGGTAACATGATCATGGAGTATAGAGCTATCTTAGAGAACCTAGAAATCTCCCAGTTCGTGTAGCTATTGCAAAAGGCTAGGAAGACCGCCCAATCAGTAAGGTCAAGTTCTAACGGCCCAAAGAGTGGAAATCCGCACCGCAGGCTATGGCCCAACATGGGACGATATGGTAGATGTATTTTACACTATGTATTCTCATGGAGAAGAAACAGTAATGCTTGCAACTTTGCAAGCAACCAAGTAAAGGAGCAGTGAAGACCAGATGGAATACATTAAGAGGTTTAGGGACATAGCCCTCGACTGCTATGACCACTATAAAGAAAAGACATTGGTGGAAATGTGTATGGGTAATATGATCATGGAGTATAAAGCTGTCTTGGAGAACCTGGAAATTTCCCAGTTCATGCAGCTATTGCGAAAGACTAGGAAGACTGCCCAATCAGTAAGGTCAAGTTCTGACAGGCCCAAAGAGCGGATGGGAGGGAGTACGAGACTCCCTCGCCACTACCATGTACACCAAAGGAGATAGATTTTCTCTTGGATAAATGGATTGCAGATGAGGTCTTCAAGTCCAATCAAGTTTCCAGGGAACCCACTGAAAAAGAGCGAAGGGACCTACACTTTTGCCGTCTACACAATTATGTGCAACACCCTACTGCACAGATTTAGGAGAAGATGAAGAAGAAAGGCCAACCTTTCCTACCATGGCCATTACCACCTTACAGAGAAGTTCTAGGTTTAAGAACTTGTTTGACCAACTGGAACTCACGGCCAATGAATGAAGAATTGCCACAGAGGCTCTGCTAAGCATTGCCTAGAGGCTCTAGTAAGCATTGCCTCAAGGGTAAGAGTGGAATACTTGGCGGCAGAAGTCAGAGCTGATAAAGCCTTCCTACAAGACACTAATGAGATCACTTTCAGCGATGAAGACATGGAGGTAGGTTATTCAAGCCACAAGAGACCCCTCTACTTAGTGGCCTCCATAAACTAAATCCCTATTAAGAGAGCCTTGGTAGATACAGACGCCTCAGTGAATCTCATCCCACTTAGGACATTACAAGCAGTAGGCATTTCAAAAGGCAAGATACAGGGATGTCTAATGAAAGTGACGGGATTTGGAGGAAAAGGTGAGTACACCACAGGCCATATTCAACTATGGCAGAAAGTGGGGCCAATAGCCTCCTTAGTTTGCTTCCATGTAGTGAAAACAAAAGTTTCATACCACGTGTTATTGGGAAGACGCTGGTTACACAAGCACTGACTGGTTCCGTCTACCTATCATCAGTACGTGAAAGGAAGATTAAATGGTAGGATGATACGGATAGCAACAAACCTGTCACCCTTTAAGCAAGTAGAAGCCCATTTAGTAGAAACCATGTTCTATGATGAATGGGCACCATCTGGTGAAAGCTTTGTAACCAAACCACAAGGCATTTTTGTCCCTAGGTGGAAGGATATTCAGGATGACCCAGAGCCTAACTTGAGAGAGTTGCTAATGTGGAGAAAGAAGAGGAAAGAAGCCCCCACTTTGGAGTTAAGTGACGTGCCAGGATGTATTAAGGTGTGAACACCTGATAGTAGGATAGTTTACAAGTTATGAAGGTGCGAGGGGGCCCCAAACAAGGGTCACAGCATAAAAGTTTAGTGTGTTGTGTAGCCCAAGAAAATGTAGAAGAAGAAAGCAACATGAAAAGTGAGGAAAAGGTTACAGCAGAAAAGGACACTCAAGTAATGACAGAAGAGAAGTTAGAAGAAGTAGATTTTGGTACAAACCCGCAGAAGCCAAGACCCATTTCAATAAGTTCAAAATTGTCAGAAGGTGAAAAGGCAGAGTTAATCCTGCTGTTGAAAGAGTTCAAAGATGTTTTAGCATTGCATTACAGCGAGATGCTTAGGTTAGACCCAGGACTAGTGGTACACATGCTCAATGTAGATCCCCAAGCTAAGCTAGTGGCTCAGCTTGCCAGAGTATTTCACATTGAAATAGAAGAATAGATAGTGAAGGAAGTGCAAAAGTTGTTAGCGACTGGCTTTATCAAACCCATCCAGCACCCGCGATGGTTGTCCAACATTGTACTAGTAAAGAAGAAAAACGGGCAGATAAGATGCTGTGTGGACTTCATGAACCTTAACTGAGTGTGCCCCAAAGATGAATTATCGCTACCCAACATGGATCTGTTAATAGACTATGCAGTAGGAAATGCCATGTTTTCCTTCATGGATGGATTTAGCGGGTACAACCAGATTCAAATGGCACCGAAAGACGCCAAGAAAACCACTTTCAGAACACCCATAGGTAATTTTTACTACACTTTGATGCCCTTCGAGTAGAAATATGTAGGTGCAACTTACCAGCGCACGATAACCGCCATATTCCACAACACCCATAGTTAGAAGACTATGTGGATGACATAGTCATGAAGTCGAGGAGGCGAGAAGACCACGTTAAGGTGTTAAGAAAGGTTTTTAAAAGATGAAAACTTTTCAAGTTGAGAATGAATCCACTAAAATGTGTTTTCAAAGTGTTAGCTAGGAAATTTTTGGGATTCTTGGTCTACAGCAAATGAATAGACGTGAACCCAACCAAATCCACGGGCATAGAAACCATGAAGCCACCAGCCACAGTGAAGGAGTTAAAAAGTTTCCTAGGGATGGTTTCCTACATCCGAAGGTTCATCACTGGGTTGGCATCGATCACCTCGACTTTTACCAAGTTGCTCAAAAAGGGGTAAAGCTTTGAGTGGGGAGAGGTGCAGCAGTTATATTATTTCTTAGCCTATGAGATACACTTGATGAGAAAGTCCCACGCAATAGAAGCCCTTCTCTAGCAACCTATCCTCTCTGGAAGGATATCTCAATGGTTGTTACAATTGTCGCAATATGATTTGAAAGCAGGAACACCCAAGGCCGTAAAAAGTTAGGCCATAACAAACCTACTAGCACAATTTCTAGGAGAAGAGGAATTCCCATTGGACGACAAAGTTCAAGGGGAAATGGCCACGACAGAAGTAATCGAAGAGCAATGGGTCATGAAATTCGACGGCTCTTTTACAACAAACTCAGGGGACACAGGAGTGATCCTCTATCACGAAGGAGAAGAGACTGTGGCACTCTCGTTCAAGTTGGAGTTTCCTTGTTCAAACAATACCGCAGAATACAAGGCCTATCTTACTAGGTTAGCCACAGTCCTCGAGATGGGGATCAAACATTTGAAAGTGATAGGCAACTCCAATCTAGTGGTTTGCCAAGCCAAGGGGAGTTTCTCTTTAAAGGAATCAAGTTTGGATCCATATAAGACGTTGGCTTAGAAAATGGAAGAAAGGTTTTCTACGTTTGAGATAGAGCACGCTCAAAGAAGTGAAAATCAGTATGCAGATGCGCTGGCTACATTGGGCTTGGAGATAGCCTTTGAAGGAAGTAGTAACAGAGTCGAAGTCAACAAATGAAAGGAATCTATTGTTGAAATACTGCAGGAGAGGTTTTAGGAAAAGCAAGAGTGTGAAGAGGACTGGAGGGTTCCCATTAAGAAAGCCCTGTTAAAAGAAGGAGACTCGACAGACTTGAAAACGTTAAAAGACTATGTCTTGATGAAAGGGGAATTGTATCATAGAATGCCAGAAGGGATTTTGTCAAGATGTGTGGAGCACGAAGAGGGCCGAAGAAAACTAAAGGAACTGCATGGTAGAACCTACGAGTTCTATGGCACGATCAGCCTCTAAAGGGTGGGTTTTTATTGGCCAAGCATGGATAAGGATGCAAACCTAGTCCAAACCTAGTGTGAGGCCTGCCATTGGGCTATGGATAGAGAAGAAAGTTATGCTGTGTTCGCTAGCGAGAATTGGAGAAGCCTATTCGTGCAATACTTGGTAGAAGGTGTCCTGCCGCAGAAGCATAATGAAAGATATAAGCTCAAGAAGCTGGCAGCCTACTACTTTTTACATGAGAGAATCCATTTTAAGAAAGGATATGATGGGGACCCATTATGATGTTTGGGTCCCAAAGAAGCCGGGGAAATGATAAAGGAAGTTACACGCAAGGGTATGTGGAAAGCACCCAGGGAAGAAAAAGCTACACCAGTGTATGCTGCAAATAGGTTATTATTGGCCCACTATGAAGAAAGATACAGTAGAATTTGTGAAGAAATACCACAGCTACCAAGTGCAGGCTAACCTGATTCACACCCATCCACAAAGTTTACATAGCATGGTCACCCCATGGCCTTTCCATACCTGGAGGCTTGACTTAGTGGAACCAGTTAACCCACCCTCTCTTAAGTACATATGGATCCTAGTGGCTACAGAATACTTTACCAAATGGGTAGAAGCCATACCACTCCGTAAGGTCACAGGAGGAGCAGTGGCAAATTTTATCAAAGAGAACATAATTTTCAGATTTAAGGTACCTCATAGGATCATAAGTGATAATGGCGCTCCATTTGTCAACAATGAGGTTCGAAAGATGCTGGAATTTTATCATATCAAACACCACCGATCACTGCCTTATTACCCCCAAGGGAATGGGCAGGCAGAAGCAACGAACAAAACCCTCATCAAGATTATTAGCAAGATGAGCCGAGGAGTACACTGGAGGATGGGTAACGCATTTGTCCAACACTTTTTGGGCCTACCAAAGTTCATCCAAGTTTGCCACGAGATTTTCTCCCTTCTCTTTAGTCTACAGAACGAAGATAATGAGTCCGACAGAAGTAATGATGCCTTCCTTAAGGGTCATGTTCACAAAAGAAGAAAAAAGAGAAGGAAGTCTTCGCATTAAAAAGATATGAGGACTTGGAAGGATTAAATGAGAAAAGGGAGGAGGCTTAAAAGCGCAGCCGCAGATACGAACAAAAGATGACCGAAGCTTACGATAGAATGACTAAAGAATGGGTGTTTGCAGAAGGACAACTTGTATTGAAGACGGGAGACCACGACAGGCGAGGTATGTCAAGACCATCTAAATTTTCAACAAAATGGGAAGGACCTTTCATAGTAAGGGAAGCACATGCAAGTGGGTATTACAATTTGGCCCAGATGAATGGAAAAGACTTGATGGACCCCATTAATGGCAAATAGTTAAATCATTATTATGCTTTGGAAACATTATGTAGTTATTCCTTTCTCTTGTTTAGTTTTCTTTCCTCTAAGTGACCACCCTTGCAAAGGATGATGTCACAAGAAAGTATTGAAGTATGTTCTTGTTTGTAAAAAGTAATGAAGACTATGAAGTATTAGTGAAACACACTATATCATAATCATAGGAATAGCTATAGCAGATGTAGCATAATAGATTACAAACCCAAAATACATAAGTCATGTCATACTTATCAAATAAGTGCTAGAGAAATAAAGAAATGTACTGGTTAAGATGAAAAGGGAAGAAAAATAAACATAGGGGAAGGAAATAAACAAAGAACTACATAATGTTATAAGTCTGATCAAAGGCCTAAAATAAGGGTCTGATCTCCAAAGTGGCTAGGCCTAGCAACACCAAAAAGGAGGCGTTCACGACGTGCTTCTAGGTCTGCCACCTCCTTCTTCAAGCCTCAATGCGAGCATTTATGGCGTCCACGACAGGCTGAACCTTCTTTGTAAAGAAGGCTCGAGCAATCTCTAGCAGGTGATCTAGTAGGAACTCCACAGCAAATCCAACTCTGATCAACTCTAGAACCACGACCCTCCACTGCAAAATCCTCTCAGCGAATATAGTATCGACAAAGTTATGCTTAATGTTGTTCATCACGCTCCCCAATAGCTTAAGGAATTGCTCTCTCGTGGATCAGCCAAAAAGAAACCCTTACATGAAGTCCCCACGGTTGTTGTAGACTGCCTCCAAATGAGAGATGCACTCCCCAAGAACCCGAAAACCATGAAAGTTAACATAAGGAGCTCCAGCACCCCAAAAGTCCGAGGGATCAAGTTCATTGGTCTCAGGCTGGTTAAATCGAATGAAAAAGGCAACAGCTTCACTCACTAGATCAATAGCAGAACTGCTACCAACCACAAACCGAAAGGACGGAGCTACCTCAACAGGAGTTGGACCTGGGAAGAAATATGAGGTAAGGCATGAGTTCATAAAGGATAGAAAAAGTGAAAGGACGAATCCAACAGTGAATATTAGAGAAGATGCAAGAGAAAGAAAATTACCAGGAGGACCCGTAGGAATGGGGGTTATAGGAGTGGCAAAATTAAGGACTGTAGGCATTGTCATGTCTACTGCAGTCTTTGGCTCCTCAAGAATGTTTGTGGCTAAGAAAATTGATCTACGGAATAGTCAAAGGATTGTACTAGGAAATTATAGGAAGAAAAGAAAGAGAAGATATGTTAAGGATAAGAGACACATACCCATAGCCTTGGTCTTATGCTCACCATCGCCACTGTCCTCATCAGAATCAAAAACCCTCGTCTCCTCGGATCCTTCATTAGAAGACAAATCTATATCGGGCCCTCGGGTGATAGAACTAGGAATGGATGAAGTAGTGACCACCAACGAGGAGCAATCTTTCATAGCTTAGGAGAGAGCAACAAAGGGATCACTAGT
This sequence comes from Quercus lobata, assembly GCF_001633185.2. Classification (NCBI taxonomy): domain Eukaryota; kingdom Viridiplantae; phylum Streptophyta; class Magnoliopsida; order Fagales; family Fagaceae; genus Quercus; species Quercus lobata. The sequence goes on from NC_044904.1 coordinate 40,806,958, forward strand.
AGAGATAACAAGAGGAGTAGTAGGAGAAGCGCTCCCAGTCTGAGATGCACCTGCAGGAGTGACTTCTTTCTAGGGAGTAAAAACCTCGGCAGGAATAGGAACAAACTCACAAACCCTCTCGGTCTAGGTACTCTCCTCAACAGAAACAGACTTGGGTAGAGGGATTAGAGCCTTCGCAGGAGCTCCATGTGCAGCAGCAGAAGCGAAGGCCATGGTCTCAGCCACAATATCAACCCCATCAAAGAAGCCCTCCATTGGCATGCCCATAGCAGCAGAAACCTCCCCACTAGTGGGGTGATAAACAAAAAGGGGCTCGAGATCAGCCTAAAAAAAATAAAAATAAAAAGGAAGAAGAGAAAGAAGGAAGGTGGATGTTAAGGCAGAAAGGAGAAATAAATAAACATGCAAAAAAAGAAAAGGAGAAAAAACACATAGCAACACGTGGCAATGAAAATGCATGTGAAGGGAAGGAATATACCTCCAACTCGGGCTCAGTAAGTAATATGGGGCAGTGGCAGAAGTGTCCTCCTTATGTTTAAATTGCCAAAAAAAAAAAAAAAAAATTTGAGGAAAGAGATGAATGAGTATGCATGTGGAGTTAGTAGTAGGAAAGCCCCATGAATAAGTAAAAGAAAAAAAAGGCAGAGTTTAGAAATAACATACTTTCCTCTCAGTAGTGGTAGATGGAGCCGGTGGAGATGTCTTTCTCTTGCTATTGCATGTCCTGCTAGAAGGAGGAGCATCTATGAATGGCCTTGGAATGGAAGGCTTGGGCTTGAATGCAGTAGAGCACTTGTTGGAACGAGTACGAGTAGAGGGAGGAGGAGAACCCTCGAGGACTATGTTACCAATAAAAGGAAGGCTACCCTCATAGGGAACAATGTTAGAACAAGTCTCAGAAGAATCATCCCCTCTCTTGGTAGACTTAGGCTTAGTGCACTGAGACACCGAACCCTTCTTTATAGGAGTAGGAAGGTTCACCACTTTCACTTTCTTCTCCCAACCCGTAGGATACTCACTAGCAAATAAATACCACCCCTTCTCCTTTGCTTGCCACTCAAATATGGCAGACCTACTCTGCTTCCTAACATATACCACCATGGACTTGGTGGGAAGCAACAACCACAAGTTGGTAAAAATGACAACATGAAGACCATCAGGAGGAATGAGAGAAAACCCACGGCTACCCAACAACTCCTGCCCAAATGAAGTCATCACAACCTGTCAATACCTAAGTATCGCAGCTATGTAAAGACCCTCTCTCTGTGAACCCTGAATGGTGACTGCTGTGAAATGCCTGCTCCAAAACTTAAAAGCACTAGGCCGCAGGAATTGTCGGATGGAAGTAGTGGACTCTAGAATGACAAATAAATCATCAAGTATGTCCTAATCCAACCCAAACTGCCTCCTCACTTTGTTGGCAGAATAGTGTACAAAGCGGATACCCTCATCGATAAGGTAAGGCAGCCACTTAGCATTAGTGGCTGCCAAATATATAATTCCCCTCTCATCAAAGGCAGTCAACGGGGTGGTGGTCCTAGCTGTGTTAGTAAAGGGACCCATAACCGAGTCAACACATGTAAAGCCAATGCCCAAGTTCCTGTAGGCCCTTCAACAAAAGCCAACTCCTTTATCAAAAATAACGGCATGAAGACCATCAGAAGGAATGAGAGAAAACCCATGGCTACCCAATAACTCCTACCCAAATGAAGACATCACAGCCTGCCAATACCTATGCATCGCAACTGTGCAAAGACCCTCTCTCTATGAACCTGGAATGTTGACTATTGTGAAATGCCTGCTCCAAAATTTAAAAGCACTAGGCCGCAGGAATGATCGGATGGAAGTAGTGGACTCTAGAATGGCAAAGAAATCATCAATTATATTCTGATCCAACCCAAAGTACCTCTTCACTCTGTTATCAAAATAGTGTACAAAGCGGATACCCTCATCGATAAGGTAAGGCTGCCACCCAGCATTAGTGGCTGCCAAATATATAATTCCAAATATATAATTCTCCTCTCATCAAAGGCAGTCAATGGGGTAGTGGTCCCAACTACGTCAGTAAAGGGACCCATAGCCGAGTCAGCACATGTAAAGCCGATGCCTAAGTTCCTGTAGGCCCTCTAACAAAAGCCAACTCCTTTATCAAAAAACTCAACAGCAGGATGCCTAAACAGCTTCAACCCAACCTAGTGGTAAGCCGATGGAAGATTAGATACAAAATGACCACAGAAATCAATAATAACTTTCGGACACGAATGGTACTTCTCTTTGGCAAAGTGGACAGACTTGCACTTAGCCAAGTGCCTAGCACAATGCTACTACAAAAAATGCTGCAAAATCATACTGTGGGTAGAAGTAGTAACTATGTGGCAAGAGCCTGCTTGACTTTCATCACTTTCTAAAATATCTAACTGCACATACAGATGACCCAGAAACATAGGCGCCAATGGCAGACTCACCTTAGTAGAAATCTTTATGGCTAATCAGAAGTAGAGAGGTTTTACAACATAATGAGGGTGGGACCAAAAATGAACTTACAGAGCCAAAATGCAACAAAGGCTGCACGGTAGACCACATTAGAAGCCTTAGAGAAAGCCCCAACCCAATGCAACAACTTCGCGTTGCCACTCATCCCTTTCGTCAACTCAGCCTCCACGGCCTCCTCCTCGGTGGAAAGCTCAATGTTGCTTGAGTCTACAACACCAATAATTGGCAACAATAGTTGGTTCGCCATATCCTCCAAGGTCACGATGATCTTGCTGTAAGAAAGGAAGAAGGTATGAGTGGCACTACACCATCAACGGACCAAATGACAAAGGTTGAACAAGTCCTTATAGTTAGACAAGCAACGGGATGAAATGATGGCCTTCAACACTCCGGCCTGCCATAGCGCCACCATAAAACCCGTATCGGACAACTCTTCGTCTACCTACTCCTTCCAACCCAAAGAGGTACCCGACACAAATTCAAAGAGAATGGGCACAAGAAGTGATGTCCCTTGGTGTATATCAAGATCGAAAATGGAAGAAGCCAAAGAGGCCCAAGACACCTCTATGTCGCAACAGCAAATGGAGAGCCACACACAGCCCATCGGCAAAGGTAGATAATTGCCGAGTACCACAGGGAAATGAGTATGGGAATCGTACCACGAGTCAATGAAGGAAGGGCACTCACTATTTGGGTTGCGACCCCTCTCCTCTTCCTCAGAACGGTTCGATTCAGTGAAGGGAGCCTCTTTGCCCACGGCTTTTGTAGGAGGATCATCAGCAGCAACTTCTTTCCCTTTATGGCAAGAAAGACCCTTGTCTTTCGCTAGCGTCATGATGGGTTGTTTGATTGGAAAAGATTGGTAGAGAGGTTTTAGGAACGAAGACACGGTGAAGGGAAGGGAATGGAAAAGGCATTCTGAGCAATGATAGGAAAGGGAATAAGTTTAAGTACTAATGACAATAAAGATGACGTGAGAGGATACAATAGGTCAGCCATCAAAAGAAGCATCGTATTAAAAAGCAGAGCCTGTGTTTCAGAATAACTACTAAACTGGGAAATTGAAAGAGACAACACTATTCACAGTAAGAAAGAAAATAAGGCAGCGCCCATTGTTCAAAAAAAAGAAAAAAAAAAAGAAAAAAGAGAGAGACTTTTTTTCTTTTTTGTTCACATATGAACTGCAGGAGCACTTCATATGCTCAGGATGTTGAATGTTGATGCCCATTTTTGGCAAAAGGGCCCAATGCCAGAAGAAGCCTAACAATATGAAAGAGATAGAGAAAGAAAATAGCAAAGTAAAGATCATTCGGCCATAATGGCAAGAATAATGGTCCACGGGTCTACAAAATAGTAAAAAGGCCCCAAAGTAAGCAAATGGGCCAAAAGGAGCCCCAAAGAATGAAGTAGTAAGCCCATGGGAATCATAAGAAATAGAAAGAAAGCAAAAACAGGCCGAAGGAGCTCAAAGAAAGGAATTAGTAAATGGGATTGGTTCAAAAGCCAATAAACCCAAAGGTAAAGGATGTGGTAATTGGGTCGGGGAAGTCCAAAAGATTAGCAAAAGCCCATAGGAATGTAGAAGTAGGAAAGAATGAAATAGGTCAAGGATGCCCCAAAGAATAAAACGGGTTGAGGATGCCCAAGGAATAAAATGGGTCGGGGAAGCCCAAGATGTTATATGGACTAACCCAGAAAGAATACTGGGCAATGTAAACTAAAGGAAGGAATAACATATGAAACTGGCATGGTAGGCACTTCAGCCCGCAAGCCCAGAAGTGGTATAGTAAACAAGGGTAAACAACATCATAGCAAGAACAATACAGTGGCATGGCAAGAGCACCAGCTAGCCCACGAGCTAGAAGTGAAAGGAGACATGGGTTGAATTAAAGAATAGAAAGCCCATACCCAAGGAATGCTCAGCCCAAAGAAGAAATGAGATGTAAAGAACGAAGACCCAAGAACTCATCCACGCCATAAGAGTTAAACAAGCACCAGAGTCAGAAAAATCTGTAGGCAATGGCAAATGTATGAATGTTGGAAAAGCAATGAACTCATATGAAAGTGGAGCAGCACAAGGCTCAGACACCACTTACCTATACCTAGCCAATACAAGGGAGGTAGGCCATGGGTCTGAGGTAAGAGAGGGTGTGGTCTGGCGGTGAGGAGAAGGAGGGAGCCTATTTTGGGGTTCCGCTCAAGCTCTTTTAGGGAAAATGTCCTGTTGGGATGACATACCACCCAAAAAAGGCAAACATGAGCTGGAATTACTAGGTGTATGCTATAAGGGTTGGTAAGAGAGAAACCCAGCCCTTATCCAAATAAGAGTGCAAGGGAAGTAGAAAACAAAACAAAAACTGCATTTGTCTAGGAATGAGGCATGGCACGGCCAACGTAGTGTAGTAGTGGTGGCTGGGTAGCCAACAGACTAGTGGGCAATCTGGGAAGGACACCCACAACAGGCCAAAAGTAGTTGAGTGGTAAAAATGGTAAATCTTGTTACGACAAGCAATATAAAAGGCCATAACCATGCACAGTAAACAACAACAACGAACTAGAGAGCACAGAAAATAGAGAAGAAAAAGAGAGAAAAAGGAAAATAAACAAGAAAAGCAAAGAAAACAAGGAAATGGGGAGTGAGGAAGAAAATTGGAGTGACAGGAGTGAAAAGCATGAACCAATAGGCTACCCATTTCTCTCCCTCTCAATAGCCCACTCTCTAGCAAGTTAAAAATCTGAGATTAAGCCACTTAGGTCCTTTTTCTAAAGTAACTTCTATGGTAGGATTCCCCTCTAAGGTTACCCACGTTAGAGATTGGTTCCTTTCTTGGACTTGAATCTGCCAAGGAGCCAAGTTTGTTCCTTTAGCAAGCTAATCCTCTTTTCTTTTGTTATGGTTGATTAAGGACTAACGCTATTTTCTTGTTATTAATCTATTCTTGCCATAATCACATCTTCATATTTCTCCTTTTTGGAACTATTTAAGCATTATTATTGTTAGTAGAAAATATTTTAGTTATATTGTTATATCATGTTTTTCCTGCTATAACGTTTTTTTGTAGCAACATTTCCTACCGTGGGCATGTGACACCCTCAAGATTCCTGCTAGGGCTCTAACTTGTGCACAAACTAGCCTAAGGTGTGTTTCAATTAGACTAGTCCTAACTCTCCTACCCCAGAATCATAGGGCCGCAATATGATAGGAGCGATCCAGCCCAAGACGCAAAAAAGGCCCACTACACTCTCCAACTGCTAAATGAGGTCAACATGGTGAACACTCCCTGGATAATAGTTCCCATCTCCCTAATGAAAGAGCTAGTATTCACTGCTTGGACAACAGTAATAGAGTTTGACTTAATCATTTTTTGTGGGAGGTGAAATTCAAGTGCCAGTATGATCCCTTCCTCAACAACTAGAGCTTCAGTGACTCCCACAGAATACGTAGCAAGCAGAAGCTTGCCTCTTGGAGCCACAATAATACCCCTACAATCTCGAATCACCACTCCAACACTAGAGAGTCTTCCATTCTATGAAATTAATTTTGGTGCTGCCCATCCTACATTAGGGGGTTGTTGGCTTAGGAAGCTGGCCATTTTGGCCCCTTTGTAGTCACAGAGAAGTCTCTGGGCATATCCCTAGATTTGTAGCGAAGGAATCCCATTAGACTCATGAACTACTTATTTCTATTGTACCAGATTGACCAAGCCGTGGTGAATAGGACTTCTAGATCGTGTGAGGTGCCCACATCTAGAATATGCATAACAATATCTATAAGGTCATGTTTTTCAGCAAGTAAATTAGTAAGGCATGTCTGCCAATACCACCAAACCTCCCAAATATTTTCACAAAAAAATAGAGCATGTATTGTACTTTCTGTCTCCTTCCCACGTAAAGGGCATAATACATCTTTGCTGATTCCTCTTCTTCCTAAGTTCAGTAGTGTTGGGAGGCCATTCATGCAAGCTCTCCAAGCGAAAATTCTAACTTTAGGGGGGATCTTAAGCTACCACATCTTTCTTCAAAGTGGGGTTCTAGTATCACCAGTTGAGCACTCACCTCTTTCCAAGTTTTCGACTATATGGGGAGAGTGACATAATAGGCAATTTTTACAAAGAACTCACCCCGTCTGTTTCCTACCCAAACAATATTGTCATCTGGGAGATTATAGCTTAGAGGGATGCGAAGAATGGTATCAGCCTCAAAAGGTAAAAACAGAGTTCTAATCAAGTCAGCCTTCCATCTCCTTGTCTCTTCATCAATATGGGAGGAAACAATTGGAAAATCATAAAAACTTGGGGTGGGGAACATACCTTGTATGTGGATGGTGTGAGGAGCCACTTGTCTTCCCGAATATGTATTAATTTTCCGTTACCGACTCTCCCCTAAGTGCCTTTCCTTATGACTTCTTTGTGCATATTATGTAGTGAAGTTCTTTGTCGGATTGATAAACAAAGAAATTGACATTAGATTCTAATAGTGGGATTTCGATAGCTTGAGAGGTCTTGGGATTAAGTCTTTTGATAATTTCACTTGAGCCATGGTTGCCGAATTACCCTAATGGGTCCTTTGGAATGGGGACAACTTTTGTGTTAAAATCTTTAAGACTAAATATAGGGAGGGTAATAATTGCCGAGTTCCAGGCAAGCAAAATCATCTTCCTTGTTTGGGGTTTCACATCTGAAGAATCAAAATAAATCATCCCTTAGATAGGCAAGACAAACTGTGGTGAACTTTTAGTAAAGTCAACTTATAAGAGTTAGGTGAACTCTATGGATCTTAGTCAAGGCCAGCTTGAACTAAGTAAAATTTGGAAGTTGAAAATCCATGAGCAACAAATGTTTTACCGTTCCTGGATCGTTTAGTTACCTTTAGTCCCAACTTGGATTCAACATGTTGTCTATGTGGTCAACTGAAGTTTTGGGACTCAGGGTACAACATTTTAATAAAAAAATTTTAAGGTTTTCTTAGGTTGAAGTAATGGTTTTGTGTAAAAAAAAAAAAAAAACAAAAACAAAAAACAGAAACCATAAGGGCACTAGCAATGTACGGTGATCTTAGTTCAGTTGGATGTGAAGTCCATTAATATGAACCATGATGAAACTGGGTGATATATATGCTTGATTATTAATGCGAATACGCTGATAAGTTCTTTGAGGAAAACCTTTAGGAGTTGGGCCTTTTAGGAAGTACCTTGACAAAATTTCAATGTAAGTTGACAATGGTTTAGTGTGTACGACTAAAGTCACTGGTTCTAGAATGAGTGTGGATTATATTTCTAACTTCAGACCTATTTAGGATTTGTAAATAATTTTGAGTTGGCATGTGCCCTGATTGGTATTAAGAATTGATGTTGACTATAGCAAATCATCAATATACCAAATATCAGAAAATGCAAAAAATAAAAAATTTCTGCTAAATTTATTATGGAAGAGTAAAAGCCAATGATTACTCTTATAAAAATTCTTGTTTCTTTCTCTTTGTTGTCATTATTTCCCCATCAATAAAAAGAAAATATATAAGAACAAGGGTGATTAAGGATGCAATATAAGCTATCAATGATTCAATAAAGTTTTAACTCAAATGTTATTTTCCTTTTCCATAAAATAGGCAAAGGAGGAGGTTGGGGGTTCAAAACTCATTAATCCACATGCAACTCACTAATTGAAAATAAGGGCTTTTGCTCTCGTTTTCTTGAACAAAAATATTGCTTGTTTATAAATGTCATCATCTCATAAAATGAAGATTATGTTTAGGGCCTAATTGTTATACCTTCTTTTTTTTTTTTGGATGTTGTGTGATGGTTAGATAACAATTATTTTTTATTTTGTATAATTCAATAATTACCACAGAGGATGGACGATTTGAACCTTGAATGTCATGGATATAATAGAAGGTGTCGATTAGTTGAGTTACAAGACTCTTGGTGGTTAGTTATAACTTAAAATTTGTCTTATAATAAAAAGCAACCATTAAGAGTTGACATCATATGTTGAAACTCTCAAAAAAAAATTGTCATTTTGCATATTTTTATACTTTTACATAGTTTCTTTTTAATAAATTAAATTCATCCAATCCTAATTATACAAGTTTTTTTTTTTTTTTTTTGAGAAAAGATTAGAAAACAGTACAAGTTTTAGAAAAGAGACAAAGCATATTTTAATTACTTAACCCTATCTGTAATCTATCTATAATATTATAAAGTTGAATCCGCATGACTTTTTGTTGGCCTTATAATATTTTGGCATATAAATTTTACTACCTCATAATTTTACATGTCTTATTTTATTATATATTTTAAATTTTATTCTATATTTCCCTTCAAAAAATTTATTTTCTATATTTAAATATTTTATTAAAATCTTACCAAATCATATTTTCTTTAAATGATAGTGTGGGGGTCAAAAACTCTCATAATTTTGTTAAACTTTCTTGTGCATTGATTGATATATATATATATATATTGTTAAACTTTCTTGTGCATTGCATGGGCCATATAATTTATATAAAATCGATGATGTTTGACAATTGGTTGATCTTGTAATATTTTACCACATCGAATTTTAAGACCTCTTAATTTTATATGTATTTGTAAGGACGTGAAATGAACTCAAGCCCACTAAGAACAATGAACAATGGCACTTAGTCCAAAACAATGTTTTTGTAAGAGAATAGGTCAATCCAAGGAACGATCTTACAAGAAAAGTGGACCACAGTTGATAGAACCCAAGACAGTTAGATTAAAGACACAAATTAATGAAAAATAAATCTCCCCAGTCAAGTCCGAGGATGATGTGTTCTTATATTCAATTCAAGCTTATATAAATACACTTTGTTCTTCTTTTACTGTTTCTCTCCTTTTTTTTATTACCCCCCCCCCCCTTTTTCATGGTGATCACTTCCTTATATAGTCCTTCACCCCTTCATCCTAGCCTTCCACCTGTTGATTTAGTAGAGAATCCCTTGGATATTTGTCCTATCAGGACCTCCTAAAAGTTTTGTTGGTAGCTGTGAGCTGAGTTGCCAATGTTCAAGTGTCATTTCTCCATAAATGCAGCCAATTCATTAGGTGCAATGCATTTAATGTGCTGATGGTAGCGTTCTTCCTAGATATTTGTCTTTCATGGTTGATTGAGTTCTTTGCTACTTTCCCTGAAGCTCTCCTGAGGTGGCTCAGTTCCTTAGAAATTAAAGTTGACCCATCATTCTTTTTCTTTGTCCTAGGCCCATTGACCCAGGCCCAACAACTCCATTGACCGTCCTCGGGCTTCTTATCATCCTCAAGCATGGCTCATAGCCCAACACACCTACTCGGGCCTCCTATCTCCATAATAGCCCCTCAAAACTCCAACTTTTTCTCCACCAAAAAGAGTGGGGTTTTGATTTCTTCCCCAAAGCTTTGCACACTTAAAGAAAGTTCCCACATGGTAACATCTTTTCACTTGTTATGAGCACGCTCTTGACGCTTTGGCATTCATGATGCACTATTTATTACTTCGCACGGTGCTCTGTCCCCCACGTTCTACGATGCGATGAAGATCGTACAGTAGGGATCTTCCATGGGATTTCGAGTGGCAATCTTGTGTCCCTATATAAATATAAGGGGTGCGAGGGGTCCATTTCTTCCATTTCCCAAATCTTCAATTTCTCAAAGAAGCGGTCTGAGGTGCTCCTTACATATTCCTTTGTAAATACCATTTAGTTCATATACTGACTTTAGGGTCCCCTCCTTCCTTGGCCTACAATTCTTTAATAGTTTCTTTTACTTCCTAGATGGATAGGTTTACTAGTTTGGTTGATACGCCCGAGGGTATAGAAGCCTTTAAAACCCGATACAATATACCGCCTAGGGTTTACATACGGCATTGCCTTTTAGGGGAGTGGCATGCTCTTAGGCCAGAAGGGGCTATGGTGATCCTTATGATTGCCTTTATAGAGAGGAGAATGCAAATCCCTATGGGGAGAGTAACTAGGGATTTTTTAATTGCCCACAGACTCTGTCTGACCCAACGTTCCCTGAATTTGTTTAGAATACTGGGTAGTGTTGATGCTTTGAACCAAAAGATGGGGGTAAACCTTTCCTACCATGACATTAACTGGGTATATAATTACCAATATCTTAAAGACACAGAGTATTACCTCAAAACTAGGGTTCCCTCAGTTAGACTAATTTTGTGCCTCCCCAAATCTAACAAGGGCTTGGACCAGGATTTCTTGATCGTCGAGGGTGAATGGAACGATTGCCTACACTGTCCGGCACAGGATGGGAAGCTAGGTGGGGTGTTCTTGGATTAAGTACCCCACTTCCTCCCCTCCCCATAGTGAAAATCTTAATTTTGTAGCCCTTTTTCTTTCTAGTTACTAAATGCCTTTTTTACACTTTCTAATCACCATTTTATCTTTAGTTTCTGCAAATAAGCATTTTATAGCTCCCAACTTTAGTTTAGTTAACGAGGCAAATCTCAATAGGATTCTTTGGTCTGAGATCTTCCTTCACAAGGACGGTCAACTACGTGCTACCCACGTTATCCTCGGGTACAAGCCTATCTCGTCCAGTTTTCAATCACCCAAAAACGTTATTAGAGCTAAAGATCATTGGCTGCACTAGATAGATGTTGCTATGCTAGGATTCCTCACCGGACCTTCCCCTGAAGGAACCCGTCAAGTTGAATTGCCTAACCAACGTGCCGTCGTAAAGGAAAAGGTGATATCCTTAGACTCAACTCGAGAAGAAGAAGCTGACAGGGTATTTGAAGTGGTAGATTTGGAAGAAGAAGATTTCGAAGTATTTGACCGACCAGGCCCTACAGAATCTCCAGGCACCACTTCCAAGCCCTACCCTTCACTCAAATTAGTAGCAACCAAGAGCCAGCTGACATACCAGAAGCTATGGTACTCCAAAGTAAGAAGAACACCAGTCTCTACGAGCTACTGGAATCACATGCAGGAAGGTCCACACTTGAAGTAACCATCCAACTTCGGCCCCTAACCCCCCATCCTACCTGTAGTTCCCTTTCCGAGCAACCAGAAAAAAGAAGAGGAAAAGGCAAAAGAAGGGTAAAGAAGTATCTGAAGAGGGAGAAATTGCTCATTCTAAAGACCTTGAGCCCTAGGAGGGGGCAAAAATTGTTAAAAGGGCTCAAAGAAAAAAACGATAGAGGGTACAGGTATGGAGATGGTTTCTGACTACCACACTAGGGTTTAAATTGGGAACCCATTGCTCGATCTGGATGGAGCCCCACTCCCATGGACTCCTCCATAAGGGACTTTCAAAATGGGAAAACGGGCTACGTGGCCGATGCTCTAGAACAACCCCTGCTCCTGCCACAGGACATGGCTGATCTGAGGACCTTAAAAAAGCATGAGTCCTTCTTAACCTTGAAGAGGAACCTAGCCATGGTATGAACTTCAACCTATTTCTTGTGTTACATTTTTCTTTTACTTGGAAAAACCTTTTTTTTTTTTTTTTTAAATTAACTTATTGGCCTTTCTTCACATTGCTACTTTCTTTCAGGCAATCCAAACAACAAACATTGTTGAAGAATGGGTGGATCATACCCATGCTCAGCTAAAAGATGACGAGGCACACTGAGTATCTACTGTCAAGACTCTGGCCATGGCCGAAAAGAAGATTAAAGACCTCAGCACAAAGTTGACTGAGGTAAATAAAGAGAGGAAAAGTGTCGAAGCTGCTCTTACTGACGTCAAGAAGCAGGCTGAGGATCAACATCAATTTTGCCGAGCTGAGGAGTAACTAGCAATTGCTCGTGAGCAAATTAAACCTTAGAAAAAAGAGCTAGAGAAGAAAGAGGAAGCTTTTGCTCAGGCCGAGCAATTCGGCTATGATATTGGGGTGAAAGAAACAAGAGATATTCTAAGGGCCCAAATCACCGAAATTTGCCGGGGTTACTACCTTCAGGTGTGGATCGAGGCACTGAACTTGGCCGGGGTGGATGCTTCCTCGGACTTGAGGAAAACCGAAAATATCTTCTACCTTCTAGCCTTGCGGGTAGCAGCATGACCAATCTCCCAGCCAACCACTGCTCCTCAAGCTCCTCCAACCACTGAGCCTTCTGATGCCGATGCTGGTGGTGTTACTTCGAAGCCAACCAAGGAAAAAGAGATTGAGCACTCCAATCCACCACCACCAGCCAACACCGATCCTCCTTCATTAGTCAACATTTAGGACAATGCTTGTTCTTTATTTTACTTATTTTTTTGTGTTTTTTTTTTTTGGGTTTAAATCTTGCAGTCCACTCATGTACTCCGTTCACAATAGTGAAAAACTTTAATGAGAAGTAATGAAAAGTTTGCAAAGTTTCAATTCATTCTAAGTGTGTATTGCTACATACATATATTGTTGGAAAAATAGCATGGCGTGAATAAGAAATTGATGTTTTCTATATTCACTTAGATGTTATTAAAAGTAGTAAAAATCCTGAGTCCCACATAGGAAAGGAAATAGATAATATATGAGTTTATATGCTCATGAGTTGGATATTGGGTTGGGCTTTTGGTATATGAGGACTAGGCCTACTTGTCCAAATAATAATATTTTATTATTTTAATTTTTGAGTCAGATAGTCTATGCACAACAGTTATTACTGAAATAGAGTGCTTGTTTAGTAACGTATAATAATTCATAGTCCCTCATTCATAAAAACTACTTTTTCATAAAACTCTCCCAGCGAGAATATTTTGTGCATTCATTTTGTGTCTAAGAGAGACAAAGAGACATTGAGTAATTCGTAGAGCACAACTTTGTGTGCTTCGTTTTCATGCTGTAAATCATTTTATCCTAGGAGGTAGACGTCTGTGAGTCTCAAAGCACCACAATGATTGTGTGAGGGGTGAAATCTACTTTAAGGAGATTGTGTCAAATACAAGAATTGATCTAAATCATTCATACTTCACGCATTTGCAGATTTCTTCTTCAATATATTTAGTATTTGTTTATTGCTCTTGTCTGTCATATCTATTTGTGATACTGCTTATACTTAGATCTGTGTATTGTTCCTTTTTTTTTATCACAAAAGTAAATTGTTGAAATATATTCAACGGTCTTAAAGCAGATTTCTATTTTTAATTTATTTTTGTGATTCACGGTGAAAGGATTTTCGTGGTTGTTGGAAAAACGCTAAATCTATAATTGTTTGTATTTGTTCACAAAACTGGGTTTGTGTTCATCTTATCATGAATATCTATCTTCTTTGTTTTCTATATAGGCTTAGTTTGGATTAGACTGAAAACCCAGCGCGTCTGCGTTTGCGTTTTTCCTTTTTTCTTTTTTTTTTTCACGCGTTTTTGAGACTTGCGGCTACTGTTCATGCACTGTTCAATGAACAGTAGCCACAAAGTTTGACTTTTCTAACTTTTTTTCAGCCAATCAGTGCACATCGTGTACTGTTCACGGACCCACAAATTTCACTTTTCAACAACTTTTTCATTAAAAATGGGTCTTACGGTACTATTCACATATTTAAAAATTATTTTACTACAATATATTTCAGTTTTCAATTTTTAACTATATCCAAACAGATCCATAATCTTTGTATTTCATAACGTTTTGGTGTCAGTTTGACCGTTGTTATTGTTTGTAGATTTTTGTTTCAGTGGGTGGACTGTAGATATTTGTATAGCTTTATCGGTTTAGTGTTTTTGATATTATTATAAGCATTTGATAAAGTTGATTTCGTGCTTGACAGTGTTGGTGGTTTTGATTATATTATATAATATTAGGCTTATTTTGTCTATTGCGGTTTATTGCTTGGCTGGGTTTTTTTTAGATTCTTTTGTTTATTGTGTTCGCATTGTGCCTGCACAATTTCTGCAGTTAGCTTTACTTTCTTTTTTGCTCAGTAACGTTTGAATGTGAATATTTATATTTATTTCTTAAATTTGGCTGGTTTTGAGGATTCAATTTGCTTGAATTTTGTTGAACACAGATGTCAAACAAAATTGTTGTGAATCCAGTTATGGCTCAAACCAACATGAACCTTTCTGCTGCGATTTTTGAAGTAAACCTGGTAGGAGGAAATACCAAGGAATGGTGGGTGGACACTAGGGCTATTTGCTATGTATGTTCAGAAAATGAAATGTTTTCTACATATAATCTTGTGGGTAATGGAGAAAGTATTTTCATGGGAAATTCCTCAACCTCTAAGATTGAAGAAATTGGAAAGGTTGTGCTCAAAATGACTACAGGCAAGTTTCATACTTTGAAAGATGTACTTCACGTGCCATAAATTCAAAAAAACTTTGTAGCTGGCTCATTGTTGAGCAAGAATGGTTTTAAGTTGGTTTTTGAGTCTAAAAAATTTTCACTCTTTAAAAGTGGAATGTATGTAGGCAAAGGATATTTGAGCAATGGCCTGTTCAAGATAAATGTAATAACTGTTGTTGAGGTCTAAAAAATCATGAAGTTGCACCAAGGCCCAAAATGGCACAGAGAATTGAGCTTAAAAATATATATACTTGGGCCCGCAATAAAGAAAAAAGGATGATAGGCTCAAGTCCATTAAGGTTTTAAGGAGTAACCCAAACCCAAGAATGGGTAAGCTTTAGAACTAATGAAACGAAGGGAAGAAGAAAAGTTCAGCCCACCAAGGTCAAAAAATCACTAGAAAGTCCAGTGGACTGACCTGGGCCGAGATAGAGCTTGGGATCCTCGGAACATGCAGCAAAGCCAGGGTTAGATTAAGACAAAGGGGATGCCAAGAACACAAGGAATGAGAACAGATATGTCCCCATCAGTCACCCAATGATGTAGAAAGGAATTAGAAAGCTTAGGAACCAACAACTCATGAACAAGGAGCTGGTACCTCAGGCAACCTAAAAAGAAGAACCATGAAGGGAAGTGACTGGGAAACTTTCAACCTAGCAAAAAGGAATCCACTTGCTTGGGAAAAATGACAAAGGGAAAGGCAGCCAAAAGTTGAATCTGAAAAGGTGGGAACTAGAAACCTTGAAAGAAGAAAAACCTAAAGTCAGCTCTTCAAGACATACCAGAACGAAAAGGCAGCATGTGGCTTTTGAGGAGGAAACACCAAAAGAAGAAAATTATGAGAAATAAGGAAAGGACCAGCAATCAATGTTACTGGCACAACATTGGTTCTGGTACCCAGGGAAGCAAATGGGGGAAATCAGTGGTACCTCGGAAACCCTAGGATGACACTATAAAAAGGGGAAGCTACCAACAGTAAAGGGCATTCAGCAATAGTGAATGATAGTTGAATCATTAAGAAAACTCTGTTAGAATTCAAAGAAAGTAAGAAAAGAGAGGGAAATACAGCCTGGTATCCTCAAAAAGCCACTAGAGAACACACTTGGATTCAAACTTTACAAGTCATAGAAGCCTGAAAAGCCATCTAAATCTGTAATTTTTGAACTTATTTGGGACATGTCCTAGTGAGTATGATGTATTACGAAATTAATAAAATATTTCACAGTATCTTAAGGACCCCTAACGTTTACTTTGTGTCTTTCACTATCGCATTGCCCCTTATTTGTTTCTTGCAGTTCAATGCATATATCTCTTGTTTGCTAGTATGTATATGTTGTAGGATTCCTACTCTGTGCACCATCTAGTTCGTAATCAGCCCATTTAGCTGTGGTGAACTAAGCCCAATCCCTTAAAACAACAACTAAAAGGTTTGAGGTCCTTATTCGTACTTGGGCCTAGGCACTATCCGAAAAGGACCCTCACATTTTGGCGACTCCCCTGGGGACTGGGTAAAGGAAAGGGAAGAAGCAGTCCCTTCACAAAGCATGGCTCCAAGACCAAGGAACAACAAAGGTACCAATGCGCCACTTGAGACCTCTAAGCCCATAGGAGAAAATGAAGTGGCCTCCAGACAAAAGAACGAGGTACCTCTAGTAGAGCAGGAGGTCGTATCAGGACAGAGGCGTGCAGGACAGGAGCTAAACCCTATGGCTTGAATGGTAGAAATGCTGAAAGATTTGTAGCAAGAGATTCGCCTCCTCAAAGAGGGCAAGACCCAAGAAATTAGGGATAACATCCCTCTTATGGTCAACTAGGATAGAGCCCAACCAGAGAGAGGGTCAGCAGTAGGAGGGGGAGCCAACCCCCAATATCTCACACTAGCAGATGTCAATGCCCTTTTGGAATAAGAAAGGGGGATATGAACCCCTGAAGTTCCATCATTTTGATATTAGAAATGGAAGTGTTGTGGAACATGTGAGTAAATTCATTCACACCATGGGCCCCTACACAGGAGACAAGGAGTTATGTCTAAGAGAGTTTGCTAAGTCCCTAGTGGACAGAGCATATACATGATACACCACCCTGAAGCCTGGGTCCATTAAGACCTGGGACAATGATGGAGAGGTTTTGCACAAAGTACTATCCAAGTGAAGACAAGGTCACCTTCCAAAGCCTTCAAACGATAAGACAGAGGCCTAGAGAAGATCCGATCCAATTCATCAAGAGGTTTGAAGATGTTTCCCTAGACTGTTATGGAGACCATGAAGAAAAAAAGCTCATGGAGACCTGCATATCCAACATGCTCTTTGATTATAGGCTTAATTTTGAAAATCTATGCATAATCCAGTTTGCTAACCTGTTGCAAAGAGCTAAGAGGACCGTGCAAACTATGAGAACAAAGAGGGTACCGATACCCTAGGCCATGACAGCGTCAGTTGGAGAAAAAAGGAAGAGGCCTGAAGGAAAAGTGGCCGAGGAACCACCTATGATCCTATGCACTACAGAAGAGTTGAATTATGTTTTGGATAAATGGATTGAGGATGGAATTGTCAGGTCATTTATTGTATCCAGGCCGCCTACTGCAGAAGAAAGGAAGAACCCATTGTTTTACAGGATTCATAACTATGTCAAGTACTCCACTAAGAATTGCTGGACCCTCCATAGGCTTTTTCACAAGAGGAACCCTAGAACTCACTCAAAAGGAACTCGAAGTACAAAGGAACCCTTTAGCCAACCATAAGGGAAAGGGAGTGGTGGCTGTAGTGATCCATGGGAACCCGGTAGAGGCAGAAGAATCTGAAGGATCCTTCCATCCAAACCAGTCAAGACCCTTTAAAAGAACCCAAAATTCAGATCATTATTCAACTAATTGGGATTTAGGCCAGAAGCAAGAAGGATGGTCACAGAATCCCTCATGGGTATAGCAATAGATTCAGGAATGGAAAGTTTCATAGCGGAATCCCATGCCAGTCGAAAGACTAAAATGATATTTTTCAGCCCACTAGATCCTTTTGGTAACAAAGTCACATCCTATAAAGGCACTACTAATTGGGATTTAGGCCAGAAACAAGAAGGATGGTCACAGAATCCCTCATGGGTATGGCAATAGATTCAGGAATGGAAAGTTTCACAGCGGAATCCCATGCCAGTCGAAAGACTAAAACGATATTTTTCAGCCCACCAGATCCTTTTGGTAACAAAGTCACATCCTATAAAGGCACTACTAATTGGGATTTAGGCCAGAAACAAGAAGGATGGTCACAGAATCCCTCATGGGTATAGCAATAGATTCAGGAATGAAAAGTTTCACAGCGGAATCCCATGCCAGTCAAAAGACTAAAACGATATTTTTCAGCCCACCAAATCCTTTTGGTAACAAAGTCACATCCTATAAAGGCACTACTAATTGGGATTTAGGCCAGAAGCAAGAAAGATGGTCACAGAATCCCTCATGGGTATAGCAATAGATTCAAGAATGGAAAGTTTCACAGCGGAATCCCATGCCAGTCGAAAGACTAAAACGATATTTTTCAGCCCACCAAATCCTTTTGGTAACAAAGTCACATCCTATAAAGGCACTACTAATTGGGATTTAGGCCAGAAACAAGAAGGATGGTCACAGAATCCCTCATGGGTATAGCAGTAGATTCAGGAATGGAAAGTTTCACAACAGAATCCCATGCCAGTCGAAAGACTAAAATGATATTTTTCAGCCCACTAGATCCTTTTGGTAACAAAGTCACATCCTATAAAGGCACTCCTGCATCAACCTCTCCTAACGGGAAGGATAGCACAGTGGCTGGTTTTGCTCTTTCAATATGACATCGGCCTCAGGACCCCCAACCTATCAAAAGCCAAGCCATAGCAGATCTACTAGCCCAGTTCCCAGGGAAAGAAGAATGTCCACCAAGCAAGGAGATCCCTGGGGAGGTGGCAGTGGCAGAGCTCTCTAGAAAGAAGTGGACAATGAGGTTTAATGGGTCAGCGATGACAACTTTAAATGGACTGGGAATTGTGCTAAGTTGCGAAGACGGGAATACCATGCCGTTATCTTTCAAGCTTGGGTTTTCCTATTCAAATAATGCTGCTGAGTACGAGGCATACTTAACTGGGCTGGCCGTAGCACTTAGCATTGGAGTAAAACATATGAGAGTTTTAGGAGATTCCAATCTTGTGGTCTCTCAAGTAAACGGTGACTTCGCACTAAGAGAGCAAAGCCTAGCAACTTATAGAACTTGGGAGCAAAAGGTGGAGCAAAAATTCTAGACCTTCAGTGTAGAATATGCCCAAAGGAGTGAAAGCAGGTTTGCTGATGCACTAGCCACTTTGGGACCCCAGGTACTGTTCAAAGGTAAAGGTGCATTGATAAGAATAAGTAAGCAAGAACATTCCATTGTAGGGATCCTCAAAAGGATGTTCCCTGAAGAACCAGAATAGCAAGACTGGAGAGATGAGGTAAAAGGGAAAATGGAAAAGTTGGGACTTGAAGGAAGCATCAAAGAGTTGCACAGCCAGATCTATGAGATTGTAGAAAAAATTAGCCTATACAAAAGAATGCAATGCATGGGGTACTACTGGCTAAATATGAACAAGGAGGTTGCAACTATACAGGAGGAATGTCCAAGGTGTCAGCTTTCGGTGGACAGAGAAGAAAGTCATGCTGTATTTGTAACGGAAGATTGGCGAACTCCATTCATGGAATACTTGGTTCAAGGGATCCTACCAACTGACAAGGCATTAGCCCACTAGCTCAAGAAACTTGCCGTTAGGTACTTCTTGTAGAATGAGATTTTGTTCAAAAGAGGGTACACCAGAGATCCCCTAAGATGCCTGGGGCCTAGAGAAGCCAGAGAAGTGGTCAAGGAAGTACATTCCAATGACTGTGGAAGCCACCCAGGGAAAAGAAGACTCTACAGGCAGCTATTGCAGTTGGGGTACTATTGGCCAACAATGAAAAAAGACTCCGAGGAGCTAGTTAAGACATGTCATGCATGCCAAGTACTTGGAGATGCAATCCATACTCACCCAAATGTGCTGCAAAACATGACAACACTGTGGCCTTTCCACACTTAGGGGCTTGATCTTATAGGACCCATAAACCCTTCTTCCAATGGGCAAATATGGATCCTGGTAGCCACCGAGTATTTTACAAAGTGGGTAGAGGCTATCCCTTTGAAAAAAGCCACTGGAGCAGCCATGGCAAACTTCATTCGAGGACACATCATCACAAGATTCAAGATCCCCAGGAAATTGATCAGTGACAATGGGACCCCATTCATAAATAAAGACATGAAGAACCTGACCGAGGCATATTACATCAGGCATGGAAGATCCACACCATACTATCCACAAGAAAATGGTCAGGCTGAGGCTACTAACAGGGTGATACTAAAGATCCTAAAAAAAAAAATGAAACATGAGTATAGGGGAAAATGGAGTGACCATTAGACAGATGTACTCTGGGCATGCAGGAGCTCTTTGAAGATAGCCACGAGATTTTCACCATTTTTCCCTAGTTTATGGGACAAAAGCCATCAGCCTCGTGGAGCTGGTCATCCCCACGCCAAGAGTAGTCCTTGAAGAAAACTAGGAAGGCGCAGATGACACAAATAATGAAAAAAGGTTGGCAGATCTGGAGGGATTAGAAAAGGAACGAGAAGTGGCCAAAAAGAGAAGCCAGAAGTACCAGCAAAGGATGGCTAAAGTACATGCACAAGTTGTACACCCAAGAGCCTTCACAGAAGGGCAGATGGTGTTAAGAGCAGTAAAGCATGTAAGGAAGAATGTCCTAAGACCCTCCAAATTTGCCCAAAAAATGGAGGGGCCCTACATCATCAGAAAGACCCATGATAGTGGATATTACTACCTCACGAAGGAAGATGGGATGGTCTTGACAGACCCTATAAATGGTAAGTGGCCGAAATAGTATTACGCTTGAAAGGGGAAGATCTTAGTACACCAAGACCCTTCTTTTCGCCAGACCTCCAATCTGCTAAGTGTTTCATCGTTCTTTACTTTTTTTGTCATAAGTTTTTTTTAAGTTTCCTTTTTGTTTAGGAGCCCATGGTAGGAGGACATTCTACGATCCTTACTATCTTTGTCAACCCCTTTTGTGTTCCTTAGTATGGTAACTATGCTATGTTTCAATGAAATTTCTTTTTCCTTATTCTTTTCTCTGAACTACAGCTAAGATGTATAATTGCAAAGTATTACATAACCCGAATGTGGGCAAGTTTGGGAGGGGTACCTGGGCCAACGCAAAAAAAAAAAAAAAAAAAAAAAAAAAAAAAAGGGCAAGAGAACCTTAGTGTTTAACCCAGAACTCACACCATAATTAGTTCAAGTACATGGTCTGGGACCACAAGCAGAAATAAGTGCCTAGGACACCTAGCCCAGTACTTGTCCAAAAAGGTCTGCTTGGTTCATGACCTGAGACTTCTTCTTTTAAAAAAAAAAATGGAGAACATCTAATGTACCCAATTCAGTACCTGCACAATCACACAACTACCAGGGTACCTAGTCCAAGACCTACTGCAAAACTTGTAGGGACCATGGCTCAAGACTCAGTCCCAAAAAAAAAAAAAAAAAAAAAAAAAGCAACAAAAATAAAGAGCAAAGTGCACATTGTGAATAGATCCACATACTGTTAAAGCTAGAAGTAGTCTTAAGAAGAAAACAGATCCACATTGCAAAAAAAGAGAGAAGTACTGTTCAAAAGCAAGAAGAAAAGATAAACTTATACAGCCTTAATTGTCTAAGAAAAAAAAGGGGGAGAAACTAATACATCTGAACTATTAAAAAAAAGAAAAAAGAAAAAAGGGAAGCAAGGAACTAAGGTATAAGGCCGGCTAGCAAAGAGCCTCTTGAGGGAACCATAGGAACAGGTGATGAGGAAAGAAATCGTTGCTTCTTAACTTTCAAATCTTGCCGAACCTTATGAGCATAAGCCAGGGCCTCCTCAACAACAGCAATCTCGTCATCAAGGTCTTTAGAAACCTTCCTCTAGAACAGCATTTGGGCTAAGGATCGCAAGTACTCCAGTAGGAAAGATAGATTGAACTTAGCCTCCACGAGATCCTGTACCACCCCTTTCCACTCCAAAAGCCTCTCCTTAGATAGGGAATCAAGAGAGGAGTCCCTCAGGGAAATCAACACGGCACACAGGAGTTCCATCAAAATGTTGCCTAAGAATACGCCTCCCTTGAATCCACTAGTGAAGTTCCCGTGGACTTTGAACAGCTCCTCCAAGAGTGGTAGGCCCTCCACAGGCACAGAGAAGCGTAGGAAGTTACCAAAGGGAGGCCCAAAGTGATGAAAGTGGCTTGCAGGAAGGTTGTTGAACTCTAGGAGATCAAAGCGGGCCAGAAAAGTGGGGAGCCCTGAGCCAGGATCTGAGACAGTCATCCCTAGAGCCTACCCCATTGTTGTGTCTTCACTTTTAGGAATTAGAGAGCTTTCAACCCTCTAAATGGTTTAGGGGATCCCTACGTCAGCTTTAACAACCTGGACATCAGAAGCAGATTCTACAACTACCGGAACTAGGCTCAGGATCCTTAGCACTTGTGTCAGCACCTGCAAAAGCAGACAAAATTCAAAAAGGGGAAAGAACAAAGGAAGATATGTAAAGTGGGAAAGTAAGAGAAAGTTAAAGAACCAGTATCAGCTTCCTGTGGTAGAGCCTCCTCCTCTTGCCCCTCTGATTTCCAGGAGGACTTTGTGAAAGAACACACAGCATGTTAGAGAAAAGGTGAGGAAACTTTGGCAAAATTGCTAAAGAAAGGGAAGGATACTGGGGGCTTCGCCATAATAGGAAAAGGCAAAGGACAAGTATGGAAGAGAGAGGTAAAAAAAAAAAAAAAAAGGAGGGGGAAGTACAATGAGGGTGAATAACACGTACCTTTAGAACCCTCTGACTCCAAGGAAAAGACGGCCTTAAGGATAGATTGAACACTGGTTTGACCTAAAAGGGGAAGAGAAAACAAGAACTCTCAGGAAGAAAGGATAAAAGAGGTAAGATTAAGCATTAATAAAGGGTGGATAAGGCTCACCTGCTTATATGGATGAAGACGCACCCCTTAAGGACTTTTTGCTCAATGCAAGCTCAATCATGGATTCAAGTGCTTATATGGAACAGAAGGCTGAGAAACTTCAGGGTCCTGAACAGCCAGGGGAGTAGAAGGCAGAGTGGACTTGGCATCCTTCACTGCCTGCCTAGCTTCCTTGGTTACATCACCATTAAGGGGCTCCTTTTCCACGCCGAGGGGAATAGCAGATGGAGCCGTCATCACTTCTTTCACCAGAATCCCACCAGTCGTGGGAGGAGGTACCTCCACCTGCAAAAGAAAAAGAAAAGTATGTGGCAAAACATCACAAAATGCATATGTACACAGCACTGAAAAGGAATGAAAGGAAACAGTAAAAGGCACAAATGGAAGGAGACCGTACCACATCATCACCAGATGACTAACTCTTGCTTCTCTTGGGGTCTAACTTACATTTGGATTGCAAGGAAGGAATGACCATTCATCAGTTAAAAGAGAAAGGAAGAGACACAACAAGAACAATGAACTAGTGCAAAAAAATAAATAAAAAAAGGAAAGAAGCCTTGCCCTTCTCTCTCTCCCTACAGATTCTCCAATGGTCTTTTGTCTACTACGAGTATGCCCAAAGGGTCCTAAGGGAGACTGGGGTATGAAATTAAAGGACCCTGAAGAACCCTGGGCTGAGGAACTCACAAGAACCTGAGAGAGAGAAAACTCTACCTTAGTCTTCACTCGGATCTTTAGGATTAAGGGATGGCCAACTTCCTTTCCAACTAAAGAAGGGTCCACTCTTTCAGGTTCCTAAAAAATGACCAATTGTTTCTGGGACTTTACAGTCTTCCTTTTATTAGTCTCAAGGCCAACTTCAGTACCCTCAGCACTTTCTTCATGCTCAGCTTTCTTGACAACTTCCTATTTAATTTTCTTCTATTTACCCTTACCCATGAGGGTTGTAGCACCAATTGCCTCTATCACCCCTCTCTTGATAGGCACACCAGAAGAGGTGCCCACGATAAGGTCACATCTTGACCATGTTTCAAGGAAATCATTTGCATAGTATACCCAACTGCCTCTAGCAGCATGCCACTTCACAAATCCTATCTTGCTACTTATTGCAACAGAAACAATGCCAGCAGTAGGAAGGGTTAGACATTTGTTGAAGACGGGGTTAGAGAAAAGACCAGAATCAGGAACCCTTGCAATCTTACCAGAACTAACAAAATCTACAAAGGATTTCTAAACTCTTCTCTAGAAGCCAGCAAAGCCACTAGAAGAAAAGACTCCCCTCTAGGAGTTTGGCACCACAAATTGAGGACTCCTCCGTGATCAATATAAAAAAGCATAAGACCTTAGAAACGGATCTAAGGAAGGAAGAGAAGGCACCACCTCCTTGAACACTGATGGGATGTCCTGGTCAAAACCAAACTACCAAAGGACTCAGTGTGCTGGAGTAGTGAGTATACCTGGGACCACTAGAGGAGGGTACTGGAAGCTATGAGGGACTAATACAAGCCAAATACGCCAAGCTACCTTCATCCCCGCTCTAAGGAAAGAGGCCAGCACAAAATCGCAGGTGAAATTGGGACTGAACTCCCGGGGAAAGCGCCAACTCAAGTGCCCTGCTTGATCAAACAACTCCACCAAATTAAGGCTGCCACATTTTAAGTTGGCCCAACAAAAAATGATGGGATGGCTATCAATAGAACTGCCACACAGACCCTTAATCACATCTGGAGATCCTTGGAACTTGTCCTTCATAAACTTCTAATTCCTGCACTTCGCCAAAGTAACAAAAAAACGATCCCACATGAACACTTGGAGGATGGCGCAATGAAGGGACAAGGTAATAGCATAGCAAGAATTGCCTTCAACTTCATCTCCATGAAGAAAATCTAATTGGGAGTAAACATGGCCTAAAAACATGGGGGCTAAAGGATACTAGGCACCCCGGGCCAATCTGATTGCCAAAGGAAAGAAAACAGACTTAACCCCGTACCCGGGAAACTCACTGAACAAGAACTTACTAAGCTAGAGCGCTAGGAACCCAGCTCGCCTAACTACCTTATCCTTTTCTCGAGAAAGGTTCATGACCCACTTGCCCATTCTGGCCTGTTTCCCACCAGGAGAAGCAGTGCGCCCACCGAAGTGACTGAAAAGTTTATCTTCCACCTCAAGATCCTTGCTAGAAAGGCTAATATCAAAAGGATTCTCATCACCAAATATTGGGAGAAGAAGATTGTTGACCATATCCTCCAAAGTGATGGTGAGCTCACCAACAAAGAAGAAGATTGCTGACCGTATCCCCATAACCTCCAAAGTGATGGTGTGCTCACCAACAAAGAAGAAGAATGTGTGGAGGGAAGGACATCAGCAATGCACCAAGTGTCTAAGACCCTTAACATCCCTAAAACCCTCAAGGTTCTTAGAGATTGCTACTGATGAATTCACCATTGGAAAGCTCCCTATCCACCCAAATGGGCCAATCGGTAATCATGCCAGGAACTAAATCAAAGAAAATGGAAACCGCTTCTTGAGATCCTCGCCTAATCTACAGATCTAAGATCTCCCTTGGATCTGGAACCTGAGCAGAACTAGTAAACTCGGACTGGCCAGAGAACACCCAAGTATGAGGAGAAGGAGGGGTTTTACCATGAGACACCTGAGGAAAAAACAAGTTGGGGTGTACCAGGGATCCTGTAAAGGGAAAGCTGGGCGCTCCGCAACCCCCTACATCTCGCCTTGTGTAGACCCAGAGGAGCTTTCACCCTCAGAAGGACTAGAAGTGCACTCCCTTCTTTTTTGCAAAGATGAAGAAGCCATGGAATGACAAATGCACTGGAAACAGGGAAGTCAAGGGAGTGAAGAACACAGAAGAAGAAACAGAGAAACAAAACGATTGGAAGAAAGGTGATAAGTTTGGAAGTAAAGGTCTCTGGAAAGTGAAAAGAAAGAATGAAGTGACTACAATAATGGTGCAAAGAGCAGTTGGAGAAGACGATGTATGGAAAGGTGTGACAATTGACAAAATTTAATTTTTAAAAATGAGAGTTATTAGCAATTATTAATGGGAGTTATGAGGAACGTGAAAAGTGGATGGGGAAAGTTCTCACTCCAACATTCAACTGCCACGTTCCGTGCAAAAGGGGGGAGTTACAAAAAAAGAAGAAGTGCAACATGCAAAGAAAACTAGGATACCTGAAAATAGCGGAAAAGACAGGACCCTGAGGTCAATCAAAATAGTAGGGAAGGAACTCCTACAGAAATTAAGGATCTGGTTTACTCACGCGTGGCTGCAGGTAACCCACGAGCTCGAAAGGCTAAATGTTGAGGTCTAAAAACTCATGAAGTTGCCCCAAGGCCCAAAATGGCACAAAGAATTGAGCGCAAACATATATATACTTAAGCTCGCAATAAAGAAAAAAGGATAATAGGCCCAAGTCCATTAAGGTTTTAAGGAGGAACCTAAACCCACGAAAGGGTAAGCTTTAGAACTCATGAAACAAAGGGAAGAAGAAAAGCCCAACTTGCCAAGGTCAAAAAATCAATAGGGAGCCCAATGGACTAACCTAGGATGGGATACCTAGGGACTGCTAGGAGCTTAGGATCCTTAGGACGTGCAGCAAAGCCAGGGTTGGATTAAGACAATGGGGATGCCAAGAACACAAGGAACGAGAACAGATATGTCCTTATCAGTCACCCAATGATGCAAAAAGGAACCAGAAAGCTTGGGAACCAACAACTCATGAACAAGGGGCTAGTACCTCGGGCAACCCAGAAAGAAGAACCATGAAGGGAAGTGACTGGGAGACTTTTAACCTAGCAGAAAGGAATCAGCTCGATAGGGAAAAATGACAAAGGGAAAGGCAACCAAACGTTGAGTCTGAAAAGGTGGGAACTAGAAACCTTGAATGAAGAAAAACCTAAAGTTAGCTCTTTAAGACATACCAAAATGGAAAGGCAGCAGGTGACTTTTGAGGAGGAAACACCAAAAGAAGAAAATTATAAGAAATAAGGAAGGGACCAGCCATCAATGTTGCTAGCACTACATTGGGTCTGGTACCCAAGGGAGTAAATGGGGGGAATTAGTGGTACCCCGGAAACCCTAGGATGGCACTATAAAAAGGGGAAACAGCCAACAATAAAGGGCATTCAGCAACACTGAATGAGAGTTGAATCATAAAGAAAACTCTATTAGAGTTCAAAAAAAGTAAGAAAAGAGAGGGAAATACTGTTCGGTATCCTCAAATAGCCACTAAAGAACACACTTGGATTCAAGGGGATTCAAATTTTGCAAGTTATAGAGGCCTAAGAGCCATCTAAGTCTGTAATTTTTGAACTTATTTGAACCTTATGACATGTACTAGTGAGTATGATGTATTACACAATTAAGAAATTAATGAAATATTTCACAGTATCTTAAGTTCCCCTAATGTTTACTCTGTGTCTTCCATTATTGCATTGCCCCTAATTTGTTTCTTGCTGTTCAATGCATATATCTCTTGTTTACTAGTATGTATGTGTTGTAGTATTCCAGCTCTATGCACCATCTGGTTCGTAATCAACCCATTTAGTTGCAGTGAACCAAGCCCAGTCCCTTAAAATAACAACTAAAAGGTCTGAGGTCCTCATTCCTATTTGGGTTTGGGCACCGTCCAAAAAGGACCCTCACAATTGTTTTTCCTACTATTGATAATAATGAGAGTACATCTTCTGTTCACTTGCTTGAGTCATCTAATGTATGGCATGGTAGATTAGGTCGTGTTAATTATCATACTTTACATAGACTAATCAATTTAAATTTATTTCCTAAATTTGAAATTGATTTTGATCATAAATGTGAAACTTGTGTGAAAGCTAAGATGGCTAGAACATCTTTTAAATCAGTTGAAAGAAGCACTGAACCTTTAGAATTAATACATAGTGATGTATGTGACATGAAAGTTGTACAAACTAGAGGTGGTAAGAAATATTTCATCACTTTCATAGATGATTGCACTAGATACTGTTATGTGTACTTGCTAAGGAGCAAGGATGAGGCAATTAAGGCATTCATGCAATATAAGAATGAGGTTAAGAGTCAACTTAACAAAAAGATTAAGGTTCTAAGAAGTGATAGAGGTAAGGAATATGAATCACCTTTTAGTGAGTTCTGTTTACAACATGGTATTGTTCATCAAACCACTGCACCTTATTCACCTCAGCAAAATGGAGTTGCTGAAAGGAAAAATAGAACCTTAAAAGAAATTATGAATGCAATGTTGATAAGTTTCGGTTTACCATAGAACTTGTGGGGGGAAGCTATTCTTTCCGCCAATTATATTCTTAATAAATTGCCTAGAAAGAAAACTAAGAAGACGCCATACAAATTATGGAAAGGTAAAAAGCCTTAATATCAATTCTTAAAGGTGTGGGGGTGTTTGACAAAGGTGGCTATCCCTATTCCTAAAAGGATAAAGATAGGATCAAAATCAGTGGATTGTGTTTTCATTGGTTATGCTCATAATAGCAGTGCATATCGGTTTCTAATTCATAAATTTGACGTTCCTGACATGAATGTGAATACCATTATTGAATCTACACAAGTATCAAGTTCTCTTAAGAGAAATTTTGAGTCCACATCTAGTACCCCTCATGATCAAGAGTTGATGGAAGAGAGGAATGAAGTTGAGCCTGGACATAGTAAGAGGGCTAAAACGTCAAAATCGTTTGGTCCGAATTTTCTAACTTATATGTTAGATGATGAACCTCAAAGCTTCAAGGAAGCCATTTCTACACCTGAGGCGCCTTTCTGGAAAGAAGATTTCAATAGTGAGATTGAATCCATCTTACAAAATCATACATAGGAACTAGTGGATCTTCCCCCAAGCTGTAAACCTCTAGGATATAAATGGCTATTCAAAAGGAAACTAAAAGCTGATGGATCTATTGACAAGTACAAGGCAAGACTTGTTGTAAAGGGTTACAAACAAAAGGAAGGTGTGAAT
Organism: Quercus lobata; assembly: GCF_001633185.2. Lineage (NCBI taxonomy): Eukaryota > Viridiplantae > Streptophyta > Magnoliopsida > Fagales > Fagaceae > Quercus > Quercus lobata. The sequence goes on from NC_044904.1 coordinate 40,835,697, forward strand.
TATTTTGACACATATTCACTTGTTACAAGAATAACATCCATTCAGATGTTGATAGCTATTACAGTGTTGTATAACCTTAAGATACATCAAATGGATGTAAAAACTACATTCTTAAATGGTGAATTAAATGAGGAGATTTATATGGAACAACTAGAGGGGGTTCATTGTTCCTGGTCAAGAAAAGAAAATGTGTAGGTTTGTTAAATCTTTTTATGGACTAAAGCAATGGCATGAGAAATTTGACAATACAATGATGTCAAATGGGTTTAGAATAAATGAGTGTGACAAATGTGTGTATATTAAAGATACTGCAAATGGCTATGTCATCGTGTGTCTCTATGTTGATGATATGCTCATTATAGGTTGCAATAATGATACCATTAAAGCTACCAAGAGAATGTTGACTAGTGAGTTTGACATGAAAGATTTAGGTATTGCAGATGTGATACTAGGAATGCAAATTTTTAGAAAATCTGATGGACTTGTCTTATCTCAATCACATTATATTAAGAAAGTTCTTGAGAAATTCAAGAAATATAATGACAGTCTTGTAAGAACACCTGTAGATGTAAATTTACATCTAACTAAAAATAAAGGGCAAGGCATATCTCAATTGGAGTATTCGAGAATAATAGGCAATCTTATGTATATGATGAACTGCATTAGACGAGACATAGCATATATAGTCAGCAAGTTGAGTAGATACACTAGTAATCATGAGGAAGACCACTAGAAGGCATTAGTTAGGGTTTTGAGGTATTTGAAATACACCTTAAACTATGAGTTGCACTACACTCAGTATCCAGCTGTACTAGAAGGGTACAGTGATGCTAATTGGATATCTGACACAAAAGATACCAAATCCACAAGTGGATATGTCTTTACACTTAGTGGTGCAGTGGTATCTTAGAAGTTTTCTAAACAAACATGCATTGCTAGATCCACAATGGAATTAGAATTTATTGCATTGGACAAAGCAAGAGAAGAAGCAGAGTGGCTTCGTCATTTCCTGGAGGATATGCCGATGTGGATGAAACTTGTGCCTTCTATTTGTATACATTGTGATAGCAAATCAGCTATTAGTAGGGCACAAAGTCATATGTACAACAGTAAGTCTCGACATATACGTCGAAGACATAATATTGTGAGGCAGTTACTTTCTAATGGAATTATTTCCATTGACTTCATAAAGTCGAAAGAGAATATAGCGAATCCGTCAACCAAAGGTTTAAGTAGAGAGCAAGTAAACTATTCATCGAGGGGAATGGGGTTAAAGCCTATGATATAAAAGTCTCCGGGATGGCAACCCAACCTAGCTGATTGGAGATCCCAAGATCTAGGTTCAAAGGGACAACCGAATCGTGGGGACTAGTTTTATCACTATGGAGATAACATCTCCCTCCCATTCCTATGATGAAATAGTGATGACTATAAGTGATGTTTAGAGTAAGTTTTGCTTTTAATGATTTTTATATCTTGGAATTCCAAGTTGGGTATAACAGGATACTCTTAATAAGAGTCACATATATGAGTGTGAAATGGATAAAGATAGAATCAAAATCAGTGGATTGTGTTTTCATTGGTTATGCTCATAATAGTAGTGCATATCGGTTTCTAATTCATAAATCTGACGTTCCTGACATGAATGTGAATACCATTATTGAATCTACACAAGTATCAAGTTCTCTTAAGAGAAATTTTGAGTCCACATCTAGTACCTCTCATGATCAAGAGTTGATGGAAGAGAGGAATGAAGTTGAGCCTAGACATAGTAAGAGGGCTAAAACGTCAAAATCGTTTGGTCCGAATTTTCTAACTTATATGTTAGAAGATGAACCTCAAAGCTTTAAGGAAGCCAGTTCTACACCTGAGGCGCCTTTCTGGAAAGAAACTATCAATAGTGAGATTGAATCCATCTTACAAAATCATACATGGGAACTAGTGGATCTTCCACCAAGCTGTAAACCTTTACGATATAAATGGATATTCAAGAGGAAACTAAAAGCTGATGGATCTATTGACAAGTACAAGGCAAGACTTGTTGTAAAGGGTTACAAACAAAAGGAAGGTGTGAATTATTTTGACACATTCACTTGTTACAAGAATAACATCCATTCAGATGTTGATAGCTATTACAGTGTTGTATAACCTTGAGATACATCAAATGGATGTAAAAACTACATTCTTAAATGGTGAATTAAATGAGAAGATTTATATGGAACAACTAGATGGGTTCATCGTTCCCGGTCAAGAAAAGAAAATGTGTAGGCTTGTTAAATCTTTTTATGGATTAAAGCAAGTTCCAAAGCAATGGCATGAGAAATTTGACAATGCAATGATGTCAAATGGGTTTATCAATTTCTTTTCATGTGGGGGATTGTTTGGAAAAATAGCATGGAGTGAACAAGAAATTTAAGCTTTCTATGTTCACTTAAGTAAAAATCCTAAGTTCCACGTGGGAAAGGAAATAGATAATATGTGATTTTATATACTTATGAGTTGGACATTGGGTTGGGCTTTTGGCATATGTGGACTGGGCTTACTTGTCCAAATAATAATATTTTATTATTTTAATTTTTGAGTCAGTTAGTCTGTGCACAACAGTTATTACTGAAACAGAGTGCCTGTTCAGTAACGTATAATAATTCATAGTCACTCATTCATAAAAACTACTTTTTTCAAAAAACTCTCCCATTGAGAATATTTTGTGCATTCATTTTGTGTCAAAGAGAGACAAAGAGACATTGAGTAGTTCGCAGAGCACGACCTTGTGTGCTCCATTTTCGTGCTATAGATCATTTTATCCTAGGAGGCAGATGTCCGTGAGTCTCAAAGCACCATAGTGATTGTGTGAGGGGCGAAATCTGCTTTAAGGAGATTGTGTCAAACACAAGATTTGATCTAAATCATTCATCCTTCATGCATTTGATCTGTGAGTTTTTAATTATTTGCATATTTCTTCTTAAATATATTCAGTATATATCTATTTGTGTTATTGCTTATTCTTAAATCTGTGTATTGTTGCTTTTGCTTTATTATTATTATTATTTTTTTTTTAAGGATATGACCTATCAAAGAAAAACATGATCAGATTTACTGGAAATCTCAAGGTCTATAGAATTGAAACATTAACCTTATCCAATCCATAATTAGAGATAATGATTGAACTATTCCCAACCTTAGGCTACTCAAGCCATAAGCCTGAAGAACCAAGCATGACCGAGGTTCTATTAAACACTTAAACAAACAAAAAGTATTAATTTGCCCAAGGTATATGGTCCGAGGAACCAGACATCACTGAGGTTCTGTTTAACTCTTAGTCAAATAAAGAGTATTAATTTACCCAAGGTATGTGGTCCGAGGAACCAGGCATAACCGAGGTTCTGTTTAACTCTTAATCAAATAAAGAGAATTAATTTACCCAAGGTTTATGGTCCGAGAGACCAATCATGATCGAGGTTCTGTTTAACACTTAATCAAATAAAGAGCATTAATTTACCCAAGGTAAATGGTTCGAGAAACCGATCATGACCGAGGTTCTGTTTAACACTTAGTCAAATAAAGAGCATTAATTTACTCAAGGTATGTGGTCCAAGGAACCAAGCATGACCGAAATTATGTTTAACACTTAGTCAAATAAGGCGAATACTGAACAATAATAATTAAAATGAAAGATGACAAGATTTACTTTCATTAATAATAATACCTTTGAAGGTTATTTTCATTCCATGGACATGGTACAACATTTTTATCTAGATTTTCTAAAAACTAAGCACCTATACCAGCTACCGAGGTGATGCGACATGACCCTTCCTAATTAGGCCCCAGTTTTCCCCATGATGGGTTCCTTGTAATTCCTACTACTTTTTTCAATATTAAATCTCCTAATGTTAATGATTTGACCAATTTACCCTAGGTCGTACCCCTGTTTAAGCTTTTGCTAATAATGCGCCAACTAGACCATGGCCACTTCCTTTCGTTCATCAACTAAATTCAAACTATCTCGGAGTAATTGATCATTTTTGTCTGGATTGAATAGACTTGTCCTTAGCATCGAAAATCTTGTCTCCAAAGGGATTACTACCTCGGAACCACAGGTCATGGAAAACAGAGTTTCCCTAGTTGATCGATGAAGAGTAGTTCGATATGTCCAAAGAATATGCAGGAGTTCATCAACCCACTTGCCCCTAGCTTTATCTAACCTTTTTTTCAAACCATTAACTATGACCTTATTCACCATCTCTGCTTGATCGTTCCTTTACGAATAGGCCGGGGTTAAGTACCTATTCCTGATGCCTAGCTCACCACAATACCTCTTGAAGGCCTTGCCATCAAACTGGAGTCCGTTGTCCGAGATAAGAGTATAGGGGATCCCAAATCTGGTAACAATATTCTTCCACACAAAATTTTTTGCATTAACATCTCTAATATTGGACAATGGTTTAGCCTCAACCTACTTTGTGAAGTAATCTGTCCCTATAAGGAGCCATGTTCAATTTCTCACTACTCTTGGAAATGGTTCTATGATGCCCAAGCCCTACTGTGCAAATGGTCATGGACCAGAGAGAGGATTTAGCATGCCCCCTAGTTGATGGATACTTGGGACAAATCTCTGGCATTGATCGCACTTCCTAACATATTCCTAAGCCTCTTTCTACATACTTGGCCATCAGTAACCTTGAGTAAGGGCCCTATGTGATAGCAACCTGTCTCCTGTATGACTAACATAGATTCCTTCATGCAGCTCTTCTAACAATGGCTCCATAACCTCGGGGTGAATGCAAAGCAAGTATGGCCTAGAGAAAGAGCACTTATACAACTTTTGCTCCTTGGACAGCAAAAAACGTGGAGCTTTTCTTCATATTTTCTCAACCTCTCCCCTGTCTTAGGGCAACACTCCATCCTTCAAAAATGCAACTATTGGTCCATCCAACTCGGACCAACCCTTATTTAGTGCATCCCAACCCTCATCAATTCTGACTCGGTAAGCTCAAATAAATCCTCCATGAGAATGACCCGTGGATGGCCCTATTAGGACGAATTTTCCAAGGTTGCAAGAGAGTCTGCATGAGTATTCTTTCTCCTTGGGATTTGCTATATAGAGAAAGATTCAAAACTTGATTGTAATTGTCGAGCCTTATTGAGATACCCTCGCATCCTATGATCCCTAGCTTCCAACTCACCGTTAACTTGTCCAACGATCAATCTCAAGTTCGAGAAAATCTCAACAGCTTTACCTCCCAGTCTCTTAAGCATAACCACCTCAGTTAACAAGACTTCATACTCGGCCTCATTGTTAGTGGCTGAAAAACTCAACCTCAAAGATTTCTCAATAGTAATCCTCTCTAGAGATATTAGCACTATTCCAACTCCAAACCATCTTTGGTTAACTGCCCCATCAAAGTAAAGCTTCCATGCTGGCTGGCCAAGGACAGTAGCTGTTGTGACTTGTACCCCTACTGATTCTCCTTCTTTAACAACAGCCGCCCTTGGGTATTCAATGAACTCTACCACTAAGTCAGCAAGCACTTGTCCTTTGATAGCTATACGAGGCATGTACTTTATGTCAAATGCTCCCAAGCTCGTTCCCCACTTGGTAATTCTTCCCGCGTAATCAGATCTCCGGAGTAATGATTGTAGAGGGAGTTGAGTGAGGATCACGATGATATGTGCCTAGAAGTAGTAAGAGAGTTTCCTTGTAGCCTGTACTATGGCCAAGATGGCCTTCTCTAGTGGCAAGTAGTAGGTCTCTGCCTCCTGCAAAGATTGGCTCACATAATAGACCGGTTTCTGCACTCCAGCCTCCATCCTTACTAAAACTAAACTCATAGCATGACACGTAACCACAATATAAGCAAAAAGGACTTCCTCCTTCTCCGGCTTGGACAGAATAGGTGGTCGAGACAGGTATTACTTCAATTCCTCAAAGGCAAGGTTACACTCCTGAATCCACTCAATTCCCTTCCATTTGTGAAGGAATTGAAAGAATGGTCTACACCTATCTACTAACCGAGAGATAAACCTGTTCAAAGCAGCAGTCATTCTAGTTAGCTTTTGTACTTCCTTGGGATTCCGAGGAGGTCGTAAGCCATTTATTGCCTTAATTTGATTAGGATTAACTTCAATTCCCCGATGCGTGATCATATATCCCATAAATTTGTCAGAATTAATGCCAAAGGAACATTTCGAGGCATTGAGACGCAACTTATATTTCCACAATATCTCGAATACACTTCCCAGATCATTCAAATGCTCGATTACTTCTTTACTCTTCACAACCATATCGTCAATGTACACTTTTATATTTTTTTTTCCCAGTTGAGATTCAAACATTCTAGTCATCATCCTTTGGTAGGTAGACCCAACATTTTTCAAACTAAAAAGCATTACTCGGTAGTGATAATTTTCAGTAGGAGTCAAGAAGGCAATCTTCTCCTAGTTAGCCAAAGCTAGTGGTATTTGATGGTAACCCTGAAAGGCATCCAAAAAGCTCATCCGAGGATGATTGACCGTAGCATCAACCAACTGGTCAATCCAAGGAATCAGAAAGGGATCTTTGGGGTAAGCTTTGTTCAAATCAGTAAAATTCGCACATACTCTCCACTTCCTTGACTTCTTCTTCACTACAACTGTATTGGCCAGCCATTCTAGATAGAAAACCTCCTTAATTGCCCCTGCACGCTTAAGTTTATTTACTTCTTCCTTAACAGTCTCAACATGTTCTTTGGAAGAGCGCTAAGGTGATTGTTTCTTAGGGACAACTGTTAGGTTCACATTCAGATAATGACAAATGAAATCTGGATCTACCTTAGGAGCTTCATGAATACTCAAGGAAAAAACATTGACATTCTTCCTAAGGAAAGCCAATAACTCCTCTCTCTCTCCTGTGGAGGCAATCGAATCCCAATTTGAAAATACTTCTATACATCAATATTAATAGTAACCTTTTCCAACTCTTCACACATTAGTCCCCTATCTACAATGTTTGGAGATTCGATTACTTTTGCTAATTTCTACAAGGCCCTCTCTTGGGTAGCCGAGGCTCCTTCCTCGAACTAATGTCCGATCAACTCCCTGACTTGCCCCCCCGAGGGGTACTTCACCTTCAAATGCAAAGTCAAAGAAACAGCCCCCATGGCATGGAGCCATGGTCTCGCTAAGATAGCAATATAAGGTCAATAAGCGTCCACCATAATAAAACTTACTTCAACCACTTCAAATCCTGTTTTGAACAAGCAACTTGATCAGGCCCTTCGGGGTGACCGTTTTCCCATCAAATCCTACCAAATGGGAATCGTAGCTAACTAAGTCCTCAGGTTTCAAATTAAGTCTGTTGTATAGGTTAGGATACATGATCTCTACCCCACTACCTTGATCACTAGGGCATCATCATGTGGTTGAAAAGCTCCTGCCTTGTCTTCATAAAAAAAGCTCAATGTTTGTCGGATTTCCAATCTCCCACGTTTAGTCTCTAGGACTGAGTCCTCAGTAATTGGTCTTGCTATGGACATAACCCCAGAAGGGCATCCCTCAATCCGACTCGAGGCTGCAAGGAATACATTAATGGTTCCCAAGGATGGTCTTGAGACAGACTCCCATTGGTATGCTGACCCGATTTGACTCCCCTGCCCAGAAGGCTGATGCAGGAACTGTCTTAGCTTCCCCACCTTTACCAATTGCTCCAAATAATCACGGAAAGTTCTACAATCCTCGGTGATGTGCCCACAATCTTGGTGATACTGATAGTAAAGACCCTGGTTACGCTTTGTGGAGTCACCTTCCATCTTGTTTGGCCACTTAAAGTATGACTTGGCTTTTATCTTCTCAAGGATCTGATGAACAGGCTCCTTGAACACTATACTAACAACCTACGCACTAGGATGCCCAACATGTCCAGCAAAATCCCTACGAGGTTTGTTGTTATTATATCTCTCCGACCTAAAATCTCTTTGGTCAAGAGGAGCAATCTTTGCCTTCCCCTTCCTCTACTATTGATCCTTCTTGACCTATTTTTGCTCGTCAATCCGATCCATAAGTTAGCGCATGCTTTGTGTAGGTTTCATTGTCAAGTACTTTCTCAAATTATGCTTGGTAGGGAGGCCAACTTTAAACGTCCTTATTGCCACGTCTTCAAAATCTCCGTCTATCTCGTTGAACGTTTTCCAGTACCTATCCGAGTAAGTCTTCAGGGTCTCACCCTCTTTTATTACCATAGATAGCAGGGAATCTGAAGGACGAGAAACTCTGTTACACGTAACAAATCGAGCCCCGAAAGCCCTAGTGAGCTCTTTGAAAGAGCTAATTGAGCCCTCATCCAACCCATCAAACCATCTTATTGCGACAGGTCCCAAGCTAGAGGAAAAGACTTTGCACATCAAAGCTTCATTCCTAGAGTGAACAGCTACCCTCTGATTAAAATGACTAAAATGCTTCACTGGGTCGGTCCTCCCATTATAAATAATAAAAGTGGGTTGCGTAAAGCGACGAAGGAGTTTAGCCCTGTCAATTTTGCGTGTAAACGATGATTTTGAAATCTGATGTAAAACCTTACTCATCGTGTCATTCCCTATACTCCTAGGGGTCGAGCTTTTATTCTTCTTCTTGTGATATCATTCCTCCCTATCCAGCTGTGAAGAAAAAGAGAAGGATTCACTAGGGGGTGTTCTAGACCTTGGTTTGTAACTGTCATCCCCACTGGAATCAGTTCCTGAACTAAGAGGGGATGCTTCTCGTTGCTTACATCGTAACTTCCTGTGCAAATGGTTTATCTCCAACCTAAGATTTTGCGTTTCCTCCCTTGCTGGTATGACCTGTATGTACGCTAGGAGTTTGGTTAACTTCACTATCTCTCCTTTCTAGATTTACAAGCTGGGCTTCACGTTATGATCCCACCGATTCTTCTCTGTTTGGTCCTGAACCCACCATGGCTAGTCAAAACTATAAGTACTTCCCTATTTCCCATAGATAACACCAATTGTAAGGACGTGAAATGAACTCAAGCCCACTAAGAACAATGGATAATGGCCCACTTAGCCCAAAACAATGTATCTGTAAGAGAATGGGTCAATCCAAGGAATGATCTTACAAGAAAAGTGGACCAAAGTTGATAGAACTCAAGATAGTAAGATTAAAGACAAAAATTAATGAAAAATAAATCTCCTCGGTCAAGTTCGAGGATGATGTATTCTTATATTCAATTCAAGCTTATATGAATACACTTTGTTCTTCTTTTTCTGTTTCTCTCTTTTTTTATTACCCCCCTTTTTCATGGTGATCACTTCTTTATATAGTCATTCACCTCTTCATCCCAACATTCCACCTGTTGATTTAGTAGAGAATCCCTTGGATGCTTGTCCCCATCAGGACCTCCTGGAAGCTTTGTTGGTAGCTGTGAGCTAAGTTGCCACTGTTCAGGTGTTATTTCTCCATAAATGCAGCCATTTCATTAAGTGTAGTGCATTTAATGTGGTGGTGGCAGCCTTCTTCTTAGATATTTTGTCTTTCATGGTTGACTGAGTTCTTTGCCACTTTCCCTGAAGCTTTCCTAAGGTGGCTCAATTCCTCAGAAATTAATGTTGACCCATCATTCTTTTTCTTTATTCTCGATCCATTGACCTAGGCCTAGCAACTCCATTGACCGTCCTCAAGCTTCTTGTTGTCTTCGGGTGTGGCTCATAGCCCAACACGCCTACTCGGGCCTCCTATCCCCACATTATTTATTCTATTATATAGTTTTAAATAATTTAAATTGTATCCATTAAAATCTCATTGAATTATATATTTTTTTAATAGTATAAAAAAAAGTTTTTTTTTTTTTTTTTGCTGGACTTTCATTAATAGTATTAATAAAAAGGAATATATATATATATATATATATATAATAACAACCCTAATAAATTTCTATTAATACTTATCATAATTATTTATAAACAAAAAATTAAATTAAAAAGAACTAAATTTGACTCTATTAAACTTTATTTTCTTTTATGAATCTGCCGTTATTAGCAAGAAAAAAAAAACATGGTTGGTCCAATCCTCTTAACGGATTGGGTTGCAACTTGCAATATAGAAATGTAGTACGTGGGGCCCAAGTTTTGGCCTTGTGCTTCGATATTTAGTCCACTAAGCTAAGATATTTTTTTCTTTTCCAAAAAAAAAAAAAACTAAATAATAATTTCGCCGTAGAATGAATTAAAAAAAAAAAAAAGAATAAGAAAAAGAAAGAATCTATGATATATAGTATATTTTTTTGATGGAAAAGAATCTATAATATTGAACCTTTTTTTTCCATCAAAAAAAAAAAAAAAAAATTCCCATAAAAAAAAAGAATCTATGACATTGATTTTTCTAATTTGTCTGAAAGACTCTCTCATCCTAAAGCTAAAATAAAAATACGCGAACAGCTCAAGTCGACTCAACGCCCACAGATTCTTTTATTAGGGTTTATATCTGGTCATAATATATTCTCAATCTCAACTTACCCGCCTCACTTTCTTTCACATCAAAATCAAAAATAATAATAAAAAATTAAATTGGAAACCCTAGCGCAGCAGCTGAGAGAGAATGCCAGGGAAGGAGGATAGCTCCTCCGACAAGGAGCAATGCCTTGACTTGTTCCTCAAGATCGGGTTGGATGAACGAACCGCCAAAAACACCATCGCCAACAACAAGGTCACTGCAAATCTCACTGCCGTCATTCACGAGGTAATTATATTTATTCCCAATCGACACCTGCATGCCTTGTTCGCAAGCTATAAGCAATTTGATGATTAATTTTCAGGCTGGTGTTACTGATGGTTGTAGTCGGACTGTTGGAAATCTCATCTACACGGTAAAGATTAATTTTCAATGCGTTGTGAAAATTTGTACTTCTTTGCATGTCTCAATAGAAAGTATTTATTTTTGTTGCTACCAATTTGTGTGCGATCTTTGTGACAGGTTGCTACTAAGTACCCTGCAAATGCCCTTGTGCATCGCCCTACCTTGCTGCAATACGTTGTTTCCTCAAAGGTTTGAGCTGTTCTTAAACATTGATTATGATTTTGACTGTGAAAGGATTTTGTTTTACGTGGTTCCTGTTTTTCCAGATTAAAACGACGGCGCAGTTAGATGCAGCTCTTTCATTTTTTGGAACTACTGCTTCGGAGGATTTTAAGTTGAATGAATTTGAAGAAGCCTGTGGTGTTGGTATGTCAAATTTTACATGTTTTAGGATGATCATTTCGTAGTGCCCTAATTTAATTTAATTGTTTTGTGTGTCTGTGTAATTTTATTATATATATATATTTTCTAACTGCTTCTTTCTGGATATTGATTTTCATTTGTTTTTGCAACCAGGTGTTGAGGTTTCAGTCGAAGAAATTGAACAAGCTGTAAATGAGGTTTTTGAAGAGAATAAGAATGTGATTTTGGAGCAACGCTATCGAACAAATGGTTAGTGACTTTATTCTATGGAATTTCTGATAATTTAATACATGTACTTTGATTTCCTTAATTTTTTAAAATGGCTTATCATATTATGATGTAGACATGTTGTAAATATTGTTACACTTTGACATGGAACAATCTCTTGGACAATTGGTTTGTTAAGGGGTCATATTGTGGGGTATTTTTGTCACTATGCTTGACTGTGTGTAGATGCATCACTGATCAACCTTAATTTATTTTTGTATTGCCAATTCAGTTCATGCTATGCCATCTTTTTCTTTTTATTGTGAAATTTTGTTACTATGTGGTTCTGTGATTGTTTGTTCCTGCCTATTCCTAGTTGTAGGCATTTAACCTCTACCATTATGCTGCATGATCCCGTTCTGTTCAGTATTTGAACTTGTGTTCTATTTCTTTGTGTGTAGTGGGTGAATTGTTAGGGCACGTTCGGAGGCGGCACCCATGGGGTGATCCAAAAATTGTGAAGGTAATTTTTTTTTTTTTTTTTTTTTTTTTTTAAATTTTTATGTTAACTTCGGTTATGACTGGATCAATTTTCACTTATATATATAAAAAAAAAAAATTGGATAAGTTTTGATAGGTAATCAAGTTAAATTAAATTTCACTACTACCAATTTTGAGATGCAAAGGGATTTTGGGTGGTATGAGGGATGAGTCAAAAATCCATTTGGTGGGATAGGATAAGGTTTGTGTTCCTATGGAAAATTATGGTTTATGGATAAAGCATTACTGGGAAAATGGTTGTGGCAATTTGGGGTTGAGAAGACAAGGCTTTGAAGGAGGGTGATAGCTATGAAATTTGGGGAAGAGTGGTTTGGGGAGGGGGGGGGGGGTGGACTTCAAAGTTGGGTAGGGCCTCACATAGTTATGGTCTCTAGAGGAGCATTAGAATGGGTCAGGATACTTTTAGTCATTATACTCTGTTTGAGATTGGGTGGGGAATTGGGTGCAGTTCTAGCATGACTGTTGGTCAACCACTTAAAATGGTTTTCCCAGTTTTGTACGAGACTGCTACTGATAGGGAGGTTTTTGTAGTCTTCTTTGGTGTGGCAAGGGGTGGGGAAGAGGATTTGGGATGTGAGATTCCTTCTTGATTTTTATGGTTGGGAGGTAGAATCAGTGGAGTTTCTTCAACTTACGGAGTCTAATCCTCCTTCATCTGTGAGTGGGGACCGTGAGAGATGGATATTGAAACAGAATGGAGACTTTGATTTCTGTTCTTACTATATTATGCCTAGAGGTTTCTCTTCTATTATCTTCTCTTGGAAAGGCATTTGGGGAGTTAAGGCACCTAGGTAGGTTTTCTTTGTTTGGACTACAGCATGGGGAAAGATACTCACGGGTGATAATTTGATGAGAAGAGGTTTTTCTTTTGTGTATTGGTGTTGTATGTGCCACTGTATTGAGGAAATAGTGAATCATCTAACGATTCATTGTGAGAAGGCTTATCAATTGTGGTGTTTTGTCTTTAGATCATTTGGAGTTTCTTGGTTTTTACAAAGAACAGTGATAGAGCCATTGTTTGAATGGAGGAATTGGTTGGGGAAGTACTCATCTGACATTTGGAATTTGCCACTATTGTGTATGATTTAGATTATATGGAGTGTAATATTCTCACATTTGAGTACGAGTTGAGTTTGGGGACTCAACTTATTGGCTCATTTATGGGCTCTTTTTTTGATTGGTCTCAGGTTTTGGGAATCACATCTAATAATTCCCTTCCGATGTTTATAGATACACTTCTTCCTTGTACATAGTTTTATTTTATTTTATTTGTTATCCTTTTCTTTGTATTTCTTGTCTGCCTTGTGTCCTTTTTGCATGAAGTAGTCTTTTCTCAATAAAATTTTCCTTATCAATTTTTTACCCATTGCAGCAATTTGTTGATGCAAAATTGCTTGATTTACTTGGTGAAAGGACTGCAGCGGATAATGAAAAGCCTTCCAAAAAGAAAAAAGATAAGCCTGCTAAAGTAGAGGTGGGCACATTTTGCAGTGCTTTTTTAGGTTTTCCTGCTTCCTTTTGAGATGTGACTGAGAATTGTACCCCCTTCCTCCTTTATGCTTATGTAGGAGAAAACTGTTGCTGTTGTTACTCCAGAACAGCCACCTGAAGAAAACCTAAATCCGTTTTTGATATTTCCTCAACCAGAAGAGAATTTCAAGGTACATAATTGCCTCTTTCATATGTTTATCTGCATTATGATCTATTATCAATTTTTCTTATTATTTTTCTTGTAGCTATGTATCTTCGTTATTGACTGTATAAATTTTCTCTTAATCTTCATTTATGATTAAAAATGTATAATAAAACACCATAGTATTTTCCATGCACGCTAACATCATAAGTGATGATTATGATTTTTGTATTAAAAAGAACAGCTATAAATAAGTGAAAAGTTGATCTCATAATCTTTCTAGGAGCTTCTTCATTATTTATCTATGTGAAAACATCATTTCCTAATTATTATAGGGACAAAGTTTGGCTACAACTCCTCCTAAAAAAATTAACATGGTTACATATTTTGAAAATCTAGCCGTTAGATTGCATGTTCTTTATGTTCTTAACACACATGTCAAATTTGGTGCTAATTGGATGTTATTTATTACTTGATACAAATTTATTTTTATGCATAATTTTATGTTACAAAAATTTGAAATTTAAATATTTGATTGATGACAAAGTTATTGATTTTTTATTTTTTGGAAATTTTGCAAGCATGGAGTATATAAGAAAAAAATGCAATCCAATGGTGAAAATTCACATCCAATAAAAGGATATTAAGTGGAGTTGTGCCAAAATTTGTCCTTGTAGTGACATTACTATTGAAGCATTGATATTTGCATAAATTGAAATTGTTGTCTTATCATTGTTGAATAATTCATGATTTGAAGTTTTTCATTGACAGTGACTTTTCAGAAACAGTATCAAGCTTGTTCTGATCTTGTTGTAACTCAGACTTACAAGCTAAACGGCTATCAAATTCATGATTTTCTTCCTTGCTACCATGGTTCCTTGTTGACCTTTTGAATTCACCTTTACTAATTATTGTAATGATGTTACTACTTGAGCATTGATATTTGCATAAATTGAAATTGTAGTTCTATCATTTTTGAATAATTCAGGATTTGAACCTTTGATTTGTGATTCTTCAAACCACTTTTCAAAAATGGTATCAAATGTATTCTTATCTTGTTGCGACTCTGATTTGTAACTTAAATGGTTAATAAATTCATGATTTTCTTTCCTTGCTGCTATTGTTCCTTGTTGAGTTTTGAATTCATCTTTCCATATCATCACATCTGCAGCTCTGCATAAGCTTTTTGTAAAATTTATCACAATTCTCGTCTTTCAGGTACACACAGAAGTATTTTTCAGTGATGGTTCTGTCTTGAGATGTTGCAATACAAAGGAACTGCTTGAAAAACACTTAAAAGCAACAGGAGGAAAAGTTTTGACTCGCTTTCCTCCTGAACCGAATGGTTATCTACATATTGGTCATGCCAAGGTAAATAATAAAATTGTGTATTTTAAGGTTTTATTTATTTTTTATAATTCAATAGTTACAACAAAAGTGGTGGAGGGGGGGATTCAAACCCTGGTTTCCTCACAAAGAACATGCAATGCCAATGAGCTACAAAGCTCACTGGCACAATTGTATATTAAATTAACTATTTGTTTAGACCATATGTTTGTTCCTCATTCAATGACTTAAATGGTTAATCAGGCGATGTTTATAGACTTTGGCCTAGCAAAAGATAGAGGTGGAGGCTGCTATCTAAGGTGAATTTTTCAACTCCTTTGACTTTTTTTTTGTGCTATCAATAAATTTCCTTCTTTTTTCAGGTAGAAGGTGCATGTATTTTTAACATTCAATTATCTGTCTTTGAGTCTAGATTTATGCTTAATTTTTCGAGAGCACTATAAGATAGATTCATAATATTTGTAATGGTTACCACAGATTGAAATCCACTACTATCAATAAATTCCATGATGTATAGATACTGATCACATTCTCGTTTGTGTGTGCACGCGCGCGCGCGCGCGAGAGAGAGAGAGAGAGAGAGAGAGAGAGAGAGAGAGAGAGGATCTGTGCATGTTTGTACATATTGTGATAGATGGCTGAAAACCTATACTTTTATCTGGAATTAAAATAACTTCCATCTGCTTCCTTGACAAGCTAAAAGAATGTTCTTCATACCTTATCAATATGCTAGAAGATAATGCTTTTTCTGGCTTTGTTTTGTTGTTTTTGGTAAGTTATATGTGCACTTGGTGGGTCTCGAACCCAGGTCCTTGTACTCCACCTTGTTCTTACGTGGGGAGGAGGTGCCATTTGAGCTAGAGCTCATTGACTTTTATGGTTTAATGTTTGTTGCAAAATATTATTCTTCTTATTTTTTGTGTATGCTTTATATGAATTGAAAAGAGAACTTTACAGCTGCCCTTCTTTCGAGTTTGATCCCTGATTTTTGGCACTATTAGGTATGATGACACGAATCCCCAAGCCGAAAAGAAAGAGTATATTGATCATATCGAAGAAATTGTCCAGTGGATGGGTTGGGAGCCCTTAAAGGTATAGCAGTTGCTCTACATGAATAGTATATCCTTTATTGTGCTACTCTTAGTTTTGGCCACATTTTGAGGTTTGCGAAATTTTTGCAGATCACTTACACTAGTGATTACTTCCAAGATTTGTATGATTTAGCAGTGGAGCTCATACGAAGGGGTCATGCATATGTTGATCATCAGGTTGCTATTTGATAATTGTACAAATTTCGATCATCTGGCAAATTTAAACATTATTTTATGGGTTTATTTGCTCATGTTGCCGGCCTTTTGTTATGATTTGACTCATCCACTTCACTATCGATTCATTACAAAGTTCGTTGCTTACTTACTGTTTCAAGCTATGTAGTTATATGTAGCAAAATGGGCTCTTGACTATAATCTTTTTGGCCCAAATTTCATCTGGTTGATTGGTCTACGGTGTGTACCCCGCTTTCTTCAGGTGGTTTAGGGATTAGGAACTTGAGAACTTTCAATATAGCTCTTTTAGGGAAATGGCTTTGGAGATTTGGGCAAGAAAGGGATGCTCTTTGGCGTCAAGTGATAGAGGTAAAGTATGGTTGTGATTGGGGTGGTTGGTGTTCTAGCTCTTCTTCTGGTCCTTATGGTGTCAGTTTGTGGAAAAATATTAGCAGGGGGTGGCACTCTTTATCTCGGTTTATTATGTATGATATTGGAGATGGTTCAAAAGTGCAGTTTTGGCTAAATCATTGGTGTGGAACTTCCTCTCTCGCAGTCCACTATCCCGAATTATATAGGATTAGCTGTAGCAAAGAGGCAAGTGTGGCGGATCTAATGAGGTTCTCCAATGGAGGCCTCCATTGGGAGATTCAGTTTTGTAGGGAGGTGCATAATCGTGAATTGGAAGCTTTCAAGAGCTTCATCAATTCCATTTATAGCACTCTTGTAAGGGGAATCGAGGAGGATAAGAGATATTGGCTGCCTTGTAAGAGTAAGGGGTTCACGGTTAGTGCATACTACCATCTTCTTGTTGGCCATAATGAGCAATTTTTCTCTTGGAAAAGCATTTGGAAGCAGAAGATCTCCTCTAGAGTGGCTTTTTTTGTCTGGACCGCAACCTTGGGGAAATGTTTGACTATTGACAATCTAAGGAAAAGAAAGGTTTGCATTTTGGATTGGTGTTATATATGCAAGTGTAATAGTGAAAGTGTTGACCATCTTTTCCTTCATTGCCCAGTTGCTTCAGAGTTATGGGATATGGTTTTTGGTTTATTTGGAGTGTGTTGGGTCATGCCTTTGTCTGTTGTTGGGCTCTTTGCTTGCTGGCAAGGTCGCTTTGGTCGCCACCGCAATGGATTTATTTGGAAGGTCGTTCCTCTTTGTTTGATGTGGTGTATTTGGAAGGAGAGGAATAGTAGATGCTTTGAAGACATTGAGCGTGCTATGCCTGACCTCAAGCTTCTTTTCATCCGAACCTTACTTGAATGGTTCTCTGTGTGGAGAAACCATCCTTTTTCTATTTTGGATTTACTTGACTTTTGTAATTTTCGTTCTTGACTTGTTCACCCCTGTATACTCCCTGTGTGCTTGGGTGTCTCTATTTTTATTATCAATGAATTCTTATTACTTATCAAAAAAAAATCTTTTTGGCCCAATTCTTCTTCGGTAGATGAAGAATTTGTAGCTGAGGCTGCTGTTGAGTTCTAGTGCTTTGTATTTACTTTAATGGGATTGTTCTCTTAACCAATCTTAATAAAGTTGCTGACTTTGTAAATGTTTGTTTTAGACACCTGATGAAATAAAGGAGTTTAGGGAAAAAAAGATGAACAGTCCTTGGAGGGACAGACCGGTTTCAGAATCATTGAAACTTTTTGAGGATATGAGAAAAGGTCTTATTGAAGAAGGGAAAGCAACACTGCGGATGAAGCAAGACATGCAAAGCGATAATTATAATATGTATGACCTTATTGCTTATCGTATCAAGGCAAGTGTGCACCACTAAACATCTTTTATTACTCCAAATAAGTGGAGATGGTTTTATTTATTGGTTAAAATTTCATTTCTTCAGTTCACTCGTCATCCGCATGCTGGAGACAAGTGGTGTATCTATCCTAGTTATGATTATGCTCACTGCATTGTGGACTCCATTGAGAATATCACACATTCGGTATGTTTTCTACCTCTGATAGGTGTCATTTCCTGATTTCGTTCTAGAATAAATTGAAGATTTTTAAATTGTTGGAAAATTTATTTAAGAAACTATTTTTTTTTTTTAAAGATATCTAAATGTTGTTAAAAGCACACTTAGGCCTGCCTAAAGTTCAAAGTTCAAAGTCCCTAGGTCTAAGCACTTTGCTTGGCTAAAGCTATGCTTCTTTAATGAACCACACCTCAAGCGAACTTTTTTAGTGCTTTTAAAAAAAAAAAAAAAAAAAACACAGCATACCTAGGTGTGCTCTTTTATTTTTATGTTAAATAATGTAAATCATCAATATTAAACCCTCAATCTTGAAAGGTCCATTGATTATGATACAAACATGGTTCTTAGGGTGTCTTTGTTTGGAGGTGAAATAGGAAGGATGAAAAGCTTTGGAGAGAAAATAGGAAGGAAAACTTTTTTAGAGTTTGTTTGGTTGGGTGGAGAGGAAAGAAAATAAACGGTGGGGCCTAGGTGTTTTCTCTCCTGGCCTATCAAAAAGTTCTCTCCAAAGTGGAGAGAAAACTAAGAGGAAGAAACTCATAAAATGAGCTTCCAAAAATACCCTTAAAATTCACCTTCAAGTCTCCAATGTGTTGGCTTCTTAATTTTTTCCTTTCATTTTTTCTTCCTTTGTTACTGATGTGTTGACTTTTTTTTTTTCCCCTGATTTTTTTTCTTTGTTACTGACGTGACGGTTTTCATTTTTCACTTTTTATTTTTTTCTTTTTTCTGGACATAGCTTCTTTTCTTTTCTTCTTTTTATTTTCTTTGACTTTTTCTAGATGTGTAGCTTTCTTTTTTTTTTCTTTTTTTTTTTGGTGCTCATATATTTATTTTCTCATTAATTTTGGTTGGTTTGTTTGTTTGTTTTTTTTTTTTTAATACTTTAATTAGTGTCTATCTATACATAATTTAAAAAAAAATATATAATGTGTTACCTTTTATTTTATTTAATAGGGACATGATAGTCAATTTATACAAACTTTATTTTTAATAAAACAAAAAAGTTTTCCATTCATCCACTTTTCCACCCTCCCGACCAAACACAAATAAGGGAAACTAAAATCTTTTCTATCCTTTCTGCATTTTCTATCCTCCCAACCAAATGGACCCTTAAGGTGTTATGCTATACAAACATTTTTTGTCAGGTTTACATATCAAAACAAATAAGGATAATTTACTATATTTGTGATTTGTTTATTTATTTATATTTTATTTTGATATATAAAGTGCATGTGAGTATGATTTCGGATATAATAGAATGGTAGAAAATAATATATGTGGCTGACCTTGACTAAACTGTTGAACATCCATAGCTGACCTAAAAATTTTGAGATAAGGCTTGGGTTTTGTTGTTGATATATAAAGCACTAGTGAGCATCCACAACCTATGCACCTAATGTGCCTTGATGCATTTATCCGCAATGTATCTAAGCTCAATTTTGTACTAGTAGTCTGTGCTCCTGGACGAGTACACCTATACCTTGGAAAATGTGATTCTTTAAAAAGTTATACATTCTCTTTTGAGGTGAAAATAAGTTCATACAAACAAAGTTTAAGAACAGATTGATTTCTTGGTATTGTTTCATTTATTTATTGTGATATCCACCAGCTTTGATGCTTCCATAATAATAACTAGATTGGCCATGGCTTGATGCATGTCAAAGGATTGATAAATATTTAGATAAGTCTTTCCGTCTGGTGGTTATATGGTAATGTTCTTTTGATGTAGCCTGATTTTGAACAAAGGAAAAAAAAGGATATGGCCGGATTAGTTGTTGGTTTAATGAAGCAGTCTAGATTAGCAAAATTTGAACATATTTATTACTATATTTTGACTTGGTAATAGTTGGACAGGGGACCTGCCCTTTAATAAAATTCTGATAGATGTTGCTTTCTGTAGCCATAATAATGGTTATGTGACTGGTCTTCATTATGGCATTTGTTTTAGTATCCATTGAACTCTTTTGCATGTAATATGAGTCTTCACTCTCTGAGTTTCACTCCTGGCAATCAGTTGTGTAGATTTTTTTTTATTAATGTTTTTGCATGTTATGAATTCTGCATGTATTTTGTTTATGACTTAGAATGTATCTGATTGTCAATGAACCATTATTGGTTTTGTGATGTATTAACTCTTTTAGTCAATTTTTGAATGTATTATGCAGCTGTGTACGCTTGAATTTGAGACACGCCGTGCTTCGTACTACTGGTTATTACATGCACTGGGCCTTTACCAACCACATGTATGGGAATATTCGCGACTGAATGTTACCAACACCGTGATGTCAAAGCGTAAGGTGCATGATAACATGTTTCTGTAGGAAGCCTGAAAAAATATCTATCTTATCATGCTAATGAGTTATCCCTAGAGTAATTGAATATTGTATACTTTTGCAGTTAAACCGATTGGTAACAGACAAGTGGGTTGATGGTTGGGATGACCCTCGCCTCATGACCCTAGCTGGTTTACGTCGTAGGGGTGTGACTCCAACTGCAATTAATGCATTTGTTAGGGGAGTTGGGATCACAAGAAGGTATGCTTTTGTTCAGGTTGTGTATTGTGCATTGATTAAAATAAAGTGTATGATCTGTGTCCCGTTGTTATCATAAATATACCTTTTCTTGTGCTACAGTGACAACAGTATAATAAATTTGGATCGCCTCGAGTATCACATAAGAGAAGAACTAAACAAAGCAGCACCCCGTACAATGGTCGTGCTACATCCGCTCAAGGTTTGTATCTTGTTTTGAACTATCTCTAGAATATTTTCCCACTCATGTTGCAACTTATCCTCTATTTGTTTCAAGGTTGTTATTACAAACCTCGAAGCTGACTCAATAATAAATCTCGATGCAAAGAGATGGCCTGATGCTCAAACAGATGATGCATCTGCTTTTTACAAGGTAACTGTGGATTTCTTCATCTCTTTCTTTCAAGGCTAAAATTATAGTTCTTTTCTTTTTGAGAGAATAATACTGCTTCAGTGCTGCTATATAGAATTTGACCAATCAGCTAGGAAACTTAATATTCTGTTTGCGTCCTTAACTCATTGGCTCTAGAATATTTGGCTCAATGTGGCAACAGTACTTATGATATTACTGCCATAATTTATGCTTGGTCTTCAACAAAATCAACTAATATTAATAATGAGAATAACTTTACTCTTTTTATGTACATATCACATTTTCTACTTTAATTGTGAAGTTCATGTTAATTAAGAACCATATTTTGCTCCATGTGTTCAGTTTATAATCTGTTAGTGGTTCTGCTTTTTACTGCTTCCACCTTAGGTCCCCTTTTCGAATATTATATACATTGAAAATTCTGACTTCCGGATGAAAGATTCAAAGGATTACTATGGGCTTGCTCCGGGTAAATCTGTCCTACTCAGGTATGCATATATTGTAAACTCATCTCTGCCAGTCATATTTTTCAGATCTGCACTATATACTGAGAATTCTTTTTGTTGGTGCAGATATGCGTTCCCCATAAAGTGCACTGAAGTTATCCTAGCTGATGATAAGGAAACTATTCTAGAGATCCGAGCTGAGTATGATCCTTCAAAGAAGACAAAGCCTAAGGTTCATTGCTGTGCTGGATTTCCTTTTGATATGTGAACATTCATTTGAGCACTACAAAATTAATTTGGTGTTGGGTGAATGCTTTGGTCAATTTTATTTCATTTTTTCTTGTCAAATTAAATATTATGCAGGGAGTTCTTCATTGGGTGGCTGCACCTTCTCCTGGGGTTGATCCACTCATGGTGGAGGTCAGATTGTTTGACAAATTGTTCCTTTCAGAGGTTGGCGAACATAAACTATCCAATGCTTTCTTATTTCCCTCTTTATCTTTTTTATATTTGAAATAAATTCTTACGTGTTTTTATTGTTGAATCAGAACCCTGCTGAACTTGATGATTGGCTTGCTGATCTGAACCCACAGTCGAAAGTGGTGATTCCTGGTGCATATGCCACATCCTTGCTGCAGAATGCTGCAGTTGGGGACAATTTTCAGTTTGAAAGGCTTGGTAGACTCCGGAACCCTTTCACCACTATTTATATATTGAATATTTTGATGACTTAGTTGTAAAATATAAACAAAGGTGCACTCGCATGGCATAGAATTTATTGTGCATCAAGTTATAACTTAAGCACCTTAGTAAAATTCGAATCCTCCACTTTCCAGTACCTGTGAGATATATTCTTTAAACTAATATTTTTCTTTCAAAATTTATCCAACTGCTGTTATCATTTCACAAAGTTTGCATTTTTGTCCTTCATTAAAGCTTTCAAAAAGCCAAACCATTGTATCACATTTTCTACTCAAGCCAAACCTAGACATTTAGCTTTAGCTGTGCCAGTTACTTTATGAATGTTTCTTCTGGGTGCACATGGTTCTGTATTATATATTGCTTTCCTATTTGATTGTATGTGTTTTATATCTGCAATTTCAGGTTATTTTGTGGTTGATAGAGATTCTACTCCTGGAAAGCTCGTCTTCAATAGGACAGTAACTCTGAGAGATAGCTATAGCAAGGGTGGTAAGTAGGTTTGTGACCATGGAAAGCACAAGTAAGGTGTAATGTGGCAAAAGCAGGAACTACAATACTTGGACTATTTTGTGTATAAAGTATTTACTAAATTATTTTATATTTTTTTTCCTGGATGAGTGTATTCAAATTTTTTGCACTACATCAAATATGTCATATGGTTAGTGAGGTCCATGCAGTGCATATGTGGGAAAATACATTGAAATCTCTTCTTAGTCCATTGGAATGTCGTCTTTAGCCCTTTCATCTTTTCATTATGTTGTAACCACTCACCATGTATAAGAGATATTTGTTGATAAAACTGGTTTCTGCTTTTAGGAATCCTGGTTCCTTTATATACGCCAAAATAATGCATGTCACAATTCCTTTTGGAACCAAAATTCACTTTCTTGCTTGCTCCCTTTTCATATTTCTTAATCTAATTGAAAACGGGAGTGGGTTATATTCTGGAAACAGTAATGCTGAAGAAAACATTTTTCACAGTTGCTGAAGTGGTTAACTTTAGAGAAAAATTAGTGGGTTAGTCTTCAGCAAATGTTAAAAAAAATTGTTTATAAGTACTTTGTAGCCATTACTGTTCTGAAAATGGCAGGGGTCTATTTCCTGTAATAGCGTAATTTCTAAGCTCTTTAATAATGTACCCCTAGGCTTTTTTTTAAATTATTAGAATGCCACTTCTTGCCTATCTTTGTTCTGTAAGAAATTGTTTTAAAAATCTAACTTCTCTTTTCCGTCAGGTATTTTTTTATTTAAAATTAGGATACATAAATAAAGTGTCTTTTCTATTCTAGATGGAACTTCAATGTTCAAGAAAAAACATTTCGAGGAAATTTCCAAGTATTGAATAAGGCTGCGTTTGCGTTTTCATTCATTTTATTTTATCTTATTTTTTTTGACTAGTGCAAGTCATTCATTTTATTTTATCTTTTTTCTTTTTACTAGCGCTTTTTGCACTGTTTATGAAACGTTCATGTTCCATAAACAGTACATTAAGGCAAATGAATAGTGTTTGGAGAGTGAAAAGTAACTTAAAAATGATTTTTTTTATTGTTTTTAACCATAAGTTTTCAGTTTTCAATAAAATAAACGGAATCTAAACACATCTTAAGTGTTTTTTTCATTGACTGAGAACTATGTAAGCGTTTTCAACTCATTGAAATCTCAACATTCCAAAAAACAGATTGTTCAAAAGAAGGGGAAAAAAAACGTCATTGCCTGAGACAATTTGAGCAGTCTGCTATTTGATTCATTTCACTCTCATTTATGAGTCATGAATGTGCTGGTCCTATAATAGCAGACTGCTTCCTCTAAAACGTTTAGAGGAAGTGTCTAAAGACGATTTAAAATGCTATTTGTGCTGGTCCTTTATAAAAATTGGTTTAATTGTCTAACAAATTGCAATCAAATACCAATCTCAGTTATCAACAAAAAAACGTTTAGAGGAAGCGTCTAAAGACGATTTAAATTGATCAGTCTCTTGGCTTGATAGACAATTAAACCAATTTTGAACAATTTTTGGTATTTCGAGTCAAATAGCAATGAATCAAAATGCTAATTTCAAGGGATTTATGTTATAGTCTAGTGGTAATGATATCTTTTGTGATATTTCATGTAAATGGTAATGGTATACTTTGTGATATTTCATGTATGTAGTTTGAATTTCACAACTTCAATAATACACCCTTCAAATCAAACGGATTTGGACACCGCTTTAATAATACACCCATTGATCTACTCAGCTAGAGTTCTTTAATGCGTACTTTAACAACTTTAGACATAATTGATGTGGATTAACCCGTTATTTTTTACTCCTAGGGTTCTAGCCTTGCAGCTTGAACCATTTCTCCTCTAAACCTCCTAACATTTTATGTATTAGGACGTGCCAATTAAGTTACAAGACTCTTATTTTATTTAAGTATAGTTAGTTAAGGACATTGCCATAAATGGGGGTGTGGTTTGAATTAAAACAATTTTTGTTTTTTTTTTTTTAGCAACAAATGCTACATGTATAACAAATTTCACAACTTGTTGAGGTGGAAGATTGTGATCAATGCACCATCACTTTTACTAAGGCTATTATAGTTATTAAAATATTTTATCTTTAGACGTATTGTTTTTATAATAGTGTAGAGTTTAATATGAAACCGCACATAAGTATGAGATTTAAATTGTTATTTTGTCTTAAATCAATGTCCGTTTAGATACAACTTTTTGTTAAAGTTTGTTTGCTAAAAGGTAGTTAAAATATAATTTTATCTTAAAAAGTTAGGTTTTAAAATTTTGTTTTCAAGCAAATAAGTTAAAAAAGTTAAAAGGAAGAAACTAGAGACAAAAGGACACTTGCTCTACCATTGAAGTAATTTTTCTTGCTCTAGTAGTTATTAGTACATCAATTTGTTAGCGAAAGTATGGTACTTCAGGATCATGACTATTACCACCATCTCTACAACTACCACTACACTGCCTCCTGCATCACTATTATTATTGTCGTCACCATCACCAATAAAGTTACCTTTATCACTCTAAATATTAATGATTTTTCGTGTGAACCTAAGTGTGAAAATTCTTTTAAGAATTTAGTGAAATCCAATTTGAAATATAATAAAAATTTTCCTTTTTCCGAAGAAAACATTTTCAGTCAAAACAAACTATGTGTTAAATCCTTTTATCATTACTTACTATGGTAAAAATTGATCACAAACCCCCTTTTTTTTTTTTGAGAAGAAAATTTATCCTAAACTTTACTAGACCTTAGATGGAACTTTAATTCACATCATTGCTATGACCCTAGATGGAACTTCAATTCAAATCTTCACTATGACATGAATCGAATTTAAAAATTAGTCTGATTGAAGCTCACCAGCTTTAGAAGTAGTGTACTAGTGTGCTGCATAAGCAAACATCCTTAAATTGCTACCAAATGAGGAGCCATCATAGTGCTGGGGTTTTTCACTAGACATTTTATCATAGACTTTAGTGCCTTTGACTTCAACGGACCTACCTCAATGGAAAACTTTCACATCTGTCATAATAAATTCATAAGTCCATTCTTTATAGAAAAAACGTTTGGTTGTGGACGAGGTGGTCCTAGAATTTAATGGGTTAGAGGACCAATAAGAGAGGTCGAGAACTCTTCCCAAGCAAGAAAAGTATAGGGTCTCTTTAGGGTGTTTAGTCTCTTCACGCTTATGTTTGACAGTGAAAGGTCGATTTGATTGAATTGTGAAAGGATGAATATCTAATCTTGAGTATCTAATCTATCTTGCTTTCAAGGTTCCAACTCACATGGAAACTTAGCACCAATTGATCACTATTTTATTAGGTCCCACCTTTTCTTAAGGAAAAAACTCTCTGATCTGACTACCGGGGGAGCTCTTTAAAAGATCATTATAATCTTGAGTATCTAATCTATCTTTGCTTTCAAGGTTCCAGCTCGCATGGAAACTTAGCACCAATTGATCACTATTTTATTAGGTCCCACCTTTTCTTAAAGGAAAAAACTATCTGATCTGACTACCGGGGGAACTTTTAAAAAGATCATGATAAACATCTAAGAACAGGGTACCATTCTGTTCTGCATAAATAATCATTTACTTCAATTCAATGCTACGATTATTGCAATTAAGACGTGGCATTAAATATATTTTTAAATTTAAAATTAATCTCATTCATAAAATAAAATTCATTTAAAATAAAAATAATACGTTTTCAGATAACTAGTCAGTAAACTAAGCACCCTAAAAAAAATCAATAAACTAAGAAATTTTCTTTATATTTGTTTTATAAAAGAGAGGGGAAAATGTTATCATGCGAAATGGAGAGAGAGGGAGACTAAAACGCTTTGACGAAGAAGAAGACACTTTGGCTCCTAGCACCAAAAAATTCAAAGAAAGCCATCAACTAGCAGGGGATAAGGAAGTTAATCAGAATGGCAAGGTGGGGAGTTACAGAGATAAGCTAGTGGGGACAATTCCTGGGGCCTTTTAGAAAGCGTTTGGTTTTGACAACTTTATGCAAGAAGACATTGAATCGGACAATGAAGAGGAGAATTCTCATAAAGGCAGTCGAGGCGGCTTGATGCATTTGAGGGCCTAAGACAAAAATTGGTTATCTTGTTTCATATATAAAATTACTATTAGTCAACATGAACCATGTAGAATTTTTAATTTAAAAAAAAAAAAGTTTATAAACACTAAAAAATTTGACAAAACTTTTTACATTTGTTGATGTGGTAGATTGATAGTAGTGAGTAAAAGAGTGATGTCAGTGGTGAATCTAGTTGAAAACTAGTAAAAGTTTGCTAACTTGTCTATTGTGAAAAATGTTGTGAATTTTTTAGTAAATTGCTTTTTTCTTTTCTTTTCTTTTCTTTTTTAGAAGTGCTACATTCAGAATATTTTTTATGACAAATCTTAGGTGTTAAGTTGCTTCTTGTTTTCTAGTTGAACCTACCACTAAATTTTTTTTTTTTTACTATCAATAACAACCTTTAACAATCTGCTATTAAGATTTTTTTGTAAAAATGTTGTGAAAAATGTTGTGGACATAACATTTCTTTCTCTTTTTTATTTGTTTTTCATTTGATAAGAAAATATTATTTTATTTATTAGTTAATATTTTGTCTTAATTAATACTATTGGTTAAAAATTAGGAGCCCTTTTTTCACTTGGAGGCCTTAGGTGGCCGCATCAATGGCTTATACCATTGAGCCGGCCTTGAAGGCAGTGTCAAAGTATGCTTTTCCAGAGAAGATAAGTCTCGCACAAGAGCCCCATGGCACCAAGTCTTCATCATCAAACCTATTGGGAGAAAGGTGGGATACTCATTCCTTGTCTCAAAGATTCGTAGTATGTGGAATCCAAGAGGGGGGAATGGATTGCATAGATTTGGGGTTTGATTATTTTTTAATCAAATTTGAACTCAGCGAAGATGTAGATAATATTCTAAAGGGTGGCCCTTGGTTTATAGGGCAACATTTCCTAGCCATTAGACAATGGGAGCTTGAGTTTAAAGCTTCTTCAACTATGTTCTCCTCAGTTGCAATGTGGATTAGATTGCCTGAGTTGCCAATTGAGTTTTATGAACAAAATGCTCTTCTTAAGATAGGTAGAGCTATTGGACCTGTCCTCCGTATTGATGCTCACACAGCCAATGGAGTTAGAGGCGATTTGCTCGACTATGTGTGCCAGTTAACCTCGATAAGCCTCTTGTCTAAACTATTTATCTTTGTAAGCTTGAACAGGGCATTCAATACGAAGGCATCAGTGCTCTTTTATTTACATGTGGGAGGATTGGCCATAAAAAAGAAATATGCCCATACATTGTGCGAGATCCTACTAGAGAAACATAACTGGAACATAGTGGTAATGACCAAACTCATGACGGTTCCCAGCAGTCAGTGGTGGAAGGGTCTCCAAACAAAGTTCAGGAAGATTATGGGGATTGGATGATTGTGGCTCGGCGTAAGCTGATGAACAAAGCTAGAGGCAAGCTAAACAAAATTATATTGAGCAAATCAGATGAATCTGTCTAGTCTAGGAATGACAAGTCATTGCCTAGGATAGAGGAAATAGGTAGGGCAGTGGGGAAAAGAAAAGCCACATAGCCCCAGGCTGCCATGGCACCTAGGGAGGAGTTTAAGACCTTCTTTTTATATCATAGCAAAGCATCTGATGGCAAAAAATCCAAAGGGAGCAGACTTCGCACCAAAACCAAACAGAAAGCTAAGGTTATCGTTGGAAGCCAACTAAATGGTGTGGGCCCGAGCAAGCCTAGTGAGCTTTTTGTTTTTGGGATTGAAATTGGCCTTTCAAATGTGAATGGGCCGAACCAAGGCCCATTCCTTTTCTCAAGCTCATCAAGACTAGATGCTAGCCCTAAGGAAACGAAGAAAGAAGCGCAAACGAACTCCTTGAGAATCAGCAGCTATGGAGAAAACAGATAAGTGGGCAATATTCTACAAGGGAAAGGTCATATCAATCGAAGACAAGACGATCTAGTGGATAAGGCAGGATCAAACCAAAATTTCGGGGTGGTTCGATCTAGAGCTAATGTTGGCGTGGAAGAATTTGTTTCCACTCATGGAGGAGAGCAACAGGCTAGGCTATCTACCTCTGAAAGACGAAGCTTAGGTGATGACTCCAAACCCATGGTGGAGATTTATCATGGACAGGCCTGCGGTGCAAGTCCCTCCACTAACAAGCTTAAACTCATCAGTTCCAAGATCAAGTATGCTAACCTCGGAAAAATTTCTGACTGAGGTAGAAAGGGAGTGGACACAACCTGTGATCACAGTGACGAAGATCCTTCAAGGCAAACTTGTGGAGTGCTCTATGAAGGGGAACTTGCACAGGGTGAAGCTAATCCAATTTACAGAAGCCAAGATTAGTGGCACCATCCTCATCAGAGTGATGCAAGAGGAGATGGGGATAATAAAATATTTGACGACTCTGTTTCGCAAGAAATTAGAGATGAGATCAGAGTTGATGGGAGCATGGAGGTTGAGAGACACTGAGAATTCCTCCTCCTTGTTGCATTTTGATTCCTCAACAACCCCTTTTAAAATCATGAATATTTTGGTTTAGAACTGTAGGGGAGCTATGAAACCCCAATTCAGGAAAACAGTGACGGATTTAGTGGAGTGGCATACTCCGATTCTCATGGCTATCATGGAAACAAGGTTAAGTGGAGCTAGGGCTATGGAAATTATTGAAACACTGCCTTTTGATGGGTCTATGGTGGCAGATACAATTGTTTTTGCTGGGGGTATCTGGTTACTATAGAGGATAGATTTGGTGCAAGTGGATGTCTTGGCATCAATAGAACAAGAAATCCATGCCATTATCCGAGTAAGATCTCAAACCTTAAGCTGGATCATTAGTGCCATATAAGCTAGTCCTAGATTTGTTGAAAGATGCATGCTACGAGATAATCTTAAACTGATTTCTAAATTGCATGACCTTCCTTAGGCTTTTATGGGGGATTTTAATGAGGTTTTATTTGATGGGGAAAAATCTAGAGGCAATCCTATCTATCAAAGAAGGGTAAGGGCTATTCAAGATTGTATGAATGAGTGCCAAATGATGGACTTGGGCTTCTCAAAGCCGAAATTCACTTGGACTAGAAAAAAGGAATTAGGGTGTCTCATTCAATGTAGACTAGATAGATGTTGGGCCAATCCCATATGGAAGTCTTTTTTTCCGGAGGCAAATGTGACACACCTAGCAAGAGTTAACTCTGATCACTGCCCTCTTCTTCTTAATCTGAGTCCTAACATAGTTAATGATTCCAACAGACCCTTTAGGTTTCAACTCATGTGGTTAAACCACAATGACTTCCCAACCATTGTAAAAAAGGAGGTCCAGTTTATGTTAAAGGATTGAGATAGGCAATGAAGAAAGGTGATTCGGTGAAGATGTGGATGGACTTCTGGCTCCCCAATGGGAGATTGAGGGATCTAGTTGAAGGACCCCTTACTCAAGAGGAAGATAAGCTTACAGTCAAGCAATGCTTTGATGGAAATCATGAGTGGAATCCACAAAGTATATCTTTTGAGCTCCCAGAAAATGTGCTTAATACCATCAAGGCCACTCCCTTTTCTTATGATCAACACTCAAAAGACTCTCCCATGTGGGATTTCTCCAAAAATGGTTGTTTCTCCCTTCAATTAGCTTATCTTCTTGCTAGGGGATTAAATCTCCTGAACCTGGATACTATGCCTTTCACGTGGGTTTGGAAGACTGAAGCCCCCCCAAAGATTCAATTTCTCATATGGCTTTGTGTCCATAATAGCTTACCTATGGCTAAAGTGCTGGGTTCAAGAGGTTTAATCCTTGATCCAATGTGCAAGGTGTGTAATAGGAGCAATAAGTCTATTGAGCACCTTCTCAGAGATTGTGAAATAGCTCACAAGGTCTGGCAAGAGTTGCAGGTACCACACTGCCTAAAAGATTCTTTTACTCTCCCAATTAGAAACTGGTTTGAAGTTAATTGTAAGTCAAGGATGAGTTCCAAATTTATGGGCATATCTTGGAGAATCTTGTTTTCGATGGGAGTTTGGCAGTTGTGGCTTCACCGAAACAACTATGTGTTTCGGACAGGAAATGTGGACCAGTTGACATGGAAAAGGTGCATATAGGCCTGTGCAGAATTTTTCTCCATTGGGTTAGATACAAAAATTAAAAACCCAAAAACCATTGTTCCAGTTGGATGGGATAAGCCGCTGATGGGTTGGATGAAGCTCAACTCTGATGGGTCAGCTTTGGGGAATCCAAGAAGAGCAGGAGGTGGAGGTTTAATACACAACCATGATGGAAATTGGGTGCAGGGTTATGCTAGAGGGCTCGGCCATACTAGCAACTTCATGGCTGAACTATAGGCGTTGAGGGATGGGTTGATCTTGGCTAGGGAGATGGGGTTAAACAATCTGATTATAGAACTTGATGTTTTAAGTGTTGTTACCCTCATGAATAATGACTCTGCTAATTTATTGATGGAACTCCTCTTAACTGACTGTAGGAACCTCTTGAAGGAGATCCCAAATAAGCGAGTAATCCACACTTACCGCAAAGCAAACCAATGTGCAGATGCGTTGGTGAAATTAGGAGCTAATTCCTTATCTTCTTTTGTAAACCACCGCTTGTGGTGGAGAGTATTTTGGCTTTTGATAAAACTAGTATGCATTGTAATAGACTTATGAATTCCTAGTTTTAAAGAAAGTTCATGGTTTACCCACCCTCCCCTCCCCTCCCCCCCACCCACCCCCAAAAAAAAAAGAAAAAAAAGAGAGGGGAAATAAGAAGGTGACAGTGCCAATTTTAATTTACCTTGCGGGTTGTGGCATGACTAAAATTGGCCATGCTATCATTGTAGGAAAAGTCTAGAGGCAACTTTTGTCTCACAATTTTTGTCACAAATTTGATGTGATCAACTATAAGTGATTGAGAAAAATTGGTGAATCTATATGAAATTGATCATCAACTATTCATAGTTAACTACTTAAACAAGTTGTGGCAAATAATATGGTTCTAGACGAATTGGTGAATGTATTATATAAATATAAATATATATATATATTTATTTATAATCTTTTTGTTGAGAGCCTTGTAGCTCATCTAGAACCTCGTAGTATTTTCAACAGAAATGTAAGGGTGCAAATACTAGGAGGTTCTTGATGAGCTACGAGGCTCTCAACATATATATATATATATATATATATATATATCAAAAGGGTCAAATTAAGATTGGGTAAAATAGAATTGTAGGATTTTGATATTGTGATGTCTTGGGTGTTGTTATTTTGAGTAATTATCATTTTATATAATAGTAAATTCTACTAATTAAATTTATGGTGAGATTCATTATTCATGTGAATTCACTAATTAAAAAAAAAATATTGTATAATTTTGCCATTATTTCCCATTGCAAAAAAAGGGTGAACCAATTTTGTAGCCTTAGATGACAACTAATTTTACCATTTTTTAAAGGAAGTTGTGGCCTTAGGTTATAATCCTACTCAATATCTTTTTATTGGAGGTGAATTTTGACAAATCCACCATTGAACTACATTTTCTTCTTATGTCCTCCACGCATACAAAATTTCTAGAAAATTAAAGATTAATAGCTATGTTATCAAATAAATTGTTTAAATTGCAAGTTTTTGTAGTTTGAAATTATGCATAAAATATAAGCTTATAGATTATATAGTAAATTAAATATACGATTGGCACAAAATTTGACACCTGTATTAATGCAATCTAACAAATAGACTTTTCAAAATATGTAGTATTGTCAATTTTTTTAAAAGGAAGTTGTAGCCTAAGTTACAACCAATTTTGTAACTAATTTTTATCATTTAGCAATAAGCTAGTCAAATAGGTGATTATACAGTTATAACATTTGACCATTTTATAGGACCACTAAAATATAAAAGGTATGGGTTTAATTTTGATTATTTGCTAAATCATTCCAATGTTTTCAGGCAAGTTTCTAAAAGCCTATATTTTTCTGAGTTGTCATTATTATTATTATTAGATAATATTCGATAATTGGGAGATTGAATATGAATGTCTCCATTATTGGAAACACTGAGAAGTATTAATCAATTGAGTTATAAGACCATGAGAGTAAATTTGGTACTGGATCCCGTTCCAGTTTGACTAGGGGAATTTTTTTTTTGATACCGGTGTACTATTTATATATATGTCTATTTGTATATATTTATATAAGTATGAATTTATTAATTTTTATATTTATCAACAAAAAATTAAAATCCACATATTTTATAAGTCTAAATATTAGCATAAATACTTTAAACAATATATTATTTTAAATAACATTTTTTTTAAATCAAATTTTTTTACGTTTTATAATTTTTTATTGTACTGGCTTGAAATGCCAATATTGGCCAAAACATCCAAAATATGCCCAGTACAACCCGGTAAGTAATAATTCATAATTCTAATATAAGTTTTTAAATTGAGTTTAAATATTATAAGCATTTTCTATAAAACTTTCTATATTTACACATTGTATTAGAATGTTTAGCGCATCATATTTATATGATTTTACTATTAAATTTATGGTGGGATTCATTATTCATGTAAGAAAAGGTAGTGTACATTATTGTACTGTTATAATATTGTATAATTTTACCATTATTTCCCATTGGAAAAAAAGAATGTGAAAATGTGAAAAATAAGACGTTTATTTAGCTGTGGGCTAGTCAAATTAGTGATTAGTCAGATATAACGTTTGACCATTTTATAGGGCCACTAATATCTAAAAGGTTTGGGTTCCAATGTTTTGAGGACTATGTTTTTCTAAGTTGTCATTATTTTTATTATTTATAATTTGATAATTAGAAGAGGGAAGATTTAAATTTGGATGTCTCCGTTATACTAAAAAGTACTAACTAATTGAGTTATAAAATTTGATTTTCTAAATCATTGTTCTAATATAAGTTTTTAAATTGAATTTTAAATTTTATAAGCATTCTCTTTAAATTTCTAATATTTACACATTCTATTAGAATCTTTATCACATCACATATATATATATATATAAGCTCCCATAAAAGCAGAGACTTTGTGTGGGAGAATTCCAAATTTGTGTAGCTTGACTATTTGACATCATATTATATTAGTTGTCTTTCTAGTCATGCTAATGTCCATAGCAATGTTTTAAACTCATTTTTGCAGCTAGAAAACAAAGTTCGCAGGAATTTTTAAAATTCAACGACGTCGGTTTTTTCCGTGATTACAAGATGGAAATACTTTTCTTCCTAGAGTTTTAGTCAGTAGATTATTAATATTGTCTCCGTCAATTAAGCCAGGATTGAACAGACTAGATTAAGTTTTTAGTCTAACTACTGGACTTTTCAAAGTTAGCCATGAAGACCAAGCAATACCTCTAATGAAATTATCAGAAAAAAACAAGTGCGTCCATAAGCACAAGTAGTTTTCCACATGCATAGGAACTCTCTATTAGGGTAGGCCTTATTGAAGGCGTTGTCTCGTAATAGTGCATTTGAGGAGCACCGATGGATTTTAATTTTTGAGAAACTAACAAAAAGTGGGAGGAAAACTTTTGCTGAAACTGACCTGAGCTTTACCTTTTTTTTTTTTTTTTTTTTTTTTTTTTTTTTTTTTTTTTTTTTTTTTTAATTTTTGGTTTTGTCTGCTGTTAGACTTAATAGTTCCCTAAAATCTTTCTTTGCGAACTTGTGTTTGAAATAACTAATTGTTAGGTTTTAGACCCCAAGAAAACACAGTTTATTTAACCTAATAAATTAGCCAGGTTGTTACTTAAGTTAATTATGCAAGCCTAGATTAAACAATAATCTAGGCAAAAAAAAAAAGAGGTTAAACAATAATCAAACATATCATACACAACAAAAAAAAAAAAAAAAAAAAAAAAAAAAAAAACACAATGATATGATAACTTAAGAAAATTAATGAAACAACTCGTTTCAAGGTAAAAAAAAAAATGGAAGGACCTATCCCAAGAGAACAATTCACTATATCAAATTAAGATTTACAGTCAAGAATACCAATTCGTAGTAAATTTAACGCAGTTACCAAAATAAGCTCTGAACTACTCAAAATTCTTTGATCTAGATTTGCTCTCACATGAATCATCTGTTCATATCTTGATCTTTAGTACGCTTGATAGTTGCAGGCTTGACTGCAACTTTAGTCCACTAGTTCTAGCAATATGGATTTGATCTCCAGTAGTTGCTTGAAAGAGTTAGAAGGTATAGAACCTCACGGATCTCACAAGGGTAACTCTAAAGATTTGAAACACATGTATTAGGGTTTTTCTTTTATACTTGGCAGTGTTGGACTAAAACCCTAAAAGTTTTGCAAGCTGTTGGGCTTCAAATAAAATTCTGCAAATCACAGTTCAATTGGTTGAGGCTCCTTTTTGATTGGTCGAGTTTGACAGTTTTTCAATTCTTTTTTTTGTAGCTTGTACTTTCTTGAATCTCAAATTGTTTCAAGTTGTATCATAAAACATCAAGTTTGTGAATCAAGTAAATAACACAACATAAAAAATAAAGAAAACGCTTAAACAAAGCTAAATCCCCCTAAATACAAATACTCGCCCTAAGTACAAGAACTCTTCCCCTATCCTACTCTACTCCCCCTTTTTGTTACGAATTGCAAAAGGAAATCAATTCAATCATCCAAGGGTGAAGGTGGAGAAAAAGAACTCCTATACTCATTGAACTCAATTCTCAAAGTAACAACATTTGTAATCAGTGAGTCCAAAATCTATCCATGGGCTGCTTGAGTTGTCATAAAGGTCTCTATCATGGTGTAATGTGACGATTGAGTCTCTAGCACTCTCTCTAGCATGGAGCGAAGGGATGGTGCAGCTCCAGAAGTGCCAATAGCAGGGATATCCTCATCCCTAACATCAGCAACAACTGTAGGATCCACAGATGGATCAATTTGTATATCTCCTTGAGGAGGATCCACTTTTTGTCACTTTCCCTTTCCTTTGCTTATTGTTGGAGTCTTTTTGGTGCTTAACTTTGCTTCAGAATGGTTGCTCCAATGAGTGCTATTTGATGGACAAGCTCAGAAGAGGAGGCACACTTAAACCCTAGATGTTCTAAGATCCTAATGATAGAAACTGGGAAGAATAGATCATGTTTCTTGAAAGTATTTTTGTTGACATCTACTATGGTCTGAATGAAAAGAGAAGGGAGACACATAGAGGCACCAGTGACAAAGGCATACAAGAATATACAACGATCACTAGTAATCATATGTATATGAGAGATAGGATAGATACTATTACAAGAAATTCTAAACAAAATATTGTTTTCCTCATTGAGTCCACTAGACTCAAGTGTAGGTTCATCTTCCCATGTCATTGGTTTGCCACACAGAAGTGACATGACATCACTAAGAGAGGGAGGGTTAGTGTATGGATAAGTAGGGTGACAGACAGGAGGAATAGTGAGAGCATCAGCCACTACTTTCTTAGTGATTTAATACTCATCACCACCCTTAATCCAAGTAGTCAAGAAGTGACCACCAGTTGTAGCAGAGTGGACAGACATGTTAGAGTAGAATTCTCTAATTATGGTTGCAGGAGGAGACACTAAGTCTATACAAATGGACAACAAACCCCTAGACTCTAGATTTTGCTGAACAAAAGGGACCAACTCATCTAAGTTAACATTTCTCTCACTCCAAATAGACTTGAATTTGATCAAGGTATCATATATCTCAAAATTCTTGAAGGAATGGAACCTAGTGGAATCAAGGACTTTAATAAAGGAGATACTTTTGGAGACTCTCTTAGTGATGGGTTTCTTAGGAGCCATTTCTAAGTTCTAAGAGGGAGGAATAGAAACAAAAATGCAAAGAAAACACAAGGATAGACTACATTAGAGAGATAAACAGGATATAGGAATGTAATCTTGAAATCTACATGATGTATGATGCACATACTCATATGATGCATGAAACTAATGCATTAAGGTGTTCAAAATCAAAGAATTTTGAAAATTGATCAACAAAATCAAGTTTTATGAAAATCCCCAATTAATGAAGAACATAAACCCTAATTTTTCAAAAACACACAAATTGAGCAATTGATCATCACAACAGGTATAGAACATATTATAAACAATTAATAAATCAATAACAAGGATAATTTTACCCGATTTTACCCAATTAAACAAAATCCCCATCAAGAACACATGAACCCTAATTTCGAAATTTTCCAACAAACATAAATTTTTTGAAATTAAAGCATAGGAATCATGGTAATATCATGCATGCACAAAACCCATTGTCCATTTCAAATCAAAACACTTAAAATCATCAAAATCCTCAATTTTTCTATGTTCGTCATTCTTAGAATTTTGAATGATTTATGCATGAAAAGATGTAATTGATTATAAAAAAAAGAGAAGAAGAAGAAGAAGAAGAAGAAAGGGTAAAAGGGTAAAAGAGTCTTACTAGACGTGCAGAAGAAAACTCTTGAAGCTTTGACTTGAAAAGGACAATATATATATATATATATATATATTTTTTTTTTTAAGTTCTAAGAGGAATCAAGAGGAGCTGAAGAAAAATGATAGGATAAGACAAACTAATGTCTGATTTGTCAAAACCTTAAAATTTGAAATTTGTGAATTTCGATTGGTCGTGAGGAATCGAGCATCAATCAATAAAGATTTTTGGGAAATTTCAATCGATCGAGTATCGATTAGACATCAATCAAACTAGGCAGAGAGTTTTGACCTAAAATTTGGACATTTTCGATTAGTCAAGAATCAGATTCGATCGATCAAACCAGTGAAAAATTTTGGAAATTTTACAAAAAAACAAGCTCAAAAGTAGTTTTTATGACATTTTTGCACATGAAGACATCAAGAAGATTTCAAACACATTTTGCACTCAAGTTCTCAAATTTAAAAACAAATAAGAAGTAAAAATCACTCGATTTAAAACTTCTAAATTATTTTTCCTAAAATTCCACCCAAAACAAGAAAAGTGTATTTTCTCACATCAATTCATATGTAATTAAAGATGGCCAGACTAGACAACACACAGTCTCATGTACAAGATTTAGCAAAGATTTGAGTGAAGTGTGTACAACTCTAAGTGTACAAAACACAAGATAGGTGATATGTGGATAGAATTTACTAAATTTTTCTACATTACCAATCACATTGGTCTGAGCATGACTATCACCTAAAGAGTTACATCCTATAACTTCCACATCTTTAAAAAAAAATGCTTGTAATCATATTTTAAAAAGCATTTTAATTCTTTTTGTTTTTGTCTTTTTCTTTTAGGTACAATTATACATATCATGCATGGGTATATAAGATAGAGAAAAGAAAATCACTTTTTTTTTTTAAACACATTTTTCTTGTTATACAAGTGCTACACCTTACCAAGTACAACTTTTATGATTTGCACATAGATGTTTATGATTCGCGAGTTACAGTGGTGAGATGGTTATTTATGCCTTTCTCCTAGAATTTTTTAGTCCTTGTGATCAAAATATGTGACATTAAAAGCAAGATCGTTTGAATAAAGATTAAATACAAATCACACAATAAAGCATAAAGTAGCCTAAACTAGTAAAGTGCAAAAGAAAGCTTATCAAAGCTAAATAAGGTACATAGTCATGAATGCAAAGTTTCATTGGCCATCCTTAATCACACACTAAATGGTGTGCAATACAATTTTTTTGTTGTTTTTGATTTAAAAAAAAATTTTAAAAACATCCTAATCATCAACCTAGAATGAAGCACGAGGACCATGTCAAACAGGCTCATTTATAATGAGTCTTTTGCATCTACATCGTCTTAGATGCAGGCTTGAAATTGGAGTTCTTAGACAAGTGAGATTGATGTTCAACTCTAGAATTATCATAGAGGCTAAAAGCTTTTACCAACTCATGAATAAGTGTCATTGGATCTTGTGCTTTTGGCACAAACACCTTTTGTTTGGTTGCTTGCTTGCTAGCATGCAACTTAAAGCAGTTAGGGCAAGTATGCCCAGCTCCACCACAAAAATTACAAAACCACTGAGGCTTGTGTTGTTTCTTAGCAACAGGATGAGCAGATTGTTTAGGTTTGGTGTTACTTAAATCTATCATGATTCTCCTAGTGGCTAGAATTTCTTCCTTATGAACTATTACTTTCGGTTTAGACACAGACACAAGAGGAACAAACTTAGTTTGAGTCATCTCAACATAACCTAACCTAAACTTATTAGATGATGATTTTTGAACACTCAACATGTTATCAAGCTTAAAAATAGAAGTCCTACCCAGTTGTTCTCTAGCAACAGTCAATTCAATTTCTAGTCCTTTAACCTTTCAATCAAAGTCATGTTCTCAATCTTAATAGCATTAATCAATTCATTAGCATCAAAAAATTTGACTAAAAGGTTTTTTTTTTCAAGTTCAAGAATGTCAATCTTTTTCAAAGATAAGTTAGCATTAATGGCATCTTTTGTTGCATTCTTGCATAGCTTATTATAAGTTTCTTGCAAGTTAGCATTCTCAGAGAGTTCCTCATTAGAAGGACTCTCAACATTTTCCTCAACAAATGCATCTACTACAGCAATAACATTGAAGGCCATGAACTTACCTTCTTGATCACTATCAAACTCATGATTAGATTCCTCCTCGTCACTGAGAGTGACAGCCATTGCTTTATCCTTAGATCTCAAGTACGTAGGACATTCAACTTTAACATGACCATAACCTTGACACCAAAAACATTGTTCACCTAAAGAGTTGCTAGAAGATTAACCAACCTTATCTTTATTAAAGTTAGGTTTTTCAAATGAATCACCTTTAGGTTGTTCATTCTTCTTCACATTCTTATGGTAAGCAAAGTTTTTGTTTCTTGCAATTTTATTATTATTTTTCAAAAAAATTCCTAAACTGTTTAGCAAGATAGGCAATTTCAGTAGAAGAAATCTCATCGTCAAAAGCATTATCATCAACATCATCTACTGATATCAAGACCATAGATTTGGACTTGTTGGTCTTAGGTAAATCAGATTCATAGTTTTGAAGGGATCCAACTAATAATTCATTCACAGGGATTGTATCCACATCCTTGCTCTTAGTAATGACAGTGACTTTGGGCCTAAAGTCTTCAATAAAGGATCTTAAGATTTTTCTAACTATCTTAGGTTCCTTATAAACTTCATCCAAATTAAAAAGCAAAGTTTACCATGTCATTGAGTTTAGCATAAAACTCATCAAAAGTCTCATCTTCTGCCATTGTGATATCTCAAACCTAGAAGTTAACTATTGCAATTTATTGATTTTCACAGCTTTGGTTCCTTCATGCACAGTTTGTAAGATATTCCATGTAGTGTGTGCTAACTCTACGTTAGTTATCTTTTTCAATTCCTCTAGGGAAACATCATTGAATATCGCATTCATTGCCTTATTATTAAAGTTAGCTACTTCCTTTAGAGCATCAGTCCATTAAGCCACAGAAGTGGCAGGTCTTTCCCAACTAGTTTATATAGACAACCAAACTTTCTCATTCATAGATTTCAGGAAGGGTTTCATCCTTACCTTCCAATACACATAGTTATTTCCATCAAAGTGGGGAGGGATCACTAATGAGTGTCATGATCCATGACAACAGGAATCAAGGATCAACTCTAGGTAAAACTACCTAATCAAGAACTAACTCGCTTTGATACCATTTGTTAGGTTTTAGACTCCTGAAAAACACAGTTTGTTTAACATAATATATTAGCCAAGTTGTTACTTAGGTTAATTATGTAAGCCTAGGTTAAGCAATAATCAAATATATCATACACAGTGGAAAAGTAAATAACACAATGATATAATGACCTAGAAAAACCAATAAAACAACTCGTTTCAAGGTAAAAAACATGGGGGGAACTATCCCAAGAAAACAATTCACTATACCAAATTGAGATTTATAGTCAAGAAGACCAATTCATAGCAAATCTAACACACGTACCAAACTGAGCGCTAAACTCCTTAGACTTCATTGATCTAGATCTGCTCTTACATGAACCACCTGTTCATGTCTTGATCTTCAATACACTTGATAGTTGAAGGCTTAAATGCAACTTTACTCCACTGGTACTAGCAATATGGATTTGATCTTTGGTAGATGCTTAAAAGAGTTAGAAGATATAGAACCTCACAGATCTCACAAGAGTAACTCTCAAGACTTGAAAAACATGTATTGGGGTAAGGTATTTCTTTTATACCTAGCAGTGTTGGACTCAAACATTAAATGTTTCATGGCCTATTGGGCTTCAAATAAAATTCTGTAGATCACAATTAGAATGATTGAGGCTTCTCTTTGATCGATTGAGCTTGATAGTTTTTCAATGCTTCTTTCTGCGGCTTGTACGTTCTTAAATCTTGACTTGTATCAACTTGAGCAATGTTTAAAACTCTTCAAAGACACTAAGATCTTTTACTAGACAAGTTTTTGTTCTCGGTTTTCCAACATACAACGAATTTAGAACCTAAACGTTTATGATTAAATATTTAAAACCTAACAGTAACCTAATGCATCAACTTATTAGTGTGTTAACAGTTTCTTGAACCTTTTTAAATACAGTGTAATTAAGTACTATACGTTTTAGTCTTTGTCAAACATATTCTTTTTTTTTTTTTTTTGGTTAAGAGGAAATGACAACCAGACAAAAGCTATCCCACACTGGAAGTGAGACCAGCATTAACAGTCCTATTACAACACATTCCAGCCAAGTCTGAAATAACTAAACACAAAACACCAGTACTTGGCGGGTGATTAAATACAACAAAAGTATCATCCATTAAACATCCCCATCTTGCAAGCGCATCAGCACAGCAATTTCCTTCCCTATAAACATGCTTCACTTGAACCCGAGAAAACCTTTGCAGCAGGCACCTGCAGTCACACAGTAAAGGAGAATATGACTTAATAAAATCCACATCTGAGCTAATGAGATCAACCACCACTCTCGCATCTAACTCCACAATCAAATTTTGAATTCCTTCACTCAAAGCCAACTTCAACCCATCTCTTAACGCCTAAAATTCTGCTGTAACACTAGTGGCAAAACCAATGGATCTCGTAAAACCCTTGACCCAATGTCCGCTGCTATCCCTGATTAATCCCCCACCCCCTGCTTTGCCTGGATTCCCATCTGAAGTGTCGTCCGTATTAAGCTTGAACCACCCTTCAGGCGGTTTAGACCAGCTCACCTGGATTAAGCTTCTTTGATTAACCTTCCTTACCTTTCCAACACAATAGAAAAATTCCAAGGCTTGGCTTATACAGTGGCTGAGGAGATTCATATTGACAGGAATGTTTTCAAACACAACATTATTACGGTGCTTCCATAAAAACCAAACAGCAAAAGGAAAAATCAAACTCCAAGGGATGCTACTGTGATGCACACGTTGGCTGTGACAATTGTCATAAAGCCATTCACCCAAGCTTTGACTATGAGTAGGCAGATTGATATGAGGGGTCCGTATCTTTGACCAAAAATAAAGAGCAAAGGAACATTCCCTCAGTAAATGATTAATGGACTCATTCTCATTTTTACACACAGGATAGAGAGTATTACAAATGATACCACGGCTCGCAAGGACCTCCCTCACAGGCGCACTATTATGCAAGCAGAGCCAGAAAAAGCTTCTAACCTTTGGAATAGTATCAAGCTTCCATATCCAAGCTCCCTTGAATGTGTTCACACCAAAATCAGTTCGAATACTCTGATAAGCAGAATTGGTAGAAAAATTCCCATCCTTTGTATACTTCCACATCAAAGTATCCTCACCACTTCCAAACTCTTGAATTGGGATTGCTCTAATTTTATCTTTAATGCAAGCAGGCATATTCTAAAACAATAAGTCTAGAGTCATATAAATTTATCGAAAAATTCATATTTCTATTGTCTTTTTTTAATGCTAAGGGTCCAAGTGGGATACCATGTGAGAGTGAAAAATTCGGTGATAATAACAAGGTTGATTATGAAAATGATCATCAACTGGTGGACTGTGGTAGATGTAGAAAGGTCTTGAAAGTTTTTTTTTTTTTGGCTGAATGTTTTATATTGGACTTTAGCCACACACACAGTAGCTTGTCTTTTTTTTGACAATGATGTGTGATGCTACCACTTCCACATTAGAGAAAATGCTCCTGATTGGAAAAACGTTAAATGCAGGGATTTTTAGGACATGTCAACTATATATTCACTGAATTTCTATGAAGTGGGGTGGCCAAGGAATTCATGAAAATTAAAATAGGCAACAATAGAATAAAGCTAAATGAGTTATTTATTTATAAATTATATTTATTTTATACAATATTTAAAACTTTAGAGACTTAACTTTTATTACAAACAATACCTTCGAATTCCTCCGTTTGACAAAAAGAACCTCAAATATGTTACAAACTAAGGCTGAATTGATTACAGCCAAGCTGGATGACCTATTGATAGGGGCCGCCCAATATGATTTGGGATCCAAGGCAAAAAATTTATACGGAGTTTTTAATATATAAATATTAATTAAATAAATATTTAGGGTTCAATTCTTGCTTACATCAAAAATTGATTGATGTTTTGGTCTGATGATAAATAGCAATTATTAGAAGCGGGCGCTATAGGTTGAAACTTTCTCAAAAAAAATCTAAGTTAATTTGATATATTAAATACATGATTTGATAAATAATATCAACTAAAATAATGCTAATTTCATATAGAGAATTGAATATCATAGTTGAACCATAAATATTAATAAAGTGAAATAAAAATATATTACAATTAAAAAAATATTTTATTTTGGATATACAAGGATACATAGTTAAGTAAAGTTAGAATCTAATTTTTGATTTTATATCTTGTTTTTAAGAGACAGAGATAGATATTATTTAGTGTGTGGTTTTGTAAGATATCAATTTACAAAAATTAAAGTCTCAAACTATTAGAGGAGATTAATCTATAATTAATAGTTTAACACATTCACAACATTTTTTTTTTGAAATATTTTAGAATTTCGATTGGGTTAGGGTTCTATTGGCCTCATACATTAAGAATCTTGATAGAAATGAAAAGGAAAATTGCGCTTAAAGCACTATAAAATGTTCTCAATATGATGTGAAATTGACTTTCATTGATAAAATTCATCAATCTAATTAATGAATGTTTAAATTGCTTTTTTTTTTTTTTTGTGATTACTAACATGACAATTTATAAATTAATAGTAAAATTTGTAATATTTTTAACATCACTAATAAAAAAAATGCACAACCTTTCAAAAGTATATTCAATTTTATAAATATTTGAGCATTTAATAATTAGAAGTGGGGTGGCCCATTTCCCTAAGGGATTTCTTTTTGGGTGGGTGGGGCCTTAGGCCTAGGCCTGGGGCTGGTCCTGCCTATGGAACAAAAAGTAAAGGCAACCTATTGGTTGAATTTGAAGGAATATCCTACTTGATTGCTGGACAGTGACTCTCGCTGAAGCAAATATAGCAGCTTTGAAGATATAATTCTTGCTCTATTTTAATTTTTATTGTTTTTGAAACCGAACCAATTTACCATTTATACCTGTAAATGAGACAAATCAAAATACAAGTCTCTATAGCAGGGAGAGGAGAGTTCTCAAACCAAAAAACATCGGAAGTAATATGTAATATACCACACCTCTAACCCTAATGATTAATGTGCGGTCATCAGCCCATTACCATTGAGCTCAAGTGGTACAGGTTGGATAATGACTTCATAGCAGGCCCATCCCCTGATACTCGGTAGGTTTAGCCAAGGCCTATTTAGGCCTCGGGGCCTCCCTTGCTCGGGTGCATCTTGGGATACATTGGTAATGCCTTAGCGGACATCGTTGCCAAGCAACATTCAGCGTCTAACACGAGTCCCAATGTAAGAATTCCTATTTCCAAAGTGGGGTCCTCTTTTGTTAGGAATAATCT
The DNA here is from genome assembly GCF_001633185.2 of Quercus lobata. NCBI lineage: Eukaryota > Viridiplantae > Streptophyta > Magnoliopsida > Fagales > Fagaceae > Quercus > Quercus lobata. The sequence goes on from NC_044904.1 coordinate 40,880,394, forward strand.
AAATAGGCCCCACCTGCACAAGAATTGCTAAAAAAGGGCCAAAATGGCCCATTAGCATTAATTTTTGAAATATTTAGCAACAGAGCACTGTTTCAGAAATAATTAGGGAAATACCACTTTTTCTGGTACTCGAGCTTGGTGAGTTCGAGTACCATGTTTTTTTAATCCACCATCGCCCCATATTCAAGGAGCCCTATAGTGGCGTTTTTAAGCCCTATAGTGACGTTTTCGGGCCCTATAGCGGCGTTTTTAAGCCCCCATACCAGGTTAAGGGGCCCTATAGTGACGTTTTCGGGCCCTATAACGGCGTTTTCCTGCAAAATTTTTTTATAAGTCCCATAACAGGTTCAAGGGGCCCTATAGTGGCGTTTTTAAGCCCTATAGTGATGTTTTTGGACCCTATAGCGGCGTTTTCCTGCAAAATTTTTTTATAAGTCCCCATAACAGGTTCAAGGGGCCCTATAGTGGCGTTTTTTAAGCCCTATAGTGACGTTTTTGGGCCCTATAGCGGCATTTTTTTTTGAGAAGATGTTTGACCAATGAAAAGATGGTACTCGAGCTCACCATGCTCGAGTACCGGAAAAAGTGGTATTTGCCTAATTATTTCCGAAACAGTGCTTTGTTGCTAAATATTTCAAAAATTAATGCTAATGGGCCATTTTGGCCCTAAAAAAGCAATCATTGTTGGCCCACTAAAGGGAGGCTATAAATAGGAGAAAGGTAAGAGAGAAATGGGTTAGACAGTAGGGAGAAAAACACCAAAGAACAAGGAAAAAATGGAAATCGACTTAAGAGCAAGACTATTCGGTTAGCTTAGTCAAAGATCTTCCCAGCTTTAACTCTCGTCCTAAAGAACTTCCTGTTATAGGATATCTATAAACCCACCATAATAAGTAAATTGTGAGCTCAACCATATCACCAACCCATTGATCGAGTACAGTGCGCACACAATTAAGAATGCTTACATTATCTCATTAATGATCATCATATAATATCTTAAGTAAATGAATATTAAGATAAAAGAAGAAGTTTAATTAATTAAATAATGTGGAATGTAAGTATGAGTGTCGTTGCATGAAATTTCAATAGGCATGGACTTAGTACAATTAGGAAGAAACTTGATGATCACTTTGCAAATAAAGTCTAAAGTATCCAGCCCTTGACACCTCTTGCTTCCTATTACAACACCACAAGCCTTCCCTCACACCACCTCCTACTTCCCCGGCATAAAGGCTTCCACTACATGACACCTCTACCTAGCTTGCTTCAATCTACTTTGTCGTGCAATTATGTTGTTTCAGCTACCAAAATGATTCCTTTGCTACCCATTTCGATCAGAAAATTTGTCGAGGGAGAGATAGAGGGAACTCTTGTGAGATAAGCCTAAAGAAAATGAGCCACTTTGATATTCAATCCAAGTCCAAACCGATTCTAATATCAGTTTTGTGTAAGCAATACTTCCATGGAATTGTTAGCCTTGGCTGTCCTGTAACGCGATTCAATTTCATTCAATATTTGAATATCCTTATTAGTATTCCTTGATTTAAGTAACTGCAACTTCAATTGCTAAAGACATAATGTAAGATTGGACATTTCATGCATCAAAACCGTAAACCTATTTTGAATTGGATTATAGTTCATATTTGATCCTTAGGGATTTATGTTAACATTCTATCCTTTCCAGCCATGTTGTTTGAGTTTTATAGCTATTTCAAGACCTCTTTCAATGATTTTCAATTCAATCAATTGATCTTTTAATCACATTTCATTGATTTCACATGTAATTGACATATTGTGACATTGATGATCTTTCTATGCTCTTTTGGATATGCATCTTATTTCTAGGCTTGGAACTGAACCTATAGGTCTTAGTAATGAACATAAAGAGGTTGACAATAATGAATAAAGAATTATAGAGAGTAATATAAATGGAGTCAATAGCTTATATGTTATATGTACACGATATCGGAAAAGTAGAATTTATTTGTGAAGGTACATGGTTAAGTAGTCTTCCAGCCATGTTGTTTGAGTTTTATAGCTATTTCAAGACCTCTTTCAATGATTTTCAATTCAATCAATTGATCTTTTAATCACATTTCATTGATTTCACATTTAATTGACATATTGTGACATTGATGATCTTTCTATGCTCTTTTGGATATGCATCTTATTTCTAGGCTTGGAACAGAACCTAAAGGTCTTAGTAATGAACATAAAGAGGTTGACAATAAAGAATAAAGAATTATAGAGAGTAATATAAATGGAGTCAATAGCTTTTATGTTATATGTGCACGATATCAGAAAAGTAGAATTTATTTGTGAAGGTACATGGTTAAGTAGTCTTCCAGCCATGTTGTTTGAGTTTTATAGCTATTTCAAGACCTCTTTCAATGATTTTCAATTCAATCAATTGATCTTTTAATCACATTTCATTGATTTCACATTTAATTGACATATTGTGACATTGATGATCTTTCTATGCTCTTTTGGATATGCATCTTATTTCTAGGCTTGGAACAGAACCTAAAGGTCTTAGTAATGAACATAAAGAGGTTGACAATAAAGAATAAAGAATTATAGAGAGTAATATAAATGGAGTCAATAGCTTTTATGTTATATGTGCACGATATCAGAAAAAGTAGAATTTATTTGTGAAGGTACATAGCTAAGTAGTCATAATAATGGTTCTGGAACTTACAAGATTTAGTTTTGAAGAGTGAATTAATTTGCATGTGCTGGTTGATGCTAAAGTCTTTGTCTTAAGTTTAAAGTTTAACCCCAAATGACTATACGAAATTGTATTTGCAATGATTGAGTTCTATGCTGCCCTATGGCTGCCCAACCCTTAAAGTTAATTAAGAATGTTAATGCCAGTAAGAAAATCAAAGAATGACTTGTTAATACTCTGCCATTAATTTATTTAGAAAATGTCATTTCGGAACAATGCATTTGGTAGACAAGTTGTAAAACCTAATGAATTATTAAACCCTTGCATTTGAATTGAAGGTGTTTTCTTCATTATATGATTGGAATATAATCGTGAATATAATGATTTCTCCTTGGTCATGTGAATCATGTTGTTTGATATATGTATCTTGTATTTGGGGAACTTCTTTGAGGTGGGATTAGGGTTTGCTTGATTTTTGAGAGTTAGGTTTTAAGATGTATTTATAAGTCAGTGCTTAAGCTAGAATTGATAGTAATAAGTTTTGATATTTGGTTTAGGTGTTGTAAGCACTCAAGTTAGAGCTCCTTTGACTCTAGGCTCTTGGTTTCTCCACTTTCAGGTAAGGGATAAGTTATATGAGCATTTGGTAAGTTATGATATTTTTTTAAAGTGTATTATACATTAAAAGGTTTTTTATTAGAGATATGACATATAATCATGTTTCAGACAAAGATATGTTTGTAAGCTTTCAAAACCATATATATATTATTTAAACATATTGAGGCTATTACTAATTCCACGAACATTATGTTTAAAGAAAATAATGGAAATACTATTATTATGAAATGTTATGCAAACTATGAATTTCAGTATGATGTATAAGTATGAAATGTTTTCAGGTTATGTCCTCTGGTGATATAAACTCGGCTAGTAGTGGTTAAATTACTGGCTTTCCATGGAAAATATCATCTATTTGGCCATTAAAAGTGGTGAGGACTTTGCTGTACCCGCCCTTGTTGGGAACGACCAACTTGTGGAGGATGCCAACCGATCTCCATGGTTAATGATTTATGTTATGATATGATCTCGGGAATCCTTAGCATTGTGGGGAATGCTGGATTTCTAGCATAGTGTGCTGGAAGCCTCCCAAATCTGTACAGACTTATCAGATATGGACTAATTAATATGCTATTTATGAACATATATATTATTTTATAATCATGAGATAATGATTTTGTTGAAATGCATTATGAAAAGTTAAAAGCTCTCATGAAAAGAAGAAGTTTTTGATGAAAAGAAAAGATGTTCTTTAAAGATAAAAATTTATGAAGTTCTGTTGTTCTTTAAAGATAAAAGTTTTTGAAGTTTTGTTGTTCTTTAAAGATAAAGTTTCTGATGAAAGCTCATGTTAAAAGTTATCAGATATCTATTCATTATGAAATGTTAAGTTTTGTATATGAAAGTTATAATAATTTAAGAGAAGAAGTTTATGAAGAAAAGCTTTGCTATTCTATAAAGATGATGTTTTGATTTAAGTAAAAGCTACAAATTATTTGATTTCAGTAAATCATGAAATTATCAAGTTTTAAGGCTATGAAGGAAATGATTATTTTATAATAAAAATAAATATATGATTTTAAACAGTTAATATTAAGTTTGGAGACTTTGTAAGAAATGAAAGAAATTTAGTCTGAAAGGTTTTGTAATATTATTCTGATAGGTAAAAAGAGAACAATTATTTTCCTATGAAAAGTGTATAATTTATTATTATGAATAGTATAAAATACTATGCATGAAATATTTTTTCCTATCTGAATATTTATAAAATGAAATGATTTGATGTACATGCATTCTTTTTAAATTCTCGTGTAAATTACCCTTACTGAGTTGTGTAGCTCACCCCTTCACTCTTTCAATCAATAGGTTTTATTTGACATGGGATGGTATGAAGGGTTACAGGTAAGTATATATAAAGGGATAGAAGTGCAAAAGTTGAAAATGATGAATTAAAATACAAAGAGGTTTGTGGTATGTGTGAGGGATGAAAAATCTTGAAACATTGAACCAAAGGATACAGGAAATATTTATTTTTTAATTAGAAAATTCTTAAAAAATTGAACCAAATGAAATAAAAAGTCAATATTTAATTTGTTTTTATCTTGAGAATATTTTAATTTGCTTTGCATAAAAAGCACCACTTGGTAGAATCTTGTGCTTTCTCACATGAGATCTCTTCTTTTAGGGTGACAAGTTTGATGGAGAAATGATGGTTGTAATCATCTACTAATATTTTGTTATATCAAGGGAAAAAAAAATTGTTCTCATTTTTGGCCAGTTCCTATTTAATAGCACTTTCACCACATTCATCGCCCTTGCCTATGAAACATGTAAATGTTAAATGTGTGCCCCCACAACTAGATGTGACTCCACTTTTCTTCCCTTTTGGTGTCAGTTCCTCTTGATCCTTTCTTTGAGTTGACTACACAGTCGATATCCTATGGTTTGCATTATAGGGTCAAGCTGCAAATAATTTCATTTACTTTGTTGAAAATGCACCGATAACAACCCCCAACCAAAAAAAAAAAAAAAAGATACATTTGCTTCATCTGTATTAGTCTTGTCCAAGTACTCCAATATTCCTATACCCATTACAGAAAAATTCACCATATGAACTATGCATCAGTTTAACTTCAAATTTGCTATAGATTTTATGTTACATAACACAACCTTCAAACTAAAATTATTTTAGTTGAGTTACACTAAGTATCAAATCTTATCGGGATCAGTTTCACGACTAAAATCTTGATAATCTATGGGTAGAGCCTTCACATAATAACAAGACCACCCAAGATGCCCCTCTCATCTGAATTCCTTAAAACTTTTACATTTCATTCATGTTCCATAAAGATTCTGCCATGTTGTCAGAAAGCCAATCACCATCAGCCATATGGCAATCCAACATAGAGTTCTCATAGGCGCCCATTGCTGAGATAGGGTCCAGGTTGAGAGCCTCCATGTTATAGATACTGCTATCCACTAAGTGACAATCAGTATTGTAGACTGTATTGCCGAAAGCATGGAAAGGACCAGCTGGGTGTTCAGGAACTTGTGGCAGTTCAGAGATTTTTAAGGAATCTGAGGAATGAATACTTGGGCTTGTGATAGAACTTGAATTTTCAGTGGGATAACTTTCAAAGTGTAACAGATTTCTTGGTGGAATAGATGAGGGCGAAAGGGAAGAGGCTATTGGATTGGGTGATAGAGGAGCTGAAGAACCCTGGGCATTCATGGTTGTCAACGAACAATTAGAGGTAGAAATAAGGGAAGAAGTTTGCTCCATCTTCTGAAGCAGTCTTGGCATCCAGAAACACCTAACTGCTTCAAGAAACGTCCTGCTATTAGACTCGATATTAAGCTGGCGAGCCTGTTTTTGCACCCTTGTTCTCCAATAATTCTTGATTTCGTTATCTGTCCTTCCTGGTAGATGTTGTGCAATTTTTGACCATCTAGAGTTTTCAAATCAACAAGTATAGAGAAAAATGCTAAAGTTAATTAATGAATTAGCAAAATCTGTAAACTAAAAACAGAAGCACAAATGAACCAAACTCTATTCAGTGCAAAGTATAATTTTAGTCCTGAGTACAACTTGGGCTTATGATAGAGCCGAAATTCACCTGTTACCCCACTTGGAATGGAGTTCAAGGATCAATAGCTGTTCCTGTGGAGTAAGATTCCCGCGCTTAATATCGGGTTTTAAATAATTCAGCCATCTCAGTCTACAACTTTTTCCAGTTCTCTTCAGTCCTGAAGAAGTGGAAGAGGAACCCAAAAAAAAAAAAAAAAAAAAAAAAAAAATGATGAATCATTTTAATCAAAGAAAACAAGAAGCTATCTTGGGTGTTATGGAATGGTTCTTTACCTGCACATTTAGCTAGTAGGTTCCAACGACCTTCTCCATGACAAGCAATGTAATGGATGAGCATACTGTCTTCTTCAAGAGTCCATGGACCTCTTCTGAGGTCCGCATCTTCATTAGAATTGCAAACCTTCTTTGTAACATTAGGCATAGCTGCTTCTCCTTGTCAGTGTTTCTGTGTGCGAAGTTTCTATTGTTTGTTTAGGCTTGAGCAGTGAAAGTGAAAGTACAAGAAGCCACAGATTTATAGAATTATAGAATCCAACAGGCTTAAGTCTACACCTTGGAATTTAGAAAAGTAATCCCCAATTAGAGTTTCTCACTTTCTCCACATGTTCTTGCCTTTCCCTGAAAAGGCCCTCACGGAACATTTTGAGATGGGTTGGTCATACATTATGCAATGGACTATGGTTCTATTAATTAGCTCGCGGGTGGCCAAGCTAGAGTTGGCTGACTCTATGATGGGTCCTACCTAAGTAATCTTAGGTCATGCATATTTACATAGAGACCAGAGTCACCATACCATTTCTTGCGCCATAAATAATCAAGAATGAAGCGAGACTAGGGATGGCTATGAGGTGGGTATGGGTTGGGTCACTTGCCCTCATCTCACCTACATGGCTAAAATAGTCAAATACTACTATTTTTGAAAATAATTTGCAATCTGTCACTGTTTACAAAATATATAGCAATTTACCACTTTTTTGAAACTCGATTTCCACATAATTGAGTTTAAAAAAAGTGATAGATTGTTAAATATTTCGTAAACAGTGGTAGATCCATACATAGTTTCACAAACAGTAATATATAGCAATTTAGGCCCACCTACACCCGCTTGGGGAAAAGATTCTTCCCTTGACTGCAACCCGTTTCTTTAATGAGTACTTGCCTCAACCTAAGGCAGATCTACCAATGATTCCCAAAATCATGCCACTGACACCACAAATTATTTGGACAAAACCAAACCATCCAGTAGCGAAGAGAGTGTGGCTCAAGAGCAAGTGCGTTGGATGCAATAAGCTGAGGAAGAAAGCCATGAGGGAGTCGGCAATCTCCTTGACTTAGGAGGCATTGACGTGGAGGAGGCCAAGATCAATAGATAGGGGCGGCTTGATGCATTTAGGGGCCTAAGGGGAAAACTAAAATTGAGGTTTTTTATACATTTAAATGTAACTTTAAAAAAATTAAATATTACTTAAACTCTATTATCTTATTTTAGATGCAAATATATTACTAATTAACATAAGTCAAGTTGAATTTTGGGTTTTTTTTTTTTAAGAAAGACTATAGACACAAAAAATTTGACAAATCTTTTCACACCTATTGATGTGGTAAATTGATAATAGTAAGTAAAAGAGTGATGTTAGTAATGGATCTAGGCGAGAATTAATAAAAGTTACCAACTTAACTACTATGAAAAATTTTGTGAATTTTTTTGTGTATTTCTTTTTTGAGAAGTGTTATATTCATAATATTTTTTACAACAAATCTTAGGTGTTTAGTTGTTACCGGTTCAAATTTGAACCTACAACTGAAATTTATTTTTGCCATCAATAATAGCTTGTAACAATCTTCTACTTGGAATTTATTCTAAAAGTGTTGTGAAAAATGTTGTGAATGTCATGAAGGAGTTAGCAATCTCCATGACTTAGGAGGCATTGATGTGGAGGAGGCCAAAATCTACGGACAGGGGTGGCTTGATGCATTTAGGGGCCTAAGGCAAAAATTGAAATTGAGGTCTTTTATATATTTTAATATAACTTAAAAAAAATAAAATATTACTTAGACACTATTATCTTATTTTAGATGCAAAATTATTACTAATTAACATATACCAGGTTGAATTTTTTTTTTTTTTTTTAGAAAGTTTATAGACACAAAAAATTTGACAAAATTTTTCACACCTGTTGATGTAGTAGATTGATAATAGTAAGTAAAAGAGTGGTGATAGTAATGGACGTAGTTGAGAATTAATAAAAGTTTGCCAACTTAACTACTATGAAAAAATTTATGAATTTTTTTGTATATATATTTTTTTAGAAGTGTTATATTTACAATATTTTTTACAACAAATCTTAGGTGTTAAGTTGTTACTGGTTCAAATTTGAACCTAAGATTGAAATTATGTTTTTGCCATCAATAATAGCTTGTAACAACCTTCTACTTGGGATTTGTTGTAAAAGTGTTGTGAAAAATATTGTGAATGTCATGAAGGAGTCGGCAATCTCCTTGACTTAGGAGGCATCGATGTGGAGGAGGCCAAGATCGGCCGACAGGGGTGACTTGATGCATTTAGGGGCCTAAGGCGAAAATTGAAATTGAGGTCTTTTATATATTTTAATATAACTTAAAATAAAATAAAATATTACTTAGACTCTATTATCTTATTTTAGATGCAAAATTATTACTAATTAACATAAACCACGTTGAATTTTTGTTTTTCTTAGAAAGTCTATAGACACAAAAAATTTGACAAAACTTTTCACACTTGTTGATGTAGTAGATTGATAATGGTAAGTAAAATAGTGGTGTTAGTAATGAACCTAGGTGAGAATTAATAAAAATTTGCCAACTAAACTACTGTGAAAAATTTTGCGAATTTTTTTGTATATATTTTTTTGAGAAGTGTTATATTCACAATATTTTTCACAACAAATCTTAAGTGTTAAGTTATTACTAGTTCAAATTTGAACCTACCACTGAATTTTTTTTTTTTTTTTTTTTTGCCATTAATAAAAGTTTGCCAACTTAACTGTTATGAAAAATTTTGTGATTTTTTTGTGTATTTTTTTTAGAAGTGTTATATTCATGATATTTTTCACAACAAATCTTAGGTGTTAAGTTGTTACTGGTTCAAATTTGAACCTAAGACTGAAATTATGTTTCTGCCATCAATAATAGCTTGTAACAACCTTCTACTTGGGATTTGTTCTAAAAGTGTTGTGAAAAATATTGTGAACATCATGAAGGAGTCGGCAATCTCCTTGACTTAGGAGGCATTGACATGGAGGAGGGCAAGATCAGCAAACAGGGGTGATTTGATGCATTTAGGGGGCCTAAAGTGAAAATTGAAATTGAGGCCTTTTATATATTTTAATATAACTTAAAAAAAATAAAATATTACTTAGACTCTATTATCTTATTTTAGATGCAAAATTATTACTAATTAACATAAACCAGGTTGAATTTTATTTTTTTTAGAAAGTCCATAGACATAAAAAATTTGACGAAACTTTTCACACTTATTGATGTAGTAGATTGATAATGGTAAGTAAAAGAGTGGTGTTAGTAATGGACCTAGGTGAGAATTAATAAAAGTTTGCCAACTAAACTTCTGTGAAAAATTTTGTGAATTTTTTGTATATTTTTTTTGGAAAAGTGTTATATTCACAATATTTTTCGCAATAAATCTTAGGTGTTAAATTATTACTGGTTCAAATTTGAACCTACTACTAAAATTATTTTTTTGCCGTTAATAATAGCTTGTAACAATCTTCTACTTGGAATTTGTTGTAAAAGTATTGTGAAAAATATTATAAACATAGCATTTCTCTCTCTCTCTCTCTCTCTTGTTTTTCATTTAATAAAAAATATTGTTTTATTTATTGGCTAATATTTGGGCTTAATTAAATTAAAATTTGGGTTTTTTTTTTTCCTACTTGGAGCCTTAAGCGATCGTATCAATTACTTATATAGTGGAGCCAGCACTATCAACAAAGTTAACAAAACCAACAATAACAACAATAACTGAGCCTTAGGATTTGTTTGGGATCCACTTATTTTGCTGAAACTGAAAACTTTTTGTTGAAAGTATTGTAGATAAAAGTAAAAGTTAGCTGAAATAATACAATGGGACCCATGAATAGTACCAAAAAGTGCAGTGGATCCATAAATAATAGTAAAAATAATCTCAATAGTAAAATAAGATAGTTTTTTAATTTTTGCCAAACACACACCTAGTCTTGGGGTTGGTGAAAGTAGCAACATTTTTCTTTAAATTTTCTCAACATATATATTTTCTTTTATAAAAAATCTTAATATAAAAATTGGTGAGAAGTATCTTTAGAACCCGTTGTTTGTTTTTAACACAATTTAGCCAACTTATGACCAGTTACCACCAACCCCAAAGAAAAACCCAATACTAGAATTGAAATGTACAATTGAAATAGACCTCTACTTCTAATTCCTATCTACATTAGAACTTAAAACAATGACCCACAGTTCCAAGCACTCTTGGACTCTTTTAATATGGATCTCTCTTCACAAATTTTCTGTGATCTCGAGAATTGCCTCAAAAATTTCTTCACGGCAACTAACTGTGGTGGCTCTATGGCTTCAACAAATGGTCATCAATCTGCATTTATTCTTTGTGATCTTCAGTGTATGGTGATACTAAGGGAACTAAGTTTTTGGACTCTAGGTACACGACACAAGCTTTCTCTCATCTATTTGAGTCAGCTATAATTGGCCCTTATATACCTTTCCACCTAGGGCTTGAATTTCTAATTGGTAGTTGACTTAATGGGCCTTTAAGATAATAAAGATCTCTGATTCTTGATCAATTGAGATTCAATCGAGAGTCGATTGAAAAATATATCTCGATTGATTGAGAGTCGATTAAGATCTGTTGAGATTCCATAATGTTCAACGACTTGAGCTAATTCTTTGTTTCTTAACTAACACTTGAGTTTTTGACATTATAACATAAATAATCATTACATTATCATGAATTTGCCAACACTAATCTAACAGTTGGGTTCAGGTTGGAGATTAATGCCCACACTTGACCTGTCCCATTTCAATTATGAGGGAAAAAACCCACATCTACCCCAATCCCTCAGCACTAAAAGTAAAAGAAAAAAAGTTTAGGACCACAAAATTTTTCACAATTGTAACGTAGTAGAGTGTGATTAGTGAAGAAAAGATTGTAGGTCCATGTGTAAGTAATGGTTATCTACTCTCAGGCTACCACATCAAACTTGTGGCAAATAAATTATGAAATAATTTATGGTTCTAAAACTACTCCAAGTAAAACATGTATCATTGAATCTTTGTTGAAGTCGGGTACCCACAGATAAGTTGATTATGGCCATGGCCATCCCTAAGTAAGATAGAAGGGCTACCTAAGCCATTAATCTTCAATCAACAATAGATCAAATCACAAGGCCATACTCATCTTATTGTCTTTGAAATGGGTCCACAATGAACTTGTTGCTCCCCAACAAAAGGGTCTACCATGAAATAGTGGGTAACATTTTTATCAATTATCTATAATTCATTTACTGACCGTGTATGTATATATATTTGGGGAATGAGGGAGAAAACTGAGAAAAGCCTTAAGAAGAGGAAGAAAGATGAGACCTGGGTCTTGAAAATGAAAGTTGAGTGTTTCTTACGGGGAATGATTACTTCAATTGTTTTTTTCTTCTAGATATTAGTAAGAAGCGTGATTGACTGGACAAAACATATTGTTTGAAAAACTACACAACTAAACGTGGAATAATAGCATGTGTTAAAGCAGTGTGATTGGAGGACGGCATTGAAGCACGTTGCTAATTTTAATTGTATAGTAAACAGTGTGATTAGAAGACTAAAGATGCCATCCCCAACCCCACCCACAGTAAAACAGTGTTTTTCCCTATGTGATTTTTGTTTCTCCAACACCATCAAAGGGAGAGACAAAGAAGACTCCCAAAGGATCACATAATCCATTCATTTGAAATAAACAAATACATAAAGAAAGGTCAAAGAGAGTGCAGCCAAATTTGACTTTAGTACTATTCACTTTTATTTTGTGTTAATATAATATAAGCTACAATGAGATGTAGAATGTAGGTAAACAGGTAGACCAATACTACTTTTTCTTTTATAAAAAATATTCTTGCAGCTATATGCTTCACATAAATGTTAAACTAGTAAGACTCGGAATAACATCCTTTCTAACATTTTTTACAACTGTTGACATGTTCTATTGTGAATAGAATAATAAAATACAATAGATAATCATTACTAATATCATTTTTATTATACACCAATTATAATAAATTATATAAAAAATTGTAAAGTAAGTACGAAAGATGTTGTCTCTAAAATTATTGAAGTTAAACTTAGGGGCAGAAGAGTTCAAGGATAAGGGAGCTTTGTACGTTGGAGATAGTGGTGGGGTTGAGAGGCTTAAAGATATGAATTGATAGGTAAGAGGATCAATTATTGAAGGTTAGAGATGGGTTTGTACTGGGGTGAAGAGAGTTGATTTCCGTGACGATAAGAGTTTGTCCATATTGAGTAAATAGCTCTATGAGTGGAGAGATGCCTTTGTCACTCAAAACTCAAAAGACATCCTTTTTGTACGTGAAAGCTAAGATTGCTCATCATGTAAATTGGTTTTACTTTTTTTGCTGAAGTAAATTGGTTTTAATTTAGTGTAAAATGTAAAGGGTCCGATTAATGTGTGCCCTTAGGGCACACATTAAGTTTTCTATTTGTGGAAATACTTTCTCGAGAATTGAAAAAGTTGTCATTACTTTTTCAATTCTCGAGAAATTTTTTTCCAAAAATAGAAATTAATGTGTACCCTAAGGGCACACATTAGTAAAATCCAAATGTAAATACCTATTCATAAGATACATTCCTATAATAATTGTGACTAGAATGACGTGAACATGACAAAAATGTCATGATATCAGTGCACGCGTGTTTATGTGGTGGTGGTAAACTGTCTATGATCAATTGAGCCTACAAACATTTATTTGGAGAGACAAAGAGAGATGGATAGGGTGGGAGCATGGATGATGATGCATGAATACTTTGTTTGATGTACGTTTGCATTACATTTTTACAACTAAGAAATTAATAATAACCTATATATATTAATGCGCATGGATTACACAATGCAAAATATATATTATAATTGTGTCATGAAAGTACAGTATGAGTGGCCTAAACTAAACACTCATAAAGAGGCATCTTGTTCTTGTAAGCTTTGAAGCACAATTGCATAGCTACTTCATTGATAGTTTGATTCTTGTCTTGGAGAATCATGACTCCATGAGAATTACTGCACTAGTTCGTTGTTCCTTCACATGATTTCGCATAAAGGATACCTGATAGTTACTGACTTAAGTGCTTGAAAAAGCAAAAACAGAATATCTCACTTCTTTCTATAAAATTAAAACAATAATTGTTGTTTATGTCACTTTTCCCCCCCTCTTAATTTCTCTCAAATGTTCTTTAGGAAGTGCATAGGAAAGTGGCCTTCAGAATCTTGGGAAAGAAATAGGAAAATGTGATTCGAATGGAGCAGCTTTCTATTTGTTTTGGCATGGTTTAGCATGCTTAGTGCTTACAATGATAACATTTTGGTTCTATAATATTAAAGTTTACTAGTAAGTTTCTCATGTTGTGATGCACAGATAATTTTGTAATATTTTGTATAAAACGGTTTTGAAGAATGTTGTACAAATATATTATTAAAAAAAAGTAAACTAAAGTAGAGTTATAAAGAAATATATTCATTTTGAGATATTAAAAATTAGTTTTGTAGTTTCACTGCACATTTGTAGCCTTCTCAAGGTAAGATTTTTTTTTTTTTTTTAATCATGAAACCAAAAATAAATGCAAAAGAGTAACAAGACTATGAAAATCAACTAATTTGTATTATGTTCACAGATTGCATACTATGAAATGAAAGTATGCCCAACTCTCTCACCGTCTTCCACTCATCGATAGTGCGACACTAAGACATAGTATAGACAAGTGCGTACGCATGTATCTTATAGATAATTTAAAATCATGATAGAATATGACTTTACATTACGTACCAAATACTTTCTCTACTTATATACCCAAAACAAAAACTATCCAACCAAATTACCCAAACCTAAATCATATTTAAGCCCATAATTTTTTTTTTTTTTTTTTTAAAAAGAAACAAAATTACTCGTAGGGGTTTTGGCAACTTGATGGTGGTGGGAGACCAGTATGACAGAAGTAATAGCCCCTCAAATTTCTCTTTCAATCTCTTAAAAATGTTTTATCAATCTTAGGTCTGTTATTTTGATAATAGTAAAACAGTGCGTTTCATTTAACAACCCACAACATTTTCATGTCTCTCTATTTCTCCCCAGGGCCTTATCTAGTTAGTAATTAATACTAGTCTTTATTATTGTAGGGACTCGATTTTAGTTAACCCGGTCCTGGATGGTCAGGCCCTGGCCCAAGAAGTCCCACACAATGAATTTTGTAGAGTATGGGCTGAAGAACTCGGTTCCAGTTGGCTCAGACGGTTCATTGCATGTCCTTAGTGGATGTAGAAACGTGGATCAAGAAAATGGATGTGAAAGTGGAAGTTTTATTCATGGCTATGCATTCATACAATGAATCCTTACTTTTCTCTCTTCTCTCCTCCCTTTTTTCCGTCCTCTTCTTTTGGGGACTCTTACATATTATATAGGCCATCTTTTATCATCTGGGCTTTACACTTGTTGATCATCCAAACCTCCACTTGAGCACCTGTCCCATCAGACGCCCTTACCAGTTCCTTGTGAGTTGCAGTGACCAAGGTAGCACTGCTCAGGGGTCTTCTCTCCATTAATGCGGCCATAAGGGTAGTTGTGGTGCATTTAATGTGGTGGTGACAGCCTTTGCTGGGATATTTTGAATCTTCTTTCTTTTTACGTGTTTGGAGTGAGGGCTACAGTAACCGGGATGCATCATTGACCTGGACTTTGGAATGTCCGAGGAGGAATTACTCCTCGGACGTGTTTTCTTCGCCTCAGTTGGCTTGGGCAGGGATTCTGGGCCGCGACATCTCCTCGGACAGAATGGTCCTCGGACGGGCCCAAGGCCCATCCCACTTGTTATTCTGGGCCGGTCCCCACAATAGCCCCTCAAAACTCCGGTTTTGATCTCCCTCCGAGGAGAAAAGCGGGGTTTTGACATTTCTAAAGGATGGAATGGATGAAATCTTGGTCCGCACGTGCGGGCGGTTACTTTTGATGCTCCACAATTTACGAGGCGCGGCCATTTACTCCAGACAGCTTTATGTCTCTTTCATCCAACGGCGAGATGTGGATTTGACAGCCAGCATTGTTCCTTGAATTTTTGAGCGGGAGGGATTTTTTCTCTCTCCCTCCTGCTATATAAAGCGCAAGAGAGGCTCCTTTTTTCTTTTTTTATCCGCACATCAGAACAGAGAACTCCAGTGCCCAGAAGTCCACGAGCACCTCCGTTCTTCAAATCTCCATAATCGTTTCTGCGAAGCGCCCTTCCTAGAAGAGATTTTCGATCGCCTCGCCGGTCATTTTGTGAAGATATCCGTAAGTTCCGTTCGTTTTGTCGCTTCGAGTTTCTCCTCGGATTTTACTTTTCTCCTCGGTCTTTATTTCCATTCCTCCAGTTCAGCTTAGATGGGTAGATTCAAAGACCTAGTAGACACTCCGGCTGCCATGGAGGCTTTTAGGGCAAAATACCATATCCCGCAGGGGGTGGTTTTGTGGTACTGTCCCCCAGAAGGAGTACTGTTAGATAGAGACATGGGTGAAGTGGTCATTCCTATGATTGCCTTTATACAAGGGGGAATGACTCTTCCCATACGTAGGATTACTCGGAACTACTTATTCCATCATAGGTTGACACCACACTAGTGCGCTCCAAACATGTTCAGGGTATTAGGCTGCATAGATGTCTTGAACGAGCGAATGGGTCTGGGTCTAACCTGGCATGATGTGGTACACATGTACGAGTGCCACTACGTCGAGAAGGGAGGGTATTACCTTAAATCTCAATTCGAGGTGGTTAGGCTAATCTCCTGTCTCCCCATATCCAATAAGACTATGAAGGATGACTTCCTCATTGTCTCAGGAGAATGGAGCGATGGTTTTCATTGTCCAACTCGGGCAGGAATTCCAGGTGCGGCGCCTTTAGGCCCAATCCTTTAGGGAAGGGGCTTAGCTCCTCGGATTTATTCTCTTTTTTGCTTGTCATAAATTTTGTAGTTTAATTCTAATTTCCTACTCGGCTGTATTGCAGATAGAGCTTTGGTTACTCCCAGGCTGAGCCACGTGAACGTTCTGGCCTTAAATTATCTTCTAAAGTCAGAAATCTACGTCACCAAGGACGGGTAGCTACGCGCGTGTCATTTGGTTTTGGGCTATCGACCATTAACCCGTGCTTTCCAAGCCATTGGCCACGCTATCAGAGCTGGTAGTCCACGGTTGGCTAGGATAGACGTGTCCAAGTCTAAATTTCTGGGCCGAAAAAATCTTAAGCCAGTCGTGCTACCTGGTGTTCGGGATCCTCCACCGGCCGAGCAACTGCCTTCAGACGACCTTGAAGCCGCCGCGCCAGCTGAAGGAGAGGCCAAATCATCTCGTCTTTCCCTTGAGGAGGAAATAGACGAGTTTTATTTTGAAGAGGAGGTTGACAAAGCCCTTGTAGTTGAGCTATCGGATCCTGAAGGAGAATAGGATCGAAACTTCGTGGCTGGTGCTCTAATCATTATAGCCTGCTTAGACGACTCTTCGGACGAGGAAATACGCAATATGATTGGCAAGGGAAAATCTTTACGAGAACTGATGTCCAGCCAAGGAAAGGGTCAGTCTTCGAAGGTGCCTGCTAAGTCACAAGCCCAGGACCCTCCCCCAATCGCCCCTTAGGTTCCTTCCGACCCTGGCCTCAAGGTTAGCCCGGACCTAAAAAAGAAAAGGCCGGTTGACGTTCCTGAGGAAGGTGAAGTGGCCCCCCACCCGGCCAAGCAGCAGAAAGCCACTCGAGGACAGAGGAGTAAAAGGGCTAACTCCGCGGAGAGCCGGGATGAAGAGAATCGGGCTGAGGTGTGCATTACTCCACGCGCATGGAGTCCGAAGATGGAGCTAGACGGGGTCACTATCCCCTACTCTGCCTCTGTTCGAGAGTACAACAGGGGCAGAGTGGGTTACATAACTGAGGCCCTGGAGCAGCTAGTGCTCCTTCCTTGGGATATGGAGGCCTACAGGCGATTCTCACAGCCCGAGCTTTTTCTGTCCCTGAAGAGGGACCTTGCGATGGTAGGTCATTCTTGCACCCTTTTATTAAGTCATCAACATTGTTGCATTCTATCCTAATTTCGGTTTTGTTTTGTTGGCAGATCACCCAGCAGGTGTTTGTGGCTGAGGAGTTCTGCTGCAGCAACTGCAGCTTGGCTGAAGCTGAGGCTCAATCTCGGACTGAGGTGGAGAGGGCCGTTGGGTCCCTCAAGTAAGAGATGTCTGAACTTACGGAGAAGTTCAAAGAGTCGGAGAAACAGCGCAATAGCGCAGAGGCTGGCCTAAAGTGTGCTGAAACCCAAGCGGAGGATCAGCGCCAGAAATTATTCGTAACCGAAACTAGTCTTGCTACTGAGAAGCAGAATGTACTGGAACTTAAGGCCACTCTGCAGAAAGCTGAGGACGAGATACGACGGGTTAAAGAAGAGGCTTAGTTGATCCGGGAGGCTACAGAGGCTGAAAAGAAAGCTTCTCATCAGCTCGGGATTCAAGAAACGGAGGCCAGTCTATTCGAGGAAATTCCCGAGGTGTGTAGGGACTACTGCAGCATCTCATGGGCTCATGCCCTTGATGTTGCAGGAATTCTTGTGGATTCGGCGCTGAGATGAATGTCTTCTATCCTCAGGAGATTCGAGAGAATCCTGATGGTGCCCAAGCAGCTTCTGAGCAGGGCTTGGCTGTGCCTGATGCCATTCCTCTACTTGATAAAGCCAAGGATCCTGCCATGGACTCTATCTCCGAGGCTCCCCCTCCTCAGCCAGAGCAGAAAAAGGATCCTCCTGCTAAGGCCTAACTTTTAGGTTTTAATTTTTGTACTCCTTTTTTTTTTGAATGAGAGTCGTCTTGTTTTTGTTCTTTTGTAAGGACCTCTCTTTGTATTGATTTCGGAATATTAATATAGAACGTTCTCTTTGTTTTCTATGGATGTTTACTGATACTATCCCTTTATTTAACGTTTGTAATGATATAAATAAATATAAACGGACGAGAAAAAAGGATGCCGTGCAGCGAATTTTAATAAGGGTTGCAATGATGCTAGACTACTCGCGCACCTTGAACTAATTTCTCCTAAGGCTGTGGTCCGAGGAGCCATGCAGAATTTAGATTCCGTTTAAAACTTTGAATAAATTGCATAAGTAATAATTTCCCCTAAGCCTGTGGTCCAAGGAGCCATGCAGGACTTAGGTTCTGTTTAAAACTTTGAACAGTTGCCATAAGTGATAATTTCCCCTAAGTCTGTGGTCCGAGGAGCCATGCAGGACTTAGGTTTTGTTTAAAACTTGGAATAAATTGCATAAGTGATAATTTTCCCTAAGTCTGTGGTCCGAGGAGCCATGCAGGACTTAGGTTCTGTTTAAAACTTGGAATAAATTGCATAAGTAATAATTTCCCCTAAGCCTGTGGTCCGAGGAGCCATGCAGGACTTAGGTTCTGTTTAAAACTTTGAACAGTTTCCATAAGTGATAATTTCCCCTAAGTCTGTGGTCCGAGGAGCCATGCAGGACTTAGGTTCTGTTTAAAATTTCGAACAGTTGCCATAAATGATCATTTCCCCTAAGTCTGTGGTCCAAGGAGCCATGTAGGATTTAGGTTCTGTTTAAAACTTCGAACAGTTGCCATATGTGATAATTTCCCCTAAGTCTGTGGTCCGAGGAGCCATGTAGGACTTAGGTTCTGTTTAAAACTTCGAATAGTTGCCATAAGTGATAATTTCCCCTAAGTCTGTGGTCCGAGGAGCCATGCAGGACTTAGGTTCTGTTTAAAACTTTGAACAGTTACCATAAGTGATAATTTCCCCTAAGTCTGTGGTCCGAGGAGCCATGCAGGACTTAAGTTCTATTTAAAACTTCGAACAGTTGCCATAAGTGATAATTTCCCCTAATTCTGTGGTCCGAGGAGCCATGCAGGACTTAGGTTCTGTTTAAAACTTTGAACAGTTGCCATAAGTGATAATTTCCCCTAATTCTGTGGTCCGAGGAGTCATGCAGGACTTAAGTTCTGTTTAAAACTTGGAATTAATTACATAAGTAATAATTTCCCCTAAACTTGTGGTCCGAGGAGCCATGCAGGACTTAGGTTCTGTTTAAAACTTTGAACAGTTGCCATAAGTGATAATTTCCCCTAAGTCT
This sequence comes from Quercus lobata, assembly GCF_001633185.2. Taxonomy (NCBI): domain Eukaryota; kingdom Viridiplantae; phylum Streptophyta; class Magnoliopsida; order Fagales; family Fagaceae; genus Quercus; species Quercus lobata. Next base: position 40,900,131 of record NC_044904.1, read on the forward strand.
GTGGTCCGAGGAGCCATGCAAGACTTAGGTTCTGTTTAAAACTTCGAACAGTTGCCATAAGTGATAATTTCCCCTAAGTCTGTGGTCCAAGGAGCCATCCTAGACTTAGGTTCTGTTTAAAACTTTGAACAATTGCCATAAGTGATAATTTCTCCTAAGTCTGTGGTCCGAGGAGCCATGCAGGACTTAGGTTCTGTTTAAAACTTTGAACAATTGGAGATAGACCGATGGGTACAGGATAATCACGGAACAAAACATGGGCAAAGCCGTTTTCATTAATAATAGTATCTTCTTAGGTTGTTTACATTCCACGGTCGAGGTACAGTTTTTTTATCCAAATCTTCTAGATAATAAGCACCTATCCCGGTCACAGATGTGATGCGATACGGTCCTTCCCAATTGGGCCCCAACTTGCCCCAAGAGGAGTTTTTTGCACTGTCGAGAATCTTTCTCATCACGAGATCACTCGGACCTAAAGGTCGTAGTTTAACATTGGCATCATATCCTTGCCTCAGCTTCTGATGATAATAGGCCATATGGATCGTTGCTCTTTCCCTTCTATCTTCGGCTAAGTCTAGACTTCCCAATAACTCATCGTTACTGTTCGGAGTAAAGGAGTTAGACCTCAGTGTGGGAAAGTTGTTCTCGATTGGGAGCATGGCCTCAGCCCCATAAGTCATCGAAAAGGGGGTTTCACCAGTTGACCGTCGCGGCGTTTTCCGATAGGTCCATAAGACGTGTGGGAGCTCTTCCGCCCATCTCCCCTTTGCCTCATCCAGCCTTTTCTTCAATCCATTCACTATGACCTTGTTCACGGCCTTGACCTGCCCATTTCCTTGGGGGTAGGCGGGAGTGGAGTATTGGTTAATGATCCCAAACTCGCGGCAATACTCCCTAAAGTTCTTGCTTTCGAATTGGAGACCGTTGTCCGAAATGAGTGTGTGTGGAGTTCCGAAGCGGGTAATAATGTTCTTCCAGATGAATTTCTGGGCATCCACATCCCTAATGTTGGCCAAAGGTTCAGCATCCATCCATTTGGTGAAGTAATCGGTTCCCACTATTATGTATCGCTTGTTCCCCGCAGCTTTGGGGAAAGGACCGACAATATCAAGACCCCATTGCGCGAACGGCCAGGGGCTAGAGAGGGGGTTGAGGACCCCTCCAAGTTGGTGGATATTTGGGGCGAATCTCTGGCACTGATCACACTTCTTGGCGTATTCTTGGGCCTCTCTTTGCATGTTCGGCCACCAGTATCCTTGGGTGAGTGCCCTGTGTGCTAGCGACCTCCCTTCGGTGTGACTTCCACAAATCCCCTCGTGTAACTCTTCAAGTAAAGACTCAGATTCTTCTGGATGTATGCAGAGTAGGTATGGCCCAGAGTAGAAGCGTCGATATAGTTTGTGGTCCTCCTATAGCCAGAACCGAGGAGCATTCCTCCGTATCTTCTCGGCCTCCAATTTTCCCTCTGGTAGAATGTCATTTTGGAGGAAGTTTTTTATGGGATTCATCCAGCTGGGACTCTTTTTGATCTGATGGACCTGGGCCGGGTCTCTTCTAATGGGACTCGCTTGGACTAGATCTTCGACAAGGATCATTCGTGGCAGATTACGCGCCGAGGACGTGGCGAGAGTGGACAGCGAGTCTGCATGGGTGTTTGCACTCCTGGAAACGTGTGTCAGATTGAAGGATTCAAAACTCGACTGTAGGCGTTTGACTCATCCTAGATACTCTTGCATCCTAGCATCTCTAGCTTCCAGCTCACCCATCACTTGGCCGACGACCAATTTAAAGTCCGAGAATGCTTCTATTACCCTTCCGCCCAATCTTTGAACCATTGTCATCCCTTGAAGTAAGGCTTCGTACTCGGCCTCGTTGTTCGTAGCCGAGAACCCAAGTCTCAGTGATTTTTCAATGGCAGCACCATCCGGCGATATTAAAACTATCCCAACGCCAGATCCTCTCTAGTTGGCCACGCCATCCACGTAGACCTTCCAATGCAAGGTCCCCCCCGCTAAAATTGTACCAACCGATTTTCCATCCATGTCTTTCTTCTCGGTTATTGTTTCTACATAGGGTTCAGCAAACTCCGCGACTAAGTCTGCGAGGACTTGACCTTTGATGGAGGATCTGGGCATATATTTAATATCAAAGGCCCCCAAAAGTGCACTCCACATGGCGATCCTTCCTGTGTAGTCGGCGCTTCGAAGCACCGCTCGAAGGGGAAGCTGGGTTAGAACGATGACCGTATGCGCCTGAAAGTAGTGAGGGAGCTTCCGTGTGGCGTGTACTATCGCCAGAATTGCTTTTTCCAAAGGTAGGTATCGCACTTCGACCTCATGTGATGATTTGCTCACGTAGTAAACCGGTCGCTGCACCCCATTATCATCCTGTATCAGTACCAGGCTTACAGCATGAGAAGCTACAACTACGTATGCAAACAGTACCTCGTCTGCCTCAGGGCTGGACATGATGGGTGGTCGTGACAGGTATTCCTTAAGTTGCTGGAATGCGCGAACACAATCCTCCGACCACTCAAACCCTTTCCACTTATTTATCAAGAGGTAGAAAGGTCGACATCGATCCGCTGATCGTGATATGAACCTGTTTAATGCTGCGATCATGCCAGTGAGCTTCTGCACTTCTTTCGAATTCCGAGGAGCCTGTAGGCTGTTAATTTCTTTGATTTGATCGGGACTTACTTCTATTCCCCTGTGGGTTACCATATACCCTAAGAATTTCCCGGACCCGACCCGAATGAACATTTGGAAGCATTGAGTGAACATTTGGAAGCATTGAGTCGCAACTTATGCTCCCTTAAGATAGCAAAGATGATTTCAAGGTCTTTCACGTGCTCGGACACCATTTTACTTTTTACAACCATATCGTCTATGTAAACCTCAATGATTTTGCCCAGCTGTGGCTCGAATATCCTAGTCATCATCCTTTGGTAGGTTGACCCTGCGTTCTTTAGTCCGAACGGCATCACCTTATAGTGATAGTTTCCGACGGGCGTCATGAAAGTCGTCTTCTCCTGATCTTCTAATGCAAGGGGTATCTGATGATAACCCTGGAAGGCGTCCAGGAAACTCATTCGAGGGTGTCCCACGGTTGCATCCACCAATCAGTTAATTCGAGGTAAGGGAAATGGATCCTTTGGGCACGCCTTATTTAGGTCCGTGAAGTCCACGCAGACTCTCCACTTCCCTGTTTTCTTCCTTACCACCACCGTGTTTGCCAACCATTCGGGGTAAAAGACCTCTTTAATAGCTCCTGCTCTTTTCAGCTTTGCCACTTCGTCTCTTACGGCACTAGCATGTTCCTTTGAGGGGCGTCGGGGTGGTTGCTTCTTCAGAGTGGAAGAGGGGTTAACGTTCAGGTGGTGACAAATAAGGCTAAGATCAACTCCCGGGGCATCGTAAGCGTCCCATGCAAACACATCGACATTTATTCTAAGAAATCCGACCAATTCCTCTTTTTCTTGAGAAGGCAACTCGAAACCGACCTTGAAAAACTTTTCCGGGTCGTCGTTGACGATGAATTTTTCTAAATTTTCACACCTTATCTCCTTGGCTGGCTCATTGTCTTGCCCTGTCGAGGTGGCTGGTTGCTATAAGTTCCCAGGGGCCGAGGACTCAGCATGGCACCGATGTAAGATGGCGGCCACCATACACTGCCTGGCCATGGCCTGATCTCCACGAATCTCTTCTACCTGACCTCTGGACGGGTATTTTACTTTTTGGTGAAGTGTGGAGGATACGGCTTCCAGGGCGTAGATCCATGGCCTGGCTACTATCGCTGTGTATGGTGAGTAAGCATCGACCACGATAAAATTTACCTCCACCACCTCCGATCCAGTCTGTATGGGTAGTCTGATCTGCCCCTTGGGCGTAACAGTCTTCCCTTCGAAGCTGATAAGGGGGGAGTCATAAGCTGTCAAATCCTCCGGCCTCAGGTTCAGCCCCTTATATAGATCAGGGTACATTATCTCTACTGCGCTTCCTGGGTCCACTAACACCAGTCTCACATCAAAGCCTCTGATTCTTAACGTAACCACTAAGGCATCGTCGTGAGGTTGGATAGTTTCTCTCTTATCCTCGTCCGAGAATCCTAGTATCAAAGAGCTTCCCTTTTTAGACCTTTTAGGTTCCCTTTGCCTGTCCTCGGAGGGGAGCTGACCAACAGCCAGTACCCTGGAGAGGGGTGGCCCAGTTCTTCCTAGTGCGGCGAGGATGACGTGTATCGTTCCAGTGGGGGGTCTTAATGACACATCCTTTCGATGCTCTTGCATTGCTTGACCGGGATGACCACTCGAGGGGTGCAGAAGATGACGTAGCTTCCCTTCTCGGACCAACTGATCTAGGTGATTCCATAGATTCCTGCAATCCTCAGTGGTATGCCCATGGTCCTGATGATAGTGGCAGTACAGGTTCTGGTTACGTTTGGAAGGGTCTCTAGCCATCTTTCCCGGCCATCTGAAGTAGGGCTCGTTCCTTACTTTCTCCAACACCTGTTGTACTGGCTCCCTGAACACGGCATTCACCGTTTGTGTGTTACTCTGTCCAGCCTGTCGCGAAAAATCTCTCCTCGGCTGGTTATGGTTATATCGTTCCGATCTAAAATCATTTGCTTTGGGGGGAATGATCTTCTCCTTTCCCCTTCCTTGCAGATGATCTTCCTCCACCCTTTTGTACTTGTCGATCCTATCCATCAACTGATGAACGTTGGCAACTGGTTTACCAGTGAGAGATTTCCTTAAGCCATGCCTGGTGGGGAGACCGATTTTGAATGTGCTGATAGCAACATCATCATGGTTGTCATCTAACTCGTTATACACCTCCCAATATCTATCCGAATATGCTTTCAGGGTCTCTCCCTCATGCATGAATAAGGACAATAGTGAACTGAGGGGTCGAGGGACTCTGGTATTTATAATAAAGCGAAAGCAGAAAGCCTGAGTGAGCTGCTTGTATGAGCCTATGGAATTTGTCTTCAAGCTATTGAACCACCTCATTGCCATTGGTCCCAAGCTGGATGAGAAGACTTTGCACATCAGGGCTTCATTTTGCGAGTAGATAGCCATTTTTTGGTTAAACTGACTCACGTGCTCTACCGGGTCTGCTCGGCCATTATAGATGGCGAACGCTGGTTGGTTGAAGCGTCGAGGCAGCTTAGCCCCTTCGATTCTATACATGAAAGGTGACCTTGAAATCTGGTCTAGCGCCCTATTCATAGCATCATTTCCCGAACCCTTGCTAGATGGGCTCTCATATTTCCGTACAGGGTGTGGTTTCCTTTCGTAAGAAAAGGTTTCACTTGGGGGGGTCCTTGACCTCCATCGGTAACTCGCATCCTCCCCATTAGAGGACTCATCTGAGCTAGAGGGAGATCGTTTTCGCTGCACACGTTGTAACTTCCTTTTCAGGTCATCTATCTCTCGCTGCATGGCCTGATGACTATTTCGTCTCTGGGTGTGACTCTGGCTCGTCTGGGTAGTATGCACGCTTCCCTCACGATTCCCTCTGCCGCCTGGGTTGGCAGGGTTATTTTGCCTCTGGGACTCAATGGGTTGTGTCTGTTGAGAGTTAGCCTGGTGAGGATTCTCCTGGTGTGGACCTAGTTCTGCCATGCTCGACCGTTGTGCTAGCTGATACCTTAGTTCTTCCCACAGACGGCGCTAATTGTAGGGACTCGATTTTAATTAACCCGGTCCTGGACGGTCAGGCCCTGGCCCAAGAAGTCCCTCACAATGAATTTTGTAGAGTATGGGCTGAAGAACTAGGTTCCAGTTGGCTCAGACAGTTCGTTGCATGTCCTTAGTGGATGTAGAAACGTGAATCAAGAAAATGGATGTGAAAGTGGAAGTTTTATTCATGGCTATGCATTCATACAATGAATCCTTGCTTTTCTCTCTTCTCTCCTCCCTTTTTTCCGTCCTCTTCTTTTGGGGGACTCTTACATATTATATAGGCCCTCTTTTATCATCTGGGTCTTACACTTGTTGATCATCCAAACCCCCACTTGAGCACCTGTCCCATCAGATGCCCTTACCAGTTCCTTGTGAGTTGCAGTGACCAAGGTAGCACTGCTCAGGGGTCTTCTCTCCATTAATGCGGCCAGGAGGGTAGTTGTGGTGCATTTAAAGTGGTGGTGACAGCCTTTGCTGGGATATTTTGAATCTTCTTTCTTTTTACGTGTTTGGAGTGAGGGTTACAGTAACCGAGATGCATCATTGATCTGGACTTTGGAATGTCCGAGGAGGAATTACTCATCGGACGTGTTTTCTTCGCCTCAGTTGGCTTGGGCAGGGATTCTGGGCCGCGACGTCTCCTCGGACAGAATGGTCCTCGGACGGGCCCAAGGCCCATCCCACTTGTTATTCTAGGCCGGTCCCCACAATTATTATTATTATTATTATTATTATTATTATTATTATTATTATTATTTTGCTTTTGTTTATAATACTAAAATGGTGGGTATGCTAAAAGACATGAAGAAGAGAGAAAAGTGTGGTGTAAGCTCAGGCAATTAATGAGAGATTAATGAGATAACAATAAAAATAAGTTAATGTGTACTTTTGGGTAACATTAAAAATATTTAATGAAAAAAAAAAAACTAAATGCAAAATTAGAACATCACATGACAGGATCTCATGCACTCCTGTATGAGGTCTCTACTTATATATATATATATATATATATATATATATATTACAGTGGGTATGCTAAAAGACATGAACAAGAGAGAAATATGTGGTGTAAGTTCAAGCAATTAATAAGAGATTAATGAGATAACAGTAGAAATAAGTTAATGTGTACTTTTGAGTTGCAATAAATAAATAAATAAATAAATAAATAAATAAATAAAAAATAAATAAATACAAAATTAGAGCGTCATATAGCAAAACCTCATGCACTTGCCACATGAAGTCTTTGCTTATATATATATATATATGACAGAATTCAAGTTACACCTAGAGTAACTTTAAGTAACGTTATACCACCTAATAAATTTTTATTGAATTAATCTTGAAAAAAATCCAAACGTTGAATTATATGTTTACTATGTTCTTAACACGCACACCAAGTTTCTTGTCAATTAAATGCCATTTACCATTTGTTCTAGAAACCCATATTTAATACACAATTTTAAATGCAAAAACTTAAGATATAAACATATGATCAATGACATAGTTATATCTCAGATTATCTTGAAATTTTGCAAGCATGTAAAGTATTAAAAATAGAATTTAATTCAATGATGAATTTGTTAAAATTTGCATCCAATAAAGAAATATTGAGTGATGTAACATAACTTAAAGTTACACTGTATGTAACTTAAACCCAATCCATATATATAGAGAGAGAGAGAGAGAGATTGACTAGATATTAATTTTCCATTCCTCATTTCCTGAAAGAAGGAATTGGTCAGTTTGATTTTGCATTTGATTCCAAATTAATTAACCATATACAATTGAACATTGGTAGAGCCCTAACGTCCATGTGGACATTGTATCCCAATTTTATGTTGTGTGTTGTCTCATTCTCATTTTCCTTTTCCCAAATTGAACACATTAGAATTGTGCTTTATATGTACCATATGAAAAAAAGAAGAAGAAGAAGAAGAAGAAAGAGTTAACCAAAAATGGCCCATAAATGGAGGCACAAACATCGCATGAACCTATAGACTAAAAATCAACTTTGCTTTGGGCCTAACTGATCAGTAATCATTTATCTATAAAATAAATAAATAAAGAAAAGGAAAATCAACCTAAACAGGCTAGACAAACACAACTCACCCTGGCAAGGAAGTCTTTTATGTGCTTTGGAAGAACTTCAAGGTAATGGGATGGGACGCAGAAAAAAAAAAGGGTTTTAGAGCCTATACTCTAGACGCTAAACTGGACCATCATGAGCTTCTTCTATTTTTGGGAGAGAGAGAAGAACAGCATGATTATTGTCAATGCTCATGTTACGGCATCATCTGTGTGCCAAAATCCATCATTCTCAAACCAATAAGAGCTCAAAAAATTAGTAGCGTTCGATCAACATGTAAGAATGATTATTTAGTAGTTGCTAAGTGTTGTTTCCAAGTCATAACACAAATTTGTCTTATGGGAAATCAACTAACCGACGTGTAAGATTGATTATTTAGTTTCTTAGTGTTGTTTCCAAGTCATAAAACAGATATGTCTCTGTCTCATTCCCCAAGCAAAGATAGTCTTGAATGCGATGGTGGCCGCATGTCCTTCAAAAGTAGTTTGGTTTGTGAAACAACCATAAAAGAAAGAAGGCCAGAAGGAACCCTCAAAAGTAATGAAGCCTGTACAAAGTTTACATATTTAAATATTCAAAAGTTCAACAACGGGAAAATTATCATTGCACTTTTCATTCTCGCGAATGTTAACCCAATCATAAGGAACCACTTCAATAGGCTATGTGCTTGAATAATATAGAACTTCACAAATCTAGTCACATTGCTAAGCGCTTCATCATCCAGCAATTTCATTAACATTGAATGAGCATATATATATATATATATATATATATATATTTGAAAACACAGTCATCAAACATTTTAAGATTTCAATTCTGACCGGGGTATTTTCTTTATATTCTAGCATAATGTTCCACTCAGGCACTCACTACTTGCTCAAAGGGCATTCTGCCAAAGGCCACTACAACCTTTCCTATTTTCTTGCTTTTCTCTTCTCAAGAAGGTTGGGCAAATGCTTAGGCCCAAGTGTGGCTCTTACATTTTCTATTTACCAGCTCAAATTCGTTGGGCTTTGGGTTTCATTCACAGGCCCAAACTAATGTGAAAAATTGGGTGGCAACATTTATATGTTATAATATATAGAAAATTAATTTCGATATATTATATATATATGCCGTCTATTATATTTGGGAAAATAATTTGAATTATATATTATGCGTCACTCAAATGAGTTAAACAATTTATATTATTAGTTAGATGTTGATGAGGGTAAAAATGTTGATGACAGATCCATTTTAATAAGCCTGACGTCTCTGGAGCAATAAGCCTATGATGGACGGATCCAGAGTGCACGGACACAAAGTGGACGGGTCTAGAGGGCCACGCGGCATCCACCTGGGTTAAGTAACCTCCAAGGAGTCCTAAATGGAAACAACTTGCGTCTCATGAAACCCTAGCTCATAGAGTCTTAATATGAATAGAATCTAATGAAAGGAGGATTCTGTAATATACGCTCATTAATGATGATCTTGCCTATAAGGAAAGACCCTCCTACGCAAGAAACGGAAGTCGGTTCTACACTACTAGACTTTTAGAAAATAAGGTACGCATAATTCACCCCAGCTCTGGCACTCTAGAGTTGTGAGAAGTTCTAACTTGAACTACGGAGGGTATTTGGCCGGCACCACACTGGTGCTCTCTGTTAGGTCTTTTTTTTTGTTATGCAGGTATTGTTTCGAGCGTGCAAAGGCTGTGTGGCTCACTGGTGATTTTTCGGCATCATCAGTTGGCGCCGTTTATGGGAACAATTGTGACTTATAAGCCATATCGCTTCTCAGACAAAGAGTTGCATGGTACTTACTCGTTCAATGGCAACCACCACCAACAATCAAGGCGATGAACCGTGACCCACTGCCCTGGAGAGGCAAGTCCAAACCCTTACAGCAGCACTGGAATGCCTCACCAAGCAGAATCATGACCTAGAGGAAAAACTGTGCCAGAAGAACGTAGCAATGGATACCCAAGAGGAAGACCAAGAAGGCACTAGTGCTAAGAGAAGGAACCAAGAAGGACTGGAAGGTAGCAACGTCCTGAGCAGGCCAGAACAACAAGACACTAGTCGCCCATTCGTCACTGATATGGTTCCACCTCATGTAGTAGCTGAAATGTAGATGATGAAGAAATGAATGAATTTTATGATGATGCCCTTAAAGGACGAGTGTCCACTGACCTCGACGATTTGGTCCATCTAACTGATTCACCATTCACAGCGTCTGTCACTTCATTCCCCTTTCCACCGAAGTTTTGCATGTCGCAGGTGGAAAAATATGACAGATCCAAGGACCCTTTAGATCACTTGGAGTCTTTTAAGACCTTGATGCACCTTTAAGGGGTACTGGATGAGATCATGTGTAAAGCATTCCCCACCACACTGAAGGGATCCGCAAGGGTCTAGTTCAGCAGGCTGACACCCAACTCCATTGGAACCTTCAAGGAGTTAAGTGCCTAATTCGCCTCACACTTCATTGGGGGACACAGGTATAAAAAGTCTACTGCATTCAAGACGTTGAGGTCCTATATCACCCGCTTTAACAAGGAGGATCTTTCAATTGATGAAGCAAACAACAAGATACTCATGACATCGTTCACCAATGGGCTATGAGAGGGTAAGTTCCTATTTTCTCTATATAAGAACGACCCAAAGACTATGTCAGATGTGCTTTACAGGGCAACCAAGTATATGAACATGGAAGACGCACTCCTGGCCCGAGAAGAGAAGCCTAAGAAAAGGAAAAGACAAGAAGATGTATGGCCAGACAAGGGGCGAAAGATAGCTAGAACCAGAGAACGGTAGGAGGATAGACGCTTCAAACCCCACATAGGGAAATTTATGAGTTTCACCCCGCTAACTGCCCTAATCGACCAAGTCTAGTGCAAATTAGCTTTGACCTTTCTCGGCAAGCTGAAGGGAAACCCTAATAAAAGGTCTAGAGACAAGTATTACCGATTCCACTGTGATCACGGCCATGACACGGCTAACAATGACAACAAGATACTCATGACATCGTTCACCAATGGGCTATGAGAGGGTAAGTTCCTATTTTCTCTATATAAGAACGACCCAAAGACTATGTCAGATGTGCTTTACAGGGCAACCAAGTATATGAACATGGAAGACGCACTCCTGGCCCGAGAAGAGAAGCCTAAGAAAAGGAAAAGACAAGAAGATGTATGGCCAGACAAGGGGCGAAAGATAGCTAGAACCAGAGAACGGTAGGAGGATAGACGCTTCAAACCCCACATAGGGAAATTTATGAGTTTCACCCCGCTAACTGCCCTAATCGACCAAGTCTAGTGCAAATTAAGGATGAAGGAGCTTTGACCTTTCTCGGCAAGCTGAAGGGAAACCCTAATAAAAGGTCTAGAGACAAGTATTACCGATTCCACTGTGATCACGGCCATGACACGGCTAACTGTTATGACCTGAAGTAAAAAATTGAAGCCCTTATCTAACAAGGAAAGCTGCAAAGGTTCGTCAGCAAGGAAAGGACGGACCCATCTCAAGAGTAGGCTCCTCGACAGGAGAATAAGCGTCCCAAGCCACCCATAGGGGATATAAGAATGATTGTAGGGGGCACGATGGCCACTAGGTCATCCAAAAAGGCCAAAAAAACTTATCTCAGGCTAGTTCAAAATGTCTAACTGATAGGTTCCATACCAAAGATGGCACGAATGGACAACCTGTCATCGAATTCTCAGAGGAAGACGCCCAACGTCTTCACCACCCTCATGACGATGCACTCATCATCAACATACGAGTAGGAGATTACAATACGCACCGAGTTCTGGTTGACAATGGCAGCTCGGTTGACATCCTATACTACCCAGCATTCCAACAAATGAGGATTGACAGAGAGCGACTAATTCCGATGACCGCTCGGCTTGTTGGATTCGGAGGAACACGGGTATTCCCTCTTGGTGTGGTCACATTATCCGTGATGGTGGGTGATTACCCACAATAGATCACTAAAGACATAACCTTCCTTGTAGTCGATTGCTATGCCATCCTAGGACGACCGACCCTCAATGCATGGAAGGCTGTAAGCTCAACCTATTACTTAATGATCAAGTTCCCTACAGATTACGGAGTAGGAGAGCTACGCGGAAATCAGGTGGCTGTGCACGAATGCTACATTGTCATGATGGAGATGGATGACCACCTCCAAGAAATGAACATAGAAGAACACCGGATAGTGACAAAGCCCGTTGAAAGACTTGAGGATGTACTTCTCGATGACTCCAAGCCTAATCGAACAACAAGGATTGGTACCCTCGCCAACCCGACAATTCGCCAAACACTTGTAACTTTTCTCAAAAACAACCGCAATGTATTCGCTTAGAGCCATGAAGATATGCCAGGAATAGACCCTTCGATTATGGTACACAGGCTGAATGTGTCACCCTCCTTTACACCCGTCCGTTAGGAAAAATGGGTATTCACCCCAGAACGAGATCAAGCTATAGCAGAAGAAGTCCAAAAACTACAAGAGGCGAATTTCATTAGGGAGGTTTACTACCCTGACTGGCTAGCAAATGTGGTGATAGTTAAGAAAGCCAATTGGAAATGGAGGATGTGCATAGACTTCACCGACTTGAATAAAGCATGCCCCAAAGATAGCTACCCCCTCCCTCGGGTTGACATCTTGGTTGACTCTATGGCTCAACACCAACTATTAAGCTTTATGGATGCTTTTTCGGGCTACAACCAGATCAGGATGGACGAAGCAGATCAGGAAAAGACTTTGTTCGTTACTAGCCAGGGCCTTTTCTGTTATAAAGTAATGTCATTTGGCCTCAAAAATGCGGGCGACACGTATCAGAGGCAAATGAACAAGATGTATACACAGCAGATTAGGAGGAATATGCAGGTTTATGTCGATGACATGCTAGTGAAAAGCCGAAGGGAACAAGATCATTTGGAGGACCTCAGGGAAACATTCAACACCCTCCGCTCTTACAATATGAAACTTAACTCGAGCAAGTGTGCCTTCGGGGTGACGGCGGGAAAGTTCCTAGAATTCATGGTGTCTCAGAGGGGTATCGAGGCCAACCTAGATAAGATTCATGCCATAGTAGAGATGGCACCTCCAAGGAACGTGAAAGAAGTACAAAGCCTCAACAGAAAGATAGCAGCGCTGAACAGGTTCGTGTCAAGAGTAATGGATAAATGTCTACCATTCTTCCGCATGCTGAAGAATTCTTTTGAGTGGACAATTGAGTTTCAGCAAGCATTCGAGGACCTGAAAACCTACCTCTCGTCCCCTCTATTGCTAAGTCCTTCCCAGCCAGGGGAAGAACTATTCCTTTACTTAGCAATGTCTTTGGCGGCCGTCAACGCAGCATTAGTCAGGGAAGAAAACAAGGTACAGAAACCCATGTACTACACGAGTCGAGCACTCCGAGGTGTAGAGGAAAGATACCCACCAATGGAGAAGCTCGCCTTCGCTTTAGTTATTGCGGCCCATACGCTTAAGCCCTACTTCCAAGCCCACACAGTAATCATCCTGACAGACAAACCCCTACGACGAGCAATGACTAATCCCAAAACTGCCGGACGGGTGGCATTATGGGCAATAGAATTGAGTGAGTTCGACATACAATACTGCCCCCTCATTGCCATTAAAGGACAGGTGGTCGCCGACTTTATTGTAGAGTTCACTAACAAATAAGGCCAGGGGGCAGAAGAAATTCCATAATGGAGCATCCACACTGACAGATCCTCCAATAAGCAAGCAGGCGGAACTAGTGTTATACTCTATAGCTTGGAAGGAGATAAGATCGAATGCATGGTCCTTCTGGATTTCCCTATGACCAATAATGAAGTGGAATACGAAGCCCTAATAGTAGGTCTAAACATCGTTAAGGCCGCAGGAGCTAAAAATCTGGTCGTCTATTGCGATTCCTAAGTAGTGACAAGTCAAGTTAACAGAGAGTACGACTACAAGAATGTACGGATGAAAAAGTACTTGGAACAAGTCAAGGATCGGATTAACAACCTCTGAGCAAAGTTTGTTCAAATCCTAAGGGAGGAGAACGAGCACGCCAACTGACTAGCTAAGGCTGCGTCAGCAAAACACATGATCATCCCCAGTCAGGTACTGTCCTTCGTTCAAATTTCACCACTAATAGATAGCATCAGTGTGCAGGAGGTAGGATCAGAAAACCATTGGACAAAGCCAATAGCCTCCTACTTGAAGGATGGTGTGCTGCCAGATGGTAAGAAGGCAGCCAGAAAGTTGAAGGTTCAAGCTGCCCGCTTTGTCCTAATTAAAGACGTTCTTTACAAAAGAGGCTTATCCTGACCATACCTAAGATGTCTCGTCCTCGAGGAAGCAAACTATGTCATGAGAGAAGTCCATGAAGGAACCTGCGGAAAATACTCTAGGTCACAGTCGTTAATGCAAAAATTAATCTGGGCAAGATACTACTGGCCGACCATGCAAAAGGATGCCCATGCATATATCAAAGCTTGCGACAAGTGTCAAAGATTTGGAAACCTCATCAAGCAACCAACAGAGGAGCTCACCCCAATGACGGCCCCATGGCCATTTGCACAATGGGGATTGGACATAATAGGTCCATTACCAACAGAAACTAGACAATTGAAGTTCCTAATAGTCAATATAGACTACTTCACAAAGTGGGTAGAAGTAGAAGCCCTGGCCATCATCATTGAAAAGAATGTACAAAACTTTGTGTGGAAAAACATCATCTGCAGGAATGGCATACTTATGGCATTGGTCTTTGACAACGAGAAGTAGTTCAAGAATGACGCATTCCGAGATTTCTACTCACAACTAGGGATTAAGAACCATTACTCATCACTTGCCCACCTGCAGGCCAACGGACAAGTTGAGGTCACAAACCGATCCTTACTCAAAATCATCAAGACTTGGCTCGAGGGGGCAAAGGGTATTTGGCCGGAAGAGCTGCCAAGTGTTTTGTGGGCATACAAAACAACAGCAAGAACACCTACAAGAGAAACCCCATTTCGACTAGCATATGGAAGTGAAGCAGTCATCCCAGCTGAAGTGGGACTCACAAGCTATAGGATTGATAACCATGATGAAAGCAAGCACGATGATGCTATGTGCCTGCAGCTTGACCTGGTGGATGAAGTAAGAGCTACAACTAAGCAAAGAATAGCACGGTACCAGAATCTCATGGCCAAACACTACAACTCTAAGGTCAGACACAGGGAATTCCAGGTAGGAGATCTTGTCCTAAGAAAAGTAATGGGTGCTACAAGAGGTACCTCCCAGGGAAAACTAGGACCTAACTGGGAAGGACCATATAGAGTTGCATCATGAAATAGGAAGGGAACCTACCACCTGGAGACGCTAGGTGGGTAGAAGTTGCACCACCCATGGAACACAAAGCATCTAAAGAAGTACTACCAGTAGTAGGCCACTAGCAATAGATGGGCAACGACATTCCTCATTTCCAGTTTATTTCTTTACAGTTTAGTTTCTATTATCTATAGTTCCTTTTAAGCCCAAGGGCAAGTTTTCAAAGTTTTTTTTTTTTTTCAAGAATAATTTTTACGCATAAATTACCATTATAATAAGAGGAGTTATCCAGAATCGTCATATGTTATATTCCTACACATTTAGTCGACAAAGTGGACAAATTTAAATTATAAAATCCATAAAGTGGATGATGAATTCAAACTTTGAAGTCCACAAAGTGGATGGATTCCATTTAGAAATTCAAAATAAAGTCCATATAGTGGACGAATCCAACTTAATGTTGGATTAATGTTGCCAATCCATAAGTGGATGGACTCATCCTAAAGGATGATAAATATAAAGTCCACAAAGATAGTGGACGGATCCAACTTAAGGTTGGATTAATGTTGCTAGTCCACAAGTGGATGGACTCATCCTAAAGGATGATAAATATAAAGTCCACAAAGATAGTGGACAGATCCAACTCAAGGTTGGATTAATGTTGCCAGTCCACAAGTGGACGAACTCATCCTAAAGGATATTAACTATAAAGTCCATATAGTGGACGGATACAACTTAAGGTTGGATTAATGTTGCCAGCCCACGAGTGGACAGACTCATCCTAAAGGATGATAACTATAAAGTCCATATAGTAGACGGGTCCAACATAGAGTTAAATAAACATTACTAGTCCACAAGTGGATGGGCTCATACTAAAGGATGATAAATATAAAGTCCACAAGATAGTGGACAGATCCAACTTAATGTTGGATTAATGTTACTAGTCCACGAATTGATAGACTCATCCTAAAGGATGATAACTATCAGATCCATATAGTGGATGGACCCAACTTAAAGTTGAATTTACCTCACTAGTCTGCAAGTAGATGAGCTCCTTGAAGATGATAATTATAATATCCCTATTGTAGACGGGTTCAATGTAAAGTTAAAATTGACACTACACATTCATTAGAGGATGGATAATAGAATAAGTAAATATTACTTAAAGCCCTGAAAGGGAGATGTTCAATGATGGTTAAAATAAAACATAAACTGTCCTCCGAAATCTTTACAGACAGCCTAAAAAAAAAAAAAACTATGCAATTTGAGTAGGAGTTTCATTCTTCTCTTCAACCATTAAATCCTCTAGGTGACGGACCTGATCACCATCTAGTTTTGCTTGGCCTTTGACAATATCTCCTTTGTCACCATGAGGATCGTTGACCAAGGTATCATTAGCAAAAAGTTCGTCCATACTCTTAGAGTGGATGGGCTGAACTAAGGTTTGGTCTTAGGCGTTGATATTGACATGAGACATGTCCAAGTCAAGATAAGAAGTCTTGACTTAACAAAGGGCGTCGTCAAAACTTTCAGTAAATGAGACTCCAAGCTTTGCTAGAAGGGCGTTGAAGTCACGGTACTATCGTACAACTTCTTCCTTTGCCAGACGGAGCCGGTCCTTGGCATCACGGATTTCCTTTTCCTTGTCTTCCAGGACCTACTTCAATTGCTCCATCTACTTCTCAAACTCATCCCTAGCTTGCTCCGCCAAGGCAAGCTTCTTTTCTTGGACCACCTTCCAGGCCCTCAGCTCATTCAACTCATCCTCCGTCGACCTCGCCTTCTCCCGTATACGGTCCAACGATGTCTCATGGTCGAGGCAATGGCCCATCAACCCCTTCATTGTTAGCATTGCCTGAAGACGAATGGGTTAGTAACAGGAAAGTTGTCAAAAAGGAAAAGATAAAAGTAGATGGTTGTGAAATTACCTGAGCAATGCAAAAGAGTCCTGTCTCCCCCATGGCCTCGGTTGCGTGGTTGCTCAAGTCCTCATAATCATCAACCATTATAATGGACGAAAGCTGCTCCAACACATACTTTGAGTCCTCATGGAGGAGGATGGGTGCTTTCTCAATAGAGGGATCATAACCCGTCATAAGTCTTTTTCCCTTCCTGGGGTAGGGTTTAGTGACTGTCTTCTTCTTACCCTTAGCTTTCAACCCCACATCGGGTTCAGGGACAATTTTAGGCTTCTTAGGGGGGTGACGGTCAGTCTTCTCCGATTGTTTCCTCTTGGAAGACAAGTTGGCTAAACCCGGCCCCTTAAAGTTCTGACCCCCTTGCTATTTTTGCAAAGCAGCCTGCTACTTAATAAAGGCTCTCCTCTTGGCAACATCCATTTCTAAACAAAGAAGACGGACAGATATTTAGGATAAAATTAAAAACAAAGAAACCAAGGTTTGGAGGAAAAACTTACGTTGGCGAACTTGGGTATCGTATCGACGGGCAACTATGGTTGGCTTTGGTCCGTCACAATACCAATGAAGAGTGTCTAGGGTAACGAATTTAGCCCATGACCTCTCCTTTAGCTTAGTTTTGCTAAAAATCTTATTGGAAAAATTCCATTACTCTAATGAGACTTGTGGACGGTCTTGAACTGTAAAAAAAGAAAGAAGACTGTTAGAGTAAAATCTAAGCAAAACAATTAAAAAGCTTGACTGTAGACGGAGGCATACCGGACGAGGGTACTATGCCCCATGTGGTGTCAACGGGCATGTAGTCGTTATCACCAGGACAACACATCCACTCATCACCTTCCATGAAAAAACACCAACTCTTCCAGTTTCTGTTAGAGTCAGGGGTCTTACACATGAGCCTCAACAATGGGCTCCTAGGTACAAAGCTATACATACCCCTTGACTAAGCAATTTCAGCTAGATAGTAGCAATTGAAGAATTCTTCTAAAGTCAACCTCCTTGCTTCGTTAGACATGGCCCCGTACAGGACCTCTACGCCAAAGAAGACCCTCCAGGCGTTTGGGGAGATCTGAGTGACAGCCACACCTAGGTACTTGAGAAGTTGACGGTGAAGGGAACTTAGGGAGAACCTGAGCCCTACCTTTAGCATTTACTCATAAACCTTGACGCCCTCAACACCTTCATAGTAACACTTCTCTGACTTATAGGGAAGACATATAGGAATATTAACAGGTATCTGGTACTTTTCCCTAAATGTCTTGAAATGAGGTTCTTTGATTGTGGAAACAAAATCATTAACCGTCCATTTGGGTAGCATTAAGAACTCCCTAAAACCATCAAGGCCTATGACGAATTGAATTTGGGGTTCGGCACCTTCTATACCATCATTAGGGTCACCCACTGACCCATCCATCTTCGTACCCTCATCCATTAAAGGAGAGGTGGCTAACGGAATCCTTTCTTCACTCGATGTGTCTGGGTCTTTCTGACCTAACGGGAATACTTCATCGTAGCTCACCCCTTCGCGGACAAACGATTGATTACTTGACGCACTAGACATCACCTACACGTGATGGTAAACCCTAAGACACTAACGGATCTAATAGGTGACAGGTGTGCAAAGTAAATGACAAATTTAATGAAAGGAGAAGGGTACTTACCAGTTGGAGATGAGCAGCAAAATGGTGTAGACGACGGATGTGCTAGGTGAACGGTATATTTGTTTGGTGAGGGTGGCGGTAGCTCTCTGATCATAAAGTTTCTGAGTAAAGTGAAAAATGAGTGAGAAGGAGGCAAGTTTATATAGAGGGAACGGCACGGAAGACAAAGGGACGCTTCGTTCCAAGAGATGGACCACTAAGTGGATGCCATGTATCCCTACAACATTAATGGCCCTAAGCCAGCCTGTCAAGCTAGGTATGATTCTCAGGAGACATATTGTACTGTCACTCCATAGGTCCCTCGGATCAGAGATCACGGACCCATAAAGTGAAGGGGCATTGATGAGGGTAAAAATGTTGATGACGGATCCATTTTAATAAGCCTGATGTCTCTAGAGCAGTGGGCTTATGATGGACGGATCCAGAGTGCACGGACACAAAGTGGACGGGTCCAGAAGGCCATGCAGCATCCACTTGGGTTAAGTAACCTCCAAGGAGTCCTAAATGGAAACAACTTGTGTCTCACGAAACCCTAGCTCATAAAGTCTTAATATGAATAGAACTCTAATGAAAGGAGGATTCTGTAATATATGCTCATTAATGATGATCTTCCCTATAAGGAAAGACCCTCTTACGCAAGAAACGAAAGTCGGTTCTACACTACTATAAAAACCCAAAGACTCTCAGAAAATAAGGTACACATAATTCACCCCAGTTCTGGCACTCTAGAGTTGTAAAAAGTTCTAACTTGACCTTCAGAGGGTATTTGGCCAACACCACACTAGTGCTCTCTATTAGGTTTTTTCTTTTTGTTGTGCAGGTATTGGTTCGAGCGTGCAAAGACTGTGTGGTTCACTGGTGATTTTTCAGCATCATTAGATATTAAAATTTCTCTTTATGTTCTCCATACTTGCAAAATATAAATATGATTAAAGATTAATAACTATTTTATTTGTGAAATATTTGCTCAAATAGTAAATAACATCCGATTAATATGAAATTCAACATGCATATTAAGGACAATCAAAATGTGTAATCTAACAATAAGATTTTGAATATAATAAACCAATAGAAAAATATTAAATAAGGTAACATTAACAAATGAGATTTTGGCTATTTCTTGGCAGGCTCTAGGGGATGGTTGGGTTAAGTTGAACACAGATGCTTCCTCCTTATGCAACCCCAAGATTGTTAGTGCTGGTGGTTTGATTCGTGATCATAATGGACATGGTCATGTAGATTTGCTCGTAATGTTGACCATGCGTCTAGTGTTCTAGCTGAGCTTTGAGCTTTAAAGGATGGTATGAGCTTGGCCTTATCCTTGGGTTTCCCTTATGTTAAGCTTGATGCTCTAGTTGTGATCTCTTATTGCATTAATGGCTCTAGAGTTCTTCCGCGTTTGATGAATCTTGTGGATGATTGCAGGTCTCTATTTTTGCAAATTCCTAATTACATTATGTCTCATATCTTTATAGATGGAAGCAAGTGTTAGGATGCGTTGGCTAGAATAATGTGTGGCTCTTTGGCCTCAGATTTTGTTATTTTTATAGCCCTCCTTTAAAGACTTATTTCTTCTAATAGGACTTTGGAGGTCTATCTTCATTTGGTAAATGCCTCTGTTTAGAGGCTTCTATATTCTTTGTCTTGCTATACCAAAAAAAAAAAGTACAAAAAAGTTATATAGTGTTAGATTCAAGTTCCACCTAGTGTAACTTTAAATAATATAACTTCACTTATTATTTTATAATTAAATAAGAATTTTTGAAAATCCACTATTAGATTATATTATCTTCATATATTCTCAATGCTTGCAAAATTTCAAAATGAAAAATCAATAGTCATATCATCATTCAATTGTTTAAATTCAATTTTTTTATAGTTTAAAATAATGCATAAAAAATGAGCGGATTGAATAGTAAATAATATCCAATTGATATGAAAATTGGCATGCGTATGTTAAGAACATATATAAAATATGTAATACAACAGTGAGATTACCAAAATATGAATAAAATAACAAGTTTTTGGGTAGTATAACATTACTTAGTTTTATGTTAGGTGTAACTTAAACTTAGCCCATATATATATATATATATATATAGAGAGAGAGAGAGAGAGAGAGAGAGAGAGAGAGAGAGAGAGAGTCATAAATTTCTTTAACAAAATTAATTAGTACATAGAAATAAATGCATCTACCTATAAACACATGATAATAAATTAATATTTTGACATAAATGTAAATGTTTGAAGATGTGAAAAGTTAAATGAAAAGACTTAACCAAATAATGTGTCACTTGGCAGGACCCTTAAAGTTTAGAGCCTTAGACCATAATGGCTATGGTTTTTGTTTTTATAAACTCTTATATACCAATTATGCTTGTGCTATGCACAAATTGATTAAAAATAACATATAAATAAGTAAATAAATGTGTGTGTATATATATTAGAAATATTATTGAAATTTTGGTGAGCCACTTCAAACTTAAATATATAGAGTTTCATCTAGATTCAATTATCGAAAATGCAGACCTATTTTGAGCTACACAGAGTAATAAGGACTAAGGATGGTTTGTAATGTGTTAATTTTACTATATTAAAATACATGATCATGATAGATTATCAAAATTATTGAATTTTTTTGGTAGTAGAATTTTAGTTTGAGTGGAATTTTAAATTTCTTAAAATCTAGCCAACAAACTTATACCTAAACCGAACTATCTTAATTAATGAGAATTTAATCATTTGTTGCAAAGAGAAGATAGCCACTTGGCACAATAATAGCTTCTAGACCCAACTTTCATTCTCTCTCTCTCTCTCTCTCTCTCTCTCTCTCTCTCTCTCTCTCTCTCTCTCTCTCTCTATATATATATATATATATATATATATATTTATATATATGCATTAATAAAGAGAATGTATGAATTAGATGGATTTTCATTCAAAAAAGAGAGATAACTTTTCCTTTTAAAAAAATAAAATTGCTGGCTTTTCATGAGCATTCAGCTTGGTTTATTTATTTATTTTTAAAAAAAAATTATAAGCTAATTATATAAATTTCAAAAGTAAATTAGTTATCCAATTATTTCACCTTTTTTAAGAAAAAAATATATTATTTTTATAATTATTGATTGCATAATATTTTAAAATTAATTTTGTATTTAGTGGAAAAATGTATTCTATAGTAACACAACCAAAAAAAAAAATCATTTAGTATAGTTATTTTGTAGTGAGAATCTCAACATGACACCAAATGCTAATTTTCCAAATAATATATGTGGGGCCCAAACGATTTATGGGCCAGGCCCACCTACCCGGGGAGAATCCAAAGGCCCAAGCCAAGGAGGGCTATGGCCCAAGCTCGACAAGATAGCCTTTGGATACCGCCGATGGCAGTTCAGTCCTCGGTAGACCCAAAATCCCCCCTGAAAGAGGGGTAAAAACGGTATAGGACTGAGACTTGGAAGAAAGATCTAAAATATCCAGGGAAAGCTGCCCTTACTGCCATTCAATGCTCTGAACCTGACAGAGCCGCATTCGTTGGCTTTTACAACCACCCCCAACGACTTTGAGTATGGGCTGATGGGACAAGTATCAATCTTGGAAAGGTTGACCCTATACGTGGACGAAGGACAATGAATGCAGGCAAATATAAAAGGAAAAATAAGTAACCTAAAGAGGGGATTGGGAAAAAAGGCCAAAAACCAGAGCCTCCCAGCCCACCTCCAGGAGAAAGACTCCATGGGTGAAGATAACCTAGGCACGTACGAATACCACGAAAAACCCACCATCTGGTGACTAAGGCCTACCTTTTTAAACCCATGCTCTACAAATGATATTGTTTTGGGCCTTTTTACGTGCGAACCCCACACCGCTACGATTCGTTACGAATCATGTCCTTACAATTGGCGCCATCTGTGGGAAAGGCTTGTGTGTTGGCATAGGCGGTGGGTCGATAGAGTTTCTTTGTTATTTCTAACCGTTGGTTATAGAGTTCTAGTATAAAGTTCTGCTAGGAGCTACGTTTCTTGACTAGGGGCTTGGCTGAGGAGCTAACTCCCTTAAAGCCAAGGTCCCCCGTAAAGAGCAAACTAGGCACTTGGTAGCGTTAATCGTATGGATAAACTCTAGGGGCTTGGCTGAAGAGCTAACTCCCCTAAAGCCAAGATCCCACACGAAGGGAAAACTAGGTTTTGGACAGAACCAAGGCATTGCATGGTCCTCGGACTCAAGCCTCTGGGGAAACCAACTACCTGGATGAGGAAAACTAGGTTTTGGACAGAACCAAGGCATTGCATAGTCCTCGGACTCAAGCCTATGGAAACCAACTACCTGGATGAGGAAAACTAGGTTTTGGACAGAACCAAGGCATTGCATAGTCCACGGACTCAAGCCTATGGGGAAACCAACTAGATGAGGAAAACGGTTTTCAAGCATTGCCTATGGGGAAACCAACTACTTGGATGAGGAAAACTAGGTTTTGGACAGAACCAAGGCATTGCATGGTCCACGGACTCAAGCCTATGGGGAAACCAACTACTTGGATGAGGAAAACTAGGTTTTGGACAGAACCAAGGCATTGCATGGTCCTCGGACTCAAGCCTATGGGAAAACCAACTACCTGGATGTGGAAAACTAGGTTTTGGACAGAACCAAGGCATTGCATAGTCCTCGGACTCAAGCCTATGGGAAAACCAACTACCTGGATGTGGAAAACTAGGTTTTGGACAGAACCAAGGTATTGCATAGTCCTCGGACTCAAGCCTATGGGAAAACCAACTACCTGGATGTGGAAAACTAGGTTTTGGACAGAACCAAGGCCTTGCATGGTCCTCGGACCCAAGCCTATGGGGAAACCAACTATTTAAAAAAAAGAACTATGGCACATAAACCTCAAAATCCACCCGAAGAGAACTCCTCGTTAACAGTTGGGTTAATCCCTTAATTGCACGGATTCCCCGGTTTACCTTCGGATCCCCAGTACCAAAGGGGTTGATGCGATACGGTGCAATATACTACCCAAAAGCACAATCAAGGTCCCTCGCTACTCGGCTACCCTCTCGAACGAATTATTTAGAGTTTATCGCTCTCGGACAGTGGTCTAGCATGCATCGCGCAGCACTCGGCGGTTATCCCGGTTAGTTCCAAGAGTTTAATTTATTGAGGATTACCCTTGTTATACTTGATAATATTTGTGAGTTTAAACCAGTAGGAATCTGTGTTAAGGCATTTTTCTGCCCGGAATATCATTAAGGGCAAGCTTACATTTAATATTCATGCGCCAAATAGTTGTTGCAGAGAAGAAAAGTATGTATAAAGAAATAAACACATCTTTTATTAAGACAAAGGAACAGTACAGTGTACAATGAAAAGCTGGAACAAGCTTACATTAAAGCTAACTACGTAAGTAAAGAAAAATACAAGAAAATGAAGATAAAGCCGAGGAGGTAGCACAGAGGAGAGGTTGGCTACTTCTTCGAGACCTTATTCCTCCTCAATGCTTTTGCACGCCCATAACTCAGGCAGCAAAAGAACCCAACTTGAGCCTCACACCGCTGAAGGAAAGGTGCAGGGAGACGGAAGTTGAGGAGCCTTAACCAAAAATTTGCCTGCAACAAGGCAGAGGCGCTGATGGCGGAGAATCTTTCTTCTGACACACCAAAATTCTGGCATGAACAGAACCTGCTTCGGATTTTGACTAAAAGGGGGAGAAACGCCCTTTCCCCTCCGTCGAAACGGAATGTTCCCTTTAATTTACGCCTCCTTTGCCCGTGCCTCACTACTTTGAGTCTCAGGAGGACACGGCGCCTCCGTGGCGGATAGAGTTCCTTCTCCCCAACCCTCGCCTCAAACATGATATACTAAGGGAGGAAACTGAAGAATTTGCGCGCAGGTAAGGCAACTTTCTCTCCTATTTATTTAAAAAGTTAAGGTGGTGGCATTTAATTCACGCAGCGTCCCAAGGAACGCTACAGACAAAATGTCTCCGGCTCGATTTTCCACGCCATCTGCAACCATGAGATTAAAGGAGTCTCGTGAAGGCGCACCTCGAACACTGGTGGGGCACTCCAGTAAACTCGCAGCCCAGGCCTGTTCTGCATGGGGGCCCAGGGACAGAACCAAGGCCTTGCATGGTCCTCGGACTCAAGCCCATGGGGAAACCAAGTACAAAAAAGAAAAATTACAAGTTTTGGGCAGAACCAAGGCCTTGCATGGTCCTCGAACTCAAGCCTATGGGGAAACCAAGTACAAAAAAGAAAAATTACAAGTTTTGGGCAGAACCAAGGCCTTGCATGGTCCTCGGACTCAAGCCTATGGAGAAACCAAGTACAAAAAAGAAAAATTACAAGTTTTGGGCAGAACCAAGGCCTTGCATGGTCCTCGGACTCAAGCCTATAGGGAAACCGAGTAAAAAAGAGAGAAAGAAAAATTACAAGTTTTATAACTGTTCGGATGGGAAAAGTCCCCGGCTCAGATACTATAAAATGTTGAGGCCAATAAAGTGTTAAGATGATGGTGGGGCACTCCACTATTCAGTAGCCTAAGGGGGCTGTTCATTTTTGCGGGTGATATGTCTTCGAACGATTACTTCCTACACTGCATAGAGCATCCAGTTCTAATCTCGGCATTGTTTCGGGCAATTACCGTTATTCATAGGTACGCATTGCTAGTTCAAGCAATTCTGTTAAAGTTATGGTGACTTCTTTTTATTAGCAAGCATTTTGGCCTTAGTTGTCATCGATTCAAATGCTATATTATCGTGCTGAGCAGCGTTTGCAAATTTGTAAAAACATAGAGACAGAGCATGCGAAGTAAAATAACAACAATTTTTATTAATATGAAAAAATTATTACAACATACAAAGAAGGGCTCAAGCAAGCCTATACAAAAGGTGAGCTGCCGAAGCAACACTAACATTCGCAGTACAGATAAGTAAACAGCCGGGTGTCTTTTAAACTCGTCTTCAAAGTCTCTCCAATTTCTGCCTCAGTATTGCTTATATCGAAAGAAGAACCTTCTTTGGAAGAAGATGAAGGAGAAGGAAGAAGAATTTGAAGGAGAAGGAAGAAGAAGACGGAGGAGATGAACGAAGAAGATGGAGGACATGAGTAAAGAAGGAGGAGAAGAAGAGAGAAGAGATGAAAAGAAAGAAAAAGGAGCAAAAGAGGGAGAAAGAAAAGCACCAGGATGGAACTGGTACTGGGAAGACTAAGAAAGGGAGGCAAAAGGAGGCGCCAGTGAACGAAGAGAGGAAGAAGCGGGGGCACTTAGTCCCTGCCTCGATCCTGACTCCCAACACACTGGAGCCATATTAGGTATGCTCATGAGAGAGCGGTTGGTATTGATGATGGGTGTTCTCGACTCAGTCATGCCGAAAGTTTGACGTGACGAGTCCCTGCTTCGGATTTTGGCTGAAAGGAAGGTAAGACGAATCTTAAGCCTCCGCCATCCTTGCCCTGACCGAGCCATTTCGAGCTTTATTAGAACATGACGCTTTGAGGAGGGGTGTGGTTTCTTCATCATTTGTTATGGTGAATGCACTGTGATTTAGTGTATAACTACTGGGTTAAGTAAACGCTTAGGGAGGCAAAGGGTTTCAAATCTCAGAAAAATAAAAGGGTCTCTACACGAAAGTGATAGCCTCCTACTTGTCTTCTTATAGGAAGGGTAAAACGGAAAGCATTGAATCCGTTCAGGTTTCCAAAAGAATCTGAAAACGAAGAGGTGTCCATTCCTTTTCTCCGCCTCGTCAGACGAACTGTCGAATGTAAATGAGTCTCGTAAAGGGAAGTCATTAAAAGCGTGTTTTGAATAATCAAACGACGAGAACGCGTCAGGAGTAAAATCAAAAAACGCCTCGTAGATCAGTATATTTCTTGGACAGACGGAAAACCGCCAGCATTAATGAAGGGCCGAATTAAAGGAGCCATCATAAAAGCTCAGCATTACCAAAACCCCCTTTCCAACCAAGAGGTTGGACAGCTGGGTTTTGAGGGGCTATTGTGGGGCCCAAACGATTTATGGGCCAGGACCACCTACCCGGGGAGAATCCAAAAGCCCAAGCCAAGGAGGGCTATGGCCCAAGCTTGACAAGATAGCCTTTGGATACCGCCGAGGGCAGTTCAGTCCTCGGCAGACCCAAAGTCCCCCCTAAAAGAAGGGTAAAAACGGTATAGGACTGAGACTTGGAAGAAAGATCTAAAATATCCAGGGAAAGCTGCCCTTACTGCCATTCAATGCTCTGAACCTGACAGAGCCGCATTCGTTGGCTTTTACAACCACCTCTAACGACTTTGAGTATGGGCTGATGGGACAAGTATCAATCTTGGAAAGGTTGACCCTATACGTGGACGAAGGACAATGAACGCAGGCAAATATAAAAGGAAAAATAAGTAACCTAAAGAGGGGACTGGGAAAAAAGGCCAAAAACCAGAGCCTCCCAGCCCACCTCCAGGAGAAAGACTCCATGGGTGAAGATAACCTAGGCACGTACGAATACCACGAAAAACCCACCATCTGGTAACTAAGGCCTAGCCTTTTAAACCCACGCTCTACAAATGATATTGTTTTGGGCCTTTTTACGTGCGAACCCCACACCGCTATGGTTCGTTACGAATCGTGTCCTTACAATATATTTTGTCAAAACGTGTTCCTTTAGAATTCAAATAGAATTACAATAGAGTTACCAAAAGCTTTCTAAATCCATAGCCTTTGGAATTCTATTTTAAAAAATGGGACAATAGCTTGGATAACCCAAAATGTATATATATTATGATCAACAATATCAAGCAGAGTGTATAGAGAAGTGAATGCAGACATATAATTAAAATAAAAATAAAAGCAATAATTGATATTTATTTATTTTTATTAAAAAAAAAAAAAA
Source organism: Quercus lobata (assembly GCF_001633185.2). Taxonomy (NCBI): domain Eukaryota; kingdom Viridiplantae; phylum Streptophyta; class Magnoliopsida; order Fagales; family Fagaceae; genus Quercus; species Quercus lobata. The sequence goes on from NC_044904.1 coordinate 40,927,651, forward strand.
ACTACACACAAACCTAGCTTTTTATTTGGCTCACAAATAATTCTCTATATATTTTTTGGACAAATTGGTAATATCATTCCAAGAAAAAAAAAATATATATATATATATATATATATAATGTCAAAACAGTACTATATGACCACAAATTGCACAGGTTGCAAGCACTACAAGAAAAACGAACTATTGCGGCGGGTGCGAAAACTGTCGCTATATGTTGCCTATTGCGGCGCGTTTTTGGGCCGTCGCTGTACATTAGATCCATTGCAGTGTTCTATTGGCCCACTGCAATAGTTTTGGTATTTTGCGGCATACTACAGTGGCGGGCCAATGACTCGCCGCAATAGACCTGTTTTAGTGGCGTTAAGCTTAAATATAGTGGCATGTCAATGACCCGCCGCAATAGACCCTTAAATTGCCCCCACCTAGTCCTAAATTTTCCCTTTGTTTTTTTGTCCCTTTTCATTTTTAGCACCTTTTCGTTTTTAGTCATTTCATTAGTCTCCCCCACACACACACTCTCTCTCTCTCAGACACTTTGAAAATCTCTTCACTATCTCATCTCTACCACTACCCACAAACCTATAGCCACAGCCACCACCACCCAACCCCCAACCACCAAATCACAAACAAAAAAAAATCACTGTAAACCCACAATCACCACTAACCAACCCAACAAACCCACAGTCACCACCAGCTACCATCACCCACCCATCTACCACCACTATAAACCCCAACCCAAAATCAACCCACCACTAGCCAATAAACTAAAAAAGAATAAAAAATCTCTTACCACCACTACAAAACAACCACCATCTCAGCAAACCTTTGTCGAAAAAATCATGTACCGCTCTCGAAATCGTGTAGCCGTAGCTCCGGAGGTCACGGTCTTCTTCTTCACACCCACTCTCATTGTAAGTTTATTTTTTTATTTTTTATTTTTTTATTTTATTTTTAACCAGCTCATCAATACCATCCATTTACAAAGTCTTTTTAAGAAGTCAAACTCAGGTGCTTCTTATGTGATGCCATTTACTGCCTCCGAAAAAACCCAAGGGGTTTTCGAATCATAGAGCATCAGCCACCTCTTGCTTAGAGCTCAGAATCCTCTACCTTTACCTTTGATAATGGCGACTCAAATGATCTAAAAGTGAAAGGTCAGCCCCTCTTTTTTTAACTCTTCGTTTGTGTTGAAAATATTATCTAAGTTTGTTTTGAATGTCCAAAACATTGATGGGTTTTGGTTATTTTAGCCTAATTTGTGATTGTGTTTGTATAATTCTTGTTCTAATGCTTGATTTGATCGGTTTTGCCATCTGGGTATTTCATTTTTTTGGTCCTTGGTATACAAAGATTGAAACTTTCTATAATGAGGCTTTGAATTTTGTTATTGGTGCTGAGTGTGAGAGATGGGTTTTTGTATTTATCAGTGCTTTTTACAGATTATGTGATTCATTGGTAAAAGTCGTAGATTTTGTTTTGAATTCTAATATAGTTTTCATTGTTGGTTTTTGTATTTGGTCTCTATTTTTTATTATGAGCATCAATTTAAGTGGTATTGTTTAGTTTGTAGCAATTGTTATTGTACTCTTGTATTCAAACAAAACAAAAAAGGAATTGTTTTGGACTATGTGTGTGTTATTTTCCCTTTTTTTTTTCTTATTGTCATTATGGTTGAAGCATCCAATATGGACTTAGTTCAAAATATTTGAAATGCAACCAGTGGTGTATGTTATGTACCTCCACCAAGCTGACAATTGTTATGTAACTGAAGATCTGTACATAAAAATTTACTGTGGTTGTTTTTTGATGTATTGGTACAGATTGATTGCTGGAGACCTTAAAAGAGAATTAGTCATTCATTACATCATTCTTTTGACAATATAGGCTTCATCATGCCCATGTAGGAAACTCAAAGTTGTTGCCAGTCTTGTGAAGTCCAAGGCCAAGCACATCAAAACCAAGGCTTCTGACTTCTCCCCATCTCCTCTCAAACCCACCACAAAGGTATTTCTATTTCTATTTGTTTCTTGAGAAATTTTTTATTTTTTATTTTTACGATTAGCAAAAAAAACCTGAAATTAATAAGCCCTTTTGAGAGAGAAAAAAAAAGTTTTAATAAAGAACAATTATTTTGGGTTTTTTTTTCTAGGGTTTTATTTATTTATATTTTTCAATCTGAACAAGTTTGAGATTATTAACCTGAAATTAATAAACCCATTTGAGAGACAAAATTTTGGAATTAATTTTTATTAGGGAATGATTATTTGATCAATGAATACATTGTTTATTTGTTGGCATTCAAACCCATCATTCTTGTGTGTTCTTGTCCTTTATCTGAAAACAGGACAGACAAACATGCTCTATAGATTCTGTAAATTTTGTTCTCCTTCAATCTTCATGCAAGTTCTTATCTTTATTTGTTTTTTGCTTTGTGAAAACATTGGCTTTTTTTTTTTTTTTTTTTTTTTTTTTGTATTTTCTGAAAGCATTTTGCTTTTTGGGTGTTTTTATTTTGTGCTTTTTCAGGAAGCAACCTAGTTCGAGTCAGCGAAATGGGAACCGGGTGAGTTTGGCAGCCCCCATCAAGAGAGTCAGTTGGAACCGGTTACTTTCCACCAGGATGTGATTGGTTTTAAGTTGAATTAGCAATGCTTTTGCTCATTTTTGTTATGTGGGTGTTTGAGTTTTTTCTTTGTTTCTTTCTTTTGGTATTGTATGTATTGGGATACTTTTGATTGGCTTGTCTTTTGAGTTTGATTGATGGGTAATTAGTGTAGTAAGTGTAAGGGTGTTGTTTGGGTCAAAACTTTTTTTTTGGTGCAGAGTCCATTGCAGTTGGTAGATTGGTTGATTCAATTGAAGAATTACATTTTTAAAGGAAAAAAAATTTAATTGGTCTGGATTTTGGATTATCACTGATTTTGCCATCTTGTTATGTATTGGGATTATCACTAATTTTGCCATCTTGTTATCCTGTAATGAAAGCAAAAATGGTGAGTAATTTCTGCATTGTAATTGGGGGTAAACAAAATAGGAATTCAAGAAACAATATTATAGTTTTTCCCTACAAAGTTGTCTCAAAGATGAGCTTTGTTCAAATAATTCAAGTCTTAGGTCTTGCAAAATATTGTATATCCAGCATGTCTTTTTTGACAAAAACCAAGCATAAGATGAAATCTCATGTGGTTGTTTGAACACTTGTGTAACTATTTTGAATCAATGATAATTGTTATGAATGATTCTTTTAATTTTTAAATTGATATATTTCAATTTGATGTTAACCAATACGCATTCCTTTTTATTGTGGGGTCATTTGATTGTTGGATTACATAGCAAACTCTATTTTATTGTGGAAATGTTATTCTTACTGAGTTGAGGCCTTTATGTTTAGTTCCTTTTTTATATTATAGCATACCCAGTGGATGTATATGACTTGTCCTATCTTAAGGGTTACTGGTTGTTGTGGCAAAGTAGCACCAACAATTTTGGCACTGATGCCTTTGGTTGTGGTGAAGGGGACACTAGCTTTATGTGCATAATTTTTGCATCATTTTGGGTTTTATTGGTGCTTGCTTGTCCTATCCTATATATATGTATATATGTATATATATGTTGTGGGGTCATTTTAACTATATGATTTCTAACTTTTTTTAATTTGTTCAAACTCAAATATCAAGACAAAATGAAGGAATTGTTGGCTGACCCTTCGAATCAATTGTAGTCATCTGACACAAGTATTATGGTCAACAAATGATGTGTTTGCCAAAGTGATGGGTAAGGAGCGCAAGAGTCGCATTCGTGGGGTAGGATTTGGTCCAACCCCAAGTGGTCAAAGTAGCAAGATTGCTCTCACAGATAGTGAAATACAATCAAGTCAAGCAAGGGACAACGAAGTTGCACAATTGAAGGATTCCTTGGCTACTATGGAGGAGAAACTAGCAGGTTTTGACGAAATGAAGGAAAAAGTTAGTCAAATCAAAGAAATGGAGTAAAGAATGGCTCGCATGCTTCAACAAATGCAACAAATTTCTACACAATGCAATCAGGTATGATAAATGACTTTTAGAATGTCAATTTTAAAATGGCTTTTAGAGGTTTAAAACATAAGAAACATGTCTTCATTTAACTTGTTCCCATTTTTTGTCTTGGTAATATTTACTTGTCATTCTATTCCATTTATACACACTTATTGAGTAATTATACTTTGTATATAGGATGTTCCTCTGATCCAACAATCTCTAGCTCTCCCCAAATCATCAGCTGCATCTCATCAACCAAGCAGCTCATAAGTTTTATCTTGGTGTTCATGGACTTTTTTGTGTACTATGGAAGAACAACTGCATATTTTGCAAGTGTTGAAGGATATTTTTAAACACTTTGGAACTTTAATTATAGTATTAGATTAATTTGAGCGGTTGTTTTATTCAAAGGACCACATCTTTTTTTGTTAATCTTAAGATGGTGGTTATAGACAATGTTATGTATTTGATAATATATTTCTATGTTAATATTACGTTAGTTTCAAGACATTTGTGGTGTTGTTAATTAGTTACATTTGTGGCATTGTGTTAGTAGAGCTAAAACTTTTATAGGTTCTTTGTAACAGGTTTGTGAACCATTTATTTATTAGCAAACAGTGGTTTTAAAACCCACTAGAAAAAAAAAAAAAAAAAAAAAAAAAAAAAAAAAAAAAAAAACTACGAGTGCACATTTTATGTTTTAAATGAATCCATATAGCGACGCTTATAACCTGTCGCTAAAGATTGAAACATATAGCGGCGTTTCTACCCACCACTACAAGTGCAATTAGTCCGTTTTGATTGATTGCCTATAACGGCGCTGTCTGCCTGCCGCTAAAGGTAGACACTAATAGCGGCGGACATGACTCACCACTAAAAGTGCAATTAGTCCATTTTAATTGATTGCCTATAGCAATGCAGTTTGCCCGCCGCTAAAGGTAGACACCAATAGCAACATGCATAACCCGCCACTAAAAGTCAATACCACGAATTCTAAACACGTATGGCGGCGGTTTTATGCCCACCGCAATAAACCTTCACCTGCCGCTAAAAGGTACATATATAGCAGCGCTTTTTGTGACTGCCACAATCGACCTATAGCGGCACTACAACACTGATGGGACGGCCCGCCGTAATAGCACCTGACCTGCCACTATAGGTCAAATGTACCTTTAGCGGCACTTTTTTAGGCTTTAGCGGCGCTTCTGGCCCACCACAATAGCCCATTTTTCTTGTAGTGAAGAACTCGATTATAATATAGAATTTCTAATATTTTTACAATAATTCACTCTAGGGCTTTGTTTATGGCACACAGTTTGTCATATATGTATACGTTATACACATCGTTTGTTTTTATTAATTGAAAACATGACTTTAACTTAAGTTTTCAAATTTAAAATATAAAACTTTTATTAGTTTACATTCTACTAGTAACGTGAACTAAGAAATTTCTTAAAAAATAAGTGTAACAAACTTTGTGCAATATCTATTACCCTTCCCTATATTATGCTCTCTCAAATGCTTTATTAATAAACAAACCAATGAGATTTTTTCAGTTTTGTTACTCATTCTCTTTTGGCTTTTGGCTTTTGGCTTTGTCTATTGAAGACATGCAAAACATTAACCCTTTCTTCCTTACAGATGAACTTAGACTTGGAACTTATAGACAACCTTAGTGCATTGGAGAACTTTAACCTGAAGGATCAAGGATCAATTGTTTACTCCGGCAGCTAGTCTGATTAGCAGCCTCATAAGCTCCCTATTATGCATACCTCTGCTCATCTTGGTGCCCCAGGTATTGTCCCAATTGTTTGGCCTTTAACAGCTACTCAGGATTTTGGACATGAAAGGAATGAATACAACACCATGCCTCTATTTATAAGAACTGAAAATGTTAGAGCTGGGGTTGGTAAGGTTAGAGAAGTGGATTTCTTTTCTCTTTTTTAGGTTGTTTCTTGTAATATGTGGTTATAAGTTTGATGTGTCGGTGTTACTCATTAAAACGATCTAGTTTAACGTTTCAATGTTGTTAGAATTATGTGTCCTCAAAAACAATACCATGCATTTTTTATTTGATAATAAAATTTTATTTTCACATACATAATTTTTCATAGGTATATTTCATTGTTTAAATGTGGCATGTAATGTCACCTTTATAGAAAAATCATGTTAATGGTTAAGGAACCAAAGACAGAGAATAATAATTTTTCTTAGATTATTAAATTGTTCTAGGCTATGAATATTAATTTAATATCACCACTAAAACTTACACTTGTTGTGCTGTTATATGATAGGATGATTTCCTCCATCATTGAGGTAGTGACTTTAAGCAGACAAGTGGGTGTAATGTAACAAGTACATACACTGAATCGGATTCGATCAAGAACACCTTATGGCGTAATCACTGTTAATTAAAAGGTTATTTTATCACAATTTTTCTATTGTCCTTAAACATGAGTGGTTTGTGTATATTTATTTATTATGCACATAACTTTGACAATGTCAACTGGTGATGCTAATTTTAAAGGCTATATACAGATTCGTTGGGTTATGTGTATAATGAGTAAAATATGTAAATGCTCAACAATGAATCCATCAGTCTCTAAAGAAGATAGTATATTTAGTTGATTTTTATATTGAAGTTGGACTCAAAACAAAACCGGCCAGTGACATTTTTCAAAAATGTTTTTCATATATATAATATTGTATATATATATTTAAAGAGTTTTTTCAAAGATATTTTGGAGTCCAATAGAAATTATGAAAACAAGAAATTAAGGGTTATATAAGCTAGGGACATGATAGTGATATTAATCCAGTTCTAGTGGCTTGTGGGAATATAATGTGGTGGAAGGACATAGAAATAAAATTGTAAGTAATTGGACCTCATTTATAATTCTCTAATTTTTAGGGGTCAATTACAATGTGTTGATGGACATTATTGCAATATGTAGAAGTTCAAATATTTTCTTGATATGGTTGAGAAAATTAAGAAATAATTTTGAAAGAGTTTCAAGATAAGTCAATAACATTCAAAAAATTATTAATTAATCCTACAGTTGAAGATTAGGATCCCTAAGGGTCTCACGTCCAATCTCTTTCTCTTGGGTTTTAGAAGTCTTAAATAAAAATAAGATTTTAAAATATCACATCATGAGTTGGCCATCAAAACTACTGAGTGATACGACAATCTTCTGAAAACCCAAAAAGAAACAGAGGGAGACATGAATACCTTGGGAGACAATACGCTTGGGTTGCTAAGAGAGATATGCAATTTTGTTCTATTTAAAACCCATGGTTGTGTGGTACAATGATCTTTAAATAAATAAATATATATATATATATATATATATTTTATATTACTTCCGCAAAAACTATCAAATGTATGTAAGAAAGGTTCATAGGTTTGTATTGTTTTTTGATGTTGATGCTCGGCAGATCCTTGGTGGAAGAAAAAGAAAAAGGAATAATGAAGGAGATGTAGAAAAACCAAAAGAAGTTATCCATGTGAGAGCAAAGAGAGGCCAAGCTACAGATAGTCACAGCTTGGCAGAAAGGGTATGTTCAATTATTTTTCAGTAAACAATATGCAATATGAAAAATTATGCATAAATATGTCTATATCGAAAAAGGCAACCTCAGAATCTGTTTCTTAACTATTTTGATATTTGATTGGTACTAGGAACTTAAGAAGAGAAAATAAATGAGAGGCTGAGATTTTATGTTTTCTTGATTTCCTTAAGCTATTTAAAATTTTGTGCTATGTTCCTGACTATGATAATAAATGCATAGTAATATTTTAAACTGTAAAGTATTAAAAATTGTATATTTTTTCATTTATTAATGTTTGTATTGTCTATGTTAGTTCTAAGATCTGAAGACATAGTGAAGGATTGACTTGTGTTGCAGGTGGCAAATGCTTACGAGGCACAACAGATGGAAAGTATGGCTAGAGAAGGCTTTGGAGGACTTTCTTCCATCAAAATTGGCATTTTTTTTACTGAAATCGTCAGATACAATGCTTCACATTATTACAGAAGATACTGGATAATATAATCTCTTTTCCCTATTCCACACATCAGATATACTTTCTTCGTGCTTCAAAATTACATATGTACATGCGAAGGAGACTCGTTACCAAATAAAAAGGGATGATTAGAGGATTATGGCAATCTTGTATTCTCCCATTAGTGTGGTTCTTTCCTATAGTATTTGTCACTATGATGATGACCAAGCATTTGAATTTCGATTAGTCTCTCCATAATTAATCATGATTTGAGGTCAAATAAGGATATTATTTGGCATGCCATTTCAATTAGATGATATATAATATCTTTTTTGACAATGATTGTACTGTAGTTTGAAACTTGTGATTCTAACATTTGAAATGTAGTATATAAAATGAGAGGCCAAATTTCGGATATATGTACGCAATCTGGCAATGAAAGATATATTCAACAAACTTCCTTGTCAAGAACTATAGATATATATGACTTTCATGTATACGGCAATGATGGTGATAACCATTGAATATGACACGCATATTAACTTCTTCCGCAGTGATCAATGGTCCACAGGTTGAAAAAAATAGGTTTGTGTCTATAATATATAATTGAGAAGTGGTGGTTAAAAGATAGGAAGGTAGATACATTGCATTCTTAAAGCAACCAAGTGAATTATGGACACTATGTATAAAGCCAGTTTGAATGGGCCATTATATTACCCATAAGGATAAACAATCTGTTTCGTGGGTTCCCCACCATATGAAGGAAAGTACAAAAATATAAATGGAATTCAATATCTCAGAAAATATGCGGAACGTGGAAATTACATTAGGCATCCAAGAATTCATGCTAGCAAGTGTGAAGTGGCAATAACTATAAAGCTTGCAAAAAAAAAAAAACACTCTCACAACTTGAGGGTAATAGATGTTAGGTTCAAGAAATATGGAAAAGAGGAAGTAATAAGTTGAAGGAGAAAGGGACAGTCCTATTTGTGTAGGTATATCGGTTGAATGTTGCTAAAGGTTTCGAGATGCATGAGTGTTTAAATGTTTCGTGTGTATATATTGTGTTTACTAGTCTAGAGCTAATCTGATAACTCTCTCCCCCAAGTTTTAGATTCAAGTATTTCAAGTATGGAGGGAAATATTTGAGTCTGAACTTGTGTTACTCCAGTTGTGGGGCTGTTGCTATCCACATATTCTGGTCTTGCTATTTCAATGGGCCATGTTATTAACTTTTTCGGCCCAATTAAGATTAAATATTTTTTGCCCATTTCCTCAATCATATAGATTAAAAGTCATATGTTATGGGCTTTGCATACCTTATATGTCTTGCCATTTTCGTGGTTTGCTTCGATGGACTTGGGCTGAATATTAGGGGCTACAAGCTTGGACAATTATAAACTTTTTTTTTGGGCTGAATGGGCAATTATAGGCTTTGCTCCATGAATTATATTGGATCCACTTTAAAGCTTTATTTGCCTTGGTAGTCGGCCAATTTTCTTTCCAGATTGTCAGGTGAATGTGGTGTGTTTTGGCCCATGTTATTCAGCTGTACAACAAATTGTCTTTAACATTTAGCACCCTGAGCACAAGTGGTCTGTAATTGACTACATGTGCAAGTGTGGTTGAGGTTGCTTATCCATTTTGTTTTTCTAGGAAAGTCGCGGGCGTAGGTAAAATGAGTCATACCGCCCATTTTACACTTAGAAAGCTAGTGTTTCAATGGTTCATGCAGTGGGCAACAAGGGTAGAAGCCCCCAAGTTAAGGATGAGGTTTGGAGGTCGCTATTGAATGTGGTGACAAGGCGTTGAAGCCAATCTTTGAGGCTTGAGCAAACTTAATAAAGATGGATGCAATGCCCACTTTGTATTCCTTTCTGCATTGGCTGAATCTTGGTATGATTAAATTGGGTTCTTTTGTGCAAAGTCCATAGGCGAAGTCTCACTGACTTCATACTTGCTGTAATGATAATGAAAATAGCTGGTTAAGACAACAATGGTTAATATTAGCATTAGGAAATCAGGAGGTGCTGCTGAATGTGCGTGCTACATTGAAGTCGAAGTTGTTGATAATTTTTCTTTTCTTTTTTTGAGGAACAAGTTGTTGATAACTTTGCAAAGGTAATAAGGACTCCTTCAATAACTTTCCCTCCTTTAGTTCTAGTCATTGTGCATCAAGATGTGATATTTTCATAGGTAGAGTGCAAAGTATTTAAGTGCTGTGAGAGCTAATTTGGGTCGTGCCTTGATCTATTAAATGAGAAAAAGGTCACTAGAGTAGAGAAATGTGCTAAAAGATTCGATGCAAGTTGGTGTTGCTATGAAGTCAATTTTAGACCAACTTCTTTGCATTGCTCTCGTCTACTTCCCAAAATTGGAAAATGCCATTTAAAACATAGATGAGACAATTGTTGAATTGGGAAAAAATCTTAGTCACTCAATCACATGTGAGGCTACCATGATTAAGGTGTCACCACTTCTCATCACGTTCTTTAGTGACTAGATTAAAGAGTGTTGAGATCAACCCATACCCCCAACAAAGGCTCTTATTTACATAAATGTATCGAGGACAATGCCTTCTCCGCAAGCCTTGTCATTTGCCCAAAAAGATTGAGATATTTTCTACCTAGTCATATTATCTCTTGATTAAGTAACAACTCCATACGTAAAACCTTCAATTTTGGAGGCAAAATATTGTTAGTTGAGCATCCATTTTGAGGAATCACATTTGACCTCCGCCTTTGGGTCATGGTTCTCACACTCGCCTATCTAGTCATAAATGTACCAACTAATTAATAAGAGATAGAACCTTTAATTTGGAAGTTTGAAATTGATCACATGCTTGGATGAAAGAAATAAATTTTATCACACATGCCTAGGTAGTTTGAATCCCTATGATTAATTCATTCCTTAAGTATGATTGATTTAATCACATGTCTAGTTAGTCTAGATTTTCAAAGTCTTAACATTGGTGTTTGGATTATTTAAACATTTGCAATTAACATGCTCCTTAGCTTTAGGGTTCTTCTCTTTCATTGTCAACACATAATAAATAGGGTATTAGCATTCAAATTGTGTGTCTAAGGTAACTTCTCTAGTAAATATTTCTTAAGAATAATCCAACAATATTAGTGTAGACTAGTCGTATGATTGAGTGGTCATGGGTGCCCAACACCTTTCCAAGAATGTACCCTAACTCCAAACTCAGCCCTAATTAATGGTCCTTTGTATATGAGTTTTATAGTGGTTCTCAATCCATTAAAATTAGAGTGATGACTCATTTTATTTTCCCTAATCCACGAGGCTTGTAGTGTATTATCAGTCCATCTGCATGATGGGCCTACACCATGCAACCATCAATATGGTCCATTATTGGAAAACCCAATTGAAACTAATGGGCCCGAGTTGGGGTGCTCATAGTAGGGTTTTTTGGTTTGAAATTTGATAAACATGACTCATCTCCATACCTCCATCTCCTTCTTCGGTAACCATCGCTCTATATCATTGTATCCCTTCAACAAATATTTTGAGATATTCACCAAATCTTAAGATCTTTGTTAAAACGTCAAGGCATTCACTAAATCACGATGCCCTCTACCTCAAAATCCCTTTGACGATGAACATTTATCCTTATGACTATTGACTAGTGGGTTCAATAGAATGTATTGGAGATTTATGCTCTCTAGATTGGTTGACAATCCTTGTGTTGATAGTTGGCAACTCTTCCAACAGTTTTCTAAAAAAGAGTGCTTAAAAAAAAGAAAAAAGAAAAAAAGAAAGAAAGAGAAATGCAATTTCCACAATATTTTCATAACAAATCTTAAATGACAGATTGTTACAGGTTATTACTGGTGAACAAGAAAATAATTTCAATGATAAATTCAAATTAAAAATCTATAATAACTTGTTACTTAAAATTTGTTGTGAAAGAAAGTATTATAATGCTAAATATTAGCTTCTCAAATCATAAAAACGTACCTGTAATAAAGATGTTAAATGCTAAATATTTTAGCATTTAGTTACAATGAGCTGTTATTGATAACAACTCACTGTAACTAGATTTAAAAAAAAAAAAAAAAAAAAAAAAAAAAAAAAAAAAAAAAAAAAAAAAGACCACCAACTCTCCTTTTTTTCACTTCACTCTACTCTTTCCTCTCTCACTTCTCTCTTCTCTCTTCTTTCTCCCAATGGTTGTGGTCTAGCAATGGTTGTTCGTCGTGGGTTGTAGTCCGATGGTCATGGGTCGTGGGTTCGATAGTTGTGCTTTTGATTTTGGGTTATGGGTCGTGGTCTGATGGTCCCATGGTCACGGTGCAGTTCTTGGGTCGTGGGTTGTGGTTTTGATTGTGGTCGTGGTCATGGGTTGCAATTCCTAGGTCGCATTTCCTAGTTGTGTCCCTGGATTGTGCAGGTGGATCTGGCTGGTGGCGGTGATGATGGGTGGATGTGGTGGTTGTGGTATGGGTGGATGTGGATGTGGTGGGTGTAGTGGGTAAATGTGGAGGCTTTTTTTTTTTTTTTTTTTTGGGTTAGTTGTGGCATGGGTGGTAGGTTTGTGGTGGTTGTGGTATGGGTGGTGGGTTTTTGGTGGGTGGTGGGTTTTGTGGTGACTGTTGGTATTGTGGTGACTAATGGTGCTGAGAATAGTTAGGTTAAGGAGAAAGAGAGAGACAGAGGAGAGAAAGATAGGGAAAAAGAAGAAGAATAAAAAATGAATAAAAAATAATAAAGAAAGAATATTTAAATGAAGTGTAAAACAAAAAAATAGAAGTTTTGATATGAGCATCCACAACCAAAAATGCCATTCCATCTTATTTTACTATCTCAAAAAGCTACTTTATCAATTATACCACACCATTTTACAATACATCCAACAACTCATATTTTATTTTTTCATATTGCATATTAAAATAATATAAATTACACAATAAAATAATATAAAAAATCTCTCTCTTCTCTCTATTTTCCCCCTCTCATCCACCCACCACCAACCTAAACCCAGTACAACCACCCACCAAAACACGCTTGCAACTTGAAAACAGCCTGGAATTTTTTTTTTTTTTCTCTTCACTGCCAATTCAGCCATACTCACAAAGAAAGAAAGAGTAGGGATAAAATTTAGCCACCATCCATATCAAACCCATACCCAATTCAACCATACCCACCTCTTCCTTTAGCCATCGGTCAAAAAAAAAAAAAACACACACACACACACATACAGAACCCAGTTCGCAACCCACTTCGGCGGCGCTTTTTGACACCAGACTCTCTACTTCGGCAATGCAACCCAGATCACAACCCACTCTCAACTCAAATCGCAACCCACTTCTGTGGCGCTTTTTGACTCAAATTGAGTTGGAGCTCTCCAACATTTGCGACGAAATCCTCAAGCTCCTTGACACCAAACTCAACTCCTCTGCCGCCACTAACGACTCTAAGGTCTTCTACCTCAAGCACCAGCACAACGAAAGAGACAACGAGAGAAGTCAGAGAGAGAGAGGGAGACGAAATACTGAGAGATGCTGAGAAAGAAATTCTGACACAGAGGAGAGAAAAAAAAAAAAGGATTAAAATATACCATTTTGTTTTGGCATAGCGCTACAATACCATCGCACATTTAAGATGGTATTGTAGCACTATGCCAAAAAAATTTGGCATTTTCTAGTTTTGGTCTTTCAATTGCTGAGCATGTTTTGGACCTGAATGCCAAATGTACCTTACATATGGCATTTGGTAGGGCCACTGGTGATGCTCTAAGATATATTGTAAAGTGATTTTTTTTTTTTTTTTTTTTTGATAGGAAAGCACACACATAATATTAATCAAATAGCAATAGAGTTTACATCATGAAGAATAGCTAATTCTAAGAAACTAGGACAACTCTCCATCCACATACACTGATGAACTATGCCCTTGGCATACTTTGCTAGCAAATGTGCTGGGATATTTGCAAAACGTTTCACATGAGAAAAAAACACATTATTGAACTCCAAGACAGCTGATCTAATACCCATAATCACCGCATCAATTGAGGTCGAAACTGAGGAGGAAGATTGATTCAACACCCTAGAGACAATTAATGCATCACCCTCGATTGTTAAGTTTGAAACACCCAACCGCCTTGCGAACTGCAATCCCACTTCAATAGCCTTCGATTCCGCTTCAAGAGGCCCCCAATGGTGCTTGAATTTTCCTGCACATTGCAGCTACAAAACGACCATTCCAATCCCGTGCTATGATTCCAACTCCAATAGTGTGTAGTTCTGCATACACAGCAGCATTAACATTGAACTTAAGACACGGAGCAGTTGGTGGAATCCATGTCTGAACATGCTGGACAGACATCTGAGGTACCGGTAAGAGATCAACAGTAGCCCGATATTCATCTAAGTATTGCATTGCCCACTGAACCAGCGTTCTTCCATCTTTTCACATTCTGCCATGTCGAACTTCATTTCTGTTACTCCACATCGCCCACACACAAGTCATTAACAGTTCAATATTTTCCGGTGAACTCTTTTCGTCCATCATTAAACACCATGACATCTCCTTAAAAGAGCAAAGCTGATCCATCACGTTAGGAAACACTAGTTTCATTGAAGACCAACGTTCTTTAACTCGGGTACATTTCCAGAAAAAATGAATTGCATCCTCTGCCTTGTGTTGCATCCATCACATGTATCAACCTGCAAAACATTTCTTTTAACAAGGTTAGTTTTCACCGGTAGGATGTCTTGACAAGCCCTCCAAGCGAAGTGTCTTATTTTATGAGGCACATTGATCCGCCATATGTGTTTCCAAAAGCTTTTTTCTTGGCTGTCATTAGAGCTTGAACTTGAGGAAGCAACTAGGGACATTCGAGATGCAACCTAGTAGGCATTTTTTTTACAGAGAAAGCTCCATTATTACTCCAAGCCCAAATCAGTTTGTCTTCTGGCAAATTAGAGCTTATGGGGATTGCCTTTATAACCTCTGCATCATGCGGCAAAAACAGAGCATCAATAGCCTCCACTTTCCATGAAGCTTCTTCCTTATTTATTAGCTCTCCAACCTTCATATCTTGTGGCATAAACAACCTAGGGGATGAAACAGTGAAAGTTGAAGGCTTGGGCAGCCATCTATCACCCCAAATCCGGATTTTCTCGCCATTACCAAGTCTCTACCTTGAACCATATTTAATAAGAGGTTGAGCAAATATAATACTCCGCCAAGTAAATGAAGGATTATTACCCAAAACAGCTTGTGAGAAGTCACTTGTGGGAAAATATTTGGCCTTCAAAACCTTGTACACCAATGAATCATGACCCTGTTGAAGTCTTCACCCTTGCTTTGCCAATAAAGACAAATTGAACTCCTTAAGCTTTTTAAAACCCACCACAACTCTTTGGAGCACACAATTTTTCCCAACTCATCCAAGCAATCTTCCTTTGATCATCTCTTTGTCCCCACCAAAAATTACGAATCATACTAGTCAAATCCTCACATAGAGAGTCAGGCAATTTGAAAACACTCATAGTATAGGTCGGAATCGCTTGTGCCACAACTTTGATCAACACTTCTTTCCCCGCCTTAGATAATAACTTTTCTTTCCAACCAGCAAGCTTTTTCCTTAATTTGTCCTTAATAGTAATGAAAGTGTTCTTCTTATTCCTTCCCACCAATGATGGCAAACCAAGATATTTTTCATGGTGCTTAATCACTCTGGCCCCAAACCTCTCTTTGATGACTTCTTGAATATCAACAAGAGTATTATGACTAAAAAAACAGAGAAGTTTTAGCACGATTTAATTGCTGCCCCGAAGCACATTCATAAACCCTCAACACCCTCTAAAGGGCATCACACTCCTCCAAGGAAGCTCTGCAAAATATCAAACTATCATCGGCAAAGAAAAGATGGGATATTTTTGGACCCCTACGGCAAGCTGCAACTCCCCCCAACCTTCCATTTTCCACCTCTTTCTTAATAAGAGCAGATAGTCCTTCCGCACATAACAAGAATAGATAAGGAGATAGTGGATCACCCTGCTTAATTCCCCTACTTGGAACAATATGCCCTTTAGGCTTGCCATTAATCTTCACAGAATAAGAAACAGTAGTGACACACTTCATAATTAAAGCACACCATCTATCATCAAACCCCAATTTTTGCATGATTTTCTCCAACCATATCCACTCTACCCTATCATATGCCTTGGTCATATCAAGCTTTAGAGCCAAATCACCCACTCTTCCATTCTTCTTTTGACTAATATGATGCATCATCTCATATGCTACAAGAACATTATCAGTGATTAACCTTCCATGCACAAAAACACTTTTGGTATCACTAATAATAGAAGGAAGAACTTTTTTCAACCCATTAGTAATAGCTTTTGATACAATTTTATAAACCACATTACAAAGACTAATGGGTCTATAATTAGTCTCAGTTTTTGGCTCTTTACATTTAGGAATAAGGACAATATGTGTATGATTGAAATTCGGTGGAACAATACCTGAATTGAGGAAGGCCAAGACGATTGAAGTAACCACACCACCAATCTTGGACCAAAAGTGTTGATAAAACAGTGGAGGCATACCATCTGGTCCAAGGGACTTCAATGGGTACATTTGCTTCATGGCATTTTTCACTTCACCTTTTGTAAACTCCCTTACTAGCATTTGATTCATCCTAGGGGTGACTTTTATGTTGAACTACATCTAGAATTTCTTCACACTCCGTAGGATCACTACTAGTGAAAAGCCTCTCATAGTACTGCAACATCAACTCCTCTACATGCTCATCTCCCTTCAACCACCTACCATCCTCATCCAATAAACCCTCAATGAAATTCTTTTTGTACCTTGCTGAAGCTTTCTCATGGAAAAACCTGGTATTCCTATCCCCAGATTGCATCCAGCTAATTCTTGATCTTTGCCTCCACATATCATCTTCCTTATCCATCCAACAGTTCAACTCAATTCTAGTGTTCTTCAAAGCTCTAATCACATCTGGTGTTGAAGGTTGCAACTTTAACCATTCTAGTTTTTTCTGTAAGTCAACCACTATTTTCCCTACATTACCAGATTCTGTGCCATTCCATACCTCAAGTCTAGCACGGCAACTCTCCAAGCATCTATTAAGAACGTCACCCGATCCTCCATACAAGCCTTCATCCCAAGCTTCCTCTACAATGGCCTCACACCTTGGGTCCTTTAATCACATTGATTCAAATCTAAAAACCCTACCCATCTTCTTTTTTCTAGGTTTTACAGACAACTGAAGAATAAGAGGGGAATGGTCTGAAGCCAAAGATGAAAGATGAGTAAGCTTAGCCATTGGAAACAAATGAAACCACTCCACCGTAGCCAAAGCTTTATC
Source organism: Quercus lobata (assembly GCF_001633185.2). Lineage (NCBI taxonomy): Eukaryota > Viridiplantae > Streptophyta > Magnoliopsida > Fagales > Fagaceae > Quercus > Quercus lobata. The sequence goes on from NC_044904.1 coordinate 40,945,037, forward strand.
CAACCTTTCCCTAATTTGGGATCCATCCTCTTTTAAATACAACCAAGTAAACAAAGGCCCCATGAATCGAACTTCCTTAAGACCACAACAGTTAATAGTGTCAACAAAATATTTCATTTGTTGTCTTGTTCTATTACTTCCACCCTCCTTTTCATTCATGCTAGTAATTTCATTAAAATCCCCAATTGCTAGCCTCGGCAAAGAGGATGTCCCATGTAAATGTTTAAGTTTTTGCCATGATTCCCATCTCTTAGAAGTATCCGGTTCACCATAAAAACCAATAAGGTGCCACCAACCAATACCATCCCCCCCCGTCTACCCAAGCATCAATATGTGAATGAGAATAGGTTTGAATATCAAGCCTAATATCTTTTTTCGAAAATAAAGCTAAGCCACCACTACTTCCCCTACTAGGTACAATAAGACCATTTTTATATTTACACAAATCACGAACTTTTATCATCCACTCCAAACCAAATTTTGTTTCCATTAAAAAGACAATATTGGGATTTTGTTTATTGATTACCTTGACCAAGGCACGAACTGTCCGACGGTTCTCAAGCTCTTGGCAATTTCAGCTCAAGAGATTCATAATGTCCGACGGGGTTGCATAGCAACCTCCGCCGTTGTAATTTGATCCACCCCAGAAAAAACATGTAAACCTTCAGTAATACTCACCTTGGATTTCTTATTTGTCAAATCTGCCTTCTCTGTTCCACGCAGCATCTCCTTGCTACTCCTCTTCGGCCCAAGTACTTTATTAATAGGCACCTCCAAATTAGACCGTGGCTTCATAACAGCCCTCTTCCAAGTCCTTTTCTTGAGCCCATTCTCTCCGGCACTACTTGAATTACAATCCTTTGATGTGGCCTTTTTAGTTGCTCCTTCATTTTATCCACTAGACTTTGGGCCTTGAATAGTAAGCAGCCCACCCATATTTTTATCTCCACTTCTCTTGGGCCTGCCTTTAACCGGGTTGCTAATCTTCTTGTACACGTTTGCAAGTAAGTGAGTCATCATCCATCAGTTCAATATCCACCAAGCCCGAGTAAACGTCAGTGTTATTCTTCAACTGCTCAACACGCTTCAACTGATCAACACGGATAGAGTGATGTTACATGTTATAAAACTAGTTTTTTAGATACTAAATGCTAAAAATTTTAAAATAGTTGTTAAAAAAAAAAAAAAACAAAACAAAACAAAAACAAACAGTTTCATGGATTCTAACGCCCTTTGCATTTCCATTTTCCAGTCCCAAGTTCCAACCAACCCTTTTTAAAGTCCCGAACGATTAACCCAACACCCTCCACAGTCAAAGTCACAGTGCCACAGCCACACACTTCTCCGATCAAGACATGTTACAATTGCACGCGCTTTCACTTGCCCACGCCCATCGGTCCCACGCGGCCGCGGCGTTAGTAGTTCCCGCTTCACGTGTCAAGTCCACGTGGCTCCATCTCCGCCGTCCATTCCCCATGACCACCCTATCACCGGTCTTGCCGCCGCGTCTCCGATCAGTCCCAGTCGTGAGAAGCTGCAGCAACGCACTCGCATTTTTGGAGCTCAAAGGTGGCAAAGGGTACTTCAAATTACTGTCTTTAATGGGTTGCTTTAATCTGAGCATTGTGGTTGTGACATTTGTTACAGACTTCCAATTACAAGTCTTTTTTTTTTTTTTTTTTTTTTGAAACTTCCAAATTTACAAGTCTTATTAGTTTGTTAAATTCATGAACCAATTTCGTTCAGTTTCTTTGTCTTTGAAATTTGTCGGTGGTTTACTTTGTTGTGGGAAAACAATGATTTTGGATGATGCCCTTTTCCTTTTATGTGCCACCCAATTATAGTTTTTTTTTTTTTTTTTGGTTATTGTCTATATTTGGGTTTCGAATGATTAGTAAGAATTCGTAAAAAAAAAAAAAAAAACTTTGTTTCGCAGAATGAGTGGGTTCTTTGAAGTTGAGCTCAAAGTTCGTGATTACGAGTTGGATCAATTTGGAGTAGTTAACAATGCTGTCTTTGCAAGTTACTGCCAACACGGTGAGAATATTTGTGTATGGATTCATGTTAATTGTATGCAATTTTCGGCTGCTTGTTTGACTTGGTTGCAGAAACTTTTTTGTGTGGAAATTTTCTCTTAAATTATAATGTTTGATAGTAGTTTATGTGCACGTATGCAGTTTTTTATTTTAATTTTATTTTTATGATAGTGTATTTAGGTATTTATAAAAGAGTGAAGTTAATTTGGAATGTTGAATGAGTGTATCATATAGTAGTTCTTATGTGATTTTAAGAAAATGATGAGATTGCTAAAAAACTGAAAATGAATATGAATGCATAACACTGCTAGTAAATTACTACCAGGCTGTTATAATCTTTGATCTATTGAAATTCTTGAATAATTGTTGTGCTTCTATTTGGAGGCTAAAAAAATATAAGCACAGCCCTTGAATCATTTGCGTTTACTGAAGGTAGCTCTGCTAAAAAGATTTGAAGTGTGCATGTGAGAGAGAAAGAGAGAGAGACGGAGAAGATTTTTCTCCTTTAGCTCAAACCTCTTCCAAATGGCACTTGAAATGAGCCCTACTAACTTTCATAGCATCTGAATCTTTATGAATAAAAATCCAATGATTTGATCTGCAATATATCAGGTCGACATGAACTTCTGGAAAGGATTGGTGTCACTGCTGATACAGTTGCCCGCACTGGTGATGCATTAGCACTGTCAGAATTGTCACTCAAATTCCTTGCACCTCTAAGAGTATGTCCTTGATCCTTGCAATTTTCTATGCTAAACCTGTATCTGTTTTTTACTTAATATTTATTAATTTCATAAGTCACAAAATAGATTGTTGTTACGCATATATTTTTATAATTTCTTGGTCTATTGCTAAATAATTGTTGGAGCCTAGTGCAGCCTTTGATCTTAAGTAATTAATACATTAGCTTAGGATGTTCTTGTAAAGAATGGCTTCTAGGTTCCTGTTGTTTCGTTGGAAAATATTTTAAGTTGAAAGCATTTTCAGGAAAACACTTGTTTTCCAATGTATTGTTGTGTTCATGAAAATGCTTTGGAAAACATTTTCCAGTATTTGGCTTGTACAAAGAATCATAAATTTTCCTAATATATATATTTTTTGATATATATTAAACAACGACTTTAATTCACCAATTTAAAATATTACTACAGAACTACAAAAACCAACTTACAAAATAAGAAGAATCAAATAATTAGAATTTGAAAAGTATTGACAAAGTACCTTAGTTAACAATTTTCTAAACAATTTCTAACTTATTCCTTTAATTAAGTAGTTAAGATTTGTTGTTTTAGAGGTGTAAGGAATTTTTGCGAAGGGCTTTGTAGCTCAATTGACATTTCTTGGTGTTTCCATCTGAGAATCTTAGGTTTCAATTCCCCCCTCCCCCAACAATTGAAATTATTAAAAAAAAAAGGTAGAAGAAATTCTTAGAGGTTGGAAAAGTAATTATAACTTGATATTGAAAGCTTTAATTAACCTTGCTGAATGTGGTACAATGTTATGTGCATACTTTTTTTAGAATATATTACAACTGTAGTTTGTGCAAAGTTGTAAAACTGATCAGTGCAATTTTTGTGCAATTAATGATTGCTAGGATAGGTTTTCATACTTTATGGTTAAAGCTCGTACCATATTAATATTGGTTATATCTGTTCTCATGGTGATTCCTGTGCATCTAGAGTGGAGAAAGATTTGTAGTAAAGGTTAGGATCTCTGGCTCCTCGGCTGCTCGCCTATACTTTGAGCACTTCATCTTCAAGCTGCCAAATCAAGAGGTTTGTTATTGTGGCCCTTAGGCACCAATTTTCATAAACCATCTGAAGGACATGTCTTGATGTTTGGTGACTTTGATATGTGTTATTCAGCCTATTTTGGAGGCAAAGGGCACAGCAGTTTGGCTTGACAAGAACTATCGTCCTGTCCGTATTCCACAAGAGGTGAGATCTAAATGTGTTCAATTTATGCGCCATGAAGAATCTAGCTGATTCAACTGTAACAAGAACTCAGCGGAAAGGATTTTGTGGCTGAGGACCCATTGGTATATGTTAGTCATTTCCAGTTGTCCTTGTTTTCCCTTAGAAAGTTTCCAACTTGAAAAAGAAATAATCTTTCACATAAGATTCATCATACTTGTTCAATTCATCATGTTTATGTCTGATCTAAACAACTTTCTTATACAATTATTTGAAAAAGAGGGAGCCTTTGGAATTTTTCTGGTTTGTTCAACTCCTGTCTTCCTCAAGCAGCCTTGTCAAATGAAGGAGAAAAAACTGGGTACTTGTGGAGTGTATACCAATCAATTGAACTGAGTTTGGAGCTTAAATGTGTCTTTTAGATTGAATGGTGATAAAGTCAAGGCATGATACGTTACTAAGTGATTGTTGGCCCAGATTTGATGTCATGGTCCATCTTGTATGATGAAAAATGACTTAAGGTTAGGATAACCAGGGCAAGTTTGTTGCATTTTCTGTGCCATGATTGTTTGAAATGAAGTTGAGAAGTTGGATCGGTAGATCTAAGAAAGAGAGGGTGGAAGGGTGGAGAAGAAAAATTGGTGTAAGAAGGTGTAATTTTATTGCTGGTTTTTGTACACAACTCTTGATTGCTCGCATATTTCTTAATTTAGTTGTAAACATGGAAGCATGAAAGAATACATTTCTTTTGAAGTGCTGGGACAACCAAATAACTTGTAATTGTTATGTTCCTCCAACATAGTACCATCAACAATTTAGATATAGTTTAGGAATCTGGGAACTTCTGCCGAAGGAGACATAATATTCTTCTCAAACTTGTGTTTCTGCAGATTTTACAGTTTTCAATAGTAAAATCATTTATTATATGTATATATTAAGAGGATTCAGAAATGTAGTTATTGATTTTTTTCTGTCAAAAATACTTTTAAATTAATTAACTAACAATTTAAAAATGGGATTAAAATAGTAAATTGGCAAAAGAAAATTAGTTATTGCTTTTTTTACTTTCAAAAATACCCCTACCTAAAACTTAAAATTGAGGTTAAAATAGTAAATTGACAAAAATAATAAATTTCTAAATTGACAAAAATAATAAATTTCTACTTTTATGTTAAAATGTCTTCCTACTTCTAATAAACTCCTACTTCTTTCTCAAAAAAAAAAAAAAAAAAAAAATCCTACTTTTACGTTAATTTAGATTCCTACTTCTACTTTCTAATTTCCTACAAAATAGAATCACTCTTTTGTTAGTTTTAAAACTCCTCCAATCTATAAAACTCACCCCACATAAATTTTTTTGGTGTAATTGGAAAAAGTAGAAATTTCAAATTATAATAAATGCAAATTATTAATCTTTACTCAAAAAATAGAAAAAACATCTGAGCAAGTTCTCACGCGTGTGCTTAGAGATTAGTTTGTATTAAATGTACTTGATTTTGAGTTAATTAGTGATCAGGGTTTTTTTTTTTTTTTTTTTTTTTTTTTTTTTTTTTTTTTTTTTTTTTCTTCCCTCCCTAGCCATGTGCATTAGACAAAATTTAGTTACAAAATTAATTGTAGCATAAGACTACAACCTTACTCACTATCTTTTTTTTTAGGTGAATTTTGAGAATTTCTTCATTAGATTACATCTTCTTTTTATATTTTCCATACTTGCAAAATATTTAGAAAACTAAAGATCAATAGTTATGTCATCAATAAATTGTTTAAATTGCTAGTTTTTGTAGTTTAAAACTATGCATAAAATATAAGCTTATAGATCATATAGTATATAATATTTTATTGATACAAAATTTGACATGTGTATTAAGGGTGTAAAAAAACATGCAATTCAAGGATTAAAATTTTAAAATATATAGCAATGTTTATTTTATTAAGTAAGCCTAATATGTAATAATCTTTATATATTAAGAGAATTCAGAAAATTAGTTATGCTTTTACAAGATGTCAAAAATAACCCTAATCTAATTAGATAATCTTTATTTTAAAAAAACAAAAAATAGGGTTAAAATTGTAATTCAACAAAATTAAAAAAAAATTACCAGATAAACTTTTTTCCTAAAATTTGACACACTCTTTATTTAAATATATTTCTCGCACGTTTGCTACATTTTTTGCTAAAAAGTAACATACACTAAACCCAACAGTTTACTTTATTTCAAATCTTAAATTTTAGTTTCTTAAAAATCTCTTCCTATGTAACCTCACTAATAGATAAATTCAAATTAAAAAATTACATTAAATTCAAGATAAAAAAAAAAAAAAAAAGCTCATTGCATGTGTGGAGCGCATGTGATGAAGTTAGTGTGTTTTAAGAGTGTGGGCTATTTTGCCTAATTTTCTACAGGTAGCAAGCCTCTCATGGAGCCCAACCATATTACTTTTACAGATTGGGCCCCGCAATCAATGGATTCTTATTCACGATATAGGCTTTGTGACCCATGCACATCCTTGCGCGTGTTGTATTGGGCTTCGAAACGCTCTAGCTTTCGCCACATAAAATGGGCTCATGTCTCAAATTTTTTACTCTCTACATAGGTTGTGCCCCACTACAATAGCCTTTGATTTTACAAAATGATCCATTGTGTCAAAAATGCCCAAGCCTAATAAGTCACTTAAAATTTACAAACAAGGAAAATTATTTGGACTAATTGGTCAACAAATTTGCAAAGCCCATCACATCTGTTGCATGTGCAAGTGCAAGCCTTTTATTGTACAAATAATACAATTGGGCATCAAAACATTGAAGCCCACACTTACATGTTGTGGGGGACTTGAGGATGAATTCTATTATATTATTATTATTATTATGGTCCCAAGTGTAACATGCAATTTAATTTTTGTTGTTTACTAAATTTTATTATGCAATTTTTGAAAATATAGATTTAAATTTGTTGTTCCAGGATTTGACACGTTTTAATGATTTTCTAGTCAAATAAGGATTTTATGGTAAGATATTAATTAGAATCTCTATTTAAAATATTTTCATTTGTCAATTAAATTAATTAGTATAGAGCGTTTAAATTTTCCTTCAATGATATAAAGAAATAAAAACATCCGAATCCCATTTCGATATGCCACGCTAGGAAGGAAAACCGTGCACGCCTCAGCACTTAAGACTTACTTACCAACTAATTACTGTAGATTACAGAAAAATGTTTGGTCTTAATACAAATGAAACAAACAAACAAACAAACAACGCGTGAACTCACTCGTGGCTTGACTGTTAGTTAGTTAGTTGGTTAGGAGTAATCAGGAGCAAGAGAGCAATAAATAAATCGTAACAAAATCCACTTATTCGGCTGTGCCCACCAGCAGTTAGTTAAAAGGACCCCTTTTTTTTAAAACTTTTTTACTTGCATTGCTACGAGAGAATTGGATCAACAGAAACAGAAACACAGAGGATAAGGATAGAGAGAGATGGGCAGTGAGAAGAAGAAGGTGATGGTAGCAATAGACGAGAGCGAGTGCAGCCGGTACGCGCTCCAGTGGACTCTCGACAATCTTAGTCAAACCATAGACGACAACTCACAACTTGTACTCTTTACTGTACAGCCCATTTCTGAATGCACTTATGCTTATGCTTCCTCTTTTGGTGCTGCCCGTATGTCTCTCTCTCTCTTTCTATATATTAATCAATTATTGCTTCTTCTTCTTCTTCCTACTGCTACTTGTAAAGGAAACACAATTGATGGAAGACTACTTTTTTATGTTTTACTACAGCTCCGGAATTGATTAGGTCTATTCAAGAAAATCAGAATAAGATTGCATCGGCTCTCTTAGAGAAAGCTAAGCAAATCTGCGCCAACAACGGGGTATATATAGTAATCATAATAATATTATTGCTTCTTATCTTTTTTTTTTTGGTCTACAATTTGCGTATTCCTTTCTTAATTTCTTTAAGCATCGGACAATTTTCCAGTTCAATTAATAATTAGACATCAATTTAGACAAAATATATTGTTGGTCCTAAATTTTAGTTCCTCAACAATTTCAAATCTGATCTTTTTCAATCTCTTAGATTATGCGACCAACTAAAAACTTCACATAATCACTCCATTAGACTCGTCCTCGTCCGCAGAGCTAGGGGGCCCGGCCCACAAAAGAAACAATTAACAACTATAGTTTATCTTACAATTTTGCCCCTCTCCCCCAATTAAAATATGGCTTTTTTTTTTTCAAAAAAATTTGTGTGAATTTTCTTGATTTATTTCTTGTTGATATACTAATCTTTTTCAAACATACTATACACTCAATACACAATTACCTCTTTTATATGTCCCAATTCATTTTAAACGAAAAAAAAAAAAAAACCCATTCCTATTTTGTTGATGTCTTTTAAGGTTCAAAATCTATAAAATTTGAATAAGTATAAGACAAAAGATGGAAAACAACGAAAATAGAGTTATAATTACATAGATACTAGGATCTTAAATTCTTTATGTAATAATTTATTCACCTTCATGAAAATTTGTATAGTAAGGAATAAAAGTTATGCATAATTACATAATGATATAAATTGTACTTATTATCTAACTATTAAAAATATTTTCATTTTAAGTGAAAATTTGACTTTGAAAAAAAAAATAGAAAATGGATTATTCATGCAAAACATCCTTAATGGAGAAACAAAATATATATCATTTTATCAATTTTCTTACTCTAAAATATCACTTAGTATATACATGATTTTTTATATTTCATATTATATATGTTCAAGTGTGTGTTGGTACATGTGCTTATAGATTTCACCCATCCCCCACCAATCAAATCCTCACTCTATCGCTGGTTAGATACATTAGGAATTGCATTTTGGCATTGTTGAACTTTATTTTTCACTTTTCGATGTGACCACGTGTTGCATTCTGGAAAATAATGCGGCTGCTAGGTATATGATCTATTCATATATCATAATTACATGCATAACAACAATCCTATTAAATACAAACCATTATGATAATTCCTTCCTAACAACTTTGATAAACATGCCCCATGGGTCTTGTTGGTCATTTTAGCTTAACTTTTTGATAACTATATTTGGAATTAATATATAAATGTAGGCATATTTAACCATATAATAAAATTTCTCAAGTTTATCTATTTTTAGGTTGCATTACATATAATTTTTTTTTTTGAGAAGCCAGATCAGAGACCTGGGAAACTTTATTCAACAAAACAGAACTAGTGAACATCATGCAAAACTAACGGAGCAATATCAGATGGCAAATCATTCAGCCAAATCTGATCCCCAACATTTGACTTAGCTTTCTTAGCGAGAGCGTCAGCCACTGAATTACAACTACGACTAACATGAACAAATTCCACAAACTGAAAAACAGAGGAATGTAAACGGATATCATCCAAGATGTTTCCGAAACTGGCTAGTTCACCCGCACCGTGAAGAAGAGCATTGATGATGACTGCTGAATCTCCTTCAATCACAACTCGGTTGAGGCCAATTTCCAATGCAAACTGAACAGCCTTCAAACATGCTAAGGCTTCTATATCTGCCACGGACTGGGCCATTGGAATGGGCGAAGACAGAGCACCCACTGCTTCACCAACATGATTACGGGCAATGATCCCAATACCTGCCAAGTTTGAGCGATGAAACAAAGCGGCATCGAAATTTACTTTGAAGCACTGAGGGTCCGGAGGTCGCCATTGTTGCATGGGAGGAGGACGGGGCGATTCAGGCACAACGTTCTGGGCTTGAAGAAATTCCTGCAAATAGCTACCTGCAGAACTGCAAATACTAGCCACTGGAAGAGGCGAGTGACCAAACTGGACTGCATTACGCCTATTCCACAGCAACCACACCATGATCACGAAAATCTCTGCTCTAAACTCCTCTTTGTTGCACAGAAAACTAGTAAGTAGTTCAGTGAAGGTAGTGGGACGTGGTGGTGCAGTTTGATGAAACCAATCCAACGTAGACCAGGCACCTGAAATGGCTTCACAATACCACACTGCATGAAGAGCGTCTTCAGGAAGAACATTACACAGCGCACAGCTCGCACTAGGAACAATCTGACGCCGATGAAGGTTCACCATTGTTGGCAGAGCATTGTTACAAATTCGCCATACAAAGTGTCTGATTTTGTTTGGGACCCGGAGCTGCCAAATGCCCTTCCAAAATCTTTTCTGGGCTTCAGGATTAGAACTACCTGCACTAGAAGATGCATCACAGGAAACCAAAAGTTTATATGCACTACAAGTAGTGAACATACCAGATGGTGTGTGCGCCCAAATGATGTGATCCACAGGGCGTCGAGTGCTCAAAGGAATACCCAGAATAATTTCAGCTTCATGAGGTAGGAACAGTTGCTGCACAGCCTCTGTTTTCCATTGCACAAACCAATTCTGAGAGATCAGAAAGAGAAAGTAGTAGGAGAATAAGTGAGCTACATGGGTATAATGAATGGCCAACCTGAACCTGAAATTCACCATTTCAGCCACCAACATCCATTACAGCTCTCCAACCATTTGCCACAATAGACCCTAAACTTAGCCTTGTGTTTAGGCTGCAAACTCAAAGCCTCTGGATCGATTTACTGTTGCACATTTTGCAGCTACTTCCTCCATATCTCATGTTCGCGATTGCCTCAGCAAATTACTCACCCATTTGACCAAAAACATATCCTTTCTCTGCTCCCAAAACCTTTATACCTAGAAGCATTGGTGTCTTGGTCTATCAAGGTACTAACTTTCACATCCGGAACCAGTGAAGGAAGGGGTGAGATGACTGAACAATTTGCACGTCCAGGCAGCCACCTATCCTCCTTAATTCGTACAGCCTCTCCTGTCCCAATGCGCCAAACCATCCCTTGACGTATCACATCTCTTGCCCCAATAATACTCTTCCAAGCATAGGATACTGACTTGGACTCCTTGGCATCTAATATAGAGCACTCTGGGAAAAATTGAGCCTTGAACACTCGATGACAAAGGGATTCAGGATTATTAATCATTCTCCACACTTGCTTAGCCAATAGAGCATCATTAAATTTTTCAATTTCTTTGAACCCCATGCCACCCACTTCTTTAGCTTCACATAGTCGCTCCCATTTTACCCAATGAGTTTTCCGATGCTCTCCTCTATAACCCCACCAAAATTTACGAATCATGCCCTCCAGTTCTCTGACTAGCCCCTTAGGGAGTTTAAAGCAACTCATGGTATAGGTCGGAATCGCCTGTATTACCGCCTTAATCAGCACTTCCCTACCTGCTTGAGACAGGAGTTTTTCTTTCCACCCTTGAAGCTTTTTCCACACCCTTTCTTTAATGTAGATGAAACTCTGTTTTTTTGCTCTACCCACCAATGCCGGCAAACCCAAATATTTTTCAAAGTGTCGAATAGCAGGGACACCCAACACCTGTTGAATCCGGGCTTGAACCTCCTGAGGGTGTTAGAGCTAAAAAATATATTAGTCTTCTCCCGGTTAATTTTCTGGCCAGAACCCCTCTCATATATAGCTAGGATATCAAGAATCTTTTGGCACTCTTCTTCTTTAGCACTGCAAAATAGCACACTATCATCTGCAAAAAATAAATGTGAGACTTTTGGTCCATTTCTACATATAGCCACTCCTCGAATTTGCCCCTCCATTTCTGCTTTATTCAGCAAACTTTGTAATCCCATGGCACACATAAGGAAAAGATAAGGCGACAGAGGATCACCTTGACGAAGACCACGACTAGGTTTGATATTACCAACAGGTTGCCCGTTAAGAAGAATAGAGTAGGAGACTGAAGTAATACAAGACATAATAAGCCTTACCAGTCGTTCTCCAAGCCCAAGATGCTTCATTGCTCGTTCCAAAAACTCCCATTCAACCCTGTCATAAGCCTTACTCATATCAAGCTTCAGTGCCATCTGGCCCACCTTCCCATTGGTTTTCCTTTTAAGGTGATGCAGAGTTTCAAAGGCCACAAGTACATTATCTGAGATAAGCCTCCCCGATAAAAAAGCACTTTGAGATTCCGGAATAGCACTAGCTAGGAACTTTTTCAACCGGTTCACCAAAACCTTAGAGATCAACTTATAGACCACATTACACAAACTAATGGGGCGAAAATCAGCAACTCTTTTAGGGTGTTTAACTTTTGGAATTAGGGAAATAAAAGTGGAGTTTAGTGACTCAGGGACCACACCAGAATTAAGAGCATTAAGCACCACAGTCATTACATCTCCACCCACAATATGCCAAAAAGACTTATAAAAAATTGGGGACATACCATCAGGTCCAGGAGCAGTAAGAGAAGCCATCTGATCAAGAGCCAACCTAACTTCATTGGCATGGAAGTCACGACCAATCATACCTGCATCCTCCTCTGATATAGCCGGGTGAATGCCATTCAAGATCTCGTCAAAACCTGAAGGATTAGAGGTAGTGTAGATGTCTCTAAAATAATTCTCAATGATGCTACCCAATTGGCCTTCGTCTTCCCTCCACACTCCTTCACCATCCTCCAAACTAGCAATGAAATTACGGCGATTCCTTTGGTTTGCCCTACAATGGAAAAACCGAGAGTTGCTATCCCCTTCCTTTAGCCAAGTATTCCGGGACCGTTGCTTCCACATACATTCTTCCCTGTGTTTCAACCTTTGGATCTCTTCCCTCAGCGCATTGATTTGCCTCGGGTGAGTTCTATAGCTACCACCTTCTTCAGCTTCCTTCAATTCTTTAAGCTTCCTGTTTAAGGAATTACGGACATGCCTAAAACATTTTTTATTCCACACCTTCAAGTTAAGCTGACAAGCCATAATCTTCTGCTGGAAACCCCACACCGATTCAGACATAGCTTGTTCACCCCAAGAATCTTTAATAACTACTTCACAAGATTGATCATTTAGCCACATTGCTTCAAACCGGAATGGTTTGCCTCTCCTGTAGAACCGCTTGAATTCAGAATCTGAGCAGAACAGTAGCGGTTTATGATCTGAGTGAAAGGCCTCTAAATGATGAATACGGGAGGTAGGGAACCGCAATATCCAATCAACAGTGGCAACACCTCTGTCCAATCGAACCCAAGTATTTTGGTCCCCCGGTCTACGATTACACCAGGTAAAAGGATACCCATTAAACCCAAGATCTTTCAGTCTACAAAAATCCAAAGCCTCCCTGAAACTCTGCATTTGTCGCTCTGGTCTATCCAGCCATCCCAATTTCTCCTCTGCAAACAAAATTTCATTAAAATCTCCCATGCAAATCCAAGGCAAAGTTGAACGTTGACTCAAATCCCTAAGTAAAGACCAGGAATGTTCCCGGCTGGCAATATCAGGGTCTCCATAGAAACCTGTGAACCGCCAGGCGTCATCCACTCCTTGGTTGATAAAAGCATCAATGTGGCGATTGGAAAAAGACTGGACATCAACATCAAAATCCGATTTCCAATACAAAGCAAGACCGCCACCTGTATTGACACGAGGAACAAAGAATAGGTTAGCAAAGTGTATTCTTCTACCAACTCTTTCTAAAGTAGGTTTGTCAGCTTTTGTTTCCATTAAGAAAACTAGATTGGGATCTTTTGTAGTTACTAGGGCAACTACTTCGTCCTCTGTCTGTGGGTTCCCAAGCCCACGACAGTTCCAACTAAGGCAACTCATTGCGACTGGTGGTGCTGGGACCCAGCTACCACCTTTGAAATTTGGTCATCCCCCTGGCTACAAAAGCCCATGCATTGCTTCTTCCCCTCTAATTGTAAGTCTATCTCCATGCACGTACCACGCTTGCCAAAGTCATTTTTCACACCCTCAGTATCAAGCCCACTATACCTTTTAGTTCCTTGATCACTCTTCCCCATCTCACGTGCTACTCTCTTCCACCCCCTAGTAGAATGTGGTGTGGGTTTTGAGATGGCTGAATCAACATCCAGCGACCTCAAATGTTCAGTATGCAGTCCATGTGAGCCCGTGGCAGCAGGCTTATTTGGAACTTGGTAACCCGTAGCCTCATTAAAAGATGGTTCAATGAAATTCTTCTCCAACCTTGCTGCTTGAGGCTCCAAGCACACTCTACAATCACTAGAAGCCATACTTTCACCATCTGAAGAACACCCACGGCCTGCCTCAACATTTATAGATGCCACCGGTTTGGACTTTGCTACTTGTTTCGCTCTAGTGCATTCCTCTGGTTTGTCAAACCCCGAGCCTGTCTTGTAGTTTGATTGAGAAGACGTCCCAGCCTTTGTACCATGTTCATGAGCTCTACGTTGCTTCTGATTTTGCCAAGGAGCTTGATTTCGAGCCACACCTGGAATCACAGCCACTGTCTTTCTTGTTGGTCGAAAAGTGTCAGCCCTTAACCATTCACCATATTGTTGCTCCTCCCTTCTCAAACGACCCCTACTGTGCAGCCAAACCTCACAATCTCTGTCCCCATGTCCAACTCTCCCACACCAATAACAGAAATTTGGGAGTCTCTCAAATTTCAAGCCCACCCATCCCACAAGTTTTCCTGCATTCCAGAGCTTACAACAGCGAGGCAGAGGTCGAGAAATATCAAGCTTAATCCGCACTCTTAAGAATTCACCACCCGTTCCATCGTCTTCCGGGTCCGCCACCTGCACCACTGTACCCAACGTGCTTCCTATAGTCTCACCGGTTTCCTGAGTAACAAAGGCAGGAGGTACATTGTGTATTTGCATCCAGAAGGTAGTGAAAGAAAAATCCAGCAAAGGCGTCGACTCGACATCAATGGCCTTTTGGAAGACCACCAAGTGTTTGTCATACGACCAAGGTTCAATTTTAAGGACCCGTTCCAGATCAAGATTATCTTCAAACTCAAACAGCAGGATGTTGTCGCCTACGTCCCGAATCTTAAGCTCTCCGATTGGTTTCCACAGGGGTTTAAAAGTGCGAGCCACGGCATCGACGTTCAGCACCCTCTTTGTAAGAAACTTACCTGCCAACCTATGGACATTCAACGCCCTCTGTTGTGATACTTCTGCCCCACGTTCTTCTTCCTCCGACAAAGTGAACTTTGCCCACATCTCTTCTAACCCAGCCATGAGTCCTTGTCCAACCACAAGAAAGAGCACAGCCACACCACGAACCAAACTCACAAAACCCACCGTCCTATCAGACTCTACAGAGGCTGAAGGGTAATAAGAAAACCTAGACAAAGCTAGGTACAAATTCTACCGGCGGCTTGGCAGAGAAAAACCCTAAACCCTAGCCGACCAGAGAAACCTATTCAATAAATACTTATTATCTTTTTCGCATTACATATAATTTGATTTGTGTGATTTGTTATTGAAAGTAAACAAATTCTGGGGAAAAAAAAGATTGATTTTGGAGTGTTACAAAATTTAAATTTTAGATGTCAATCTCTTTTAGTGTTAGTGTATTGATAACAGCGTGAAAGTTCCTATTCTTGAGTAGGTCAAATCAAATGAACTTCTCATTGATAGACTTAACCAAAAATAACTTTATAAAAGTTCAAATCCACTATATGTTAAATATGGTAATATGCACTGCTCCTTGCTATAGATTGTTGCAGAAACGGTGACAGAAGTTGGGGATCCTAAAGTGGCAATATATGAAGCTGTGGAGAAGCTCAACATTCAATTACTTGTATTGGGCAGCCATGGCCGTGGAGCTATAAAAAGGTTAGTACCAAAGGTTACCATTTGTATATGCATTAGCTTATACCTATCTTCTTTAATTACTTTTAACTACAAAGTGTTCTTGCAGAACTACTGTGCATGCATGTGTGTTTGGGAATTAGTTTCATTCCGGTATTTCATTTATTTTCAAATAAGAAAATTATGATCAATTTATACTGAGAAGACATGGTGTATTGCACAAACAAAAAATGTCAATTAGAATTGTTATGTACAGTTTTCTGTTTTGATAGAACATGGAAAGAACTTTTCATTTGATAAATGGTATAAAAGGCGGGGGTAGTTTGTGTCTAGTGTCAAATGGCACTGAACCCGTTGTTAGACATGTGTCACCATCCAACCGGGTACAGTGCACTGGATCTAATCTAGACCCATAAAAGGCTGAGGAAACTTAATTATGCCTTTGAAAAGGATAATTAAGCATTAGTTGTTGGTGTAGTACAAGTTAAGTCCTTTCAGCTCGATTATACTTGAATCAGAAGTACTAAACATCGACAATACACCAATATATGCATTGTTTTTTGTCTGCTCAATTTACCAAAATAGTGAGAAAGGCTTTAAGATGCATGACAAGTTATGACGAAAATTGTATAATAAGTTGTAGTCTTAACATTGTTCATGCAATATTTAATGGAAAATGTTAATGTCATCGTAAAGTGTCTGTTAAAGATGATTTATTATAGAGTCTACTTAATAAAAAATTGGTATAAATTGATGAAATGACTTAAAATAGTACTGAAGTGACAAGCGAAACTCAAAAAGTTGGCTTTATTAACTCTATACCCTATAAAATTGATCAAAAATCTGACTAAAAGTTGGCTTTATTAATATAAAATTGTTTCTTAACGAGCACCTTACGAGGTGCCCCCGTTAACACTGCCCATATATTATGTAGGGATAACTACAGCATAAAAAGTTGGGCGTAAGTTAGGAGTGTTTGGAAACTCTAGAATTAATAACTATTTATCAATCTTATGACAAGGGAAAAACTATTTTTATATTTCACTATTGTTATAAAGTGTATATTGTAGTTCCAAAGTGGCAAATATTAGCCACATTTTTACCGATAATGTACACTTTATATCATACTATTCATGTATGCTTTAGGAAAAAACAACTTATATGTGATAAGTTGAGCTTGTTGGTGGTCAATAACTTACCCGAATTTTATTTGGATGACCTTTTTCCGTATGCTATTTCTCGCATTGATTGAAGATCGTAATCCTAATGTTTGCTCATTTAATGTGGAAAAATGGCATGTGATTTAGGATGTTCACATAAATATGTTTTGTGCTATAGTAGTTAAAGAATGCTGATTGCTGAACGTGTACACATCTTCTGATTGACTATAAAATGCCAACCATGTGTATGGCATGGAGTGAGTAAAATTGACATTATCTTATTGTGTTGGAAACCGTGTAATTTAAAGAAATTACTGCTGCAATCTGTATTGTGATTTTTTTTTTTTTTTGCTGAACTGTATAGTGATATTTGTGACCATAGGTTCAATTATGACTTTTTTTTAATTTAAAAAATGAGCATTATCTAATTAATGATATTCATAATACTTCATGTGCAAATTATTCAAACTTCCGGTATTGACAACGGTATTTATGGTCTGTTTTGACAACGGTGTTGGTTATCTTTAACACAACTTTTGGCTATGTTTCATTAGTAATACAACATGTGCTAATTATTCATAACACACATTATTTAAGAAAAATTCACAGAAAACTCTTTCAAATTTCAATAACATGTTTCTTTATTCATGGTCAGTCTTTATTACTACTGTCAACATTATTTACAATTACAACAAATTTTACAATTTATTTAAGTGACAAATTGTGATTAGTACAATACCGCTTTTACATGAGATCACTACTGATATCATTTTTATTACACAAATCACAATTTACCACCTCATTTCAGTTGTGAAAAAAAAAGGTTAAATTTGTTATGTCATTATACTTATTGTAATACTTTAGTAGCTAAGTAAAAAAAAAAGTAAGATTGTGAACTGTTTTTTATGGTTGCATTCATACTTGTGTACCTTGTTCCTTGGTTGTGCTCTAGGAGAGAAAAATATTATTCCATATTGAAGTACTAATGCAAGTATGTTGGGACAGGGCTTTTCTGGGAAGCGTGAGCAATTACTGTGTTCATAACGTCAAATGCCCTGTTCTGGTCGTGAGAAAGCCAGATTACTGAAGGGTGAGAGTATAGTTGTTCTTTATTTTTTTGGATAGTCAATCTCAAATATATTTCATTGATTTGAACACTGGTTCAATAAAAGTACACCTCTATGCACTTGGCATTGAATAATAGGTGGGATGCTCAACTTGTCACCGATGCTCTGTTGGATTATAGCTGGGGTATGGAAACTGTGCAGCTCACCTTATGTATAGTTGTTCTGAAGAGACGAATAAGAAAGATTTCTACCATTACCAACTTTAATGAGAATTTAAGCATTTGTATATGGTCCGGTTAATGTGTGCTCTTAGAACACACATTAACTATTTATTTTGGAAAAAATTTTATTAGGAACTGAAAAAGTTGTCAAAACAGTTAATTAATTTTTCGTCTTTCTATAAAAAATTTCCTAAAATAATTTACTAATGTATGTTTTAAGAGAACACGTTAGTAAATCCCTTTGTATATATCTCTGTTGATATGCTGTATTAATTGTTGTGCAGTATAATCGAGAATTCAAGCATGTGTATAAGTACATGACTTCAAAATTTAGTAAATGCAACCCGCTTGATTTAGCTTTTGCTATATATCTGATATGGACTATATTCAGCAAGAAAATAAAAAGACCATATGATATATTTATTTGTATATATTTTTTTCAAAATGAAATTTGCGACATTGCTGTCTTTATGTCTATGGCTATACTCGCTTCCTCATTTCCTTCATTAGTATTGTTTTGGGCCTTTTGGTCAAGGTTTTCAGACCCGGACCATTCATTAAACCGTAAAAGGGAGAGGTTCAAGGTTTTTGAGGTCGAACCAGGGTCGAACCGTGATGCGTCATAATTAATTTAATAATTAATTAAAGCCTAAATATAGATATTAAATTTATAAAACTAGCAAAATTGACAATATATCTATATATGTGAGAGAAATTTAATGATTTTCAAGCATATATTTAATAATTAAATAAGAAAGTTAATAAAATAAAATAATAACCATGAAAACATTAAAATTTATGATTAATTTTTGAAGTAAATTTGAATATCTTTGAAGGATTTTAATTATAATTTTTTTTATTCCTTGTAAGAGATGGATAATTTAATTAAGTAGAATAAAATTGTAAAAAAAAAAAATTGCTAAGGGGTTGGACTGCACGGTTCTCACCGGTTCGTGCGGTCCAACCCCGGTTTTAGCGGTTCACGGAATTAACAAAAAATCCGGTTCTTTAGGCTTAAAAACCGGTTTTCATCCCGGTTTCCGGTTTTCACGGTCCGACCTCCCGGTCCGGTCCGGTTCTGAAAACTATGCTTTTGGTTATTGCTCCTGCGCGCTGCATAATCTTAATTTCATACATAGTTGATTATGTGGAACTTTTTTTTACTCTGTGGAAGGACAAAGTGGTTGTTATTTTCATTCAATTCTGTCACGCACGTTTCATAAATATTATTATTATTATTATTACAAATAAAAAATAAAAAATACCTCTTTGTGAAATTTGATGAAAATCCTAAGGGTATGTTTGGTACATTGAATAAGGATTACAACACGAATTGTAATTTATAAGTTTGGTTGTGAATTGTAATATTATAATTGTAGGGACTGGGTTTGAGCATTATTCCTAAGGGATAAGCGAATTCAAGCCCAGCAAGCCCAATATAATAAATTTGTAGAGAGTGGATAGAAAAATTGGGCTTTAATGAGTGTAACAACAGTTGTAGATGATTTAAAGAATGAATAAGTAAAACAAATATGGACTTGAGCAAGAAATTCAATCCTCGGCACTAGTCCAAGGAGCTTCAACTTATTACTTCTTGAGTGATTATGACAATGGTTACAAAGTTAGTTCAAATTGCTACAGTGTTTTCTCTAGTAAAATCTCTGATCCCTTTTCTCAGAGCTCCTTCTTCCTTATATACTACTTTCCTTCTTCATCTTCATCGTACGCATGCAGGTTGAATCTACGGTTGTCAGTCTTTGTCACATCAACCTCCTCCCAAAGCTCTTAGGTAGTAGCTGTGAGTCTGAAAAGCCATTGCTCAGGTATCATTTCTATATTAATGCGGCCAGAGTGTTGGTTGTGGAGCATTTAATGTGGAGGCAATAGCTTTTCTTGGAATTGCTCTACCGCCATGCTTCAGTGTGCTTACTTGCTATACTTATCTTTTTCTTTGGAATGCTTTGGAAGATTGTCTTTATTGGTAAATCACTTTTCTTCATCCTCGGCTTTGGCTAGCTGAGGATAGAGCTGTCCTCGGCATGGTTTCCTGGGTTGCCATGATCACCACTGTCTTCTTCATATGCAATTATGGGCCTCGGTATGGGCCTCAGACCTAGTACAAAAGGTGGATATATATCACTGGACTCTATAACCTCACAATTGCCCCTCAAAATTCTGCTATCTGGCACCTTGGACAGAAAGGAGGATTTTGATGTCCTCGGGCATACCTTAGGCTTATCACGTCTTGTCTTCTGCCGGTGTCAATGCCTTTTTAACTGCCCAAGGCATGTTCCTGACGCTTCGGCATCTGGACCGTGCCCTCATTAAATTCCTGCGGCTGGTTGTCCCCTACGTTCTATGGTGTGATGGCGATCCAACGGTGGAGATTTTTTTTTTTTTCTTACTCATGAGCGGGAAAACTCCCGCTGCTACTTCGATTTGGGTATAAATACCCATTTAAATCAATTTGCCCAAATTACCTTTGCATTCAAGAGCTCCTGTGCACATACGTTGAATTTGTCAATCTTTCTCACTCACTCGTGTCTCTTCAAAAGCGTATCCGAGGACACTTTCCTCATCCTTGTAAGTTATTTCCAAACTTTTCAAATTTTCTTTACTTTTCTCTCTCTGTGTCTTTCTTCCTTCGCCTCTTTTTCCCAACTTTCTTTAGCTTCTCTGAACTTCTCCTGGGGATGGGTAGATTTAAGAGTTTGGTAGAGTTCGAGGATGGGATGGAAAAATTTAGGGCTGATTACAGGATTCCACCCAACGTGGGCCTGAAATATTGTGAGGAGGGCGAATGGCATTTTCTAAGGCAAGCAGGTGAGGTGGTGATTCCCATGATTGCCTTCATAGAAGATGGCATGAGAATCCCTATGGGGCCGGTGATGAGGGATTACCTTAGGTTTGTTAGGCTAGCCCCCACCCAGTGCGTCCCAAATGTCTTCAGAATATTAGGGTGTGTAGACGCCTTAAATGAGCAAATGGGGCTACGATTGACCCATCATGATGTGAATTAGGTCTACAACCTTCACAACCTAAAGGGGAAGGAGTATTACCTGAAAACAAGGTAGCCTGAAATCAGGCTCATACAGTACCTTCCTGAGTCTAGCAAGGGGCTAAACAAAGATTTTTTAATCGTGTCCGGGGAGTGGCATGATGGCGTTCCTTGCCCGACGGAAGAGGGGCAACCAGGTGGGGCTCTAGAGATAGGAATAGGACTTGTTCACTGCCTTATCATGATTTATATTGTTTGGCCTCTAACCCTTTGCTTTTCATGGTTCTATAGACAGATGTGCCATTGAACCTAACTTCAGTTTGGTTAACAGGGAGAGCTTGGACAACATCCTCAAGGTCGAGGTGTTTGTGAATGAGGACGACAATCAGCTCAGGGCGACTCACCTGATACTGGGATATACACCCATCTCTCGTGCTTTCCAAGCACCAAAGTGTGTCATCAAGGCCCGCAATCCACTTCTCCATAGGATCAGCGTCGCAATTGAGGGTTTCCTACTCCCTAAGGGTGCTTCAGTTCCGGAGGGCATACCTTTGGTTGGTTCTTCTTCTTCTCGTCCCGTGGTAAAGGAAGAGGAAGAAAAAACAGAGAAAGAAGAAGAAGTCATTGAGTTAGGTTCGTCCGAGGACGAATTTGAGGTGTTCAACCAAGCTCAGTCGTCTGAGGACCCTTCTGGTGATCTCAACGACCCAAACTATACTGAAGCAGACTTTCCCTCGATAGAAACTCCCTTTGAAGAAGATATGGGTATATAGAGGAGACAAAAAACAAACTTGTTGGATTTGATAGAGTCCCAACCGGGGAGGGAGACACAAGGGAGAGCAGCTCAGAACAAACCACCTTCCCTTTCACAGAGCAAGCTCCCTCTTGCTCCATTTAAACTTCCTCCTCTTCCTCCTCTTAAGCCAACCCTACCGTCAAGACCCGAGCCTTCTGACCCCAAACGGTTAAAGGGCAAGGAGGTGGTGGAGGTTGAGAAGTCTCGCCCCCCCACCGGAAGAGGAGGCCTAAAGAGCCGCCATGAAACAAAAAGTTAGGCACAGGGGATCTGAGAAGATGGTCAATCCTCTACTTGAGACCCAGGCTTGGCTCCCGGCTCCAATGCTTGATGGGGCCTCCCTAATGGACAATGCTTCCATCAGGGACTTCCAGGGAGGCACCGGTAGCCATGCGGCTGATGCTTTGGAGAGGGCCCTGTTACTACCCTCGGACATGGCCGAGCTGCGATCCTTCAGGAGGCAGGAGATCTTCCTCAAGCTCAAGAGGTACTTGGGCATGGTAAGGTTTCCAAATTACTTAGTTTAGTTATTTTGCCCCCTCCCCTTTGGTTTGCTGTGCCATCAACATACACTTTCCAGCGTAAGGGTCCTTGCACGGAGATTATGCCAACCGATTTTCTATCCATGTTTTGCTCCTCTACTACTATTTCTATGGGGGGTTTGGAAAATTTGGCTAATAAATCAGCGAGGACCTAGCCCTTGACGGAGGTCCAAGGCATGTATTTGATATCGAAAGCCCCTAGAACTATGCTTCACATGGCAATTCTTCCCGTGTAATCGGCACTTCGGAGTACAGACTTAAGTGGAAGCTGAGTTAGAACAACAATTGTGTGCGCTTGGAAGTAATGAGGGACTTTTTGCGTGGCATACACTACTGCCAAAATTGCCTTTTACAATGGTAAATAATGCACCTTGGCCTCATGTAATGATTTACTTACATAATAGACTGGCCGTTGTATGCCTTCATTAATTCGTATCAACACCAAGCTGACAGCATGAGGGGCCACCGCAATGTAGGCGAACAAAACCTTGTCGGCCTCAGGGCTGGACATGATGGGTGGCCAAGATAGGTATTCCTTAAGTTGTTGGAAGGCCAAAGTGCATTCCTCGGACCACTCAAATCCTTTCCATTTGTTCATCAGGAGGTAAAATGGTCGGCACCTATCCACAAATCTGGAAATAAACCGATTCAAGGTCGCAATCATTCCAGTGAGTTTCTGGACTTCTTTGGGGTTCTGAAGAGGTTGCAGATTGTGAATTTCTTTGATCTGATCTGGGCTCACCTTAATTCCCCTATGAGTTACCATATAGCCCAAAAATTTTCCAGACCCGACGCCGAATGAGCACTTAGAGGCATTGAGACGCAGTTTGTGTTTCCTTAAGATGTCAAAAATGACTCCAAGGCCTTCCACGTGCTCAAACACCACTTTACTCTTTACCACCATGTCATCTATGTAGACTTTAATACTCTTATCCAGTTGTGGCTTAAACATTCTAGTCATCATCCTTTGATAGGTAGACCCCGCATTCTTCAAACCAAAGGGCATCACTTTGTAGTGGTAATTTCCAATAGGAGTCACGAATGCTGTTTTTTCTTGATCGCCCAAGGCTAGTGGTATTTGATGATAGCCTTGAAAGGCATTTAAGAAGCTCATCCAAGGATGGCCTACAGTTGCATCTACTAACTGGTCTATACGAGGCATGGGGAACGGGTCTTTCGGACACGCCTTGTTTAAGTCTGTGAAGTCCACACAAATTCGCTACTTCCTACTCTTCTTCTTTACCACTACAGTATTGGCCAACCACTCGGGATAAAATACTTCCTTGATAGCCCCTGCTTTTTTGAGCTTCATCACTTTGTCCCTAACAGCGTTGGCATGCTCTTTTGACGGGCACCGGGGTGGTTGCTTCTTGAGAGTAACGGATGGGTTAATGTTTAGGTGGTGGAAGATGAAGCTCGGATCAACCTTTGGGGCCTCGTAGGCGTCCCAAGCAAACACATCCATGTTTTCTCTAAGAAACCCAATCAGTTCTTCTTTCTCTTGGGGAGGTAGTTCTGAGCCAACTTAAAAGAACTTTTTTGGATCAGCGCCAACGGCTACCTTTTCTAGATCTTCGTATTTTACCTCCTTGTCTGACTCATTACCGGGCAATGCCAAGGTGGCTGATTGCTATAAGCCTTTTCCAACAGAGGCCGAGGGCTCAGCACTAGGTTGGCGTGAGATGGCAACCACCATGCACTGTCTAGCCATGGTCTGATTCCCCACAATCTCTTTGACTTGGCCCTCCAATGGGTATTTCACATTCTGGTGTAGTGTAGAAGAAACAGCCTCTAAGGCATGAAGCCAAGGTCTAGCCACAATAGCTATGTAGGGTGAATAAGCGTCGATTACAATGAAATCTACCTCCCCCACGTCTGAGCTGGTCTGTATGGGCAGTTTGATCTGGCCCTTTAGAGTAACATTTTTCCCTTTGAAACTTACCAAAGGGGAATCGTACACCGTTAGGTCTTCAGGTTTTAAGTTCAGTCCCCTGTACAGGTTGAGGTACATTACTTTCACGGCACTGCCCTAATCTACCAGTACTCTCTTCACATCAAATCCCCCAATCCTGAGTGTGACTACTAGAGCATCGTCATGGGGTTGGATGGTTCCGATCTTATCTTCGTCTGAGAATCCCAGCACAGGTGAGGGTCCCTTTTTGGCTTTTTTGGACTCTCGATCGTTATCCTCGGTGGAGAGCCGAGTCACAGACATTACTCTAGAAGGACAAGAGTCAGTCCTTCTCGGAGCAGCAAGGATGATATTTATCATGCCTATGAGAGGTCTTAAAGATGTGTCTCTCCGGGGCTCCTAGTTTGCCTGGCCTTGATGACCGTTGGAAGGATGCAAAAGGTGCCTCACTTTCCCTTCTCGGACTAGCTGATCCAGGTGGTTCCAAAGGTTCCTGCAGTCTTCTGTAGTATGTCCGTGGTCCTGGTGGTATTGACAATACAGATTTTGATTGCGCTTTATGGAGTCTCCAGCCATCTTATTCGGCCACTTGAAGAATAACTCATTCTTGATTTTCTCCAAAACCTGATGTACCAGTTCTCTAAATACGGTGTTAACCGTCTGCATGTTGGTTGACCCGGATTGCCCTACAAAATCTCTCATTGGACGGTTATTGTTGTATCGGTCCGACTTGAAATCACTCCTCTTTTGAGGGATAACCTTCTCCTTTCCTTTCCCTTGCAGTTGGTCCTCTTCCACTCTTTTGTATTTATCAATTCGGTTCGTAAGTTGACATACGCTAATGACAGGCTTGCCAGCCAAGGATTTCCTTAAGTCGTGCTCGGTTGGGAGGCCCCTTTTAAAAGTGCTGATGGTGACGTCATCAAAGTTGCCATCCATCTCATTATACATTTCTCAATATCTATCTGAGTATGCTTTTAGAGTTTCTCCCTCATGCATGGATAATGACAACAATGAACTCAGAGGCCAAGGAACCTTGTTGTTCATAATGAAGCAAGAGCTAAAGGCTTGGGTGAGCTGCGTATAGGAATCTATGGAGTTCGTCTTCAAGCCGTTGAACCACCTCATCGCTACAGGTCCTAGGCTGGACGGGAAAACCTTGCACATCAAAGCTTCGTTCTGGGAGTGAATGGTCATTCTTTAATTAAACTAGCTCACATGCTCCACGGGGCCCATTCGACCATTATAGATGGTGAACGTAGGTTGATGGAACCGCCGAGGTAGCTTGGCCTCTTCTATCTTGCGCGTGAAGGGTGACTTAGATATCTGGTCCAAAGCCTTACTCATGGCATCATTACCCAAGCCCCTACTAGATGGGCCCTTATGTTTTCGTCTATGATGGTGCTCATCTTCATAAGAGAAGGTCTTGCTTAGAGGAGTTCTTGATCTCTGCCTATTGTCCTCTTCACCATTAGAGGATATGTCAAAACTGGAAGGAGACCGCTTCTGCTATGCATGGCGCAGTTTCCTTTTCAAGTCATCTATCTCCTGCTGCATGGCTTGGTTGTTGTTTTGTCTCTAGGATATGCGACTACACACCTGGGAGTGGCTTTTGCTCGTCTGGGTGGTATGCACACTCCCCTCTTGATTCCTTTCATTCATCTGATTTTGTTCATGTTTATGGCCAGGAAAATTATCCTGTCGTTGGGATCCTACGGGTTTTGTCCGTTGGGGACCTGCTTGGCGTGGGTTTTCTTGGTGTGGACCTGATCCTACCATGTCTAATTGTTGCACTCACCAACTCACAAGTTCTTCCCACAGACGGCACCAATTGTAGGGACTGGGTTTGAGCACTATTCCTAAGGGATAAGCGAATTCAAGCCTAGCAAGTCCAATACAATAAATTTGTAGAGAGTGGATAGAAGAACTGAGCTTTAATGAGCGTAACAACAGTTGTAGATGATTTAAAGAATGAATAAGTAAAACAAATACGGACTTGAGCAAGCAATTCAATTATCGGCACTAGTCCGAGGAGCTTCAACTTATTGCTTCTTGAGTGACTATGACAATGGTTACAAAGTTAGTTCAGATTGCTACAGTTTTTTCTCTGGTAAAATCTCCGATCCCTTTTCTCAGAGCTCCTTCTTCCTTATATACTACTTTCCTTCTTCATCTTCACCGTACACGTGCAGGTCGGATCTACTGTTGTCAGTCTTTGTCACATCAACCTCCTCCCAAAGCTCTTAGGTAGTAACTGTGAGTCTGAAAAGCCATTGCTCAGGTATCATTTCCACATTAATGCGGCCAGAGTGTTAGTTATGGAGCATTTAATGTGGAGGCAGCAGCTTTTCCTAGAATTGCTCTACCGCCATGCTCTAGTGTGCTTACTTACTGTACTTATCTTTTTTTTTTTTTTTTTTTTTTTTTTTTTTTTTTTTTTGGAGTGCTTTGGAAGATTATCTTTGTCGATAAATCACTTTTCTTCATCCTCGGCTTTGGCTAGCCGAGGATAGAGATGTCTTCGGCACGGTTTCCTAAGTTGCCATGATCACCACTGTCTTCTTCATATGCAATTATGGGCCTCAGTATAGGCCTTTGGCCCAGTACAAAAGGTGGATGTATATCACTGGACTCTATGACCCCACAATAATAAAGTTTAAGATTTATTTTAGGAAATATCTTATTCATACAATTATATTTCCTTAAAAATAATATTTTTTAAATTTGAGAGAGAGAGAGAGAGTGAGAGAAGTTATTTTTTATGATTTTTATTTGTATAATTGTTACGTGTATATGAAAAATTTATTTATTTGGAAATATATTAATTTTAAAAATTATTACATCTATTAAAGAATAACTATTACAACCATTTTAGAGAGGAATAATTATTATTCATTTTAAAGAATAGCTATTCATAAGAAATGACTATTTCTTGTAATAAACACATTACCAAACTAAAGAATAATTAAACCATAGGAATAAATATGACATTATAGTGTCTATTATAGTCTACGAAACATGCCCTAACTAAATGAGACAAAATACTTCTTATTTATTACCAATAAATTAGGAGAGATATTGATTCTTTTTGAAGTTTGGTGGAGCATTGTACTTACTACATAGTAATGGAAGAGTGGAATCAATCAAAGAAAAATTTCAAAGAATTTCATAGTAAACAACTTTCTCAAAAGAAAAAATTGCACTAACCTCTCCTGAGGTTTTTCTTTATACAATTACCTCCCTTTTAATTCGGAAAAGGATACTCACTTCTCATAAAATGTACATTATTTAAGGATACTCACTTCTCATAAAATGTACATTATTTACATTGACCTAGTGACCTCCCCTTGATGATTGAAAAAAATGCATTAAAAATTATTGAATTTTCTATTTTATCCACTACTTATACTACCATCTATGTCCTCTATAATAGGAAATTCAAGATTTTTTAAAAGTTTTTTTTTTCTTTGGAGATTTTTTAAAACCTCATTTTTAGTCATCCAAGGGAGGGAAATGTAAATAATTTGTATTTTTTGGGAGGTGAGTGTTTGATTTTGAACTAAATGAGAGATACGTAAAATAATGGAAACTCTAATGGGAGGTTAGTACAATTTACCCTTCTCAAAGTAGAGAGTATAATAGACCCAAAATTAATATATATGTACGGATATATATATATATATATATATATATGTGTGTGTGTGTGTGTGTATAGACATTCAATAACTATTAGAATATAATAGACCCAAAAGCCCAAGTGGCAAAGCCCAAATCATAATTGTCTAGTTTTAGTGAATTAGTAGTAGTACACTATTTAAAGACAACATATCTACAATTCTTACCCAAAATTAATATATATGTATGGACATTCAATCTTTTCATAGTATCAGAGTTTAGGCTCTAAAAAAGATCTCTTCCTTTTTCCAATATCATTCTTTATTAGCATCACCCTTAGAGCATTCACATTGGGTCTTGCAAATGTCATATGTAGGTATGTTTTAGCATCAAAGTCCCAAAAACCCTTTTACCCAATCTCTTAATTCTAAAAGTTTTTACGATTGTGCTACAGTACCATCATAAATTTATGATGTTATTATAGCAACATTCTAAAAATTCTAATATATTTTAATCCCAAAATATCTCTCTTCATAGTCTCTCATCCCCCCCCCCCCTCTCTCCATAGTTCATCTTAGACCAAGCCTCTCTCTTCCTCTCTCTGTGTGTTTGTCTCTCTCTCTCATTCGGTCCGCACTCTCTATCTCACGATGGTAGTGGTATTTTTCTAGGTGATTTTTTGTGGTGATATCAGTGTGGGTCTAGTGGTTTGCTTGCAAGATTGGCGTGGTTCTGATGATCTAGTAGTTTTGATGATGGGCTTGGTCGTGGGTATATGTCATTTTGGTCGTGGGTCTGGCGATTTTCTTGCAAGATCGGCATGGGGCTGATGGTCTAGTAGTTTTGGTGATGGGTTTTGGCCGTGGGTATGGGTTGTTTTATTCGTGTGTCTAGTGGTTTCCTTGTGAGATTGTCATGGGGCTAATGGTCTAGTAGTTTTGGTGATGGGTTTTGGCCATGGGTATGGGTGGTGATGGGTTTGCATGCTAATTGGTTTTAGTGATGAGTTTTGGCTGTGGGTATGGGTATGGGTGGAGATGGGTTTGCTTACTAATCGGCTTTGGTGGTGGGTTTTGGCAGTGGGTATGGGTGGTGATGGTTTGGTCGTGGGTTGTTTTGGTCATGGTTTGGTATGGGTGGTGATGGTTTTGGTTGTGTTGTGGGTCAAGTGCATGGTGTTAGTGGAGGGTTGCCATGGTGGTGGGTATGGGTAATTGATGGTGGTGGTGGAGGGTTACTGTGTTGGTTATGGTTAGTTGCTTTAAGGAAGAGTTGAATGAGAGGAAGAGGAAGAGAGAGAGAGAAATAGTAAAAATACTAAAAAATAATATCATATCATGTCATATACTATATATAATAGCAGAAATTGAGAGAAAGTGGATTCCAACAATTAAGGCTGTGCTGACAAATAGGATAACTGCCTATTCTAAATTCAGACACGTTTCACTTTAAAAAGCGATACATTATATTGTTTTAAAAGCTACAACACCGTTTGACCGTTTTTTTGGTATGTTAAAAAAAACCAAAATAAAATAAAAAACACGTTGCAATTAAAAAAACCCTAACCATCTTTTGTCATCAGACTCCGCTGGACATTTTCACTCTCTAAAAGAAAACGCCTACCGATATTGCGGCACAAAGGAAGGGAAAAACTTGTGATCTAGTGAAGATTCGTTCGACCGGCCATCGCCATCCCATGCCAGACTTAGACAATCAAGCCATATTGTGATGTAGAGAAACGAAAGAAAAACAAAAATAGAAACTGCGATCCAGTGGAGAATCGTGCGATTAAAGGTTTCTCTTCTTTCTTTTTTCCATTTCCTTTTGGGTTTTCTTTCTTCATATGTTTGTTGGTTTGAAACACGCTATTCTAATCTGTGTGTATATGGATTTGCACCGGAGAGGTGGAACTGTGGGTGAATCTAAACTTTTGATCGAGCACTTTCTCCTTCCTTCTCTGTATCGCTAGGTTTTTTTAGTTGCAAGCCTTTTGTTTATTGTGCTTAAACCGTTTTTAATAAAAAAATTAATATATATATTCACACACAAAGCCCATATGTTATGTTTTTAATTTTAGACAGTGGGGTTTTTTTTTGAGAGATCTATTTGGGCATTATTTATGATTCAGGTATTTTGGTTAGATTGGTTATGATTTCGGTTTTTTGGTTAGGATTAGTTTTGTTTAATCTATGTAAATAGACGGGTTAGAATTGGTTTAATCTCTTACTCTATTGTCTTCTTTAGGTTTGCTGTCAATTTAGGGATTTGAGATATGGAGATAGAGTTTGGCGCAACTCCGTGACTAACATAATCGAAACTAAAAACAGACCGACGAAAGGTACGTATCAATTTTCTATGTTCGAATATGAACTTAAATTCGGATGTTCATTCTCTTTCTTTAGATGTTTTGTTGTGAATATTAATTCTTACGGCATGATCTGCATTCAGAAATGCATAATAGTGAAAGCTTTTCAAACTTGATTGAACCAAATCACAAATGCATCCTATATAGATCCCTATCACTATTTTAATCTCTATGCTTTTGAACGTTCGTTTGTTTAATTAATGACTTTTCAAGCTCTTTGAATTGCTGCCTCTCCTTTCTTTTTACTATTCTCTCTACCAGAAAATGAAAAACCCATTTCTTTTTTACTGTTTTCTCTACCAGAAAATGAAAAACTCATTCCTTCTTTGATATCTAAAATTTCAAATACAATTATAAATCATTTTGTTCATTTACGCTGTTCCTGTTTCAATTGGCTTTGATTTGCATGTTTTAGCCAGCTTCTGTCTTTACAAATTGATTTCTTTAGCCAATTCTCTCTTCTACTTAATTTACATCTTTATTGCTGCTTTTTGTTATTCGAATTTGAATTAAAATCCGAATGTTTATTCTGTCTCTTTCAATGTTTTGGCCTCAGATTATAATTTAGTTTTTCCTACTTTATTAATATTATAATCTTTTCCAAATTGGAATTATTATATTCTTTGAATATTTACTACCTTCTTTGAAATTGAAAATTATAGGTATTACTAAACAAAGTGCACAATGTCATCAGAGACAATCTAAGTCATTATTTGTTCTGCATTCATAGGGATAGGTAGTTGGTAAAAGAAAAAACGGCCAAATAAAACCTCTCCCTCCTTCCAATTGTTAATTTGACACCCATTCTATTTCGCTTCTTTTCTGCAACACCTATATCCATGGTCAGCATTTTGTTACTTGATGTGTTATACACTTTATTTTGATGCTTTCTTTTTGATTTATTGTAATCCTTTTTTTTTTTTGGAGTGGCATCATGGCGTTTAGTCCTTGAATATGTGTAGGAAAAAATATGTTCATCGTTCAGTAATGGTTGATTTCTTAGCATTTAATTTTTTTCAATGTTTGTAGGTTTTGTTGTTTGGGCTGCTCTGAATAAGTATATGATTCATAAAGTATTTCATGTTCACATAATTTTTCATATGTGCGTGCATCCAGCCTTTGGTGTTAGTTTTTGAGTTTTTATTTAAAATTTTTCTTTGCAACTCAATGAAAAGATAAAAAGAAGGTAGTGGGCTGATTTTATATTGATGAGTAAATACTGTTTTGCTGCATTACTAAATCAAGATTTAAGGTTTGGCTACCTTTTTCCCTAATTTCCTTCTTTTTTTTCCCAATTTCTTGAGCTTTGTTTTGTTTAGTTTCTTGAACTGATTATGTTCTGTCAATGGCTGTGTGCTAAAGGATTACTAAATCAAAGTTTTTTTTTTTTGGGAGTGACATGATTTGGAGGTAACAATAGATGAAGCTTTGCCTTTGTTTTTTTTCTTCTTGATATTTAATTTAACTATTATTTTTTTATTGGTATATATCTCTAATTTACTAGAATGCTTATTTTGTTTTTGTTTTATTTTTTTGGAGCATCTTACGCTTTCCTTTTGCTTTAATAATAATTTCTCATATATTTCAAAATTGTTCTATAGACTTTGTTTCTTTTAATTTTCTCAGGTTGATAAACTTAATTTATTGGTAGGTTTTCTTAAATGTTGTTGTGGTTAGATTTGTTCATTTTCTTAATTTATTTGTTTTTATTGTGTATGTCTTTGTGTTTTGGATTGAGTGCTTATAGATGCTTTAATTTTATTCATTTATTGTATGAATAGAAGATTACATAATAATGGGTGAAAAGCTTCAGGAATTCCATAACTTGGATGTGTGTATAATCTAAAATTTGCTTCAAAAACGTCAAAAGGGAACTAAGCAAAATGCATCAAAGAAAAAAAAAAAATCTGAACTCTAATGTATATACTACCTTACTCTATGAGTCTTTTTGTATTACATTATATTGTTAAATGTTTTTTAGTTTCTTTAGAAGAGTAAACTGAATGTACTGTTAAGTTACTATGACTACCATATTTCCTTTACGAATTATCATATTAAATCTCCAATATACATATGTTTCAGTTTTAAATTGTTTTAAATTTGAAAAATTGGTAATTTTAACAAACTTTCTTATCCTGTTATTTCGATAAAATTCAGATTTGTAACATTCACCAGGTGTTCTCAAAAAACATTGCTGGATAAAACTAACAGGTTAGGATAGCCTTACTATCATTCTTATCCTTTTGACTCCTACCCTTTCCAATTCCATATTAATATGATAAAATTTATTCAATTCGTCATTCAAGTTGGCTCCATTTTTTGCCTCCAATGGTGAAAGAAAAATCGAAATAGAAACTTATCAAAGAACATTGAACCATATTTAAAAGCTGATAGGTGTTAGTGATCACAATGAAAAGATGGAGAATTTTCCTTTTCATAATAATCTGTATTAGTGCTTTTTAAGTATTTTCTTTTGGTTCAAACACAAGCTTCTAATATATAAGTGTATAATTATGTTAAAGCTCCTGCTATATATTGATCATAGATTAAGAAAGGTGAATGAAGAAAAGCATCAGCTATATTGACCTATGCTGTAGATAGATACTTTAATAAAGAAAGGAGGAGGGAAATGATTTTTGTTTATCGATTTTTGCTGAAAATTTTACTGAGTATAAACGTAATTGCATTTTCTTCAATGATCAAAATGAAACTCATGTTTTCAACTTGAAAGATAGTAGCTTTAGAGATTTACAGAATATCCATCCAGCTTGGCTTTTCTCCAATTTTCTTTAGGCATATGTAAGGTAGTACACTTCCAAAGTTTCTTATTGAGTTAAAATAAAGGAAAACATTATGAAAGTGTATGTAAATGATGCTGACAAAATGTGAATAGGTACAGTTTTGTTGCTAACAAAATGCATCCATTCCGGGTCTTCAACACCAGTTGATGGTGCCCAATTTGTTTCACCTGCACTGATTCAATTAAAATCTGCCATTTTAGAATCTCAAGGGAGTCTATTACCTCCACAAGCAGCATTTACTTCAGTTGAAATTGAATGTTACAGATTTTTTTTTCCCTTTGATTTGGTTATGAACTAAGAAATATAAGTTAGTTTTGATTTAAGCTTTTGGGTTGGGTTAGTTGTATAGTGAAAAGGCATGTCTGTTTTATTTCAACATAATTGTTAGGCTCCTAAGTAAATACCACCAAAGTTCAAAATGTGAAGTTGTATTTCTATTGTAAAATTTTATTATATTTTCACTTTGACACTTGATTTGTTGTCATTTTTAACAGCATGATCAAATGATTAAAATAAATAGAGTGAGAAGTATGATGTGTTGAGATTTGAATACACAGTAGATTTACCTGCTAAGCTGACCATTATTTTAATTTATGCGAGTTCGGCTATCTACGTAAGCTCATTAGATTATTGTATATGTAAAAAATGCTATGTAGAGTCATTTTTGGTGAGTAGGCACAGTTTTGCTGCTAGAAAAATTGAAATTGAATGTTACAATTTTTCATTTTTCATTTTTTAATTTTTTTTTTCTCCTGGGTTGTGATGACTGAGAGTCTTTAGAATGTATAATCATAATAATTTCTCTTCTACTTATGAGATTTCAAATGATCCTGCGCATTGTGTGGGTTAAACAATAGTACTATATATAATAGCAGAAGCTGAGAGAAAGTGGATTCCTACAATAAAGGCTGTGCTGACAAATAGGATAACTGCTTATCTAAAATTCAGACACGTTTCACTTTAAAAAGTGATACATTATATTGTTTTAAAAGCTACAACACCGTTTGACTTTTTTTTGGTATATTAAAAAAAAACCAAAATAAAATAAAAAACACATTGCAATTAAAAAACCCTAGCCATCTTTTGTAATCAGACTCCGCTGGACATTTTCTCTCTCTAAAAGAAAACGCCTACCGATACTGCGGCACAGAGGAAGGGAAAAACTTGCGATCCAGTGAAGATTCGTACGACCGGCCATTGCCATCCCATGCCAGACTTAGACAATCAAGCCATATTGTGATGCAGAGAAACGGAAGAAAAAAAAAATTAGAAACTGCGATCTAGCGGAGAATCGTGCAATTAAAGGTTTCTCTTCTTTCTTTTTTCCATTTCCTTTTGGATTTTCTTTCCTCGTATGTTTGTTGGTTTGAAACACGCTATTCTAATCTATGTGTATATGGATTTGCACCAAAGAGGTGGAACTATGGGTGAATCTGAACTTTCGATCGGGCACTTTCTCCTTCCCTCTCTGTATCGCTAGGTTTTTTTAGTTGCAAGCCTTTTGTTTATTTTGCTTAAACCGTTTTTAATAAAAGAATTAATATATATATATATATATACACACACAAAGCCTATATGTTATGTTTTTAATTTTAGACAATGGGTTTTTTTTTTGAGAGGTCTATTTGGGCATTATTTATGATTCAAGTATTTTGGTTAGATTGGTTATGATTTCGGTTTTTTGGTTAGGAGTAGTTTTGTTTAATTTATGTAAATAGACGGATTAGAATTGGTTTAATCTCTTACTCTATTGTCTTCTTTAGGTTTGCTATCAATTTAGGGATTTGAGACATGGAGATAGAGTTTGGCGCAACTTCATGACTAACATAATTGGAACTAACAACAGACCGACGAAAGGTACGTGTCAATTTTCTGTGTTCGGATATGAACTTAAATTCGGATGTCCATTCTCTTTCTTTAGATGTTTTGTTGTGAATATTAATTCTTACGGCATGATCTGCATTCAGAAATGCATAATAGTGAAAGCTTTTCAAACTTGACAGAACCAAATCACAAATGCATCCTATATAGATCCCTATCACTTTTTTAATCTCTGTGCTTCTGAACGTTTGTTTGTTTAATTAATGACTTTTCAAGCTCTTTGAATTGCTGCCTCTCCTTTCTTTTTACTGTTTTCTCTACCAGAAAATGAAAAACCCATTTCTTTTTTACTGTTTTCTCTACTAGAAAATGAAAAACTCATTCCTTCTTTGATATCTAAAATTTCAAATACAATTATAAATCATTTTGTTCATTTACTCTATTCCTGTTTCAATTGGCTATGATTTGCAGTTTTAGCCAGCTTCTGTCTTTACAAATTGATTTCTTTAGCCAATTCTTTCTTCTACTTAATTTACATCTTTACTGCTGCTTTTTGTTATTCGAATTTGAATTAAAATCTGGATGTTTATTCTGTCTCTTTCAATGTTTTGGCCTCAGATTATAATTTTAGTTTTTCCTACTTTATTAATATTATAATCTTTTCCAAATTGGAATTATTATATTCTTTGAATATTTACTACCTTCTTTGAAATTGAAAATTATAGGTAATACTAAACAAAGGTGAACAATGTCATCAGAGACAATCTAAGTCATTATTTGTTCTGCATTCATAGGGATAGGTAGTTGGTAAAAGAAAAAACGGCCAAATAAAACCTCTCCCTCCTTCCAATTGTTAATTTGACACCCATTCTGTTTCGCTTCTTTTCTGCAACACCTATATCCATGGTCAGCATTTTGTTACTTGATGTGTTATACACTTTATTTTGATGCTTTCTTTTTGATTTATTGTAATCCTTTTCTTTTTTTGGAGTGGCATCATGGGGTTTAGTCCTTGAATATGTGTAGGAAAAAATATGTTCGTCGTTCAATAATGGTTGATTTCTTTGCATTTAATTTTTTTCAATGTTTGTAGGTTTTGCTGATTGGGCTGCTCTGAATAAGTATATGATTCATAAAGTATTTCATGTTCACATAATTTTTCATATGTGCGTGCATCCAGCCTTTGGTGTTAGTTTTTGAGTTTTTATTTAAAATTTTTCTTTGCAACTCAATGAAAAGATAAAAAGAAGGTAGTGGGCTGATTTTATATTGATGAGTAAATACTGAAGATGGAAGAAATGGTCATAAAAGAATGTCGCTCCAAATGCTTCAAAAATGTCAAAAGGGTACTAAGCAAAATGCATCAAAGAAAAAAAAAAAAAAAAATCTGAACTCTAATGTATATACTACCTTACTCTATGAGTCTTTATGTATTGCATTATATTGTTAAATTTTCTTTTAGTTTCTTTAGAAGAGTAAACTGAATGTACTAATAAGTTACTATGACTGCCATATTTCCTTTACGAATTATCATATTAAATCTCCAATATACATATGTTTCAGTTTTAAACTGTTTAAAATTTGAAAAATTGGTAATTTTAATGAACTTTCTTATCCTGTTATTTTGATAAAATTCAGATTTGTAACATGCACCAGATGTTCTCAAGAAACATTGCTGGATAAAACTGACAGGTTAGGACAGCCTTACTATCATTCTTATCCTTTTGACTCCTACTCTTTTCAATTCCATATTAATATGATAAAATTTATTCAATTCGTCATTGAAGTTGGCTCCATTTTTGCCTCCAATGGTGAAAGAAAAATTGAAATAGATACTTATCAAAGAAAATTGAACCATATTTAAAAGTTGATAGGCGTTAGTGATCACAATGAAAAGATGAAGAATTTTCCTTTTCATAATAATCTGTATTAGTGCTTTTTAAGTATTTTCTTTTGGTTCAAACATAAGCTTCTGATATGTGATTGTATATTTATGTTAAAGCTCCTGCTATATATTGATCATAGATTAAGAAAGGTGAATGAAGAAAAGCACTAGCTATATTGACCTATGCTGTAGATAGATACTTTAATAAAGAAAGGAGGAGGGAAATGATTGTTGTTTATCGATTTTTGCTGAAAAGTTTACTGAGTATAAACGTAATTGCATTTTCTTCAATGATCAAAATGAAACTCATGTTTTCAACTTGAAAGATAGTAGCTTTAAAGATTTACAGAATATCCATCCAGCTTGGCTTTTCTCCAATTTGCTTTAGGCATATGTAAGGTAGTACACTTCCAAAGTTTCTTATTGGGTTAAAATAAAGGAAAACATTATGAAAGTGTATGTAAATGATGCTGACAAAATGTGAATAGGTACAGTTTTGCTGCTAACAAAATGCATCCATCCGGGTCTTCAACACCAGTTGATGGTGCCCAGTTTGTTTCGCCTGTGCTGATTCAATTAAAATCTGCTATTTTAGAATCTCAAGGGAGGCTATTACCTCCACAAGTAGCATTTACTTCAGTTGAAATTGAATGTTACAGATTTTTTTTTTTTTTTCCTTTGAAAAGGCATGTCTGTTTTATTTCAATGTAATTTGTCAGGCTCCTAGGTAAATACCACCAAAGTTCAAATTGTGAAGTTGTATTTCTATTGTACAATTTTATTATATTTTCACTTTGACGCTTGATTTGCTGTCATTTTTAACAGCATGATCAAATTATTAAAATAAATAGAGTGAGAAGTATGATGTGTTGAGATTTGAATACAAAGTAGATTTACTTGCTAAGCTGACAATTATTTTAAGTTATGTGTGTTCGGCTATCTACATAAGCTCATTAGATTATTGTATATGTAAAAAATGCTGTGTAGAGTCATTTTTGGTGAGTAGGCACAGTTTTGCTGCTAGCAAAATTGAAATTGAATGTCACAATTTTTCATTTTTTAATTTCTTTTCTCCTAGGTTGTGATGACTAAGAGTCTTTAGAATGTATAGTGATAATAATTTCTCTTCTACTTATGAGATTTCAAATGATCCCGCGCATTGCGCGGGTTAAACACTAGTTTAAATAAAATGGCAAGAAAAATAGAGTTTGGGATGTTGAGTGTGTTGAAAAATGGTATGATATAATTGATAAAGTAGTTTTTGAGGTGGTAAAATAGAATACTTTGAAGATAGCGGATGTGAATGCTCTAGACAATGCCTTATTTCTATTCAACCTTTGCTTTGGCATGTTGGTCAAGCGAACTTTGGGACGAGCTGTAAAACTTTGACGTCTTGGGTTTAAGTAGCCATATGTGCATTCACTCCCTTGGGGCCATCAGATTGGGGGAATTTAATTGCCCTTTGAATTACTCGAGGTGCACTTGTGGGAAACTCCTTGCTGAAGGCTTGTGCACCCCCAAGATTAGTCAGGACAAATTCTTGAACACCTGGTGCCAATAAAAAAAAAAAGAAAAAAAAGAAAAAGAAAAAAGATTCAAGTTGTTAGCATATCGATTTGAGTGAACAACCACTTAAATCGATAGATTGGAGAATGAGTGAAACACACTATGAAATCATCCAAAACTAATTCGCATATGTGATGTCTGTTGATGGCTATTTTTTCTAAAAGTCCTATAAGCCCACATAAACCAGGGCTTGATTCCCTTTGGGCCCACTATCTTTATTTGAATTTTTTTAATTATTTATTAAAAGCTTAAGCCCGTGTATTTTTACACAGGGAATTTGAATAAGTGTTGTATAGAGGGTAAAAACTGGGGCTATTTGGACTTATCCACGGACCCCAAGCACGAGCTTTGTATAATGAGATGGAAACACTTATAAAGCTTAAAGGCCCATTTATTGGCCATGAACATAAAGAAAAATACTAAATTGATTAGTTGTATTTGCCAGAAAAACAATACATTTAGGATTTGTTTGGATACAACTTATTTTTGCTGAAACTGAAAACACTGTAGCAAAATAATTTTTAAATGTATGAATAGTACAGTGGGACCCATTTTTAACATTTTTTTTCTTCTGATGAACAGTGTACAAACAGTAGTGAACAGTGGATAAACAGTACATGAACAGTGCACTGTCTCCTAAAAGCTGTTGCGCATGAATAAAAAAGAAAAAAAAGGGAAAACGCAAACGTGAAACGCAGCTCAACG
Source organism: Quercus lobata (assembly GCF_001633185.2). Classification (NCBI taxonomy): domain Eukaryota; kingdom Viridiplantae; phylum Streptophyta; class Magnoliopsida; order Fagales; family Fagaceae; genus Quercus; species Quercus lobata. The sequence continues at coordinate 40,984,089 of NC_044904.1, forward strand.
TGGATCCAAACACTCATTTAGTACCAACTAACCAATACCCACAAAGTTAGCAAGTTCTTTCGAGGGGTGGGGGGTGTTTCCTAGCAGTTAACCACAAAAACCTAACTTAGTCAATCGATTACTCAAATTTTTTATAAAAGCTCATAATCGTGATATTATGCATTTCCCCACTTGAAGTTTTGTCCCTTCTTTAATAACTTTGTAAAAGCCAACGTAATTAATGCTAAGCCTAGAATAAATCTCCTAACGTAGGAGACTTTGCCCAGAAAACTTTTTAATTCTTTAATCGTGGCTAGTGGCTTCATAGTCACTATTGCCATTGCTTTCACCGGATCTATGTCTATCCCTTTGCTATGGACCAAGAACTCCAAAAAATTTATGGCAGATACTCCAAAAGCGCACTTCAACAGGTTCATTCTCTACTTGAAAAGTTTGCATCTTTCGAACACCTTCTCAACACCTTGACATGATCTTCTCTCCTTCTTGACTTCACCACTTTGTCATCCACATAGTCCTCCATTTCTCAGTTCATCATGTCATTAAATATGGTGGTCATAGTGCGCTGATAAGTCGCGCCTGCATTTTCAGCCCAAAGGGTATCACCATGTAGTGAAAATTCCTAACGGCTGTTCAAGAGGCAGTCTTTTCCGCATCTTTTGGTGCCATCCGAATCTGATTGTAGCCACTAAATCCGTCCATAAAGGAGAGCATGGCATTCCCCAAGGCAGAATCTAGCAGCAGATCCATATTGGGCAATGGGAATTCATCCTTGGGACTTGACTCGATTAAGAGTTCTAAAGTTAACGCAGCATCATATCTACCCTTTCTTCTTTTTCAAAGGTACAATGTTTGACAGCCACCGTGGGTGTTGAATTGGGTTGACAAATCTGGTTGCTAATAGCTTCTGCACATCCTTTATTATCTGCCTTTCTACTTCGGTGTGGAACACTATGGTAGGCTGGGCCACTAGCTTGGCCCTAGGATCCACGATGAGCGTGTGTACCACCAACCCTAGGTCTAGCCCAGGCATTTTCACTATAATCCTATACAAAAATGTCCTTGAACTCCTTTAATAATAGGATCAATTCTGCCTTTTCCTCCTCTGATAGCTTCGAGCTTAATGAAATTGGTCTTGACTTCTGTGGGTCCGTGCCCAAATCGATTTCTTCCAACTTTTGTTCTGCCGTTACTTGTACTTCCTTCTCTGTCATGATCCTATTTTCACCTTTCGTGTTACTTTCTTCCCCTGAACTTTCTTGGGCCATGTAGTATACCAGGGTCTTATGTTATGGCTTTTCTCTAGGACCCCCTTGCGTCCAACAAGTAGGCCCCACGCACCTCATCATTTATATATTAACCTATCGTTAGGTGCTTCAACCTTGACGCATCATGGCGTATTGTCTGGCTCTGAGGTTAGTGCCTCTTTTCGTTTTCTTTTCGCAGAAATAACTCCTTCAAATCAAGTTCTAGGTCGTCTTGAATGTCCTTCCACTAAGGACGAAGGTGCCAGTCAACTTGAATACTGAGCTTTCCTCGGATGGTGCCCACTCGTCGTAAAACATAGTTCTGACTAAGTGAGCCTCTACCTGCTCGAATGGGGATGGGTTTATTGTAATCCATATCATTCTGTTATTCAATCTCCCTTTCACGCACTAGTGATAGGTGTACACAATATTGAGGTGATGCTTGTGCAGCCATGGCCTTCCTAGTAGTATATAGTAGGAAAGTTTCATCTTCACCACATGGAATTGAGCTAGGGAGGCTATTGGGCCTACCTTCAGCCACATCTGTATGTATCCTACTGTGTACTCACCTTTTCCTCCAAAACCTATTACTTCCATCGGGTATCCTTGAATCTTGTTCTCCAGTATTCCTGTTGCTTGCAGCATGCTAAGTGTGATGAGGTTCACTGAAGCATTTGTGTCAACTAGGGCTCTCTTAACGGGAACTTGATTTATGGAGGCTGCCAAGTAAAGAAGCCTTCTATGGTCTGGGTATCCCACCTCCATGTCTTTGTTGCTAAAAGTGATCTCATTGGTACCTTGTGGAAAAGCTCTATCAGTCCGAGCCTCTGCAGTAAGGCATTCCATTCTTGCTCCTGAGGCAATACATACTAATGCTTCCATGGCCATCCTTTATTTGTTTGCTGTGAGCTCCAATTTGTCAAACAAGTTCTTGAATCGAGAGCTTTTCTGCAAGGTTATGATGGCTGTGGCTGGCAGCGATGGTCTTTCTCTTTGTCTTCGCTTGAGTCTACATAAATGACAACTGCTGCTAGCCCCTTCCCTTTGTGATTAGGGAGTGGGTTCCTCTGGACCTCTGGTTGGGATAGTTTAAGAGTCCCTTCTTTGATCTTGCGATGTACCAATCTATGGAGTGCCCAAGATTCTGCGGTAACGTGCTGCACATAGTTATGCAGGCGGTAGAAACGTTGGCCTCTCCGTTCTTCTTGAGTGGGCTCTTTAGAAACATGATTGGGTTTGTAAACTCCATCTGCAATCTATTTGTCTAAGTGTACATCTAGCTCTTTTGGTGTACACGGTATTGGTGGAGAGCTCTTGTATTCCCTCCTTTCTAACTTCTTTCTCTTCTCATCGGTGGACATTGTCATAACTCGTGGTGTAGATTTCCACTCTTTGGGCTTGTCAGAGCTGGGTCTAAGTGATTGGGCTGTTTTCCTGGCCTTCTGTAATAGCTGAGTGAATTAGGAAATTTCTAGGTTCTCTAGGAAAACCCTATATTCCATAATCATATTGCCCATACACATTTCTACCAACGTCTTCTCCTCATAGTGATCATAGCAATCAAGGGCTATGTCACTAAACCTCTTGATATACTCCATGAGGTCTTCACCACTCCTTTGCTTGGTACCTTTCAAAGTTGCAAGCGTCACCATTTCTTCTCCGTGGAAATACTTGGTGCAGAATATATCTACTACATCATCCCATGTTGGGATTGATCTTGGCTTCAATCTAGTGTACCAGGTATATGCTTGGTCACATAAGGACTTTGAAAACTCATGTTCCGCGTCGTCTTCAATCTTGGGGACATAACTTGCGAGGGATTTTCTTGCTTTCCCTGTCTTTCTCCCAAATCCCCATCGAAGTAGCCAATTTAAATGTGGGGGCCTTTTCATACTGTTGGGCCTCAACCCCTTTTGATGTGCTATGGCCTGTTAGTCTGAGGTAAGAGAGTTGGGATTGGCCTTACTAGAATTGTGCTTCAGGCCAACTTCTGTACAAGTCAGGCTTACCCATTGTCCTAATATGAGTGTTGTGGGCTGGACGCAAGGCGTGGTCACAATAGGAGTGACTGTTTCAAGTATTACAACAAGAATACACTACAATAGGATAACTATAATAATAAAACGTACTAAATAAAACTGACATCGTAAATAAAGTTAACAGGGTTATAGCAGAACAACATAGCAAGTAGAAATAACACTACAGCAGAAAAAAGTAAATAACTTAGTAACTTCTAGCCAAACAGTAAGAAGTAAGAACATCATCCAATAAGCATAACCAATGGAACAACTTGTTTGCTAGATTATGGGCTAAGCTTTTCAGCAGAAATGAACCCAAGAAAGGAACCAATCTCCAAAGCAGATAACCTTAGTAAAGGGCTCCTGCTATTGAAATTACTCGCTTTGGAGAAAGGGCCTAAATGGTTTGAACTTTGATTTAAAATCTTCAGAGATTGGGTATGTTGTGAGGGAGAGAAAATGTGGTCTATTGATACATACCTCTACTCCTACTGCTTTACTTTCTCTCTGGTTTTCTTTTCTCACTTAGTCTTTCTACCTTTTCTTTCTCTCTCCATGTTTTATCTTCTCTATTCTTTCCTACTTCTTGCTTTTCTTGCCTCCCCTTTTACTATTTATGACTACCCCCTTTTATATCGTCTGCCATTGTGAGATTTACCCCTTTTGTCCTTCAACCGTTTTGGGCTTCTTGTGGGCATCTCTTCAAGACTACCCATTCACTTGTTGGTTGTCTAGCCATTACCTCTGCCTAGAGTGTGTTGGTTGCACCACTCTCCATTTCCAGATAAAATTACTTGTCTTATTTCTTACCTCTCCCCCTTTTTGTTTCACCCCAATGGATAAGAATTATGCTACCTTACCACCTACCTCTATGGCATGCATCAAGTGGTCCTAGCCCACACGTACCTCTTTTGGGTGAAATGCCATCCCAACAGGACATTTCTTCAAAGAAGCTTGGGTGGGAACCCCATAATAGACCTCCATTTTCTCCCCACGGCCAAACCACACCCTCTAAATACTTTGACCCGTGGCTCACCTCCCATGTATTGGCTAGGTACAAGTAGGTGGTGCCCTGGTCCTTTGTGCATGCTCCACTCCATCTGTGTTTTTTTTTTTTTTTGGCCTTCACATCATTTCTACTGCTCTTGTGTTATCTGGTTCTACTGTGCATACTAGCTTGTGTTTATCCTTTATGGTATGGAGGATGCGTGAGCTTTTGGGAGCATGTTTTCTTCCTTTTATCCCTTCTTGGGCTGGGTATTGTCCAAGCGAAAGCCTTTGTCTCCATAGCCTTCTAGGCCCACGTCTTGTCTCTCTTCTTCATGGTCGTGGGCCTTTTGGTCATTAACCCTGCCATACTGCTTCATTGTGTTTGCCACGGCCTTGTCCTGCCTTTACTTCTCATTACCCACATGGACTTGTTGGCTAGTGTTCCTGCTGTATTAGTCCATTGACCCATTAATTCTCTCCTTTGGGCTTCCTCTGCCCATTTACTTATTTTTTTTACCTCTTTTTACTCCAATGGGTTTATTACATCTTTATCTCTTATTACTCTTTTGGACTTATTGGCCCTTATTCTTGCCCTACCAGCCCAACTAAGTTTACCACTTTATTCCTCAGGCTTTCTCGGCCCATTTACTTATTCTTTACCTCTCATTGTTCCCATGGGCTTACCATTTCATTCCTTAGGCTTCCTCGGCCCATTTACTTCTTCTTTACTTGTTGTTACTTTCATGGGTCTACTGGCCATCAATCCTACCACGTCAGCCCACTAGGCTTGTTACCTCTTTTTTTTTTTTTTACCATTTTGCCCCTCTTTTTCTTCTCATCTCCCTTATTGTTGGGCTTCTTTTGTTGTTGGCCCTTTGTCAAAAATGGACATCAGCACTATGATTGAAACATAAATAGGATGTCCTATTCGTCCCTCATTAGGTCGCTCTGAATTCACCCATTTTTTCTAACTCAAAATGATTCATCATTACATTAGCTTAGAAATCCTTTTTTTTTTGGTTGCAAGATTGCCAACTCAAGTGTGGTTATGAGACACACCGCTAGCCTTCTTCATTCTTCGTGTTAATGTCAGTTGTGAGCTCAACTTAACTTGAACTCAGGTCTAAAAGACAAGCTAATCAAATCTTGAGACATGGCAAGGCTACAAAAATGCCACCAACAAATATCCTCCTCTTTCTTCTTTTATTTTCTCTCTCACTTAGTACAAATAGGGGAAAATAGAGGTTTCAGAAACAAACAATGATATATAGGTGGAGTGTCATGAGGCGGCAAACAATTTAATAGGTCACTCATCCATCATTTCGGTGCACCTCCTTTTGCCCACATCGATGTTGTCGCTTTGAGCCTAGGTAACCTCATAGCAAAATTTCCTTATGCCTGAATTTTAGGGACTTTTGTCTTTCCTTAATGGAATTAATTTGTATTTTGGTTAAAATTTTAGTTAATATATTGTGAATTTCAAATTAATCAATCATAACTTTTGTTTGAGCATAAACGTTTATCTATTACATTTTTAGTGGTTGGTGGATGGGTTTGATAACTTTGATTTTTAAAATGAAATGTATGAAAATGACAATTAATCCAAACATAGTGTGTAATTTGTATATTTGCTTAATTTTAAAGTTCAAAAGATCTTAAATTTAAAATTTAAATATTTATAGATTCAATAGTTATTAATCTCTAATTGTCATCATATTTTGCATGAATACATGGTATAATAAAAAGATAATGTAATCTAATGATGGATTTATCAAAAAATATTTTCAATAAAAAATTATGAAGTAATATAATATTGATGAAAACTATTTCATGCCCAACTTGAATCCAAAACATAAGAGTTTTATATCAATAAGAGATTAATTGTAACCCCTTAATAGAAATTTTTATGGTGCACCACTAAATTTTTGGTTAAGTTTAAGCTACAAAAGAGACTTTAGAATCTTTAAATTTTGGATTTAAGATATGATAAAATTTTAGAAAATTTATAGATACAAAAAAATTTTGACACTGGTTGATGTAACAAATTATTTTGAATAGAAGATACAGGATATACCAAATTATTAGTAGTAAATAAAAAATGATATTAATAATAGGCTAACTGGCTAAGAAAAGAACCGGTACAAGCTTGATACTTCTACACCAATAAGTGTCAAAAATTTTATGTAGTGAAATTTACTTGTGATTGTTTGAAAAACTTTTATTAATTTTAAATTTACATTTCTTGCGGATGGAACACGTAAATATAGATTCCTTTGTCATTAATGGATCATTGCGAAGTTGTTGAAACTTTGTTTTTGAGATAAAAGAAAAGTTGTTGAAACTTTTTTTTTAGAATGAAAAGTTGTTGAAACTTGAAAGGCCACTCAGTCATGTAGTCATATGCCATAATGGGGGAAAAAGTTATCATATTATTAGGCCTCTATTTCCTCCTTTTTTTAAGGGAATCTGACCAATTTTTCATTGCAAGCAAACTCCAATTACTGTGAGGAAAACGTCTTCGCACAATAAAGCTTAAAGAACTTTGTTAACAAGTGCGGCCAGCATCTGTTAATGAATAAGCTGTTATTCATTTATGATTTATCACAAATCTCACTTGCATAGAAAATTAGCAAAGTTTTATTTTTCAGCTGTGTTTTATCACAAAATGATTTGACTTTCTCCATCTAAACTGACACACATTTAGGTGGGGTTTGGATAAACGTTTTGAGTTTTGCGTTTGCGTTTTACTCCTTTTTTTTTTTTTTTTTTTAAGCCGTGTTTCAATGGGACTTGAGCAGTTACGGCTACTGTTCATGAATAGTAGCCACAACTTTTGACTATTCTTCCATGAACAGTGCACAAATGCACTGTTCACGGACCCACAAATTCTATTTTTTAGCAACATTTTCATAAAAAATGGGTCCCACGACACTATTCACACATTTAAAAATTATTTTACTACAGTGTTTTCAGTTTTCAGTTTCAACAAAATAAGTTCTATCCAAACAGACCCTTAATATATATTCAGTTTTTTCCACATCCCTAAAAACAGTGAATAATTTATTTTAAATTTTATCACATTAATGGGTACAGCACCCAAGGTTAAAAAGCCGCCTATATGCCTAAAAAATAAAAACGGTGCATCAAACCCTAGGAAGAATTACACTTGGGTAACGTTGGGTTGATAAGAATTAAGGGGACAATTCAAAAATCTTTACAGTTTTCTAAATTAAAATTGTTCTTTTGAATTTGATAATGAGAAATAGAAAATCATGGGATATCTCAAATCCCATATTTTAACTCAACATGATTCGATCTAACTCCAAATTAGCCAATCGTGTGTATAGAAAAACTATCTTCAAGTAGTAATTTTATAGAAAAATTATTGTGTTTTTAGTGAGTATACTACTATTTTCCTTTCATATAAGGTGGAATCATCCCTATAAATACTGTGAGAGAGTGACACGACAAAACATTTTTATGAAATATTCATATTCTTATATTAAAAGCATCTTATATCTATAAACGTTCATGTTAATAGATGTTTTTAGGACAATTTTTAATATGGCAAAACTTAGGTACAGTACCTTAGGTTTCCTATTTAAAATTTTGACACTTGTACAATTTAACAAACTATGTAAACGGTGTTAACCCATGGCTTAAAATTTTTTCTTTTTTCCTTTTTCCTTTTTTTCCTTCTTCACGTCCAGTTGCCTCATTTTCTACTGGGTTTCAAACCAAAAAAAGGGACCTTTCTTCCTCATTTTCTCAGTAACCAAACAGGAAAGATCAAAAAATAAAAGCCAGATCTACTGGGTTTCAAACCAAAAAACAGCATCTGAACTTGAAGCTACAATCAGATCCGATTGGATCTGATCCGTTTAGATTCCACAGAATCATAGATTAGAAAAAAGAAAAAATCATAGATAAAAAAAGAAAGAATCATAGATCAGAAAAGAAGAAAGGAAACAAATACACATACATACACACACCGAGAGAGAGAGAGAGAGAGAGAGAGAGAGAGAGAATCATAGATCAAAAGAGAAGAAAGAGTCATAGATCAGAAAAGAAAGAATCATAGATCAGAAAAGAAGAAAGGAAACAAATACACATACATACACGAGAGAGAGATACGAGATTTTTTTTTTCTTTTTTGGGTTTTGGGTTTGGAAGAGAAGGGTCATGGGTGGTTTGGAAGAGAAAGGTTTTGGGTTTGGAAGAGAAGCCGTTTGTAGGTACAGGAAAATGAAGGAAGAAGGAAATATGGATTTTGGGTTTGGAAGAGATGGGTCATGCGTGGTTTGGAAGAGAGGTTTTGGGTTTGGAAGAGAAAACATTTGCAGGTACGGGAAAAAGAAGAAAGAAGGAAGGAAAAAAAAAAGAAAAAAAAAAGAAGAAGATATTTTAGTTTTAACGCCTTTTACATAGTTTGTTAAATTGTACAAGTATCAAAATTTTAAATAGGGAACCTAAGATACTGTACCTAAGTTTTGCCCATTGTTAATAAAACATAATAAAAAAGTTTTAATATTATTTTCATGAGAAATATAAAAAATTGTCAACAACATTTATTATTTTATTACTTTTCCAATAAAATATTTTTAAAAATAACTCCTAAACCAATACCTTTAGATAATTGGTTTGGAGTATTGGTTAACATTACTAGGAGAGGCTCCCCTCCCGTTTAAAACACTCATGTTTCCTTCCATTTTAATACAGATGGGGACACATGGCAAGTAACAAATCCAACGGTAGAAAATAAAACACGTTACAAAATATTCTTTATTCTTAATTGCCCACACCTTTTAGCAATCTCCTTGCAAACCCACTGGGGCCACCACTGATGCAACAACGACTTTGAGCAAATAGGATGGAGCCATTGGAGATGATGTGTCTTACAACGACTTTGCAGCAAATAGGACCGAGCCATCGGAAACGATGACAAAGGCGCAGGACTTGCCTTTTCGTCGATTGAAACACATGAACTTTTATTGATGGTGGGATTTATCTGTGAATTCCCATGCTTGAAACTCACATCAAATCTTATCCAATTCTCCAAAACCACCATCTATGAAAATAAAAAGCACTATCAACCAATCAACCACCCACAACACATATACATTCTATCCATATTCGCAAATCTAGAGAAACCAAACCCACATTAAAAAAACCCAACCTCTGTCGTTGAACCAAATGTCCCAACTTATCTAGTTTCGCTCTACCGCAAGCTTATTAGAGGACCTCCGTTTCGTGCGCCACTGCCAGACCTTGCTAGCCTCGATGGCGTCAATGCTCTAGCCACAACACTCATTGCCACATCAGTCCCAATTGCCATAGTTTCTTGGGTGTGTCCCTAGCTTGTAGTCGCACACAACCAAATTGATAGGCCACAAATTGAATGATCCCTTGTGATAGAAATTAATTAATTAATTAGCCAAGTTAGTAATTAATCAATTTGTCATGCAAACGCGTGGTAGCACAAACAAATCACCAATAAACTAAATATGCAGCGGAAAATAAATAATACGGTGATTTGTTTATGAATGGGAAAAACCTAACGGCAAAAACCCCACCGGGTGATTTTTAGGTCATCACTCCCGAAACGCCACTATTATCACAACAAGCGGTTACAAGTAAAGGAATCCAAATACCTTACCAACCTACAGTTGAACCCTTACCCCAATACCCAATTGGACTTGTTTTGTAGTGACAGTTCCCCTTTCGATGTATGACTCCCAAGTACGTGACTAACCAATTGCGCGGATCCCAGTACGCAACTTCAATCACCAACTAAGAAGGTTATTGGTTGCAAAGTTCTTCAGTTCATCTACATAATGAAGATCAAGAAGATGTTTGGTCACAAAACCCTACTATGCACATACACAACAACTTCTTCAAGAAAAAGAGATGAACTAGGGCAAGAACTTCGTCTCTGGTCACAATTTACTTGAACAGAGTTTACTCAAAGGTTGTGCAACTTGTGAACTCTTTGACGGCCCTTAAACTGATCCTTTTATATGTTTAGGGTTAGGAGAAAAGAAAGCCCAAAGACAAATTCACAAATCCCAAGAAAATCATATTGGAATTCTAAAAATCTTAAACCTCGACAGATAGAAGGTGTCGAGCAGCTGTCGAGCAGATGTCGAGCACACCGAATGTAGAACAGCTTTCTTAAGCTCGATAGATGCAGCTGTCGAGCCAGCTGTCGAGCTTTAATGATTTTGCACTATGAACTTGTTTTCTTGAACAGACTTGAAGGCTTCAATACTTGATCTTAAAATAAGGTTTCTTGAAGTATTTAAAGACATCCTAAATCTACCCAAATACAAGTAAAGTGTGTTTTGTCAAAGGATAAGCCAATTACATAAAATCATGACATATGTTCTTAACATGTGAAACACATATGTCCTAACAATCTCCCCTTTTGGCAATCTGTGAAAAAACCACAACAAACAAATGAACATATGAGAGAAGTCATAAATCACTCAACTCATATTCACTTGTTGAATACAATAAAATCTATCCTAAAACAAACTCTTTAAAATCTTTGCAAGAAGAGAGTTTATGGCAAGTAGACTTTGACAACCTGTATTTTTGAAACACTTTAAACAAAACTTATCAAGACATCTTTGTGTGAAACAGAAATAATAGATTGCATAAAAGTATAAGAAACATGTGTATAAAGGGAGAAAAGAAACAACACATGAAGGGGTAGATGAAAGAAAAAACATACATCAATATAAAGAAAGAGATAAGAACAATGTATGTTTATAAATGGTCACAAGATCTCATGTACAAGAGTAATGTATCTAAAAAGAAAGAAAAGAAAAGATACATACTATCCTCACTATATCCCTCAAAATGTATCAACACTCCCCCTAACAAAAATGGTCCTATACTGACTCTCCCCCTAAGATAGACTACTCTCATACCAAAACTACTCCCCCTTTTTGTCATGAGTGACAAAGGATAAGAGTGTCAAGTAGACATCTCATCGGTAGAGCTAGCATCTCCATCAGCATAGCTAGCATCTCCATCAGCATCATTCGAAGCATCATCGTCATCACCATCATCATCATCCTCATCCTTAGAATCAAAAGCCACAAGAGAAGGTGGTGAAGGAGTAGCCTCAGGAGCAAAACCACCCATGGACGCCTGTCGTCGTGCAATACGATCGACACAAACATTTACCTGATACAACTTCGTAGAGAGTGTATCTAGGCGAGCATCTAAGCACTGCAGCTGCGCCATGATGTCTCCTAAGTCACATCACCCGAAGAAGAGGGAGGAGCGGATGTGGATGGAGCAGAACAGGATGGAGCTGAATGGGAGGGAGGAGCTACTGGATCCGACTGTCACGACCAAAGCTGGGCCTCGCTACGTTTAACGGTAGCGTAATCTATGGCACACATGACGGTAAAATGGTCAGAAGAGGGAAAAGGAACTGAAAAATGGCGTAAGATCCTCGTGATAGTGAAAGGAAAGATGAGCTTATCAACGAACGTCGAATCTAGATGAACATCTATAATAGACAAAATGAAATGAGAAGGAAAGTTTATGGTAAGATGCTTAAGAAGCGATAACAAAAATCGAGCACGAGGCTCTGTGATGGAGTTATAGTGAGAGAATGGATGCAAAACAAAAGTCATCACCATGTTCATGAATCTAGGACCTTTAGCAAAAGGTTGACATGGTGTAAATAGATGCTCATCCCAAGCAGAAGGACGCTCACAGAAAGCAGACATGAGCTCATCCCTGGACACAGTCCTCAGACACTCACAACTAGGATAGTCAGGAAACTCTATCCTAGGGACCCGAAGCACATCCGTAACAAGCTGCGGTGTGATAGGAATGTGCGTATCTCGAACGCGAGTGAAGAAAAGAGGTACTGAATGATCAATCCCGTGCATATTGGAGTAGAACTCCTAAATAAGCACGAGAGGACAGGTGACCGGGACGTCACATAGTGACTCCCATCCCCTACTATGAATGACAGAGGGAAGGTTGGTGTCGGCAAAATCCGTCAGAATGACTTGGCGTTCCGAATGAATGCCTCGTCTAGAAAAGTTTTCCGAAAATGCCTTAAAGGCATCATCATCACGGAACCGGATATGAGATAGAGTAGGATCAGATGATGAAGAAGCACTGGAACGAAGAGGGTTCCAGGCTGGAGTGGATTTACGCTTAGGTGCCATAGACATGATTAACGTAAACTAACAAAGAGGGAGAGAAAGAATGACAATCAGAAAAGTCCCAAGCAGTTTCAAATATATCAAGTATATTGAAAAGAAATACGTATGCATGGGAAATGCATGAACATGTGACATGCAAAAGAAATTGCATCATGGGCTCAGCCCAATCCAAACCTATCAGCACACAAACAGATAGCATACATCTAAATGCATGACAATACCATTATAATGCTAATGTGATGCAATGTATGAGGTTTTAAACACATTTAAGTGAAAACCCATCCCAAAATTTCAATAAAAACTCATCAATTTTGAAAAACCCCAAAATTTTTCAAAAAAACCCAAAACCTAGGTTTCAAAACATGAAATGCATGAATGTGAAAGGATTAGAAGCTTACCAAGTAAAAAAAAACTTGAAAAAGCTTGAAGAATCTTTGAGGAACCAAGTTTGAAGTGAGATGAGAGTGTTTTGGGAGAGAAAACAGAAAAGTATCGAGAGAGAGATCGAAGGAAATGAGTTCCGGATCGCACAGGGGGCTTATATAGTGCAACCAGTAAATCTAGACAGATGCAGGTATCAAGAGGTATCGAGGTATCTGTTGAGGAGGTGTCGAGGAACAACACATCAGAATCAAGAACAGAAACTTGATCGATCCACCAAGTGTCGAAAAGCTATCGAGGATACAGACCCAATCTCGATCGATCCACCAGGTATCGAGGTGCTGGCGAGATTGTGATAAGAAAAAGCTTAGGAAGCTCGACAGATAGCTAGCTATCGAGGAGGTATCGGGGAGGTGTCGAGCCAGCTTTTAAAAGCAGTTTTTCGAGATGTGAAAAACGCAGACATGAATGCAAGCCAACATGCAACTCAACCAACAATCCAATCAACATATTAAGCTCTCAAAATCATCTCTCAAATAAAATTTCAGCACATGGATTTTCAAAAACACACACACACACACACACTAAACAAGTCTAACCAATTTTATATTTCAAAAAACAAGTTAAGACAGTTTAGTGAGCATACATTAATACATGTAAAACCTCGTGATAGCCAAATCACATTGTATTTGCACATGTATCAAGAATAGCAAAGAATATTGCATGTTGTGTGTGAAAAACATCGCAAGATTGCATAAGTGTATACATGTTATGACGATTTGAGATATGAGAAAATCACTTTAACTCACACACAATCATAACTACTTGATGGAGACTATCACTTTTAAGGTACATCCTATAACTCCCACATCTCCTAGAATACACGCTTGCAATCATATTTAAAGCATTTTTGATCTTTTTGCTTTTGATTTTTCTTTTAAGCATATCATGCATGAGCATATTAGAGAGAGAAAAGAAATACCCAATGATATTTGACATTCTAATTTTGCTATACCTAAGCACACAAATGTCATTGACATTGCACTTTTGCTATGCCAAAGCATACAGGTGTCTTATTATGATTGGCAGGCAACAGTGGTAAGATGGTTATTTATACCTTTCTCTCAGGATTTTTTAGTCCTTCTCATCAAAAAGAGTGATATGAGTGTTAAGTATAAGAGACAACTTAATCTTACTCATCACAAACATGAGCCACAAAGCTCACTTGCTTAGTTGTGCATAGAGATGCTTGTCTAAACTACAAATGATACAAAGTTTAGAAGACTTTGTTTCAATGGTCAACCAAGGTACACAAAACATACACTGTTTTTGTATTTATCTTATTTTTCAATTTTTATTTTTATTTTTAAATGAAAAACAAAACAAAGCAAAACTGAAGAAAAACAACAAAAACATGTTAAACACCCAAAGCATAAAAACTAGACTGACTCAAAACATGAAAGCAAAACACATAAGAATGCACACATAAAAACAAGAAGAAAGAGAGAAAAGTGACAGAATCACTTGGAGCTTTTTTCCTTCCACACCTTAGAAGAACCTTTCCGTCTAGCAAACCCTTGAACCGGTGGTGAAGGGGAAGAATTAAAACCGTTCAAGTTCGAAAAGAATATGAGGGCTTTAAGAAGATCTCCAAGGGGAGCAAGAGAGGATTGAAGTTGATTCTGGTTCCCATATGCTGTCATGCCGTTACTCTGTTAAGTGGTAAGCCACTTGTAACAATTTGGTCGAGTATGACTGGCAGCTCCACAATGATGACAGAGATGCTGCTTCTTTTGTTTAGACTTTTGAGAGTTAGCGTTCTTAGCCCTAGGGTTTTTAACATCTTTCTTCTCAAGCTTAGGGGGTGCTCCTAAGATAGATTTACCCTTATCTATGTTCTCACTAGCTAATTCAGTTTTAATCTCATTGTTCTCAGTTTTAACATTATTAGTAGGAGGAACAAAAACAGTAATACTGGAAGAAGCAGTATTAGAGGAAGAAAGTCCATACCCTAAACTTGTTCGATCTGAAGCAGATTTTTGAATGCTTAGCATCTCATCTAGCTTAGCGCTTAAAGTCCTTTCCAGTTGAGTTCTGACTTGACATAGCTCTGCTTCAAGCTTCTTGGTATTCTCAGCCAAGAAATTGTTCTCAAACCTCAGTGCCCCTATAGTCTGATTAGCCTCATCGAACTTTGTGGAAAGCTCCTCACGGTTAAGTTCCACATCACTGAGCTTCTTGGTGGTTAGCCTATACAGTTTCTCATGCTTCTTAGAGAGCTTGTACAGTTTCTCATAAGCTGTATGGATGTCATCTTGATCATCCATCTTCTCAAACTTGGATTCCACCAATTCCTCTTCTTCAACCACATCTTCAACAATCCCATCAGTAGGATTGACAGTGGCCATGAAGGCATTTAAGATTCCGTCATCCTCATTATCGGAATCATTCTCAGGCTCAGTGTCGCTCAAGGTAACAGCAAGTGCCTTGCTCTTCCCAATGCTTTTGAGGTATGTAGGACACTCATGCTTCATGTGACCGAAACCTTGACACCCAAAGCACTTAGGTCTTGAGGGAACAGTGTACTGACCACCTTCCTTAGCATCCTTCTTCCCTTTGTCTTGACTTTTAAACTAAGAAGAACTGGATTGCCTGCGGTCCTTGTCAAAAACCTTTCCATTAGCGTTCTTTATAAACTTCTTGAACTACCTGGTAATTTAGGACTTCATCTTGGAATCTTCATCATCAAAAGATTCATCTGTTTCACTGCTCTTAGCTTTCAGTGCCATACTCTTGCTTTTACCCGACTTGCCTATTCTTGTCAACCCCAGCTCGTAGGTCTGCAAGTTTCCAACCAGCTCAATTAAAGGAATCTTGTCAATATCATTTGATTCCTCTATTGTCGTAATCTTGGCATGGAATCTCTTGGGCAAAGATCTGAGCACTTTCCTCACAATCGTGGGTTTAGGAATGGTTTCCCAAAAATTGAAGGCTGAGTTCACTATGTCCTTTAGCCTGGCATAGAACTCATCGAAAGACTCATCCTCCTCCGTCTTTATCTCCTCAAAACTTGTAGTGAGCCTCTGAAATTTTGAGTCCTTGGCAGCCTTAGTACCCTCATAGGTTGTCTGGAGAATGGTCCAAGCCTCCTTGGCAGTTTCAGTTGAGGATATTTTCTTGAACTCCTCATTGGTGACTGCACTGAACAATGCATTCAATGCTCTGTTGTTGAAGTTTGCCGCCTTAATCTTGGCATCATCCCAGTCGACTGGCACTTCTGTAGGCTTAGTCTAGTCTATTTCCATAACTTGTCACACTTTCTCCATAACTTGTCACACTTTCTCATCTAAAGACTGTAAGAAAGCTCTTATGCATACTTTTCAGTATGCATAGTTATTGCCATCAAATAAAGGAGGTATGATTAATGATTGTCCTCTATCCATGACAAACAGGGGTCAATGGATCAACAAAACAAAGATTAAACCCTAATTAGAGTGTGCCTGCTCTGATACCACTTGATAGGCCACAAACTAAATGACCCTTTGTGATATAAATTAATTAATTAATTAGCCAAGTTATTAATTAATCAATTTATCATGCAAACGCGTAGTAGCACAAACAAATCACCAATAAATTAAATATGCAACGGAAAATAAATAACACGGTGATTTGTTTACGAATGGGGAAAACCTAACGGCAAAAGCCCCACTGGGTGATTTTCAGGTCACCACTCTCGAAACTCCACTATTATCACAACAAACAGTTACAAGTAAAGGAATCCAAGTACCTTACCAACTTACAATTGAACCCTTACCCCAATACCCAATTGGACTTATTCTATAGTGACAATTCCCCTTTCGATGCACGACTCCCAAGTATGTGACTAACCAATTGCGTGGATCCCAGTATGTGACTTCAATCACCAACTAAAAAGATTATTGGTTGCAAAGTTCTTCAGTTCATTCACACGATGAAGATCAAGAAGATGCTTAGTCACAAAACCCTACGGTGCACATACACAGTAACTTCTTCAAGAGAAAGAGATAAATTAGGGCAAGAACTTCGTCTTCGGTCACAATTTGATTGAACAGAGTTTGCTCAAAGCTTGTGCAACTAGTGAACTCTTAGATGGCCCTTAAACTGATCCTTTTATATGTCTAGGGTTATGAGGAAAGAAAGCCCAAAGACAAATTCATGGATCCCAAGAAAATCATATTGGAATTCTGAAAATCTTAAACCTCGACAAATAGAAGGTGTCAAGCAGGTGTTGAGCACACCAAATGTAGAACAGCTTTCTTAAGCTCGATAAATGCAGCTGTCGAGCTTTAATGATTTTGCACTATGAACTTGTTTTCTTGAATAGACTTGAAGGCTTCAATACTTGATCTTGAAACAAGGTTTCTTGAAGTATTTAAAGACATCCTAAATCTACCAAAATACAAGTAAAGTGCGTTTTGTCAAAGGATAAGCCAATTACATAAAATCATGACATATGTTCTTAACATGTGAAACACACATGTCCTAACACAAATTGCAATGAAAAATTTCCAACATGTGTTGAACTGAACCCCTCTGATGTTCAGACCATGAGAGTGTTGACGGGTGAAAAAGGAAAAGAAGGGAAAAAGAGACAAAAAAATTGAGAAAATGACATAGCATACTTTTAGCATTTAGATTGTTTAGAGTCTGTTTGGTTTAAGTGTTTCCGTAACTCAATTTTCAGTTTTCATAACTCATAATTCAAAAATGGTGAGACCCATAGCAAAAATGTTGTTTGGCCAAACGATAACTCTATTTCCATAACTCTGTTTCCATCACTCAATTCTCTGATTTTTGAGTTATGAGTTATGGAAACTGAAAACAACAAAAGACTGTTTTCAGTTTTCATAACTCATAACTCAATGGCATTTCCGTAAATAAACACACATGAGGGACCCACAGCCGCAACTTTTGACCACCTTTTGACCTTTTTTTTTTTTTTTTTTTTTTTTTTTTTTTTTTTTTTTTCTGGTTCGTGTTTTGTTCTATTTTTTTTTTTTTTCTTTAGTACCTAGACTCACCAAACTTAGTGAAAAAAAAAAAAAAAAACACCCAGACCGAACAGCCAACCCAGGAGGAAAAAAAAAAAGAAGCTGCTAGTGGAAAAAAAAAAAAAAAAAGCTGCACTGTGACAGGCGTGGGCCCTCCAAATAGTGTGAAAAATAGTAAGTGATGGAAACTGAGTGATGAAGGCAAACAGATGTGAAAAATTGAGTGATGAGTGATGAGTGATGAATTATGAGTGATAAGTGATGAGTGATAAGTGATGAGTGATGAGTGATGAGTGATGAGTGATGGAAATTGAGTAACGGAAATTGAGTGACGAAAAAGTCTTACCCAAACAGGCTCTTATCTACCACGTGTCCTTCACTATATTAAAATGGGAGAAAATGGGAGAGTTTTAAATGGGAGGGGGCCTCTCCCAACATTACCCATCTATAAAATGAGAAATTATACCATTTTCGGATAAATGATGTGGTTCACTATTCTAGTAAAAGACTCCTACATGTTTAAAATTGCGGAGTCAGTATTTAGTTTTTATTTAAAACTTCCTAATTTTTAATAGGTGAGAAGTTTTTTTATTGAAATGATGAACTATATCACTTGTCCACTATGAGTACCTTGTAATTTCTCAAAATGAGAATAGAAGTATGGACAAAGTCCGGTAAAAAAATGACACATTTTTCCGTTTTCAGTTATTCTTGTCACCAACCAACCCAACTACGACTTACTGTTTCTTGTCCATAATGTCACGAAAACCCACTGCGTGGTCGGTTACTTTTTTGACTAAACTGAAAATCCCTTGTGAAAAGTGATTTCGCATCATCACAAACTTGATAAAAAAACCTGCTTTTAGATAACCCATACCATGCTACTCTTATCTTATGTCCCAGTAGCATTAAGCGAAGATTTAGACCTATGAACGACGACGGAAATCTGACCTGACTTGAACTTAATATTTAAGCAAAAATATTCTTAAATAGATTTTCACTCAATTTTGATTAAATCACTCCAATAAACTTTGCCAAATAATTAAATCTTATTCTTAAAAACGTTAAATATTACACAAATTCAAAATAGAAACCTTTCAATGACATTTGAATAGATAATATCTCATGCGTGTCATTTTTCCGACACTTGTAATACCATGCACTATTACCATAGGTTTTGTTTTGTTTTTTGTTTTTATTTATTTTTATTTTTTTATTTTTGGGTTTTAGGAAAGAAAGAAAGAAATGTATGAACTTTTCCAACTCTACCACCGTACTGCTACATTTGCATTTTAAATTATGATTTAGGCCTATGAACAGTGATCCACTACTTGGTACTTGAACTACACCAGAAAGCACAAAACTTGTTGATTTTTATTTGCGAGTATCTATTATTTAGATTTGCACATATAATACAAACAATTTCTAAAAACAAATGAAATTGTAACTTCGGGTCAAAGTTATGAATTGTTTCTTGTATTTTTGGAGAATATGTGTATTAATGTGTGCATTAAAGATGTGCACTTAACTTTTTTGTTTTACTTTATTTTGAAAAAGTTAATAGTTGTTTTTAGGCTATTTGTTTAGAATACATTTTTTTTAAAATTTTTTTATAAAAAAAGAAAAAAATAATTAATTTTTTATGACTTTTTATATTATTACTAGAAGTGATGTAAAAAATTTCTTAGTTTATAAACAATTATTTTATCCTTTAACATGATTTTTTTATTTTTTTACCGATTCAATCTTTGGACGCTAAACAAATCTTTGAACGACACTAAAATGATTTGAAATGATGGATTAGACACCTCCGTAGGTCTTGAATTTCACTGATCTCGAAACTGTATTGGTTGGAGAGGGGTCACAGTTGCTGATTTTATTGCTCCATTCAAGACACAGACAGTTCTTGTGCAATGCACAAATTCCAGTGCCTACTATAAGTAGCTAAGTTTCATGCTTGAACTTTTCATATCACACCAAGTAACCTTTACTTTCAGATAGAAACTTGGATTTATTTGTATCAGAAATGGGGGAAGAAACAAAAGGGTCTGATCAGAAGGTGATGCTGGTAATAGATGAAAACGAGTATAGCTACTATGCACTCATGTGGATGCTCGAAAATTTCAAAGAATCAGTCACAAAATCGACTCTTGTCATCTTCGCAGCACAGCCTCGTCCAAACTATACTAATGTATTTGCAGCACCACTGGGTTTTGCTCGCATGTATTCTCCTATGTCAACCAGTTACGTTTCCTTACTCTACCTCTAATTCTCTTGTTCTTCTTTATTTTCTGATTGTTATGCAAACTGGAAGTTTTTAGTTTGTACAGTAAGAACAACTATATATAGGCTCTAGAATAGAACTTTGATCGAATAGCTTCAAATTCTGAATGGCGAATCATTAGAATTTTCATGTTAAAGTTTAATTCGGCGCACCTATGCATATTTTATTTTTCCATTATTTGGAAATGAAACAAGTACCTCTGCTCAGCTGAGCTATACAAAGTTCTTCATTTTTTTTCCCTCTTTATTTTTTGGATGTGTTCAACAAGAACAATAACAAAAACTATCATTGGAAGTTGCTGATAAATACTATGATTTTTGAGTTCTTCTCCAAATATCAAGCTTAACCTTGAGGAGAAGGATGGGGTAAAGGGGTTAGGAGTTCTGAATTTTGTTGGAGTATATGGAACTTGGCTGAGAATTCTATGAGAAATATATAACTGTTGGGATAGCAGCATTACTTTCTATTCACAAGTTGCAAAATTTCTGATTTACAGCTCCCACTTTGATTGAGTCTATCCAAGAGCGAAATAAGAAGGTTTCACTAGGCCTCCTGGAGAAAGCTAAGAGTATCTGTGCTAGTCGAGGGGTATGGATTCAGTAACTTCTTTTCTTGAGATTTGCATCTTCATGATATTAATCACTTTGTTATTTTCTTTAGATTAAGCTGTAGTCAAGTTGGTGGAGTTCTTCACACAAGTTTTTGATCGTCCATCATACTTGGCTCTAGTCCTCATTGACACAGTGTTGCCTCTGTAACTTTGATATTTGGGGGCGAAGTTTTTATGTTGCTTGAATTACGTTTTAGTTGCAAGCAACTAGGACCATTCTTTTTGGAGCACCAGTCTTCTGGTACCTCCAAGAGTGTTTGAGGAAACATTAGCAAAGGCAGCCCCTATATGCCTTTCCTTTTGTACTAAACTAGGCGCATAAGCTCAATTTTTTCCACTTGTTTTCTGTATAGCTAACATTAATATTTGTCTCTACAGATAAATGTGGAAACATTTACAGAGGCAGGGGATCCTAAAGAAACCATAAGTGATGCAGTCCAAAAGTACAAAATCAAACTACTTGTTATGGGTAGCCATGCCAATAGAACCGTTAAGAGGTTAGTAGCTTCTTGTGAGTTCTTAATACATTCAGGTAATATGGTTTAACAATATGTTGTAGCCAAGAGTTTCAAAAATACCTCTAAAATCAGAACCTCGCTGATTTTCATGACCTGCCTTTGATCTTAGACTAACTATACATATTATGCTTGAAGTAGGTTATCCGATTCCAAATTCTCTTTTTTTTTTCCCCCCACAAAATGAAAAAGAAATTGTCATTGCACATATTACCATTATATGAGAAGACATATCCTTGCTTATCTAACTCGCTAGTGTGAAATATGTTGCTTAGTCTTGCCTTTTCATTTGAATAACTTTTTGAGTTAAAAATAGGGAAAATTATGGTTGCGTTCTGTTCTTGGTCATATGTTTTTTAAATTCTGTGATCAATTTTTTTCTTCTGATATCTGAGTAATAAAATAAATTTGTTGATACAGGGCATTTCAGGGGAGTTTGAGCAACTATTTCATAAATAACGCCAAGTGTCCTGTTCTTGTAGTGAAGAAACCAGAATAACAGATACAAGGAATCAGTTATTTGTTAATGGCATGGAATCTTGAGGTACTAACACCTATAAGTTTGTTTGGCTTATTAAAGCAATCAGATTGTAAGTTATATATCATGCAGCTACAGCAGATATTGCAAATTATATAAAATGATGATTTGCAGCCCGACAGGTTGATAAATGCTTGTAATATATATGCTCAATATTGGCTATTAACTTTCTCTATGTTCTTGAATGTAATGAATGAAATATAAGACTGATAGTCTCTTAAATTGAACATTTACCTTTACTATTCACTCTATTGGAATTTCAACTTAGGTAGGAAAATAACAAGGGGTGTCAGAACTCAGAAGAGCAAAATCTTCAGCATTAAGAGTGACCATCCACATATCTGGTCTATTGAAACAGGTTGCCAATTAATTAATGCCTGCAGTTACAACAATTATGAATATTTATCTCTCTTCCTTCTGATAATGAACTGTCACTTACACTTGTATGTCAAGTTGTCCACCCTCTCATAGACAGAAAATTATCATATGTAGACGGCTATCTCCAAGTGTGAGATCCACTCCATATAGAGGCAAGTTACACATGTACGATACATCAATTGCTTTCTCTTCGTAGAAGGGGGAAAAATATGCATATTTGCAGCTCTCAGTTAAAAAAATATATGAGTCTTTCAAAGGATACAAAATCACAATAATTTCGCAACATTCTTAAGTTATCATAACAATTCATACTTAGGTCATTAAAAAAATTGCATATATCATGGTTGGTTGTCCAGGTGTGAGGTGGTAGCTGGGCAGGGTAATTTGGGAATGATGTGAATTGCTGTAAAATTTTGTTGTGTCTGTTATTTTATTGAAATAAATACTGAATTGCCAGGAAGAAAAGAAATACCATCGTGGAAGTGATGTGGCCAGTACAAAACTGACTACTTTCCGCTATTTTCATCCTTTTGTTCTTTTGAACTATGAAATGACAGTTCTTCTGTCCTGGGAGCACTAAGTGAAGTGGTGGGGGATTGAGGATGGGGTTGTGAAGCCACCATCAAGCATGTCAAAAAGAACTGTCATTTTCGTAACACTTCAATTTTTCTTCCATTTTCCGTTTACACATTACCAGCAAAAACAGGAGTAAAGGACTATAAATAATTAATATGATAAGCACGCCCGAGCTGAATTCATAATTCGGTAAAGGACTGCACGCATTAATCCTAGGCTCCTACTCCTAGCATAAAAAAACCATAGGGGTAGTGGCATTGCTTTTACTCTACTATTAATGGTTTGGACTTTTGCCACAACTGCACGTGGCCTAGAAATTATGGGTGCAGATTTGGGTTTAGGTGCAGCTACGGGTGCAGTGTGACTATATATGATAATTTTTAAGAAAAAGGGTCATGAATGCAACGAAATACATTTATTAATTAATTATTAAATATTTTTTTATTTATATTTTTGTTAAGCATTTTTTTAATTATATTAAATAAATATTAATGTATTATTACTATTATACTATAAATTAATATGTATAGTTTTTTTTTTTTTTTTTTTAACTCAAAAAAGTGAAATTGTGAGTAAAAAATATTTCTTTATGGTTTTTTTGTAAATACAATTACCATTTTGGATAATTGTAAACAAGGAACCTAGGCTCCTACTCCTAGCATAAAAAAACCATAGGGGTAGTGGCATTGCTTTTACTCTACCATCAATGGTTTGGACTTTTGCCAACAACTGCACGTGGCCTAGAAAATACGGGTGCAGATTTGGGTTTAGGTGCAGCTATGGGTGCAGTGTGGCTATATGGTAATTTTCAAGAAAAAGAGTTATGAATGCAACGAAATACATTTATTAATTAATTATTAAATAGAGTTTATCTATTTATAAAAGTTTCTCTTCGCTAGCGAAAGGTGGTTCTCTCCATCTTCTCCTAGGTTGTAGAACAGCCGTCCCTTCCTTGGAAGGTGTCTCTATACCTTGAGGTAACAGGTTTACCTTCAAGGTTTAGTGGTTTTTTCATTTCTTTTGGGGGTGGGGAAACACCTTTTTTCTTTGCTCTATTCTTAAGTTCTGTATTCGCTATCGGCTGTTTCTAGCTTTTTCAGATTGATGGAGGAGTTAGCTAAGTCTTGGAGTTGTCTTACTCTCTCGGACGTGGAGGTTTCTAAAGTTAGTACCACAGAGGAAGAAGCAATACCAGAGTTCATACTTGCAGCAAAGTTTCTCACTAAGAGGGCTTTGAATGTGGAGGCTATTGCCAAAACTTTTACACCCATATGGAGGATGAAAAACGGGTTTAGGGTGACAAAGGAGAGTGACCACGTCGTGCTCTTTACTTTCGATAAGAAAACTGATCTGGAGCAAGTTCTTAATACAGAACCATGGAGCTTTGATAAGCACCTTATGGTTCTGCATAGGTACGACAAAGAGGTTGAGGTATCAGAGATTGATTTTAATACGGTGACTTTATGGATACAGGTACATGAACTACCAGTTTGGTTTCGAACAAGGGCTGTGGCAGAAAAGATCTGTGGCGCTGCTGGTGTGGTAGACAGAAACACGGAGGAATGTGACAGAATGGGAGATGGTTTTGTTCGAGTAAGAGTCAAGGTGGATATTTCAAAACCTTTATGCAGGGGCCGTGTGGTTTCTTTGGAAAATGGGAAGGAAATCTAGGTTTCTTTTAAATATGAGAGGCTGTCAAACCTGTGCTACTGGTGCGGCAATCTCAAACACGATGACCGGGATTGCGAGGTGTGGATTGAGAGTGGTGGCACGTTACCATCTGAAGCCCAACAGTATGGTGCATGGATCAGAGCTTTACCATTTGTGCGATCAGAAAAAAGCTTCGTCTCTGTTCCGGGTTTCTACAAGCAAACGGCTACAAGTTCAAGTACACCAACTATAGTAAAACAGCATGAAAAACCAAGGGTGATGATTCGGCGAGGGGGTCCGGTGCCGGAAATTATCAGGTCCGGTGAAGAGAAGGAGACGCCAAATCAGGAAGGAAATAAATCTCCTGATTTTCAGGAGACAAATCCGGTAGAATCCATGCCTTTCCATATAGACTCCCACGTGGATATTGAAGTCAATGCTGGTAATACGGATCAGATTAAAGGGAACCTATCTGCTGAGTTGTTTGAAGAGAAATTAGAGGAGATTAATCGGGAATTGAGCAAATTTGACACGGCAACTGAATTTAAGTCCAAATCAAACTCTCCAACGGGTAAGGAAAATATTTCGGAATCGATGAAAATTAATGAAATTTACTTGAAGGCCACTCAAGCACATGCAACACTATCATGCAGTAACCGTGCACCATTATCTGCTCTATCTGATACTTCACAACTTAACATAGGGAATATAGCTACATGGAAACGTTAGCTGAGGTATACCACAGGCATAGATGTTATCATGGAAGATGCAGTGGGTTCAAAGCGGAGTGTTCATCCTACTGGGGTTCAGTCGGAGTTACAAAAAAAAAAAAAAAAAAAATTGTTTCTTGGGTTGGTAAAGGTGACAAAGAGAGATTGGCGGAGGCTGGTTCCCAGCCCCACCAAAACCAATGAGTCTTTTATGTTGGAACTATCGGGGGCTTGGGAACCAACGTACAGAAAATCAGCTTGCAGAAATAGTGTGGGCAAAAGATCCCTCCATTGTGTTTTTAGCCGAGACATAGACGGATGAAGCTAGGCTAATTTTCATTCAAGATTGTTTGAAGTTTAAGCATAAATTTATTGCACCTAGGAGAAATAAATTAGGAGGTTTAGTGATGTACTGGAAGGAGGAGGTTGATTTAAATATAGAGACTTTTTCAAAGAACCATATTGATGTCACAATTTGCAAAAATAAGGAAGGGGAGTGGAGATTCACAGGTTTTTATGGAGAACTGGATACACAACTCAGACATGAAGCTTGGGCACATTTGAGAAATCTGAAAACACGAAGTCATGCACCTTGGCTATGTGCGGGAGATTTTAATGAAGTTACAAAGTAATCTGAAAAATTGGGTGGTAGGACTCGGCCTCATAGTCAGATGCAAGCTTTTAGAGATGTATTGGATGAGTGTGGTTTTATGGACCTTGGGTTTATGGGATCAAAGTTCACATGGCATAAGCATTATGAAAATTTCACAGTATGGGAGAGATTAGATAGGGCAGTGGCTAACAATGAGTGGTTTTCTTTGTTTCCAGATACACAAGTTCATCATCTTGATGTTACCACTTCAGATCATAAGCCCTTGTTAATCAATCTAGATGGAATGGACTGTAAGCAACAGAGGCCTTTTCGTTTTGAGCAGATGTGGATGAGTGAACCGGGGTGTGGGGCAACAATTGAAGCGGTATGGCAGCAGGGAGGAGACGGTCATAGGGGAGAGAGAGTGATAAAAAAAGTGGATAAATGCGGGAAAAGCCTAACCAAATGGAGTAAGACTTGTTTCCGGAATGTGAGACGGGAGTTGGAACAAAAGAGGAAAAAACTAGCTCAGGCCGAGAGAGTAGTTTGCAGTGGGGGTTCAGTGTTACTGATGAAGAAATTGGAGAAAGAAATAAATGTACTCCTTGATAAAGAGGCACAGATGTGGGGGCAACAGGCTAAGGTGCAATGGTTAAAAGATGGGGACAGGAATACGAGGTTTTTTCATAGCAAAGCCTCACAACGAAGAAGGAAAAACTACATCAAGGGGCTGTATGATAATGAAGGCCAATGGTGCACTAATCCTAACCGAATGGAGGAGATTGTGTTGGAGTTTTACTAGGCTCTTTTCACTTCCCAAAACCCGGAGAATTTTGATGAGATTTTGGCTCAAATACCCCGGGTTGTAACAGATGATATGAACAATGATTTGATGGCAAAGTTCCAAAAAGAAGAAGTAGAGACAGCTCTTAAGCAGATGGCTCCCCTGAAATCACCTGGACCGGATGGAATGCCACCCATTTTCTACCAACATTATTGGTCTTTGGTGGGTAATGATGTGGTTGATGATATTCTGTATCTCCTTAATTCGGGTAATCTCCCTCCATCTTTATGTCATTCTTTCATAACTTTAATCCCTAAAGTTCATAGTCCTGAATATATTTCACAATATCACCCTATAAGTCTCAGCAACGTTTTGTACAGAATTTTTTCAAAAGTTTTGGCAAACAGGTTGAAGAAAATTCTTCCCAACCTAGTGTTGGAACAACAAAGTGCTTTTGTGAAGGATAGATTGATTTCTGACAATATTATGGTGGCTTTCGAAACCCTCCATTATATGAGGAACCATAGTTCAGGGGAGACGGGGTATATGGCACTTAAACTGGACATGAGCAAGGCGTATGATAGGGTGGAGTGGTTGTATATGGAGAAATTGATGAAGAAGATGGGTTTTGGAGACACTTGGGTAAATTTGATGGTGCAATGTATTTCAAGGGCTACTTATTCCGTTTTAATTAATGGAGAGCCACATGGTCACATCACACCTTCACGGGGGCTGCACCAAGGAGATCCTTTGTCTCCTTACTTATTCTTATTATGCACAGAAGGGTTTCATGGTTTGTTGAGAAAAGCAGAGGAGACTGGAGATATAAGGGGTGTTTCTATTTGTAGAAGTGCACCGAAGCTAACACACCTTCTTTTTGCAGATGACAGTCTTATTTTTTGCAGGGCAAAAATTAATAAGTGTGAGAAGCTTTTGGAGATCCTAGCCATTTATGAGCAAGCATCGGGGCAACAAATAAATAGAGATAAAACTACTCTATTTTTTAGCAGGTCCACTTCCCATCAAATGCAAGCTTCAATTCAAGCAGCCCTTGGAGTTCCCGTGGTCAAGCAATATGAGAAGTATTTGGGATTGCCAAGTTTCATAGGGTGAAAAAAGAAGGATAGCTTTGCTAACATTAAGCAAAGAGTTTGGAAAAGGCTCCAAGGGTGGGAAGGCAAGCTCTTATCACAAGCGGGGAGAGAAATTTTAATTAAAGCAGTGGCTCAAGCTTTACCTACCTACACTATGTCATGTTTCAAACTACCGGTTACTCTGTGCCATGACATTGAAGCTCTTATTCGGAAATTTTTTTGGGGGCAGCGAGGAGATAGTCGAAAGGTGCATTGGGTAAGGTGGGAAGAGTTATGTAAGTCAAAGGAGCAAGGAGGGATGGGATTCAAGGACTTGTCCCGTTTTAATGATGCTTTGCTCACTAAACAAACTTGGAGACTTCTACATGATAAATCCTCACTGTTTTATCGGATTTTTAAAGCGAGGTTTTTCCCAAATTGTTCAATCATGGAGGCCTTGTCCAAGCTCGGCATCCTATGCATGGAAGAGCATTATTAAAGGGAGAGATGTGATTAAACGTGGGGCTATTTGGAGAATTGGAGATGGGAAGTCAGCTCATATTTGGGGGGATAGGTGGCTGCCACAAAAACATTCAGCACTAGTTTTATCTCCACGGATAGATGTTTTGGCTGAAGCAAAAGTCCAAAGCTTGATTGATGAAGAACGAAGATGCTGGAAGACTGAGTTAATTGATGAAACCTTGCTGGAACTTGAGGCAACATTGGTGAAAAGCATTCCCCTTTGCCTCACTGAGCAACCAGATGAACTAATTTGGCCTCACAGTGCTAATGGAGCATACACAGTCAAGTCGGGTTATAAGTTTCTGCAGACGAAATTTTAGAATCAACAACCGGGTCAGTCCGATCCTCTGATGCTCAAGCCACTGTGGAAGGGGATATGGGGTCTCAACGTGCCAAGCAAAGTCAAAAATCTAGTTTGGAGAGCTGTGAAAAACTCACTCCCCACGAAGCAGAATTTAGTTAAAAGAAAGGTGTTAAATGATGACTGCTGTGATCACTGTAAGATGCAGCAAGAAGACACACTCCATGCTCTATACCTCTGTCCGAAGTTGGAGGAAATTTGGCTCTCGGTACAAGCTTGGAACTAGCACAGTCTAAGGCAAATAAAGAGCTTTGTTGATCTTATGGGATGCATTTTGGCGGAGAACAGGGATCCGGAACTATTTGCTATGGTTGTATGGGCTGTATGGAAGAGACGGAATGATATGAGGGTTGGGAAAAGAGGTGAAAATCTACCAAACTTGGTGCAATTAGCTCGAAACAGGTTACAAGAATTTTTGCTGCATAATTATGCAGAAACAGCAGCTATGGACAGACCCTCAATGCAGTGGCAGCCACTAGCACACCAACAGTATAAGATTAATTTTGATGGGGCACTTTTCAAGGATGAAAACCAGGCCGGAATAGGGGTGGTGATTAGGGACAGCAAGGGGGAGGTGATGGTCTCCTTGGCTCAACAACTTCCACTACCTAGTACAGCTATTGAAGTTGAGGCCTTAGCAGCCAGGCGTGCAATGGAGTTGGCGTTGGAAACTGGTCTCAATAAGGGGGTGCTGGAAGGTGATTCACAGATCCTCATGAACGCTCTGAAGTCAAACTCTCATAGCCTTGCACAGTTCGGTCATATTATCAAGGATATACAGTACTTAGCCTCTAGTTTCTCCATTATTTCTTTTTCTCATGTAAAGAGGCATTGTAATACTGTAGCTCACTCGATTGCGAGGCGGACACTTTCTTTTTCGTCATTACAAGTCTGGATGGAAGATGTACCACTAGAGATTGCAGATGTTCTTCAGGCTGATTTTCATAGCCTTAGTTGAATAAAATCTTTTGATGTGGATTCTCAAAAAAAAAAAAAAAATAAATAAATTTATTAAATATTTTTTTATTTATATTTTTGTTAAGCATTTTTTTATATTATATTAAATAAATATTAATGTATTATTACCATTATACTATAAATTAATATGTATAGTTTTTTTTTTTTTTTTAACTCAAAAAAGTGAAATTGTGAGTGAAAAATATTTCTTTATGGTTTTTTTTGTAAATACAATTACCATTTTGGGTAATTGTAAACAAGGAACCTTCCATAAAGGCTCATTTTAGCACTTTTATGTCATTTCATAGCTCCTACACGTGTGAAAGACCATTTACTCCTATTCAAAGTTCAAACTTTCAGTCTCTTCTCCTCCTATTCTCACCATCTTCTTCTTTATTTTCTTTCTTTATTTTCTTTTTTCACGTCCTCTTTGCTAGAGCGATATAGAGATCAAAGAATGAGAAGGGCTGTTTGTGAGTTGTGACCCAGCAAAAAGGAGAGAAGGGAGAAACTGCTGTATAAATAAAAAAATAAAAATAAAAATTCATAGGGACGCGCATGCAGCTGCATCACAAGCCGTACATGGCGTCCCCGAGAGTCCGACATGGGTGTGACAACCAGATTACCGCACCCGTGCTTCCCAATACGTGGCAAGTCGTGAGTGGTGTAGTAAAAGTGATGGGTTCATAATTTCACAACTCATGATTAGCCACATGAGCAAGTTGTGATAAAAGTTGTGACAATAATTGTGGTTCTAGCATTACTCTAGTGGTTTAGGTAATAAAGAGTTTTAGGCCCTGTTTGGTAGAGTAGTTAAACAACACATTTTCATTTTTTAAACAACATTATACACTTTTTCACACACTTTTTAATCTACATGTATTTCAAAAAACTACAAACAACATTACTCAAATTCCTCTATCAAACTGGCCCTAATATCTAGAACATGGTGATTTACCAATCGATTAATAGTTACTGGTAGAATAATGGTTAAATAATTAAATTTATTATTTCCTAACAGCTTAAGTTTTTAAGAAAATTTGTAATTTAATATTGTTTTTAATCATTTAGCAATCGGTAATCTATTAGAAAATTGTGAATTTAATAATTTACTCATAATTTTAACAATGGTCTATTGTGCACAATCATATGCAAAACAATCAATTGCTTCCCGAAAGAAGTTAAATACATTTAGAGCATTGATCAAGTGTGCCAAATGCTAAATTTTTAGCACT
This sequence comes from Quercus lobata, assembly GCF_001633185.2. NCBI lineage: Eukaryota > Viridiplantae > Streptophyta > Magnoliopsida > Fagales > Fagaceae > Quercus > Quercus lobata. The sequence continues at coordinate 41,014,729 of NC_044904.1, forward strand.
TGGCACACCAAACACCAAAAACAACCCTTCATCGGACATTCCAAATGCTAAAAGAATTTAGCACTTGTGTCCATGCACTTCTATTAGTAGAAGTGTATGAGCTCATAGACTAAAAAAAATAAAAATTAAACTAAAAAAAATAAAAATTAAATGGTTTCTTTCTCTCTCTCTCTCTCTCTCTCTCTCTCTCTCTCTCTCTCTCTCTCTCTCAGTGTGTGTGTGTGTGGAGATCGGTGCCATGGAGATCAATTGGCAAAGATCGGGTCTGTGAAGATCGATTGCAGAGATCAAGATTGGTGGTGGTTTGGGTTATTTGTTGGCCTTTGGGTTTTGGTGGCCCTTGGGTTTGTGTTCTAATTGTGCCCATTGAGTTTTGGTGGTGGAGGTGGTGGTGGTCCAATTGTGCCTTTTGGGTTTTGGGTGTTTTTGCCTCTGGTGGTTGTGGGTATTTGGCTGAATTTGGTTGGATTTGTTTTGAGTTGTGTTTTGTGTTATGGGGTGGAGGATGCGTGGTTGTGTGGTGATGGATGTTGGTTGGTGGGCACTAGTTTATCTACCATTGGCTTGTGTTTTTTATTTATTTATTTAAATAAGAAATTTTTAGAAGAATTTTGAGTTAATATTATTTTAATTTGTTGTATATATGATTTTAGGACAAAGTTTGGTTACAAACTTAGTTGTAGCCCAAGAGTACAAATTTCTTAAAAAAAAATTAACATTGCTACATTTTGAAAATCTAACTATTAGATTGCATGTTTTTTATACTCTCAATACACATCAAATTTTATGCCATTTAGATGTTATTTACTATATGATCAATAAACCTATTTTTAATGCATAATTTTTTAATATAAAAACTCACAATTTAAAGAATTGATTAATAACATAGTTATTGATCTTTGATCATATGGAAATTTTGTAAGTATTGAGAATATAAGAATCAAATGTAATCCAATTGTGGATTTATCAAAATTTAAATTCAATAAAAAGATATTGACTGAATTTGTAGTAGTAGGCTATAACATTACTCAATAAAATAAAAATTATTACATATTTTTAAAATATAACTATTAAACTGCATGTTCTTTACTCTCTTAATACATATGTCAAATTTTGTGTCAGTCAGATATTATTTATTATATGATCTATAAGCTTATATTTTATGTATAATTTTAAACTACAAAAACTTGTAATTTAAACAATTTATTGATGACATAGCTATTGATTTTTAATATTCTAGAAAATTTACAAGCGTGGAGATTATAAGAAGAATATGTAATCTAATGGTGCATTTGTCATAATTCACTTCTAATAAAAAGATATAGAGTAATGTTGTAGTCTTAGGCTACAACCAATTTTGTAACTAAAATTTGTTCTTATTTTAATATATTAAATTGAAGAATAGAAAATGTGATATAAGATGTATTATAAAATGATGTATTAAAATAATAAAGTAACTTTTTGATGTGTTAAAATGACATTTCTTTTTTATAACTCTTGTTGTAATACTTTTAATCAAGGGGTGGGTGGGTGGGTGTGTGGGGTGGGCCTTTGATATTCTTTTATTTAAGAGTCTTTACCTACGATTTTGAATATATAGCCAGGTCATCTCGTCTAGCCTTCTAATTCTACTTCAAATCTCCATCAACTAGCAACAAGCCACGGAAAGCACTTACATGTAAAGTCACGGGCTTGTCAAGCTTCCAATGCGCTTGCCCTCATCCATTTGTAATTAACTAGTCAATAACAAGTTTATCCCCAAAAAAAAAAGAAAATTTATTATTTTTTTGTTTTGTTACTTATATTATCATTGTAACTATGATTATATTTGTATACCATTTATTCTACTTATTCTTAAAAATTAAAGAAAAAAATTATTTATTCAACCATTTTAAATATGATTATGGTAATTATTAATTGTCATATATTATAATTGAGTTTGTATATTGTATTATTTATTCTACCATGTAAAGAAGATACGGTACAATAGATAATTTCATATATAAATACAATTTTAAACTAATCATAATTACTATAATTACAAGGAAACATATGAATTATATGAACTGTGCAATTAGTAATCGCTTACTCGAATTGACCTCTTAATCGTGGTATAGACTACATATGTGTTTAGTGGGATTGGCTTGATATTTGCTCATGCGATTGGTACTTTCTGAAATGGAGTTACTTGATTACTGCCAAAAATCTTTCTATTTATGTCACACACTTGTTTTTTTTTGACACCATGTTACACTCTTGTTAATGGTGGTTTAAGCCCTTGTTTGGAAGGAGAGAATGGAATGGAATGAAAATGAATGAAAAAATTAATTTTAGAATATTCCTCTATTCTCTTGCTTGGGAGTTATTGGGGGGGGGGGGGGGGGGGGTGAACTTGATTCCAGGCCGAGGCCCAAAAGCTAGAAGATCATACTTGAAGAAATGGGCCAGGCCCATCAATGTTGATACAAACTAAGGCGTCTAAAGAGTCACAAGTAACTCACTAGAGCAGTTCCCATAGAGATTCGAGTCGGCTACCAATATCAAAACTCTTATCCAAGGTAATGAGCATGGATGGCCCTTTAGTGGAACAGAATGGGACCACAACAACTGGTTCCCTTTTTAATATGAGATGCCACACCCACCAAATTCGCCTAGTGAAACACCCTGAAAGGATAAGGATCACAGAGACGGCCAGCTCCACATTAATGAGAGGCTCTCTACTTGATCTCTTCCACATTAAATGCATATAGGACAATCTAAATAGTGCAGGCACCCCTAAAAGTCTTATTTCATGATGAAAGGGGGGTAAAATCGAGGGGGGATGTGACAAGTATCCCAAAAAATCCGAATGGAAGCAGGCCAGTTGGGGAGATAAAGGGAGGAGGCTGCAACAGAGAAGGGGTTGGGAAGTATTATGAAAAAGACTCTAGAGAAGAACTAGAGAGAGAGAGTTGGCTAAGATGAGTACAACATATTGTATTTTTTTTTTCTTGCTTACTCCCTACACGTTGGGAAAGCAGTTTGTGTATATTATAACACCTCATCTATACTCCTACTTTCTTAATCAGTTGCTTGAGCCTCCCATTGTGGGAATTTCAACCTTATGTGTATGATAAATAATTTGTAAGGCGATTACATAGACATTTTGGTTTGCATGTGTTTGTGATTACATAGACATTTTGGTTTGCTATTATGTGTTTGTGTATCTTTCACCCACAATTGGCATCGTCTGAGAGGATGGCAAATCGATCAAGGAGTGGGCCTACCCACCTCTCTCGTCTGAGCATGTCGAAGGAATCACTCCATGAGGATAGGCGTGTACGGTCTGAAGTACACAAGAAAACTTATGAACAATCCTTGTAGGGACACAACAAGGAATTCACATCCCCCCATATAGGGAAGGTCAGTTATTAACTCCGTGGGACCATCCCAATCCAACAGGGATAGGAAAATGGATAGGTTGAATGAACAAGTATTGGCCTTGCAGCAATAGGCTAAAAGGAATGAGGACCGTCTCCAAAGAAGGGATGATGAGCACTTCCATCGAAGGGGCCCTAGCCCCACACCAAGTCATTCTTGGAGAGAGGAAAGTAGTGTGGGGGAACGTTAAAGAAATTGTAATAGGAGGCAAACCCTACCTCTCCGAGAGAGAACGACTTCTCCACTCTAGAGATATAGGAGAGAGGAATCCCTACCTCATAGGGAGAGGATCAGGATACCTCCCCTTCAGCATCCGGCATTCTGGGGTCTCGAAGAGCTTCCTACCCCTCAGACCTCGGGGAGTGACGCTATGAACAAGGCATTGTAGCAGATATCATGCTTTCCATTCTCAGATGAGATAGAAAGCACAAATATGCCGCGGAGGTTCACTAGGCCAACATTCACTATTTATAATGGTAAGACTTATCCCATTGAGCAAGTCAGTCATTACAATTAAAGTATGGCAGTCTATTTTAAGAGTGAAACCTTGATGTGCAAGATTTGCCCCTCTAGCTTGAGGCCTACCGCGATGAGATGGTTTGATGGGCTGGAGAAGAATTCCATCCATAGTTATGATGAGTTAATAAGAGCATTCGAAGCGCGGTTTGTGACATGTAGTAGAACTCCGAAACCAATTTACTCTTTCCTCACCATGTCCATGAAGGAAGGTGAAACCCTTAGGGCATACTCGAATTGTTATTGGGAGTTGTATTATGAGATAGGTGGAGATAACGGAGGAATCATGACTAGTAACTTTAAAGTGGGGCTCCCCATCGATTCCGAGTTGAGGGCTTTGCTTGCTTCCAATCATGGATATGCACAAGTTGATGGAACGGGTAGAAGAATATAAGAGGTTAGAAGATGATCAGTTGCAGGACAAGGCTAAGGCCAAGGCACCTATGAGGGAGAAGAAAGAGGTTAGGATGGACCACCCTCCTCAGCTGAGAATAGACTACTTCCCCCAAGTACAAAAGCTAAGATCCGAGATGGTAAGTTCATTATCTAAGGAGCTGGTTTATTGAACCGTGGAAAAGATAAAGAATGAACCTTACTTTCAGTGGCCAAATAAGATGAGTGGTGATGTCTCAGTGGCCAAATAAGATGAGTGGTGATGTCTCATGGAGAAGTCAAAGCCTTTTTTTGTTTTTATCATTGGGATAGGGGTCATACGACCGAGGACTGTCAAACTTTGAAGGATCATTTGGGCTAGCTTAAGAAAGTAGGGCATCTTAAGGAGTTTATAGCTCGGGATAGTCCTTAGCCCCAAGATGGGAAGGGGGCAAGTTTGTCGCGAGCCTCGGCTCCCTCTTTAGGGCTCATAAAGGTAATCCATACTACTAAACCCAAGGCCAAACTGGGGCAAGCTGCTTCCTGAGTTCTGACCATGGTCCCGATTTCAGACTTGGAGATGGGTCCCTCCCCCTCTAAAAGGGCATGGTGGGAGGAAGAATGTTTAGGTTTTTTGGGAAAGGATATAGAGGGCATTATTCAGCCTTATGATGATGCACTGGTGGCTACTTTACGGATTGCAGGTTTTGATGTAAGGAGAGTAATGATAGACCAAGGGAGTGGGTTTGAAGTTATGTATCCAAATCTATATGAAGGGTTAGGCTTAACCCCCAAGGACTTAACTCAGTATGATACTCCCTTGGTTGCCATCGATGACACCATGGTCACACCTGTCGGTGAAATGAGGTTAGTCGTACAGATAGGAGGAAGAAAGGAGTTAGTTGATTTTATTGTGGTCCACTCCTATTCCCCTTACACAGCCATTCTCGGTCGTCCATGGATTTATTTTATGGGGGCTGTGACTTCTTCCCTGCATCAGAAGGTGAAGTTCCTGACTGATCAGGGTATTTTCAAGCTTTAGGGAGATTATAGCGTAGCCTGGCAATGCCAAATAGCTGCTATTGGGTGCAAGCAGGTAGAAGAGGCCAAGCCACCCAATCTGTCAAAGCAGCTACAATCTCCGCCAAAAGATCCGTGTGAACAGTTGAAGAGGGTGTACATAGACCTTGGAAATAGGTATTTTCAGGTGGGGAAGAGCCTCCCAATCATGGAAAAAGTGGAGTTTCTACTATTTTTAGTGAATAATGTTGATGTGTTTGCCTAGAACCCATATGACGCTCCTGGGGTGGACCCTAAGTTTAAATGCCATCAACTTAACGTGGATCCCAGTCACCTACCAAGGAAGCAAAAACCTTGTAGGTCCTTGGATATCCATGCTGGTGCAGTAAAAGAAGTGGTGAACAAACTAAAGAAGGTTGGGGCTATTAAAGAAGTTTTCTACCTTGAGTGGCTATCTTACACGGTGGTGGTAAAAAAGAAAAAAAGGAAATGGCAAGTGTGTGTGGACTTCGCGGATCTAGACAAAGCATGTCCAAAGGATCCCTTTTCGGTACCCAAAATTGACTAACTTGTCGATGCTAGCTTCGAACATCCGGGAACGAGTTTCCTTGATGTCTTCTAGGGTTACCATCAAATTGCCCTAGCTCCTGAAAACCAAGAAAAAACCTCATTCATTACCCTCACGGGTAATTATCATTATAAGGTCAAGCTGTTTAGGTTGGAGAATGTAGGGTCAACGTATCAGAGGATAGTTACTAAAATGTTCAAGGGATAATTAGGGAGGAATATGGAAGTCTATATAGATAGTATGGTGGTGAAAAGTAAAACTGTAGAAGAGCATATCTCGGATCTTGTGAAAACATTCGAGACTTTCCGGCAACATCGTCTAAAGTTGAATGCCTCCAAATGTGCCTTAAGGGCAAGCTTGGGGAAGTTCCTGGGATATCTGGTCACAAACCGGGGTATTGAAGTAAATCCAAACCAGATCATAGCACTGCAAAATCTAAAACCCTTGAGGAAACCAAAGGAGGTCCAGTGCCTTACAGGAATGATGTAGCCCTCAATTGTTTCATCTCTAAGTCTGCGGACAAGTGTAGACCCTTCTTCTAATTGTTGAAGAAGTGGAATGATTTCCAGTGGATAGATGAGTGCCAAAGGGCTTTTCACATGTTGAAGTTATATTTAGCCTGAGCCTCAATCCTATCCCGACTAGTAATGGGTGAAACGCTATACATGTACCTCGCTATGACTAACCACGCGGTAAGCGCTGTACTAATCAGAGTAGAACAAGATATTTAGAAGCCGATCTACTATGTTAGCAAAATCCTTGTGGAGGCTAAGTAGCATTATCTCCCCCTAAAGAAAGTTGCTTTAGCAGTGATCCATGCTAGTTGGAAACTGCCTTACTATTTCTAGGCTCATATGGTGGTGGTCTTGACTGAGCACCCACTGTAGGCCTTGTTAAGGAGAGCGGACTTCTTGAGTAGGATAGCGATGTAAGGGGCATCCTTAGGAACCTTCGATATTCAGTATAGGCCCAGAACCTCCATCAAGGGGCAAGTCTTAGTGGATTTCATTGAAAAGTTTACCCCGAGACACCACGAAGTCTTGCACATCAGAGGGAATAAGTTGGGAAGTCCTGAGAAATGAACAATATGGCAAGTATATGTGGATGGATCCTCGAATTGCCAAGGAACAAGAGTTGGTATAGTTCTAATCTCTCCGGAGGGTATTAGGTTGGAAAAGTCATTCAGGTTGGGCTTCTAGGTGTCAAACAACGAAGCGAAATATGAGGCTCTTTTAGCAGGGCTTTGGATATCCAAGCAGCTAGGGGCAGCTAAGCTATGACAACACTACGACTCTCGGCTAGTAGTCAACCAAGTAAATGGTGAGTTTGAGGCTAAAGATCAAAGAATGGTGAGTTACTTGAAAGAAGTTAGAAACCTAAGGGGTTAGTTTAAAAGTGTGGATATCTCACTAATCTTTAAGGGGAGCAATAGTCACGTTGATTCTCTGGCCACCATGGCCTCATCAATGAATGACCCACTCCTGAGGATTATATCGGTAGAATTCTTACCCTCTCCTAACACCATCCCCCTAAAGAAGTCGTGGTATTGAGTATATGTCCATCTCCCAATTGGATGGATCCCACTTTGACATACCTTCAGGAAGGGAATCTTCCCAAGGATAGGCAAGAGGTCGAGAAGGTCAGACGGAAATCACCCAGGTATTAGGTATTTAAGGAAGCAAAGTTGTACAGGAGATCATACTCAAGACCCTATTTGCTATGCATTCACCCCAAGGCATCTAATGTACTCTTGGAGGAATTAAACGAAGGAATATGTGGAAGTCAAATTGGAGGAAGGTCTCTGGCACATAGGACCTTCACCTAGGGTTATTAGTGGTTGAGCATGCAAAAACTGGCCCAAGAGTTTTCCAAAAAGTGGTGATTCGTGCAAGAAATTTGCTCTTAGCATCCATCAACCTGGAGGAGCTCTTAACCCAATATCAAGTCCTTAACCATTTGCCCAATGGGGACTGGAAATAGTAGGGCCTCTCCCTAAAGTGACAGGTAACGGGAGGTGGCTCTTGGTTGGAACAAACTACTTCACCAAGTGGGTTGAAGCCGAGCCTCTGGCTAACATTCGGGACACTAATGTTAAAATATTTGTGTGGAGAAACCTTGTGACCTAGTTTGGCATACCTAAGATTCTGATCTCAAACAAAAGCTGCAGTTTGACAGTAAAGCTTTCCTATGATATTGCTTGGAGCTTGGCATCATTAACAGGTACTCAACTCCATCTTATCCCTAAGGCAATGGTCAGACCAAGGCTACCGATTAATCTATTGTGAATGGTTTAAAAAGAAGACTTGATGAATCCAAGGGAAGATGGGCCAAAGAACTACCTAGTATGCTGTGGGCATATCGAACTACTCTAAAAAGGTCAACCGGGGGAACCCCATTCTCAATGACCTACAGCGCAAAAGCGATAATTCCCATGGAGACAAGACTACCTACCTCTCAAACCAATAGATTCAGTGAAGAAAGTAATGACCAATTACTCAGCAGGCACCTAGACCTTGTGGAAGAAAACCATGAGGTTGCCTCAGCGAAGTTGGCCAATTATCAACAAAAGATTAGCCGCAAGTACAACAAGGGCATCAAGTGTAGGGAATTTATTCCAGGAGACTTAGTGTTGAGAAAATTCTTAGGAAACATGAGAGATCCCACAATGGGAAAGTTAGGACCTAATTGAGAGCGTCCATATCAGTTGACATCCATTGCGGGGATAGGAGCATATCAATTAGAAGACCTACATGAAAAACCTATAGCTAGGCCATAGAATATAATTAATTTAAAGAAGTATTACTTTTAACTTATATATGAGTAATTGTACTTTATTCCTGTTTATTATTATTAAATCCCTTGAATAGTGAAGTTCAGCTAGAAGTCCGCATCACAGTCTCAAGATTATCACGCAGAGGAGTAAATCCCGTGGTACTAGACCCTGTTTTTGCCTTGGGTTAGTCCTAAGCTGAAATTTTTTCCTTAGCTTGACTCCAGGGTCACTAATAGAAAGGGAAATTAAGACTTAACAAAAAATGATGGTAACAAACCTCGTGGTACTAGACCTTGTCTTTGCCTCGAGTAAGTCCTAAACTAAACTTTCTACCTTAGCCTGACTCTAGGGTCACTAACAGAAAGGGAAATTTAGACTTAACAAAAAATGATGGTAAGAAACCCCGTGGTACTAGACCCTGTCTTTGCCTCTGGTAAGTCTTAAGTTGAACTTTTTGCCTTAGTCTGACTTTAGGGTCACTAACAGAAAGGGAAATTAATACTTAACAAAAAATGATGGTAAGAAACCCCATGGTACTAGACCCTGTCTTTGCCAAGGGTAGGACCTAAGCTAAACTTTCTACCTTAGTTTGACTCTAGGGTTAACAACAGAAAGAGAAGCATAAAATAACCGGGGGGAAAAAGTCCCATGGCATCAAGCTTTATGATTCCTTCAAATACATAAGGAATTTAAACACGGCCACAATACGAAGATAAAAGAGAACCTTAATCCATGGGATATTATGGATCAATTTGCATTTCACCACGGTTTGTTAAATCATAAGCAAAGATGAATATTTAAGAAATACGGAACAACAATATATAAATAAGGATAGTTAAATTACAAAATTAGCCCTCGAAACGGGGCACCCAAAAGCTATATATATATATATATATATATATATATATAATATAAAAAAACTAAATACTTAGTCTAAGAACATTTTTGTTAGGCCACTCCTCTAGAGGATGGCACTATATAGCAAAGCCCTCCACCCCGCCCACCACGGGTGTAGTAGTAGTCGCGGCCTTGGTCTCTCTAACAGGAGATTCATCATTAATTATAGCCTAGATCTTGGGATTTGGAAGTATTATCAATTTCGAAGAATAAGGGACTTTGTCAGTTCCTAAGGGATGAGGTGGCTTCTACCTGCAACTTGTCCAAAGCTGTGGTCCACCCTTTGGCAAAGTAAACTTGAAGGTTCTGTTGCACCTCGGGCCTTACAGATGCGATGCAATTGATCTATCCCTACTAGTAGGCAGCTTGTATCTTCTCATTACCTGCCACAAAAAAGGCCCCTAATTCCATCGTCTTTTCCTCCAATGTCTTCTTGACTTCTTGAAGTTCGTTCTTTAAAGCCCCCTTCCTCTCGGTTATGGCCTTAGTATTCTCCTCAACCTTAGAACAAAGCTTCTCGGACTCGAACACCTTGTTCATCACGTCCGAGATCTTCTTAAGAAGATCCTCATTATCCTTTGTCAGCAAGCTAGCTTGGCCTTAGTTGCCAAATATCTGCCTTTCACCACCGCGGCAAATTGGTAGCCCTACAAAGTATAAGTCAAAAACCAAATTCAACCAAAGGGTAAATGAAAGGAAGTATGGAGGTAGGTGGCTTACCATGATTGCTTCCTTTTTCATGTTGAGAAAGAGGACATCATCTCCCCTACTTTTCCTAGTGATTCATATCTTCAGGAAGGAGGAGTGCCTTACCTACACACTCAACGACATGGCCCCCGAGGCCCTCCCTCCAGGGTCTAACCATGTCAATGGTAGGAAGGGACTCCCTATATACCATAAAGTCGTTACTTCAGGATCAAGGATCGTTACTTCAGACCCTGAACTTCCCGTTTCACCCCTCTGCTGTTTTTGCCCACCTCGTGGTCCTCGGTATGGGGTAGCGGACACTAGGCAGATGGTATTACAATGGGAGAACATATCCCTTTACTTGGATGTCGATGTACGGGAGCAAGGGTCCTTCTGTGTGATTGATCTTCCCACAATCTGGAAACTCCAATATACATGAGTATATCTGAGGATAAGGTATGTGGGCCAAAGTTGTTTGTTTGAATGAGGGTATATGGGGGATCTTAACAACCTGTTCAAATCTGTGGGGTTGATCAACTGCCTTTTCTTTTGAAATGCATAATCCTTTAAAAAGGCAAACGTGTGAAATAGAAATTAGTACGTAAAATGAAATTAAGTAAACAACATAGACATTAAAGGAGAGAAAGGTAAAGGAAAATTCCTAGTATTTCTACCCACTTGCTCTACCTGCGGTTGTAGGACAATGGATTCTGTCGGGACACCAGTTTCCCGAGATGATTAAGTAGTCCCCTTCAGTCTCCTTGTTGAAATTAGGGAGACCCGATATTAGCCTTACTTTCCTGTGCCAAGTCTATAAGTAAAATCCTAAGGTTTTACTATCTTGAAAACTATATACATAATTAATATCATGCTCAGTTAAACTAAGACCGAGTCTTCTATTAAGTTCATCTACACTACTAACTACTCTAAATACATTAGAGGTACATTGGTCGGGGCAAACTTTAAAATGCTTCAAAAAATTGGTTAACAACTTACTCATAGGGATCCTAACCCCACCCTCTACAAACATTACCAAGGGAATAATGACCCTTCCTTCCCCCCTTGAGAATAATACCTCGGACTTGGGGCAGTACCTCACCTTTACATTTTTTGGAATCCCGTATACTCTCTTAAACTCAGTCAATCTTTCAGGCATATCAACCATGGATTTGAACTTCCACATTATTCCAGCCGATTGATAGATCGAATAAATGAAAATAAAAGGAAGTAAGAGACTTGCTAACAAAGAAAGTGACGATAGAACACTTGGGGTCACCCGAAGATGGTCGGAGCAACTCTCGATTTGAAGAAAAATGAAAAACTTGAGGAAAAATTTAAGGAAAAGTTTGAGAAGGATAAAAAATGGGAACTCAGAAATTGGTTTAGGTTCCTCCTTTATATAGAAAAGGAGGGAGGGAGAAAAGGCAAGGAGCAACCCTTGGTTTCCCGCGCCTTCCTGTTTTCCTAAGCTTTGACCTAACTGTTTACGAATACATGTGCCACTCATTAAAGGGCAGGGAATCCAAGCACATCTAGGGCAATTAATGCATAACGACACCTCCTCCCATCAATGATAATTAATGATTGCCCCCCATTTATCTCAGGCCATGATCTCCATTTCAGCATTAATGACATAGAGATAGTGGAGGGCTATTGTGGGGGGAGGGGGGTGAACTTGATTCTGAGACAAGGCCCAAAAGCCAAAAGATCATACTTGAAGAAATGGGCTAGTCCCATCAATGTGGATACAAGCTAGGGCATCTGAAGAGCCATGGGTAACTCACCAAAGCAGTTCCCGTGGAGATCCAAGTTGACCACCAATACCGAAACTCTTATCCGAGGTAATGAGCATGGATAACCCTTCAGTAGAAAAGAATGGGACCACAAGCAACCAATTTCATTTTTAATCTGAGATGCCACACCCACCAAATTCGCCTTGGGAAACACCCTAAAAGGATAAGGATCACAGAGACGGTTAGCTTCACATTAACGAGAGATTCTCTACCTAATCTCTTTCACATTAAATGCATATAGGACAATCTGAACAGTGCAGACACCTCCAAAAGTCTTATCTCATGATGAATGGGGGGTAAAACCGAAGGGGGGATATGACAAGTATCCCAAAAAATCCAGTTGGAAGCATTAAGAAAAAGACTCTAGAGAAGAACTAAAGAGAGAGAGTTGGCTAAGTTGAGTAGAGCCATGCTATATTTTTGTTTTCTTGCTAACTCCCTACACCTCAGGAAAGCAATTTATGTATCTTAGAGAACCTATTCTGTACTCCTACTTTTTTAATCAACTGTTTGAGCCTCCCACTGTGGGATTTCTACCTTATGCGTATGATAAATAAATTGTGCAAGGCGGTTACATAAACATTTTGTTCTTTATTGTGTGTTTGTATATCTTTCCCCCATAGGAGTTTTAATGGAGGGAATGAAAAATTCATACCCTTGTTTCAGAGTTTAATTGTGAGGGAACAGAGTTTAAGTGAGAGGGTAATGTTAAATATTCAATTACCAATTTCTATGTACCTTAAATAAAAAAGAGTAGGAAAATGCACATATAACTTTTTATTTCTGATAAATGCATGTATAATTTATTCATTAGTTGCAGACATAAATTTAAGCTAGTTATGTATGTTTTTATTGAAATTTTTGTACTACTTGACTTTATGATTTGAAAAAGTAATAATAAGACATTAAATGCATCTTTATTCTTTTACCCAAAAAAAAAAGTATCTTTATTCATGGCCAGCTGGCCAGCACAATAGGTAGCCAACTTAGGGAATGACCTAACACCTAGGCCTCAAGTATAAGAAGATCCCCACCAACAGAAATTTTAGGTTGGTGTTTCATCAAGGAAAAATAATGAGATCCTAGACACTAGCCTCTTCCACCCCTCACCCCTAACCCACCATTTTGTAAATGGTAATTCAATTTCCCCTCCAACATTTGCCTTTCGGGTTCATTTAGTTGGAGGAGTGGAAAAGTGTGAGAATAGAAAATTGGTAGGAGAATGGAAAAGTGGGAGGATATAAAAGATTTAGTTTTCTCTCGTGTGTTTAGTTGGATGGATGGAAAAGTGGAAATATGAATTTTTTTTTGTTTGGTTGAGGAGAAAAATGAGAGGATAGAAAATAGAATTTGTATAAATTTACTTTTATACCACTATTAGATAAAAAAAAAAAATTGCACATTATATTTTTATTAAAAGCTTGTATATATATGGAAATTTAATTAAAAAATAAAACAGATGGATCAGCACAAGAGCACAAAACAAGTGAAAAAAAAAAGAGATGAAAACAAAAAAATAAATAAATAAAAGAGAAGTGACAAATGAGAGGGAAAAAAAAAAAAAGATGAACACGTATAGTGAAGTTATGCCCAGCTAGCCAAAAGATAAAAAAGAAATAGCTAGTGAACATATAGTAGAGTAGGCATTTTTGACCAAATATGTTTGCCCAATTTTCTCTCCCATTTTCTCTTAAATTTTGGGAGATTTTTTTTTGTTGGGCTCAGAGAGAAAACTCCTAAGCCCCACAAAAATCTCTTATCTTTCTCATCCTCAACTAAATAACTACAAACACCAATTTTCCCCCATATTTCTCTCTTCTATTTTCCATCATCCCTATAATCACTCCAAACAAACGAAACCTTAGTGTTTAGTAGAAGAAGCTAAAAAGACCCAAAAGTGTGGGGGAAGTATACTAGTTATGCACTCTTTCTTATAGCCAATGACAATTCAATTTCCCATCTTCCATATTGACTAGAAGAAGCTATAAGGTCCCAACCATACTAAAAAAAAAAAAAAAGGTTCCTAGACTAGGCTAAGGTGCATAACATTTTTACTAAGCTTTTATAACAAATCTTAGTTGGTAAGTTATTATTAGTTATAATTTAAACTTATTATTGAAATTACCTTTTTGCTCACCAATAATAGCCAGTAACAATCTGCTACTTAAAATTTGTTGTGAAAGTATTACAAAAATGCTATGAACATAGCATTTCTATTTAATTTTCCTATTTCATCTTTACTGATTGAATTTCTATATGTGCTCTAAAACTCTTAATCTCCCAAAGACAAATTCTCTACATTAGAATCAAAATTTAAAATCAGGATAATAGTTCTTTGAATTCACTTCATTTCAAATCTCCTATAACATAGATTGTATTACCCATGGTAAAATAAATTTAAAACTTCATCTTATAAAAAAATTTCCTAATCCATGATATTTTATTCTTTACATAAAACTAGTCTTGATTTAGTCAGTAATAATTATTTAAGTTACATCCTAAATCCATTTTATTTTAGAATTTTTAAGCCTATTAGGTAATTTAATTGTTAAGCAAATTTTAAATAGTGTTTTCAATAAATAATATTTTATTAATTAACGCTTTAACGATTATTTTATTCTTGTGAGGTTGAATTTAATCAACCATCTTGTTGGCTTTATTCCGTGTCAATTTGCTTGTAATTTAGCACTTAGAAACCCTGTATTTAGGTGGGAATCATGTAAGGGTAGTGTGTGAGAGAGTGTTAAGAAATGCTCAATACTGTACAGTGAAACAAGGACTCGCGGCTGGATCTTGTGGGTGGCTCACGGCTGGCAAGTCGCCAGAAGATGCACACGAGTGAAGCATGCAGAGAAGTTGAACCGTCATGCCAGCTGTAGCACTACAAGACAAAAATTCTAGATTGGTCATTCAGTTAGCTCACGGCTTGGACTCGTGATTCAGTTAAGTCGCGAGGCCAAGTCGCTAGTCCACTCTGTTATGGAAAAACTAACTTTTCGCATTCCTTTCTCACTCCAGTATAAATACCCCTTATACCTACTAAATATTGAGAGCTTCTAGAGAGAATTTTGAGAGAGAAACCCTAGAGAAAGACAAGATTGACTCATCCACAATCTTTACATAGTGACTCTTCAAATTCCTCAACTCTCACCCTCTCCATTGTTACATCCTTGTGAGGTACATTAGCCAAAACATTTTCTCACCATACCATATCTGTGAGAAGGCTATTTAGTGCTTGGGAAGCAGTTAGGAAGGGACCAATTGATATTGGTTGATACTATGGGTTATAGCGGAATTCAGTAAGCTAAAGAAGACAAAGGTTTGACGTAACCTCGTTGGAGCAAGAAGCTTGGAGGGCTTAGATACACTGGATAGATTAGGCTTTGAGGGTCTTCTGCTGTTCATGTATCCCAACTTTATTTTTTAGTGGATTATTTACCACTTAGAGGGCGGCGGAGAGGTTTTATGCCGAGAGCTTCGGTTTTCTCTTCAATAATACATCGTTCTGTTGTTCTTGTGTTTGCATCTCTCTTCCCTTAATCTTTTCCATTTAATTTCTGCTGTGGATATGATTTTATTTGGTTTAGATTGTTTATCAATTCTGTTATAAGCTTATATTCATTTTCCGCACATTTATTGTTTGATAATAAGCTTGAATTGGTAATTTGTAAATTGAGGGTCTAAACGTTCAAGGTGTTTTATACACTATTTGAACATTCAATTCTCGTATTATAATATTATATTATAGATAGTTTCTTTTATTTGTAAGTTTTTTTTAAAAAACATTATATATGTCTAGAAAATATTAATTTAGATATGAGAGAGAGAGAGAGAGAGAGAGAGAGAGAGAGAGAGAGAGAGAGAGAGAGAGAGAGAGAGAGAGAGAGAGAGATTTAATCTCAAAAAGATGTCTGAATAGTTTTATTACTAGTAATGAAAAAAAAAAAAAAACTACCATCTTAATTTTGAAAGATGTTTTACAAAATTAGAAACACTATCTTAATATTTATGATTTAGATTTTTTTTGACTTAAGAGTTTGAAAAGAAGTTTTACAAAAGAAAATACATCAATGGCATAATAAATTATATGAAAAAATTAGGTTTGTGTTTTCTATTTTTTTTTTTAAATGCATGTATTGCTTAAAATTTTTTATCCATAATTGATATTATAGTTGCTTTTGTAGAAAAAAAAAATCAAAATTAAAGTTGCTAAAGTCCTACCTAAGATTGGATATGTCACAAGAGCAATTGAAAATGTAGCCATATTATTATTATTTAGAAAGAGTATGTTAATAAAAGTTGAATATATAAACTTAATTATTAATTTTGCATTAAAAAAAAGAAAAAGATAGAAGAATAGATCCATAAAATGAGGATAAGGTATTTCTAAAGTCCTTCCAACGTTAGTTCTTTTCACAAGACCATTTAAATAAATTTAATATTCTTTAGGTTAAAATACAAATGACACTAACTTGAATTGTTTTTAATTGAGTCCTTTAAAGTTTTAATTTTATTTTTCATTTCAATAACTATAATCTATTATCATTGAATCTGTATGTCTACTTTAAAAATGATGTGTGAATTCTAGTTAGCTCAACTGGTAAAGTTTCTTCTCGTCAAATAAGAAATATGTGGTTCAGTTCCTGACTACATCAAAAACTAATTGGTACCTTAATCTAATGATAAAGTGCAATTATCAGAAGTAGATGCTATATGTTAAAACTATCACTTAAAAAAAAAATAGTGCCGCTTAAGTGGATTAATGGTACAAGTTAGGCAGAGATAGATGGAATGATTATATTAGAAATAGATAGAAGTTAAAGGATTAAAAATGAAAAAAACAAATAGAAAAAGGATTGAACTGAATACTTGTTAAAGTAGACTATAATTTATAATTTAATCCTAAAAGAAAATAAAAGAGTGTTGTTGGAATTTGGAACAAAAATTGAAGATTTTATTTTTATTTTTACTTTCATTCGAACCCCCTCCCTTCTCCTAGGTAGTACTTTTAGTGTTTTTGGTTAGGGTGATTATTGGGTGGATGGAAAATAGAGAAGATAAAGGTAGAGAGAAAATGTTTTTTTGGTTGTTTGGTTGAGAGGAGAAAAGGGAGTGAATTTTGGTGGGGCCTGAGTGTATTTCCCCTAGCTCATCAAAATAGATTCCTCCTAATTCGGGAGGAAAACACGAGAAAATATGAGCATAAATACATTTACATATTTTCCCTCTTCTATCATTCTCTATAACGTTTCAAATTCACCATCCTACCTTTAGCAAACTTAGAGCATTTGTATCAACTCGGGCAAAAATTTATATCTATTTTAACATAAGAACCTACTTTTTTCTATTTTACATACTCTATTTTCAAAACAACTCAAATCAGATTATCTATTTTACACTACATTCATTAAAATATCAATTTTTATTGATTTTTTAAATTATTTATCTTTCTTTACACACAACAACCATCATCTCCTCTCTTCATTCATCCTTCAAGATACGTAAAAAAAAGAATAAAAAGCTAAAGGCATGAATAGTATCATTATAAATTTACACGGTTATCGTAGTAACAATGTAATTTTACACAACTTTGCATGACCTGATATAAGTAAATTTTGGGCTTGATTAACTAAAATAAGATACTTGTTCTATTGTACAAACGCTAATGCCAGGGTTCTATCCCAAAAAATTAAACTCATAATTTCATCATCAGAATTGACGTTAGTGTATAAACCAAAGAGAACCCAAATTTGCAATGAATTTCACCATGAACGCACAATTTTGTAGCGGTAATTCTCGTGTCATGAATTTTTTCTAGGGAGGCCAAACTAAATATACTTTAAGTATGAATGGTTTATCCAAAAATTACTCATACACTTAAAAGTTTGAATATCAAATTTTATAAATTTTTTATTATTATCTTTCTTTGATCAAAATTCTGACATAATTGATTATGGGTGGTAGAGGAAATGTGATTAATTAATTTGAAATTACTTCAGGACATTGTGGAAAAAAATTATAATAGTAGAAGAGCTAGATATAAATGTCAAATAAGTAAAAAAATTTACAAATTCATTGTTATCAAACTAATTGATAAATATAAAATAATACTGTAATAAACAATAAATTTAAAGATTGAAAGTTGTAAAAAAAATATCATTTACACGGTTATGGCATAACTCAGAAAAAAAAAAAAAAAAAAAAAAAACAGTAATAACACACTCTAGTCTCTAGATTTAGCAAAAAAAGAAAGAAAAAATCTTTTACAAAAAGAAAAGAAAATAAAATTTAAGTTGTCAAACGTTAATGCAAGTTGTATAGCACTGTACACACTTATCAAAACATTAAGCAAGTCCTATCAATTTTAAAAAAAAAAAAAAAAAAAAAAAAAAACAATAATGCAAGTCTTTCTTTTGTTTTGGTTATTCATTCACATATCAAGACCCAGAAGCAGCTATATTGCAAAACAAACTTGTAATCTCAAACATGATTAGAGAAAGCGAGAGGGAGATACCAGTATCACTACGGATTGAGATCCCGTGCAATACCTAGGGTATTGCACGGGGTGCAATAGCTTTAATATCAGTCATGGATTAAATCTAATGCTCAAAAAATTAACACGTCATATCTCCATGCTGGCAATCCGCGTGCGTCAATTTCTCTCCATCTCTTTTCTTTTCACTTCAGCAGTTCAACTTTCCCAAATTTGAATTTCAGGAAAAAAAAAACTCTCTCTTGGATATTGTAAATCCATGGCCGAATCTTTATGGGCTTCAGCTCGTCCCACACCACCACCACCGGTGATTCCTCCCGGTCTAGTCTTCTTCTCTTTCAAGGTTTTCTTGTAGCTCTCTCTCTTCTCATTGCACCCACACCACTGCCGTTGGCGGTGCTTATTACCGGTGTCACCACCACTGGTGGCTACCGGGTCTCCCCTCTCTCCTTCTCAAATTTATTTTCTCTTTAATTTTTTTAATTTTTTTTCAGTTTTAATTATTTTGATAACTAGAGCTGTATGATTTTGTTTGGGTTTGAAAAATGGGGGTTTTAGGTATGGCTGAATGTGCTGTGATTGAATATCTGTTTGATGGTGAGCTTGTGTGTGTGTGTTGTGGTTATAGCTTTGGTTTGGATTTTTGGGTTCCAAAATGAATGGTGATTTTTGGGTTTCAAATGAACGGTGGTTGGATGGGTGTTTACACTTTACAGACTTGGGTTGATGTCGATTTGATATGAGTCTGTGTTTTATTGTGTAAATACATGTCATTTTGTGCGTGAGTTATTGAGTGAGTGAATTTTGTTATTGCCTTGCTTCTTTATTGTTGCTGTTGCTGTGGCTTTTGAGTCCTCTGTTATTGTTGCTGAAGGTGTTTGTTGAGATGCTTCATAGAGTTTTAGTTTATCTCTTTGTATTTTGCCTTCTTTTTTCTTTTCTTTTTGGATTTTTATGTTAATGTGATGCTAAAACTGTGATTTATGTGTATGGAAATTGGATTTTCAAGTAAGTGTGTCATTGTTGAGAACTTGTCTCAGGCAGGCAGTAGACAAATTATTCTCATAAAAGCTATGATTTTGTATTCAAATAGCACAAAAATGAAAAAACTATTTATTTGTTAACTGCATTAAGTGGTCTGCTGGCTGCCCTAAGCTGTTTTAGCATTGGATTTGGATCTATTAGATTTGACATTTAGGAAATGTTGATACCAAATCTATGATTTCCCCTTTTTTTCTCTGTTCTTGATTTATTTGCATAAGATCATACATTTCTTACTCCTTTTAGCTTCTTTTACTGAAATAGAGCTATGATTCTTAGCTTGATACTAATTTCTCAGTTTGAAATTTGTCACAATGGATCAGTTTTTTCTCATTCCCTATGTTTCTATTGTGGTTTGAATTGTGAAATGCACTGAAGGTGTTTGTGAAAATATTTGTTAGAAACTTAGTGATGTTAAGATAATTTATTTGTATGTTGTGCAGTCTTGAGGGAGATTTGTCATATTGAGAAATGCACCAAGCTATTCTTTAAATTGGTTAATTCATACAGGAGATTCATCTTTTGTAATGGAAAAATCAAAACAAATTGAAGTTTTGAATGGACTTGTCTTGGCCATGGCATCATTCAGGAGATTCATCTTTTGCCTTCCATTGTTGCCATTGTATGATTGAATTGCTGTGCAAGTTGTATTTTCATGTAGTAATTGATTTTTTGTGTTGATGAATAGATGAAATGTTAACAAATTTGTTTTGCAAATAGCATGTTGTGATGGAGTTCTATTATTAGCTTTTTAGGTCTTAATGCATTCCAATTTTTTATCTAGTCTAAATAGTTATTCTTGTTGGAGAGGCCAACAGTTCTTTGCGTTTGAATATGCTTGGAACAAGTACTAAAAATTGGAGGATGACTTAAAAACACAAATTATATAAATTATTCACAGCCTCATTCCGGCCCTTCACTAAAAGCCAATTTATATGATGGAATTTCTTGGAAATACCATTATTGCTCTATTCTGTCAAATTACAACTTCGTGCTCAATATATTCTCTTGAAAACAAGAATTACATAACAAGAGTCTTCGAGGATGTTTGGCATATTTTAAAATCAGTGGATCCAAGATAGAAGTAAACCACCCAAAAAAAAAAAAAAAAGCTTGATCCAAAAATTGAACTAAATTGTATTAAATTATATTCTTTAATTACAAGGCCATAATAACATGATATAATAGACAATTTTTTTTCTACCATCATATTACCTAATTCCCATAGTTTAAAAAAAAATTCACCTAATTCCCATGTAATAATCAAAAAAATATGTTTCGCATGATTCAAGATCAAATGTTTCAACAATCTTATGCACCTACTTAATTATAAATAAAAAATTGTGTCATGACCCTACTCAATTGTTAAAAAAAAAAAAAAGAAAAAAAAAAGATCACAAGCACTCATTTAGTTCCACACTTGAGGTGTCTCTTGCTTCTTGACTATATGCACATTCCATTTGAAGCTTGCAATTTTCAATCGGCCCTACAGATTTCTTCCTTTTGTTTCAAGTATTGGCAAAAAGGTTATCAAAACCTGAGCTAGAGAAGTGGGCAGCAGTGTCATGGGGGATTTGGAATGCAAGCAGTAAGTTTTATTTTGAGAAGATTCAAGCCATCCCAAAGCCATTCTAGACGGGGCTGTTGTTTTCTTGCATGAATACCAGAACCTTGTGGCTGCACAAAGAAATTCTTGATACATAGTGTCGGGTCCTCCTGCTGCGTGCAGTGGGGTACTGCTTTTTTTTCCTCTGCATTGGGTAGTTGCTGGATTTCTGCACTGGATAGCTGCTACCTGCAACATGTGGGCTGTTGTTTTCTTATTCTGCAATGATTTCCCTCTTGTCACTGGGTTTAGTTGGCAGCACTGGTTTTAGTTTTGTTGTAGTTAGCTCCAGCCGCATTTACTGTTTTGTTTCCCCTGACTAACCCCAGGGTCTATACTTCTTTGTATACAAACTATATCAACAATATATCTATCTTTACCTCAAAAATAGAAAGAAAGGTAATGGTAGTGCTACATAGAAGAGTGAAAGTAAATGAAACCAATAAGCACAACATCCTTCAAAGGGCATGCACACCAGAAACACATAAGAGATACAAAAGCTTAAACCACAATTCACATACAATATAGCAGATGAACTACAAGAATCTCTGATTTATAATCCCCAAAAACCAGATATCAGATATTGATTTACCACAAAGTCTTACCACATTGATGCATAACTACATTTTTTTTTTTTTTTTTTTTTTATAAACAGATGCATGACTAAGCAATTAGTAGTGACTGTAATCAGTTAAACTTTAAGGTTCTAAGTATAATTCATCAACCATCAAGAGAAAAGAATAACATGTTTTCTCATGATGAAACTAAATTAGTTCAATGCCCAACAAATAACTATACAAATTAAAACAAAAAGCAATGAGAACTAGCATCACTATCAAAATGCAATTGTTAATCTTTTGCAATTAAAATGACATCTAACTAGGTACAATATAAATTACAGAATTTCAATCTCTAATGTTTTATTTCATCAATCAATTAAACAAAAACCTTATAGTTCAAAATCCAAAGAAAAAAAAAATCACTCTCTTAACAGCTGAAATAACATCCCCATTCAATGTAGTAAACAATGGTGAAAAACAGAACTACATTACACAACAATAAATAAATAAATAAATAAAAACCTTCCTCTATCATAACTTAAAACAATTATATTCTAAACCATTATATAGCAAATTACCAAAACACACATAATGTAGTAACGAAGAACAAAATCGCAAACATCAAGATGATCGACAAATTATCACACAAAAACAGCCAGCTAAAAAATACAATAAAACATAAGGAAGCCATAGCATAATGAAGAGCAAAAGAAAACACTCAGCTCACTGAAAACACAACACACACAATGATAATAATAATAATAACCTTTTCCTTCTCACCCTCCTACTTCCACAGGCACAAGTTTGTAAAGTGCAAACACCCATCCAACCATCGTTTGTTTGAAACCCAAAAATCACCATTCATTTGAAACCCAAAAATCAAAACCAAAGCTATAACCACAACACACACACACAAGCTCACCATCAAACAGATATTCAATCACAGCACATTCAGCCATACCCAAAACCCCCATTTTTCAAACCCAAACAAAATCATACAGCTCTAGTCATCAAAATAATTAAAACTGAAACAAAAAGAAAAATAAAAGAGAAAATAATTTGAGAGGGAGAGAGGGGAGACCCGGTAGCCACAGTGGTGGTGACACCGGTAATAAGCACCGCCAACGGCCGTGGTGTGGGTGCAATGAGAAGAGAGAGAGCTATGAGAAAACCTTGAAAGAGGAGAAGACTAGACCGGGAAACATCACCGGTGGTGGTGGTGGTGGTGGTGTGGGACGAGTTGAAGCCCACTGAGATTCGGCCATGGATTTACAATCTTCAAGAGAGTTATTTTATTTTTTTTTATTTATTTATTTTTTTTTCTGAAATTCAAATTTGGGAAAGGTAAACTCCTGAAGTGAGAAAAGAAGATAGGAGAGAAATTGAGGCACACGGATTGCCAGCGTGGAGATATGACGTGTCAATTTTATGAGCATTAGATTTAATCCATGGCTGATATTAAAGCTATTGCACCCCGTGCAATACCCTAGGTATTGCACGGGATCTCAATCCGTATCACTACATACTGATACACCAGTGATCCAGTGGAGACTATTAGCTTATAGCGGAACGATGAGTTTTGGAGCTATCAAGGACTCGAGACTTTGGAGAATGGAGGCTTTTAAAAAATAAAAAAAATAAAAAAATCAAATTTGGGTATTTTTTTTTTTTTGTGTGTGTGTGTATATATATCTTTTATTTTATTTTATTTTTAATTTTTTTGGGATATTACTGATTTTTTTAATTGGGAATTTGGGATATTGTGATTTTGGGAACATTTTAAAGATGTTTTTGTAACTTTTGTTATTTGAATTTGGAGGAGTTTTGGGCTAATGAATGGGCCAAATGTTTTGTTTTGTTCTTTGGATCTTTGCATTAATATTTTTGGGATGTTTCTGAAGTACTTCTAAAATGTGAGGGAGACCCAAAAAAATTTTAAGAGATTAACAAACAAATTGTGTTTTTTTTTTTTTTTTTTTTAATGGAATTCCAAATGTGTTTTGTTTTGTTAATAGATTATTTTAATACAAAAAACTATTTAGAAAGTCAATTATTTTTTTCTTTTTCCATAAAAAAGTTTTTAAAAATAGTTTCTAAACCAATGTTCTTAGGCCATTTAATTAACTTTTTTTTTATTTTTTTATTTTATAAATACAAGCATTTGTTGTTATTTTTAATATTTTCTTTTTAATTTGGGTGTGTGTGTTGTTTTTTATGAGATATAAATAGTGTAATTTAAAAAAAAAAAACATTTTTTTTTTGGAGAAAATGCACTGTAACTTTATTGAAAGCTAAATAGCCAAATGCTAAAGTTATAGCATTAAGATGTGGAGGAACACACTCCATTCATACTGACAAATCGCTAATATATCTTGCATATCTAGCAAGATTGTGAGCAACAAAATTCCTCTCTCTTAATATGAGAAACACTAAAAACAACAAAGGATTCTGCTAAAAATTTCATCTCTTCAATCAAATAATCATAAGAAGCAAAAGAATGTTCATCATTTTTGAGGGAATTCATAATTATCTCTGAATCTCCGTCAAGAACAATGGATGAAAACCCAAATACAAAGAGATCCAAGTTTTTTCCCCTGTCAATAACAAACATGACCAAATCTCCAAACCGAGAGAAGGAAGTTGATCTTTTAAATTCCACATTGAGTCAGAATCCCAGATTGGTGAAAGACGGGCAACTCCAAAAAGCATGTAGCGTATCTTCTGAAGGTTGTTGATAGTGATCACAGATGTCTTCAAGGATGACCTCTCTTTGTAATAAATTCTACTTATATGGGATCGAGTTTTTGCAAGCCTGCCATAGCAAATTCTTCACCTTACTTTGAACTGTCAAACCCCAGATCCTTCTCCAATCCACTAAACTCGATGCAGACCCTCTATTATCCAAAATAGTAGATTCTTCAGCTAAGAACTTATAACCTGATTTAACAGATTATTGGCCCGATAGATTGAAAGACCAAATGACAGTGTCTTGAATCCGATTTCTGCAGAGAGGGATGGATAAGATAGAACTTATCTCATGAGGCAAGAAACAGTTATCTAAATGTGTTAAATTCCATTGTTTGGTAGATTGATCAATAAGACTTGCTACACGAGATGTGGATAACTCAGATAAAGGGGAAAGTAAATAAGGTTGATCTCTAGATGGAAGCTAGTCAGACATAAGAATATCTTCGCAGGTCCTTACCCTTCACCGTACTCCTCTTTTTAGCACATCCCTACCCTTCAAAATACTCTTCCAAATATAAGATCCAATCGTTCCATCCTTGGCTTCCAAAACAGAGCAATTGGGGAAAAACTTTAACCTAAAAACCCTGTAAAACAACGACTCTTTATTATGCAGTAAATACCATGCTTGCTTAGCAAAGAGAGCGTCATTAAACATAGCTCAATCTTTAAAGCCCATACCATCCTCAACCTTAGGCTTCACAATTCCTTCCATCTCACCCAATGAATTTTCTTACTATCCCCTCACTGTCCCCACAAAAGCCTCTTGATTAAATTCTTCAATTCATTACATAAACCCAACGGAAATTTGAAACAACTCATAGAAGAAGTTGGAATTGCTTGTGACAAAAGCTTTTCTTCCCACCACACTCGCTCTTTGATGTATTCAAAGCTGGCCTTCTTTTCCCTACCCATAAAAAAGGGCAAACCAAGATATTTCTCATATTGTTTTATCTCCATAACCCCTAAAGCCTCTTTTATTTGAGTCCTATCCTCTAAAGTTGATTTACTAAAAAAGATGGTGGTCTAATTTCTATTAATTTGTTGTGCTAAATAGCTCTCACAAACCCCTAAAATATTCAAAATTGATTGACATTCTTCAGGTGAAGATTTGCAAAAAAAGAATGCTATCATCTGAAAACAAAAGATAGGCTAGCTTAGGACTCCTCAAACCCAAAGATAATCCATGAATAATCCCTTGTTGAGCTGCTTGAGAGATAAGACCATGGATCCCTTTTGTGCATAAAAGAAATAGAAAGGGGGAAAGAGGATCAATCTGTCTAATACTCCTTGTCCATACCATATTTTGTTTGGCCACGGTTCATGCGTCAGAACAAAGACCAGAAAAAAAAAAAAAAAGAAACGGGGAAAAACCATGAATTTCAAAGCTAAAAAGGGTAAAAATATACACAACATGTTTGAATGGTAAATCAAAAGCTCACAACATTTGAAAAACCCACTTTACAGAAAATTTGGCCAAAACCCTAACTGGGTATAGTCAAAAAGTTGACTTTTTGATCCGACCATTAGATTGTATTGTATATTAGACCATCTTGTAGGGCATATTTTCACCTTTGAAACGATAGTTTATGAGCAAAATTAGAGTTAAAACGGATAAGATATCACAAAAATACTGAAACCCTAATAATGTCTTCATTGTATTTTTTCGAAAAATTGACAGTTTTTTACCTGGCTTCGCACAATAAACTATAACAATTGTGCAAGAACTGGAACGAATGGGCTGGACCATCTTGCAGAACAAGGTCCTAGCTAATTTTAACCAAAAGGGCTCGATGATATCAGCTCCAAATTAAAATATATGAATTTTTCAACCTTGCGTCACCTCCTTTTGAAGCATGATATCTTGACGATTGTAGCTCCAAATGAAATGAGGCTAGAATCATTGGAAACTAGACATCCATAGCTTTTTTTGCATATAAAATTTGAAGAAAACAAAGCTTGGAAAAAACATCCAAACAGCCGCACGAAAATTGGGCTAGAAATCAGAGAAAGATGAAAAATGCTGACAAGGATGACGTGGCGGATAAGGATGGAGCTAGTATTTGTGTACTAGGGTACACCAATGTGAGCCCCCCATTTTCTACCTTTTCCTATAAATAACCCCCCCCCCCTCTCCAAATTGTGGAAAAATCATGAAGAAAATTGAGAGAAATAGTGGAAAAAATAGAGAAAAAGTGAGGGAAAATCAGAAAAAAAAAAGTGGGGAAATTTTGAAAAAATAGCCTTAGGAAAAAAAAAAAAAAAAAAAAACTCTCTCCTTTCTCTCTCTAGAGAGAAACCCTATACCAAAAAACCTCATCATCTCTTCATTGTTGTAGTTTCTGTGGGTAAGGTTTTGGGATGGGTTTGGTTCCTTAATAACTAAACCCATCCATCCCTTTTACTATATTGTAATCATCTTTTCATATATATATATATATATATATATATATATATAATTATTTCCTTTACTTTGTTGAGTAAATAGTTGTTTTATTTTACTATGTTCTTGTATATTATGCTTGCTTCTAACCCATTTCTTTTAATGCGTTTAATATTAATGTTGGATATTATATTTGTATTGTTCATCCTAGATGGGTATTGGACCTTCATCCTAGGCCATGAATGTGAAGCACCCTTGGGGGAAAGAAATCTCATTCCACCTAGGCATCTAGGATATTATTTATTGCCTTTACATTATTTGTTGTCCCATTCATTTTCTTGCACTCCCCCCTCTCCCTTTTACATTTCTTTGTCATCCCTTTACTTTCCTTGCGCATCCCCATCCTCTTTTACTTTATTGCTCTTATATATGTGTGTGTGAGTATATATATATATATATATATATATATGTATGTATGTATGTATATTGTATCTAGACTCCTAAAAAAAATGTTTTCTATTATCCTATTTAAATGGTGTTTAAACCCCCATTAAGGCACAATATGGGTATGTCTAATAAGAGTGATGATGGCTTAAGAACTCCAACTTCTTTATGTTGAAGGATCCATAAGGCTTGAAAGGGATTAAACTCTATTTAAGGGGGAAAAAAAAAAATATATATATATATATATATATTTTAATCAAGTTTACAATATTCCAAGCTTTTACTTTTATGTCATTTATATGCCAAGCTTTTACCTTAATATCATTTAAATTCCAGGTCTTTACCTTTCAAGTTCTTTACTTTTCAAGCTTTATTTTTATGCACTTGATCTTGTTGTTGTCTCTTTATCGTTTTCTTGTAGATAATGTGCCATAAAGAAAATGCTTGGGTATAAATCTTCCCTACTCCCCTATTCTAAGAAAATG
The DNA here is from genome assembly GCF_001633185.2 of Quercus lobata. Taxonomy (NCBI): domain Eukaryota; kingdom Viridiplantae; phylum Streptophyta; class Magnoliopsida; order Fagales; family Fagaceae; genus Quercus; species Quercus lobata. Next base: position 41,042,532 of record NC_044904.1, read on the forward strand.
GTTTTTTTTTTTTTTTCTTTCCACCCCTTTCTAAAAACAAATTCATTTTCAATTTTTTTTTTAAATGTCTTTTGTCTTTTAAAATTTTCAAAGCAATTTTTTTTTTTTTTTTTTTTTCTGTTTCTCCCTCTTAAAAAAAAAAAAAAAAAAAAAAAAAAAAAAAAAAAAAAAAAAAATTCTTTCTTAAAGGGAAACCCGAAACCCTAGAAAATAACACAAATGCTTTCGAAAGTTTTTTTTCAAAAAGGTATTTTCCAAATGCTTATCTTCAAAATCATTTTCAAAGCCGTTTTCAAAATCAAAATCTTTTTTTGGGGGAACCTGAAATTTTAAAACAAAAAATCTGTTTTTCAACTTTTTTTTTAAATTGTTTTTCTAAAAAGTCTGTTTTAAAAAAAATTGTTTCATAAAAAAAAAAAAAAACTGTTTTTCAACCAAAAAAAAAAAAAGCTTTCTGCTGTATAAAAACTATTTTCTGCACTAAATAAAAATTGTTTTTTGGATTATATAAAATCTGTTTTCTGAAAACTGTTTTTTTTTTTTTTAAAGAAAATATGTTTTCAAATAAAAATAAAATCTGTTTTTTTAAGGAGGGCCAAAACTTTAAAAGTAAAAAAAAAAAAAAAAAAGAAGTGATGCAAAAAATGTTTAAAAAAAAAGTGCTATTCTAAAATAATAATGTTAACGTTATAAACTTTTCTTTTTAATCCTTTTTCTGAGAATAGTGGTAGTTGTGGATTTGTGTTCAAGGCTCACTTTCTTGAGCCTTTGAACATCCCATAAGCATACATTGTTCATAATAAATTTAGCACTAACAACTTTCTTTTCGTCATTCTTTTTGCATGAACACAGAATGAGAAAATGGTGGATGACAACAAGGTGCTATTCTTCCAACCCTCTCTTTTCATTTCATGGTGTTTTTCTTTGTATAGTTGTAGTATTCACATGCTAGCTATATAATAAATAGATACTCACATGTTATTGTATAGTATACTTGTATGCTTTTTTCACATGTTACTTATGTATATACTATACATGTTTTGGTTGCATATTTTGATGGAGTTATTATTTACATGATAATTATTAAGTAAATATTTACTCACATGTATATATTTTTTGTAAAACCCTTTTCAAAAAAATTAAAATACCAAGTATCTAATTTCTTTACCAAAAGATAATGTTTGAGGTTTAATTAAAATGAGGTACTATTTTCGGATAGGCGTTGTGGAGTGCCTAACACCTTCCCCACACGTAACCAAACTTCTGAATCTTAGATCTTTGGTTCAAAGACTTTTGGTTTGCCTCAATTAATGAACCTTTTAAATTTTGGTTTAGTTAATTAGGTAACTAAAAATAAATTAGACATCTAGGTGACCAATCACACCAAATACAAAACCAATGGTTGGTGGCGACTCCTAAAATAAAAATAAGAAAAAGGGACTCATACACTCACACACCCCACTCTAGATACACAATCACACATGAGTCACGTTGCCAATGACCCAATGTGTGACAAATGATGATGCTCTTCCCTCAAATCAAAAAAAAGGGGGAGGGGGGGACGCGTGTGAAAAGGGGGACAAAACCGAGCGTCCACACCCTTTGATGGCTTGACAAAACCTTTTGGATCCCCATTGACTAGAATGCAATAAGATACAGTCTTAACACAAAGCATAACAAAGAAATCCACCGTTCGTTGAGCCCCATCTTTCTCATTATAGCTTCCTGTGGGGGCTTTTTTTGTACTGTTGGGTCTCAACCCCTTCTGCTGTGCTATGGCCTGTTAATCTAAGGTAAGAGAGTTGAGACTGGCCTTGCTAGAACCGCACTTTAGGCCAACTTGTGCACAAGTCAAGCTTACCCATTGTAGATGTGTCTTGAAATGAGTGTTGTGGGCTGGACGCAAGACGTGTTCATGACAAGAGTGTCTATTACTAGTATTATAGCAAGATAACTATGATAATAAAACATACTAAATAAAGCTAACACAGTAAATAAAGTTAATAGGGTTATAGCAGAAAAACATAGCAAGTAGAAATAACACTACAGTAGAAAAAAGTAAATAACTTAGTAACTTCAAGCCAAATAGTAAGAATATCATCCAATAAGCATAACTAATGGAACAACTTGTCTGCTAGGTTATGGGTTGAGCTTTTAAGTAGAAGTGAACCCAAGAAGGGAACCAATCTCCAACGTGGGTGACCTCAGCAAAGGACTCCTGCCATAGAAGTTACTCACTCTGGAGAAAGGAACTAAGTGGTTTGAGCTTCGATTTACAATCTTCAGAGAGTGGGTATGTCGTGAGGGAGAGAAAAAGTGGTCTATTGATGCATGCCTCTACTCCTATTGCTTTATTTTCTCTCTGGTGGTCTATTTACAATCTTCTTGTTTTCTCTTCTCTATTATTTCCTACTTATTGCTTTTTCTTCCCTCCCCTTTTTACCATTCATGGCTACCCCATTTTATACCATCTGCCATTGTGAGATTTACCCCTTTTGTCCCTTCAACCGTTTCTAGCTTCTTGTGGGCATCTCTCCAAGACTGTCCACTCACTTGCTGGTTATCTAGCCATTACCTTTGCCCAGAGTGTGTTGGTTGCACCACTCTCTATTTTTAGAAAAAATTACTTGTCTTGTTTCTTACCTCTCTTCCTTTTTGTTTCACCCTAGTGGATAAGAATTAAGCTACCTTAAAACCTACCTCTATGGCATGCATCAAGTGGTCCCAGCCCACACTTACCTCTTTTGGGTGAAATGCCATCCTTGCAGGACCTTTCCCCAAAAAAGCTTGGGCAGTAACCCTAGAATAGACCCCGTTTTCTCCCTACTACCAAACCACACCCTCTGAATACCTTGACTCATGGCCCATCTCCCATGTATTGGCTAGGTACAAGTAGGTGGTGCCCTGCTCCTTTATGCACGCTCCACTTCGTCTATGTTTGTTTCTTTCTGGCCTTCACACTATTTCTGCTGCTCTTGCGTTATTTGGTTTTGATGTGCGTACTAAATTGTGTTATCCTTTATGGCATGGAGGATTTTTGGGCTCATGTTTTATCCCTTCTTGGGCTAGGTATTGTCCAGGCGAAAGCCTTTGTCTCCATAGCCTGCTAGGCCCACGTCTTGTCTCTCTTCTTCATGGCCGTGGGCCTTTTGGCCATTAATCCTATCATATGGCTTCATTGTGTTTGCCACAGCCTTGTCTTGCATTATCTTCTCATTACCCTCATGGGCTTGCTGGCTAGTGTTCCTGCCGTATTAGCCCATTGACCCATTAATTCTCTCCTTTGGACTTCCTCGGCCCATTTTCTACATCTTTACTTCTTATCATTCTTTATGGGCTTGTTGGTCATTATTACTGCCATGTCAGCCCATTGAGTTTACCACTTTATTCCTTGGGCTTTGTCGGTCCATTTACTTCTTCTTTACCTCTTTTTACTCCTATGGGTCTATTGCCTGATTCCCTGGATTTCCTTGGCTTATTCACTACATCTTTACCTCTTATTACTCTTATGGGCTTATTGGCCCTTATTCTTGCCGTGCCAACCCAACTAAGTTTACCACTTTATTCCTCAGGCTTCCTCGGCCCGTTTGCTTCTTCTTTACCTCACATTGTTCCCATGGGCTTACCATTTCATTCCTTGGGCTTCCTTGGCCCATTTACTTCTTCTTTACCTCTTGTTACTTTCAAGGGTTTGTTGGCCATCAATCTTACCACGTCAGACCACTAGGCTTGTTACCTTGTTGTTTTACCATTTGCCCCTCTTTTTCTTCTCATCTCCCTTATTGTTAGGTTTCTTCTGTTGTTGGGCCCTTTGTCAAAAATGGGCATCAACATTCAGCCCCCTAAGCATATGGATTGCTCCTGCAATTCATATCACACGTTTTTTTTTTTAAAATAGTGGACCTTGCCTTGTTTCCTTTTTTGCCATGAACAGGCTAGTCTCTTCAGGTTTCCTAATTTAACAATTATTCTGGAACACAATCTCTGCTACATTTAATGCGATGCTTCTTTTGATGGCTGACCCGTTGCTTCCTTTCATAGCGTTTTTATTTGTCTCAGCCCTTTCACTTTCTTTTTCTCACACTTTCCCTAACTTTCTCTCAATCTTTGTTTCCTCTCTTATTCCCTTCACCGTCTCATCTTCACCATATCTCTTTACCCATTACCTCTATCACTCAATCCATTTACCATGTTGCCAACAAAGGGTGAGAGTTCTTCCCATCGTAAAGGAAAAGAGGTTACCATCGATGATCCGCCCATTGAGGCTATGGGTGGAGAGCCTCCCCATTACGAATAGGACCATCCCAAAGAGGAAGAAGGGGGTCGCGATCGGAGTAGTGAATGTCCTCCTCTCATCGACCCATGGTATGATACCACTTCCTAGTGGTGTCCAGTGACTATTTGCCTCCTTCACAAGTCCATGTGTGGCTTTCCCTTTGTCACCATGATTCTAAAGTTTCTTGGGCTCCCTTGGCTTCCTTTGTTCCCGACCTCGACATCCACCAAGGAACCGCATTACTCGTGCCCATTCTATTTGAGTTTAGGATGGGTACATCATTGGGTTGTAAGGAGTGGGTGGACACAGAGTTGTCTGATGTGGGTTTTATGATGGCGCTTCAACGAGCCGGTGTGTTGAAGGCTATAGTTTCCTCCCTGTGTTTGTCCAACTACCGAGACTTGTTCAATCTTCGCCATTTGATCCGTCGATGGTGTAGTGCCACCCATACTTTCTTCCTCTCTTTCAACAAGATCATTGTAACCTTAGAGGATGTGGCCAATCAATTGCTGCTACCTATCCTTGGTGACACAGACCCAAACGACATCGAGCTCTCTACCGAGAAGGAGGTCGTGGAGGCTGAGTTGAAGAAGGGGGTGAGTAGGAATGCAAAGTTGTCCCATTGGGTTGGGGCTTTCTTAAAGGCTTCTACCACTGTTCAACGTGATGCCTTTGTCACATTTTGGATTTGTAAGTTCAACTTTGGTTCACACCCACACAATGCTGTAAAGCCTCTTTATTTTTCAGTTAGCCATAAAGATTTCTACTAGAGTGAGTCTGCCATTGGCCCTATGTTTTTAGGTCATTTGTATGTTCAGTTGGACATCTTGCAGAGTGATTAGAGGCAGACAGGTTTTTGCCACATAGTTACCTATTTTGCCCTTGGTACCATTCTGCAACATCTTCGTTGGGAGCGTTTTGTTAGGCATCTAGCTAAGTTTAAGCTAGTTTGCCATGCTAAGGAGAAGTACCAATCCTGCCCCAAGTTGATTACTGATTTTTGCGTTTGCTTTGTTACTAATTTTCCTTTGGCATATTGTTGGGTTGGGTTGAAACCATTGGGCATCCTGCCATGGAGTTTTTTGATTAGGAGGTTGGTTTTTTTGTGGAGGGCTTATAAGAACTTGGGTAATGGGTTTACTTGTGTTGATTTGGTGATGGACCCTTTCATGGCCATTGCTGGGACTATTGCCCTGTTGACAGCTTTTGATGAGAGGGGGATTACTTACTTGGTAGCCACCAATGCTAGGTGGTTGTCTTACCTGGCTGATGAGGGTGTTCAGTATGTGTACTATTCTACCCATAGAGTTAGGAGGCAGTTTGGGCTTGATTAGGACATAGATGATGATTTTATTGTGATCTAGGAGAGTACTACTTCAATTCCCCATTTTTTGCGCCTTAATGCTTTTAAGTTTTGGAGTAGGCATTTTACTGCAGTCACCATTCCGAGTTCCCAAAGAGAGGGTTTTTGTACTGTGGACACAACGGAGGAGTCGCTACCTAGTTTTGCAATGGCTTAGGAACCATGAATATAGCGTTCTTTCAAGGAAGGATCATTGATCTTACTACAGAGATATGGGTTCAAAGTTTAGATACGTTCTTAGGAAGGCTTTAGGCACCCAAGACTGTCCAACCCTAAGGTTGGCCTCCCATCATTGTGTCTTACATCTTAGACTTGATAAAATCATGTTCTACACTTATGTCCTAAACTTACACACACACTAGCATACATCTAAGCATACAACATGGCATCATCATCCTAAAACATATACATATACATCCATAAAGCATAAGAAATCAAACCACATGTATACAACCCTAGCATTCATCTAACATGTGAAAAGCACTATCATGTCATATATAAGGCAGCAACTTAATCATGGTAGCAAGTACATCATTTATCAATCAAACACAAAACTCAACACAACACATGTACATGTTCATCAAACAAAACATAACAACACATATGCATGTGAATGTGAATGTATGACTTACCTTTACTCACCTTGCAGCAACTCAGCACCTATGGCATCATGCATGGGCATGTGAATGCATGTTCATGGTATCAAATTAAGAAACAAGAGATGGAACCCTAATTTAGCACATCAAAGGTAAATAACAATAAAACATGTAAAACAAAGGCATCAGATACATATATACATTACAGAAACTTAAACAGGAACATGTGAGATAAGAAACTTAAACAGGAACATGTGAGATAAGAAATAAAATAAGACAAAAGCAGAAGACTAAACTAGGGTTTTTAGGCAGTGGCCTGCATACGCATACCAAAGGCTGTGTGCATAGGCCAAACACCTACATACGCAGGAGGAGGCCCATGTATGGATGCATAAGGCAAGCGTGCGCAGCTCTACTTAAAACCCTAACCTAGAAACAACAAAGCAGAAAAACAGAGCACAAATAAAAACCCTAAATTTAACAACCAGACATGCTCAGGATATAAAGAAAACTATACAACTAACCCAAACAAACATATATAAGTATAAATAAAGTGAACAAACAAGATTAAAATTGAAAAGAAAGATAGAAATGAAAAAGGGATAAAAAGAAAGAGTTAGACTCAAAACCTCAAATGAGAAGCTTTATGAACTGATTTTGACTGTTCCCCTTAGTCAAATCTATCACAATTCAATAGAAGTGTGATTAGCAATGTTAAACTAAAAGGATTGGGGCTAGAAGATGTACCAATCAAAAAAAATTGACTTGAGGGTGTTTCGTGAAAAACTCCCTTTTGATCTACTATTTTCTAGTGAATTTTGTATTTTTCCCATGAGATTTCTGTGTGTTTTGAAAATATACCATTTTGCATAGTGGAAAAAATGGAGTTTGGAACAACTCCTAAATGATGTGGGATTTATTCCAAACTTTAGCCATTATTGTAGAAAACTTACATTTTTTTATATCTCTAAAACCCTAACTACGTACACAGGATTGTGCCTGCGTACGCATGCTTTGGCCCACGTACGTGGGCCAAGGGCCACTTTGGTCATTTTATTTCCAAAAATAGATTTTCTCTCATTTAAAAGGTTATATATATACCATTTTAGCACTCCTCAAGTTAATTTGATATCTGATTGGGCTCTAAATTGGTCTTAGGCCTTAGAGTTTGGGCATTATTAGGGAACGGGGGTCCGAGTTGTAAGCGGTACAAAATGTAGTGTCTACAGATACCTTTCTTTTGATTTGTAAGCTTTGCTGATAGAATCAAAAGAATAAGAGACAAAACATTTTGTTTCGACGTATGGCTCGGGCCTAACCCACGCACACGACACACATCACGCATACATGGGGTGGGGGGTAACTCCGGAGAGCTGCGTGGGATTCGTATGTCCGAAGTACCACTTGTGTTGCTCAGGAAATAAGTAACGACAAGTTTATTATCTCAAAACCTATTTTGCCACTTGCAAGCAAATGGTGAGTGACTCACTATCCTAGAGTCAGTTAAAAGGAAAAAGAAAAACAAATAGGGCGCTTTTTGAGCTAACCTAACAAACAACAAAGGGATATAGTATTTGTGGTGTCCATTCAGGGCTCTTGCCTCAAACTTCTTCGGGTGACTCGCTCCTCTTGTCTTCTTCACTTCTTTTTCTACCTTTTTTGGTAAGGCTCTTGCCTCGGGTTGACCTTGATCTCTTTCTCTATCTCTATCACTACATTTTTCTACCGTGCCTGCATGTTCAATTCTCGAAGGATATGTGCACGAGTAGTCTTGATTGTTGGATCCACTGAGGGTGGTGTAAACTCGCTGAAGAGTAGGTATGTATAGGGAGGAATCTTCTACCTCTTTCATGACTTACTTGGGGACGAGAAACTCACTAAGGAGTAGTAGAAATGGACTTATTGAGGAGTAGTATAACTTTTGTAGATGTATGCTTCACTACGGAAGAATCTTCTGCTTCCTTCATGGTATGTTGAGGACTTTGAGAAAGAATCTTTTGCTTCCTCACTAGGGATACTTTGGGTGTACTTGGTCCACTGGGGAAGAATCTTCTGCTTCCTCACTCGAGATTGTTTAAATATGCATGGGCCTATTAGGGAAGAATCTTCTGCCTCCTCAATGGGGATGATGTTCTAGATATGCTTGATCCACTGAGGAAGAATCTTCTGCTTCCTTACTAGGGATAGTGTTCCTGAGTTTTTGTGATCTGCTAGAAATGGTTTTGGGATGTACATGCTTCATTGGGGGAAGAGTCTTCTACTTCCTTTGCTACTTACTAAGGGGTCTTTGGTGACTTTATGCCTAATTGGGGCAATCTTAAGATTTTATTTATTTATTTTTATATTTTATTTTACTAAACTACATGTTGTTTAGTGGTGAGGCCTAAACTACTCATAGTTTAGCCATTAGGTGTGTTCCCGCTTCTTCATTTTTTCCAACGGTTACTAACCGTCTCTTTTTCTTCTTCATTCTCTTCATCTCCCTCTTCTCTTCACATTCTTCATAACTCTTCAACTTCCCCTATTTTCTATACAAAACCTTCCCTCTTCTCTCTTTTTCACACATCATTTTATTCTCCCATTCTCTCATAACTCCCTCATTCTTTCATTTTCCCTCTAGACTCTCTTCATTTCCTTCAATGGCACCCAAGGCCAAGAAGACTTCTACGTCCTTTCATCCGATGCATTTCTCCTCACTCGTTGGAGTGGAGCAGTGAGATTGACAAAGTCTCCTTCATTGACATACCAGTCGGAGAATCACATCCCTATGGCTGAATCTGTAAGTTTTTCAAACTTTTCTCATTGTCAAGTTTCTCTTTGATCTTCCATTTTAATGTGTTTTTGGCCATGTAAATGTTTGGGTTTTGTTGTGGGATGATTTTAGATGAAAACCTGACATATTCGGAGGGGTAGGAACATGTTTAGGATTGATTTTGGGTGATATATGCTTGAAAATGTCGAAGGAGACTTTCTGTCTATACTTTTTCATGTGTGGGCCCGAGCCTGCATACGTAGCTTGGACTTATACGTATGTAGCTCTATTCTTGGGGCTCTGCGTATGTGGGTTTTGGTCTGCGTACGCAAGGTCCTGTCTGCGTACGTAGGCCTTAACCTGCGTACATGAGACGCTTGATAGAAGTCTTACTCTGCCTATTTTCACTTCTCTTTCATCTGTTTCACTTCTCTATGCAATCCTAACACCCATTTATGTTATTTTTGCACCTGAACATCATTGCATCCTTCTTTTTATCTTTATTCTTGCATAAAAAACATCATTTTTCATCATTTTCACTTAAATCAAGAATCTAATGTTATCTTCTTCTTTTGCAGTCCTTATCCCTTTATGTTGGTAGGGGAAGCACCAACAAGGTGGTAGAGTGGTACAACCTCCTTGTTCCTATAACTAGGGCTTACATTCAAGAAGCAGGCTTCGAGCCTATCTTTAGCCTTCCGTCGAAAAAGTCTGCTAGTGCTACTTTGGTGTAATGCCTCATCAAGAGGTGGTGGGATACTACTCATACCTTCCATATTGTTGAATAGGAGATGACGGTGACTCTCTATGACTTCCACCACATGACCGGCCTTAGCTTCGAAGGGGCCATCATTAATTTAGATGGCGTGTCAGGAGTCTAGTTAGGTCTTGACATGTTGGGGAGGAAGTACCCCATCGAGACCATCCGTTACTTTGACTTAGTGTTGGATTACATGCTTCTCCCACAAAGAACTACGGAGGAGCGCATCTAGATGACTGGGGCTTTTCTTCTACATTTGTTGGGAGCTTATCTCTTCACTAATGGTGGGCAAACGGTGTCCTTAAGGTGGTTGAGCCTTTTTAAATACTTTGCAGATGCATGAAGGGCCACTTAGGGGCAAGCATGTCTTGCCTATCTTTACTCTAGCCTCGACACTCTTAGCCGGGGCACCTTGCGGCAGCTTGTGGGGCCTTAGAAACTCCTCGAAGTTAGTTCTCTTTCCATCTCTTGTATTTTCATTTGTAGCTTGTGGTCTTGCAAACTGTCATCTTGTAAACTATACCATCTTGTATCTAACCTGTGGCTTGTGCTTCCTTTACAGTGATGGATTGTTAGGTATGGCCTTATAACTCTGGGCACCAATCTAAATTTGAGGGAATTCACTCAAGTGAGGCCCCACCTTGCTGGATTAACTTTGGATGAGGTAAGTTTAAGAGTTCCAATTTTCATGCTTCTTCATGCATTTCCCTTAGGATACTCTTCTACTAACCTTGTATCATTATAGGTCAATTGGACTCCATGGGCTGGCTAGCCCCTTCCTGCTTCTCTGGATTTGTAGGCTACTACCATCATTGCTTCAGAGATTACCTAGCCCTTCGAAGGAGCGGGCTTGAGGGCACTCTACTTAGTAGAGAGGGTGTGGTGTCAATTGGTGGGTAGAGATGACCCACAGATTTTGATGGATCCTCCAGAGTTCATACTTGCCCCACGCTCCATGACTGATGCTGAGTACAACTCGTGGAGGAGTGGCATTCCCTACGCTAAGAGGCTCCTTAATGGATTGGACTATGAGGAATTCAGCATCACCTGCCTTATGCCTTCCCTTACTGTTCAGGTATATGCTCAATCTCTTCTTCTTCTTTTCCTTTTCTTTTGCCTTGTTTGTCGTGGCTTCTAATGGTGGAAAATTGTAGCAATAGGGGCTTGTTGCTAATGAGCCAATTGATCCTCCACATCTCCCTTGGACGGTCTATGCTTACGGCCTTGATGGTTTTGCTCAGGAGCGTGTCGTGCCCCATAATCCCAATGTTATAGGCTACCCTTTTCATCCAAACACCCGAGCGGTGAGTTCTTCTTTCCCTTTTTTCTTTTTCCTTCTTGATGTCTCTCCTTTTTTCTGGTCACTAACCCTTCTTTCTTCGAATTGCAGCCCACCATCCAAGAGCATGAGGAGTTGGTATGGTTGGCTGGGAATCTCAAGCTGGAGGTGACCAACTAGTCAAGGAGCTTGTACGGTCCTGAAGGGGCAGCCTACCCGAGCAGTGGTGGTGATGATGATGATGATGATGGTGGTGGTGGTGGTGATAAGGAGAATTCGGGGGCAACTCTTAGCTACCAACCAAGGAAGAGGCGACACCATTGATTACCTACGATTAAGACACATAGGCATACAACACACATATTTCTTTCTTTTTGTTGATTTTATTTATTTTTTTTAATTTCTTTTAGCAGGCATTTGAATTCAGTTTGAGGTAAAGGATTGTACTTAAGAACATCTTTTTACACTTATGCTTTTAATTGGGACTAGTACTTAATTTACAAGATATATGGTTAATTGTATGTTTCCATACAATATTGCTTCTTTGATGTTTGAAATCTTGTGCTTGAAATATGTCTTGAATGATCCTTTAGGTCGTAGGAACCCTAAGGATGCCTTGGAGTGGAAAAACCATGCTTAAAATAGGGGAGAATGAGTTTCTGCCAAGCTTTGTGTGTACGTGGGGATGGGCCTGCGTATGCAGCTTTGGCTTTGCATATGCAGGGTTAACCTTGCATATGTGGGCCGCATATCAGAGGAAACCCTAGCCACCCTAATAGGTATAAAAGTAGTTGTTTGGGTCCCAAAACCCTCACCAACATATTTTTAACTCAAAGAGCACTTTTTTGAGGTCCTTCAATAGCAAAAAACTCTCCACTCGATGTATCGACTTGGATTAGGAGGTTTGGTCCAGATTTCAAGGACTCCATTGCCCCCTATGGTGTATCTTTCCATACCATCAAATAACGGTGGATGAGCCTCTTCTTCGTGCTGCTACCAACTATTAGGTCTCTACTCGGCATGTTTTCCACTTCAATGGAGTAGAACTATGCCCCACTATCAAAGAATTTGGTGCCATCATGGGTGAACTGGAGATTGACAATCTCGTCTTCCCTACCATGGGTGGGGATCTCCTCTCTTTGCTGCAAGTTGTGTTGGGCGTCCTTCTTGCTACGGCAAATAGGTGGTGCACCTTTGGCAAATTCAACCTTAGCTTGGTTTTTGCACACTTTTTTGTCTTGGCCATTCCCGTAGATAAGAGGCCACGTTCATACTTTCTTCATGCCTTTTACTTATGTGCTCTTGCAAGGTACTTCTTGGCCCAAAGGTCATCTTATGTGGGCCTTTTGATGTGTATGGTGGTTTATGAGCTAAAGAGAGGTAACTCGGTGGGCTTGATCTTGGCGGAAACCCTTAATGGTTTGGATGCATTTCATAGGAAGGAAGTAAGCTTCTTTGCAAGAAGTCCCCTTCTTCTTCAAGTATAATCCCTAACTTTTTCCTAGGTTCTTAACTAGCGAGATTCCTCTAATTTTGCATGGATTACCTTTTGGTTTTCAACCCATCGAGGCACCTTATATCATCTTTCATTATTATTTACATATTTTTTTCACTCATGCTCTCTCTTCTTTTTTTTCTTTCTTTTTTCCCTTCTCTTCTTCTTTTTTTGTTTTCCCTTTTTTTTACTCCCTCCCCTCTCTTTTTCAAATATGGCTACAAGAGAGGCTACGGTTGCTTTAACCTCCTATTGTACCCCTCGGCACATACCTCCCTAGGCATTTTAAGGACCGCTGACTTCATCAAAATGACATGAGCTTTGAGGCGTACATGGATCTTATGGGTCACATCAAGGGGACCGACATTCAATGGGTTGTGGAGTGGTGGCACATCTCAAGCATGCTTCATTGTTGCTGCCTACACTACTCCACTTGTCGTATCTCGAGGCAATTTGGAGAGCGTCAAGGAGCTCCTAGTGGTGAAGGTGCCTTCCATACCGAGGTGTTTACTAACAAGATCTTAGGTAGGGTTCGTGAGGCTTAGCCACGCCATAGGATGACTAGAGGCATTGCTCCTCCTTGATACATCTATCCCATTGCGAGGTACATGCAATGGTTGGAGGATGACATGAAGTGGATTCTGAGGGATGACAAAGCTTACATGAAGACTAGCAAGAAATCAAGGAAGGCTTAGTGACCACTTTGATATGCCCCATATTTTACTTTTGTGCACTTTATGATTCTCATGTTTTTGTTTTTGAATTTAATAAAGGATTGGAGTGTTCCAAATCCCCTATGCAAACAATCTTGTTAACTTTTAATTTGAGCAATGAGAATCACTTTTTATTATCTTTGCTTATTGTCATCTCATTCATTTGTTTTTTCTTTTTCTTTTCTTTTTCCTTTGCCATGTAATTTTTTCCCATGATGTCCCTTTTGGAATTTTCTCCATGCTTATGGTCTTTTCCCCTAACTTTTTCCTAGACTTCCCGTTCGGGTTTTCAATTTAGCGAGGTTCTTTTGCCTTAATTTTTGCCTAGGCTGCCCTTTCGGGTTTTCAACCTAGCAGGTTTTTTTATTTTTTATTTTTTATTTTTATAAATGTTGTAGTTCCAAAGTCTATCCATGTTAATTGGGCGAAGCATCTCTTCTCCATCCACATCTGTGATCCTTGTAATACCTCCAAACATGATCTTTTTAATGATAAAAGGCCTAGACCACCTTGGCTTCATCTTTCCTCTTGGATCAAAAGTCTCATCTCTAAGCACCTTTAGGACTAAGTCCCCTTCTTTAAAGTTTCTCGGTTTCACTTTCTTGTTGAATGCTCTAGCAATCCTTTTTTGGTACCCTTGTGCATGATATTGTGCCCTAGCCTTCTTCTCATTTATCAAAACCAATTGCTCATATCTCACCTTAATCCAATCCTCTTCTAGGACCTTGGTTTCCACCAATACCCTTAAAGGTTGTATCTTCACCTCAATAGGAAGCACCACCTCACTACCAAAAACCAGAGAGTAAGGTGTTGCTGCAGTCGACGTACGGATAGAAGTTCTATAACCCCGTAAGGCAAACAGAAGCTTCTCGGCCTAATCTATGTATGTCACTGGCTTGGATGTTATTCACATTCTTATTAGCTGCTTCTATGACCCCATTAGCTTGTGGTCGATATGGTGAAGACTTGTGATACTCAATTCTATATTTATCCATGACTCTCTAAACTTCACCCTCAAAGTGGGAACCGTTATTGTAAATGATCTCTTGGGGCACCCTAAACCGACATATGATGTTGTTTTCTAAGAATTGAGCCATAAGCTTAGCCTTCAATACGAAGTAAGAGGCTACTTCCATCCACTTGGTGAAATAGTTAATTGCTACCAGGATGTATTCATGCCCATTTGAAGCCTTAAGAGCTATCCTTCTGATCACAGCTGAAAGCTCGAAAATGTGTTGAAAACACAAGAGCTGTTTAGACCTTCAAAATAAAGTTACGGCTCAATTTATTTTACACTAATTTATTACTAAGTGTGGAATAGTGTAAATGCGAGTGGATAAACAAATAAGCTACTCTAACATATATTCATATAATCGCAGCAGTAAAATGAAATGTAAAAGAGTAGGGAAGAAGAATGCAAACACAGATAACACGCCGATGTGTTATCGAAGAGGAAACCGAGGAACTCGGTGAAAAACCTCTTTGCCGCCCTCCAAGCGGTAATCGATCCACTAGACAATCAATTGGGATACATGGGTTAGCAAGAGACCGAGCCTAATCTACCTGCTGTACCTTAGCCCTCCAAGCTCCTACTCCAACAAGGCTTCTCGAAACCGTGTCTTGTCTAACTCTCCGAATCCCGCAACAAGCTCCATGTTGCATCTGCCATCCTTGGCTTCTTCCAATGCTTCCCAGCAGCACCAAAACCTCACTGGACACTCTGAAAGGGTGTGGTAAGTGTTTGGGCTATCAACCTCTCAATGGTATGGAATTGAAGAGGTAGGAGCTGAGGAAATCCACAAGCTTATGTGTAGAGATATACGGGTATGATAATCTCTAACTCTTAAGGTGTTTGACTAGGGTTTTCTCTCAGAAGCACTCCTTAATATTTGTGGGTAATGAGGGTATAAATAGTGTGGGTACAGAAAGTGTGTATCAGATAGTACAGACTAGTAGAACATAATGTCTCGTGGGTGTCTTGTGGGAAGGCCTTACTCATGAGATACTTGCGAGACACAGTTGTCCCCATCCTGTACTGACTCTTCACATTCCATTCATGTGCAAGGCACATGCTTCACTTCGCGGGAAGCTTAGTCGCAAGATACCTGCGAGAAATCTTCTGGCTTCAATTGCTTGAGTCTTCACACTCTCTCTCTCTAACACATAACCCTTACAATTAAATCCCACAATAAATATAGGGTACAAAAGATTGAATATAATTACAATCAAATTTGGCACGGAATAAAAGCCAACAAAATACATATTTGTAAATCACAACTTTACAACATCTATACCCCAAATCGAGAATGGACATGAAGAAGTCATGCTATACAACTCACTAGGTGGTACATGGTTCAAGTTGGCGTGTGTTTTACAATCATGGCAACTTTTCACATAGTCCACACAATCGGTCTCCATCATATTCCAATAGTACCCCATCCTTAGGATTTTCTTGGTTAACATTTTCCCATTTGTATAAGGGCCACAAATCCCTTGATAAGCTTCTTCCATTACCTTCTCGATTTCTTCCTTCTTCAAGCAACGAAGGTATATACCATCGTAGGACCTTCTATAGAGTTTTCCTCCAAATATGATGTATTGTATTGCCATCATCCTAATGGAGCATGTTCTCTCTTGTTGGCACCATCGAAATATGCCCTGAGTTCCAAGAACCTTATGATTTCATAGTACCACGGAACTTCCTCTTCCTCTATGGTCATTACTGAAGCTTCGGTACTCCCTTTGTGCACTTCCTCATAACTTTGCTCAATCTCCGAGGGTCATGTCCATACTGCCTTGGGTATTTTAACCATGGTGGCTAAGGTAGCTAAGACATCCACAAATTGATTTTGAGCTTTAGGGATGATTGTGTACTCAATCTTGTCAAAGGTCTTAGTCAAGTCCTCCAAGTATTGTTGATAAGGCTTCAAGTGTTCCTCCTTCACCTTCCACAAATTCTATGCTTGGGCTATAACCAAAGTTAAATCTCCAAATATTTTGGCCTCTTTTATCCTCAATTCTTGAAAAGCTTCCATCTCGGCAATATAAGCCTCATATTCAGCCATGTTATTAGTTGCTTCAAAGTTCAATTTGATTGCCAAAGGTATGTGAGATCTCTTAGGAGTGATCAAGAGTATTCCTATCCCATTTCCATATTGATTTATGGCTCTGTCAAAGTACATCTTCCATGCCCCTAACTCAAATGTCCTCATCTGGAAAGTCTTCTTTACCATCTTGCCCCTCTATAGGATTCTCAGTACAAAAATCCGCACGACGCTACCTTTGATAGTTTTTCTAGCCACATACTTCAAATCAAATTCTACCAATAAGATCAACCATCTTGACAATCTTCCACTCAAAGCAGGCTTCTTAAAGAAATACTTCAACTAGGTCCATTTTTGCTACCACCCATATTTGGAAAGGTAAGATGATATGTCTCAACTTCTATACGACCCAAACAAGTGCAAAGCATGAATTTTCTATGGGAGTGTACCTAGTCTCATAATCAAGGACCTCGCTCAAGTAGTATATGGCCCTCTCATTTTTGTCATCGTTTTCTTGTGCAAGCATATTTCCAACCGCACCCCTTATGATAGAGAGGTATAGGAGTAAGGGTTTTCCATGCTGTGGAGGCACTAGGATAGGTGGGTGGGGGAGATATTCCTTGATAAATTCAAAGGATTTTTGGCACTCATCATTCCACGTATGTGGTTCATTCTTCCGTAGGAGTTTGAGGATGGGCTCACAAGTGGAGGTAAGCTTGGCAATGAATCGACTAATGTATTGTAATCAACCCAAGAAACCCCTTATCTCTTTCTCACTTCTGGGTGAGGGCATCTCCAATATGGCTTTGATCTTGGATGGGTCAACTTCTATCCCTCTATCACTCACTAGGAAGCCTAGCAATTTTCCTACGATTACTTTGAAGGTACATTTTTATGGGTTCAACTTAGCTTATACTCTTTAATCCTCTTGAAGAACTTCCTCAAGTTTACGGTGTGGCTTTCTCTATCCTTGGATTTCACTATCATATCATCGACATACACCTCCACCTCATTATGCATCATATCATGTAAAAAGGTTGTAGCCATCCTTTGGTAGGTTGCCCCAGCATTCTTAAGACCAAACGACATCACTGTGTAATAATAGATTCCCCATTTGGTAGTGAAAGTGGTTTTGGTATATCTTTGGGAGACATCTTGATTTGGTTGTACCTCGAGAAACCATCAATGAAAGACATCGAGGCACTTCCCACCGTGTTATTCACCAAGACATTAATGTGAGGGAGAGAAAAGTCATCCTTAGGGCATGCCTTGTTCAAGTCCCAAAAATCCACACACATCCTCACCTTCCCATCCTTCTTAGGTACGAGCACAATATTGGCTATCCATTCAGCTTAGTGTATAGGTTTGATGAGCCTTACCTTTAATTGCTTAGTGACTTCCTCCTTGATTTTTAAGAGACATTCGGTCCCCACTCTTCTCAACTTTGGTTTGATGGGTACCACGTGATCATGAGTATCAATGAGATGTTGAGCTATCTTGAGGTCAATTCTGAGGATATCTTCAGAGGACCATGCAAAAACCTATTCAAATTTCGTGAAGAGTTCTTGAAGATCTTTTCTTTCTTTTTCATTTAGAGTTGAACCAATTTTAATTAAACGTGGATTCTCATTATTGCCCAAATTAATAGTTTCAAAAGTTGGTTCCATAGGTTCAATTTTCTTTTCCAATTGTTTATTCATTTCATTTTCAAATTCATTTTGAAAGCTCGAAATGTGTGAAAACACTAGAGCTCGTTTAGACCCCCAATTCAAATTATGGCTTGGTTGTTTTTACACTAACTTAATACTAAGTGCGGAATAGTGTAAAGGCAAGCAAACATGCAAGGGAGCTACTCTAATCCATATTTAAAGCAACACAGCAGTAAAATAAAATGAACAAGAGTAGGGAAGAGAGATGCAAACACAGATAACACCGAGATGTGTTATCGAAGAGGAAACCGAAGAACTCGGCGTAAAACCTCTCCGCCACCCTCCAAGTGGGAATCGATCCACTAGACAATCAGTTAGGATACATGGGTAAGCAAGAGACCCTCCAAGCCTAATCTACCCTCTGTACCTAAGCCCTCCAAACTCCTACTCCAACAAGGCTTCTCGGAACCGTGTCTTGTCTAGCTCTCCGGATCCCGCAACAAGCTCCATGTTGCATCTGCCATCTTTGGCTTCTTCCAATGTTTCCCAGCAGCACCAAAACCTCACTGGACACTCTCAAAAGGTGTGGTAAGTGTTTGGGCTATTGACCTCTTAATGGTATAGAAATGGAGAGGTAGGAGATGAGGAAAATCCATAAAAAAAGGTGTAGAGAATTGTTGGATTAACAATTTCTAACTCTCAAGTGTTTTAGCTAGGGTTTTCTCTTAGAAGCTCTCTCTAGCATTTGTGGGTAATGTGGGTATAAATAGTGTAGGCATAGAAAGTGTGTATCAGAATGGACAGGCTGGTAGAACAGAATGTCTTGCGGGTGTCTTACGGGAAGGCCTTACTCGCGAGACACAGCTGTCTCCATCTGGCCTGACTCTTCGCATTCCAGCATGTGTAAGGCACATGAGTTACTTCGCGGGATGCTAAGTCGTGAGCTACCCGCGTAAACACTTCATTCTTCATTAGCTTGAGTCTTCACTCTCTCTCTCACTATCACACAACCTTTACAATAAATTCCCACAAAAATACAGGGTACAAAAGATTGAATAAAATTACAATCAAATTTGGCACAGAATAAAAGCCAACACAATACAAATTTGTAAACCATAACTTTACAATTTCCCCATTTGGCTATTCCGTGACAAAACCTCTAATAACAGACTTTAGACTTAAACGTGAGTTTGGGAACAAATGCAAAACTCACTCACACCTAATCTAGAAGCTGTGAAGCACTTGCAGTTTATACCTGTAACCTGAAACACTCGCACATAAACAAAACTTTCATTAAGCTTATGACAAGTTGAACACAAGGTATGAACAAGAGCAAGCATAGTGTGATCAAGTATGTAAACAATAGATATCATGCAAACAAACACTTGATCAAATAAGGGCAGTCATTAAAGAATGACTCCAATGAACATATAACAAGTAAATGTTCATCCGGACATGTACAACAAAGCAATCACTTATGATTACTTGCATGTCCAATCACACAACCAATGCAAAATACACGGAGTATATATGCATCTAGGAACAATCCTACTACGGGCACAAGTGTGAAGTACTCAAGTCATATTAGCAATATCTAGAAGTACACAAAGAATGCTACACAAGCATTGAGAAAGTCACAAACACAATGTATTGAATAAACACTGAAATTAACTAAAATGACATGTGCTGAGGTTTTAAAACAAAACAATACAAGTATCAACATAAACTAGTAGTTAAAGAAGCAAAAAAATAACCCCAAATAAACCGATAACCAATAAACCAGTGCTCCCCCTAACACTGTGCAAGCTCTTCCTTAGCTCCCCCTCAAAATTTTCTCCCCTTTTTTGACCGGAATGGCCAAAGGGCTAGAACTGCTCTGACTCTGAATCCGATCCCCGTGCCAGTTTTTGATGAAAAACACAAAAATGCATTTTGAACAAAAACAAACAGCACGAAAGTATAAAATCACTTTCAAAAACAAATAAAACACTCAAAAATCTTTTTGGGTTTGATCATCAAGTACTTGAGCATACACATCAGATTTGAACATGTACCATCACACAAATGAGATAGGCATTCATTGAATCAAAGTCTTATGTGTTGTGGGTGAGTATCAAGTGTGAAATAGTCCTTAGACCAGTGTGAAGCTTCAATGATCAATTCAATCAAGTCATACACAACTAGTACTAAGTCAAGTGACCAATCTCAATTATAGAAATGAATATATATGACCTCCCACAAATTGATTACACAACTTAGAAGCTTTTCATTTGGCTTCTATATAAATCATGACATTTGATTCTTTTTGGATAAATACATCTCTTTTTGAGATCGGTGCTTGAAATTTTTGATATTTCAACATTGAGGATTAGCCTTTGGCTTTTTGAGCACCATACATTTCAATATAAAAGTCGCTTTCCCTTTTTCCTAGTCAAATACTAGTATGTGCGACAAGCTTTTGCAGTTTAATATCTCTTTTTCACTTTGAGACTTACATTTGGAGAGCTCAATTGCAAAAAAAAAAAAAAAAAAAAAAAAAAAAACATGGGAAGAGATATAGGCACAAGTCTATGCAAGTATCAATGACCAATCATTCATGACAAGCTTGAAGATCTATTTACAACAATCACGCATAGTTTTCAAGATTTCTTCCACATAGATAGATGTGCATATAGAAACAAGCTAAGCTTGAAAATGCCCTACCCCATTAGTACGAAGGTACTAGGTCAAACTCACATGTGATATACACAAAGACAAGCGATCAAACTTTTTAAAGATTTTTTTTCAATTTTTATGGGTTTTTGAATTTTGAACACACTAAAAAACAGAGAAAGAATTGAAATAACAAAAAAGAAAAAGAAAAAACTAGACATACTATAAATAGAAATCAATGCATGATATGATGCATGAACCTATGATCCTAAGCATTGGAAGTATTGATGCATGGACATGGGAGATAATCATGCATGAGTACCCCTCTTCACCCACACGTCACGTGCGTTCGGGGTGATATCCCTATAGGATTGGGTACGTGAATTGTGACCTTCAAACCTGCTGTTGAAGTTTGCCAAACATGTGGTGAATGCCTCAACCCGTTGGTCAGCCACATCTTCATTACATCCATCACACTAGAATCTTCATTTTGACTTCATGGTTGCCCAACAATCCAATTCCTCTTGTTATCACTTGGTCCTCTTGACCTTTGATCCCTAGCATTATTCAATGCTCATATGTTTGAAGAGATCCGATTAGCTTATGACAATTTGGTCTTGTATGTCCTTGAAGTTTCACAATCCACAATGAATGAATCAAAGGACTCCTTATCTCCCATCTTAAGCTCTTCGAATTTGGTGGTTAACATCTGAAGCTTTGTGTCCTTAACTTTCTTTGTTCCTTCATAGGTGGTCTCCAATATCTCCCAAGCTTCCTTGGCTACTGTTATGTGAGAAATCCTGTGGAACTCATCTGGAGAAACACCACAAAATATAGCATTCAATGCTTTACTGTTAGCATTAGCTGTTGTAAGTGCCGCTTTATCCCAAGTGGATTTTGCAGCCTCGGGCCTAGTCCAACCTATTTCTATGACATCCTAAATAGTATCATCTATTGAACACAGAAATGCCCTCATCCTGACTTTCCAAAAAGCGTAGTTACTACCATCAATGAATGGTGGAACATTCAAAGATTGAGACCGGTCCATCTCAAAATGGGGTCAAGGAACACACTCAGGTATTTAAACCACAGCGAGCGTACCAGCTCTGATACCAATTGAAAGCTCGAAATGTGTGAAAATAATAGAGCTCGTTTAGACCCCCAATTCAAATTACGGCTTGGTTGTTTTTACACTAACTTAATACTAAGTGCGGAATAGTGTAAACTCAAGCAAACATGTAAGAGAGCTACTCTAATCCATATTTAAAGCAACATAGCAATAAAATAAAATGAACAAGAGTAGGGAAGAGAGATGTAAACACAGATAACATTGAGACGTGTTATCGAAGAGGAAACCGAAGAACTCGGCGAAAAACCTCTCCGCCGCTCTCCAAGCGGAAATCAATCCACTAGAAAATTAATTAGGATACATGGGTAAGCAAAAGACCCTCCAAGCCTAATCTACCCTCTGTACCTAAGCCCTCCAAGCTCCTACTCCAACAAGGCTTCTCGAAACCGTGTCTTGTCTAGCTTTCCGGATCCCGCAACAAGCTCCATGTTGCATCTACCATCTTTGGCTTCTTCCAATGTTTCCCAGCAGCACCAAAACCTCACTGGACACTCTCAAAAGGTGTGGTAAGTGTTTGGGCTATTGACCTCTCAATGGTATGGAAATGGAGAGGTAGGAGATGAGGAAAATCCATAAACAAAGGTGTAGAGAATTGTTGGATTAACAATTTCTAACTCTCAAGTGTTTTAGTTAGAGTTTTCTCACAGAAGCTCTCTCTCTAGCATTTGTGGGTAATGTGAGTATAAATAGTGTAGGCACAAAAAGTGTGTATCAGAATGGACAGGCTGGCAGAACAGAATGTCTCGTGGGTGTCTCGCGGGAAGGCCTTACCCACGAGATACTCGCGAGACATAGCTGTCTCCATCTGGCCTGACTCTTTGCATTCTAGCATGTGTAGGGCACATGAGTTACTTCGCGGGATGCTAAGTCGCGAGCTACCCGCGAAAACACTTCATTCTTCATTAGCTTGAGTCTTCACACTCTCTCTCACTATCACACAACCTTTACAATAAATTCCCACAACAAATACAGGGTACAAAAAATTGAATAAAATTATAATCAAATTTGGCACGGAATAAAAGCCAACACAATACAAATTTGTAAATCACAACTTTACACATTTGAATCATTTAAGTGCAGAATTTCAATGTTATGGGACATTTCAAAGTAAGCTAAATCAGAATTTATCTTATTGAAAATATTGAAAAGTACATTGGAACTTGCATTACAAAAAATTTCCCCATATTTTCAGAAAACCCAACCCAAGTCCAATTATTAATGGGCCCCCACAGTAGGTGTGATGAATTTGGAAGGATCACTTGGCTCTTCATTGGTGATGGCAAACACGTCCCCACTCATCGTCATCATGGTCTTCATTGCTTTAACATCCATGTAGTTCACCCAATCGACCTCTTCTTGTACCTCTTTGATACCACAGTAGGCTTCTCCTTAAAGGTGAGCTTTTCATTAAAGAACATTTCCCAACCTAGATACACCTTTCCATCCTTACCTACCCAAGGTTTAGGGAAGCCACAATAAGGGAAGTTTTCCCCTTCCTTCACAATGTTTCCATTAAGGGTGCCAAGGTTTTTCTTGATTTCGTCACAGCCTTCAAAGAACCCTAAACCTTCACTAGTCACTTGAATCTTGATGTTGGAGAACTTGACTACCCCTTTTCCTTCTTTTCTAAGGCCCATACCAGGCATGTATCCTATGTTCTTCATCATTGCAATCACCTCATGGCTACAATATAGGAACAAGTCGATAGTATACCTTTCATCCTTCAACCCATAGTTGGCCATGTTTATGAACTCAAAGCCACTCATTTGAAGCTCACTTCCTCCTTCCTTTCCATTGGGGTGAAGCCAAGCTTTTCCCAAGAGAAGGTTGTAATTTGTGGTGATGTCCATGACATGAAACCCCACAATGGTTTCTATTGGCCCAATCTTGCAAGGAGCCTTGAAAGTACCTATGACCTTCCTTGAAGTGTTGTCATTTGCCCTTACTGTCAAGGGAGAAGGGATGATAGTATCTAGGCCAATAGTGAGGGCGGTCCTAAAAGGACAAACATTCAAGGCGGACCCATTGTCAATAAGTACCACTAGAACCTTGGTACCCATGCATTCAATGGTGATTTGCAAGGGTCTAGTGTGAGTAGCTCCTTCAGGGGGGAGATCTTCATTAGAAAAGGCAAGGAGGGGGTGTGAGGAACTCTCGACTCCCATGAGAGACAAAACTTCTTGTAGTGTAGTTTTTATAGGTACTTATTTCTCATTCAAGATTTCCAAGAAAGCCTTATGATGCTTTTGAAAGGCCATGAGTAAGCCCCATACGGGCATATGAGCTTGGGTTTTCTTCAATTACATTAAGACCCTATCTTCTTCTTCTTCGTCTTCCTTTCCTTTTGGTTTCATGGGCTTGGACCCTTACCTTAAATCTCTACCAAGATGATCATTTTCCAAAAAGGATGGCTTGTAGTGCTTCCCACTCCTAATGATATTTGCTACATTGTCCTCCAAGACCCTTTTCTTTAATTTCGTCACTCCTTTGGGAAGTATTCCCCACACTGCTACCACTTCCTTTAAGACTTCATCTTCTTCGTTCCATATTCCTTATACTTCCATAGTATTGACATTTGTTGTTTCTATTAACTTTGTGCAATCTCATTCAATCTCATCTATTTACACCCAATTTTGATATGGAGGAGGAGCCCTATGGTAATCGCGCAAAGGGTTCTTTCTAATGTTGGGAGGGTTCCATTATCTATGAGGTCTTGTATTTCGTGTTTGAGGTGAAAGCCATTGTTGTTTTTGTGGCCAAATTTTTGGTGGTAGTGGCAATATTCATTAAAGTTCCAAGTGGGAGGTATGGGATTAGGAATTGGTGTAGGGTCTAAAGGATTGATGAATCCTTTGGAGTATAGGTTTTCATATGCTTGGTTGAGGGTCATTCCTAGGTCGGAGAATTCTCTACGAGCTTTCTTTGGGTAGGCTAATGTTTGTTAGGGTATGATATTTACAAGATTGGTTGCTTTAGTGGTGGTTGCTCCCCCTCCATATGTTTTCTTGGTGGAAGGGTTACTTTCACCTTTCTCTAATTGTCCATTGTTGATAGTGTCTTCAATTCTTATCCCACTATCACATAGTTCTCCAAATAAGTTAATAGGTGATGATAAAAGCCTACTATTATAAGCCGGAAGCAAGTTCTTGATGATCATGTTGATTTGGTCCTTCTCATTTGGCCTATTGACCATTCTAGATGCCTTGGTCTTCCATCTAGTCATGTATTCGGAAATGTCTCCCCTACACCTTGTTTGGTAGTCTCCAAATCCCTTAGAGTCACATTAATCATGGTGGTGAAGATGAATTGGTCCACAAACAACTCCACTAGCTCATTCCACACCTTAGTTTTTCTTGGATCAAGGTTATAGTACCACCTTGATGCACCTCTTGTGAGTGAGAGGGGAAATGCATGCAAAGTTTGCTTCTCATCTAGCCCCTTCATTTTATTGATGTTTAGATATCTTCTTACGTGTTGCTTTGGATCTCCAGTCCCATTAAACTTTTCCACATCGGAAATCTTGAACTTGGGAGGCAATGCAATAAGAGCCTTTGAACTCACTTTACCCATGTAATAGAGGTAATTATCTATCCCAGTCCCATCAAACTTTTCCACTCGGAAATCTAGTGGGAATCTTGCATGCATGATAAGAGCCTTTGAACTCCTTTACCCATGTAATAGAGGATAATTAATTCTATCCCTTGTGTTGCGGAAGGCTTTCATTTCTCTCCATTTTTCCCTTCATAGCATCAATTTGGGGTTTTTTTTTTTTTTTTTTTTGAAATAGCCCTTTAGCTAGAACATATTGTAGCCTTCACTCTCAAAGTCCATGAAGTTCTCATCATTTTGGGCCTAGACATACAACAAGGAGGCCCAAGATTAGGGAAGTTCATATTGGCTTTGTAGTATTTTGGATGCTAAGTCTATAGCATATTTGTTACCTTAGGCCCAAAATCCTCTTATTCAAAAGGGCTTTTTCCACTTGAGCCTATGATAGCAATTAGGCCATGGTCTTATGAACCTTTCAAGTTAAGACTACCTTTTGATTTAGGGACAAGCCTCTTATTTATGAGAACTTCTTTTCGTTTATCCCAAAACATCTTAGGGTATACCATAACTTTAGGACCATCCCTTCAATTTTTACGTCTTTTATTTGTTCTCTAGAATTAGGTGAATTCATAATATATGGTTGAACAAACAAGATATATAAAAGGTATCCTTTGTGATAGGGTCTAGGATTTCTCTAGTATGGGTAGACTCCCTAAGGCTAAAGGGATAGATAAGTAGATCACTCACAACTTGGTGGGCTATAATTCCAACCGAGGGCCTAAGTGGACCCTATAGTAGATTGGTAGCAAACCTTTAACATACTCAAAGCCCATTATAGACGATGGCACTGATTGTGAGTTGATGAGATGAAATCCGGAAGATTTGGGCTCAATTGGAGCCTTCCATCTTCCCTCTAATCACCAATCGAGGATAAGGGACAAAAGAAACCAAGTGATGTGCATGCAAACACATATTAAAATAGTTTTTATCAAGGTTAAGAAATAAGACACATAGGAATTAAACTCATCATCCCCAGTGGAGTCACCACTGTGGACACAATGGAGGAGTCGTCATCTAGTTTTGCAATGGCCTAAGAACCACAAATATAGTGTCCTTTCGAGGAAGGACCATTGATCTTACTACCAAAGATATGGGTTCAAAATTTAGGTACATTCTTGGGAAGGTGTTAGGCAACCAAGGCCGCCCAACCCTAAGGTTGGCCTCCCATCATTGTGTCTTATGTCTTAAAGTTGATAAAATCATGTTCTACACTTATGTCCTAAACTTACACACACACTAGCATACATCTAAGCATACAATATGACATTATCATCCCAAAACACATACATATCCATCCATAAAGCATAAGAAACTAAACCACACGTATACAACCTTAGAATTCATCTAACATGTGACATCCCCTATCATATCATATATAAGGCAGTAATTTAATCATGGCAACAAGTACATCATTTATCAATTAAACACAAAATGCAACATAACAACACATGTACATGTTCATCAAACAAAACATAATAACACATATGCATGTGAATGTGAATGTATGACTTACCTTTACTCACCTTAAAGTAACTTAGCACCTATGGCATCATGCATGAGCATATGAATGCATGTTCTTGGTATCAAACTAAAAAACAAGAGATGGAACCCTAATCTAGCATATCAAAGGTAAACAACAATAAAACATGTGAAACAGAGGCATCAGATACACATATACATAAAAGAAACTTAAACAGGAACATGTAATATAAGAAAATAAAATGAGACAAAAGTAGAAGACTAAACTAGGGTTTTTGGGCAGCGTCCTGCATACGTATACCGAAGGTTGTGTATGTAGGCCAAGCACCTGCATACACAGGAGGAGGCCTATGTACGCATGCATAAGGCATGCGTGCACAGCTTTGCTCGAAACCCCAACCCAGAAACAACAATGTAGAAAAACAAAGCACAAATAAAAACCAAAATTTTGACAACCAAGCATGCTCAAGATATAAAGAAAACTATAAAACCAACCTAAACAAACATATATAAGCATAAGTAAAGCGAACAAACAAAATTAAAACTAAAAAGAAAGATAGACAAGAAAAAGGAATAAAAAGAAAGAGTTAGACTTAATACCTCAAATGAGAAGTTTTATGAGTTGATTTTGACCATTCCCTATAGTCAAATCTATCACAATTTAATAAAAGTGTGATTAGCAACCTTAAACTAAAAGGATTAGGGCCAGAAGAGGTCCTAATTAAAAAAAAAAAATTGACTTAAGGGTGTGTCGTGAAAAACTCCCTTTTGATTTACTATTTTCTAGTGAATCTTCTATTTTTCCCGTGGAATTTCTGTGTGTTTTGAAAATGTAGCATGTAAGGCTTTACATAGTGGAAAAAATGGGGTTTGGAATGACTCATACACAATGTGGGATTCGTTCCAAATCTCAACTATCATTGCAGAAAACTTGCATTTTTTATGTCTCTAAAACCCTAGCTGCATATGTAGGAGTGTGCCTACGTACGTAGGTTTCTGCCCACGTACGTAGGCCAAGGGCCACTTTGGTTATTTTATTTCCAAAAATAGATTTTTACTTATTTAAATGGTTATATTTTCCATTTTAACACTCTTCAAGTTAATTTGATATTTGATTGGGCTCTAAACTGGTCTTGGGCTTTAGAGTTTGGGAATTATTAGGGAACAGGGGCCCAAGTTGTAAGGGGTACAAAATGTGGTGTCTACATGACCCAGATGCATGGGTACTGGTAGGCGGTGATGATTTCCTTTGACCAGGAGTTATTAGGTGGCCGTGGGTTCTCTCTTATCCCTCTTGAGGGTCTACAGGCTATTATTTTCGTGAACCCGTGCTTGTTACTTCCCACAAAGTCCATGGTTGCATATGCTAGGAAGTAGAGTAGGTTAGCCATATTTGAGTGGCGGGAGGAGGAGAGGGGGTGGTATCTGTATGCTAGTGAGTTCTCCCCCTCCTACTGTCAAGACTTGTTCTAGCAGGCGATTTACTACAACCAGACCTAAGCCTCCCACATTGAAGCCATCTATGGATGCTCCCCTTTCTAGCAGGACCCATGGTAGCAAGAGGAAAACATCTCCCCCAGCCTCGTCTGCCACTACCAAGAGGAGAGTATGTTATCTCTAAATTTTACTTCTTTTTTATTTTAGTTATTTATTAGGCTTTCCTGGGGCTAACTTTGTGTAGGTGTTTTCTCCTCACTTGGCAGTCTAAGTACAAGGAGGACACTTCTGCCGCTTTCCCTATATTACTTGATGATCCTGAGGCTGAGGTACATTCCTTTCCCTTCTTTACCTTTCCTTATTTGTGCATGCATCCCCTGTTCCTTCTTATTATATATATATATATATATATATATATTTTTTTTGTGCCTGTTCACCCCTTCCCTTTTTCTTGTTTCAATATCCTTTCCTTAGATTGATCCTAAGCCCATTTCTGTTTACCATCCCATAAGTGAGGAGGCTCCTGTCACCACTGGTACACCCATGGTGGGCTTCTTTGATGGAGTGAATGCCATTGTCGAGGCCATGGCTTCTGCCACTACTGCTGCTGCCTAGGGAGTTCCTGTTAAGGCTCTAGTTCCTCCATCTAAGCCTGTTTCTACCAAGGAGAGCGCCCATGTTGAAGGGGTTGTCATTGGGGAGTTCGCCCCTATTTTTGCCGAGATCCCTACTTTCCTAAAGGGAGTCATTCTTGCAAGGGCATCCTAGACTGAGAGCACTTCTCCTGCTGCTCCTCCACTTGTTATTTCTGCTAGTAACCCCTTTGTTGCCCTCTCACAGGCTGTAAAGGATGGATCTTCACTGGTTGTCACCCCGTCCTCTATTCCTAGTTCTACCACCTAGGGGCTTAACGCAGACTTGTCCTCCAACGAGGATTCTAAGGAGGTTCGTGAGGACTTGGATGACAAGCCAATTATGAGGACACGGGTCTCTGATTTTGATGAGGCCAGTGACAATGAGCAAAGAACTCAGGCTATGGGTATGTGTCCCCTATCCGGCTATGTCTTCTTTTTCTTCTCTTCCTATCACTTTTCAATGCATCGCTTTATTTACATTGCATGTTGCTCTTGCCATGTAGTCATGAACATGCCTGAGGAATCCAAGGCTACAGTAGGTCCTGCAGTGCCTACAATCCCCATTCCTACAGTACCTACAACCCCCATTCCTGCTGGCCCTAGTAACTTCCTTACCCTCGTACCTTCCTCAATTAAAAATTTTGTCATTGTGCTTACTTTTTTTCTTCATTTCCTCGCTAGGGGCTTATGTTATGCTCTAAATTTACTTTCAAGTCCATCACCTGTTGAGGGGGCTTCAAGCGCTCGATTTGAGATTGGTAGCAATTCTGCCATCGTTCCTGATCCCGTGGGTTAAGGCCGCTACCTTCTTCACCCGTTTCGAGTAGGTTGAGACTAATGATCTTGACCCAGTAGACTTCTAGGGTGCTGGATCTCCCTATGTGGGCTTTCATGGTTACTGGGTACCTAAGGAGTGCATTGTTTGCTTGGAGGCAGTCTACAGTAGCCATGGGGATTTTATGCAGGGATTCCCCCTTGGTCGTTCTACGAGGGAGTAGTTCCTCAAGTTACTAGGTCGTGTGATGAACGACATTAAGCATAACTTCATTGACACAATTTCTGTTGACTGGATCCTGCAGTGGAGGGCTGCAGTTCAGGAGTTGATTTGTGTCGGGTTTGCCACGAAGATTCTGCTGGAGCATTTATGAGAGATTGCCCAAGCCCTCTTCATAAGGAAGATCCAGCCTGTTATCAACACCATTGATACCCACATCAAGAATCTGAAGAAGGAGGTGGCAAACTTAGAGGCTTGTTGTGAGCATCTCCTTTTTGGTGTTGCCGGCCCTAGATGCTTCGAGGATCAGACTCTTATCTCAAGCCTTTGATCATTTAGATGTTTGTCACTTATGGTGTAGCTTTGTTGTTGTTTTTCTCTTGTCTTTACTTCTTCCCTTCTTTCCCTTCATGGTACACTTTATTTCTCTAACACTTATGACTTATTTGATAAGTCCAGTATGACTTATACATTTTGGCTTGTAACCTATTATGCTACATTTGCTACACTTATTATAATACTCTATGTACAGTATGTTTCTGCTAATACCTCATGTATGATCTTCATTACTTTATGCTTTTCGCCTTTAAACATGATTACAAGTAAAATAAACTACAATACTTTCTTGTGACACTATATCCCTTGCAAGGGTGGTCACTTGGAGGAAAAAGAAAAAAGAAAAGAAAAGATTACACAATATTTTCCTACTCATAATAGCGTTTCAACCACTTGCCGTTAATGGGGTCCATTAAATCTTTTCCATCCATCTGGGTTAGGCGATAATACCCATTTACGTGAGCTTCCCTTACCACAAAGGATTCCTCCCACTTTGGTGAGAATTTACATAGTCCTGTCATACCTCACCTGACATGGTCTACTGTTCTTAACATGAGTTGCCCTTCTGTGAACATTCTTTCTTTAATAGTTCTACTGTAAGTTTTGGTCATTCTTTGCCTATATTTGCAGCTACACTCTTGAGTTTCTTCCCTCTTTTCATCCAATCCTTCTAAGTCCTTGCACATTTCTGCTATAAAGACCTCCTTCTCCTTTTCTTTCTTTCACATCTGTATTACCCTCAAGGACTTTATCATCACCTCTTCCAGGCTCACTACTTCTATCCCATATACTAAAGAGAAGGGGGAGAACCCTGTGGCAAATTTGGGTGAGCTTTAATAAGCCCACAATGCGCCTGGTAGATGTGTCACCTAGTCTCTACTATACTCTTGACTCATTGTGTTGATTATCTTAATGAGGGTTTTGTTTGTCGCTTCCGCTAGCCCATTTCCCTATGAGTAAAAAGGTGATGATTGGTGATGCTTCACTTGGTAGAATTCTGGAATCTTTCTCACTTCTTTGTTCACAAAAGGCATACCATTGTCACTTATGATCCTGTGAGGCACTCCAAACCGAATAATTATATTCTCCTTGATGAAGTTTGCCACGGCTTTGCAGGTGGCTTTGCAAAGTGGTATAGCCTCCACCCACTTAGTGAAATACTTTGTGGCAACAAGGATCCATATGTACCCATTGGAAGGTGGATTGATTGGTCCTACCAAGTCAAGCCCCCAAGTGTGGAAAGGCTATAGGGTGACCATGCTCTACATCAAATTGGCTTACACTTGGCAATCGTGGCATTTTTTTCCACATTCTGCTACGTCCGTTCTTGTAGGGGGCCAATAGTTGCCCATCTGTAAGATGCATCGGTATAGCTTTTTTCTTCCTTGGTGGTCTCCATCTTCTCCTGCATGTACTTCCTTCAATATATCTTTGGTCTCTTTTGGCCCTAGGCATTGTAGTGGGTCTCCATCGTACCCTTTCTTAAAGAGAATTCATTCATGTAGGAAATAGTGGGATGTCAATTTCCTAAGCTTATACATTTCTCCATGCTTCTGTGGTAGAATCCCTTCTACCAAGTATCCCATGAATTGGCTTCTCCAAACCTCCGTGGTAAGCATGATGTAGCTCTCTTCTCTATCTTCGGCTAGATGGTAGGCTTTGTACTGGGTCTGGATTTGATCGAGTCTTGGTCATGTTTGGCCATTAGAAGCCTAGTCTCTACAACCTTCGGTATAAGCTAACCTCCTTATAGAACCTACACGTCCTACCATGCACTTCTTTCGACTTTATTTGTGCCTCTTCGAGCCCCATGCATCTTAATAAAATTCCTCCTAGCATTCTCCGATACAGCTCCCCTTTCATCCAGAAATATTCCTTGACTATTTTCAATTCTGCCATATCTTCTTCCTTCAATAGAGCTTCCTTGATGGGAGCCCTCCAATCTTCTTTGCATTCTTCTTTTTCCGGGAACTTTTCCTTGAGTATTTCAATTATGGATTCTCTTCACTTCTTAATCTCAACTCTAGCATTGGTCCCTTCAAAGGCTATTTGTGAGCCCAATGCAGCTAATGCATCTGTATATCGGTTATCTCTCCTCTAAGCATGCTCTATTTTGAATATACAAAATTTTTCCTCCATCCTTTGGGCTAGTGTCCTGTACGGAGCCAAACTTAATTCTTTAAGGGAAAAACTTCTTTAGCTTGGTATACCACCAAGTTCGAGTCGCCTATCACCCTTAAGTGTTTAATCCCCATCTCTAGGGCCATCGCCAATCTCATCAGGTAAGCCTTATATTCTGTTGTATTATTTGAGCATTGGAACTCTAACTTGAATGAGAGCGCTATGGTTTCTTCATCATTGCAATAAAGGACCACTCCTGCGCCTCTTGAATTCGTCGTAGAGGAGCCATTGAATTTCATGACACATTGTTCTTCGGCCATTTCTACCCTTCAGGTATCTCATCATCTAGTGAGGATTCCTCTTCTCTAGGAAATTGGGCCAACAAATCTGCTTTGGCCTAGCTCTTTACCGCTTTAGGTGTTCTCGCTTTTGAATCGTGCTATGATAATTGCAATAGCCACTGGGATATTCTGCCGGACAGAGTGGGTTGTTGAAGAAGCGCTTTGATTGCATGCGACTTCGTCATCAAATGTACCTCATAGGCCAGAAAGTAAAGGCGTAACCTTTGCAACACATAGACAACTACCAGCATACTCTTTCCACCCTAGGGTAATGTGTTTCAGCATCCCTTAAGGCATGCCTTATGTAATACACTGGTTGTTCAATACTGAGCCCTAATGGTTGACAGGCTTGAGGCTAGGTAAAGCAACAACAGTTTTTTTGCAAACTGGAGCCTGCACTGTGGGGAGGTTCATCATAATCTACTGTAGCTTTTGAAAATCTTTCTGCTGTGCATTTCCCCACTCGAAGCTCTGTCCCTTCTTTAATAACTTCTTAAAAGTTGATGTAATTGATGCTAGGCCCGATAAAAATCTCCTAATGTAGGAGACTTTGCCAAGAAATTTTTTTAATTCTTTAACTGTGGCTAGTGGCTTCATAGTCACTGTCACCACTACTTTGGCTGGATCTATGTCTATCCTTCTACTGTGGACCAAGAACCCTAAAAAGTTTCCAACAGATACTCCAAAAGTGCACTTCAACGGGTTCATTCTTAGCTTGAAAAGTCTGCATCTTTCGAACACCTTTCTCAGCACCTTGACATGATCTTCTCGCCTTCTTGACTTCACCACTATGTCATCCACATAGTCCTCAATTTCTTGGTGCATCATGTCATGAAATATGGCGGTCATAGTGCGCTGATAAGTTGCGCTTGCATTTTTCTGCCCAAAGGGCATCACCGTGTAGTAAAAATTCCCAATGGGTATTCTAAAGGTAGTTTTTTTTGCATCTTTTGGTGCCATCTGAATCTGGTTGTACCATCTGAATTCTTCCATAAAGGAGAACATGGAATTTGCAGAATCTATCAACAAATCCATGTTGGGCAACGAGAATTTTTCCTTGGGATAGACTTGATTAAGATTTCTAAAGTCAATGTAGCATTGTATCTCCCTGGTCTTTTTTCTTTCACAGGTACAATGTTTGACAACCACCGTGGCTATTGAATTGGCTTGATAAATTTGGTAGCTAATAGCTTCTACACTTCCTTTATTATCTGCCCTTTTACTTCGGTATGGAACACCTTTGCCGGATGGGCCATTAGTTTAGCCCCAGGATCTATGTTAAGCATGTGTACCACCAACCCTGGGTCTAGCCCAAGAATTTCACTATAATCCCATGCAAAAACGTCTCTGAACTCCTTTAATAACAGGATCAATTCTGCCTTTTCCTCCTCTAACAGCTTCCAGCTTATTGAAATTAGTCTTGGCTTCTGTGGGTCCGTGCCCAATTCGATTTCTTCTAACTTTTCTTCTGCTGTTTCTTGTACTTCCTTCTCTGTCATGATCCTCTTTTCACCTTCCGTGTTACTTTCTTCCCTTGACCTTTCTTGAGCCACGTAGCATACCAGGGTTTTATGTTGTGGCCCTTCTCTTGGACCCCCTTGTGTGCCGCAGGTAGGCCCCACGCACCTTAATAATTTATATATTATCTTGCTGTCAGGTGCTTGGACCTTGACGCATCGTGGCGTACTGTCTGGCTCTAGGGTTGGCGCCTCTTTTCTTTTTCTCTTTCGTAGCAATAACTCCCTCAAATAAGCTTTTGGGTCATCTTGAATGTCCTCCCACTTGGGGACGAAGGTGCTAATTGGCTTGGATACTAAACTTTCCCCGAATGGTGCCTACTCGTCCTAGAACATAGTTTCAACTAAGTGAGCTTCTGCTTGCTTGAATAGGGATGGGTTTGCTGTAATCTATATCATTCTGCCATTCATTCTCCCTTTCATGCACTGGTGATAGGTGGACGGAATGAGGCGATGCTTATGCAGCCATGGCCTTCCCAGTAGTATATGGTAGGAAACTATCATCTTCACCACATGGAATTGACCTAAAGAGGCTATTAGGCCTAGCTTCAGCCGTAACTTTACATATTCTACTATGTACTTGCCTTTTCCTCCAAACTCCTTTACTTCCATCGGATACCCCTGAATCATGTTCTTTGGTATTCCTGCTACTTATAGCATGCTAAATGGGATGAGGTTCTCTGAAGCACTTGTGTCAACTAGGGCTCTCCTAATGGGAACTTGATTTATAGATGCTACTAAGTAAAAAGGCCTTATATGGTCTGGGTATCCCATCTCCATGTCTTCGTCGCTAAAAGTAATCTTATTGGTATCTTGTAGAATAGCTCTATCAATCCAAGTCTCTGTGATAAGGCATTCCATTCCTGCTTTTGAGGCAATACTTACCAAAGCTTTTGTGGCCATTCTTCGTTCGTTTTCTGTGAACTCCAATTGGTCAAACAAGTTCTTGAACCAGGAGCTTTTCTGTAGGGTTGTGATGGCTGCGACTAGCAGTGATGGTTTTTCCTCATTGTCTTCACCTGAGTCTGCATAAATGACAACTGCTGCTACCTTCTTCCCTTAGTGATTAAGGAGTGGGTTCCTCTGGACCTCTGGTTAGGATAGTTCGAGGGTCCCTTGTTTGATCCTATGATGTACTAGTCTACGGAGTGTCCAACATTCTGCGGCAGCGTGCTGCACATAGTTATGTAGGCAGCAGAAATATGGGCCTCTACGTTTTTCTTCAGTGGGCTCTCTAAAAACATGATTGATTTTGAAAACTCCATCTACAATCCATTTGTCTAAGAGCACATCTAGCTCTTTTGGTGTACACGGTATTAGTGGAGGGCTCTTATATTCCTTCCCTTCTGACTTCTTTCTCCTCTTGCCCGTGGACATTGTCATAGCTTGCGGTGTAGATTTTCACTCTTTGGGCTTGTCAAAGCTCAGCCTGATTGATTGGGCCATTTTCCTGGCCTTCTGTAACAGCTAGGCGAACTAGGAAATTTCTAGGTTCTCCTAATAGCCCTATATTCCAAAATCATATTGCCCATACACATTTCTACCAACGTCTTCTCCTCCCAGTGATCATAGCAACCAAGGGCTATGTCCCTAAACCTCTTGATATACTTCACGAGGTCTTCACTGCTTCTGTTCTTGGTACCTTGCAAAGTTACAAGCATCACCATTTCTTCCCCATGGAAATACTTGGTGCAGAATACATCTACCATATCATCCCATGTCGGGATTGATCTTGACTTCAAGCCAGTGTACTAGATATATGCCTGGTCACATAAGGACTTTGAAAACTCTCGAAAGCAAAGGTCCTTGTTTGCTGCATAAGGACCAAGGGTATCTATAAACTTGCTTACATGCTCGACGACACTTCCCCTCCTGTCATCATATTGTGCAATGGTTCGCAGCTCGTATCTATTTGGATATGGCTTGTTGAGTATCCTTAAAGAATATGGAGGTCTCCTAGAATAAAATCTTTCCTTAGGCGCCTTGGCCTTTTCTTATTTCAGTAGTGTTGCTACATCAGCCATCGTGACAAAACGTTGTTCCACGTTTTGTGGGCCACAACCCACAGGAGTCTCTTCCTTGTCTGCAATAGGCTCGGGATCATGTTGACTCCCCTTTTCTTTCTTCTTTTCAGCCTTTAGTTGGTGAATCTTCTCCATTAGTTGCTACCGGGGAATGCTATACTAACTGCAGCACTTTAATAAAGAAGTTAGTATTGTCAGCGAGATTCCTTTATTGCTGCTGTAGCCTAGCCCTCGCTCCATTGGCACCCTTTGCTTGATTGGGCTGGTGCGGCATGGCTGGCTTTGACTCCACCTACGATGGCACGACACTCATATTCTACATCGTCTTTGATCTTGGGGACACAACTTTCAAGGGATTTGCTTGCTTTCCCTATCTTTCTCCCAACTCCCCAGCGGACTCACCAATTTAAATGTGGGGGCCTTTTTTGTATTGTTGGGCCTCAACCCCTTCTGTTGTGCTATGGCCTATTAGGCTAAGGTAAAAGAGTTGAGACTGACCTTGCTAGAACCTCACTTTAGGCCAACTTGTGCATAAGCCAGGCTTACCCATCATAGAAGTTACTCGCTTTGGAGAAAGGGCCTAAGTGGTTTGAGCTTCGGTTTACAATCTTTAGAGAGTGGGTATGTCGTGAAGGAGAGAAAAGGTGGTCTATTGATGCATGCCTCTATTCCTATTGCTTTACTTTTTCTTTGGTTTTTTTTTTTCTCACTTAGGGTATGTTTAGTAATTGTTTTTTTCTTCAGTTTTCTGTTTTCAAAAACAATTTTCTGTTTCCTAAGGCAAAAAACTTGTTTGATAACCTATTTTAGGCAAAAATCAAAAACTATTTTCAATTTCCATATTGTTAAGGAAATTGAAAACTGGTCATGAGTTGTTTTGTTTTTTAGTTTTCAGAAGCT
Source organism: Quercus lobata (assembly GCF_001633185.2). Classification (NCBI taxonomy): domain Eukaryota; kingdom Viridiplantae; phylum Streptophyta; class Magnoliopsida; order Fagales; family Fagaceae; genus Quercus; species Quercus lobata. The sequence continues at coordinate 41,079,633 of NC_044904.1, forward strand.
TTAGAAAACACAGAATAGGTCCTCTACATTACATACTTTAATGAGCCAGCACATTGATTCAAACTACGTAAATAACAAAACATTTTGTCTTTTTAATATATTTTTCACTCTTTCCCGCGCTTGCAATTTTGTCTCTCAATTGTTAGTGCCTTCCTCTCCATCCCATGTATTAGAAACCCTTATATCTACTTCCTCTGTCTACCTCTGCGCCTCCACTTCCTCGCAAAGGCACAATTGAAAACCTTGGTTGAGAGAACCGCTTATAAGGTAAGTGATTGGTCTTCACCATAACTTCATGATTTCCTTTTGTTCTTCTTTGGATTATACCATTCTTTATCTCGTTTTTTTCTTAGTCTCCTCTTCTAATTATATAAATATATATATATATATATATATTTTGTGCATGATTGAGCAATTCTATGCAACTTTCAAAGTTTTTGAAGAGCTTCATAATTTTGGGGAAGTATTTCATAATTTTAAGGACCCAATCACTCAAAGGTACGGGTCTTTTCCTTTTTTCTTTGTTCATGGATTATTACACAACATATGTTCAATTAAATGTGTTTATGTATAGTGGTCATGCTTTAATTAATGAAATTTGGTTGATATTTGCACATGAAGCTAACTGCAACAAACCTCGGCTTGACTGGACCGTGTTATTGTTTATTAATGTATGGTAGTCTCTCCCCCTATTCTGGTAGTGGCTGAACAGGGTATACACTTATATGGTGTAAATGGTTTGTTGGTTGTTGTTGAGAATGGTTTTTTTTTTTTTTTTTTTTTTTTTTGTGAGACCGAAGATAGAATATATATTACTGATTGAAAAAGTGTTACATGAAGAGTAAAGTTTTTTTTATTGATTATCTTTTATAATGCTTGATAATTATTATAGTTTCAATCTTACTTATATGATTAAAGTTTTAGGCTTGAATGATATATACAAAACAATTGATTTATAATTTCTTTAGGTGTAAGGATTTTAAATACTTTGGAGCAAACGTGTTTTTGAATTAGAATAAATATAATTTAAAAAAAATTAACCAAAGAAAACAAAATCCAACTTTTTCAAAAACAACTACCAAACAAATTTCCTGAATTTTGTTTTTGAAAAATGTGTTTGTCAAAACAACTAACCAAACGTGTTTTTCATTTTGAAAAAAGAATTTTTTTTTTTCCTTTTTCCTTTGAAAACAAGAAAACGAAATTAGAAAACGAAAATACTTACCAAGCATGCCCTTAGTCTTTCTACCTTTTATTTCTCTCTCCATGTTTTCTCTTCTCTATTCTTTCCTACTTCTTGCTTTTTCTTCCCTCCCCCTTTTACTGTTCATGGATACCCCCTTTTATACCATCTGTCAATGTGGGATTTACCCCTTTTGTCCCTCAACCATTTCTGGCTTCTTGTTGGCATTTCTCCAGGACTGCCCACTCACTTGCTGGTTGTCCAGCCATTACCTCTACCTAGAGTGTGTTGGTTGCACCACTCTCCATTTCCAAACAAAATTACTTGTCTTGTTTCTTACCTCTCTTCGTTTTTGTTTCACCCTAATGGAAAAGGATTAAGCTACCTCACCACCTACCTCTATGACATGTATCAAGTGGTCCTAGCCCACACTTACCTCTTTTGGGTGAAATGTCATCCTAGCAGGACATTTCCCCAAAGAAGCTTGGGTGGGAACTCCACAATAGACCCCGTTTTTCTCCCCATTGCCAAACCACACCCTTTGAATACCTTGACCCGTGGCCCACCTCCCATGTATTGGCTAGGTACAAGTAGGTGGTGCCTTGGTCCTTTATGCACGCTCTACTCTGTTTGTGATTGTTTCTTTCTAGCCTTCACATCATTGCTGCTGCTCTTTCGTTGGCTAGTTTTGTTGTGCATACTAGCTTGTGTTTATCCTTTGTGGCATGGAGGATTTTTGGGCTCATGTTTTCTTCCTTTTATCCTTTCCCGGGTTGGGTATTGTCCAGACGAAAGTTGTTGTCTCTATAGCCTGCTGGGCCCACGTCTTATGGTTGTAGGCTTTTTGGCCATTAATCCTACCATATTACTTTATTGTGTTTGCCACGACCTTATCTTGCCTTTACTTCTCATTAGCCCCATGGGCTTACTGGCTGGTGTTCCTATCGTATTAGCCCATTAACCCATTAATTCTCTCCTTTGGGCTTCCTCGGCCCATTTACTACATCTTTACCTCTTATCATTCATTAAGAGCTTGTTGGTCATTATTCTGGCCATGTCAACCCATTGTGTTTACCACTTTATTCCTTAGACTTCCTCAGTCCATTTATTTCTTCTTTACCTCTTTTTACTCCCATGGGTTTATTGCCTAATTCCTTAGGCTTCCTTAGCCCATTTACTACATTTTTACCTTTTATTACTCTTATGGGCTTATTGGCCCTTATTCTTGCTGTGCCAGCAGAACTAAGTTTACCACTTTATTCCTTGGGCTTCCTTGACTTGTTTACTTCTTCTTTACCTCTCATTGTTCCCATTGGATTGCTTACCATTTCATTCCTTAAGCTTCCTCGGCCCATTTACTTCTTCTTTACCTCTTGTTACTTTCATGGGCCTACTGGCCATCAATCTTGCCACGTCAGCCCACTAGGCTTGTTACCTCGTTTTTTTTACCATTTTGCCCCTTTTTTTCTTCTCATCTTTCTTATTGTTGGGCTTTTTCTACTGTTGGGTTGTTTGTTAAAAATGGGCATCAACACTTCCAGAATAGACCACTCCATTCTGTCATAAACTTTACTCATATCCACCTTCAAGGCCATAAAACCATCTTTCACATGATTGTTATGCTGCATGCTATAAAGAGTCTCAAAAGCCACCATTATGTTGTCAGAAATAAGACGGGTTTTTGTGAAGGCACTTTGATTCTCAGTAATGATTTTTGTAATGATTCTCTTCAATCTATTAGCCAAGACTTTAGAATAAATCTTATATAGGACATTACAAAGACTTATAGGTCTAAACTGGGAAACAAGTTTAGGCTTATTAACTTTCGGGATGAGAATAATAAAAGTATGATTGAGATGTTGAGGAAGGGAAGCAATTTTTATTTTTATTTTTTAAAGTACAGATTAAGTAATATTTGTACCTATAATAAAAAATAAATTACTTATAAGGTTTTATATAAATAGGGGCATGAAAGTAAATTCATACAAATTAAATTTGTATTTTCTCATTTTTCATTTCAATTAAATTATTAAACAAATTAGTTTTTCATCCATCCATTTTGCCATTCTCCTAACCAAACATATCGAGGAAAAATTAAAATATTTTCTATCTTCCAATATTTTATCCTCCAATTTTTCATTATTTTCTCATTTTTTATCCCTTAATTTTTCATCTCACAATCAAATGAAAGCCTTAGGGAGGTGTCAAATGTCAATAGACCATTGCTCCGCAATTAAAGATAACTTTTATAATAAGTTAAGAATGATATAATATATTAAAAGGCTTGCATTCTTGAACAAAATCCGAAAGAGAAAGAAATAAATAAATAAAATCTCTTGAGTGTTGAACGTGGCAGATGGATATAATCAAAGTAATGACAAGGAGAGGAACCTTATCCAGATTTCAAAGGTTTGACTGGCCGTTATGACCTGAAAAAAACCCGCCCTCTGTTTTCCAACTACCATTTACAAAGTTTCAAGTTTCCATACCTAGTACTACTAAACAATGACGTTATATAAACCCTAAACATAGTACAATCACTGTGTCTCTTTTTCAGTAACCTATTCTAACGCTTTTGAACCTCTATCTGTCTGTATCCGTAAACTCTGAAACCAAAAACCCTTCAGTAATCCTATCCAAAAAAAAAAAAAAAAAACCCTTCAGTAATGGCTGAGGTAGTTTTGGCAAATGGAGGAACTGAGAAGAAGGTGATGTTGGCTATTGATGAGAGTGAGTACAGTTACTATGCGCTCACTTGGGTACTTGATAATCTCAAAGAATCTTTAAACAAGTCCCCTCTTCTCATCTTCATGGCTCAGCTTCCTACCAAAAATGCTTACACCTTTGCTGCCTCTCTTGGCTCTGCTCGTATGTACTGTCCTGTTTCACCCAGTTAAGTACTAATAATTTCTTTGCTTCTTAATTTTGTTTTCTTTGGTGTTTATTGGAGTATATAAGGTGAATTTGGGGCTTTAGAGTTTGGAAAATTATTGATTTTGTATTTCTATTTCTCTTCAAAAAGTTTGTATTTATGGAAGGGGAAAATAATTAGAGATGGCTGTTGTACTCTTGTTTTTCTTTTATCCCCCAAAGCCTCGCTAACTCATGATGGTTATAGTTCTATGCTTATACTTGTTTAAAATCTAGTGTATAAATTGTGATATGGAAGTGGGCTTGTGATTTAAATTAACTTGCCAAGCATAGAAAGTTTAATGAGCTTTTGGTGGGAATGTAACACAAACACCACAAAATAAAGGCTAAAGTGCAAGATACACCCTTAACATTTGGGGATCTTCTGATTTTATATTCTGAAGTTTCAAAATTTGGATTCTACCCATTGAAGTTATATTCCATTTACACTTCTGCGTGTAAAATTCAAATTTTAAAATTTTTGGATGTAATCCATAAATACCCCCAAATTTAGGGATGTAGTTTGCACTTTAGCCCAAAATAAATTACTATATAAAGAATCTATGACATGTGACACTTCAAAAAAGAACACACGCACAAGTTCTGCACTTGGCACTTTAATTAGTGGTACATGTTGAGTTTATTTTATTGAAATATGATTAGATGAGATGTACTGGATTATAATGAATTAATCTGATTTATGTTATGATTTCATAAATGTGCCAAATAAAATGAAAAGATATGATGTTTCAATAAATCTCTTCATTGTTTGTTTATAAATAAAGGGCCTGAAACAGATTCAATTTAATTTTTGTTTTTTCTCTCATTACTCTAGTCAAATACATCATTTTGTAAGAAATTATCTTTAGAAGAAACTTCAGAATTGTTGTCTGCTGGTCACTTTGCTATCATGGAGGTGAATTACATGTAACCCGGCATTAAACTCTTTCAAGCAGGGCAATTATCACCTTAAGGACGATGTTCTATACACAACTCAAATACGCATTAATTTCTTATTATTGTTTCATACTCATTTTCTTCAAAAGTGCTGTTTAATAAGTAGGAAATAAGTAAGAACATTCATGGCGTTATCATGCTTTATTTTTTATTCAATTAGACAGGGGAGTATAGCTTTGTATTTTAGAATCAGAGCATGTACTTCCTACTTGAAGGGGTTTATTTAGACCCCTTCTGTTCCGGATGACTAACGGTGGTTAAGAAGTGGGGGAAAGTTTGTTTTCTCCTCATTTTGAGAAATATTTTGTAAAAACTGCATTCTTCACCGTGCCCTTCTTTCCATTTTTCTTCTTTTTTCCCATATTTGAATAGTTACAATGATGAGTATAAACTTTATTTGATTGGAGTTTCTATTGACAAGTTTGCATGTTTGTCCATGACAGCTCAAGAGTTTAATAACTCCGTCAAAGAAAATCAGAACAAGCTCACATTGGCTCTTCTGGAGAAAGCTAAGGAAATATGTGCTAGTCGAGGGGTATGTCCACTATTTTTCATTCCTTTTTTTAACAAAATTTTATATTATTGGCAGTAGCAACTCAATTATTATTCAATCCATTATGGTTTACTTCATAATTTAACAGCTAATGGTACTTGATAGTGTTGTATGGACATATCAATGTACTCATCTAAGACTTATAGAGATGGATCATTAATGGTACCATACAAGGCCATGTTTAATTAATTGAAAACATCATATTACTTAATTCCTAAATGAAATAAAGATGATTCATTTAAATGTATGGAGCTCTAAACACTCCTTTGGAGTCTTTGAGTGGGTGGTTATTCTTTTAGAATCATCTGCAGCATAAACAAGTAAACTGGTAATAGTGCCCTATTAATTTGTATAATTAGTTCTTCCATTCTTTCTTTTCTTCCTTTGAAAGGTATTGCTATGGCCAGCAAGAAATTTCCTATTCCATATGAGCAAATCTTAATGTACATTATTTTTTTTAATGAATTTCATCTGTTTTTTTTTTAAATATTTGTGAAGCGACATCACTGATATGCAAAGATAAAAGGGGGAGAAGAATTGGGAGGGGGGAGGGGGAAGGGGGGATGATGTCATGTTTGTGGTGTAACTTACATAGGCAAAAGGTAAAGATAAATGTGCATTTTGATGGGTTTATAACTAATTATTTCTAACAAATTTCTCATATATGTTATTGTTTGCACAACAATTTAGCAGTAAAGATGAGCAAAAATGATAATGAAAACTACAGACTGAAAGGCTGTAAAAAATTCAGAAATATACACTAGATACTAATTATCTGCAATGCCTTGTGTCAAATGATTACATGGTAACACAACTCCTACAATACAAGTCTGACCTTTAAGGCTATCTGCAAGAATCGAAACCCTTTCATGCCTTGTACCTCAATAAATCATTGCTTTTTCCTTTGCTTCTTTTTGAAATACTACCTCATATAATCTCGTTGGAGATATCAATTTTCATTTTCTCTGTGAAAAGTGATACTGGCTCTCTGTATACTGTTTAGTAAACTATCCCCCATTTTCCTCCTAGACTCTCACTCATTTACACTCATAATTTGTTGAGTCTCCAAAATGTGATAATATTTCTTTCTTTTTTATTTTTTTATTTTAAATTCTTGTTCTTTTGAGTTTCAAAATCCTTGTCTCAGCTCTGTTGTCAACGGTGCTTCCATAAAGGTTGAAGGAAGACCACAAAGGGTAAAAATGAAAAAAAAAAAAAAGAAAAAAAAAAAGAAGAAGTTTAGTTTGGTTTGATGATCTTGTATACTATGTAAAATATTGAGCTGCTGTAGGCTTTTGGATTTTTGTGGTTGCCTCTTCAAAATTAAGGGTAAGATTATCTACCAACCACCTATCATAGACCTTACAGAAGTGGGAAGCCTTATGCACTAGATACAAGCTTTTTACTATTTCTAAGCACAGCAGTGAGTTTCTCATCTTAATCAATCAGGCCATTGGTACTAAGAAAAAATGGCCTGTAGAGAGAACGGTAAGCTTCTAACTACTCATGTAGAACCTTTCAGTAGCACGAACATCACAAAAAGTAATCTTCTTTGACCAGTGGGGCAATCTAATAGTTGAGAATGATCTTGTGGATACATCAATTTGACAAGTGAGTGGTAAGATGAAGCTTTAGTAAATATTCTGAACTATAAATAAAATGAAAGGATGATTATCAGAACAAGGTATTGGGAACAATACTGAATTGTTTCTGCAAAATCTCTTTAAATTGCTTCAAAAAAGTAATGACCCGTTGCTTTGTGTGAAAGTTCTTGCATGTTTTCATGCAGGCTACGATTCTATTTTAAACATAGTGAAAACTTCTAATATGGCCATATATTCTTGATGTATTTCTTATGTTTGTAATTTAAATATGCCATTGAATGAGCATCAATGGCAAAGATAAGAAGGCTTTGTGTAATGAAGGGTTGACAATGTAAGTTTCCTAATGGGCTATTGCAAACTAGTCTCTTAAGAGATTTAGTATAAAGTTTCTGCCACATAATATCAAAGAAATTCAGACTTCTTTAGTCTTGAACCCTTAAACTCATCCTTTGAAGTTTCAACCTTTCTTTTTCTATTCTCTATTGTTTTGCCGTTGGATCTTTCCTCTTAATGCCTATTGTTACATTTATTAGATAGAAAGTTAATACTTTTTTGCTACATCAATTATATCTAAAAGTTTCTTTTTCACTGCATCAATGAGAACGCTTCAATCATCACAAGTTTGAAAAGATGAAGAAAACGTCTTAAATGATAGTTGTATGGAGAGTACATATACAGTGCAGTTTCTGTGCCATATGTTCTGTACTCATCTTTTTCTTAGCATAGGAACATCTATTTCACCCCTCTTTGGTCAAGAGATGACTATAAGCCTTAAACAACATTAATTTTTTGCCGCCTAACCGGCTCATCAAAATAAATTTGTTCAAATGATAATGATTACCTGCATTCAAAAAGTATACTTGTTTATACTCTTAAAATGATACTCAAGCTTGAGAGCTGACAAGATGGGATATAGATGTATACAAATGCACATATTTCCTCCTTTGGAGCGTACAAGTGTAAGATTGGGGTTTGTTCATATTATTTTTGTAGGTAAACGCAGAAACACTTACAGAGGTAGGAGATCCTCAAACGGCTATATGTAATGCAGTTGAAAAGTTGAACATCAATTTGCTTATTCTAGGAGAGCGTGGTCTTGGAAAAATCAAAAGGTTAGTTTCCATTTAATCCTTTTTTTTATGCAACATTGATGTGATTATTGATAGAATCAGCATTCATACAGACAAATGAAATCATAAATTTGCAACTTCAGTTTCATGTATCTAATTAGAAGTACATGTTATGTTATTGATGGATGGTAAGATTTCGATGTTAAGATCATGTCAACATATTTAGATGTTTTAAATTTTTTACTTGTAAAAAGTTTTGTTTATGGAACTGCTGAACTTGAAGTTTATAAAGCTAGCTGCCAAGATGAAATATTTTCGCCATTTCACTTAATTAACAATAAATAGGACACATAACTCTTTTCCGCATTGTACTAACATTAAAGAGCATACATATGTGTTGTAGTTAGTTGAACTAGTAAAGTTTCTTGTCATTGAATATGGGAACTAGGATCAAATTCTGTCTACAACAAAAAGAAACTCATTGGTGTCTTGGCCTTATGGTAAAGAAAAATCGTTATGGAGTAGATGCCAAAACTTACAACATCTATCAAAAAGAAAAGTAAAGAGGATATATATATAACCCTTTCCGTGGATGCTCCAATCCTAAGTCCTATGTCTTTTAACCTGATTTCATGATCAACCACGAGAAGCCACAATAATACTTTATTTGATTTTTATTTTTATTTTTGATAATTTGATAATTGGGGGTGGGGAAAATATTAACTTTTGTATTGTCTTCATTGGAAACACCAAGAGATGACAACCAATTGAGTTACAAGGCTTTTGGCAAATAATTTATTTGACTTGCACAAGCAAGTTCACTAATTTTCAGTTTTATATTTTAGAAATGATTGTTGGTTTACCAATCCACATGTCTGAAAATTCATTCTTTACCCTTCTTAATTCCATTTCTTATACAAAATTTACAAGACCCGGGGGTTATTGCCCCACTGCATTCTATAATGTATGAAATCAGTTTGGCAAATTAAGAATATGCTTATCATGATACTTTACATCCTATGGCAAAGAAGGTCTTCCAATTATTGAATACTAATATACCATGGTGTTGATACAGAGCTATTCTGGGGAGCGTGAGCAACTATTGTGTTCAGAATGCAAAGTGCCCTGTCCTTGTTGTGAAGAAACCTTAGTTACAGGGCATTCTACATGGTCAATTCATGACAAAGTTTGTTTAGATGTTGGTTAATACAATTGAAGTTGATACAATTTACAATGTAAAATGACTTCATAATCAGAATGTTTTATGATGTGTTGAATGTGTTTAAACTCACATATAGACTCTAATGTTCTACTAAACGTAATGAATACAAGAATGAAAAGCGATCTATTTGAAATAATTTGATATTTTCTGTGGAACAATAGAATCATTAGCATAGAAGAATACTGTGGAGCAATATCAGAAAGCGGCCTTTAATTTAATCAATTGATATAATTTGAGTAGCAAGGTGGAACACTAATTTCACAAAGAAAAAGAGTGCTAGATTACTAGAAGTATCATGTTTTATACATTCAAAAGCAATGACTAGAACCATGTATTTTATTGATACTGATCGACAGGTATGGTCTAAAGCTTCAGCATACACTATAGAAGAAATAAATATTATCACTTAAAGTAATGGTTGAGAATGGCTGCCAACCGAACTCCAGCTTGAGCCAACCGCTTATTGACTACTGGTAACCGGGAGAGAAAATATTCATCTGCAAACAGTTTTCATATTATTTCTCTATACCAAGAAGAAATGAACATGCAGAACTGGAAAACTTGTAAGAATCTACTCTTTACCTTCTAAAACTGAACCTTCAGTCGCATCTTTATATGCCCAGTCACAGGCTGCTTCAATGCTTTCAGAGGCATATCTGAGAAAAATAACCAACTTCATCTATCCTTAAATTTCAATCAAGTGTATTATGAGATACCCTTGTCAAGAAATGCTTCATATTTGATCTTGCAATGATCAATGACTAAAGTTGCATAACTAACTAAACAAGTCACATACACATAAACAATGTTGCTTTTGTTCAATAAGTTGAGACAGACAAGAGAAAAGAAAGGATAGGCAATAAGTTAAAATAATGTCGCTTTTGTTCAATAAGCGAGAAATGATATCTTATAAAAAAAACCTACCTTTTTAAGGGAAAAAGGAGACATCTTTTTATTGGTAAAATAGTGAAAAAAGATGACTTTTTTGAAGATAGGCAATAAGTTAAAAAAAAAAAAAGAGAAAGAAGTATAATGTATTGGCTAACTAATACTTCATTCATAGTACCTTATGACAATGAAATGGAACTTGCTAAAAAATTCTAGGTTAATAAATTGTGGTTGAGAAACATACACGTCTGCACATGTTGTATCAGTATAACTGCAGCTCTCCCAGCTCTTAACCTGATCGGCCCAGCCAGTCTGTAGTTTGAAATATATTTACAGAACAAAATTGATACACATTATGGAAAATAAACCAAGTACTAAGTCTAATACAGTCACTAAGAAAGTGTCAAATAAGCTACCGTAATATTTTTTTGAATTGCATCAATCTGGTCTGCCAAATTTGAACTATAGAACCTTTCTTGTGCTGTCTCTATAATGTTGTCATCCCATATCTGTATGAATAAATATGAGTTTACAAATCATAAATATAGGCAGCCTTTTTGTATAAGCTATGGTCAGTTGACAACTACACTCACATGGTGAAGATTTTGCTTCCTTGTGTACCAGTGAACTTCAATTGTATTGCCTCCCTTGTCTGAAGCAAAACCGCAGTGTAGAGGCTGCATTGAACAAGTACTATCGTTAATAATGCACACATCCAGACATGCTATGTATATTCAGATCATCTTTAATGCGACTCGTACCTGATGAATATCACCCAAAAAATGAGAGAAAAACAGGAGTGCTTCAGTAAGGTTATCTGATAGTTACAATTAATTGCATTAGAAACACGATTTGTTCAGTAAGTTAGCATAAATGGGCAGAACATCCATAAGAGAAGAACTTCTACGAAAAAAAAAAAAAAAAACCAATGAAGAGGTTGTACTAAATATTATAGTTCAAGAATTTACATGAATTCTTACCTTTGCTGCTGGAATCTATCAACTGGCTGGTGTAATTTTGAATTGCTCCTGCAACACACCTCCCTTCCCTTCCATTTTCATCCTTGCAATCCCCTGAACATTAAAAGTACTGTTTAGCATGACATGATGTCAGCCTACACGGCATGGCTTATACTTTATCCTATCATCACCAACGTGTGGCTTAAGAAGTCATTTGGATGTTAAGTGCGTTATATTTTCCTATAGAAATTTATTAGAAATAATTATGAAGCTATTTTTGATAAATTATTGATTATTCCAAAATATTAAGTTGTTAGTGGGCCTCAACATGTGGGATATGGGTGGAAGTTTCAAAGTTTTAAACAGAAGGTAAAGTAGAGACAAGATTCGAACTCGAAACCAAGTACCATGATAAATATTACTGATTATCCTAAAAATTTAATAAGCTATTAAAAAATGAGAAATTTAATCATTATCTAATACTCTTAGCATAAAGATTCTGTCTTATATATGTAGCACCAAGAGAGAGATTAGACTCACTCGAGAACTTGTAATTGCAAACATCAGGGGTATTTACAAAGTGTAGGGGTCTTGACCAGGGATAATGAAACTTGATCTGATCTGCCCATATACACACACTCCCTAAGTCATTCTGTGCAGATTTTGGAAGCAGTTCCTCCACTATCTCAGCAGCTCCTTTGTTCAAGCGAGACTGTTTATATTACCACAGAAAACAAATAACCATGGTATAAATATTTCTGATCACACAGACAATACACTGAGATTAAGAAAGAAATTATTAAGCACCTGAGCAATGCTACAAACTATGTAATGCCCATCATGTCCCCAAGCATCAATGACTGGGAAGAGAAGCACCAGTGATACAATAGCCACTATCTGGAGTTTGCAGTATTCCATCTTCCTTCACTGCAAAATTACTACAACTTCATCATATATAGCACTAGAGAACTCAGAAAGGAAAGTAGAGCTCAGGATTGGTTAGTGTGAACTGTATGAATAATCCATTTTATGGAATAATACATGTCTTTTTCAGAAAGAAATCATATTAATGATTGTCTTGCCAAAGGATGAAATATACATTTGTCTTTTAGCTTTCTACCAGGACATATACTGATTAAAGTATTAAAGTAGGAAGCAAAAGTAAATGCTAAAAATCAATCTGTTCACATTTACAGTTTTGATATTTTGAGTAAAGTGACCATTCCTATTGTAGTAACGGTAACGTGTTTATATGGGACATTAGGCATGCTACAATGAATGACTTTGCTGTTACGTGCCTGAAAAGGAAAGGAATTGAAAAAAGAAAATCAGAAATGAAGGATAATGCGGGGTGGGCATTTTGTGACTATAACGTTACTTAATGACTCCAAAAATGGCACAATCTAAAGAATATATCGTAAAGATTCTGCACAATAATATAGAATGATTGTAATTTCTGAATTTTGCATTTAGTGGTTCTATGAGATTTGACATAATGTCAAATATTCCAGAATAAAATCGATCTTAAAATTTGATATTGTGAAATGGCAATGACTCTAAACATACCAAATAGAAAATGAAATCTTAAGTTAACCAATTAAGTACTTATGAGGAAGGTCAAAAGATGCCACTTTTAAAAATCATGAAAGGTGTCGATTTAATGGTCATTAAGCTTACTCCCATGTGGTTTGGTGGACACCAAGTCCTACATTTGCTTCCCGCGATAAGATCATTGGAGAAATACCGGTTTAGTTCTCATCTCATTGATAAACAAAAAACCAACACCACCCTAAACAGGGCTCTCACTATTGGAGCTGGAGGTCAGTGGCTCTAAAGTAAAATAAACATATAAATAAAATCCAATTCCAAAAATTCTTTACTAGTATAACAGTTCTCTAACATCATATAAGTGGAAAAATTATACATAAGATTAATTTCTCTTTCATGAGGATTTCTTACCAAAGTTGCATGATTTTCTTCACCTTTTCTCTTTATTTTTCTTATTTAACTTCGTATGCTCTTAAAAGACCTCCAAAACGTTTTATATTGATGCTTGGCAAGCATCAACCATCAAGTACGTGTATTATAATTCTCAAAAAAAGTATGCGTATTATATGTCAAATATATGTAACGTATACAAAGAATTGATCATTACATTATGTATGATGTGAAAATATTATTATTACGTCAATGCTTTTCTTCACGTTAACGATTGGATTATTTTCTCACATTTTCTCCACTTTTGGAGGTGCTTTATTTTATTTATTAGCTTCAATTTCCTCCGAAAGACTTTATAATTACATTACAACAATTTTGTTTTTGACAACCATCAATTATGTGACTTACATAAACCAAGAATAAGTCATTACATTATTTTTTATATGAAAATATATATAATATTATGTCAATGCTTTTCTTCATTTTATGAACTATTTTGTCATGCATTTTCTCAGTTTTGGGTGTATTTTCTTTTTCATTAGCTTAAAAACTTAAAACACACCAAATAGTTTTATATTGACATGAGCTAAGATCGTATTTGGGAAGTATCATATTCTTCTATTACACAAGTGTAGTTGCACGATTTTCCTGGCCCAAATTCTATTGATCAGACCTTGGCCCAAGGCGCAACCCACAATAAATATTTGTAGAGGATGGGTTAAAGAACTTAGCCTCAGTGAGCTTATTCAGTCTGATACATGGACAATATTGTTGCAGAAGATAGAAACACAAGAATGGATCTCTAACATATGATTCTATTTCTTCAGTTCCAAATACAGTTTTTCCGTCCCCTTTTTTTGAGGGACTCCACTACATTATATAGTTCTTCTCTTCTCATCTCAACCTTACACTTGTTGATCATCTAAGCATCTACTTGAGCACCTGTCCCATCAGACGCCCTTATCACTCCCTTTGTGAGTTGCAGAGGCCAAGGTAGTACTGTTCAGGGGTCTTTTCCTCATTAATGCGGCCAAGAGGGTGGTCGGGGCGCAATTAATGTGGTGTTGGCAGCTTTCCATGAGATATTTTGGATTTTATTCATTTTATATGCTGGGAGGATGAACTGAAATGGTTGGGGCAAGTTTTTCGTCTGGGCTTCGTAATGTCCGAGGAGGAGTTACTCCTCGGATAGGTTTCTTTGGCGCTATTGGGACTGAATAATGCTTTATCTGTGATTTCTCTTCGGACAGGACGCTCCTCGGACGGGCCTGAATTTGGACTAGCCCATTATTTTTGGGCTGGGTCCCACAATAGCCCCTCAAAACTCCGGTTTTTATCTTCTTCCGAGGAGAAAAGCGGGGTTTTGATGTTAGTGAGAGGATGGAAGTAAGGAGAGCTTGGGGCGCGCATGCAGATAGTTACTTTGGACGCGCTACAATTTACGAGGCGCGGCCATTTACTTCTGGAGGCGTTATGTCCCCCTCATCCAACGGTGTGGCGTGGATCGAACGGCCATCGTTTTTTCTCGTATTTTTAGGCAGGAGTGATCTTTTCTCTCTCCTCCCGGCTATATAAGACGTCAGAGGGGTTCAATTCCTTCTTTTTATCTGCATTTCATAAACCTCACAGGATTCTAGAGAACTCCATCGAACCCTAGAGATATACGAATACTTGCGTCCGTTACGCCACCGTAGCCGTTTTTCGTGAAGCGTTTCCTCCAAGAGAGATTTCCAGGCGTCCCATTGAGCGTTTTGTGAAGATACCAGTAAATTTCATTCATCTTGCCGTTTCAATTCCCTCCTCGGACTCTACTTTTCTTCTCGGTCTTTACTTTCATTCCCCCAGTTCAGCTCAGATGGGTAGATTCGAAAAATTAGTAAAACTCCGGCCGCTATGGAGGCCTTTAGGGCAAAATACCAAATTCCCCCGGGGGTGGGGCTGCAGTACTGTCCTCTTGAAGGAGTATTGACAGATAGAGGTGAGGGAGAAGTTGTTATCCCCATGATTGCTTTCATAGAGGGAGGGATGACACTTCCCATGCGTAGGATTACAAGGGAATACCTATCCAACCATAGGTTGACGCCATATCAGTGCGCCCCGAATATGTTCAAGATACTAGGCTGTGTAGATGTCTTAGACGAGCGGATGAATCTAGGCCTTACTTGGCACGATGTGGCTTATCTGTACGAGTGTCACCGCCTCTAGGATGAAGGGTATTATCTTAAATCCCAATCCGAGGTCGTTAGGTTGATCTCTTGTCTCCCAATATCCAATAAGACCGTGAAGAATGACTTCCTTATTGCTTCAGGGGAGTGGTTCGATGGTATTCATTGTCCAACTCGGGCAGGAACCCCAGGTGTGACGTCTTGAGGGCCAATCCTTTTTGGGAAAGGATTTAGTATTGGGGGATTATTTTTCTCACTTTCTTTGTAATTGGAAAATTTCATGAACTAACCCCACTTTTCTTGGTTGTTTGCAGATAAAATTCACGTCGCTCCTCGGATAAACTTCGTGAATGTGCCAGCGTTGAACTACCTTCTTAGGTCGGAGATTTACGTTACCGAGGACGGATAGTTGCGTGCGGCCCATCTGGTTTTGGGCTATCAACCTCTGAGCAGCTCTTTCCAGGCTATCGGTCACGCTATAAGGGCTGGCAGTCCGAGGCTAGCTAGGATTGATGTGTCCAAGGATGGGTTCCTAGCTCAACATGATCTGCCACCAGTCGTGCTACCTGGTGTTAGAAATCCCTACTTAGCAGAGCAGCTACCTCCGCCAAATGAGCCTGGCGTTACTATTTCGATTGAAGAGGAAGCTGAATCATCTCGTCTTTCCCTTGAGGAAGAGATAGACGAGTTTTATTTTGAGGAGGAAGTTCAGTAAACCCCCTTGGTGGAGCTTTCTGATCCTGAAGGAGAATGGGACCAATATTCCGCAGTTGGCGTTCCCTCAATCGTCATCTGCTCGGACGATACTTCGGACGAAGAGATAGAGCCTATGGCAGGAAAGGGAAAAACTCTAAAGGAGTTGATGGCCTCCCGAGGGAAAGGTCGGTCATCGAAAGGTCAGTCATCAAAGGGACCAACTCCGTCACAGGTCAAAACCCTCCCTCCTGTGGCCCCTCAGGACACCTTGGATCTTGGCCTTAAGGTTAATCCAAACCTGAAGAAGAAAAGGCCGGTTGACACTCCTGAGGAGGGTGAGGTGGTTGCCCAGCCGACCAAGCAGTAAAAAACCACTCGGGCGCCAAGGAGCAGAAGGGGCAACTCCTCGGAGAGCCGGGATGAGGAGAACCTTGCTGAGGTGCGCGCTACCCCGTGTACATGGAGCCCCAAGTTGGAGCTGGATGGGGTTGCCATCCCCTACAATGCTTCGGTCCGAGAGTACAACCGAGGCCAGGTAGGGTACGTGGCTGATGCCTTAGAGCAACCCCTACTCCTTCCTCGGGACATGGAGGCTTATAGGCGGTTCTCTCAGCCCGAGATCTTCCTATCCCTTAAAAGGGATCTCGCGATGGTAAGTAATCCTTTTACTGTTTCATTAATTTATTTGACCTTGTTAGATTTTTTAAAGCAATCTTGTTTCGTTCGTAGATTACTCAGCAGATATTTGTGGCTGAGGAATTTTGCCGTGGTAACCGTAGTCGGGCTGAGGCTGAGACCCAGGCTCGGACGAAGATGGAGAAAACCTTGGGGTCCCTCAAGCACGATCACCTTGAACTCACGGAGAATTTCAAGGAGTCGGAGCAACGGCGCAAAAGTGCAGAGGCTGGTTTGAAAAGTGCTGAGACCCAGGCGGAGGACCAGCGCAAAGAGCTGTACTCAACCCAGATCAACCTCGCCACCGAGAAGCAGGCAGTGCTGGATCTCAAGACTGCTCTGCAAAAAGTCGAGGATGAGCTGCGGTGGGTCAAAGAGGAGGCCCAGCTGATCCGAGAGGCCACAGAGGTTGAAAAGAATGCTGTTCGCCAGCTCGGGGCCCAAGAAACGGAGGCCAGGTTATCCGAGGAGATTCCCGAGGTGTGCAGGGACTACTGCAGCATCTCATGGGCTCATGCCCTTGATGCTGCAGGAGTTCCTGCCGATTCGGTGCTAAGACTGCCCGAGAACATTTTCTATCCTGCGGAGATCCGAGAGAATCCTGATGACGTCCAAGTGGCTTCAGAGCAGGATCTGGCGGTGCCTGATGCCGTCCTTGTGCCTGATATGGCGAAGGATCCTGCCACGGACTCTACCATCGAGGTTCCTCCCCCTCAGCTCGAGCAAAAAGAAGATCCTCCTGCTAAGGCTTAGCTTTTTAGGCTTTTAATTCTTGTATTCCCTTCTTCTTTTTCTTCTCTTTTTTTTTTTTTGAATGAGAATCGTCCTATTTTTGCGCTCTTTTGTAAGGACCTCTCTTTGTATTGCCCTCGGAATACTAATATAGAATGTTTGCTTTGCTTTCTGTGGATGCATGCCAGTATTGCTTCTCTTTTTTTATAAACATTTACAGCGACAGAGATAAATGTAAACGATCAAGATAAAAAGGGTCGTTAGGCATCGCATTTGAATGAGGGTTGCAATGGTGCCAGACTACGCGCACGCCTTAAAATGATTTCCTTTAAGTAATAATCTCCCAATCTATCATAAGTAATAATTTCCCCTAAGTCTGTGGTCCGAGGAGACATGCAGGACTTAGGTTCTGTTTAAAACTTGTATGGTTGCTTTAAGTAATAATTTCCCCTAAGTCTATGGTCCGAGGAGCCATGCAGGACTTAGGTCTGTTTAAAACTTATAAAAATTGTCATGAGTATTAATTTCCCCTAACTCTGTGGTCCGAGGAGCCATGCAGGACTTAGGTTCTGTTTAAAACTATGAATAGTTGCCTTAAGTAATAATTTCCCCTAAGTCTGTGGTCCGAGGAGCCATGCAGGACTTAGGTTCTGTTTAAAACTTATAAAAATTGTCATGAGTATTAATTTCCCCTAAGTCTGTGGTCCGAGGAGCCATGCAGGACTTAGGTTCTGTTTAAAACTATGAATAGTTGCCTTAAGTAATAATTTCCCCTAAGTCTATGGTCCGAGGAGCCATGCAGAACTTAGGTTCTGTTTAAAACTTATAAAAATTGTCATGAGTATTAATTTCTCCTAAGTCTGTGGTCCGAGGAGCCATGCAGGACTTAGGTTCTGTTTAAAACTATGAATAGTTGCCTTAAGTAATAATTTCCCCTAAGTCTGTGGTCCGAGGAGCCATGCAGGACTTAGGTTCTGTTTAAAACTTATAAAAATTGTCATGAGTATTAATTTCTCCTAAGTCTGTGGTCCGAGAAGCCATGCAGGACTTAGGTTCTGTTTAAAATTATGAATAGTTGCCTTAAGTAATAATTTCCCTTAAGTCTGTGGTCCGAGGAGTCATGCAGGACTTAGGTTCTGTTTAAAACTTATAAAAATTGTCATGAGTATTAATTTCCCCTAAGTCTGTGGTCCGAGGAGTCATGCAGGACTTAGGTTCTGTTTAAAACTATGAATAGTTGTAAATAGACCAGTAGGCACAGGATAATTACGAAACAAAACGTGGGCTAAGCCATTTTCATTAATAATAATACCTTCTGAGGTTATTTACATTCCATGGTCGAGGTACAGTTTTTTCATCCAAATCTTCTAGATAGTAGGTGCCTATCCCGGCCACGGACGTTATACGGTACGGTCCTTCCCAATTGGGCCCCAACTTGCCCCAAGACGGGTTCTTTGCGCTGTCGAGAACCTTCCTCATCACGAGATCACCTGGACCCAGAGGTCGCAGTTTAACATTGGCATCATATCCCTGCCTCAGCTTCTGGTGATAATAGGCCATATGAATCGTTGCTTTTTCCCTTCTTCCCTCGGCTAAGTCTAGACTTCTTCCCAACAACTCGTCGTTACCGTTTGGGGTAAACGAGATAGATCTTAGCGTGGGAAAGTTGTTCTCGATTGGGAGCACAGCCTCTACCCCATAAGTCAATGAAAAGGGAGTCTCAACGGTTGACCGTCGTTGCGTTGTCCGATAGGTCCATAGGACGTGCGGGAGCTCTTCTACCCATCTCCCCTTTGCCTCATCCAGCCTTTTCTTCAGTCCGTTCATTATGACCTTGTTCACGGCCTCAACCTGCCCATTTCCTTGGGGATAGGCAGGGATGGAATATCGGTTAATGATCCTAAACTCGTGGCAATACTCCCTAAAGCCCTTACTGTCGAATTGAAGACCATTGTCGGAAATGAGTGTACGTGGAGTTCCGAAGCGGGTGATAATGTTCTTCCAGATGAATTTCTGGGCGTCCGCATCCCTAATGTTGGCCAAAGGTTCAGCCTCCACCCATTTAGTGAAGTAATCGGTTCCAACTATTATGTATCGCTTGTTCCCTGCAGCTTTGGGAAAAGGTCCGACAATATCAAGACCCCACTACGCGAACGGCCACGGGCTAGAGAAGGGGTTGAGAACCCCTCCGGGTTGGTGGATATTCGGGGCAAATCTTTGGCACTAATCGCACTTCTTAGCGTACTCTTGGGCCTCTCTTTGCATGTTCGGTCACCAGTATCCTTGGGTGAGTGCCCTGTGCGCCAGCGACCTTCCTCCGGTGTGACTTCTACAAATTCCCTCGTGTAACTCCTCAAGTAGAGACTCGGACTCTTCTGGATGTACGCAGAGTAGGTACGGTCCAGAATAGGAGCGCCGATATAGTTTGTGATCCTCTAATAGCCAGAACCGAGGAGCGTTCCTACGTATCTTCTCGGCCTCTAGTTTTTCCTCTAGTAAGATGTCGCTTTGGAGGAAGTCCCTTATGGGGTCCATCCAGCTGGGACTCTTTCTGATCTGATGGACTTGGGCTGGGTTTTTGCTGATGGGACCTACCTGGGCTAGATTTTCAACAAGGATCAATCGCGGCAGATTATGCGCCGAGGACGTGGCTAGAGTGGCCAGTGAGTCTGCATGGGTGTTTACACTCCTGGAAATGTGCGTCAGATTGAAGGACTCGAAACCCGTCTGTAGGCGTTTGACTTGTCCTAGATACTCCTGCATTCTAGCATCTCTGGCTTCCAGCTCACCCATCACTTGTCCAACGACCAACCTGGAGTCCGAGAATACCTCTATCATTCTTCCGCCCAATCTTTGAACCATCGTCATTCCTTGAAGTAAGGCTTCGTATTCGGCTTCATTGTTCGTAGCCGAGAATCCAAGTCTTAGTGATTTTTCAATGGCAGCACCCGTCCGGCGATATTAAAACTATTCCGACTCCAGATCCTCTTTGGTTGGCCGCGCCATCCACGTAGACCTTCCAACGCAAGGTCCCCTCTGCTGAAATTGCGCCGACCGTTTTTCCATCCTTGTCTTTCTTTTTGGTTACTGTTTCTATAGAGGGTTTAGCGAACTCCGCTACCAAGTCTACGAGGACCTGACCTTTGATGGAGGATCTGGGCATATATTTGATATCAAATGCCCCCAAAAGCGCACTCCACATGGCGATCCTTCCTGTGTAGTCAGCGCTTCGAAGCACTGCTCGAAGGGGAAGCTGAGTTAGGACGATGACCGTATGCGCCTGAAAGTAATGAGGGAGCTTCCGTGTGGCATGTACTATCGCCAGGATTGCCTTTTCTAGAGGTAGGTATCTCACCTCGGCCTCATGTAATGATTTGCTCACATAGTAAACCGGTCGCTGCACCCCATTATCATCCCGTATCAGTACCAGGCTTATAGTATGGGGAGCTACAACGATGTACGCAAACAGCACCTCGTCTGCCTCAGGGCTGGACATGATGGGTGGTCGTGACAAGTATTCCTTAAGCTGCTGGAAAGCCCGAACACAATCCTCCGACCATTCAAACCCTTTCCACTTGTTTATCAGGAGGTAAAAAGGTCGACATCGGTCCGCTGATCGCGATATGAACCGGTTTAACGCTGCAATCATACTAGTGAGCTTCTGCACTTCCTTCGGGTTCCGAGGAGCCTGTAGATTGTTAATTGCCTTGATTTGGTCGGGGCTTACTTCTATTCCCCTGTGGGTTACCATGTACCCCAAAAATTTTCCCGACCCGACCCCGAATGAACATTTGGAAGCATTCAGCCGCAACCGATGTTCCCTTAAGATAGCGAAGATTCTTTCAAGGTCTTTTACGTGCTCGGACACCATTTTACTCTTCACAACCATATCGTCTATGTAAACCTCAATGATTTTGCCCAGCTGTGGCTCGAACATCCGGGTCATCATCCTTTGGTAGGTTGAGCCGGCGTTCTTCAGCCCAAACGGCATTACCTTATAGTGATAATTTCCGATGGGCGTCATGAACGCTGTCTTCTCCTGGTCTTCTAGCGCGAGGGGTATCTGATGATAGCCCTGGAAGGCGTCCAGGAAACTTATTCGAGGGTGGCCCATGGTTGCATCCACCAATCTGTCGATTCGGGGCAGGGGGAATGGGTCCTTTGGGCACGCCTTGTTTAGGTCCGTGAAGTCCACGCAGACCCTCCATTTCCCTGTCTTCTTCTTTACCACCACAGTGTTTGCCAACCATTCAGGGTAGAAGACCTCTTTAATAGCCCCCGCTCTTTTCAGTTTTGCCACTTCGTCTTTTACGGCACTAGTATGTTCCTTTGAAGAGCGTCGGGGTGGCTGCTTCTTCGGAGTGGAAGAGGGGCTGACGTTCAGGTGGTGACAAATAAGGCTAGGATCAACTCCCGGGGCGTCGTAGGCGTCCCATGCAAACACATCGACATTCCCTCTGAGAAATTTGACCAGTTCCTCTTTTCCTTGAGAAGGCAACTCAGAGCCGATCTGGAAAAACTTCTCCGGGTCGTTGTTGACAGCGATCTTATCTAAACTTTCACATCTTATATCCCCGGCTAGTCCATCATCTTGCTCTGCCGAGGCGGCTGATTGCTATAAACTTTCAGGGGCCGAGGACTCGGTATGGGGCCGATGTAAGACGGTGGCCACCATACACTGCCTGGCCACGGTCTGATCTCCTCAGATCTCTTCTACTTGGCATTTGGATGGGTACTTTACTTTTTGATGAAGTGTGGAGGACACGGCCTCTAGGGCGTGGATCCAGGGTCTTGCAACTATTGCGGTGTAGGGTGAATAAGCGTCGACCACGATAAAATTTACCTCCACCACCTCCGCCCCAGTCTGTATAGGTAGTCGGATTTGCCCCTTTGGCGTAACAATCCTTCCCTCGAAGTTGAGAAGGGGGGAGTCATAAGCTGTCAAATCTTCCAGTTTCAGGTTCAGCCCCTTGTATAGATCAGGGTACATTATCTCCGCCGCACTTCCCGAGTCTACTAACACCCTTTTCACATTGAAGCCCCTAATTCTCAACGTAACCACCAAGGCATCGTCGTGGGGTTGAATAGTCCCTCTCTTATCCTCGTCCGAGAATCCCAGCATCAGAGAGCTTCCCTTTTTTGACCTCTTGAGTTCCCTCTGCCTGCCCTCGAAGGGGAGCCGATCAACAGCTAGTACCCTAGGAAGGGGTGGCCCAGTTCTTCCTGGTGCAGCGAGGATGACATGTATCGTTCCGGTAGGGGGTCTTAGGAACACATCCTTTCGAGACTCTTGTACTACCTGACCGGGGTGGCCACTCGAGGGGTGCAGAAGGTGATGTAGCTTCCCTTCTCGGACCAACTGGTCTAGGTGATTCCACAGATTCCTGCAATCCTCAGTGGTATGCCCATGGTCCTGATGATAGTGGCAGTACAGGTTCTGGTTACGTTTGGAAGGGTCTCCAGCCATCTTTCCCGGCCATCTGAAATAGGGCTCGTTCCTTACTTTCTCCAGTACCTGCTGTACTGGCTCCTTGAAGACGGCATTTACTGTCTGCGGGTTGCTTTGCCCAGCCTGTCGCGAAAAATCTCTCCTCGGCTAGCTAGGGTTATACCGTTCAGATCTAAAATCATTTGCTTTGGGGGGGATGACCTTCTCCTTTCCCCTTCCTTGCAGCTGATCTTCCTCCACCCTTTTGTATTTGTCGATCCTATCCCTCAACTGATCAACGTTGGCAATCGGTTTACCAGTGAGGGATTTCCTTAAGCCATGCTCGGTGGGGAGCCCGCTTTTGAACGTGCTGATAGCGACAGCATCATGGTTGTCATCCAGGTCGTTATACACCTCCCAATATCTATCCGAGTATGTTTTCAGAGTCTCTCCTTCGTGCATGGATAAGGACAATAGCGAACCGAGGGGTCTGGGGACTCTGGTGTTGGTGATAAAGAGGGAGCAGAAATCCCGAGTGAGCTGCTTGTATGAGCTTATGGAATTTGTCTTCAAGCCGTTGAACCACCTCATCGCCATTGATCCCAAGCTGGACGGGAAGATTTTGCACATAAGGGCTTCATTTTGCGAGTAGATTGCCATTTTTTGGTTAAACTGACTCACATGCTCTACCGGGTCTGCTCGGCCGTTATAGATGGCGAATGCCGGTTGGTTGAAGCGTCGAGGCAGCTTAGCCCCTTCAATTCTATACGTGAAAGGGGACCTTGAAACCTAGTCTAGCGCCTTCTTCATGGCATCGTTTCCCGAACCCTTGCTGGATGCGCTCTCATACTTCCGCACAGGGCGTGGTTCCTTTTCGTAGGAAAAGGTTTCACTTGGGGGGTCCTTGACCTCCGCCGGTAACTCGCATCCTCCGCATTAGAGGACTCGTCTGAGTCAGAAGGAGATCGTTTTCGCTGCACTCATCGTAGCTTCCTTTTCAGATCATCTATCTCTCGCTGCATGGCCTGGTGACTATTTCACCTCTGGGACACATGACTACCTATCTGAGTGTGACTCTGGCTTGTCCAGATAGTATGCACACTTCCTTCACGATTTCCCCTGCCGCCTAGGTTGACGGGGTTATTTTGCCTCTGGGACTCGGCGGGTTGTGTCTGTTGGGAGTTAGCTTGGTGAGGATTCTCCTGGTGCGGACCTAGTTCTGCCATGCTCGGCCGTTGTGCTAGCTAATGCCCTAGTTCTTCCCACAGACGGCGCCAATTGTAGTTGCACGATTTTCCTGGCCCAAATTCTATTAATCAGGCCTTGGCCCAAGGCACAACCCATAATAAATATTTGTAGAGGATAGGTCAAATAACTTAGTCTCAGTGAGCCTATTCAGTCTGATACATGGACAATATTGTTGCAGAAGATAAAAACACAAGAATGGATCTCTAACGTATGATTCTATTTTTTCAGTTCCGAATACAGTTTTTCCGTCCCCTTTCTTTGAGGGACTCCACTACATTATATAGTTCTCCTCTTCTCATCTCAACCTTACACTTGTTGATCATCTAAGCATCTACTTGAGCACCTGTCCCATCAGACGCCCTTATCACTCCCTTTGTGAGTTGCAGAGGCCAAGGTAGTACTGTTCAGGGGTCTTTTCCTCATTAATGCGGCCAAGAGGGTGGTTGGGGCGCAATTAATGTGGTGGTGGCAACTTTCCATGAGATATTTTGGATTTTATTCATTTTATATGCTGGGAGGATGAACTGAAATGGTTGGGGCAAGTTTTTCGTCTGGGCTTCGTAATGTCCGAGGAGGAGTTACTCCTCGGACAAGTTTCTTTGGCGCTATTGGGACTGAGTAATGCTTTATCTGTGATTTCTCTTCGGACAGGACGCTCCTCGGACGGGCCTGAATTTGGACTAGCCCATTATTTTTGGGCCGGGTCCCACAACAAGAAATGTAGTTAGCATAAAAGATAAATGAGTCATTAAAATATATTAGCCATACCCATATGATACTAAAAATATTTATATAAACGGTGGGTTCCAGTTAGCTTAACTGGTAAAGTCTCTAATGGTCGAATAAAAGATCTAGAGTTCAATTCCCGTCTACGCCAAAAACTGATTGGTTTCTTGGTTTGATGATAAAAAGAAATCATTAGGAGTGAACGCTATAGGTTGAAAATCTCTCAAAAAAAATATTTATATAAACACATAAGGCACACACATAATTGTTTGTTATGATAAATGACGAAATCTGTCTAGTCTATTAAAAAAAATTCTCTAGATAATTTGTTAGGTTCTAAATATTTAGGATTAAATGTTTAGATTCTTAATTTATGTATATTGTCAAACCGATAACGAAAATATGTCTAGATTAGGTGTTAGACATTGCTCAAGATTGTTCAAGTCAAGATTTAAGAACTATTAAGCTGCGTAAAGAAGAAGCAAGCTACTATGAAGCTCGACAGATTGAAAGATAGGTTCGATCGACCGAAAGTCATATTTTGCAGATTTTAAATTAGGCCCAAGCCCGTGAAAACGTCTAGGGTTTCAGTCCAACACTACTAGGTATAAAAGGAAAACTCTAATTATGTTTTAGAAGCCCTTGGATGACTTGTGAGTTACTCCTTTGAGATTTGTGAGGTTTCTATACATTCTAACTCAACAAGCGTCTACCAGAACGAGATTTACAATCAAGAACTAGTGGAAACAAGTTGCTGCATAAAGATCTATTACTAATGGTGATCTAAAACCTTTGAATTGGATCTCAAAGTCACAAACGTGGGAGTTTGTGTTCAACAAATTCAAGATAGAAGAGTCCGTGGAGTCAGAGCTGCACGTGGTCGTGTTAGTAAGTTCTATAAGAGGTAGCTTTAGATTTAGGGTTTAAATCTATTGTAAACTTCCATTCTATCATAGTGGATTTGTTTATCTTGAGGATAACTAGGTTAAATCCTCCCTAGGTGTTTTAGCTTGACACGATTAGTTTCATTGGTTTTCCTAGGTCATTATATTACTATCTTCTTTACTTTTTTGCACTAAGTAATACGATTGCATGTGTTTAACCTAGATTTCGTAATTAGCCTAAGTAACTACTTGGCTAATTCATTAGGTTAAACTAATTTGTTTAAAAGGGGTCTAAACAGAACAAACATAGTTAATGAGTTGCGATTCACACACACACACACACACACACACACACACACACACACACACATATATATATAAGATATCTATTAGTTTAAAATTAAATAAACAATGATGTAGAACAGACTGCCATGTCCTTTCTGGACTCTCACGCGCCCCTGAAATCATCATGTAAGGCAAAAATGCACTAGCAAAAATCATGGGCCTCGGGGTTGGAATTGCATGAAATTTGGCAAGCTGAAGCGAAAACGGCCTTCTGAGCAATAGTCGTCACTTTGCCATGAGGTACCTCCTGAAATTGGGGAATTCCTCCTTTTAGGCCTTGAAAATTGCGATTTTGCCGTTTATAGTAATTTGTATTTTCTTAATAACTTTTTGCTCAAAAGTTTGAATAAAGTCTTACTTATTTTGGGACAACCCTTAAGGTTATTAGTTTATGATTTTGCATTTAACTCAATTTTACCATTTTTGGTAAATTTTGGTATTTTGTGATCTAATCGCGTAATAAGTGCGAATTAGGGTTTCAAACCTTTCCTAATTGTCCTAGGGTTTTTACTTTCTCAGTATTTATATGTTTTGTACCCATTAGAGGCAAATCAGATTATTATCAATAAAATACAAAAAAAATTTCAATTTTCTTCTCTAGTAGATTCCAGTTTTATCATCTTGTGGATTCAAGGAACCCCTCGTGGATTTGAAGTTTTACTACCTAGAAACTAACAGTTTAGTTTCTATTCATCAAAGAGAGTATCGTGTGTGTTTTCTTTTGACTTCCACAACACCAAACAATCACATTAAATTTATGTTAATTCGAAATAATCAATGATAGCCTATACTTATTGATCAAAGCAAATAAAAATGAAACCAAATTAAAGTGTCAAAAGTAAAGTATTATTTTTAATAGCTGTGTTTGACAAAAATAAAAACAATAGGTTATATTCGAAATAATTATTCATAGCTATTCATTTTAATTTATGGAACATGAGTCATAGTTTTCTAAATGCTAATGTTGGAAATTTAGAAGAGGGGAAAGTAAGTCTCATACGTGCTTTAAAGTTAATCCTAGTAAGAGTTGTTTAACATTGAATTTATGATTAATTATCTTCCACAACTAAAAAGTATATGGTTATCACTCACACTACATCTATGCGGATTAGGTGTTGTAAAAGTTGGTTTTAAGTTTTCTCTAACATGGAACCTCCTTGTAATGGTAAGCTTTTGGCAAAGAAATTTTTTTAACCTGTTAAACGATCCGGGTAATTTTAGACATTTCATCTTATACCTGGTTAATAAACTTTAGTCCCCGGTTTCAATGATGAGCTTGACATGTCTGCAAATGGTAATTGAAGTTATTTTGATAGTTTGGAATTAATCACAACTCAAAAGTGCTCAAGTCGCTTTGAAAACGATGCTGAAAATGACATTTTTTCACTATTTTTACCATAACTTTTGATCCACAAAGTATTTTGGAGTGAGGTTTATTTCATTGGAAAGTAGACATCCTAGGCTTCAATTTGAATACATATTTTTACCTAATTTGGACTTATATTGAGTGAGTTATAACTGTTAAAATTATGACCAACCTAGCAATCAAAATTAGGGTCTTTGGGGATGCATGCGTACGCATGCACGCGCATGTTGCATTCTAGAACTCCCAAACTTCAATTTTAGGGGCCCAAAATATCATTCTTTGATGTGGGCTGGCCCCTAGACCCTTGGGAGCATCCAAAGACATCTAAAAGGCCCTGGAAACCCTAATTTAAACATCTAAATACAACCTTATGTCTCCAAAATAAAATCCTAGCTAGAAAGAGTGCCTCTTTGCTTTCTAAACCTTATTATCTCTCAAAAACCCTAGGGCAGCAGCAGCCACATTTTTTACAAGAATTCAAAACCTTTTTCTAGCACAAAAAAAGGTAGAAACATATTCTTAATAGGATTTCTCAAAACCTTTTATTTTTGAGTTATGATTACTAATGGACCATTCACATATTTGATTCTCTTGATTATCATTCGATCTTATTGTGTTGGCACTGTGGGGCCTATTCTAATATCAAACAAGTTGTGTTCCATAAGCAAGGTGAATCTCCCTTTATGGCTTTTCCTTGATTTGGATTTTTTATAACTTGTGTTATTGTTGTTCTTAATTTTATTTATGTGTTATATATTCTTAGAAACATGATTTGATTTGTTGTGTCTCATCATGTTTTGATTAAAGAGTTGAATGACTGGATATATTGATGAACATGTTTTGATGTGTTAAATGTTACTCTTGTTTGTTGTTAGATCCAATGCATGTTTAGGAATAGTTTTTATTTTGTTTACTTTTATTTTTTTTTATCTTTGATATCTTTGTTGCTAGTTTAGGTTGTTTAGTTGTGTATTAGAAGTATGCTAGGGTTTGTTAAATTGTTATTTTGTTTGTTGCTTTAAAACTATGTTTATGGGCGTGTATGTGTGTGCATGCTCTATGCATGCGTACGCATACTTTGAGTATGTGTACACATATAGTTGGGATGTGCATGCATACTTGTGCCTAAAAATGTAGATTTAGGGTTCTTGCTATTTTGTTTGTTTTCGTTAATTTTAGTCACATGTTTAAGTCTTGTTGAGTCTAGTTTTCACATGTTTAGGTCTAGGATTAGTAGAATAACATGTTTCACATGCTTTGATTGTTGAATTGATAATTAGGGTTTATGCTTTGATGAACCACATGAACATTCATAAGAACTTGAACATGCATTGATGCATAGGTACTATGGTGCAGCGAGGTAAGTGAAGGTATGTCATGAATATGAATATGAACAAGCATCTTTGAATATGATGATTGCTCTCCTTGATTGATGAATAGCATGATGCTAGGTTTGAATGATTGAATACGCTTGATTAAATGCCTTGTTAATGCTATTGCCTTGGATATGCTTGCTTCCCTTGGATATATTTTGCTAGATGAATGGTAGGGTTTTTATGATATGGATGAGTGTGGGACATTTGTCATGTTTTGCATGTTAGTGTGTGTGAGTTTAGAATAACATGTTAGAGGACCTTTTGATGGGATTAGGATTTGGAATACAATGAGTGAAGGCCGATCTATGGGTCGGGTGGGGTTGGGTGCCTAACACCTTCCCATCCCCATTCCTAAACTTCCGACACGTGCTCTAGTTAAGATCAGTCCTTCCGTAAGGGTGCTATATTTATGGTTCCTATACCTAATTTACATGGTGACTCCATTTCTTCTTTGCTCTGGTCCACTTGGCTAAGGTGTATTCCCCCCGTTGCGCCCATAGTGGTGACTCCATTAAGGATAGAGAGTTTGACTCCAATGTGTTCCATCTCCTAATCTTAACAAAAGGCTTTTCTAATATTTTTTGTACAAACCTCACTTGGTTCTTTTCGTCCCTTTCGCCTCGGTTGGTGATGAGTGGGAAGATGAGTACGCTCAATTTGGACCAAAGTCTTCCAGAGTTCATCCCACCAACTCACAATCTCTGCCATTGCCTATAATGGGCTTTGAGTACGTTAACGGTTTGCCACCAATCCACTATGGTCCATTTAGGCTCATGGTTGGAATCATGGCCCACCTAATTGTGAGTGACCTATTGATCTTGTCCCTTTAGTATTAAAGGCCTTACCCACACATAGTGTAATCCTAGATCCAATTCATAGGGAAGCCCAAGTGCACGTGTTTGATCTTTGTTTGATTTAACCTAAAAGAAAAAGTTCAAAAAAAATTCCAAGAAAAGAAGAAAGTCTTTTGTAAAGAAGAAAATTTTTCAAAAAAAAAAAAAAAAAAATCTTTTGTAAATATTTTTTTAGAAGTGGAATTAAAAAAAAAAGTTTTTGAAAGAAAAAAAAATTAAAAATTAAAAATGGAAAAAGAAAAGGAAATTTGTTTTTGAAATCAAAAGTTTAAAAAGAAGAAGAAGAGATGATCCATAAAGCCAT
The DNA here is from genome assembly GCF_001633185.2 of Quercus lobata. NCBI lineage: Eukaryota > Viridiplantae > Streptophyta > Magnoliopsida > Fagales > Fagaceae > Quercus > Quercus lobata. The sequence continues at coordinate 41,109,716 of NC_044904.1, forward strand.
GATATACCCTAAGTTTTGGGCCCATTTAAAAAAAAAGACAAATCAAGAGAGCCCAAGATCATGAGTATATACCACAGACTTTGGAGGAAGGCATTGAGCCATAAGTCATAACATACCCTAGATTTTGGATCAAAATTTAAAAATCTTTTCCAAAAGTAAGAGAACCCAAGCTCATGAGTATGTTATAGACTTTATTGAAAAGATGTTGGACCCATCCATGTTTTGGGAAAATTTTGAAACCCTAAAACCCAAAGACATGGGTAGGCTCACCAAAAGCCCAATGAGGATTAAAAGATGAAATATTTTTCAACTAATTGACTCAAACTAGGGGCAAGCCCTCATGAGGGGAGAGAGTGAACATTCAAGATGGGCTTTGTAATGGGACAAATAAAAGACTTTGATGTGTTGAGATAAAACTTGGTCATTTTTTTTTCAAAAAAAAAAAAAACAAGATCCAAAAAAAAAGAAAAAAAAAAAGAGAAAAGATGTGGACTTCTAAATGTCATGGCTCATTTCAAATACAAGTTCAAATAAGTTTTTCATGAGAAAAGAAATTTTCCAAAATATGTTGGGCTTGCATTATAAATGGGGCATTGATTTTTGTGTTTGAATTCTTTGACGAGACCATTTTCATAAGGTCTAACAGAGTACAAGATGTGGACTAACCTTGCAAAATTTATGAACAACCTAAGCTTGAGCTCAAATGAGGATGAGAGGGTGAGATGAGTGACTTGTGATTGGATCCAAAGCCCCAAAGAAAAAAAAAAGCAAAGGAAAAAAAAAAAACAAAAAGAAAAGAAAAAGAAAGAAGGAATGCTGGGCTTGGATTCAAATGAGGAAAGATGAGAGAGTGAGATGTGTGAATGATGTAATTGGGCTTTAAGCATAGGGAAAACATGAATTTTGAAAGATTGATGTAGCTTATTCTATTTATAAGTCAAAGAAAATATATTGATACAAAACTTAGAATAGGAATGAGGTGTACATGTAGTCCACATTTTGATGCAAGCAAGAAAAGTTTATTAAGATGTTGGGTCCAAAACTTTAAAAGTCATTGGGAGAAACATATTTGTTTGATAAAATTTTATTTCAGGCACAATAACACTCCCTACTCAAAAAAATTCCTAAGTTCACTTGGTTTCAATCACTTACCCCTAGTCACCTAAAGGAATTTGACACTATTGTACTAGAAATATGGTTGGAACTACTAATGAGGCAATTGAGAAGATTACCCAAATGTTGCAAGGAGAAATGTTAGCACAATTGGGAAATCGCCTAGGTTGTTTGGAAGAAGGAAGAAGGGAGAAACCCCAACAAGATAAGGAAGGTGAGGAAGATGAAGTTAATCGTGACAAGAATGGGAAGATAGACAAGATAGCTATTTAGACCGTCATGATGAAGGAAAAAATGGAAAAGATGCAACAAGCCTTTCGCAAGGCCTAAAGGATGGATGACTTCTTGTATACTATGGGTGGATTGGGCTCAACCCTATTGGTGTAATTGCCTCCCAAATTCAATATTTCTAATGCTGAAATGTTTGATGGAAGTGGTTGATAGGCCAAGAATGTATTGACATCTTATGATGAATTTACCAATTAATTAGCCAAGTTAATTAATTAATTCAATTAGCATTCAATAGCGTGGTAGCACAAACTAAGTTAAAATGCAGTGGAAAATAAATTGACACGTTGATTTCTTTACAAATAGAGAAAACCTACACGGTAAAAACCCCACCGAGTGATTTTAAGGTCACCACTCCCGAGAATTCACTATTATTGCAACAAGCGGTTACAAGTAAAGGAATCTCAGTACTTTATACCAACCTACAGTTGAACCCTTACCCCAATACTCAATTGGACTTGTTTTGTAGTAACAATCTCTTCTTTCAATGCATAGCTCCTAGTATGTGACTAACAAATCGATGCATAGATCCCAATACGCAGCTTACTCAGCAACTTGAGAAAGATATTGGCTGCAAAGTTCTTCAATTCATCAACACGATGAAGATCATGAAACTCCTTGGTTACAAAACCCTATGGTGTACAAACATAGTAGCTTCTTGAAGAGAAAGATGAACTAGGGCATATGTCTTCGATTCACAATATGCTTGTGAAAAACTTTTGCATTGAGTTGCATCAGCTGTGATGGCCCTTAAAACAATCCTTATATATGTTTAGGGTTGTGAGAAAAGAAATCACAAACATCTATTCATGGATTGGAGTGAAATCAGTTTTGAAAAACTAAATTTCATAACCCTCGACAGGTAGCCTATCTTTCGAGAAGCTGTTGAGCATCGGGCTTAAATAGCCTTTTAAATCTCAATATATACTAGCTGTCAAACTAGCAGTTGAGCTTTAAAATCCAGCACTTCTTCACTTATTTCTTGAACAGACTTGCATGGCTTCAATACTTGAACTTGAAACCTTGTTACTTGAAGCATTAAACACATCCTAGATCTACCCAATTACAAGTAAAGTGCATTTTGTCAAAGGATTAGCCAATTCTATATTGACATATGTTCCTAACATTGATTAACATATGTCCTAACAATCTCCCTCTTTGGCAATTCGTGACAAAACCACAACAAACAAATGAACATATGAGAAAAATCATAAATCACTCAACTCATACTCACTTGTTGAATACAATAAAATCTATCCTAACACAAACTCTTGAAAAATTTTGCAAAAAGAGATTTTATGGCAAGAAGACTTTGACAACCTTTATTTCTGAAATACTTTAAACAAAACTTATCATGGTATCTTAGTGTGAAATAGAAATAAAAGATTGCATACAATATATAAGAAGCATGTGCATAAAGAGAGAAAAGAAACAACACATGTAAAGATAGGTGAAAGAACTGTAATAACAACCTCATCATATATATAACATCATAAGTACAAGGTTTGCTATCACAATGTAAGAACAATGTATCTCTAAAAGAAGAAAAGAAAAAAAATACATAAGTCCTCACTACATCCCTCAAAGTATAAACACTCCCCCTATCACAAAAATCTCCTATGCTAACTCTCCCCCTATGTATATGACTACTTTCATATCAAAACTACTTCTCCTTTTTGTCACGAGTGACAAAGGGTAAGTAAATCAAGTAGATATCTCATCATCATTGGGCGAGGAAGCACCATCGTCCTCATCAACATTATCACTGTCGGAGCCATCATCACTCTCATCCTCTGAGCTGGTGGAGATGGAGAAGTATAAGCGGTGAAACCACCCATGGCAGCCTATCGTCGTGCAATACGACCAACATGGGTATTCACCTGACACAACTCATCACTGAGTGTGTCAAGGCAAGCATTCATGCACACGAACTGTGCCATGATGGCCTCAAGAGTCACTCCATTCGCAGAAGACGAAGGAGCGGAAGAAGCTAGAGGAGTGGCCGTCTCAGTCCGTGGCTGCCTCAATCAAAACTAGGTCTCGCTCCATCAAACGATAGTAGTGTCTATGACACACGTAACCAAAAAGTGTGTAGACTCTGGATAGGAGACAGAAAAATGGCGAAGGATCCGTGTGATAGCCGAAGGAAAAATGAGCTTATCACAGGTCGCCGTATCCCTACATACATCTATAAGGGATAGAATAAAGTGAGAAGGGAAGTCAATAGAAATGTCCTCTAAGAGGGATAACAAAAATCGAGCACGAGGCTCTATGATAAAGTTATAGTGAGACAATGGATGAAGAATGAATGTCATCACCCTGTTAAGGAATCTCAGACCTTTTGCAAAGCTCGAGCAAAGGGTGTTTTGACGGTCACCCCAAGATGAAGGTATCTCACAGAAAAGAGACGAGAGTTTGTCTTTGGACACAGTCCTCAGACGATCACAACTGGGGTAGTCAGGATGCGCTACCCTCAACACGTGTAGTAGGTCGGATATAAGATCCGGAGTAACTACAATGCGCGTACCTCGAACGTGAGTGACAAACTGAAGTACTAAATTATCGAATCCATGCATGTTATAGTAAAAATCCTATATGATCATAGAGGGACAAGTGACAGGGATGCCATATAGTGACTCCCAACCCCAACGATAGATGATAGTGGGAAGGTCAGTATCGGAAAAGTCCAATAGAATGACTTGGCGTTTCGAATGAATGCCTCGTCATGAGAAGTTCTCTGAAAAGTCCTTACGGGTTTTATCAACACTAAACCGTACGTGAGAAGGAGTGGTGTCAGAAGAAGATGATACCCCAGAACAAAGAGGGTTCTAGGACAGAGTGGATTTTTGTTTAGGTGCCATAGAGCAACTAACCGAAATAGAGAGAGAGAGAGACGCAGAAAAGCACCAACACAGATCAATATCAAAATAAAGATAAATGAAAGTACGTATGCATGAAAAGTGCATGAACATGTGACATGCAAACTTAAAAACATCATGGGCTCAGCCCAATCCAAACCTACCAGCACACATCATTGCAACAAAATAAACACACATCTAAAATGCATGAAACATTGTTATAATGCAGATGTGATGCGATGCATGATGACTTAAAATCATTTAAGTAAAACCCAACCCAAAATTTTTGCGAAAACCTCATATATTTTGAAAAATCCCAAAATCTTTCAAAAACCCTAAAAGTTTGGTCAAAAAGAGATGAATGCATGATAAATGAAAGAGAAGGAATCATACTAGAGAAATAAAAAGATCTCTAGGCCGAAAAGCTTCTGGGATTGAGGTTTTGAGAGAGAAATGAGTTTGGGAAGGAGAGAAGACAAGATTTGTCGAGAGAAATCGGGGTGAAATGAGAGAAAATTGCGCTGAAGCATATATATAGAAAATCATAAAGCTCGATGGATTGAAAGGTGTCGAGAGGCGTTGAGCTTTAAAACGCAAGAAATAGCTATCGAGGATCTGTCGAGAGGTGTCCACAGTTAAAGGGGCTCGATGGATCGAGAAGCTATCGAGAGGTGTCCACAGTAAAAGGGGCTTGATAGATCGAGAAGCTATCAAGAATCTATCGAGCATCTAGAAAGTTCTTTGATGGATTAAGTAGCTGCCAAGAAGCTATTGAGAATACAATAATAAGAAACTAAAGGAGCTCGATAGATAGCCTAGCTGTCGAAAGGTGTCCAGCAGCTGTCGAGATTACTTTAAAACAGTTTTTCAAGAAGAGAAAAACACAGATATGAATGCAATCAAGCATGCTACATAACCAAAGATCCAAAAAACATTTTAAGCTCTCAAAAACATCTCTCAACACAAAAAGAAATGTTCAGCATATAGATCCAAAAACACACACATACTAAACAAGTCTAACCAATTTTATATTTAAAAAAAAATCAAGACAGTTTAGTGAGCATACATTAACACATGTATTTCTTGTGATGGCCAAATCATATTGTACCTGCACATATATCAAAAGTAGCAAAGAATATTGCATTTTTGTGTGTGAAAAATATCGCAAGATTGCATAAGTGTCTACATGTTATGACGATTTGAGATATGAGAAAATCGCAAGATTGCATCTCCTAGAAAACATGCTTGCAATCATATATAAAACATTTTGATTCTTTTTGCTTTTATTTTTTTTATTTTTTTTTTTATTTTTGCATATTTTTCTTTTATTAAGGAAATCATGCATAGGCATATAAGAGAAAGAAAAGAAATACCCAATGATGTTAAGCTTTTGATGTTGCACTTTTGCTATGCCGAAACATACAAATGTCATTTCATGATTGGCAGGCAACAATGGTGAGATGGTTATTTATGTCTTTCTCTTAGGATTTTCTAGTTATTCCCGTCAAAGAAGAGAGGAAAGAGGAAGGACAAAGCAGCCATCCCCTCTGCATTAAATGCACTGCAACCACTTAGCTGGCCACATTAATGGAGAAATGACTTATGAATAATGTCCGCACAGCTCATACCTTAGTGTAAAAACCTTCTAGCAAGGCCCTGATGTGACAAGTATTAGGGAAGTCCGATCCTAACCCTCCAAATGTAGAGTTCAGATGCATTTTGGTTGACTATATAAAGCCAAGACGCACCTAGATGAGGGGGTCCTTTTTGCTTTGTGAAAAAAGAGAGAAATTACTTGTAACACCATCCTTGGCCTAAAACTGAGGACACCAACCTTATCATTTCAAGGTTTTCCTTAATTGAATATACTCAGATCTTGTTTGGAACTAGTACTACGTTTATTATCTTTCTTGTAATGGGTATTTAAGGTTGATCATGTATCCCACCTCTAAAAATTAATTGTGTGAGCAAAAGTATCAAATCAAAACCTGTCGACTTCTTTGCTAAATACTTTTTGCCAGCCAAAAGACATTTTTCCAAAGTGTTTTTAAATTGTTTCTTTTCAAAAATGTTTTCAAAGGCATTTCTCAAATCTGTCAAAAATGATTTTTTAAAAAGAGGTACATGTTTTCAAAAAGAGGTTTTCAAAAAAAATAAAAATAAAAAGAGAAAAACGTTTTCATGAAACACTTTCACGACGTAAAAAATGTTTTCTAAGAAAAATGTGTTTTTTCAAAATAATAAAGTTAATGTTGTAACTTTTATTTTCAAGCTTTTTCTTAGAATAGTGGTAGTTTATGAATTTGTGTTTAAGGCTCATTCTCTTGAGTCTTTGAAAACATTTTCAAGTTTTTATCTTAGAATAGTGGTAATTCATGGATTTGTTGGTGATAGGCCCAACGAACCCCCTTGCCCATACGAACCCATTAGGCACCTTCGTCCATCCTTTTACTTCGTGGACAAGAAAAGGTAAGCCATCAAATAAAGGATTCAACATCTCAGATAGTTACAAACTAGCTGTCATACTATTGGAAGCTCATCAAAGCCCACATTAATGAGCCCAGAGGCATTACAAAAGAAGCATTAAAACCACAATATAGGCCACAACGTCTAGATGCAATGAAGCCATATATAAATATTCCTTAGAACCAAATAAGGTTCATACATTCTGAGATACTCACATACGTTGTAGCTCTGGTACTTCTAGTTCTCATATTCCCTTTTAAGCTCCCACATGCTAACTTTACCATCGGAGACTTCATGGTTGGCACCACACCGGTGACCACCCAAAAAGGTTTTCTTTCACGACGTTGCAGGTACAGGGACGAGGTTGCTGATCTGTCTAGACAAACCTACTCGACTGACGATTGTAGCATCATTAGTTTGCCACCGTTTGTGGGAACAACATTTTCGTACTTAGGTTCGGAAGTGTAGTTCCATTCAACTCAAAAGTCTAGATGGAGTCCAACACTCCCCAAGATTTTTCAACCTTAGCTCTACAAATCCAAATACTCACAGCCAGTGTAGAGGAGCTCATGAGACAGAATTAGGAGTTGAGGCTACGACTACAGTAAGAGGATAATCGTTCTAGGACCAACCAGGATGACAATGGAGATAGTCAAAGAAGGAATGACCACCGATGACCAGCTACTCCGGAAAGAGCGAGCTCGGACCTCCTCAGGGAAATGAGAAAGGAAATGGACGAGTTGAGAAGTCCAATACGGGAAAAGACAGACTGGAGCTTGGACAGGATGGTCAGAAGGACAGACTCACCCTCCATAATAGCAGTTCTGGAGTGCCCAGTGCCTTCAAAGTTTCTTCTTCCACAACTTGAGGCGTTCAATGGTCTAAAGGATCCTTTGGACCACCTTAACACCTTTAAGACAACTCTAGGCCTCCAACAACCCCCTGACGAGATATTGTGTCATTCCTTCCCTACCATTCTCAAAGGAGCAGCAAGGGAATGGTTCACTAAGCTACCAACATCGTCCATAGACACCTTTGAGCAATTGGGTAATTCCTTTGTTCGCCACTTTGTTGGAGGACAACGCCCAAAAAGGCCAGTAGACCACTTAGCAGACCACTTGCTCACCATTAGGCAAGGAGAGGAAAGGAAAGACACTTAAGTATGGAGTTTAGCTGATGTTCCCTACCATCAACAACGAAACTGAATATGAGGCAATACTGACGGTACTAAAGGTCGGAAAGGCGTTGGGCGCCAAAACCTGCTTCTTCAGAGCAATTCAAAGCTAGTTTTGGGGCAAATAAAGGAGGAATATGAGGCAAATGAGGAAAGGATGCAAAAGTACCTGAGGCTAACGAGGCATTTGGCCTAAGAATTTGATCGGGTAGAGTTCATACGGGTCCCTAGAAGCCAGAATATAGGGGCAGACAAGATAGTAAAGCAGGTGTCATCAGTAGTAGGACCGATGAGCACATATTTAAAGATGGAAGTCCAGAAATGTCCCAGCATTGAAGAAATCCTCACCTTCGCAATCCAGTGTGAAAGTAGCCGGACGACCCCAATTCTATCCTTCCTCCAAGATGGACGACTTCTACAAGACATCGAGGAAGCCAAGAAAGTCAGGAAGAGGGCAGCCAGGTTTACTATCATGAACGACTCCCTATACAAAAGAGGCTTCTCCATGCCCTACCTGAAATGCATCGACGAAAGTGAGGCCAAGTACATCCTGGAGGAGATCCATGAAGGAATCTACGGAGATCATGTAGGCCCAAGGTCCCTGGTAAGTAAAATCATCAGAACAGGTTACTTCTGGCCCACTATGCAAAAGGAAGTAAGAGAGTTCGTCGAGAGATGCAACAAATGTCAAAGATTTGGAAATGTTCAATGCATCCTAGCAGAGAGATTGACGTCAATAACCTTTATTGGGAAATTTAGACCCCGGTTGATAGAATTAACAAGTTTTAAACCCAAGTTGTTAATTAGATTTATTATGAATAAAACTTGTTAAAACAAACAAACATCAATATCATTTCAAAATCATAGTAAAGAGAAGTTTCAGATCTAGTACAAAACCTTTGTCCCTAGACTCTATAATACCTGTAGATGAACTCACAGCAGAGACCTTCTACCGCATCAGAACCTCTGAACTCTTCAATATATGAACGCCACTCTTAATTATCCTTTTTCTTTCAATTTGGGGAGATGACTGAGTGGACTAAAGCGTCAAATTGCTGATCCGTTGTACGAGTTTTTCGTACCGAGGGTTCGAATCCCTCTCTTTCCGCTTTAGTCAATGACTTGGTATGTTTTCTTTATCTTTCAATTTCTCTTTCAACGAGTCTTTTTTTTTTTTCATTTTAATTAATAGTTAAAAATGTGGAATAAATAAAATCCTAAGAACATTTTAAAATCAAGCAAGGAAAACAGAAAATTTATTGTTATTTTTTATTCTTCACTTTTCACGTCCAGGATTCCATCCTGGATCATTAGATAGGAATCCGAAGATAAAGAGAGAAACAAAGAATACCACTACTGTGTAAACAAATAGTTTAAGAGTAAGCATTACACAATCTCCAAGATCATTTTTTTTTTGGAAAAAAAGATAATAGACTCTCCATTTTTATACCACATACCTTATTTTGACACCACAAAATTCTTTTTCTAAATCTATAGAAATAAAAAAGAAGGGATAATTACACATAACCTACCTGTGGTTTGGGCGAAAATCACTTTGCCTACCCGTGGTTTGAAAAGTATCACTTAACCCACCTGTGGTATGTTTCCGTCAATCTCCGTAACCCACCTCTGTCAAAATCAGGGGTAAATAGGTATTGTTGTTCAAATTTTATGTCTCTCTCCTCTCCAAACAAAAAATAGAGCAAAAATGCAAGAAAAACAAGATCAAAAAGTGGTATTTGTCTTTCTCTCAATTCACACAAATTTTAAACATGAAGAACATGAACAACGTACCCAAAAAAAATAAAAAGCCTAAGCCCCATTGCCTCTCTCACTCCCATTTTCTCAGAACCCAAACAATTCACAAACTAATTTTCATACTCTTTTCCTTTCTCAGCAATTAAATAAACCAAAACCACACACCAAAACAACATAACAAATTACACTCCACCTTAAGTTTTAGCTCTTAAAGTCCCACATTGCAAAACAATCTAAAAACCCCATCCCCCCAAATACCCATTTTTCTCTTCTTTTATTTCCCCCATTTTCCCACTACCCAAACACAACACAAACTAATCTTCATGAGCCTCCTCGATGAGCTCCTCGACCTGGCCATAAACAAGTTTCTTCTCGATGAGCTTCTTCTTTGTCTCTCTCAGTTCAGATGCTTGAAGGCTACAGTGACAGCAGAAGCAAGTGACAATGGCGGCAGGGGTAGGAAGACGGTGACAGCAACGGCAGCTTGAAGATTTTTCATTTCTGGGTTTCTGTTTCACTTGTCGTGGTCGTTGATGGTGGGCTTTGCTCGCCATGGGTTGTGGGCCGTAGGTGGTGGGCTTTGCTCGCCGGTAGTTGCAGGGTGTTTGGGTGGCTTTGGATGTTGGTTTGATTGGTGGATGTTTAAGGCAGTGGGTCTTTAGGTGGCGGTTTTGGGTGGCACAGAAAAATACTGGGATATCAGGGTCCTGTAGCTACTCTATCTCTCGGGTTCAAACTTTAGAGAAAAGGTCTAGTTTCGATGAGAGTGGTGGCTTTGGGCTCAAATGGTCGTGCTGGTGAAGGAACGTAGCCACTTTGATAGAGAAGAACATGTTAAAGGAAATGAGAGAAGAGTCAGAGTCACCCTCATCCTCATCAACATCATTTTCTGTACAGGATCTCCTTTAGCGATGTAAGCTGCACTAAACCCACAAATGAGATGAGAACATACACAAAATCTAAAACCCTAAATCGAGAACAAACACAAATACCTTGATTTTCTTTACCAAAACTACTTTCCCTAGCTTTGATGTTGCGAAACTTGTGTTTTCTCCCTCTCTAGACACTCCAAACCATGAAGAACACGTTGATCTCACCACAGGTCTCTTTCTTGAAAAGTTTCCAAGTTTTGGGTGTTTTGATTCGTGTTATGTTGTGTTTTGGGGTTAAAAGGTGTTTTTGTAACGGCTGGGCTTGAGGTGGGTTACGGAGATTGACGGAAACATACCACAGGTGAGTTAAGTGATACTTTTCAAACCACGGGTAGGCAAAGTGATTTTTGCCTAAACCACAGGTGGGTTATGTGTAATTATCCCAAAAAAGAATTTTCAGAAATTCATTTGTAATAAGAGTCAAGTCTTTCATTACCAAAAGCTTTTTCATACCCGCAATTAGATATTGCAGAGGAATCTACTAGGTTCTTTCACTGTAAAAAAGGGTCCGAATAAGGAACTGGGGGGAGCCCAAACTTATTGTGGCGAAACGAATCCTTGTACGTGACTAATCAATTGTGTGGATCCCAGTACATGACTTAATCACCAATTAGAAGAAGATTGTTAGCTGCAAAGTTATGCACTTCATCAGTAATGAAGATCAAGAAGCACTTGGTTACAAAACCCTAAGGCGCAAAGACGTAGTAGCTTCTTTCAAAGAGAATAAGGCATCAGTCACCTTTTGCATATGTTCTCCTTGTATTCTCTTATGTGATGGCCTCTAAAATTAGCCTTATATATGTCTAGGGTTGTGAGAAAAGAAACCCTACACATACATGTCATCATGGGCCGAAAATTAGATCTAAAAATCTGAATTCCCGTAACCTCAACAGATAGCCAGGTGTCGAGGAGGTGTCGAGCTTTAAACTTCGACAGATACAGCTATCGAGAAGCTATCGAGGGGACAGAAAGTTTCTCGATCGATCGACCTAGCTATCGAGAGGTGTCGAGATTGTGATAACAATAAATTGAAGAGCTCGACAGATAGCCTAGCTGTCGAGAGGTGTCGAGCTACTATTGAGCTTTAAAAAATCAGCATTTCTTCATTTGTTTCTTGGACAGATTTGCATAGCTTCAATACTAGACTTGAACTCTTGTTCCTTGAAGTATTAAATACATTCTAGATCTACCTAATTACAAATAAAGTGCATTTTGTTAAAGGATTAGCCAATTATACAAAATATATCCTTAACAACCTCCCCGTGACCATTTGCCCAATGGGGAATTGACATCGTGGACCCACTACCCCGAGGTAAGAGACAGGTAAAGTTTTTACTAGTCGCTATTGACTATTTTACAAAATGGGTTGAAGTAGAAGCACTATCAACTGTCATGGAGACAAAGATCTAGAACTTTGTATGGAAAAACATAGTCTGCAGATTCGGGATACCAAAGACGATCAAATTGAATAACAGATGGCAGTTTGATAGCCAACACTTCAGAGACTTTTGCTCGAGATTGGGGATCAAGAACTAATTTTCATCTCCAGGTCACCCTTAAGCCAATGGACAGACAGAAGTGACGAACCGGACGCTGCTTAAGATCATCAAACTCGGTTGAAGGAAGCAAAGGGCACTTGGCTAGAAGAATTGCCTAATGTCCTGTGGGCATACAGAACTACAGCAAGAACCTTGACAGGAGAAACTCCCTTCAAGCTCACCTATGGCACCGAGGCAGTAATTCCAGTTAAAGTGGGAACCACCAGCATAAGAAGAGAAGTCTTTAGTGAAGGCAGCAATGACGATCAGCTGAGAATCAACTTAAATTTCCTGGATGAAGTAAGGGACGGAGCATCCCAGAAGATGATGAAGTACTAGCAGAAGATGGCCGAATACTACAACAAGAGAGTGAAACTCAGGCAACTTAACATAGGGGACCTCGTCTTATGCAAAGTCACACCTGCTACTAAGGATCCAACCCAGGGGAAGCTTGGTCCAACCTAGGAAGGACCTTACAAGGTCATCCATTACTCAAGACAAGACAGCTATAACCTAGAAATAATGGACAGGAAGAAACTACCACGACTATGGAATATTGAGCATTTGAAGAAGTACCACCAATAAATGTAACAGACGATTGTATTCACGTTTGAAAGAAAGCAATAAAAGTACTATTTAGCCAACATCCCAATGTACTATATGCAAGCCTAGAAGTAATAAAAAATCTTGACTAAGTGATAAGATTCCGCCTGGACGGATGTAAATCGCTGACGAAGCCAATTGAAAAAATTCCTTGATTGGATGTAAGTCAAATAAAAAATGGCTAAGTGATAAGATTCCACCTAGACGGATGTAATTCACTGATGAAAGTCATCTAAAACCCATTAACGGGGATAAACAAAGATCCTGGCAGAAGCACAAGTCACAGGTAGGCCAAAAATATTAAACATGAAAGAAGAAAACAAACCAACAAAGGTATGAAGATAAAACAATAGCATAAATATATCTTGTCTGTGAACAGGAATTAAAAAGCCTAAAAACATCGGGCAAAAAGCATTGTTCTGGAATTTGAATAAAAAGCCCAAAAACATACTAGGCACCCAAAAAGAAAAAGAAAGAAAGAAAGGTATATCTGCATGGATAAAATCAAGCATTAGCCTTGTCACCACCAGCTTGAGTGGGCTCTGGAACGTTTTCCTCAGGAGCAATAATAACAGACTGGGCAGCCTCGTCAGCTGCCATCTCCTTATCCACCACCTCCAAGTCCAAGCTGTCCAAGTCCACACCTGTGGGGTGCTTGACGAGGTACCGCCATAGGAGCTCGAAGTCTTTGTAATACCAGCTGAAGAGCACAATATTGTACTCGTCAGTCTGTTGGAAGGCCTCGACGGACTTGGCTGCAATGGTCTTCACTCTCTCATTTGTAGCCTGGAGTTATTCGTCCTTCTTTAGGGTCAGTTGCCTCTCAGCCCTCAGATCGTTAGACAGGACCTTCACTTTTTCCTTGGAAGTGTTGGCCTTGTCCATGGCCGAGATGAGGTCTTTCCTCAGCATCGAGTTCTCCGCCTCCAGAACCTACACCTTGGACCTCGCAGATGTGGCCTTCACCTCTTGGCTTAAGTACTTCGATGTGATAGGGATGGTCTCCCCCAGCACTTGAAAAGGAAAGAAGACCAACTTTCAGAACCATCAAAAAACCAAAAAAAAAAAAAAAAAAGGAAAGGCGAAAGGAGAAGGTAAATTGCACGAAGAACATTACCTGGACGAGCTTGTGGATGTGACCACCCACAATCTCATTAGAAGGCACACCAAAGAGGACCTTGAGCTCCTCTGTAGTAAAGGTATCCTATGCCCTCATCAAGGCAAGGCCAGCATCATCCCAAACGCTGGACAAGTGCGAGTCGGCCTTTTCCTTCCCTTTATCTACCACGTGCTACTTCTTTGGGCGTGGGGTGATCTCTTCCACTGAGGTGGCCGGGGAAGCGGTCCTCGTCGCTTCAGGGACGAAGGTAGTTGGAGTGACGGGAGTCCCCTTCTCCACGACACGCACCACCCTCTTCCCGAGGTTAGAGAGAGGCTTGTTCTTCTTTGCCCTCATCTTGGCATACATGTCTTGGTTGAACTTCGTCGTCATCTTTGTAAAAGAAAAACACTTGTTAAAAAAAAAAAAATCAAGTCAGTGACGAACCAAATGAACACTTACTCTTCTCTTCAATCTCTGTAGTGCGTAGGACATAAAGAGAAGGATCTGGACCCAAGTAATGACAAGCCAAGGTTCTAGGATCGACCAGGTCATCGAAGTCGTCAATCTTCTGGGCATACTTGCTAGTTGCTTCTACGCGCCTTTTGTACCTGCTCTTAAGCTTTGGACGCTTCTTCATTGCATAGGCACGAAAAACAAAAAGGTTAACAAAAAAAAAAAGAAAAAAAAAAGAAAAGAAGAAGAAGAAGAAGAGTAAAAAGGAGGGAAGGACTTGCAAAAGGACAATGCAACTAGACTTGAGGCTCTCCAACGATGAAGCAACCTAAGAATGTCACCCCAAACTTCATCGGAAGGACTCTCCTAGTCATCCCCAAACATGAAAGAGAACCTCGATTTCTAGTATTTCAAGGACGAGGGCAGATCGGTGACAATCCTAGCCTTCTTGACCCAGGGCACAAGCTCGTAGTACCCATACTCCTTTGACTCCTTTAGATGATACAGATACATGAATTCATCCACCCTAATCATGTCTCCCTCTATGACGGCCAGCCATATCTCCATACAATTGATTACAATCCTCCACGAGTTGGGCATAAGTTGCCCAAGAGCGATATTGAAATTGTTCAGAAGCTCCATAATAAAGGGGTGGACGGGAAACCTAAGCCCGCATTGGAAAGTGGCCACATAGAAGCACACCTCCCCAGGCGAGATGACAAGCTCATTCCTCTTTATGAGGAAGACGAACCCTAACTCTCTCGGGAAACTAAAACCAATCCCTAAACCTGGAAAGGGTTTCAACATCCAGGCCACATGCCTCCCCGAGAGTAGAAAAAGCTCTGACCTCTCTTGGGCTAGAAGCCGTAGTATCTTCCTCTACCTCAATAGGGTCGTCGCTAGATGACAACCTCATTTCTAATTCGCTAGATCTCACCTCCGACATCACTCTCCGCTCACACACCAAATCCTCAAACCAATCAACCGACTGACAGAGTAAGGGAAACAAATCGGCCAACACTACACTTAAACTACTACCCCCATACACGAAATCTTCAACTAAAGGGCAAAAAGACCAAGAAACTCCTAGAGAAGCCCTAAACATGCAAACAGAGATGAAATAGAGGGGCAATGTATCCTAACCTCAGAGCTATCCACCATGGAACCCAAGAAACGAAAAGAAGGACAGAATTCCAAAAACCCAAAGCAGAAAAGAAAAGACCCAATAAACCCTACAAATTATCTCTACTACAAAGAATAAAGAAAGGGGGGGGGTGGGGAAGAAACCGTACCTCAAAGAAACAATCCTAGAAAGGAAAGGTGCAGAAAAATGCAGGAAAAATAGCTCGAAGAAGGAGAGACACAGAGCAACAATGGCGCAAAAGAGGGAAAGTGAAGAACAAAGAGAAAAGAAAGGAAGTTTAAAAAGAACTAGGCACAAAAAGTTGAAAATCAACGGGAAACCCGAAAGACACACAAGTGGGGCATTAAATCCACCAATCAGAACAAGCATGTGGCCACTACATGTACGGGGCCGCCACTATGCATTAAATGCGAAACGGAACCCCAAGAGTCATGTTTGAGCAAGAAACCTTTCACCTTTTAATGGTCATCATGACACGTAGGGACGACCACAGAACCTAGGGGGGCAACTGATAGGCCCAATGAACCCCCTTGCCTAGACGAACCGATTAGGCACCTTCATCCATCCTTTTACTTCATGGACGAGAGAAGGTAAGCCATTAAATAAAGGATTCAATATCTTGGACAGTTACAAACCAGCTTTCATACCGTTAGAAGCTCATCAAAGCCCACAATAATGAGCCAAGAGGCGTTACAAAAGAAGCACTAAAACCACAATAAAGGCACAACGGCTAGAAGCAATGGAGCCATATCTAAACATTCCTCAGAACCAGATAAGGTACATACATTCTGAGATACTCACATACACTGTAGCTCTGGTACTTCTAGTTCTCATATTCTCTTTTAAGCTCCCACACGCTAATTTTACCATCAGAGACTCCATGGCCAGCAGCACACCGGTGTCCACCCAAAGAAGTTTCCTTTCACGACGTTGCAGGTATAGGGATGAGGTTGCTGATCTGTCTGGACGAAGCTACTCAACTGACAATTGCATCATCATCAGTTGTAGTTATTATTTACATGATAGTTTTATGTAAATATTTACTCACATGTATATATGTATATATTGTTTGCAAAAATCTTTTCAAAAAAAAATAAAAAATAAAAATGCCAAGTATTCTATTTCTTCATAAAAAGTTAACGTTTGAAATAAATTAAAATAAGGTACTATCTTTGGATAGACGTTGTGGGGTGTCTAACACCTTTTCCACATATAACCAAACTTCCGAGTCCAAGATTTTTGGTTCAAAGAGTTTTAGTTTACTTTAATTAATGAACTTTTAAAATTTGGTTTAGTTAATTAGGTAACTTAAAATAACTTAGACATCTAGGTGACCAATCAGATCTAATACAAAACCAATGGTTGGTGCGCGACTCCTAAAATAAAAATAAGAAAAATGGACTCATACACACACCCCACTCTAAATACACAAACACACAAGAGTTATGTCACCAAGAACCAATGTGCAATGATCCCCCTGAGGCGGGCCAGGAAAAAAAAGGAAAAAAAAAAAAAAAAAAAAAACACCAGGGGTCCACAGGACAAATCCCTAAAAGGTAGAGTTCTATATTTAAAAGAGAAAGCAAAACATGAAAGTGGTATAACATTGTAGACATCCAAGCTATTGTAAGAATATATTTTTTATCTTCCAAATAATTAAATCCGGATTTCGTATGATAATGCAAGCTTTTTATTTAGCAACACAACACAACTCTTCTTTTCTTTTCTTTTTATTTTTTTATTTTTTTATTTTTTTTATTTTTTTATTTTTTTTAGAGAGAGAGTTTCAACCTATAGCGTTTGCTCTTGATAATAGTTTTTTATCATTAGACCAAGACATCAATCGGTTTTTGGTGTAGACGAAAATTGAACTCCGGATCTTTTATTCAACCATCAGAGATTTTACCAGTTGAACTAATTGAAACCCACTACAACACAACACAACTTGACAACATAATTGCTCATTGCAATTATTAGGAAACTTTGAAAAAAAATTGGTGAGTATCAAGCATCAAATTAATAATTAATTAATTACACAAGATGATAGGGACCCAAAGCCTATACTATACTCAGCCAATAATCTATTAATCTCCTACCTAATACTGAACTAACAAGTGGAACCCACCCGGCCAAGACACTTTTCCTTAAATTTATAAAAGTATTATAGATATCATTTCAAGATGGTGATTTGCCACACCGACCACCTTATAAGTTATAATCGTGATTTAATTTTATTTATACTTTTTTTTCCATGGTGGGTGATTGTATGTGATTTGCATGGATAGAATGGCATGGTCAAATCAAGTTGGTAAAAGAAAAAAAAAAATTCAAAATGTTAATTTCTAAAATAAAGCACGACCAAAAAGTCTCAATCTAATTCCATAAGAAAAAACAAAATTTCAATCAAACATTTGGCATTCCCACTAAAGTACGTGACCTAGTTGTATTAACTTAAATTAATGCTTCAAATTTGTGGCACATTGCTTTCTTGGAAAATGCTTGAGCTAAAACGAGCCTAACAAATTGGAGTCTGGTTTCACACACTTTTTAATGCTGAGCTGAAGTCAATAGCTTATATGAATAAAGTTTAATGACTTTACACGTGAAAAACGAAAAATGTGATGGTAAATGTACGTAGTAGAGCACGCTACCCCCTATGTTATGTGAAACAGAAAATGTTTCGTGGAAGAAGACTATCCAATTGTGAAAATATTTAAATGCCACATGATCCATGAGCTTGGTATTACTACTAGGAGTCTAGCTAGGACCACCCATATGATATGATACAAAACTGGAATTTTCTTCGTTTGGACCACTATTAAGAATTATTCCATTTGGGTTAGTCCCAAAAGTTTTACTCACTGGTCACTTCCGGTTCATTGTTTGATCATCGTCAATTTGTTGGTGGTTTGGTTGGGAAATGTAGGCCATCACAACATAAAATACAAACCAATCAATTATACATCTTGCAGAAGTTAACATCCAAGGCAAGGGACCACATATCTTGCAACAATTTCTTTCGTGGA
This sequence comes from Quercus lobata, assembly GCF_001633185.2. NCBI lineage: Eukaryota > Viridiplantae > Streptophyta > Magnoliopsida > Fagales > Fagaceae > Quercus > Quercus lobata. The sequence continues at coordinate 41,128,171 of NC_044904.1, forward strand.
CCCATATTATAATTTTAATACATTGCGCGGTGGAGAAATAATAGAAGTCCATATATAAACGATTGTTTATTATTAATGAGTGGAAAAATAAAATAGGCTTATATAAAATTGATTGTTTATTATTAACAATCACAGCCTGTCGCAAGAGTTGTGATAGCATATTATTAAGGATAAAGATTAAATCCAAACTAACTGGTTTAGAGAAGGAGCTTCTTCCGACCCAATAAGCAACAATTCATAAAAGTAAAACTACCAATTTTATGTTATTTTAAAAAATTACATTACTCATTAAAAACCAATAGCCCTTCAACTATTATATAATGAGTTAGAAGAAGCCAAATCCAAAAAGAGGAAAGAAAAAGACAAAATAGGCGCAAGCAATGTCTGCTTTCAGCACGTGTCAATAGCCTTCTGATGTATGTACCTATGGATATAGGTCATGACTCACCTCACCGATCGCATATAGCATATATTACAATTAAGGATTTTAGATCCCTTTGTCCCCTCCTTCTACACAATTGGGAGGGTCTCATCCTGACTCAGCCGTCCCAATCTCTTTTCCTATTTTTCCAAAAAGCCCGCTAGCCTTTTTCTGACGTGTCTCCCAATATTCTATTCCAATTAACCAATAATTATCCTCCACATCACCATCTTTTAAAAAGTCTTTACTATTTTAATTAGTTGTGCGTACCATTCTCTTAATTATATTACCTCAACATCCTTATAAAAACCTTACACAACCTCACCTTCCAAAACCTCCTCTTTTCTTCACCAACTCCTCATTCACATAAAAGCTCATATCTCTCTCTCTCTCTCTCTCTCTCTCTCTTTCTCTCTGTGTATTAAAATCTGATTTATTTTTTATTTTTTCTAATTTCTTGTAATCAAAGCTAAAGCTGAGCTGAGCTGAGCTGATAATTCAGAAACTTTGATAGACGATACATAGTAAATATCATAGCATGGAGATACCAGTGATCAACAGGATAAGCGATTTGGAGCTTTCATTGCAAAACCCATCAATGTTTTCTCGGGTTTTTTCGGTTTCTGGCTTCGAAGCCATTCGATTTTGGAAATGGGGTGCTCTGGTTCTTGCTCTAGTCGCCTCGTTTAGCGCAATAATGAAGAGGGTCAGGATTTTAATCGTGAAATTCCAAAGAGCAAGTTCAGCAGCTTCTGAACCTCTCTTAAAACTCGTCGACGACGACGACGACATTTACAGTAGCGACGACGACGACGACGACGACGACACTTCTTCTGTGTCGTCTTCTATAGAAGAAGAAGAAGAAAAACCCATGGATGAAGATTTCCGGGTCGCCGGGTCGGGTCGTGGATACTTCGGAAGAAGTCAAGGGCAAAGGCGTAATTCGAAGCTATGGCAACGGTTCTCGTGGACAGACTTGGCTAGTGGTAGCGTTGTGAAGCTGTGGGATCATTTGGGTTTGGGGTTAGACTTTGATGGCAAAGTTGACGGCGACCTCATTTCCGTTTACGATATGAACAGGGAACAAAGGGTAACGTCTCTTTTTGGCGGGAAATCGGGTGTGATGGCCGTGTCGCCGTTAAATTCGGGGTCTGTTGTGACAGCGGCGGAAAAGGGTGTGTCTGGAAACGTGTCGCTGAAGGTGTGGGACACGCGTGTCCGGTGTCGGATACCTGAGATACTCGCTGAATGGGGGCCACAGCTTGGGAAAAAGATCGTGGCCGTTGGATACGGCGGTGTCGGAAAAGTGCACGTTAGAGATGACGACAGCGAGGTTGTTGGGGACATTAGGAACGTTACATCGCCGTTAGTGGATTTAACGGTATCTGATGTGGACACGTGGTGGGACGCCGATGCCTTTATTGCTCCAGACGAGTTGTAATAATTAAATTAATTACGAGTTGTATTCGCTCCTCAAAAAAAAAAAATTACAAGTTGTATTCACGTGTCTTAAGCTGTAATGGTAATATATAGATTTGGACAAAAATTTGTGGAATATTTGATTGGAATGTCCAATTGGAAATAATTTATAATTATCTTCGTTTATTTATTTATTTTACAAAAAAATTCTTTGTATTTTGATGGCGTAGCTTTGTGGATCTTGCTTCTTGGTTGCTTCCTTGAAATTAAAGTTGCAAAAGTGGGCAAGTAAAATCACTATACGAATAAGTCTTTGCTAAAACGAGTTGATTTTGTGTAGTATGACTCAATTTAGATAATTTCCAAATTTTCAAATAAAATCAGAGAGCTGACCCAAGTTTTGGTTTTTGAAATTTTTCTAAATCTGACGGTGAGAATATTGCAAAAACTTGTTGACAATATATAACAAATTTAGGTCCATTTGAAGTTTTCAACTACAATTAGGTAATTACCAAGTACAACCCTTTTTTTTTTTTTTTAATGAATTACTAAGTACAACATAGAACCGTCTTCCTCCAATTCTTCATGGGAAAGAAACTAAAGAAATTTGAGACATGAATCACGTGTGCCTTAATTAATAGTAAATTAACAGTCCGTAGTAATCTCAAATCATTTCTTTCTTTCTTTCTTTTTCCTTTTTTCTTTTTTTAATTTTTGGGTCAAAAATTTCAATTCATTAGAACTTAGAATTAGCAGTCCAAAACACACGGCTGAATAGAATAGACTTTTGCATATTTGAACCAAAATTATGTCGTGTTGACAAAAGTTTTTCTTCAGAGTTTTATGAATGAATTATGTTTTATGTGGATGAGCGATGAGGTTTCATTTTTTTCCACCCTCAAAAAAATATGTTGCTTACACGCCAAAAAGAAAAGACAATGATGCAGTCACACAGTCAGAAATGTGACACGCGGCTGCTTCATTTACTGCTATTTTGGAAGGAAGCTAGCATGGTCTTTTTATTTATTAATTTTTTTCTAAATAATATATATATATATATATATATATATTATGTATGTATGTACAGACCGAGTATGTCAGCCCAATCCCAAAATGTAGGCTCATGCAATGATATGATCGGCCCGCCTCAATTCACAGGCCGAGCCGAGAACGGCCTATGAATCTTCAGTCCACATACCCTAAGAGTTTGCTGTGAACCAGGGATAATGCTTTAGGAGAATCCGCTTATCGAGCAATAATCGGCGTTAGGCACAAATTAAGAGGAAGTCACATCAGTAGTAGGCGGTGGGTTCTATTTGATCAAGATTATGGGGCAGAGGGACCCACTGACAAGGAAAAATTCCTTTATCATGACAACCTCACTAAGAGGAGGCTATAAATAGAAAGAGAGGAATAGGGATTGGAGGTTGAAAAAATTAGGGAGAAAAACACCTCGGCAAGTAAGGAAACATCCACCTCAGGAATAAAGAGATCCTTCTCAGATCTTAGGAAAAGGGCACAACTACGTGATTGTAACCTCGGTTGTGCCATAAGAAGGGAAATTAAAGGCTAAAATAACATCTCTATTATATCAGTAAAGGGTGAAGTCACTTCTTGGACCTCCCATTGAGGGAGAAGCCCAACCCAGAACACAAATAAATTGAGGGTCTGAGCTCAAAAGCCCATTGTGATTAAGTTCTGGCCATCACAATTGACGCCGTTTGTGGGAATTTACTACTACACTGAAGGTCTAGAGGTACTGACAAGGACTATGGAAATGGCAGTGCGACATGAAAATAAAGGTTCAGTGGGATCTAGTGGAAACCGGTCTAGGGGCTCCTCTTGAGCTCTTAGGCAGGTGGAACTAGAGTGGAAAAGGGAGCGTCACGGCCATGATGTGCATGAGACTCAGGACGACTTGCATGCAGCTTTATCCTAGGGAGAGAGGACGGTCTCGTATGAACCAAAAGGTTCATATCATAGTGATTGGGATCGTGAATAGGAGTGTTTGCATAGGTAGGTTAAAGAGTTGGAGATGGAGGCACGACGAAGGTGGCGAAGGAGGACTCTTGAGAGATCATCCTATAACCAGGACTTGGACTGTAGTTATATAGAAGGATGGTCTCACCAAAGCCACTATTGGTGGTCAAGGGAGAGGTTGAATGATTCTAGAGATAGAAATTCATTATCATTGAGAAAAGAAAGGGAGTGATACTGAAACGCCACCATGGATGCCATGAGCCGAACACTTAGGAGGATAGCCCAATCACCTTTTTCTAAAGAAATAAAGTGTACCAAGATGCCGAAACATTTTATGCATCCATTGTTTACTTGTTACAACGGTAGTACAGACCCAGTAGAGCATGTAAGTCATTACACGCATCTTATGGCTCTTTATTCTTGGAACGACAGACTTTTGTGCAAAGTGTTCCCTTCCAGCTTTGGACCCATGATGATGAGATGGTTCAACGCCCTGAGGAAGGGCTCCATCCATAACTTTGGGGAATTAATCCAGGCGTTGTATAACTAGATTAGAGGATGCAATGAGCAAGTGGTCGCGAGCACTTTTAGACTAGGGCTCCCTCAAGAATCTGAGCTAAGAGACTCCTTGACTATAAAGCCTCCCGAGAACATGCACTAGCTTATGAGGCAAATAAAGGAGCACAGGAGGCTGGAGGATGATAAACTACAAGGTAAAGGAAAGACCCCTACTACGCCCTAACTCCAAAGGGAGCACCAACTATGGGCTTTCAGCAAAGGCCTAGAAGGGAGACAGGGGGACAAAAAGATGAGTGGAGATGCGGAAAGATGAGTGGAGACCCGGCTAGGAGGAACCAGAGTCTGTACTGCACCTACTACCATCAGGAGAAGGGGCAAACTACCAAGCAATGTAGGAATTTTAAGGATTGTATCAAGCAGTTAGTCAGAGCGGGGCATCTGATGGAGTACGTAGTTGGCCAAGGAAGGAATGCGATGGGATAGGCATTAGGAAGCCAAAGGGGGACAATGCCACCTCCCTTTGGTATCATTGAAGTCATTCATGTAGTGTCGATTGGGGTAAGTACTAGTCAAAGGAAAGGGATACTCAGCATTACCCCCCCTAGCAGGAGTCAAAGATAGTGGGTCACCCAGGGAAGAAGCCCCGAATAAGCAAGGAGAAAATAGCTTTCGACAACGAAGACCTTGAAGGAATGACCTAACCACATGACGATGCTCTAGTGGTAACCCTCTAGATTGAGGGATTCCTTGTTGAAAGGGTTATGATAGATTAGGGCAGTAGGACAAAGATCATGTACCCCGACCTATATAAGGGGTTGGGTTTGAAAGATGAAGACCTCACAAAGTATGACACCCCTCTGATGGGATTCGATGGGAAGATGGTGATGCTCGCGGGACAGATCAAACAACTCATGGTAACCGAAGGAAAAGAGGTAATGGTGAATTTCATAATGGTTCACGCTTTCTCCCCTACACACAGAGATCTTTGCATGGCCATGGATTAATGCCATGGGAGCTGTTTCATCCACCTTGCTCTTGAAAGTAAAGTTCCCAGCTAAGCAAGGAGTGGTAGTGGTGAGGGGTGATTAAAGTACAGCTCGGCAGTGCCTAGTAGCCACGATCAATCATGAGATCAAGCAAAAGGAACATGTAGAGTTAGGTCAGCTATAGCAATTACAGAACTCTAAAGATTCTAATGGGATTGACAATGCTGAGGAATTGATTGAGGTTTGCATATTGCCCTATGAGAACAGAAACTTTCGGTTAGAGGAGAGCCTCCCAACCGAGGAATGTGTGAAGGTACTACTATCATTGGTCCAAAATCTGGATGTCTTTGCAAGGAGCCCATATGAGGTACTTGGGGTAGACCTAGAGTTTATAATACAAAGATTGAATGTAGACCCCTTGTATTCCCCCAAGAAGCAAAAGCTCAGGCAGTCGGCTAAACCTCACATGGAAGTTGTGAAGGAAAGAGGTGGAAAAGCTAAAGCAAGCTGGAGTGATAAAAGAGGTATTTTTCCCTGACTGGTTGGCAAATACTATGGTTGTGAAGAAGAAAAATGGGAAATATAGGGTTTGCAAATATAGCATGCCCTAAAGATCCATTTCCTGTCTTAAAGATCGACCGGCTCATGGGTGCCACATATGGCCACCTAAGGATGAGCTTTCTGGATGCGTTCCAGGGATACCACTTGATTGCCCTTGCTCTCGAAGACCAAGAGAAGGCGTTTTTATCTCCCCGAAAGGCAATTACAACTATACGGTAATGCCGTTTAGTCTGAAGAATGTTGGAGCAACTTACCAGCAAATGGTTACATGAATGTTCAAACAGCAGATCGAAAAAATAGTGGAGGTGTATATTGATGATATGATGGTCAAGTGTAATAAGGAAAAGGAGCATGTGTTGGCTCTAGCTGAGGTGGTTGAGATATTAAGGTGTTATAAATTGCACCTCAATGTTGTCAAGTGTGCATTCGGAGTGGGGTTTGGGAAATTTCTTGGCTACATGATCATTTGCTGAGGGATCCAGGTCAAACTAGACCAAATCAATGCAATTCAATAGCTCAACCTGCCCAAAAACCTGAAGGAAGTACAAAAGCTCACGAAAATGATAATAGCCCTAAATCGGTTTGTATCCAAGTCACTCGACAGATGTTGCCCGTTCTTTTAACTGCTAAAGAAGTGGAAGGGATTTCAATAGACCAAGGAGTGCGACAATGCCTTCCAAAATTTGAAACTCTATTTAGCTCGCCCACCACTTTTGTCCAATCCTGAGCCCACGCGAAGACCTATACATGTATTTGGTCGTGTCTGAGCATGCTGTGAGTGAAGTATTGATAAGAAAAGCTAGTATACTATATCAGTAAGATCTTGATGGATTTAGAAACCTGTTATCTTCCATTGAAATCAATGGCACTAGCCCTAGTGCACGCCACTAGGAAGCTACCACACTACTTCCAAGCTCACACGGTATATGTGTTGACCGAGCATCTCCTGAAATCTTTATTAAGGAAGTTGGAATTTATGGGGAGAATAGCTAAATGGGGTATCCAATTGGGATCTTTTGATGTTTGGTACAAGCCGAGGAATGCAATCAAGGGGCAAGTGTTGGTTGATTTTGTGGCCGAATTCACTCCTATTGTCAAAGATGCATATAGGGTATGCCAAGTGTCAATCCATGCATGGAGTTTCTATGTGGATGGGGCATCCAATGCTTGAGGATCTAGAATAGGAATAGTGCTACAGACACCACAAGGGATAAGACTAGAACATTCACTCATACTTAACTTCAAGGCCTTGAATAATAAAGCCGAGAATGAAGCCTTGGTGGTCGGACTTTGAGCAACAGCTAAGGTAGGAGCTATAGATGTGGAAATCCATTCAGATTCGCGTTTGGTGGTAAGTTAGGTTAAGGTGGACTTTGAGGCCAAAGATCCAAGAATGACATATTATCTGAAATTGGTTCATTCCTTGTAAGCGCAGTTCAGGTCGTTAAAACTAACGTGGACTCCTTGGCCACCTTAGCCTTATTCGTGGGAAGTTCCATACCCTGGATCAATCAGTGTAGTTGTTGGAATCTCCGAGCATTGACCATCGGGGGCATTGTCAAGTCATGATTATTGCTGTTTCACCAAGTTGGATGGATACTATCGTCTAATTCATCTTAGATAGAGCTATGCTTGAAGTATAAAAAGATGCCAAGAAGATAAGGCAGCTGCCCAATTTTGGTTGTCAAAGGAGAATAAGTTATATCAAAGGTCATTCAGAGGGCCTTATTTATTATGTGTACACCTCAAAGCCGTGGACAAGCTCCTTGCCGAATTGCACAAAAGACTGTGGGAGCCATACGGGAGGTTGGTCCTTAGTCCATCAGGCAATGACTCAAGGATTCTAGAGGGCGAATATGCAGAGGGATGCTGCGAATTATGTTAAAAGGTGAGATTAGCACCAAAGGCACACCCTAAACATCCATCAACCGGGAGGAACTCTTAACCTGATCACCAGTCTGTGGCTCTTCACCTAGTAGGGGCTGGACATCATGGGACCTTTCCCCAAGGCCACTAGGAATAGGAGGTTTGTGATAGTAGCGACGGACTATTTTACAAAGTTGGTGGAGGCTGAGGCTTTGGCAATCATTTGAGACGTTGATGCGAAGAAATTTTTTTGGAAGAAGATCGTGACTTGGTTTGGGGTGTTGGAGACACTGATCTCAACAATTTGCCGTTTGATAGTAAGGCATTTGGGAAGTATTGTAGTGACCACGAGATAAAAAATAGATCCTTATCCCTAGCATATCATTAAAGCAATGACCATGCTGAAGCCGCAAACATGACTATTGTTAATGGGTTGAATAAGAGGTTAAAGAAGTCTAAAGGGAAATGGGATGAAGAGTTGCCCAACTTTTTGTAGGCCTACCAGACTACTCCTAGGAGATCTACTGGTGAAGCCCCTTTTTCTATGACCTACAGGACTGAGGTAGTGATACCAGTGGAGATTGGCCTAGCAAGCATGAGGATTACAAGATTCTCCCCGTGCATGAATAACCTGATGTTAACCAAGCAACTGGACTTCATGGAAGAGAACAAAGAGATAGCATCCATTCAATTGACTGACTACTAGCAAAAACTGTCTAAATTGTACAACAAAAACGTGAGGCCAAGAGACTTTGTTACTAGAGACCTTGTCCTACGAAGGGTACTGGGGGGTATGAAAGAACTAAGCTTAGGAAAATTGGCCCCGAATTGGGGGGGCTTGTTTTGCATGACTACTGTAGTAGGAATTGGAGCTTACTACTTGGAGGACATGGAGGAAAGACCACTTTCTTGGCCAAGGAATGTGAGAAACCTCAAGAAGTACTTTCAATAAAAAAAAATTTAGGGAAATTTGGATGTATTTAATGACCCACTTAATGTAAATTATTAGAAGTTTTCCCATCTAAATTACACCATACTTGCTTATACACATAATGTATGATGAAGTTTGAAGTTAGCTCAAATTAAGTAATTTTGCTAAGGACAGAAGCCTAGCCTCGGCCTGACTTTGGTCACCAACTAGGTGAAAACCTAATCAAGGATAGAAGTCTAACCTCAGCCTAACCCCAGTCACCGACTAGGTGGAAATATAATCAAGGATGGAAGCCTAGCCTCGGTTTAACCCTGGTTAACGACTAGGTGGAAACCTAACTAGGGATAGAAGCCTAGCCTTGGCATGACCCTAGTCACCAACTAGGTGGAAAATTAAGTAAAAGGAAAAATAGTAAAATATTTTAAGCAATGAATGCTGAGCACATGCACCGTTCAATTTACTCTGATTGGGGGTGAGTCAATTAGGGGCTAAGAGCTAAACATACACACTTGGTATTTTTTGGTTTCTTAGTAATTGATTTTTTTTTTTGTTTGTTTGGACCCCTCAAACCATATTGTTTAACCTAATATATTATCCAAGTGATTATTTAAGTTAATTATTCAAATTTAGGTTAAACAATAATAAATCATATTATGCACAGCAGCGGAAAAGTAAATAACATCGATATGATAACCCAGGAAAACCAATGAAATGAACCGTTTCAAGGTAAAAATCTAGTGAGGATTTGACCTAGCAATCCTCAAGGCAAAGCAAATTCACTATAAGAGAATCAAAGTTTTTACAATCAGATTTAACCCTAAATCTATTGCTACCTCAAGTAATAACTTACTGACACAATCACGTGCAAGCTCCGAATCCAAGAACCCTTTCTCTTCTTGGACTTACTGCAACACAAGCACCCACGCTTGTGACTTTAAGATCCCACTCAAAGGTTTCAGACCACCTTCAGTTGTTGATCTTTGTTGCAGCAACTAGGTTCTACCAATGCTTGATTATAGATCTTGCTCTAGTAGATGTTTATGTAGTTAGAAGGTATAGCACCTTTCAGATCTCACAAGAAGTAAAACACAAGTCTTTCAAAGGTCTCCAAAAAGTAGCTAGGTTTTTCCTTTTATATGTGGACAAGTTGGATTGAAACCCCAAACATTTTCGCAGGCTTGGGCCTTGTTTAAAAATTCTGCAGGATTTGATTTCTGCGATTTTTGATCGGTTGAACCTAATTTTCGATTGATTGAGCTTGGTAGATTCTGACCCTTCTTTTCTGCAATCAGCACGAACTTGAAGCTTGAAACATACACCCTTTAGCAGTGCCTAACACATAGATTAGACATGTTTTGTTCTCAGTTTCCCAACACATACAAAATATAATTCTAAACATTTAATCCTAAATCTTTAGAACCTAACAATCTCCCCCTTTGGCAATCCATGACAAAAAACATGTACAAAATGAATTGCTCAAATCAAACATCAGCCCAATTACAAAGTACTACCCTAATACAATTCTATCATAACTACTAACTATTAGTTGCTAGTATAGATAGCAGCTGTTGAAAGAATTAACCTGTAAATTCTTGAAACACTAAAAACAAACCATAAACACATGTGTGGAAAATACAATACAAATCCAATAAATAAAAACTAAACTTGAATTCATAAAAACATAAAAATAGATAGAATATCAAATGAATAAACATTAAATATACTATCATAGTCAATGAACCAATAGAGTTTGTGAAACAAGAACAATAAAAAAAATATACATCAAAATAATGAAAAGAAAATAACATCAAAATCTCTCATCATCTCAAAAAAAAAAAAAAAAAAAAAAAAAAAAAATCTAAGCAACTCCCCCTAAATATAGGAGCCCTCAATCTAAAACCTACTTCCCCTTTTTATTACGAATTGTCAAAGGCAACCATCAATCATCCGAGGGTGGAGGAGGTGGAAAGGCACTCCTATACTAGGCAAAATCAGCTCTCAAGGCAGCCACCTTAGTAAGTAACTCATCAATAAGCTATCCATGAGCTACTTGAGTAGTCATAAAGGACTCCATCATGGCAGAAATTGAGAGAGGAGGGGTAACTGTAGGTTCAACAGCATCATCATCACTAGAAGGATCCACAGCTGCAATAGGATCCACATGTACCTCCTTAGCAATAGGCATAGCACCAGAGGCAGGAGCTGCAACAGTAGCTTCACCTCTTGATCTCTTTGAAGTCCCAGTGCTTAGTTCAACACTCTTCATCTGAGCATGTCGCTGTCTATAAAAAGTGGCTCCTATAAGGGCAGTGATATGAACTAACTTTAGAGGAGAAAAGTTTGATAAAGTTCCACACCCTATATATATACATAAGAAAAAACAGCTTCTGTGCTTTGGACTTACTCCTATAAATATCAACAATAGTTTGAATGAATAGAGAAGGAAAACACATAGACCCATCTATGATAAAAGCATAAAGGAAAGCACACCTATCTATAGGAACAATATGAACATGAGAGATAAGAAAGATATTATGGTAGGATATCCTTAAATAAAGATAGTTAAGCTTAGTAAACTCACATGAGTTTTTTCTTGATTCAAATCCCCAAGAAACTGACCTACCACAAAGCAAAGACATGATATCATCGACTGAAGGAAACTCAGTGTATGGATAAGTGGGTTTACAAACTAAATGTACACCTAGAGTTTTGGAAACTAACCGTTTAGTAATCCTAAACTCTTTACCTCTAATCCAAGTAGTCAAATAATGACCACCTGTAACCTCAAGATAAATAAAAAGATTTGAGTAAAACACTTTAATTAAAGCAGCAAGAGGAGGATCAGAAACATCACACAAAGACACCCAATTCCTAGATACTAGATTCCTACGTATGGAAGGATCTAACTTATCTAGTACAATCTCTCTCTCTCCTCAGATAGACCTATACTTGATTAAGGTCTCATAGACTTCCTTAATCTTAGCAAAAAGAAACCTAACCCTATCAATCAAAGGAGAGGTAGAAGAAGAAGAAGCAAGGTTTCTATTTGCTTTGGTTTTGAATTTCCTACCAACCTTAGGAGCCATGTCTAAGGTTTAAATAAAAAAACAAACAAAAACCAAGGGCTGATTGCATTAGATAGAGTTAAAGATAGGATAACATGAAATTTTTGAAAAACTATATGATGCATGACACTAGTACACAGATGATGCATGATCTAATGCTCTAAAAAAGTTCAATTTCATCTCAATTTTGAAAATTGACCATGAAAATTAGAAATTTAGCAAAATCCCTAATTTCGAAAACCCAAAATTTTCAAAAATTTTATATTGATCAATTGCATAACACAACAAGTATGTTATAATCACTCATTTAAGCAATATCAAGGGTCAATTTCAATCAAATTAGTCCAATTGAACAAAATCCCCGATTCTCTCAAGAACACATAAACCCGAATTTCAAAATTTTGAAGAAATCATGAAAATTTTGAAATTAAAGCCTAAGGATCATGTTAATATGATGCATGAACAAAAACCCATCCAACAAATTGGATCAAAACACTCAAAATCATCAAAAAACCTAAAATCTCTTTAGTTCAATTTTTTTTTTTTTTTTTTTTTTTTTAAATTGATGAAAATGCATGAATGCATGTAATTTAAACAAAAAAAGGGGTAAAAGAGTCATACTTGGTGTTAATGAAGAAAACCTTTGATACTTTGACTCAGAAAAAGAACAAAAATAAATTTTGAGTGAGAAGGGATCAAGAAAGGAAACGAAGAAGAAGAAGACAAAGCTCTAATGAACTGTGATCTGATTCCTATTTGTTTTTAACATAAAATTTTTGATCGGTTGAGAAGAATCGAGATAGGAATCGAAAAACATGTAAAAATAGATCCAACTGATCGAGAGGAATCGAGACAACCCAAGAGTTTAAGCCTTAAAACTGGGTTTTTTCTTTTTCTTTTCGATTGGTTGAAAAACAAGTTTGATCGATCGAATCCTGAAGAATCGAAAATTTTTTAAAAACCTGGAAATTTTCTGCAGAACCATTTGGAAAAATAGGTTTTTATGATATGGGGTGCATGTTAATGACTCCAAAGGTTAAAAAAAAAAAAAAAAATCTTTCCCTTCAAAAAAAAATTTCTTTGTTAAGCCAAAAAAAATTCCATTACACACTTCTTACCTCACACCTCGAAAAAGTATTAGACATATCAAGAAGTTAAATCTTGGATGGCCACAAAAATTAACACACAATCACATGTACAGAGTTTAACAAAGATTTGCTTGTAATGTGTGCAACTAATAAGTTTATGAGATACCTGAAAGGTGATATGTAGATGGTAAATAAGCACAAATTCCACATTATCAATCACATAAGTTTGAGAGTGACTATCACCAAAGAGTTACATCATATAACTCTTACATCTCCTAGAAAACACGTTTGCAACCATGCAAATTTTCTTTTTCTTTTTCTTTTGGAGCATATTTTTCTTTGTTTTCCTTTTTGATTTTTTCTTTTCTTATTTATTTTGAAAGCAACACCTTAAATATCTTGTTGTGCAAGTGCTACACCTTACCGAGCTTTTATGATTTACACATAGGTGTTCATGATTGGCGAGTAACAGTGGCGAGATGTTTATTTATGTCTTTCTCCTAGTATTTTTTAGTCCTTACAATCAAAAGAATGTGACTTCAAAATCAAGAGTATGTGTTTAAAAACCATAAACAACTCACACAAATTAAGCACTACATAGCACAAACTAGCAAAGTGCAAAAAAATACAAATTTCATAGGCCAACCTCAATTATACAACTTAAAGATGTGTAATACAATTTTTTTTTCTGATTTTTTATTTTATTTTATTTTTATTAAAAAAAATCAAAAGCAAACCTAGAATGAAACGCATGAATGTAATGCAAATGCAAACCCTAATGAAAAACATTTTTGGTCACGAGAGATTGAAAGAATTAGCACAAGGACCATGTCTGATAGACTCATTGAGACTGTTGCATCCACACTCTTTTAGATGCAAACTTGGAGTTGGGGTTTCTTTTAGAATTAGCCATAATCTCAGCTCCAGTATTGGCATAAAGGTTAAGAACTTTTACCAATTCATGAATAAGTGCCATAGGATCTTGTGCTTTTGGCATAGACACCTTTTGTTTGGATGCTTGCTTTGAAGTTTGCAGCTTAAAGCAATTTGGTTGTGTATGCCCAGTTCCACCACAAAAATGACAAAACCACTAAGGTTTGTGTTGTTTCTTGCTTCTAGATAGTTTGGGATTCTTAGGTTTTGACTCACTTAGATCTACCCTAGTTCTTCTAGAAGCTAGAACTTCTTCCTTAGGTAACTCAACTTTAGATAAAGAAGGATGAACAGCAGAAGTAGATGTAGTAAGTACAAACTTAGGAGGATGAACAATAGAAGTAGAACCAGTCTCAATAAACCCTAATCTTGTCTTATCATAAACAGATTTTTGAACATTTAGCATATTATCCAGTTTAGAATTAGAAGACCTATTCAGTTGTTATCTAGCAACAAACAATTCAAATTCTAAACCTTTAACTTTCTCAATCAAAGACATGTTCTCAATCTTAACAGAATTTAAAAGTTCATTGGCATCAAACAGTTTTAACAACAAAATTTCCTTCTCTTGTTCAAGGGTGTTTATCTTTTTTAGCCCAAGATCGACACTCATGGCATCCTTTGTTGCAACCTTGCAAAGCTTGTTATAAGCCACTTGTAAGTTAGAATTCTCAGAGAGTTCCTCGTCAGAAGGGTTCTCATCAGCAGTCTCAATCTCACTTATTATAGCAATAGTAGTGAAAGCCATAAAGTTTCATTCTTGATCACTTTCAAACTCATGATTAGAAACTTCATCATCACTTAGGGTGACAGCCATAGCTTTTCCTTTAGATCTCAAAAATGTGGGGTATTCAGATTTTAGATGACCATACCCCTGACAACCAAAATACCGTTGTACTAAAGAATTGTTAGAAGATTGAACAACTTTATCTTTTGATTTTTTAGAATTGTTATTTTTAGTTGTATCATTCTTCTTCACATTCTTAGGATCAACATTGTTTCTATTTCTTGCCTTTCTATTATTATTTCTTAGAAAATTTCTAAAGTTCTTGGCAAGATAAGCAATCTTAGTAGATGAGAGTTCATCATCAAATACACAATCATCAACATCATCAACAGATTTTAAAGCCATAGATTTGGATTTGTTAGTTTTTTGTAAGTTAGATTCATAGGATTTAAGAGGTCCTACAAGTTCATCTACAAGAATAGAGTCTACATCTTTACTTTCAGTTATGGTAGTCACTTTTGGTCTAAAGTCCTTAGTTAATGATCTAAGAATTTTCCTAACAATTTTAGGTTGATCATATACTTCACCCAAATTAAAAGTAGAATCAACAAAATCATTCAACTTAGCATAGAATTCAACAAACCACTCATCATCAGACATTCTAATGCTTTTAAATCTAGAGCACAACTGTTGCAGTTTATTAATTTTTACTGCCTTAGTGCCTTCATGCACTATTTGCAAGATGTTCCATGCAATGTGAACAATCTCCACATTTGAGATCCTCTTGAATTCTTCCAAAGAAATAACATTGAATATTGCATTCTTAGTCTTACTGTTAAAGCTTGCTGCTTCTTTTTGGGCAGTTGTCCATTCTCCAATAGCAGTGGTTGGTCTTTCCCAACCGTTTTCAACAGAAAACCATACTCTTTCATCAATAGATTTCAAGAAGGTTTTCATCCTAACCTTCCAATAAGCATAGTTGTTCCCATCAAAGTGAGGAATGGATCACTAGAGAGTGATTGTGTACCATGACAGCAGGGGTCAAGGATCAACTCTAGGTATAAAAACCTAAAAACAAGTGCTAACCTGCTCTGATAACACTTGTTTGTTTGTTTAGACCCCTTAAACCAAATTGTTTAACCTAATATATTATCCAAGTGATTACTTAGGTTAATTATTCAAATCTAGGTTAAACAATAATAAATTATTTCATGCACAGCAGGGGAAAAATAAATAACACCACAATATGATGACCTAGGAAAACCAATGAAACGAACAATTTCAAGGTAAAAACCTGGGGAGGATTTGACTTAGCAATCCTCAAGGTAATGCAAATCCACTATAAAAGAATCGAAGTTTTTACAATCAAATTTAACCCTAAATCTATTGCTATCTCAAATAGTAATTTATTGACACGACCACGTGCAAACTTCGAATCTACGGACCCTGTCTCTTCTTGGACTTATTGCAACACATGCACCCACGCTTATGACTTTGAGATCCCACTCAAAGGTTTCAGATCACGTTCAGTTGTTGATCTTTTTAGCAGCAACTAGATTCTACCAATGCTTGATTGTAAATCTTGCTCCAGTAGATGCTTGTGTAGTTAGAAGGTACAATCCCTCTCAGATCTCACAATGAGTAACACACAAGTCTTCTAGAGGTCTCCAAAACGTAACTAGGATTTTCCTTTTATATGCGGACAAGTTGGATTGAAACCCTAAACATTTTTGCGGGCTTGGACCTTGTTTAAAAATTCTGCAAAATCTAACTTTTGTGATTTTCGATTGATCGAGTTTGGCAGATTCTGACCCTTCTTTTCTGCAATCAGCTCGAACTTGAAGCTTGAAACATACACCTTTGAGCAATGCCTAACACATAGACTAGACATGTTTTGTTCTTAGTTTGCCAAAACATACAAAATATAATTCTAAACATTTAATCTTAAATCTTTAGAATCTAACAGATTTTTATGCCCTTTAAAGGCCGAATGCCGTGCAAATATGCCTTGTTAAAATTCGCTTCAATAATCGGCCGTTATGCCAACTATGCCAACGATAGATTCTTTTTTTTTTTTTTTGACCTTTTGCTTTTGCAAGTAATTGACTAAAGTACACCTGATGACTAATGTCAATACGCTAGAATAAATAATGGAAATAAATAGAATCATGCTAAACAAGGCTTTTTCATGGCTTTTTATTTATATTTATATTTTGGGATAGAAAGAGATGATATTTGAAAGAAATCTCATGAATTGAATATATAATAAACAACGCAAGTGGATTCTAGCTAACTTAACTGATAAAGTCTCTTGTTATCAAATAAGATATTTAAAGTTTCATTTCTACTTACATAAAAAACTAATTGGTGTCTTGGTCTGATGCTAAATAATAATTAACAAGAATGTATATCATAAGATGAAAATATCTTAAAAAAAAAATTACACAGTTACTAAAAAAATAATATTAGGATAAATGCATAACTCTATTACTTGGTCCATGGTGATGGATAGAAATTTCACCAATTGCGTGGATAATATGCAGCTCCTAGATAATAAATTAGAGAAGAGTGCGTAACTGTAAGAGTACTTGGAAGTGAAGTGCTGCATTATTGTATTAGGTGGACATACAATAATTTCTTGGACCTGTAAGTTGGTTGTTGCGCCTAATTAGGTTAGTATATAATCAAGGTAACGTTCTCTCCAACCCTTCATCTCGTTTGTAAAAGGTTACTCGAGACAAAAGGAAAAAGCCAAAGCCTTCTCTTTCATTGAAACAAACCCAACATTGGAAATCTTTCCAAATAAATATCTACGACTAGTCTTGGTCACTGATTTTCAAAATTAAAATAGAATTGCAAATTAAAAGTTCTCCATGTTCCATACTTCTCAATTCATCACGTTTTTGGGTTGGGGGATGGCGTTTTTGGATTTTATGGGCTAAAACTTTGACCCGATTACGTGCATTTTGGAAAATATATCCCAGCCCATGTTCATCTACATAATTAGAAATTAAGAACTAAACATTTACATTTTTTTTGATAGGTAAACAAATATAATTTTTTTTTTTTTTAGAATACTAAATATTTTTAACCAAGGGTGTCAATACCGTACCGGAGGCTGTACCGGTTTGGCCAGCGATATGATATATTTCGGATACCGGTCAATACCGATGTACCGTTTCGGGTTTACCGCTATTTTATATATTTAATATATATAAATATATACACACACAAAATCTCTATTTACCATAAAACATTACCTTAAAAATCTTTGTTTACCATAAAACATTAATTCAATTGTTCATTACATATAAAGAAAAAAAAAATACACAATATAAAAAACAAAAAACTTAATTATTCATCATACAAACAAAACTAAAAAGTTGCTACTAAAAAAAAAAAAAAACTATAAGGTTCTATTGATGTGATGCAATTAATGCATCACAATATCACATAACGTGGGGCTCAAAACTGAAAAGAAGCTAAAAGGTTGAACCATTTAGCCCATCTTTTATTAAAAAAATATAAGTTTTCAACATTTCCAAGGCTAGTCACGTGTAAAAGGGCTTAAGAAATTTCAAACAGCACAAAACAAAGAAGGAGATACCACATAGCAATGTTCATTGTTCAGCAAAAAAAGAGAAGAAATCAGAGCAATGGAGAAGGACAACAGACGAGAAGAAGAAAAAAAGAAAAGGAAGAGGAAGATCTAATCGGCGATGTCAATGTGGTGGCAACTTGCTGCACTGGGGTTTGTTCAAATCATGCATTTCTTCTATTTTTCCTTTCAGTTTTTGTACCGGCCGAATTTCTCTTTTCCGGCCGAAACGTCCGGTATACTCCAGTATGGCCGGTATTGTCCGGTATAGGCCGGTATCTTGAGCGGTACATTTTGAAGGTGTTTCGGTACCGGTTCATCTACCGGTACGAAGAATTTCGGCCGTACCGGCCGGTATGGTACAGTATCAACATCCTTGTTTTTAACACACACAGGGAGAAGGGAGAAGGTCTTAAAGAAACTTATAGTGGTGTATGTCTAAAAGGGTTTAACTCTTGAATATCCAGCACAGACTTTAAACCTTTTTAACTCACACTCATTTTCCAATCATTTTCCAATGTGGGATTTACTCACTATTTTTTTTTTTTTTTGAGAATGCTAAATATTTTTAACACACACACAGAGAGAGAAGAGAAGGTCTTGAAGAAACTTATAATAGTGTATATCTAAAAGGGCTTAATTCTTGAATATAATTGATTTACTCTCTAGTGTAATCATGAAATTATAACATCTACGTGAGATGTAAAAGTTAATAGAATAAAAAGTACAAGATTAAAAGGCTAAAAAGTTGAAAAAAGAAAAATCTCAAGGCAATAAATATATCTTGGTGTAGACTGTGTAGTGAGTAATGATTGAGAGAGAGATTTTGCATACCCACCCTTTGTGTGAGATGGGGTGGGCTTATTTTTCTGTAATTTATTTACTTATTTACATAAGTGAGGTAGGAATATTGTAGTTTATTTTGCAAAATCTAAGTATGCATATATAGAATGTCTTTAATTATGTCATACTTCTCATACCCTAAAAGCACTCAAGGTTTAGGGGTTATGTCTTGCTTACATCGAAGAAGCCTTATGATCAGCCCTAGGTTTCAGGTGGGTCTTGGATTGAGAATGTAGGGAGTTAACATGAAATTTCCAAACCTGTGAGAAACAAAATAGAGAAAACACATGCCAAAGAAAAATAATCACACGTACAAGACAATATTTATGTGGTTTGATAATTTGCCTACGTCTACAGAGTTGCAGGATTGCACTATTATCAAGGAAAAAATACAAGTGCGGCAGTATTGTTTTTCTTTCTCTCAAAAAACTATGGCTTGGGCCTCCGCTCCATGGACTAGGTCTTAGAAATTTCCCATTAAAAATCATGTAATATTATTTTGGGTTGAATTATCATCTAGATTAAACACAATTAGGCTCCATAAAGTCTGTTAAGGACATCTTTTGTGTAATTGGCTAATCCTTTGACAAAACGCACTTTACTTATATTTGGGTAGATCTAGGATGTGTTTAATACTTTAAGAAACATGTTGTTCAAGTCTAGTATTAAAGCCATGAAGATTGGACCAAGAAACAAGTGAAGAAAAGTTGTTCATTAAAGCTAGACAGATAGCTCAACACCTAAAAATAGATAACTGGATAGCTTCTCGACACCTCTCGACAGCTACGCTATCTATCGAGCTCTTCAGTTGATTGTTATCGCAATCTTGACATCTCTCGATAGCTGGTGGATTGATCAAGAAAGCTCTTGTCTCCTCGACAGCTCCTCGATAGCTTCTCGATAGTTGTATCTGTCGAAATTTAAAGCTCGACACCTCCTCGACACCTCCCGATCGATCGAGGTTATGGGAATTCAGATTTCCAGATCTGATTTTCGGCCCAAGCTTATATATTTGTGTAGGGGTTTTTTTCTCACAACCCTAGATCTATATAAGGCTTATTTTAGAGGCCATCACATAAGAGAATACAAGGAGAACATATGCAAAAGGTGATCGATGCCTTATTCTCTCTAAAAGAAGTTACTGCGTCATTGCGCCTTAGGTTTTGTAACCAAGTGTTTCTTGATCTTCATTGTTGATGAAGTAAAGAACTTTGCAACCAACAATCTTTTTCAAGTTAGTGAGTGAGTCACGTACTGGGATCCGTGCAACAAAAAGGATGGCGTTCATATATTGAAGAGTTTAGAGGTTCTGAAGCAGTAGAAGATTTCTGCTGTGAGTTCATCTACGGGAATTGTAGAGTCTAGGAACAAATGTTTTGTACTAGATTTGAAACTTCTCTTTACTATAGTGGATTGTTTTTCAGGAAGGTTTCCCCTCAGGTTTTTTTTTACTGTGAAACTAGTTTGTTTTATTGGTTTTTCTGGGTCATTATATCTTGTCTTATTTATTTTTCCGTTGCATGATTTTGACATGATATTGATGTCTGTTTGTTTTAACAAGTTTTATTAATAATAAATCTAATTAACAACTTTGATTTAAAACTTGTTAATTTTATCAATCGGAGTTTAAATTTCCTAACAAAGTCTAATGAAGAATATGAACAACACAACAACGAAAAGATGGGTGGAGGTTAGGAAGGAATTCTCAGTTGTCACTGAGAAGAAGGGAGCGTAAGTACGTACGTAGTAGCTGACACAAACATTAGGGGGAATTAATGATGATTGCTCGGGCGAACCAAAACTTTTTAATGGATCAAAGCTTCTATGATTTCTAGATGAAAGCCGACAAATAATGAAGTTCTGAGTGTAGGACCTAGCTAGGTGATGATACACATACATTCCTAGCTAGCTCTTTTCATTTTAGGACCAGATGGACAAGGAAATACCCTTGGTCTTTTGATAAAAGCATGGTGTTGCTACGTGTATATAATGGAGATAATTAAGCCACATACATGTTTTTGTACATGTGCGGCGGCTGCATGAGATATGTGATGAATGCATAGGTTAGGGTCATATTATGAACAGGCTATGGATTTAATATATATGCTGCAAAAATATTTTGATGATCATATGATGAGCATAAACTTTATTTAGCAATGATACGTGATATACATGATAATGATATGAAGGAGTATATGTTTTGTGCATAACATGATATATCCATTCATTTTTAGAAGATCATCCTTCGAATCAAGTGAAATGGGTGTTTAACACCTTCTCATTTCGTAACATAACTTCCAAATTTAGATGCTTTGAGTTATAATTGGACTAGTTATTTACTAGTGTTAGTTTCATTTTTATAGATTGCAATTAGGAAAACAAGCCATATAATTTTAGTTTTTTAAATTGTAACTAGAAAAATAAACGATGTATTATTTTTTTTTTCTAGAATGTAAGAAGGATCAAAAGTCATGTAATTTTTTTATTTTTTTTTAAATTTTAGACAATTTCTTGAACAATGATATAAATTTCATTGTTATTTGATGATGCACAAGGAAATCAGTAGGCTGAATGCTCTAGGTGTCAATGATCTAGTAGTCAGTCACTTGGAAGGCCTGAAAAGAAAACACAATCAAAGGTGACCAGGGTGGACCAGCCAAGAACCCTCCGATGCTTAAGTTAGTTTTTCTCTCAAATTCTGGAGTTCCAACTTTATGGGAATTATATCTTTCTTACCTTCATCTAGTTCGAATGGGTCTTTATATAGCATGCTCTTGGAGTGGTTATTTAACTTGTAACTTCCCCTATATTTGAGGAAGCCAGAAGGTTCAAAGATAACTTCCACAACTGCTATAGGAGTTACTATATTTCATTTTCTATAACTGCTATTGGCAGTTAAGTATTTTGTACGAAGATATGGTGATCAACAGGGGCCTTACTCATGCCTTGGAGTAATGCCACATGGTTCAATCTATTAGTTTATGTAAATAGACTTTATCTGGAATTCTTCCAAGTGTGAAGGGTCGTCCTGGCACAATCCTCATGGATGATTATAAGCCTATGGACAACAATACCCGTAAACATAGCTACTTTTGTCTTCCTGGCATGGATGATTCTTATGGATGAGTTTGGAGTTCAATTCCTAGTTCACCATCAGTTGCCCCCTTGTCCATGGGTCATCTAAGGTAATATATAGCCTAGCACTACTTCTTGGGACGTGTGCCCTTATATTAGGGGTGAGGTATGCCATGTGTCATGATCTTACTGGTGATTAATCACGTCGATTTATTTCTTCAAGGAATTTGCCCCGTGTCATCTCTTGATTGGTCACATCGTTTCAGATGCTAAATTCCACTGCCTATAAATAGTAGAATCCCTCTCCTACCCCTCACATTTATGAGATTCTCTTCTTTGACATTTGTTTTCTCAGCACCTCGTCTAGAAGTGTTTCCTCGTCCTTAGTTCTCCTCCGTCTAGAGCCAGGTATTCTCCTCATCCTCATTCTTAGCTTTTCTTTCAAATTTTAACATGTCTGAAGTTGTCGTCTCCTTATCTAGTAATAGTGTAGATAAAGCCATAGACGAATACCATGATGACACCAATTATAGTGGCTCTAGCAGTAACAGTAGTAGTAGTGGTAACACCTCAGACGAGGAATATACCTTTGGTGTTCCTGGAGTTCCTCTTGACATTCTTCAAGAACATCTTAGGATGAGGGCAGCTTCTGGGGTTGGTAACTCGACGAGTATTCCTTCGTCTCCTCCTGCAGACGAAGTAGAAATCGTATATAGTTGTGCTGTAGGTATTTCTTCCAAAACAGATGAAAGGAGGCTTACTGCACTTAGGAGTTGGTACTAGATCCCAAACGACCTCAACCCTAGGTTAGCCATCTGTGGAGAGTGGTGCTGCCAACCTCGTTTTGGTATAGGCATCTATGAAGCTTACCTTCTAGGGGGACTTAGGTTACCTTTAGATGCCTTTGCTAGAGAGTTACTTACTAGGTTGGGTTTAGGAGTGTGTCAGCTTAACCCTAACGCATGGAGACTAATTGTCTCTATGTAAGTTTTGTGGAGAGAAGTATTCGAAGGAGATCGTCCTTTCACTGTGGACGAGTTCCTCTATTGTTACAAACCCTTTGAGATCAATCAATCCCTAGGCTTTTATCAATTTACAACC
Organism: Quercus lobata; assembly: GCF_001633185.2. Classification (NCBI taxonomy): domain Eukaryota; kingdom Viridiplantae; phylum Streptophyta; class Magnoliopsida; order Fagales; family Fagaceae; genus Quercus; species Quercus lobata. Next base: position 41,151,284 of record NC_044904.1, read on the forward strand.
AAGGGTAATGACTGTAGATTAATTAAGTCATTGGTTACATCTGACAGAAACTGGAAGATGGAGTTTTTCTTTGTCTTCGGTTTTTGGTCTGGACACCCTGTTGAGGTTGGCAAGGATACATTTGCCCCATACACTGGAGAGTTAGGCAACCTTCGTCCTGAAGGTATGTTATGTTTTGCTTTTTTTCTTTCCTTTTTTTTTTATTTTTTTTATTTTTTTATTTTTTATGTAGCTGTTGGAGGAAATTCTTTAAGTAAATTTCACTGTGACAGCATCCACAGGGCTTGTCTACACACTAATAGGAGTTTCCACTTGTTGGTGACCCTTTAGCGTCTAGCCATGTGGGGACTTGGTCCTGAGCCGTCCATTGAAGCCCTTACCCACGAGCTTACTATTCGCAGACGTGAGTCTCCCTTTCTCTTCTTCTTTTTCTTCTTTTTTTTATTTATTTATTTATTATATATATATATATATATATATATATATATACACTTTAAAAATTTCCTAAGTACTTATTTGACTTACGTTTTTAACCAACATTTTATGTTTTTCTTTTAGGGATGGCAACTATGAAAGAGAATAAAGGGAAGGAGGTTATGGATGGGGCAACCAGGCCTGAGGCTCAATCCCAGCCTCATCTTTCTACTTGAGATAAGAGAAAAACTTTGCCCAAGGCACTGGACTTGGGAAACCTTTCCAGACATCAAGGAAAGAATGCGAAGCACGAATTGTCCAAGCCTAAGATTGCTAGGCCTAATCTTCCTTCCTCCCAGACGTCCATCCAAGTTGTTAATGTTAACTCGTCCATCCCTGTTGATGTCACTCCTACCAAGACCACTGCTCCTACCTCGTCCCAACCTCCCCAGAGGGTCCCTATGAACCTTCTGGAGAATGAAGACTTAGCTTGGGAGAGGTTTGAAAAGGCTGTAACTGGCGAGGACGTGGCTGCGTGCTATGACATGTCCTTGAAAGAGTTTGAGCACTCTAGTGTTCATGATCTTTTCAAGGTAATGTCTTTTACCTCATCCTATTTTAGTAGCATGTATATAGTAGCATGCATATATATATATATATATATATATTGCTAACTCTTTAATCACTTGTGTAGGCCATGTCCAAGTTCATAGCTATGTCTAGGCAAGCCATGGAGATGGACAAGACGAGGATCCTGCTTGAGAAGAGGATCCAAGAAATTAAGGACGACTGGAAGGGTTGGGCTATGGTGGCAGCCAAAGCTAAAGACGAGGCCAAGGAGCTGCAAAATCTGATTGAAGAGCTAAGGGTTGATGTGGTTGAGAATGATACTCGTCTTGACCACCTTCAAAAGAAAAATGACGAGTTGAATACCCTTCTTACCAAAGCAAAAGAAGACGCAGTAGCGGAGTTCAGAGCATCCAAACAGTTCACTAATTTGCTGGACACCAATTATGCAGCGAGTTTTGAGGATTTTTGAATGGACGCTATAGAAAACTTCCCTGAAGTTGACTTTAGCTCCATCAAACTTAACCTTGCTACTGCTGCAAGCTCTTTTATTCAGACCAGCTCCAAGGGCATCAATATTGAAGACGATGCCACTACTTAACTTGCCTAAGACGTTGAAAATGATCCCCCACAGTGAACTTTAGTTTTAGTTTCCCTATCTTTGTATTTTTTTATGAGGTCCATTGTTTAGGACCATTTAAAATTATGTTAAGTACATTTCACTTGTCTACATCACTTGGGACAAGCTTTCAAACAATTTCCTTTCAGGCTTTTTTAATTTATAAGGGTTTTTGGATGGTGGTCGTCTACCCTTTTTAAACTTTATGAATGAATTTTTTATTTTCATTACTCTTTCATTTTACTATTAAACATGTTGCATGGATGACTGTTTTTTATCATCCAATTTATTGGTCTAAGTATGGCTCGTCTATGACGAGGATTCCTTCATGTTTAATATCCTTTACCACTCTTTGAATTATGTATAACTTGTCTTGTGAATGGCACTGGTTTTTCCAGCTTTACTCGTCCTTAGGCTTGGTAGTTGGTTCCATTTCTTGTACATAAGTTTACTTTTAAGGCACAACTTTTCACTCGTCCAAAGATTGGATTGTTTTAGCTGGTGTCTCGTCCTATGGACTTTAAATATTTTTGTGCACGCATTTCCCTACCCATGGGCTGGACACAAGTTTAAAGCTCTACTTCGTCCATTGTTTAGATGAATATGCCTTGAGCTTGTTTCTCTTTGCTTTATCCTTATTTTGAGGAAAGTTTATAGATGTTACATCCTTGCGTCTAGAGATTTTTATACGTCTTTAAGCCTTAGCCTTTCTTGTGGGTGAAATTATGGAGATAAGATTTATAAATCACATGTATTTGAAAATCAAAACCACATTCATAATATAAACCTCGTCCACAAGTATGGCACATGCTTAGAAGCTAGTGCCTTTTAGGGAATTATAAATACAAACATCTAAGTTCATGACTTCGTCCATAGTTAGTTTAAAACTAATACATCCTTAAGGAGTTAAAACATAACATATAATGTTAACAATACACGCAACAGAAAAACTTTGGCTTGTCTAGGGTGACAGCATCTTGGGTGATCTCGTCCAAGATAATGCTCGTTTAGGTTGATATTTTACTGATAATACCTTTTTAGGTGCTCAACATTCCAAGGGTGCTCCAATTTTCTCCCTTCCAGGGCTTCCAAGTAATACGACCCTTGTCTTTTGCAATTGATCACCCTGTAGGGTCCTTCCCAATTTAGTCCCAATTTCCCATGAGCTGGGTTTCTGGTTGCCAATGAGACCCTTTTCAAGAAGAGATCCCCTATGTTAAAGCGCCTGGGTTTCACCATTGCATCATATTGTCTGGCCATAAGGTTCTTGTACCTTGCTGGCCTTTGCTTCGCGTCCATCCTTACCTTGTCTATCAGATCAAGGTTAAGGCGGAGTTGCTCTTCATTATCTCTTTTTCATACTTCATCACCCTGTGATTGGCCATATGCACTTCTGCAAGTATTATTGCTTCACTTCCATAAGCTACCTTGAAAGGAGTTCCCCCTATGGGGGGTCCTTACCATCGTCCTGTAGGCCCACAAAACACCTAGTAGCTCGTCAGACCATACTCCCTTTGCCCCTTCAAGCTGAGTCTTGATGATTTTCAATTAGGATCAGTTTGCTACTTCTACTTGACCATTTTCTTGAGGGTGGGCGGGTGAGGAATAATGATTTTGAATTCCAAAGTGCTCGTAGAAATCCCTAAAATGTGTATTATCAAATTGTCATCCGTTGTCTGATATCAATACCCTGGGCACCCCAAACCTGCATGCAATATTTTTCTAGACAAAGTTCTTGAAATTTTGTTGTGTGATCTTCGCCAAGGGTTCTGCTTCTAGCCACTTAGTGAAGTAGTCAATTCCAACCACTAAAAATTTCATTTGTCTGGTTCTAAGTGGAAAGGGACCCAAAATATCCAATCCCCATTGTGCAAAGGGCCATGGGGCCATCATCGGGGTGAGATACTCTGCTGGTTGTCTGGGAATATTGCTAAAGCGTTGACATTGGTCACATACTTTGATATAAGCCTATGTGTTTTCTTGAATAGTCAGCCAGTAATAACCTGCATGGACGACCTTATGAACCAATGCTCTTGCTCCTGAGTGGTTACCACACCCACCTTCATAAACCTCCCTTAATACATAGTTCGACTCTTCTGGGGCTAAGCACCTTAAGTAAGGCTAAGAGAAACCTTGTTTGTACAACACCTCGTCTATGAGAACATACTTGGCAACTTTGATCCTCAACTTCCTGGCCTCGTCCTTGTCCTTTGGAAGCCTTTCGTCCTTGAGATAGACGACTATTGGAGTCATCCAATTTTCTTCTCCTTTAATTTGTTGTACCTCTGGTAGGTCTATGCTTGGCATGTATTGAACTTTATCAAACTCTTCCATAGCCTCCCCTATTGAGGTTGCTTTCGCCAAAGCATTTGCTTCCATGTTTTCCTCCCTCGAGAGTTGAACAAAACTGGCTTCTTTGAATTTCTTGACAAGCTGCCTTACCTTATTTAAATACTTCTTCATCCGGCTTTCTTTGGCTTCACACATTCCATTCACTTGATTAATGATCAATTGTGAACCCCCTTGGATGATAACTGACTCTGCCCCTAGGGACTTAGCAAATTCTAATCCTTTGAGGAAATCTTCATATTCAGTTTCGTTGTTAGTGGTTTGGTATTGTAGATGGGCTATGTATTTCAATTTGTCCCCTTCTGGGGATTTGAGAATAATTCCAATTCCTCCTGCATATAACATGGACGAACCATCCACCATGATGACTTACTTCCATACCTTGCCTGCCTCGTCTAGCTCACTTCGATTGGGACTAAACTCTGCAATGAAATCAGCCGATATTTGTGCCTTAATCACATTTCTTGGTTGGTACCAGACATCAAACTTGTTGAGTTCTATGGCCTATTGGATTAGTCGTCCTACAGCCTCTAACTTGTTCATTGCCTTCTTCCATGGATGATTATTAAGACATTGATGATATGAGCTTGAAAGTAATGCCTTAACTTCCTAGAAGCTGTAACCAAAGCGAAGGCTAGTTTTTCCATCATTGGGTATTGCTCTTCCGCCTCTCTTAGCGCTCGACTTGTATAGTAGATCAACTTCTGCACCCTTCCTTCTTCTCTAACCAAAGCTGAGCTTACTGCATGTGGGGACACTGCTAGATACAAGTACAACTGTCACGCCCCAAACCTCAAAGGGTCTAAAGCATGAGAAAGACGTCTCAAGTACCTATAGATTTTTTTTTTTTTTTTTCATTTTTGACAATTTAATCAATAAATCATATCAAGTATCAACATCAAGAATTATCATAATAATTCCACTAAATATACTCCCAAGGTAAGTTAGGTCTCTATGCAATAAATACAATGACCCTTGGCCACAAAAGAATGGAGGTCTGAATAAATAATTACATATTAGCAACTTGTCCCATTAGTGGAAATAAAGACATAACCACTATTAGATACAAAATAATTGAGTCAAGCCTACTCTAAGTTATACATCATCAATTATCTCCATCACAAAAGTCAGCCTCCATCAGCAGTTAGTCTAACAACTACTAGCCACCAAAAAGCTGTCTCAAAACGATAGTTGCCTACTCTGAAAAAGTTTGTAAAATAATAGAATGAGATAGAGTCCAGTAAGTAGCATAATTAATGGGGGTGGGTGAAATGCAAGTTTTATGATAATGGACATTTACAAAATAGGTTATAATTTGGGAATTTCCATGAAAATCCAGCAAATCCATTTTTCTTAATAAAATGACAAGAATGATTAAAAGATGTAGCACCAAGCTTTTTCAAAGTATTCCAACATGAAACTACGTACTATTTACTGGGAGCTATCAAAACACCATTTTAAAACCTGAAAACCCAACCCAAGGCCACATGACAAGTCACCATAAAGACGTTAGGTATGCCACAAAGACATCAAGTTATGCCACGAAGACATCAATTATGCCACAAAGACGTCAATTTGCCACAAAGACGGGGGTGCCAAGATACCAATGTCACAAAGACTACGACATTTGGCTGAGTAATCACCAAATAATCACATGTCATAGCCCAAGGGTAAAAGCATAAAGAGCTCACAGTTTACATGACATAAACTCCTATTATACTCATGAATCATTCAAGGTATTATCTCTAACATCAAAACCTCAATAATTTATGAGTAGTTTCCACAAGATTTTCACAACATTATTAAGAAACCCATGACACCAAAATCACAATATCCTTCAAAACAAACAATTTAAATATTTACTAGCTCCAAATAAATCATAAAAATTATATTCACCATTTATTTCACATGATATACCTCAAAACCCCTAAATTTTCACCATTCATAAAACTTAGTTAGCCACCACTAGTAAAACCATAAACCCACTCATCAAATTAGTCCACTAAATCAAAAATCCATATACAAAATTACAAGAATATCACCCAAGAAGCTCATAAATCTCAAGAACATCATTATTAAAGCTTGGGTAAAATAACCTCAAACAAGAACATTATACCCATCAAAAGAGATTAAAACTTTTTCCTCAAATAACTTATGTGAAGGCGTGATGTTCTTGAGGGTTCTCCGGTGATCTTGCCAGAAAAATGGTGGAGGTGATGAGAAGTGTGCCGGTGGGAGAGTGAGGGAGAGGAGTGTGTATATGTGTGTTGTGTTGAGTGAAAATTAAAAGGAAAAGAAGAACAAGAATGAGAGTGACTGGCCAAAAAGAGAAAAGAGAGAATTGTGAGATATGTGGTGGGGGAGGATGGGTTAGGCGAGGCATATGTGGGCCTTAAAAAATATGACTTCTTCTTTTTTTTTTTTCTTTTTTTTTCTCTATCAGGCTAGGCTGTTACAACAACTCTTCACCAGGCACAGACAAACTCAGTAAGGGAGCCATAATGAGGTAAGTCTTTAGGTCATGGAAAGCTTTCTGACACTCGTCCTTCCATTCAAATGCCTTTTTAAGAACCTTGAAAAAAGGTAAAGATTTGTCATTAGCTTTAGAGACAAACCTGTTAAAGGTAGCAACTCGTCCGGTAAGAAACTGGACTTCTTTGATACTTCGTGAAGGCTTCATATCTAGTATTGCGAGAACCTTATCAGGATTTGCCTCAATTCCCCTATGTGAAACCATGAATCTAAGGAATTTTCCTGATGAAACTCCGAAAGTGCACTTGCTGGGATTTAACTTCATGTTGTACTGCCTAAGTGTATCAAAGGTTTCTTACAGGCCGTCCATCATCTAGAATCTTTACCAGCATATCATCTACATAGACTTCTACATTCCATCCAATTTGAGGACGAAACATATGGTTAACCAACCTTTGCTATGTTGCCCTTGCGTTTTTTAGACCGAAGGGCATCACCTTGTAACAAAACAAGCCTTGATTGGTGATAAAGGATATCTTCTCTTGGTCTGCCTCATCCATTCTTATTTGATTGTATCCAGAGAAAGCATCCATGAAACTTAGCAATCTATGACCTACAGTTGAGTTCACCAACTGATCAATATGCGACAATAGATAGCAATCCTTAGGGCAGGCTTTGTTTAGATCGATGAAGTCCACACACATCCTCCATTTGCCATTAGCCTTCTTGACCATTACTACATTGGCCAACCAATCTAGATAATAAACCTCTCGAATAAACTTTGCTACAGTCAACTTTTGAACCTCTTCTTTAATGGCATTGTCTCTCTCTTTAATGGCATTGTCTCTCTTTTTTTTTTTTTTTTTTTTTTCTATCATACAGGCTTAGAGGAAGGATATACATTTAGATGGTGGGTAATGACACTAGGGTCTATACGTGGCATATCCTCATGACTCTATGCAAACACATCAATACTCTTCTTTAAGAACTGGACAAGATCTTGCTTTGTCTTCTTTTCCATATCCGCTCTAACCCTTGTATACCTCTTAAGGTTATTCTTGTCCAAAGGGATGTCCTCTAATGCTTTAGTGGGCCCTGCCACAACTCTCCTTTCCTCAATGTTCATCATTTGAACCTGTTTGTCCATGGCCAACATAGCCAAATAGCATTCTCTTTCTACTGGCTGATCTCCCTGCTGTTGTCCTACCCCATACTCTGTAGGGAACTTGACTGACAGGTGGTAAGTAGACGTGATTGCCTTCCAACTATTTAAAGTTGGCTTTCTGATTATGGCATTATAAGAGGATGAATTCACGTCCTTGGTTATCTATTGTGGGTATGCCCCCACCACCACAGGTAACGTAATGGTGTCTACAGGCTGCATTTTCATTCCTCCAAACCCTACCAAGGGCGAATTCACTAGATGAAGTTGACCTTGTCCAAGCCTCATTTGCTGAAAAGTAGGATAATACAAGATGTCTGCCAAACTTCCATTGTCCACCAACACCCTTCTAGTCATATAATTAGCAATAAGCAAAGTGATGATGATGGCGTTGTCATGGGGGTGGTGAACCCTTTCAACATCCTCATCCGTGAATGTGATGGCTTGTTCGTCCATTTCCCTTGTCCTTGGTGATCGTCTAGAGAGTTGGATGTTCTGCACTACCTTCAGGTATGTCTTTCTAGACTTGGAAGATTGCCTTGTTGAGGTTCCTCCTATGATGACTCTTATTTCTCCAAGTGGAGGTCTTGATGGTTCTTCTACCTTTGCCTTCAACTTCTCATCTTTATGATCTCATCCAAGGAAATTTCTCAACTTCTCTTGTCTAATGAGATTTTCTATTTGCTGCTTCAAATCGAAACATTCGTCCATGTCATGCCCATGGTCTCTGTGGAAGCGATAATACTTATTCCTATTGGGCTTATTTGGGGATCTCCCTTCATTTTTTCCGGCCATTTCAAGGAGGGATCATCCTTGATTTGCATAAGAACTTGCTTAAGCGGCATGTTCAAGGGCGTATACTGCTAACTCCGTATTGACGAGCCTACCTTCTTTTTATCTCGATCTTTCTTCTCTCCCATCCGTCCCTTCTTTGGTCGAGGACCTTGCTTAAAATGATGCGGGAGATCAGTTTCCATTCTCTCAGCTCTCTTCCTTTTCTTGGCTATAATTGCGTCTTCTACTTTCATAAAATTTTGGGCCAAATGGATGAGTTCAGCCATGGTTTAAGGCTTTTTCTCATAAAGCTTGTGGATGAATAAGTCAGAGTTAACTCCATTATGGAAGTCCGCCAATAATAACTTATCGTTCATTTTGTCCACTGTTAGGTTTTTCCTGTTGAAATGAGTAATGAAGGACTACAAACTTTCATTCTCTCCTTGCTCTATGGTTAGCAGGCTGGACGAGGAACGTTTGTGCCTTTTTCCTCCGATGAAATTATTGACAAACAACTTACTCAACTCTTCGAAAGAACTCACTATATATCTTGCTGAACCATACTCGCGCTGGGCCTTTAAGGGTGGTAGGGAAAACTCTACACATAATCTCGTTTGGAACCCCTTGAAGGTGCATTGTAGTCTTGAAATTAGCAATATGATCAAAAGGGTCATGCATTCCATCTTACGAATCCAAGGAAGGCATCTTGAACTTCGGAGGCAAGGGGTGACCATTGATGGAAGCCGTGAAAGGGGAGTCTGTTCGATGAACTAAATCCTCTACGGGATTCTCCCTTCTTATGTTCTCCCTTATCTCGTCCATGACCTTCCTCATCTGATCCATCTCCTTCTCCAAGTGAGGCACCCTTCATGAAGTGGTGCCCTTTGACTGGGTCTCGGGCTTAGGATTTCCTCCATCTTCCTAACTTTGGGCTTATCTTTCAACATATCCTTCGTGACGTTGCCTCCTTATATTAATCTCCCTAGTCAATTCTTGGTTTTGGCGAGTTAACTTCGCCATGGCGGCTGCCATGGACTATATGTGTGGGATGGAAGACAATTGTGTGACAGGCACTGACTAGTGATCTCGGTGGGGATTGCTAGATGCATCCCTACTCTCTTGGTGGCCTGGGCTAGTGGCCCTTGATCTTGTCCGAACCATACAACCTTTTGTTGGAGAAAGATAAACTACAAAACACAAAATTTAATCTTTCCTACAGACGGCGCCAACTGATGATGCACAAGGAAATCAGTAGGCAGAATGCTCCGGGCGTCAATGATCTAGTAGTCAGTCACTTGGAAGGCCTAAAAAGAAAACACAATCAAAGGTGACTGAGGTGGACCGGTCAAGAACCTTCCGATGCTTAAGTTAGTTTTTCTCTCAAATTTTGGAGTTCCAACTTTATGAGAATTATATCTTTCTTACCTTCATCTGGTCCAAATGGGATCTTTATATAGCATGCTCTTAGAGCAGTTATTTGACTTGTAACTTCCCTTATATTTGAGGAATCTAGAGGGTTCAAAGATAACTTCCACAACTGCTATGGGAGTTACTATATTTCATTTTCTATAACTGGTATTGGCAGTTAAGTATTCTGTAGGAACATATAGTGATCAACTAGGGCCTTACTCATGCCTTGGAGTAATGACATGTGGTTCAATCTATTAGTTTATGTAAATAGACTTTATCTGGAATTCTTCCAAGTATGGAGGGTCGTCCTGGCACAATCCTCATGGACGATCATAAGCCTATGGACGACAGTACCCTTAAACATAGCTACCTTTGTTTTCCTGGCATGGACAACTCTTAGGAAGAGTCTGGAGTTCAATTCCTAGTTCACCATCATTATTCAAAAAAGAGGTATTTAATAAGATTTTTTGAACTTTTTTTTTCTTTTAATTAAAATAAGTGGAAATTCCACTTGTAAAACACTCAATCTAGGGGGTATTACACTGTTGGTTGAGTAATCACTGTGAAGACTTGATCGCCCTGTCATTTTTAGGACTAGGTTCTCACATTGTTATACTCATTTGATTATATTAATGAACATAATCTTCCTGCTGTACTTTAATATTTCCTACAATTTAGTTTTCTTCAGCCTTGAGTTTACTTTTTCTCTAGTTAGGCAGAGCATCTAAGTAATTTGTTGTTTGTTGCATAGCCTCGAAAGACTCTTAATTTCACGAACTACAGCTCTTGAGTCTGCATTAACGAAAATGCTAGTCTTAAACTTTTTTACAAACTATTGATGTGGTGAGTAATTATTAGTAAGTAAAAAAATGATATTAATGATTGATCCAGATAAAACTAGTAACAATTGAATACAACAATAAAAATATTATAAAATAATTTGTAATTGTAACAATACACTTGCATTAAAAAATCACGCATTTGTCAACTCTCTTTCGTTCAACCAATTCCAAAACTAATACTACTTTACAACACAAAGTTTAATCGCATCATTGAGACTGTCTCAAAGCTAAACCGGGACATAGATTTGAAGTTATTGTGAAGCATAAATTTTGCATCGAACAATGCTTTTTAACTTACATCCATCCGTTTGGTCGCCAGAAACATTGGGATTGAGATTGGGAACTAAGGCAGAGTTCATGGATCATAATGGCGTATTGGTGTACCTAAAAGGACTTGCTGACTGCGTTGAGCTTGATGAAGTTCTCACCTAATATATGGTTTAAAGCACAAAACACATTTGTATAGTCAAACTAACAACCGTAAGTTTAAAGCCAAATCAAATTTCACAAAACGGTTGACGTGTCAAATTATTATTAGTTTACAATAAAGTTAATGTCATTGATAATCCTATGTGAAGGTGATGTAATAAATCACAACCTGCCGTCACTGTAGTTTTGAAATTTGTACAACTTTTGTCCGGGGAATTGTAGCACTAACAACGGCAAACCGGGGCGGCACCACGGGGGCTGTATGATTTTATCTTGTGCATAGACATAAATTATACTCTCAATGGATCTGCCAATCCCAAGAAATGGAGATTTGCTAAGGAAGAAGAGAAATAGAGAGATATATGCAAGAAAGCTTGATCATCAAAAACATGCACCACTTTATGTATAACAAACCAATGCCACACACCAACCAGTAGGAGAGATATATAGATCAATCCTCCCTTTGATGGCCAATGAATCAAATAAATCTCTTGTAATTCATATTCGATGCTATCTAACCTCTATATGGTCGAAATCTATAACATTGGAAACGTAAAACAAAAAATACAATAAAAAACCTGAAAACAATAAAAGACAAAAAGCAATCTATGAACAACGCAAGGAAATGTCGCAATTTGCAAACAAACTGACTTAAGTCCCTCCAATATTCAATCTCAATATTCTGGTAGCCCTTTTATAAATTCCAAAACAGACGGTGACATCGAGTTACCTTTGTTTGGCGACACGAATGCAGAATCAGGATATCTATAAACAGGCCTAGGCGAGCAGAAGAAATTGTTTGAACTCGGGGTAAACAAAGGAATATCAGCAAAATATGTATTGGTTTGGTTAAAAATTGGTGACAAAGATGACGATCTTGCCTTAACATCACCACAATTCTCTTCAGTAAGAGCCGAAGATGAATCATTACGATCATCATGCCCAAAAGGCTTGATCACCTTACGATCATTTCCTTTCGCAGACAATATCTTTTCACTCTTCTGGGTTTGATCATCATCATTGGGCTGTGACATACCCGTGAGCTTCTGTACGAGAGCCATGAAATCCTGAGCTTGTGTGTGGATTATCTTTGGAGAATGAGTGTATATAATAACTGGTTGCTTTCGTTGCTGCCTGAACATCGTGGTACCAACACAATCAGAAACCACCGAAGAAGAAGATGATGATGAAGAGAAAGATGGTTTCTGAATGACATGGGACCCCTTGTTGATATTCAATGGTGATGGACGTGGACCTTTGATCATCTCCAACTTTGAAATCTCATGGTCACCATGAAACTTTGCAGGGCTCATGTTTGAGATCTTCTTGTAAACAAAATATGGAAAAAGCAAAAAAGGGTTGTGCTATATATAGAGAGAGAGAGAGATAGTGGGAGAGTTTGTTGGGGTTAGAAGAAGGAAAAGAGAGATAGGAGCATAAATAGGAGATTTGTTGGGAATGGATACTGGAGAGGGAAAGGATTGAATAAAAAAGATTATTATAGCCAGCAATTCTGACCGTTGACTACATACATAGATATATAATACATATTTTTATGTGTAATATATTGTATATAAAATAAAAGGGGATGATATAAAATCTTAGGGTTTAATGGAAAGAAGGTGTTAAGACGCTTTCACTTGGGCGTCGTCGTCGGCTCGCCGGAAACCTCGCAATTGGTTCAGCTGTAGTAGTATAGAAATATAGATAAGTTAACTATAGTCTTCTCAAAATAAAAGATAAGTTAACTATAGTTTAAAAACTACAATGTTTGATATATAGCTTTTTAGGAGACGTCATGGCTCCATAAATAAGAAAAAGAAAAAGAAAAATAAAAAGAAGAGAGACGTCATGGATGTTGTAATTTGTAAATTATACTAGTTTTATAAACTTTTGGAGTTTTTCAAATACCATCATTATACTTTGATATAATTGTCAACGTTGCCTTTAGATTTACATTAGAACAAATGCGTTTTGGAATAACTTATTTGCGTGTGCGTTTAAATTAATTTATTTAGTTTTTTGATGATTTTTTTTTTGGCTCAAAATATGTTAAAAGTATATTTATAATTTTAAAAAATAAAGTTCTAAAATATTTTACATAAAAACTAAAAGATAAAAGACAAGTATTTGTTTACATGAATAGTATCTTATAAAGTGTACACGGTAAGAAAAAAATGTGGCAAATGTTAGTCACTTTTTCCCAAAGTGACAAATGTTAGCCACATTTTTGTCTACAATATACACTTTATATAGTACTATATATTTATGCAAACTAATAATTTTCCCAAGATAAAAGCTAAATAAAAAAGTTGTAGGCAAATGAATTTGCAAAATATTTATCAAAAGATATAACTTTTAGTAACTTTTGTGTTAAATGCGTGACAAAAAGCAAAGGTAAAAATCAAAAAAGCTTTTGCCAAACACACTAATTTTCTAGACTTTATTTTTGTGACAAATCACACGTGTCAGTATATTTTACAAAAAACCTAATGGATATAATCACATGATATGTGTGGGGCCAGAGAACTTATGACCCGGCCCACTTTCCATTAGGACCCAGGGCCCATGCCGAGGAGAGTAGTTGCCGAGGACAACTGGTGAAAGACCAAACAGTCTAGAGATGCAGTCGAGGATGACCCTGTTCTCGACATCTCGAAACTTCAAAGGGAAGAGAGACATGTCGTCCAAGGCAGCCTCCGAAGCGCCCTCAGAAGAAAAGGTGAGTAGAATGGGACTCACATGGGGGTACGGAGTGGGAGTGGTTCAAGGAAAAGACGTCACCTCCGCATTGAATGCGCTCACAAACGTCTTGGCCATATTAATGGGAAAAGACTCCTGAACAGTGTGGTTTCGGTTATTGCAACTAACAGAAAGTAGAGGGAGGCGGCTGATGGAACAGGTACTCGAATAGGTACAATCTTGATCAACAGATGGAGGATCAGGATCAACCATGAAGGGCTATATAATGGAAAGGCTTAGGTGCCAAAAGGAGGGGGGAAACCCAAAAGAGAAAAAGGAAGAATATGAACATTAAGCTTGATGGGCAAGATCCACGAACAACCATGGCTCGTCCCTGCGTGTCTACCATGAGTACCATGACTAACCACCGTTCGGTGACCAAGGCCTAGCCTTTCAAACTCACGCTCTACAAATTATATTGTTTGGGCCCTTAACGTGCGAACCTAACATCATTTTGGGATCGTTACAAATTGAGTCCTTACAATTGGCGCCGTCTATGGGGAGGCTTGTGCGTTGGCACAGGCGGTGGATCAAGAAAGTCCCTCCACCACTTCCAACGTCCCGTTGTTGTGCCCTAACACAAAGTTCCACTAGGGGCTGCGCTTCGAAGCACCAGCGGCACGGGCAGTTCTTGGGGTCAACGTCCCACACCACTTAAAGAAAATATCTAAGTTTTGGACAGAACCAAGGTATTGTATGGTCCTCAGACTCAAACCTATGGGGAAACCAACTACTTAAAAGAAATCCAAGTTTTGGACAGAACCAAGGTATTGCATGGTTGAGGATAAAGAGTGAGAAGGCTAGCGTAACGTCTTGGTTGTTCCTCTTCATTCTCTCCTTTAGGTTTGAATTTCTTACTGTGCTTTTAGTGTAATATCTCGGACTCAAACCTATGGGGAAACCAACTACTTAAAGAAAATATCTTTGTTTTGGACAGAACCAAGGTATTGTATGATCCTCGGACTCAAACCTATGGGGAAACCAACTACTTAAAGAAAATATCTTTGTTTTGGACAGAACCAAGGTATTGTATGGTCCTCGGACTCAAACCTATGGGGAAACCAACTATTTAAAGGAAATCTAAGTTTTGGACAGAACCAAGGTATTGCATGGTCCTCGGACTCAAACCTGTGGGGAAACCAACTACTTAAAGAAAATATCTAAGTTTTGGATAGAACCAATGTATTATATGGTTCTCGGACTCAAACCTATGGGGAAACCAACTACTTAAAAGAAATCTAAGTTTTGGACAGAATCAAGGTATTGCATGGTCTTCGAACTCAAACCTATGGGGAAACCAACTACTTAAATGAAATCTAAGTTTTGGACAGAACCAAGGTATTGCATGGTCCTCGGACTCAAACCTATGGGGAAACCAACTACTTAAAAGAAATCTAAGTTTTGGACAGAACCAAGGTATTGCATGGTCCTCGGACTCAAACCTATGGGGAAACCAACTACTTAAAAGGAATCTAAGTTTTGGGCAGAATCAAGGTATTGCATGGTCCTCGGACTCAAACCTATGGGGAAACCAACTACTTAAAGGAAATCTAGATACCAGGCTCGGCCTAACAATATGCATGACATCTCGGATGATGCCTATATCTCCCCAGAAGTGTGTTCAAACACAAATTCAACGTCTTATGGGCACGTGTAAGTTAGAATTCCGGGATATGATCCCAAATATATCATATGCACAACCATTCATACATGTTAAGATAACTAGTTCAAAAATTAGGAGATCCACAACAATAGTAAGCATCAGCAAGGGCAACTAACATGTAATTTAAAGGAAGAAAAGAGTTTCATATATGTGGTTAATAAGTTCAACTGCAATCAAACTATAAAATTTTCAAAACAAAAGGGAAACTAGTTAAATGATTAAACTAGAAACAAACACGAAGGTTGACCAGGGCTGCTACTTCTTCAATGTCGTTTTGTCCACGTCCTCAGAAGGCAGAGCAGGACTAGCCTCGGGGCCCTAGGAGACATCCCTTTCTTGGGAAGGCTGAGTAGGTCGGTTTCAATGCTCTTGGGGACCTCAGTAAGGGGAATTGCCTGTAGGGGCTGAACAAGGATGGCCGGCTCCTCGGCATCAGGGATCTGAGCACTGACCGTAGGCTCAGCACCCTCTTTGGGCATCTCAGGATTCACACCACCAGGTACTTCCGTCACATCATGAGGCTCTCTTCCTTCAATCGACTCGCCAGGAGGGACGATGATCTGTGCAGCTTTTGACTGAGTAACCCCTGCCTCGTGTTGATCGCTCATAGCCTCAGAGCTGGTGGAGGCAGTCTTACGGATGACTGGAGGATAAAATATGCTTTCCGCCTTCCACAAGTCAGACGAAGCACCCACCCTAGCTCGTTTTAAGGCCTCTTCCCAAACCTAGGAGCAGTATAGTCTGCATACTCTAGGAATTTGAGCTTCAAGGGAGGCCTGGGTTTCAGCCATTCTCGTCTTGTAACCCTTCTCCTCGGCTTTGTCCCTAGCAGCTTCGGCCTCGTTTCTGGCAAACTCAGCCTCCTACTTGGCCCTCATGGCTTCGTTCCGGGCAAACTCCGCCACGCCCTTAGCATTCTTTGCCATGATCAGTTTCTTCTTCAAATCATTGATCTGCTCCTTGGCTATCTGCAATTGCTCCTCGGCATTGAGTAGGCGCTTTGTCTATTCCTCGGCTTGTTTTTGGGCACCAATTAAACCTGCCAAGGCACTATCCCTCTCTCGGGTAGCCTCCTTTAAGTCCTCCCTAGCCTTTGCGAGGTCAGCCTCGGAAGCTTTGAGGGTCCGTGTAGCATCTATGCGTTTGGTGCGTTCATCCTCGGCGGCCTTACTCTGCCCTTTCACTTCATCCTCCATCCTATAGGTGGCCTGGATAGCCTGCCAATTGAGACAAGTATATTATGAATGAAAATCTAGGAGCCAGAATTGACAGAGCCTTAGGTTTCAAGAGTCTTACCATACCTAGGTACCTCTTCACGTTCAGGAAAACCTCCTGCATCCTCATGTTCTTTAACTCTTCCACATCAGCAGGAAGCAGCATGGTTCTCCCTAATGCGTCGGCTACATAACCACCATCGCCGTCTCCAAGGTCCCTCATGGACGTGGTTTCCAGCAATGGCTCCCCGTGGAGCATTGGGGTGGGAAGCCAAGCGCTCGGTGCGGATTAGGCTTCGATCCCCTTCCCTTTGCTTTAGGCGGATTGGGCTTCAATCTCTTTACCCTTACTTTGGTGCCCAATCTTTAACTGTTTTTGAACTCGTAGGGCTTCATCCCTCTCCTGAGAGGATTGGGATTTTCCCCCATCCATGGGTTCCTTCCCCTTGGGACTCCTCTTTCTCTTTGAGTCAGTGGGCTCCGACCGAGGATGCAGAGCTGATTGAGGAGGAGTAGGAAATTTGAGGCAGAGAGATTGTGGCTGCAACTTAATAGAGGATGACCTAGTCTGGATGGGCTGGGGCTGAGGTGGTGGAGATGGAGCATTGGATTGCGGTTTTCCCTATGCACCCTTCCCCGGCTGGCCCTCAATGAGGTCGAACAAGCTGGTTGGGGGCTTTCTCTTAAGACCCATCTCGGCTCGAGAGGATGTTTCCACTGACAACAGTTCCGCTTTGGACAAGTCTAGGTCACCTAGATCACTAAAAGGATCCTCGGATGGGTCGACTTGATCAAATGCCCCAAAACCCTCCTCGGACAGACCCAAATTACCTTCGTCCTCCGCTGCGTGATGAGACGACGAAGGGCCCACCAATGGGATGCCCTCTGGGATAGGAGATCCTTTGGAGATCAAAAACCCTTGTTCGACTACGGTAATTTTTGGAAGCCGAGGAAGGTTAGCGCTGATCACGTGCTTTGGGTCGGCAAATGACTTCTGAAGGGGAGTGTACCCTAAGATTTTGTAAGCGGCTCTGACTTAACCATCCTCTTCATTTACAAAAACTGCCGCTTGAAGAACAGTTTCCAAATCAACCCGGTTAACCAGATGAAAGTGTTGGTGAAAGGCGTTTGGATCTGCAAAAAAAAGAAAGACATGTACATGGTTAGTAACTGAACCGCATCAAATTAAAACGGCACAAAGGATTGCCCCCCTTTTACTCTCTATACCCCACCTGATTCTCCCTCCACCATCGGGCATGGAAGGCCATCATGCCATTCCCCGGATACGATAAGAAAGTCCTTGTTCAACCCCTTGTTGGAGTCGGGGAGGCACTGGATTAGCCGAACCCTATCGTCTCTCGTCTTTATATAGTAGGATTTGCCTTTCAAATTTTGGAGATTGTAGCACCAATTTACATCATGAAGGGTTAGTCTTAGCCCAATTTTTTCATTTAAGGCATCCACACAACCCAGAATCCTAAACATATTGGCAGCGCACTGGGTGGGAGCTAATCGGAAATGCCTAAAGTAACTCTTCATTACCGGTCCCATGGAGATTCTTATACTCCCCTCTATGAAGGCGAGAATGAGAATTACCACCTCGCCCGTTCTTCTCAGAAGATGCCACTCCTCCATCTTACAGTGCCTCAAACTCACGTTGGGAGGAATTCTATAATCGGCGATGAACTTTTCCATCGCCTCTTCAGTATCAACTAATTTTCTCAATCTCAATTTAACCATCTCTAAGAGTTGCTAAGCAAACTCAATGGATGACGGGAGAAGGAAAGGAACAAGAGAAAATTAAACCCAGAAAAGAAAAAGCACGAGTTATTGAAGGCAGAGAACTTACAAAAAAGAGGAAAGGTGCCTCGGACAGGCTTTTTGTGCTGGAGATAGACTTGAATTTGGATGAAAGTTTGGATGAACCCAAGGTATATGTGCTAGAACTCTTAAGTGCAAAAGTGAAGAGACAAATCAGTTCCAAAAAACATTTATACCTCCCATCGAAAGTAACTGCACGAATTTTCCCGCCCATAAAGGCAAGGAAATCTCCACCGTTAGATCACCATCGCGCCGTTGAACGTGGGAAGTACAAAGCCACTCGCATTTAATGAGGACACGTTTCACCTTCCAAAATGGGCGGGAAATCTCCACCGTTAGATCACCATCGCGCCGTTGAACGTGGGAAGTACAAAGCCACTCGCATTTAATGAGGACACGTTTCACCTTCCAAAGGCTCTAGGAACGTGTCTCGAGCAGACGAAGAGTCTCGGGAACCGATAGGTAACAAGGATTGACAAGCTTTGACAGAGGCCTGATGTCATCAAAACCCTCCTATCCGACTGAGGATCCGGACAGCAGGATTTTGAGGGGCTATTGTGGGGTCAAAGAACTTATGACCCGGCCCACTTTCCATTAAGACCTAAGGCCCGTGCCGAGGAGAGTAGTTGCCGAGGACAACTGGTGAAAGACCAAACAGCCTAGAAATGCAGCTAAGGATGACCCTGTCCTTGGCATCCCGAAACTTCAAAGGGAAGAGAGACATGTCATCCAAGGCAGCCTCCGAAACGCCCCCGGAAAAAAAGGCGAGTAGAATGGGACTCACATAGGGGTACGGAGTGGAAGTGGTTCAAGGAAAAGACGTCACCTTCGCATTGAATGCGCCCACAAACGTCCTGGCCATATTAATGGGAAAAGACTCCTAAACAGTGTGGTTTCGGTTATTGCAACTAACAGAAAGTAAGGGGAGGCGGCTGATGGGACAGGTACTCGAATAGGTACCTGCCTGATCAACAAATGAAGGATCAGGATCAACCGTGAAGGGCTATATAATGGAAAGGCTTAGGCGCCAAAAGGAGGGGGGAGACCCAAAAGAGAAAAAGGAAGAATATGAACATTAAGCTTGATGGGCAAGATCCACGAACAACCATGGCTCGTCCCTGCATGTCTACCATGAGTACCATGACTAACCACCGTTCGGTGACCAAGGCCTAGCCTTTCAAGCCCACGCTCTACAAATTATATTGTTTGGGCCCTTAACGTGCGAACCTAACATCATTTTGGGGTCGTTACAAATTGAGTCCTTACAATATGTATACCATAATAATGTCATTTTCAAACTTATAAATGATGTGGCAGATTAATTAGTTGCAAAATATGTGATTAAATTTGTTAATCATTAATTGAAAATACCAATAAAATATCTAATTTGTCACAAATTTAAAGTTCAAGGAATTAACTGCTCAAATGGAAATTATAAAGGGCTAAATTGACCTCATGTCAAAGTTGAAGAATAATATATGTAAAAAGCCCTAAAAAGTTATTTTAGCGGTGTTCTTTTTCTTATTTCTTCCTTTTTTTTTTCTCTTTTTTTTTTTTTTTTAATTCGATAATTGGAAAAAATGATTTGAACCTTGAATGTCTCATTTGAAAACACTAACACATATCAACAAGTTGAGTACGAAGCTCTTGGCACCTTGATGGTCATTTAAATTATTATATTAGAAGAACATAATATTTTTATTTTTAGACTAAAATCCAAATTACATCCTTTTATGGGGTGGATTTTCATTTTAATACATTCTCTTTCTCTTCTTCTTCTTCTTCTTCTTCTTCTTCTTTTTTTTTTTTTTTTTTTTTCCTTCTTCTTTGCAGTTTAGTCCTTAAACTGTAATATATCTATTGTATTTATAATAGGATTTCCTTCTTTGGATTGGATTTTTATGTAGTTCAAAAATCTCCCTACACCCTAAGTTTAAGTAGTGACAAAACTTGGAGACAAATACATAAAATAAAGGGTTGAGCTTGTGTCCAGTGGCCAGTTCCACTGGACACATGTCTGTATCCTAACTGTATCCTAGCGTGTCCAGTGAAATTGGCCACTGGACACAAGCTTCTCCATAAAATAAAACTCACTAACCCTACTACATCACTTTCAATTTTCAAATATACGTTCAAATCCATAAATAAATTAAAAAAAGGTTAAAAAAAACCTCACAATCCATTCCAATTCAATATCTGTGTTCTATTTAAATTCAAGGAAAAAATCCAAAACTGACTCTTTAACTTTCAGCATTTTTTTCATTTCAGTCCTCTAACTTTCAGTTTTGTCATTTCAGTTTTCTAACTTTTAATTGTTGTCAATTTGGTACTTCGTTAGACCTCAATTACCTACTGCCATTAAGTGAGCGAAAACGAGGTCGTTTTGGCTTTTTTTTTATTTTATTTTTATTATTATTTTTTTTAATCTTTGTAATTAAAAAAATTAAGAAAACTATTATTAAAAAAAAAAAAACATTTTTTTCTCATTTTCTCTCTCGTTAGACTCTCTCGCTTTCTCATTCTCTATCTCTCTCACAGTGCCATGGTGCAAGGCCTCACCACCACTGCCGGCCACCACCCAACTCCATATCCCCCTCCTCCGTCGCCCTAGTCCCCTGTGGCTAGAGCCCGAGTCCATTTCCCCAACCCAAAAGATGTGATCAAAGTGTTCGTCGATGGGTACTGTGTGAAAGTCCCGAAGGGCCTACGAAATCGCCAGCGTCGATATCCCTCGATTCTACTACCACAATCACTTCTCCATCGCCAGAAACTATTGGATGTGCCTCGTCGAGGTCGAGAAAATGCCCAAACCTATTGCCTCTTATGCCATGCCTGCTCTTCCCGGTTTGTTCACTCTATCTTTCTTCTCGCTTTTCTTGCCGCTATCGACCCAGACGGACTTTCCGTTCTTCCCCCAAAATTCGTAGTTTAGGGCTGTGGTCAATACTACCTAGATTGTGAAGGAGTTAATCATGGCATTTTGGGTATGAAGTCTGGGTTTGAGATTATGGGGAAGAAAGTGTGAGATTATTTTCTTTGCTTTTAGATTTTGGTGGAGAAGGGGTATGAGACTTTGGGTTTTAGATACGAAGAGAGAGAGATGGAGAGGTGAATGCCAGTGGTGGCAAGGAGGTTGTGGGTGGAGGCTAGTGGTGGTGGTGAGGCCTTGCTCCACAATGAGAGAAAATGATTTTTTTTTCTATAATAATAGTTTTCTTAATTTTTTTAATTACAAAAAAAAAAAAAATCAAAACAATGTCGTTTTGGCTCACTTAACAGTAGTAGATAACTAAGGTCTAACAGAGTACCGAATTGACAACAAATTGAAAGTTAGAAGACTGAAATGACAAAACTAAAAGTTAGAGGATTGAAATGAAAAATGTTGAAAGTTAGAGTGTCAATTTTGGATATTTGCCTAAATTCAAATACTTGGCCTTATCCTGCTACTTCTTTTTTAAAATAATAATAATAAAAAAAAAATTCTTATCCTTATCCTTATCCCAATATTTTCTCTATATCTCTATATAAAAATAGATTCTTATAATCCAACACACACATGTTGATTGCCTTTTAATTGAATTCAAATTTTTAGTCCCTCATCTAAACAAAAAAGAGGAATCTTTTTATTAAAAAAAAAAACAGCTCCCTAACTTCTTTCACCTATTTTATTTGAATTCAAATTTCTTAGTCCCACATATGATCCAAAAAAGGAAAAAAAAATATAGCTATAAGCTACTACGAGTTTTAAAATCCTTGCTCTATTTGTATATATATTTCACATTTTACTTTTTACTTTTTTTGCACAATGACTTCAATTTCCTCAATTTCTTTTTTCAATTCATCATCATCTCTTCATCTAAAAAGGTACATTTCCTTTGATATTTTTTAATTTAATTATTACTTTGTATTTTTCATTGTATTTTCCTTTTATTTGAACTAATCTCATATGTTTGATTTAATCTCCTATTATCTATTTTTTTTTCTCATAAATCTCTCTTTTCCAAGTTCTTTCCACAACTCCATTTATTTCCTCTAATTTTATCTTACTATACACCATCTCCTCTTTAAGAAAGGTATTTTTTTTAATTAACCTTTTAAATATTCATCACTCTCCTAAATTTTTGGTGAAAATTTTTGTTTTATAAAGAAAATAGAAGAGCCTTTGAGCACACTAGTATTAGTATAAGTTTGGTTCTTTTGGCCATTGCCTTACATGAAACTGCCACTATTCACAATGGAAGTCTTTGAATTAGACTTAGTAGTTTTTATAGAAAACAATAGAAGGAATGACTGATTTAACATAAAGGTTAAATTTTATGTCAATTCACCATATTTTTTTTAGAAGAATTCACCCAACTTAAATGGTGCAATTAATTTGGATTTAATTTTTTTTTAATAATTTTCTAAATTTTAGTTATTGATGCAATTATGTAGCAACTAGGCTGTTAAACAATTCGCTACTTGTGCCACTTGTGGCTTGAAAGTTGAAACATGCCAGCTTGACTTTACTAAACACAGGCGAGAAAAGCTCATGCTGTAAATTTGTAATGTGCAGTTTATGTTTTGAATTGTGCGTAACCAATTATAGGGATCACATTTAAGGTGAATGCATAGATATTAGATAAGCCACTCGTAATTTTGTTGTTGCTATTTTTGGGAAGAAGCCACATGTATGTTGGATTTGATTAATTGATAAATCCAAATTGAACTTGTAAAGAGTTGGGGAAATACATGTGATGCACTACTTGAATATATATATATATATATATATATATATATATATGGACAAAGTTTAATTACAAAATTGGTTGTAGCTTAAGACTACAACCTTACTTAATAAAATAAACATTACTATATATTTTGAAAATATAATCGTTGAATTGTATATTCTTTACACTTTTATTACACATGTGAAATTTTGTGTCAATCGGATAATAATTACTTTATGGTCTATAAGCTTATATTTTAAGCATAATTTTAAACTGCAAAAACTAACAATTAAAACAATTTATTGATAGCATAGTTATTGATCTTTAATTTTCTTGAAATTTTTATAAGTATGAATGATATAAGAAGATGCAATCCAATGATGAAATTCTCAAAATTTACCTCTAATAAAAATATATTGAGTAAGATTGTAGACTTAGGTTACAACTAATTTTGTAACTAAATTTTTTGATATATATATATATATATATAATTTGACATGAATATATGCAGTTAGGTTGAACAATGCATAAGCTTAGAACCAAAGAAAGCGAAGGTGAGGAGTGAAAGAGTGGACAAAAGGGCAATGCGGGTCAACATTGCTTAAAACTTCATAACAAACACAGCTTACAATGTGCTAAGGCTTGATCCAAGTTTGACATACGTGGTAATTAAACACTTGTTTTTGTTTTCTTGTTTCGTGTTTTTCATATCACAAAAGTGGTCAAACACTAATTCCCTTGGACTAAGGAGATGAAAGGAAAGGAGAAGGGAGGGGAAGAAAGGTCGATCTCCCTCTATCCAAAGTCCAAATAGTACAATTTCATATCTCATTTCTCCTACCCTGCCTTAATGTATAAAAAATGATCTCTAATCGTGTGGGGAAACCTCCCTGTAATTCTTGTCTCTTCAAGATTCAACTTGCTAATTTACTCCGACATTTTTTATTTGGATCAAATCTGAAAGACTCATTCAAACGTATGGTTGGTAAGCAACAAAAGTCAATCTTTCAGAAGTTTTATTTATAACCGATCAAGACCTTCAACTTTGAAAAGCACATAAAAAACTTATTATCATTATGTTATTAATTGAAGATAAAACAAAGATAATTTTATATATCTGTAGGATTTTATTTCTAATCAGTTTGCTGAATAAAAGTCAACTGAAGCTTAGTTGATCCATGAGCTCTGTGCACATTGTTCTTTGCTAGCAATAGCATGATGCAATTGATTCAGGATCCAACGCATGGGCCTCCAACTATAGGTTTAGTAGCACCAAAGGAAAACTCAATTAGGTAATTAATTAATTAAATATATATATATATATATATAAATATTTTTGTGTATGAAAATAAAGAAAAGATAAGAGCGTATGAATGGAATAAAACGTGCAGGGCTGATATTGATATAGACAAAAAGAAAGAGTGAAAAAGACGTAGGAGTTTATAGAACTAGTGCAGAATTAGATGTTAGAAGTCATCTTTGTGCCTTTCTATGGGGTGGGTTTTGACTTTACACTGCCGAGGAAACTTCAAATCACGGCTAGTCAAACAAATGAAATACTAATATTTCAATACTGCCGATGTTGACAGACCAAATATAATACGGAGAGTGTTTAGCTGTGCTCTTTCTCCGTCACTTCAAATTTAGTATTAATCAAAACAATGATACAGAATTTTTAATAAATAAATTTTGTATCTCTAGTTTCTAAAACCATTAACAATTTCAAGTTGATGGCTGTCGTTGTCCACAGTTGGTCTGAAATTAAATTAATTGTATCTGAATACGAATACAAACTAACTCAGAAAGAAATTATAATATTGAAACTGGTAAATGTATATTAGCATTGGTATGCTATATTGAATATGCTAGAATAGATTCGAAAGCGGAAGCTGAAGCAGAAGTATAAAATATATAATACAAGAATACACGGGGGTTACGTTTGTTCAGTTTAATGGCCTACGTTCATGAAAGAAACACTACATTTATAATATATGAGAGTGTAGTACAAATCTTGTATTACAATGAACATAACATATAGTAAGTTAAACCTTAGACTAACCATACATTAACTATAGTTAATAGATTTCTATTACAAGTAGGAAACTTGACTTGCATATAAAAATATTGGCCAAATATATCTCTAATATAAACAAAACCACATTAAAAGCGAGACTATATTTATCTAAAGGAAATTACATAACAAGAAAGGTTTTGGCATGGAGTTGAATTGTATCCTTTTCTCAAATGAAGTCTCTATCTATACTTGTGCTCGCTAACTATTGTTTGTTTTTTTGCTTAATGCATGTTTTGGAAGGGTTGCCTAATTGGAAAGCTGAAAACCTTTATTCAAAACAGAAACCAAAACAAACAACTACATATCAATATCAAGGTTCTGCTCAAGAAGAATTACATCAATAAAAATAGGAGCAAAGCCTAAAACAAAAATACTAGCCAGGCAATTATTAAGATACCATTTTACAAGAACATGAGCCACCCTATTCAGATCTCTAGGAATCCAGTTGAACTTCACATTATGTGAAAGAGCTTTCAACCTTAACGTATCCAAAATTATAGTTGAGATTCTCCAAGGAACATGGGAGACTGGCTCTTGAAGCGCCTCAATGCACACTTTTGAATTGCTCTCAATCAATGCTTGGCTAATGTTGTGGTTGATTACTTGCTGAGAGGTCCAATTAATGCTTCTGCTTCTGCTTGGACATGGACGTTTGTTTCTACCCGCTTAGTATGAGCAAAAACCAATTCCCTTCTCCAATCTCTTGCGACAATAGCTATAAAGGATTTGTCTGATCCTACAGCTGCATCACAGTTAAACTTGTCTAATCCACGGTTTGGGCTTGCCCATTTCCTTGTCCTTTGAGAAATTGGCGACAGGTTAGGTGAAGGAGAAGCTCTCAATGCTCCTGGAAATGCCTCATCAATTTAAGGATAGTTCTTTCCAAGTCAGGCTGAACCCCATCAAACAGAGTTAAGTTCCTCAAACTCCATACCTGGTAAATCAATCAGTTTTACATTATTAGAGAAACTAGTTAGTCTAATAACCTCCCATCATTTTATAGGCTAATCGAAGTTGAAAGGGGTTATAGAGATAGGATTCCTCGAAGTATACAATGGGTAGAAGATTGAAGTTGAATTTTGGTGTCATGATCAATAAAAGTCTTCTCTAAGTTAAGAAATCCTTCCAAATACAAATAATCTTATAAAATTTTCATGGTTTAGGATTTAGAATTTTGAAAACTTTTATGATTAGAATGATCTAAGCCATTTGAGAGTGTTCATGACTTCATATTTTAAAGAATTTAAGGTTATAGAGTTAGATTATTGACTTCAGGATATTAATAACTTGATCTTGGGGGAGGGGGGATATATTAGTATTTATATTTTCCCTAAATGTGATATTAATAGTAGATTTTTGTAACACTAATTGTATATCTGGATTCTACTTAAAAGATCGAGTGGGAACCTAATGTGGTTTGTGAAAAGTTGTAGCAAAAGGAAAAAAAAATACAGCAAAGAAAATCCGTAAAAATTAGAAAATTTATGGATTTTTTGAGGGAGAAAATTTATGGAAATTAGGGTTACTAACAAAGCCATTTGTGAGCCATATGGCTAGGGGAAAATGTGACTCACTCTAATGCACAATCAAGTTTAATAAAGGCCTCTTATGTCACACTTACCAAAACAAGAATAATGAATCTCACGTTGGGCCAAATTTCACCCAAGAACTTGTAGTTCTTAAAACATTAAAGACATTAATAAGTTGTTTCCTATAAGTACGTACTCTTAGGTAAAATTTTATGATAGTCTTACCATAGTTCCACAAATAACCTCATTTTTTTGGTACTCCTCTCTCATTGATTTGTTTGAGTGGAGAAATTTCATAACTTGGGTTGGTTGCAAAAGTTATGTTGTAGTGAATTAATTTGTGTATCTAAATATCGATTCCAGGTATCACAAGTTTAAAATTTTGGTGAATCTATTGGAAGTAAAGCCCTTTAACTAGTGACTTTTTTTTAATGAACTGCTTATTATTTCTCATTGTGAAATTTATTATTTAAATTATTGTAATTGAGTTGTTTATAGTGAAAAATAAGAATTTCCTTCTTTCTTTAAATGATAAAATTTGTTTATAGTTAATTCATGCAAAATGGGTTTGGAACATGCCTTCCATCTATGTGAAGCGGATTTGGTGACTGATTTGTATACCATTTAAAAGCAAAGTTTCTATGTTAACTTAGCTGGTAAATACAATGTGTTTGATCGTATAAATGAAACTTCTCGATTGAGGTTTGTATAAATATGGAAAATAAGGTTATGACTAACTTTTCTAACAATATATATTTGGCTAACCAGTGTTTATCGTTGGCACGATAACTATGGAATATATCAAAAAAATTTAAATAAATAAATAAATCATACCCTAAATATGGACAAAATAACCCTTTCATCTTGTAAGATTTGTGTAAATGATACCCCCCTCCTTTAGACCTGTAGAAATGACAACAAATCTTTTTTTTTTTTTTTTTTAAAGAAATATTTTGTTAAGGAAGTAACAGTGTGCTAGAAAGTGAACTTGTATGTTATATTTATAGAAACCTCAAGGAGCATTATTTATACAAATGTTTGATAGAAGGGTGTCATTTTGATAAACCTCTAGGATAGTTGTTTTAATTTAACTTTAAAATTATCTCATTGATTCAGGATGTGGGCTAATCATAAGAGATTTTGTGTTCACAACTTGTACCACATTGGGATTTAAGGGAGTGGAGTGGTAAATATCAATCGGATGCTTTGAAGGTTAAAATTTGTCTCGTTAGTCTAGGAATTTGTGTTGAGGGGAGGAGGGATTAATGAGTTTTTTCAGGTTTCTTCTAGCAGGGATTTCGCAATTCAGCAGATGAAATTTTGAAGTTTCAAGTTAGAATGAGGAATGACCGAATGAAGGCTTTTTTTACTTTACCTTTGTGTTGGTGGGCCTATGTGTGATGAGGTGCCATGACATGTAGGGGAGTTGTGGAATTAGTTGTTATGTATGAAAAAGTAATATATAAAATCAGGTACATATATATTTTATGTATAATTAATATATATATAATTCTTTGAATTTAATTTTTTTTTTTTTTTTTTTTTATAAATTTAATTTGTCCTCCCTTGAAAAATGGTTTTGGCTCCGCCACTAATTACTGTATGGTATTATTTTCTTCACTGAAATAAATTGCACTCTCAATGGATCCTACCAGTCCCAAGACATGAAGATGTAATAAGGAAGAAGAGCAATAGACAGATGTGCATGAAATCTTAATCTTCAAAAGCATGCCCTACGCTATTTATTAGAAATCAATGCCCCACCTATCAGGAGAGGGAGATCAATATATCTTCCCCTTGGTGGCCAAAGAATCAAATATATTTCTTGATAATTCACATCCGATGCTACCTCTATCTGATCGATATCTATAACATTGGAAACATCAAAAACAGAAACAGAAACATAAACATAACAAAAACAAAAACAAATCTATGAACAATGCAAAGGAAAAATTGCAATTTGCAAACAAACTGACTTAAGCCCCTTCAATCCAATACCTAAAACAGTCCACTCCATCTCAATGATCTGGTAGCCCTTTAAAAAATTCTAAAACAGATGGTGACATCAAGTTGCCTATGTTTGGAGACACGAAGCCTGAATCAGGATATCTATAAACCGGCCGAGGTGAGCAGAAGAACTTAGTTGAATTCGGGGTAAACAAAGGAATATCAGCAAAATATGGATTGTTTTGGTCTAGAATTGGTGAAAAGGATGACGAACTTGACTTAATGTCACCACAATTCTCATCGGTAAGAGCAGAAGATGACTCATTATCATCATGCCCAACAGGCTTCATCACCTTATTATGATCATTTCCTTTCGCACACAAACTCTTCTCACTCTTCTGGGCTTTTGGCAGTGCAGCAGTTTGGTCATCATCATCATTGGATCCTGTCTGACCCGTGAGCTTCTGGACAAGTGCCATGAAATCTCGAGCCTCGGTGTGGATAATCTTTGGAGAATGAGTGTATATAATAACCGGTTGCCTCTGTTGCTGTCTGTACATTGTGGTAGCAACACAATCAGAAACCGAAGAAGGTGACGAAGAAAAAGATGGTTTGTGAATGACATGAGACTCCTTGTTGATCTTCAATGGAGATGGACGTGGACCTTTGATCATCTCCCACCTTGGAACCTTATCATGATGATTAACATGAAACTTTGGGGGGCTCATTGTTGAGATTTTCTTTGATCCAAATATGGAAAAAAGAAAAGGCTGTCTTATATAAATAATGGAAGGGTTTGTTGAGATGAAGAGGGAGAAAAAGAGAGAACAGAGCATATATAGGAGGTTAAACCTCCGAGGTTTGTTTGAGATAGAGATTAAGAAGATTTTTATAGCCAGCGATTCTGACCGTTGACATACATACATATATACATATTTTATACATACATATAAGAAAGAGTATGATATAAGGTACTGAAATATTAAAGCTTCGCAGTTAGAAGCTTTTGGACGCTACAATTAGTTGTTCACTTCGGCGTCATCGTTGGCTCGACAGAGCACCGTAGTTGTCTAAAGTAGTAGGATTTTTTTTATTTTTTTGGTGGAGGGAGAGATGTATAGATAATCTATCAATGTATATACTATTTTTTTCTCTCTTCTTTTTTTCCCTCTTGAGATCATTCACCTGTGTTTTAAAATCGTGTGATAATTCTCTTAAAATGAATATCGAAATAGTGTTAGTAAATATAATATAAGTTAAAATGTAAATTAAATTTTCTAAATTTAACTAAAATTCATTCTAGGCTTTTAACTTTATTTTTGTTTAATTGAGTTCTTTAAATTTCAAATTTATTCAATTCAAACTTTTAATCTAATTTCATTAAAAATTTGTTGCTAATAAAATTTTAAAAATATTTTCATGTAAGAAATTTTATTCTATTTTTTTTTTTGAAAATTTTTTTATTAGTTAGTTGTATATTTAACGGCAAATTTTTAATGAAATTGAACTGAATGCTTGAATTAATTAAATTTGAAACTTAAATGATTTAATTAAATGAAAGTAGAGTTAGAGAATTTAAATAAATTTCAACCAAACTTAAAGAGTGAACTTTGTATTTTAGCATATAATATTTTGATTTAAATGTTGATTATGTGTTCATATTTGAACATTTCATTTAACTATGATTGATTGGAATTTTAAGAACATTACAATAGAATTGCTCTAACTATTATATAGTTAATTACTATGTAAGTTGTGTAACTATATATAATTAGTCATGTGATTAAGAACTTATATTATATAAATGAAAATGATCTTATCTGGATTCAGTTTGGAAGAACCTTTTAATCTTATGTATTCATTTGTTTTCTATCTTTAAAATTTTAGTCATCGATGCTATTATGCAGCGACTAGGCAGTAAAACAAAATGCGATGCTTGTGCCACTTGTGCCCTCGAACATGCCAGCTTGAGTTTACAGCACCAGTGAGAAAATTTCATGGTTCAAATTGGAAATGCTGAGTTTATTTGGAATTGTAAGTAACCAATTAGGGAGCATATTCACTCACGTACATTCATACATTGCCACTAGTGAACACTTGGATTTGACAAATTGATAATCCACTTGAACTTGTAAGCGCCGGGGTTGGGGAAGTAATAATTGTAATAGATATATGGATAATACATACATTTTAGATTTGACATTGATGATTGATATATATAATTAGGTTGAAGAATGCACATGCTAATAACAAAAAGAAAAACCGAAGGTTATGATGAGTGAAGAATGTTCATAAAATATATATATATATATATATATATTTCAAAATTTGTTGAGATTGATCTATAGCACATAATCAATAGGTCAGAGAGATAGAAGCATGAAATTGCACCATTCCATTTTAAAATCTCATGTCTCACTCCCGGTGCTCCACTATGTGCCCCAAAACCCAAAACCTACCCTCCTATCTAACCATGTAATTTATCCCAAATTATATGCTTTTTTAATTGCACTCACTACAAAACTGTCGGGATAGTCCCAAAAAGCATTGGTATAGGCCAAAAACACCTATTTTGGCGCTTTTTTTCCCAGCACTTTCTACCACTACACAATGAGTGTGGCAATAGGTCTACCTGACCTACACCGGTGCTTTTTCAAACCGCCGGTATAGGTCCTAGTGGTTTTGAGACCCTATTTCGGTCCTTTTTTTTTTTTTTTGGTCAGGACATTCTTCATCCACAGTTTCAAGACCTATATCGGCACTTTTTCAAAATAAAAACCGTCAATATAGGTGTATCTATAATAGCGGTTTTAAAACCACCCCTATAGGGTATTTACAGAAATAGAAAAAAAAAAACTTTACTAACGGTTTTAAATCGTTGTAATAGGTATTGCCTATACCTACGCTTTCAAAAGTGCTAGTATAGGTCATTTAAGGATATGTATATATATATATATATATATATATAAGCTATATACTAGCGCTTTTAAAACATCGTAATAGGCCCTGCCTATACCAGCGATTTCAAAAACGCCACTACAGGTTATTTATGGAAATAAAATTGCACCCTATTACAACGCTTTTGAAAGCGTTGTAATAGGTCCTACTTATACTAGTGGTTTCAAAATTTCCTGTACAGAGTGATCAATGAAACTATTGCAATTTGACTATTCCAATCATTAAAAAGCGTTGCTATAGGATTTTTTTTTTTTTTTTTTAGGCACCTGTAATAAACTTATAATACATATTTTCCAATCACTTGTAATAAACCTGTAATACATATTTTCCAAGTACTTGTAATGTAATCAATATACAATACCAAATTCTAAATACAATACTACTTTAACCCAACGAACCAATTATATTTAATAATACCTTATCAATAAATATATAAAAAACAATACATTCCAAATGTCTAGAATGTTATGCATAAAATAATACATCTCAAATGTGTAGAATGTTATGAACAAAATAATACATTCCAACTATGTAGAATGTTATAGACAAAAGAATACATTCCAATTGTTTAGAATGTTATAATAAAGTGTCGAACTATGACATATATCAAAGTTTGAAACTTTATTATAAATATCAAAATGTAACACTAGCTACTTCAAAATAAGGCCCACATCCTATGTCGTCATCGCTTAATGCCTATCATCGGATGATAAGCGTCGATCACAAGGAGAATGGACATCCACTGTTGAATCATCATCACCATCCTACGAATTAATAAAAACACAATGAATTAGTATATTTAACAACAACGTTAATAGCTGAATAACACAATATCACTAGTCTAACACACATTACATAACTACATGAATAACATGGCAAATTCAGTTGAGCACATCAAACTTTGCCAGGAATCAAACTCACATCAAAGGAAGTAATTGAACTTTTCATGGAATCAAACTCACAGCAAACATAAGTAAGAATCAAACTCGCATCAAACAAATCCATCTCCTATTTCTCAACGCAACACAGTGAAAAATGCCAGCCAAATATCACATATTTTTGCTTTGAACGTGGTTCCTATGCTATCACTGTGCTTAATAATTTGGTAGCAATATATATATATATATATATATTTCTATGCTATATATGCTATCAATGCCGGTGGTGCAATTTGTTATATTTTGTGCAATCCACCTATATCTCAATATTCCCTGGCAACACTATAAATATTGCTACAAGTCCAAGTTATAAAAAGCATGACAAATGGAATTCAAACTTTTTACCTAAGAGATAGTAAATATTGGCTTGAGTTGAGAAAACATTTTCCTCATCATTATCACTTCAGCTTTTAAGGACTCAACACAACTGCATTTCTCCCTCAACTCAACTATACTTCAGCAGTCAGCTCCTTAACCCTCTGGTCTATTGCAGTGGATTTCGATGGTGGCATACAGTCTTCCACGTTCCTCGTATGAGTGCCAGACGGGATTGGTCCAAAGCTTGCCCCTTGGACATGGCCACCTCTCTCTACACCCATGACTTGTGCAAATGCATTATCAAATCGCCATAGAACGCCTCCCTCACCGACCTCACCCTGCAACTATGATCCTGATGCCAATAGCTCTCTCATCTTTGCCTAATACTCACAAATAAACTAGACAACATATTAGCAACGATTACACTAACACACTTGACAACATGAGTAATGTATAATATCTCTCCATCTACCATCTATATAATACTTACAATGTTTGCATTCGCTTTTACTGTCACAACAGTACCATCCTTGTGTGAATACACCACTTTATAAAGCTTTGCTCTCTCTATTTGCCTTCCTTTCTTTTTTTCCTACAACATGGTCATTACATTTGGTAAATTAGAGCGATGGTTTTGAAATACATTTTTTTCTACTTTAAAATGCAAAATAATTTAAGTTTTGTCATATTTTTTGTATGTTAGTAATATATAAAATTTTGTTCTTACAAGGAGTTCTACCATCTGGGCATAGCTTCTAGATCCACAAGTATGCATCTCCTTCTACTTCTTATGCCGTTCTTTGTTATCTCTAGATAGTTCCTATGAACATTTGAACAAAGTTACTACCAATTACAACAAGAAGTTAGAATTTCTTCAAGTCTACTGTATATAATACTCTCAAACATAGATCATATAAAAGCAAAACATATATAATACTGAAAATATTATTACCATGCTTGGCTTAGAAAACTAGTACTCCACCAATATGTGAAATTGATTGACATCAACCTTTGGCAGTTTTAGCTGGAGTAAATCTTCCTTACTAATGCCCTCCATGCCGTACTTCTCCTTTAATTTTGCTTTGCGGCTCCTCCACGTCTTCCCAATTCATGACAAAGCCCACTTCCTCTGCTTGGCAGGTTCGAAATCTTAATGCCATAATGCCTTTCAAATCCTCCTAGCCATTATCCTACTGCAATAATTCTTGCTAAGAAGAATGCCCATGTTGTGGCAATTCCACCCAGAAGGGGCGCGCTATTTGTTTACATCCATTAGTTTGTAAGGGATTCAATGTTTGCAGGAATTATCCATCACTCCTACCATGTGTAAAGTTGAGTTAACACATGTCACATTTTCTACATAATAACAAACTTGCATAATACGTAGAAAAAGTAATAAAGAAACCCCTTTCAATGTTGCTTTTAATCTAATACCTGAACGGATGTCCAACACAGATTCTTGTATTGTTGCGGTACTAAAGGCCAATAAACATAATTAATTGGGCACATGGAGTGTCCCCAACCACCTTGCCCAAGATCTAGCATTTATTCCAATCAGCTGGCCCACTTTATTTACTTCCAAGAAGAGTTTTTTCCCGGGGAGAAGAAGCCAAATGTCATCAAACTTGTTAGGCCCACGTTTTTTACGTACATTGTCCGCTTTAGCTACGGGTATGTCCTCAGTATCTAATACAACACCAACAAACAAAAATAAAATTACAATGATACCAAGACAATGAATTGTCAACAAAATCATCAATATATTCAGATGGTTCTTTGACCGCATCAAATTTTTTGGCTAAAAGTTTTCAACTATCTTTAAATGTGATTAAACAAGCCATTAGGTTTCTAATAATTTCTGCATGACAAAACTTGGGAATTTCAAAACATAATATACTATTGAACTTGAGAATTTGAAAATATAACAAAGTGGCAAATTTAGTTTCACTATGTAAAAAAGAACTTTTGTTGATTACCCAACAGTCAACCAATTTTATTTCAAACATGTTGAATATTACTGTTTTTGCTTCATAGTGTGAATTGCAACTAGTTGCATGCGTAACTCATTCTTCCAAGTATTCAGCAAAAATACTTAAAGCTCTATCTTCCAAGTAATGTGAGTTCTAATGAACCTTAACCAATTAAAACACACACAAACACACACACACATATGTGTGTGTGCGTGCGTGTGTGTGTGTGTGTGACTTGCTTGTTTCATTTATTGTAAACAGAAGTTGTATTCTCAAAATGCAAGTCTTTTCTTTCATTTTTTTTCTATATTAGAGATTAATAAAAAGAAATTAAAAAAAATCTAAGGATATTGGTTAGTCCACCTATCTCCATCAATATGTTTTTTGAGATCATACAAAATAACCCAAACCTAGTGGTTGTGTCTCATCATCACTCCCAAGGGAATGCCATCTATCATCCTCAATTGGAGGGGCCTCTTGGACTGCATGGTCTTCATTGGATTCTACTTGTGAGGAGCACTGACCAACATCAACAAACTCAAGCCGTCGTTTCATTTCCATTCCTGTGTGCAATAACTAAACAATACAAACTTGATAGTGCGCCAGACTAGAAAAAACCAACCCTATATTCTAGATATCAACCGTGTTATACTCATAAACTGAACCAATATAATTATAAGGGGGAAAAAGTCACAAAACAATCCCCAAAACAAGATGAAATTGTATTACCTATTCTTACTTACATTTATTTACTCTTACTTACTTTTAATTACTCTTCACAATACAATCCACCAAGAATCAATATTAGTTTACTCTTACTAACCAAGTCATGACCATTTGAAGGATATATATCAGCATGAATCTAGTACAATAGTGTGTCAAAAGATAATCTAGTACAATAGGTGACAACCAAAATGCAAATTCTAATCTGAAGTGTTATAACAGGAATATAGTAGTTCAAAAGATAATCTAAGTACATTACACTACTAATCTTCATTGTACTCATTATCGCTATAGTCCTCATCGTTGACTTTATTATCAATAAAGTCATTATTATCTATGAAGTCCCCTTCTTGCAAGTCTTTCTCAGCAATGATCATTGCATCAAGTGTGGTTCCTTCTACATTAGCTTGAACCAAACCAATGTTAGAAACCACATTGTTAGTAATGATATTGTAGGGAACATTCTCACAATAACTATTTGTGTCATCATCGCCACATAAAGGACCACTGCCAACATCAAACTCATCCCGTGCATTAGTTTTAACACCTATAAACCAATCCTTGTCCCTTTTGTCTTCCACACTAAACACTTGTAAAGCTTCAGATGCCAATACATGTGGCTCATCCATTAGTTCATCCCCTACATGTATCAAGTGGGTAAAATTCACAAGAGAAAACCCTAACGCATCAATCTTGTACCCTCACCTACTATGAACGTTGGCCCATTTACATTTGAATAATACATATCTTTTTTTATTTGAATAATTCAACTCAATAATATTAGTTAGAATACTATATAGTAAGTGACACCACCTTCAGTCACGACACTTACTCCACTGTTTTGAATTTTCTTATTCATCTCAGAATCCTTAGTTTGAAATTTTAAACCATTTGTGACAGTGCTTCATCCACTTGGCTCTAGTATATGGACATGCAGAAATTGTTCTAAAAGTAACACTAAGTTCTATCTGTCATCATCATTCATGGAAACCACCTAGCATGTTTATACATACATATTATAAGTTATTTACTTTATTGTTACAACCATAAATCATTTAATCTAGCCTTCATACTTACAAGATCTTTAAATCAGCCACAAAACTTCTCCATGTGGTGCTTATGAATGACAAAATCGGATATACGACGGCGGGCCTTTCTTTGATCCTCCTCGATCACTTGTTTGTGCATACAAAGCATGCAATTGTGTTACTATTAAGAAAACATGATTGAAAGTGATGGGTTATGAACTTATACTTGTTGAATCAACTCTAACTTACTCACAAAAATGTCCAATGTCGGCACAGTTGAAAAGAATGTAACGATGAGCTTGGGTAAATTTCATGTGACCTAGTGTCATGTAAGACACAGTACTAGTAGAATTTTCAGCTATTCTAGTAGGTCAAGTGAAAACAGTTTCAATGCCATCCATGTACCTTGAACAGAATGTTAAGTATGATGCCACAATTTGATTGATTATGTGATGTGTGTGGGTGTGTGATGAGTCCCACATCGGGTATTTACTAGGTAGATCTGGGATTTATTAACAACTACAAGGAGCCTCAATAGTGACTAGTCCTTTTGAGGTATAAAACAGATGTGGCTAGCACTTTTCCTTAAGTCATTACATTAAGCACTCCTCAACTACGTACCCTTCAGCTATAGATACTTTAGGAGCGGCTTTATTTCGGATGTAAGACTTAAGTCGTGATAGGTACCTAGGCACAATACCGAACTCAACAATTGAACAATGTACTATGTAAACAAAAACAATTCAATCCTTGGTAAAATATTAGGCTTACCTCTCAATAGAATACATCCAAAGATAATGAACTGGTCCAACAAGCATTGCTTCACTTGCCAAATGCATGACTAAATGTACCATAACTGTGAAAAATGATGGAGGAAATATCTTCTCCAATTCGCACAACGTAACTGCAATGTCTTTCTCAAGTATTTCAAGATCTGGCACAATTAGTGTTTCGGAACAGACTTCACGGAAAAAATAGGATAACTTGATCAAAGGCCTAGTTATTAGAAAAGGCAATGATCCACGCAAAACTATTGGAAGGAGTTGCTGTGATGTGGTCATCATGGCTCTTCAAACCAGAAATCTTGCATTGTTTGAGATGGGCATGATGTGAAATATTCGAAGTGTACCAATCAGGCACTCTTACATCCTTCAAAACTTGTAGGAAACCATCTTTATCGCTTGTAGTCATATTATAGCAAGTAGTTGGCATCTCAACCGTATCAACCCCTTTGGGCACTAGATGAAGTTCACTCCATATACCCATGGTCTTTTGGGGGGAAAAAAATCACCACCACCACCAACCTCCGTCAAAGTTGGCAAGATGAGGTCGTCAACACCTGTCAATCTTTATCATGGTCATGCAACTACAAATCTCTCTCTCTCTCTCTCTCTCTCTCTCACAAAAGCCATCATCAACTTTTGTAACAATGAAAGGAGTCACCGCACTCTAACCTTGGGTATTGTCAATAATCATCACCAATTTCACCATCAACTCCCTTTTTGATCTCCTCATGATCATGGGTACTATTCTTTATCTCTAAATCTCCTCATTGTCACTTATTGGACCTGCCTTCATAACCTTCGAGGCCTTGGGAGAGGCATATGGAGGTGTCTCAGGTGGGTTATTGAGCTTGAAGCAAAGCGGTTGATTGAACTAAAAGGGTGAGTCGTTGTAAGCCTATAACAATTCTTTATCATTGTTGGTTTTAGTTCACCTTTGGGTTTGAGGCTTTGAGGCTAGAAAGTGGGACTCGCACTCATCCATATAGAAGAATCAGATGTTAATTTTTTTTCCTAGGCCTATATTTAGGATTGATTCTATTTGGTTGTTGAGAAACTACAACAAAGTGAAATAAAATTTTGTTTTTCTTTTGTGAGTTGTACATGTTTGGTTGATCAGAAAGTGTGAGAAAGTAAAAGAATATATATATATATATATATATATGGGTTGGGTTCAAGTTACACCTGGCATAACTCTAAACAATGTTACACCACCCAATAACTTGTTATTGAATTCATATTTTGAAAATCTCACCATTGGATTACATGTTAAAAACATAACATGTTCTATATGTTTTTAACATGTATTCCAATTTTTATACGAATCAGATGTTATTTACTATTCGATCCGTAAACTCATATTTTATGCAATATTGTAAACTACAAAAACTTGAATTTAAACAATTGATTGATAACATGGCTATTGTTCTTTGATTACTTTGAAACTTTGCAAACATGGAGAATATACAAAGATAATGTAATCCAACGGTTGATTTGTCAAAATTCACATCCAATTAAAAAATATTAAGTGGTGTAATATTACTTAGAGTTGCACCTGATGTAACTTGAACCCAACCCTATATATATATATATATATATATATATATATATTTATCCCACCATTTTACAAAGAATTCCCGATCGAGTAAGTTCTGGTTGATCGCATAATTCCACATACTTATCCAGTGGATCTTGTACTGTAATGTCATGTGCAAGATAACCGGAAACTGGGAAGAATGCTTATCTACTTGGAATCTGGAACTAAAATACCTTAGTGCATCCTGAAGGGGTTCAGGCCAATTCTGGGGTGCCGTCTATGAAGGCACTGGGGCGGAAGCATGAATAGGTTACACGTGCAGTGCTATTACAGGTGTAAACTAAGGGAAGAGGGGAGAAGAGAGCCATTCTAATTACAATTGTAGTTCTGAGTACAATGTAAAAAGCTCTGAGGTAGTTGTGAAAACTGAGCCTGCTGAATACTGAGGAGAAGAGTCCCTTTTATAGCTGGAGGGAGCTTCGGATCAGAACAGGAGCCTGCTAGAATCACGGGAGGTGAAAATGCTTTTACCTTCAGGTGAATATCTTTTCAGCCGAAAGCAATAGTAATTCCAATAATTTTGTTTGGGCACTGTTGAGTGAACAGTAACTGGTCACTGTTTATGAACAGTGTTTTGTCCCCTTGTTTTACTGGAATAGTAACTCTTTATGGCAGCCTTGCGCGTGCGGGTACTGTTCTGAATAGTAGCCGATTCTGCAAAGGTGATTCTTGGTGCTTCTGGAGCGTCTGGAAACTACTCTGGGGAAGATATTAGTCTGTATCATAACCAGAGGGGTATCCTTCATATGGATCAAATGTAGGGGGCTCATCATAGTGATCGTGCTCATGGTACCTGTCAAACAGGTTACAAAACCCACAATAGAGGAGAGGTTCATAGTCTGCTTTCTGGGTCGTGTACTGAGGAGGATCAAGACAGATGATTCCTTCTGTGTTGAAGGCTTCTGAATATGGCTTGGTGGTGAATACTGTGATTCTGCCAGTATTTCCAACAAAATGGTAATTTTCCCATAGTTCACCGGTGACATTCCGTAGTTCATTGTTGAAGTAGTTCTTCCAACATTCTACGAGGGCCAAAGGATCAGCATATGAGAGGTAGGAATCCCCTTCGTACCAAGGGCCATTGTGAGTGTACCCATTGATGAGTACAAGGTGGTTGGTAGGTTGAACAGTCATCCAATTGTTACCGTCCCATTGTGGGAGAGTGCTCCAGCATCTGATGGATACAAAAGGACTCTTGATCTTTGCTACGACCTGTTGGATAATCTGGGGGAATTGGCTGATCTGAACATGGTTCGTTAGTTTAATGAGTCTAAGGAAACCATATTCAAACATCCTTGAAAGCCAGCTTGGGTTTCTATCTTCATCGTCTGCCCCGTCTTCATAGTTGACTATTAGACCAGGAAAAGGATGTTGTTTCTCATAAACCCTGTGACTGCTTCCAAAGTATTGGTTCCAGGTTTCGCGGATGAGGGCAGTGTTTATGGCATCTGCTTGTTCACCAAGAACCAGGAAATGGGTGGTGACCATAATTTGAAAATGCGTGAACCATTGGTCACATGATTCAGACATAGCCTTGCTTCTAAATATACGTTGTTGTATATCAGAAGGCAAGTTGGCAATAGCACTCCTAAGCCGATTTTGAATCTTAAGACTCAACCTGGCGTAGTCCGTGCCCATGATAGTCGTTGTATCCATTGAATGGATATCCTCTTTGCCAAAGAGTTGACTAATGGACAATTTTCCAATCTCAATTTCTGCCTCAAGGTTAACTAGGTGCAATTCTAGTGCTCTGAGGGTTCTTTGGAAAAGGCGATTGTTATTTTGGGTAAAGGCTCTTTGAAGGTTATCGAGGACAATTTTGATGGAGGGTGGAAAGCCTGTATAGACTCCATTTGTAAATTGAAAATTCCTGGATAAAACTTCATGCAAGGTGATTGTTTTATTACCACCTGAAAATGTTATTTGAAGCGGAACATGTTCCAGAAGGGATGTTACTTCTCTGGGTTCTGGTCCAGGAGAAGCGCCTTCATGCATAGGGGCTTTCCCCTTGTTCCTGCTTGAAGATGCCATTGTCCACTTACTAGTGGAGTTATAAAAAGTTTTTTGCTTTTTGACCTGCCATGTGTTAACAATGTGATTAATTTTTGAAACATATTTGTTAAAATCATGGGATGTCATGGAGCAAATTCTTTTGTATGCAATGTGATGAGATGATAATTTATGAGGTTGAAGAAGACTCAAAGAATTATCAAATATGATGGTTGGTACAATTTGATCAAGGTTCTTGGCTTGATTTGGACCATTAGTGGAGGTTTGGGCCATAGTGAGATTAGGATTTTTAGAAACAGAAACTTTTTGGAGAATTTCGATCTCTTTTGGTTCCGGGTTTCTAAGAAACT
Organism: Quercus lobata; assembly: GCF_001633185.2. NCBI lineage: Eukaryota > Viridiplantae > Streptophyta > Magnoliopsida > Fagales > Fagaceae > Quercus > Quercus lobata. The sequence continues at coordinate 41,192,695 of NC_044904.1, forward strand.
TAAACTTGACTGGCTGGCCAAAAGGGTGGGTAGTGATTCCTTCACTATCCGTGATGAAGGGGTATAACAGACACATGAATGGGTTTCCTAGGATGACCCTATCTGCTATATTTTTGACAAGGACAAAAGTGGTTCTAAAGCACGTATTGTCTTGGCAAACCTGTGCATCTGGGATTTTGAATTCAATCTGCATATTTCCACCACTTGCAGAAATTAACCTTTCTTTGGTTTTCTGGAAGTATTTAGGGGGAATAATACCTTCTTGAATACAATTGAGATCAGCACCCGAATCTATTAGGGCAACAACCTCAAACTCAAAATCCTTGCTTATGACAATCCTGACTTTGGAATGCCATTTCTGGAAGTTAATACTACTGATGGTTGACAAGAACGTTCTAGGTTCTGGTTCCATATCTGCAGTAGGGTTAACTGTTTCATCTACTTCGTTATCAGAAGGGTTCTGTAATGAGATTCTGTCCTCATTGCCTTGCTGGGAAGTAAACTCCAGATTTTTGACCCTAAGGTCCATGAGACCATGATCAACCCTAAGGATGGTTAATTCCTGCTTAAGGTTTCTCATCTCAATTTTGTTATCCTTGATCTCTTTCTGGAGATCTTGGATGGTTACCTCTTTCTTGGATTTGGTAAATCTATTGTAGATCTTTTCCAAATCGACTTTGGGTTCCTGAAACCTAGGTTTGGATGTACTTGTTTCCTTGACTAGGGTTTTATGGAACTCACTAAGCCTTTGAGCTTTCTCTTCAGGGTCCTTGATCTGTTCTATGAGATCGAGGAGGAGCTCTTCTTGCTTAGAAAGAACATGGACAGTTTTGTTCCTACAACAACTATCCTGGCAAGCTAGGATTTCATCCGTATCACTAGAGGAACTAGAAGATACTCTAGAGGTTTCAGAGGATGTCCTAAACAACTGGTGTTTCTCTTGGTCACTAGACTCACTGCTTAGGTGATCGAGTTCTAAGAGTTTGAAGATCTCTTGCCTGCTGGTTTGGTCACTAATGAGGGTATTGATAAGGGTTTTGGCCTTAGCTTTACACTCTTTTTGGAAATGACCTTTCTTTCCACACTTGTAGCATGTTCCTGATGCTTTAGGTGTGAATGTACTTGTGGATTGGGATCTACCTTTCTTATAGAAATCATCGGTTTTGAACTTCTGACGTCTATGATGTTTGGAGGTAGTTTTTCTCCTATGGGGTTTCTCAGAGGGTTCTTCGCCTCTGTGTTTGGATTTCCTCTTGGGAATGATGGAAGGTAAGCCATATTGGGTACAGAAATTTCCTATTTCGTACTTGGCTTTGCTCTTGTTGGCTTGGCTCTGGATTTTGAGATCTCTACACATCTTCATCCCTTCATTTCGGATTGTGCTTGAGATGTCTCCATACGTGAGGTTATCATAGTCTATGATTCCTAAAGAGCTGGCAAGAGTTTCTTTGACCTTCTGTCCAAACAGTGTGGGTAAGCCATTGATAAACTTCTCCTTCCAAAATGGAGAGTTACAATCGCTTCTATGCATGACACGGGTGGTGAAAACATCTTCATACCACCGGTATTCTCCAAGGTTTTTACATCTAAGGTTACTCAACTGGTCGTAAATCCTAGATGTGACATTGCTAGGTTTACCTATGAAGTGTTTCATGATCGTGTAGATCAGGGTATTGACTCCATCGGGAACTCCTCTGCCTATGCGTTCGTCAAAGATAGGGTTCTCGTCCTCATCTTTTTGAACAGCATGCTTAATGTCTTCCTTTGAAGTGGTCGTCATACAATGATTCCACCAATTCAACAATTTTCCAGTAAATCCTAAAACAATGAGCTCTACAACCTCGGTGTTTGGAATACCATCATTGAGATAGTTATTTGCTACCATGGTTATATGCTGGATTTTGTTTTGGATTTCTTGCTCGGATAAACCATCTATGTTCCATTCATAGAGTTTTCCACTGGACACTGTAAATTGCATGGTTCTTTCCTCGAATTGGAGGTCTGGAGGTGTTGGTCTAGGGTACCAATTTTTGGTAAGGCTAGTTGGCGTTACCTTGGGTTGGTAAAGCTTATTTACCTGTAAACCTCGAAATTGATCTTCTAGGTGTTCTATCTCCTTTTCATTTTCAGAGGAGGTTCTACTAGAACTACTAGAGGCTGTGTGGGTATGTAGGGCAACAACCCGAGATTCAAGTCTAGGGTCCCTACTAGTTGAGGTTGGATCTGGTGATGGAGAGATTGGTTCCTTTTTCACGAGATCATCAAGCTTTTGAGCCATTTCCTTCAGGGCAGTTTGCTCCTTTGGTTTGAGGCTAGCTTGTCTGGTTGTGGGAAGCTTGACTAAAGGGTTTTCTAGAGGTTGGATTGGTTTGCAAGGGGTTCCTGGTTGGAGGAGGACCTTGTTGTCAATCCTATCTTCTATCCTATCAAGCTGTTTTCCTATGACTCCTAAACATTGGTTGGTATAGTTGTTTTGCTCTATTACTTTCCTGACAACCTTTTCATCTGGGGTTGTAGCACATTTGAAAGGAGAGGCAATAACATCGGTACCACGCTGGTTAAAGAGTATGGCTTCTTGAGGAGGATGGCTAGTCCTAACAATTTCTGGATTGCTAGAGCTTGGTGCATCCTTTTTGGGAAGTAACTTCCAGTTGGTTTTGGTAATGACACAGTTCTTTTTATGCCATTGGAAATGTTTCTCAAAGTATTCAAAGAAGGGATAATCTGCTTTTACCTCTTTCATGAATATCTTCCATTTCTCCAAAACTTCAACTTTTTGTTCTCTGGTATGGTTTGCTCGATAGGCTTCTCTTTTAATCCGGTTCTTTTCGGAATTAAAATCCTTTTCGAGGTAGTTCATATCAGGGATGAATTCTTTTGTCAACACGAGGAGCTGATGGTCATACTCAGTTTCCTGCTGAATAGGATTCTTAAAATCAGATCCTGATGGTGAGGGGGGTTTAAGACTATCCTGACTGTTGTTGTCTTCTTCTTGATCAACAACTGAGTCTTGCTTGGCTGTGTAACAAGGGGTACTAACCTGAGAGTGGTCTTTGACACCTTGAAACTGGGCACCTAAGTCTCTTCTAGACGTAGGAAAAGGAGCTCGTGTTCTAGACGAACTACTTTGGGATGCAGGTCTATCTTTTAAGAGGATAGTTGGCTGCCTAAAGGGTGGACGTAGATCGAAGGATCTAGATCTTGGTTCCTGGTATGTATCCTGGTGCAGATCTAACGAGGATCTGGGCAAGGGTTCATCATACTCTAAGGGTGATCTAAACCTAGACTGGTCAAAGCTAAGTCTAACCGAACCGTCGGCTAGTTGCTGGACATAATCTAGATCTGGATTCCTAACAGGATTCTGGATCTGTAGAGGATAGTTTTCATTCTCTAAAGACCATTGTGCTGGGAATGTTATTTCAGACCATTTCAGGGTTCTTGGTACCTGAACGGTGGATCTAACATCTGAGGTTTGGATAAGAGTGGTTTCACCTGGTTTTCTCTTATCGAAAGCTTGGACGGACATGTTTGTCCTCATGCACTTATAATACACTCTGTATATAAGAGCAAGTTGCTTGGTACCATGTAATACGAAGATTCCATGGGTTTTGATGTTGAGGGTGAGGACCTTCAAGATGTGAGGGTCGTCAAGTGCAACTGTGAGGTTTGGAAAACAGTCGAAATGAATTGGACCGTTACTCAAACTGGATTCTATGGTTCCTAGGAGACTGTCTCTAAATCTGATGAGACGGGTATCTCTGAGGGCCATAAGGACCGAGTTGTCTAAACCTTCTCTGATCAATGGTTTAACTCCGACTTGGACAAGTCCTATGTGGAGGTATTTGTGACCAGATTCCCTATGCGCTTTTATGGCTGCAGGGGATAGCAAATAACAAGTTTCATATTCCTTGTTAATGCTGTAGACTTGTTCTATAGTCCTAACATGGCAGTCGTTCTTGAAAGACTTTTTCAAAGACCATGACGAAGACTTATAGACCTGGGTTGTGGGAACTTTGGGTATGTTCCAATCTCCTAACTTCTGATCTAGATCTGAAAGCTGGTACGACTCTGAGTTGATTGTTCCATCTTCTTGTGGAATCTCAGGGGGTTTGTACTGCTAGATCTAATTGAAGTGGAAGAGTCACTCCTTCTAAACATCCTATTTATCATTCTGGATTATAAGCCTAAGAAATCAATTACAACCTAGACTACCTCTATCTTCCAATTTCTGGATCTATTCTTAGATCTGAAACAGGGTGTGTATGGACGCCTATTGTGCTTTGTTACCAACTTACGACCGCTCGGACACCTTTCTATGAAACTTGCTACTGCTTACACTGTTCCCTTAGTATGAGTGTACTTTCCCTATCATTTCCGACCCTCAACGCCTAACGCTCTCCTGGCTAACGGCTAAACGGGCATTACAGATTGACTCGGGCTTCCTGCTCAACCTTGGTACTTAGATTTCCTGGGTAGCAAACGATCACAGAACCGGAATTACTCCTAGATTTACTGGATAACAACTTGACACAATACCTAGCATAATACACATCTGCAACAAATTGTGGGGAAAGAAACAAAGAATGGAAAAAGAAGATATCTGGGAGGCAAAGGATTAGCTTAAACAGATAATCACAAGATAATAAACAGTTTGAATGAACGGGAGGCTCAGCCTACCACAAAAAGAAAGAACAGTATAAACTGGCTAAGATGAAGTAGTAGATGAAAAATGCAACATATGGGAGTGGAAGTGCTATCAGAAAATAGATGTATAGGACTGTTTAGGTACGATTGGACCAAAGGGTTCTTCTACTTTCGAAGGAGAAGCTACTGCTTTGGGAGGCAATGTGGCTAGGGCAGAACTGTAACTGTGTTGTCCTTGGGGCCTTTGGTAGTTTGGTTTGGGAATTGTGGAAACCAAATAACGATTGGCAACAACGGATGGTGACACAGGTGGGTTCTTTAGTGAACTGGAAAAGGGTACTAAAGGGCCAGGGTTCTGTGCCTGACTGGTACTCCTAGTGTTATGCTGTTTAGGCATTTTGGGAGGTTGGGGTTGTACGGGCTTTTTCCCGGACATTTTGTTCTGGATTCTGCAAAAATTCACGGGTTAGGAAATCAGGGATACTGTTTTGAGTTCCTGCAATGAATTCAATGTCAAAATCGAAAACTGAAAGAATGGCTTGCCAACGTGCAAAAATCTGTTTTGATGCAATGTTTTGAACATCTTTTTCTAAAACATGTTTTGCAGATTTACAATCAATTCTTATTAAAAACTTTTGATTCAAAAGATCGCTTTGAAATTTTGAAATGCATAGTACTATAGATAAAATCTCTTTTTTAATAGTACTATAGTTGAGTTGAGTGGGAGTCCAAATTCCTGAATGGAAACAGACAATCTGTTCTGGGGAAGTGGGACTAACACGCTGAAGGAGAATGCCACCATAACCAATATTAGAGGCATCTGTCTGGACTACCTTGAAGGAATTTTCAGAGGGGATTCCAAGGCAAGGGAGTGTCTTGACATATTTTTTGAGCTGTTGAACAACCAATGTATGATTAGGTGTCCAAGGAGGGGGATTGGTCCGGAGTCTATCAAAAAGGGGCTTGCATTGTTGCCTAAGGTTTTGATAGAAATCAAAAATGTAATTGAGGGATCCTAAGAACCTTTGGAGTTGGGTCTTTTCTAGGATCTCATCAGGGAACTTTTCAGCAAATTGGATGGCTCTATCTATGGGTTTGATGACTCCATGTTTGATATCAAAACCTAAGAACCTAACACTTGTCTGAAAGAGTTTAATCTTCGGGGCCGAGACAACAAGACCATTTTTCTTGATGGTTTGGAAGAATGTTCTGAGATGCTTCCAATGTTTGTCTAGGGACTCTGAGAAGATGAGTACATCATCAATGTACACAATGGTATGACTGGAGAATGGATTAAAAATCTCATTCATGATATTCTGGAATTCAGAAGGTGCATTTTTGAGACCAAAGGGCATTACATTCCATTCGTAATGACCAAAGGGTGTGGTGAAGGCTGTCTTGTACCTATCAGACTCACTGATTTGTATCTGCCAAAAACCACTCTTCATGTCAAACTTACTGAAAACCACTGCTTTACTAAGCCGGTTGACTAAGTCTCTTTTGTTGGGGATAGGATACCTAATCCACTCTAAGACTTTGTTAAGGGGCTTGTAATTGATGACAAGTCTAGGGACACCTCTTTCTATCTCAGCGTTTTTCTGGACATAAAAGGCTGGACAAGACCATGGTGACCTAGAGTTTCTAATGATTCCCTTTTTAAGAAGATCCTCTATTTCTGTCTTACAAGTATCCATAAGTTCTTGACTCATTTGGATAGGTCTGGCTTTTGTAGGGATGTTCTTTTCATGGAAATCTTTGACATACGGTAGTGCAACTTCGTGCCTTTTCCTATGCCAAAAGGCTGTGGGAAGATCAGAGCATACTTCGTGCTTGAGTTCTTCTTCAAACTTTCTGATATCTGATTGGTAACTCTTGCAAGATAATTGCTCATCAGTCCTTTTGTAACTTAGTTCATGGCCAAGGTACTTAAGGTGTTGGGTTTTGGCATTAATCAGATTAAGGGTCTTGGAGATGGAAACCTCTTGGAGACTATTGATGTCTTTAGGTTTAGGACTCCTAAGAAACTTAAATTTGACTGGCTGGCCAAAAGGGTGGGTAGTGATTCCTTCACTATCCGTGGTGAAAGGATATAACAGACACATGAATGGGTTTCCTAGGATGACCCTATCTGTCATATTTTTGACAAGAACAAAGGTGGTTTTGAAACACGCATTGTCTTGGCAAACATGTGCTTTTGGGATTTTGAATTCAATCTGCATTTTCCCACCGCTTGCGGAAGTTAACCTTTCTCTGGTTTTCCGGAAGTATTTAGAGGGAATGATTCCTTCTTGAATGCAGTTGAGATCAGCGCCTGAGTCTATTAAGGCCACTACCTCAAATTCAAAATCTTTGTTTATGACAATCCTGACTTTGGAATGCCATTTCTGGAAGTTAATCCGACTGATGGATTTCAAGAACGATCCATTGGATGATTCTGGTTCCATGTCTGCAGTAGGGTTAACTTTATCATCTACTTCGTCATCAGAAGGGTTTTGTAATGAGATTCTGTTCTCATTGCCTCGATGGGAAGTATACTCAAGGTTTTTGACTCTTTGGTCTATAAGACCATGATCAACCTTAAGGATGATTAATTCTTGCCTAAGGGTTCTAGCCTCAGACTTGGTATCTTTAATCTCTTTCTGGAGATCATGGACAGTTATCTCTTTCTTGGATTTAGTAAATCTATTGTAGATTTTTTCCAAGTCAACTTTTGGTTCCTGAATCCTAGGCTTGGATGCACTGGGCTCTCTGACTAGGGTTTTGTGGAAATCACTAAGTCTTTGAGATTTCTCTTCTGGGTCCTTGATCTGTTCTATGAGATCTAGGAGCAGTTCTTCTTGTTTAGAAAGAACTTCAACAGTGTTGTTTCTACAACAGCTGTTTGTGCATGAAATGGTTTCATCTGAGCTACTAGAGGTGCTATCTGGAACTCTAGGGGAGGATGAATCTTGGTAGATCTGACAGATTTCTTGGTCAATAGAACTATTGGGAGACTCACTTTCTGGATGGTCAAGTTCTAGGATTTTGGAGATATCTTCAGATACTAAGGAATGGGTAGGGGATTTGCCTGGACATTCTTTCTTGATATGTCCCTTCTTTCCACACTTAAAGCATTTTCCTTTTGCTTTAGGTTTGAGAAGTTTTAAGGAATTGGGTTTCCTATAGATGCCTCTTGCTTCTAATTTCAGGCGTCTATATTCTCTGGAAACAATCCTTTCCCTTTTGAAATCCTTAAAGGCTGGGTTTCCTCTGTATTTGGATTTCCAAACCTTTGGTGGAGGGTTAGGTGAATCACCAAGCTGATCGTCTAGAGGTTCTTTCTCCTTTTCACTTTCTGAGGAGGGTTCATTAGAACTACTAGAAGATATATGTGCTTCTAAGACATTAACTTCTGGGAAAGGAGAGAATGGTTTCCCTGCTTTTCGAGCTGAATGTCTAGCTTTTGGTGATGGGATGGTTTTTGCTGGAAGTTTGGACTTGACACAGTTCTTTTTATGCCAATGGAAATGTTTCTCAAAGTATTCAAAGAAAGGATAATCTGCTTTTACCTCTTTCATGAATAACTTCCATTTCTCCAAAACTTCAACTTTTTGTACTCTGGTATGGTTTGCTCTGTAGGCTTCTCTTTTAACTCTGTTCTTTTCAGAATTAAATTCCTTTTCGAGCATGTCCATATCTGGAACGAATTCCTTTGTCAACACGAGGAGCTGATGGTCATATTCAGTTTCTTGCTGAATAGGATTTCTAAAGTCAGATCCTGATGGTGAGGAGGGTTTAAGACTGTCCTGACTGTTGTTGTCTTCTTCTTGATCAACAACTGAGTCTTGCTTGGCTGTGTAACAAGGGGTACTAACCTGAGAGTGGTCTTTGACACCTTGAAACTGGGCACCTAAGTCTCTTCTAGACGTAGGAAAAGGAGCTCGTGTTCTAGACGAACTACTTTGGGATGCAGGTCTATCTTTTAAGAGGATAGTTGGCTGCCTAAAGGGTGGACGTAGATCGAAGGATCTAGATCTTGGTTCCTGGTATGTATCCTGGTGCAGATCTAACGAGGATCTGGGCAAGGGTTCATCATACTCTAAGGGTGATCTAAACCTAGACTGGTCAAAGCTAAGTCTAACCGAACCGTCGGCTAGTTGCTGGACATAATCTAGATCTGGATTCCTAACAGGATTCTGGATCTGTAGAGGATAGTTTTCATTCTCTAAAGACCATTGTGCTGGGAATGTTATTTCAGACCATTTCAGGGTTCTTGGTACCTGAACGGTGGATCTAACATCTGAGGTTTGGATAAGAGTGGTTTCACCTGGTTTTCTCTTATCGAAAGCTTGGACGGACATGTTTGTCCTCATGCACTTATAATACACTCTGTATATAAGAGCAAGTTGCTTGGTACCATGTAATACGAAGATTCCATGGGTTTTGATGTTGAGGGTGAGGACCTTCAAGATGTGAGGGTCGTCAAGTGCAACTGTGAGGTTTGGAAAACAGTCGAAATGAATTGGACCGTTACTCAAACTGGATTCTATGGTTCCTAGGAGACTGTCTCTAAATCTGATGAGACGGGTATCTCTGAGGGCCATAAGGACCGAGTTGTCTAAACCTTCTCTGATCAATGGTTTAACTCCGACTTGGACAAGTCCTATGTGGAGGTATTTGTGACCAGATTCCCTATGCGCTTTTATGGCTGCAGGGGATAGCAAATAACAAGTTTCATATTCCTTGTTAATGCTGTAGACTTGTTCTATAGTCCTAACATGGTAGTCGTTCTTGAAAGACTTTTTCAAAGACCATGACGAAGACTTATAGACCTGGGTTGTGGGAACTTTGGGTATGTTCCAATCTCCTAACTTCTGATCTAGATCTGAAAGCTGGTACGACTCTGAGTTGATTGTTCCATCTTCTTGTGGAATCTCAGGGGGTTTGTACTGCTAGATCTAATTGAAGTGGAAGAGTCACTCCTTCTAAACATCCTATTTATCATTCTGGATTATAAGCCTAAGAAATCAATTACAACCTAGACTACCTCTATCTTCCAATTTCTGGATCTATTCTTAGATCTGAAACAGGGTGTGTATGGACGCCTATTGTGCTTTGTTACCAACTTACGACCGCTCGGACACCTTTCTATGAAACTTGCTACTGCTTACACTGTTCCCTTAGTATGAGTGTACTTTCCCTATCGTTTCCGACCCTCAACGCCTAACGCTCTCCTGGCTAACGGCTAAACGGGCATTACAGATTGACTCGGGCTTCCTGCTCAACCTTGGTACTTAGATTTTCTGGGTAGCAAACGATCACAGAACCGGAATTACTCCTAGATTTACTGGATAACAACTTGACACAATACCTAGCATAATACACATCTGCAACAAATTGTGGGGAAAGAAACAAAGAATGGAAAAAGAAGATAACTGGGAAGCAAAGGATTAGCTTAAACAGATAATCACAAGATAATAAACAGTTTGAATAAACGGGAGGCTCAGCCTACCACCAAAAGAAAGAAACAGTAAAACTGGCTAAGATGAAGTAGTAGATGAAAAATGCAACATATGGGAGTGGAAGTGCTATCAGAAAATAGATGTAAAACAAAATAATGTTTGTTAGAGATAACATACTTTCAAAGTAATGAACACAACAAAATAATGGATAACTATGGCGGTATAACCGGCCAACTTGATTGAAAATAATTACAGTAACTTACAAACACTTACGATCGAGCTCAAATGGCTCTGATACCAAATGGGGGTAAGCTACAACAAAGAGGTGCCGTCTATGAGGGCACTGGGGCGGAAGCATAAATAGGTTACACGTGCAGTGCTATTACAGGTGTAAACTAAGGGAAGAGGGGAGAAGAGAGCCATTCTGATTACAATTGTAGTTCTGAGTACAAAGTAAAGAGCTCTGGAAGAAAGGAGGTCTAAGTGTGAAATTTAGCCTGCTGAAGACTGAGGAGAAGAGTCCCTTTTATAGCTGGAGGGAGCTTCGGATCAGATCAGGAGACTGCTGGAATCACGGGAGGTGAAAATGCTTTTACCTTCAGGTGAATAACTTTTCAGCCGAAAGCAATAGTAATTCCAATAAATCTGTCTGGGCACTGTTGAGTGAACAGTAACTGGTCACTGTTTATGAACAGTGTTTTGTCCCCTTGTTTTACTGGAATAGTAACTCTTTATGGCAGCCTTGCGCGTGCGGGTACTGTTCTGAATAGTAGCCGATTCTGCAAAGGTGGGTTTTTGGTGCTTCTGGGGCGTCTGGAAACTACTCTGGGGAAGATACTAGTCTGTATCATAACCAGAGGGATACCCTTCATATGATCAAAAAGCAGGAGGCTCATCATAGTGATCGTGCTCATGGTACCTGTGTCAAACAGATTGCAAAACCCACAATAGAGAAGGTTTCGTAGTCTGCTTTTGGGTCTGTATAATGGGAGGATCAAGGCAGATGATTCCTTCTGTGTGAAGGCTTCTGAATATGGTTTGGTGGTGAATACTGATTTCTGCCAGTATTTCCAACACAAAGTGGTAATTTTCCCATAGTTCTCCGGTGACATTTCGTAGTTCATTTGAAAATAGTTTTTCCAACATTCTACGAGGGCCAAAGGATCAGCATAGGAGGTAGGAATCCCCTCTTCATACCAAGGGCCATTGTGAGTGTACCCATTAATGAGTACAAGGTGGTGAGCAGGTTGAACTGTCATCCAATGTTACCGTCCCATTTGTGGGAGAGTACTCCAGCATCTGATGGATAAAATGGACTTTTGATCTTTGCTGCAACCTGTTGGATTATCTGAGATCTGAACATGGTTTTGGATAAGTCTAAGGGAATCACATTCATTTGACTATTAGACCAGGAAAAGGAGTTGTTTCTTAAACCCTGTGACTGCTTCCAAAGTAGTTCCTTCGCCAGTGTTTATGGCATCTGCTTGTTCACCAAGAACCGGGAAATGGGTGGTGACCATAATTTGAAAATGCGTGAACCATTTCACATGATTCAGACATAGCCTTGCTTCTAAATATACGTTGTTGTATATCAGAAGGCAAGTTGGCAATAGCACTCCTAAGCCGATTTTGAATCTTAAGACTCAACCTGGCGTAGTCCGTGCCCATGATAGTCGTTGTATCCATTGAATGGATATCCTCTTTGCCAAAGAGTTGATAATGGACAATTTTCCAATCTCAATTTCTGCCTCAAGGTTAACTAGGTGCAATTCTAGTGCTTGAGGGTTCTGGAAAAGGCGATTGTTATTTTGGGTAAAGGCTCTCCAATTTTGATGGAGGGTGGAAGGCCTGTATAGCATTTGTAAATTGAAAAGATAAAATTAGGTGGTTTTATTACCACCTGAAAATGTTATTTGAAGCGGAACATGTTCCAGAAGGGATGTTACTTCTCTGGGTTCTGGTCCAGGAGAAGCGCCTTCATGCATAGTATGCCATTGTCCACTTACTAGTGGAATAAAAAGTTTTTTACTTTTTGGCCATGTGTTAACAATTGATTAATTTTTAAAACATATTTGTTAAAATCATGGGATGTCATGGAGCAAATTCTTTTGTATGCATGAGATGATAATTTATGAGGTTGAAGAAGACTCAAAGAATTATCAAATAAACAATTTGATCAGGTTCTTGGCTTGATTTGGACCATTAGTGGAGGTTTGGGCCATAGTGAGATTAGGATTTTTAGAAACAGAACTTTTTGGAGAATTTCGATCTCTTTTGGTTCCGGGTTTCTAAGAAACTTAAACTTGACTGGCTGGCCAAAAGGGTGGGTAGTGATTCCTTCACTATCCGTGATGAAGGGGTTATGATGGGTTTCCTAGGATTATCTGCTATATTTTTGACAAGGACAAAAGTGGTTCTAAAGCACGTATTGTCTTGGCAAACCTGTGCATCTGGGATGAAATCTGCATATTTCCACCAGCAGAAGTTAACCTTTCTTTGGTTTTCTGGAAGTATGAATAATACCTTCTTGAATACAATTGAGATCAGCACCCGAATCTATAGGGCAACAACCTCAAACTCAAAATCCTTGCTTATGAAATCCTGACATGCCATTTCTGAAGTTAATACTACTGATGGTTGACAAGAACGTTCTAGGTTCTGGTTCCATATCTGCAGTAGGGTTACTGTTTCATCTACTTCGTTATCAGAAGGGTTCTGTAATGAGATTCTGTCCTCATTCCTTGCTGGGAAGATATTTTTGACCCTAAGGTCCATTTCAACCCTAAGGATGGTTAATTCCTGCTTGTTTCTCATCTCAATTTTGTTATCCTTGATCTCTTTCTGGAGAATAACTAGGTGCAATTCTAGTGCTCTGAGGGTTCTTTGTACCTCTTTCTTGGATTTGGTAAATTGATTGTAGATCTTTTCTCCAAACCTAGGTTTTGTGTATTGTTTCCTTGACTAGGGTTTTATGAAACTCGGAAGCCTTTGAGCTTTGTTCTTCAGGGTGGGTTTGCTGTGAGCTTCATGATGGGCTTTCCCCTTCTCCTTGCTTGAACATGGACAGTTTTGTTCCTACAACAACTACTAGTGCAATCTGTTTTCACTACTTTTTGACTGCCATGTACTCTAAGGTGATCAGAGGATGTCCTAAACATGATGGTGTTTCTCTTGGTCACTAGATGTCATGCTTAGGTGATTCTTTTAAGAGCAATGTGATGAGATGGATAATTTGACTAATTGGGTATGATAAGGGTTTTGGTTGGAAACACTCTTTTTGGAAATGACCTTTCTTTAGTGGAGGTTTGCATGTTGAGATTAGCTTTTTTTGAAGAAACTTTTTGGAGATTTTGATCTACTCTTTCTTATTGGTTCCGGGTTTCGGTTTTAAACTTCTTGGCCAAAATGATGGGTAGGATTAGTTTTTCTCATCCGTGGTTTCTAGACAGACACATGAATGGGTTTTGATGATGGATTTCCTCTTTTTGGAACAAAAGTGGTTATTGGGTACAGAAATTCTTCTGCACTTGGCTTTGCTCTTGTTGGCTTGGCTCTGGATTGCATATTTCTCCACACCACTCATCAGATAGTTACCTTTCTCTCATTTACGGAATTGTGCTTGAATACAATTGAGATCAGAGCAAAACCTCAAACTCAAAATCTTGCTCTTTGGAATATCGTGATGGTTGTTAGAACTTCTGGTTCCTAGTCAGTAGGGTTACTGTTTCATCTATTCGTTATCAGAAGGGTTCTGTAAAAGATTGCCTTGCTGGCAAGTAATTCCTGTTTCTCATCTCAATTTTGTTGACCTTCTGTCTATTGTAGATCTTTTCCATCGACTTTGGGTTCCTGAAACCTAGGTTTGGATGGGTCAAGCCCATTGATATGAACTTCTCCTTCCAGTTTTGTTCCTAAATGGAGATTTCATCCGTTTAGAGGAACTAGAAGATCGAGGATTCCTAAACAACTGGTGTTTCTCTTGGTCACTAGCATGACACGGGTAGGTGAAAACATCTTGCTTTAGGTGTGAATGTACTTGTGGATTGGGACTTTGCATCGGTTTTGAACTTCTTCTCCATGTTTGGTTTTTACATCTAAGGTTACTCAACTGGTCGTAAATCCCCTAGATGTGATCATTGCCTAGGGTTCTACACTATGAAGTGGAGTTTCATGATCGTGTAGATCAGGGTATTGACTCCATGACTCCATCTGCCTGATGCGTCGTCGTCAAAGATAATGTTGTTCTCGTCCTCATCTTGCTTTGAACAGCATTTTAATGTCTTCCTTTGAAGTGGTCGTCATACAATGATTCCACCAATTCAACAATTTTCCAGTTCATCCTAAAACTATGAGCTCTACAAAAAATTTAGTGTTCTTGTCACAAGCCTGCAACCAAATGGATCAAGATCATTGGCGCCAATGCAGTTCATCATGATGTATTGTTCTCCTCTTTAACTCTTCTAATTTCTTGATAATTTGCGGCCTTGTTGGAACTGTACAGTTCTTGTAGAATCTGATGTTTTTCCTTGAGTTTATTCTTTGAAAGACCAAAGGGGACCCTACTCCAACCCACTAAGGCCATCTTGCACTGCTTGATTTTTTTCAAAAAGAATGTACATTGGACTACCCGTTGCCACTATAGTTGTCCAGGCATGATGGATTATAGCTTCACAATCTGGATTGGTCAACCACTTTTCCTCAAAAAGTCTAAGGATTCTTCTAGTTCGGACTTGATTATGCTCCACCTGTGTATTAAGAATAATGAGCACATGGTCTGAATAAGAAGTAATAATATGTGAAACTCTACTATGAGGAAATAGTTCTCGCCATTCCAACGTGGCACAAGCCCTATCAAGCCTTTCTTGCACAAAAGCTTCCCCTTCAAGGCCATTCTCCCATGTAAAAATATTCCGTGTAAAACCCAAATCAATCAATCTACACTACAGCAAAGTTCTTCGAAACTCTTGCATGAGGTGCACTGGTTTTGGTACTCGACCATCCTTTTCCTTGGTAGACAAAATCTCATTGTAATCACCTATACAGACCCACGAAGATGAATTCCATGTACTCAGATGTTTGAGCAATGCCCAAGTTTCATGTTTAAGATGTCCTTCTAGTTTCCCATAAAATCCAGTAATCCTCCAAGGCAAATTCGGGTTTGTAAGAATGAGTGCATCAATGTGATTCTGAGTGTAAGTTTGCATATGCAAATCCTCATCTGTTCCATAGCATTGCCAAGCTGCCTGTCCTACCCAGGCAAGGAACAGCCAACATAGAGTCATAATGTAAATAGTCCTGAATCCGTCTCATTTCATCAACGGTTTGTTTTGTCTCCATGAAGAAAAAAAAACAAAAAAAAAAAAAAAAAACTTCAGGACTTTTTGTTCCTACTCCTGGTATGGTTCTGTCGTTGAAAACGTGTTTGTATTAACATCCTATATTTTTTCCCTCTTGCTTCCTTCGGTCCCCACTATTTTCCCTATTTTAGTCTAGACTGGGTATTCCCCACCTTGCGTTCAACTCTTTTCCATGTTGTTGCTTTAGATTTGCTTTCAGCGTTTTGTACTACCCATTTCACACTTATGTCCTCATGTGCTTGTTCCATGGTTGCATGTTCCCTTGAGTTAGGGATTTGGGTGGACCTTACATAAAGGATAGGTATGCTGAATAAGTTTTCTCCAGCAAAATCGAGATGTACCACAATCTCAGCTCTTTCCTTTATCACCAATTTCTCTGCCTTATCCATAGTTTGCACCTTCGTTATATTAGGAAAGGAACCTCTATCCTTGTTAACTTTCCCACCATCAACATGAAACGTGGTTATTTCAATATCAATGCCTTGATTTTCGAAATTTCCGAAATTGTTACTTGAGATATTCGTTGGCAGCGAGACACCTTGTGGCGTAACCCTAGGATCGGTATCAGGTCTAACCGCTGCTTCTGCTGCTGTTTGGCCTTGATTTCTACTTCTATAAACCTCTTCAGCTCTCCAATAACCGGCCTTCAGCCACTCCCCGTACCGGTAATCCTGCATTTCCCTATCCCTCAACCTTTCACAGTATTTTACTTCATGCTCGATCACTCCACAATGAAAACAGAAACTAACCATCCTCTCATATTTGAAAGCCACCCAAAATATATCTCCCTTCGGGCTCTTAATTTGACTCCCACGACAAAGAGGCTTGTCTAATGGGATTTTGACTTACATCCGAAGGAACCTAGCTTGATTAGAGGTGAATCCCTTATAGTCAACTTCCACAACCTGTCCTAACCCCATTCCAATGTCCGGCCCTACTTGCACCCACAAAGGACAGTGAGTAAAAGAAACCATTCCCACTGTCATTCCTTCTCCCATCGTCTCAGCAGCAAGAAAGAATTATCAAAACTCCACAGCCCATTATTCAGCACCCACTGCAGTTGGCTTTCCATGTTGAACTTGAATTGTAAAAGCCCTTCCCCAACTTCTAGTATCTTTAGGTTAGGTCCAAATTTCCAACTATTACGAAGTAAATTCTTAGCTGCCCTTAGATTAATTGGTCTACTAGTTAAGAATCTCCCAAAGAGGCTGAGTAAGCATTCCTCGAGGATCTTCTCCCTTTGGCTAGGACGGACCTGGATAACCTCGCCTTCCTCTATTGCTAACTTAATCCATTGAAGTCGTTCAATAAAATCGGAATCCATGAGGAGACTAGAGTAGTGTCGAAAGTAGGAAAAAAGAAAGCAAAAAACTGTATCTAGTGACAGCAGCAGAGGAAGACTCACCCTAGGTGAGAGAGAACTCCTTCCATGAGGAGAGGAAAAAAGTTGCACGTCCGAGATATAGAGTTGTAATATATAATTCAGAATAGTAAAGATGTTATTTGAGACTCTCCAGTTGTAGGCTACCAGCCAAAATCACATTAGTTCTCTTTTATTGGTTTTATTTTTTTAGGATTTCATTTTATTGTTTTATTTTTACATAATTAATGATTTTTATTTTTTATATTTTGGTTTGAAAATAAGGGAAAGATAAAGAGCATATAGACAGGGAACAACAAGAGTGGAGGGCTCTCATTGATGAATCAAGAAATCATGCAATAGCTCAGCTAGCTATGACACAGGATGCAATAGTAAAACTCATGGATGATTGAGTATTGTATTGTGTGCAAACTATTGCACAAGATCCATCAATGTGAGCCTCACACTATTGTTTCTCAATCCAGGGGCCGCTTGATACATTTGAGGACCTAGAAATAACCTTATTGGTTAAAATTTGGAGCCTTTCTATAATTGGGGCCTTAGGTGACCACATCAATTGCTTATAGCATAGAGCTAGATTCTTTATATTTTCCTTATATTCACACACACACACTTCATCATACTCTAAGGGTGATCTAAACCTAGACTGGTCAAAGCTAAGTCTAACCGAACCGTCGGCTAGTTGCTGGACATAATCTAGATCTGGATTCCTAACAGGATTCTGGATCTGTAGAGGATAGTTTTCATTCTCTAAAGACCATTGTGCTGGGAATGTTATTTCAGACCATTTCAGGGTTCTTGGTACCTGAACGGTGGATCTAACATCTGAGGTTTGGATAAGAGTGGTTTCACCTGGTTTTCTCTTATCGAAAGCTTGGACGGACATGTTTGTCCTCATGCACTTATAATACACTCTGTATATAAGAGCAAGTTGCTTGGTACCATGTAATACGAAGATTCCATGGGTTTTGATGTTGAGGGTGAGGACCTTCAAGATGTAAGGGTCGTCAAGTGCAACTGTGAGGTTTGGAAAACAGTCGAAATGAATTGGACCGTTACTCAAACTGGATTCTATGGTTCCTAGGAGACTGTCTCTAAATCTGATGAGACGGGTATCTCTGAGGGCCATAAGGACCGAGTTGTCTAAACCTTCTCTGATCAATGGTTTAACTCCGACTTGGACAAGTCCTATGTGGAGGTATTTGTGACCAGATTCCCTATGCGCTTTTATGGCTGTAGGGGATAGCAAATAACAAGTTTCATATTCCTTGTTAATGCTGTAGACTTGTTCTATAGTCCTAACATGGTAGTCGTTCTTGAAAGACTTTTTCAAAGACCATGACGAAGACTTATAGACCTGGGTTGTGGGAACTTTGGGTATGTTCCAATCTCCTAACTTCTGATCTAGATCTGAAAGCTGGTACGACTCTGAGTTGATTGTTCCATCTTCTTGTGGAATCTCAGGTGGGTTTGTACTGCTAGATCTAATTGAAGTGGAAGAGTCACTCCTTCTAAACATCCTATTTATCATTCTGGATTATAAGCCTAAGAAATCAATTACAACCTAGACTACCTCTATCTTCCAATTTCTGGTATCTATTACCAACTTAGACCTTTCTGAAACTTGCTAGCTTACACTGTTCCCTTAGTATGTGTACTTTCCCTATGTTTCCGACCCTCAACGCCTAACGCTCTCCTGGCTAACGGCTAAACGGGCATTACAGATTGACTGCTTCCTGCTACTTGGTACTTAGATTTCTTGGGTAGCAAACGATCACAGAACGGAATTACTCCTAGATTTACCAGATAACAACTTGACACAATACCTAGCATAATACACATCTGCAACAAATTGTGGGGAAAGAAACAAAGAATGGAAAAAGAAGATATCTGGGAGGCAAAGGATTAGCTTAAACAGATAATCACAAGATAATAAACAGTTTGAATGAACGGGAGGCTCAGCCTACCACAAAAAGAAAGAACAGTATAAACTGGCTAAGATGAAGTAGTAGATGAAAAATGCAACATATGGGAGTGGAAGTGCTATCAGTAGATGATGTTTGTTAGAGATAACATACTTTCAAAGTAATGAACACAACAAAATAATGGATAACTATGGCGGTATAACCGGCCAACTTGATTGAAAATAATTACAGTAACTTACAAACACTTACGATCGAGCTCAAATGGCTCTGATACCAAATGGGGGTAAGCTACAACAATGGGTGCCGTCTATGAAGGCACTGGGGCGGAAGCATGAATAGGTTACACGTGCAGTGCTAACTAAGGGAAGAGGGGAGAAGAGAGCCATTCTAATTACAATTGTAGTTCTGAGTACAATGTAAAAAGCTCTGAGGTAGTTGTGAAAACTGAGCCTGCTGAAGACTGAGGAGGAGAGTCCCTTTTATAGCTGGAGGGAGCTTCGGATCAGATCAGGAGACTGCTGAAATCACGGGAGGTGAAATGCTTTTACCTTCAGGTGAATAACTTTTCAGCCGAAAGCAATAGTAATTCCAATAAATCTGTCTGGGCACTGTTGGAGTGAACAGTAACTGGTCACTGTTTATGAACAGTGTTTTGTCCCTTTGTTTTACTGGAATAGTAACTCTTTATGGCAGCCTTGCGCGTGCGGGTACTGTTCTGAATAGTAACCGGATTAGCAAAGGTGGTTCTTGAGCTTAGTCTAGGCCTTAGAAGCTGTTCTGGAGCGTCTGGGGTCCTTACAGGAACTGGGCTAATCACTGTCCAAGTTGTAACCATCATAAGGATCTTGAGCATCCTGGAATGGGTCAAATGGGACACGATTGCAAGAAGCTTCAGAGGAGGCAGGAGAAATCTTTTCTGCTGACTCAAGCTGAGCTGACTGGAGGAGTAGCTGTTGGGCAAGATCTTTAAGTTCTTTGCTAGATTTTCCGGATATTTGGACGGAGTCTAGACTGGATTGAGATCTTGTGCAATGAGCTATAGACTTTTGTGCTGGAAGAGGAAAGTCTTTATACAATTGGTTGATAGCATCAGTTGGTCTGAATTTATCCCACCATTTTACAAAGAATTCCCGATCGAGTAAGTTCTGGTTGATCGCATAATTCCACATACTTATCCAGTGGATCTTGTACTGTAATGTCATGTGCAAGATAGCCGGAAACTGGGAAGAATGCTTATCTACCTGGAATCTGGAACTAAAATACCTTAGTGCATCCTGAAGGGGTTCAGGCCAATTCTGGGGCATTGGACCAAACATTTCCCACCATTTGAGGAACCACGAAGGGATTTGTCCTTTGAACTTTCTATCAATCTGAACCATGAATGATCATAGGTCTCATTTTGAAAGAAAAGTACTTTTTCAAATGCATCCATATAGTCATAATAATTATACAGGGGTTCTGAGCCCTTGAGTGTAGTGAGCTTTCTGAGAGTGGAGGGATGTCCCCAATCTTTGCAGCTTACGAAACTCTGTATTATGAATTTATGGTACAGGACAATAGAAGGATTGTTCCTGTCTCTGATATCTTCTATTCTGGCAGACTTTTCTTGAGTGAGAATGCCTTTATAGAATTTGATGTTCTTCTCTGGGCTTTTGGGAAGGAAATGCCATTCATGAGGCAATACTTCATTTGCTAAAGCCAAGGGATCCGTTATGTGGGCCAAATGGGGCTCTACATAAGAGATATGCTGAACAAAAGGTTTCTTGATGTAAGAAGCTCTACCTGTTTTGGGAGGGAGAGTATAGGACTGTTTAGGTACGATTGGACCAAAGGGTTCTTCTACTTTCGAAGGAGAAGCTACTGCTTTGGGAGGCAATGTGGCTAGGGCAGAACTGTAACTGTGTTGTCCTTGGGGCCTTTGGTAGTTTGGTTTGGGAATTGTGGAAACCAAATAACGATTGGCAACAACGGATGGTGACACAGGTGGGTTCTTTAGTGAACTGGAAAAGGGTACTAAAGGGCCAGGGTTCTGTGCCTGACTGGTACTCCTAGTGTTATGCTGTTTAGGCATTTTGGGAGGTTGGGGTTGTACGGGCTTTTTCCCGGACATTTTGTTCTGGATTCTGCAAAAATTCACGGGTTAGGAAATCAGGGATACTGTTTTGAGTTCCTGCAATGAATTCAATGTCAAAATCGAAAACTGAAAGAATGGCTTGCCAACGTGCAAAAATCTGTTTTGATGCAATGTTTTGAACATCTTTTTCTAAAACATGTTTTGCAGATTTACAATCAATTCTTATTAAAAACTTTTGATTCAAAAGATCGCTTTGAAATTTTGAAATGCATAGTACTATAGATAAAATCTCTTTTTTAATAGTACTATAGTTGAGTTGAGTGGGAGTCCAAATTCCTGAATGGAAACAGACAATCTGTTCTGGGGAAGTGGGACTAACACGCTGAAGGAGAATGCCACCATAACCAATATTAGAGGCATCTGTCTGGACTACCTTGAAGGAATTTTCAGAGGGGATTCCAAGGCAAGGGAGTGTCTTGACATATTTTTTGAGCTGTTGAACAACCAATGTATGATTAGGTGTCCAAGGAGGGGGATTGGTCCGGAGTCTATCAAAAAGGGGCTTGCATTGTTGCCTAAGGTTTTGATAGAAATCAAAAATGTAATTGAGGGATCCTAAGAACCTTTGGAGTTGGGTCTTTTCTAGGATCTCATCAGGGAACTTTTCAGCAAATTGGATGGCTCTATCTATGGGTTTGATGACTCCATGTTTGATATCAAAACCTAAGAACCTAACACTTGTCTGAAAGAGTTTAATCTTCGGGGCCGAGACAACAAGACCATTTTTCTTGATGGTTTGGAAGAATGTTCTGAGATGCTTCCAATGTTTGTCTAGGGACTCTGAGAAGATGAGTACATCATCAATGTACACAATGGTATGACTGGAGAATGGATTAAAAATCTCATTCATGATATTCTGGAATTCAGAAGGTGCATTTTTGAGACCAAAGGGCATTACATTCCATTCGTAATGACCAAAGGGTGTGGTGAAGGCTGTCTTGTACCTATCAGACTCACTGATTTGTATCTGCCAAAAACCACTCTTCATGTCAAACTTACTGAAAACCACTGCTTTACTAAGCCGGTTGACTAAGTCTCTTTTGTTGGGGATAGGATACCTAATCCACTCTAAGACTTTGTTAAGGGGCTTGTAATTGATGACAAGTCTAGGGACACCTCTTTCTATCTCAGCGTTTTTCTGGACATAAAAGGCTGGACAAGACCATGGTGACCTAGAGTTTCTAATGATTCCCTTTTTAAGAAGATCCTCTATTTCTGTCTTACAAGTATCCATAAGTTCTTGACTCATTTGGATAGGTCTGGCTTTTGTAGGGATGTTCTTTTCATGGAAATCTTTGACATACGGTAGTGCAACTTCGTGCCTTTTCCTATGCCAAAAGGCTGTGGGAAGATCAGAGCATACTTCGTGCTTGAGTTCTTCTTCAAACTTTCTGATATCTGATTGGTAACTCTTGCAAGATAATTGCTCATCAGTCCTTTTGTAACTTAGTTCATGGCCAAGGTACTTAAGGTGTTGGGTTTTGGCATTAATCAGATTAAGGGTCTTGGAGATGGAAACCTCTTGGAGACTATTGATGTCTTTAGGTTTAGGACTCCTAAGAAACTTAAATTTGACTGGCTGGCCAAAAGGGTGGGTAGTGATTCCTTCACTATCCGTGGTGAAAGGATATAACAGACACATGAATGGGTTTCCTAGGATGACCCTATCTGTCATATTTTTGACAAGAACAAAGGTGGTTTTGAAACACGCATTGTCTTGGCAAACATGTGCTTTTGGGATTTTGAATTCAATCTGCATTTTCCCACCGCTTGCGGAAGTTAACCTTTCTCTGGTTTTCCGGAAGTATTTAGAGGGAATGATTCCTTCTTGAATGCAGTTGAGATCAGCGCCTGAGTCTATTAAGGCCACTACCTCAAATTCAAAATCTTTGTTTATGACAATCCTGACTTTGGAATGCCATTTCTGGAAGTTAATCCGACTGATGGATTTCAAGAACGATCCATTGGATGATTCTGGTTCCATGTCTGCAGTAGGGTTAACTTTATCATCTACTTCGTCATCAGAAGGGTTTTGTAATGAGATTCTGTTCTCGTTGCCTCGATGGGAAGTATACTCAAGGTTTTTGACTCTTTGGTCTATAAGACCATGATCAACCTTAAGGATGATTAATTCTTGCCTAAGGGTTCTAGCCTCAGACTTGGTATCTTTAATCTCTTTCTGGAGATCATGGACAGTTATCTCTTTCTTGGATTTAGTAAATCTATTGTAGATTTTTTCCAAGTCAACTTTTGGTTCCTGAATCCTAGGCTTGGATGCACTGGGCTCTCTGACTAGGGTTTTGTGGAAATCACTAAGTCTTTGAGATTTCTCTTCTGGGTCCTTGATCTGTTCTATGAGATCTAGGAGCAGTTCTTCTTGTTTAGAAAGAACTTCAACAGTGTTGTTTCTACAACAGCTGTTTGTGCATGAAATGGTTTCATCTGAGCTACTAGAGGTGCTATCTGGAACTCTAGGGGAGGATGAATCTTGGTAGATCTGACAGATTTCTTGGTCAATAGAACTATTGGGAGACTCACTTTCTGGATGGTCAAGTTCTAGGATTTTGGAGATATCTTCAGATACTAAGGAATGGGTAGGGGATTTGCCTGGACATTCTTTCTTGATATGTCCCTTCTTTCCACACTTAAAGCATTTTCCTTTTGCTTTAGGTTTGAGAAGTTTTAAGGAATTGGGTTTCCTATAGATGCCTCTTGCTTCTAATTTCAGGCGTCTATATTCTCTGGAAACAATCCTTTCCCTTTTGAAATCCTTAAAGGCTGGGTTTCCTCTGTATTTGGATTTCCAAACCTTTGGTGGAGGGTTAGGTGAATCACCAAGCTGATCGTCTAGAGGTTCTTTCTCCTTTTCACTTTCTGAGGAGGGTTCATTAGAACTACTAGAAGATATATGTGCTTCTAAGACATTAACTTCTGGGAAAGGAGAGAATGGTTTCCCTGCTTTTCGAGCTGAATGTCTAGCTTTTGGTGATGGGATGGTTTTTGCTGGAAGTTTGGACTTGACACAGTTCTTTTTATGCCAATGGAAATGTTTCTCAAAGTATTCAAAGAAAGGATAATCTGCTTTTACCTCTTTCATGAATAACTTCCATTTCTCCAAAACTTCAACTTTTTGTACTCTGGTATGGTTTGCTCTGTAGGCTTCTCTTTTAACTCTGTTCTTTTCAGAATTAAATTCCTTTTCGAGCATGTCCATATCTGGAACGAATTCCTTTGTCAACACGAGGAGCTGATGGTCATATTCAGTTTCTTGCTGAATAGGATTTCTAAAGTCAGATCCTGATGGTGAGGAGGGTTTAAGACTGTCCTGACTGTTGTTGTCTTCTTCTTGATCAACAACTGAGTCTTGCTTGGCTGTGTAACAAGGGGTACTAACCTGAGAGTGGTCTTTGACACCTTGAAACTGGGCACCTAAGTCTCTTCTAGACGTAGGAAAAGGAGCTCGTGTTCTAGACGAACTACTTTGGGATGCAGGTCTATCTTTTAAGAGGATAGTTGGCTGCCTAAAGGGTGGACGTAGATCGAAGGATCTAGATCTTGGTTCCTGGTATGTATCCTGGTGCAGATCTAACGAGGATCTGGGCAAGGGTTCATCATACTCTAAGGGTGATCTAAACCTATAATGTGGTTTGTATCTATTTGACTGGATAGAAAGTGGGTTAAGCTGAAATTAAATGTTATTGTTTTTTGTGGCTTTCTAAGTAATTGTCTTTATTTGGTTGGTGAGAAATTGCAAGAAAGTGAAAGAAAATAAGTTTTGTAAATTTAATTTTATGATTTTTTTTTACTAAAATTATAATTACGTATTAATTTTTATTATAATTTATAATAAAAACGAATTTTGTTTGTTAAAGTGGTGACCACTTTTTGTTAGTTACAATGGAAAGAAATGTAATAGAGTGATCAATTTTGAAAACTTTGATAGTTCAAGGGTCAATAATTTAAAATTGCAACTTTAGGGGGTGTGTTTGCAACTGATCCAAATTCTAGGGCTATGTTCACATTTTAGCCTTAGATTATTACCATAAATATGTTGAGGCTACAATGTTTTATATTTTATTTTTTTTTATAATTATTAAAAAGGCTACAATACTAAGTTTAATTTATTCTTTATATATATATATATATATATATATATATTCTAAGTTGAGTTCATTGTAATATATAATATATATATATATTTTTTTTTTGGAAATAAACAATAGAGCCCTTTTATTAATAAAAAGTATGCAAACTACAAAGTATAAAAAAAGAAGCACCAATTGTTCTTACTCCAAAATGCCAAACACACCAACTAAAGAAGGAAAATTTAATAGCAAGACAGACCCACTCCCACTTTATACATTTAGAAAGTTGCACAGTATCATGTTTGTCTTCAACTCAGTTTTAGAGATTTTCTTGAGAAGCCGAAACCCACTGGTATGTGTCTAGTATCACCAACGCCCCTTCCACTATTACGTTTGATTCTGTTTGGACTTTCTCAAAGTAGACCTTGTTACTAGCATTCCAAATTTCCCATGACAATGCATCCCACTGTTCAAGTTCCTTCTTTGTTAGTTTTTCCACCAACATGCGAAAGAGTTGAAAAAAATCTTGGACTTCATTGTTACATTTCTACACTCTACCTTTTAGTATCACCCACACGTTCCGAGCAAATGGGCATTCCCACAGCAGATGAGCACAAGTTTCTAGCTTTTGGCAGCACAACTCACACCCCAATTCTACTTGCACCTTCCTCCAATGAAGATTATCCCTTGTAGGGAGGATGTTGGAGCAAGCTCTCCATAAAAACAGTTTTCATTTTAGGAGGTACATTCAAAGCCTAGATCATTTTCCACCGTTTACTATCCTCTTGTGCCCTTGAATGGTTAACTTCCACCTGCTGTTTTAACTGAAGAGCAACATGATATGCAGACTTAATAGTGAACTCATGTCTTCTATTTTCTTTCCATATTAGTGTGTCCTTCGTACGGCTACGAGTAAGTGGTATAGCTAAGATTTCCCTCCTAGTCCTGGGTGTAAAGGTTTCATAAACCTTTAATCTATCCCACTGCCATGTGTTAGTGTCAATGAGATCAGACGCCTTAATAGAAAGCCTCTCTTCCCCAATAAACACCAGTCTATTGGATAACCAATTTGAGTACAAAGCCACAATCTTTGTACCATCCCCCACCCTCCATCTTGAGCCTTCTAAAATGACATCTCTAACAGTTAGCAAACTCTGCCAAACATACGAGGGTTAGTATCCTAACTCAACCTCTATGAATGAACAACTAGGAAAATACCATGCCTTGTAAACCCGATAAAAAAGAGAATGTGTGTGTTGTATCATTCAAAGGCCTCCATCTCCGCCACCAATCTTTTCTCCACCACCTTTTGTCCCTTTTCGGCCATCACATATTCTACCTTACCAGAGTCCCAAAGTAAAAAAGCAATACCTCTATTTTTCTTCGAAATACACAATTTCTTCCAATTTATCCAGTGGATCTTCCTTTTATTTTTTGTTTGACCCCATTAATATTTAGCCAAAGTAGGGAAGAGTTCTCTACTGCCTTTGGAATTTTGAAGAGACTCATAGAGTATGTTGGAAAGGCATGTGCAACAGCCTTGATCAAAACCTTTCTCCCATCTTTAGAAATAAACTCTTCCTTCCATCCCATGACTCTTTTATTTATTCGTTCATGCAACTCTTTAAAGGTATTTTGTAACGCCCCAGCCTATTATTGAAAAAAAAAAAAAAAAAAAAAAGGAGTGTCAGATTTCGACCCACATGTGAGCCCCACCTACCCCTTTAATTCCCCACCACATATTCACAAAATAGCTCACTCTCTTCTCTTTGGCCAGCCATATTGCTCTCTTCTCTTTTCTTTTCACACAAACACAACACTCTTTTCACTCCCACCGGTAGCCACTCCACACCACCATCTCTGCCATCACTTTTCCAACAAGATCACTAGAAAAACTTCTTAGGAACCTTTGCATCTTCACATCTTTTATTTGAGGTAAAAATTTCTAATCTTTTTGGTGAGTTTATATGCTTTTGCTAGAGGTTCTTCTAATCTAAGTTTTGGTAGTGATATTCATGTGTTAATGTATATGGGTTTTGTTTTGGTGGACATATCTGGTGAATTGTTTTTGGATTTTGTACAATGGTAGCCATTTAAGGTTTACCCATGGTAAAGATTTAGGGGTTTTGGCTTTCTAATGTGAAATAGATGATAAATATAATTATTATTGTTTATTTGGAGCTAGTTAAAAATTTAAATTGTTAGTCTTGGAGGATATTGTGATTTTTGGTATCATGGGTCTCTTGTTGATGTGGTGTAAATCTTGTGGGAACCACTTATAAAGTGTTGAGGTTTTGATATTAGGGTAAATACTTTGAATGATTTAAGCCTATAAATTGGAGTCTATGCCTTGTAAATTAAATTGTTGAGAAACTTTGGAAGTGGAATACATTATTTGTGAGGTTAAATATTTCAGCTTGCCTAAGTAATTTCTTATTTAGTGATTTCTAATTTGTAGCTAGATGCAATATCAAGCTTGATATTTATCATGATAGGTTTGCTTGGTATTGTTTAGGTTCTAGCTAATCTCCTTTGGAGCTTGGAGAATTAGGCTTTTTGTAGGTTGCAAGGTAAGTAGCGATTTAATGGGATTTTTTGAAAAAAACTTTGTTGCATAAACATTGTTTTTGGGTCAAACACATTTTGGAAAATTATTTGTGGAACTATGTTTTCTTAAAAGTGTTGTGTTATGACCTTACTATATATGATTATATATGAAAGAGCGCCATGTTTAATATTGTATATGGGGAAATGCATGATGAGTATTTGGCACGGAAAATTATAAGCATCTTTGAATTCCTTTGATAATGGATTTCATGGATTTATGGTATTATTTGGAAATACTAAAGATGTGTTATCTTAACTTGTATGATTTGGTAAATTGAAAAAACATCTTGCTGACAAGAAATGATTTTGAACAATTTGGGAACTTTGTGAAATGCTTGGATATTATAAAGTTTTATGAAGTACTTGGAAATGAACTATGAGTTTCAATTTCATTTAGCTGTGAGCTTTATGTTGTCTTTACCCTTGTGCCGTGACAGATGTGATTACCTCAGCCAAATGCCGCAATCTTTGTGACATTGGTATCTTGGCACCCCGTCTTTGTGGTAGTTTGATGTCTTCGTGGCATAATTTGATGTCTTTGTGTCATAACTTGATGTCTTTGTGACATAACTGGTATCTTCATGGCATAAACTGATGTTTTCGTGGCATAATTTGATGTCTTTATGGCATAATTTGATGTCTTTGTGGCATAATCGATGTCTTTGTGGCATAACTAATGTCTTCGTGGCATAGATAACATCTTTATGGTGGCTTGTCATATGGCTTTAGGTTGGATTTTCAAGTTTTGGAAGTGTTTTGATAGCTCATAGTATATAGTAGTTTCATGTTGAAATATTTTGAGAAAGCTTGGTGCTACGTTCTTTTAATCATTCTTGTCATTTTATTAAGAAAAATGGTTTTGCATGATCCAAATGGAAATTCCCAAATTATAAAAACATTTTGTAAAATGCTCATTATCATGAGACTTGCATTTCCCCCACCCCCATTAAGTATGCTATTTATTGGGTTTTAGCTCATCCCACTCTCCAATAGTTATTCAAATCAATTAGTTATACCTCGGATATAAAGCTACTTTATTTGGTGGTAATTTGAGTGCTATGTTAAATTGGGAGACTTTTGCTGTAAATGGCTGGTGACTCAATCTTGCTATGTTCAACGAGGCCATA
Organism: Quercus lobata; assembly: GCF_001633185.2. Lineage (NCBI taxonomy): Eukaryota > Viridiplantae > Streptophyta > Magnoliopsida > Fagales > Fagaceae > Quercus > Quercus lobata. The sequence goes on from NC_044904.1 coordinate 41,221,396, forward strand.
ATGAACTCTATTGGAGGTTGGGCACTTGAGGCTTGTTAGCCTTAGGCATGGTAGGCCTAGATTCGATGTTGAGGTTGCCTATTCTTGTTAAGATTATGACGTTGTGTAATCCATTTAGAATTTTGTAATATATTCATATATTATATGGAGGCACATGATATTTAGTTATTGTTTGTAAATGTGCTATAGAGGTCTAACTTGTAATGTAGAGATTTTAGTGTGGTTATATATTCTTATCACGTGGAAAAGAAAAAGAAAAATCTCCTACAGTTTCTCTCTTGATGGTTCTTTTCTCATGCTTTGGACCCTTATAGGTTCGAGGCATGACATATTTACCTTTGATTTTCCACTAGCCATCAGTAGCCCAAGGTATTTTTCGCAGTTTGCTGCCAACAAATGAGTATCTCTTGCTTTACCTCACCTCTTGTATTTTTACTAAAAAATAGAGAAGTCTTCTGTCTATTAATGGCTTCACTAGATGCCTCTTCATACCAACTCAAGATTTCCAAAAGGCGTTGACATTCCCCAACTAATGCTTCACAAAACAACAAGCTATCATCAACAAACGGTGGATGAGAAATATGTACTCCACCCGTACATGATAAAACTCCTTGTAGCAGTTTAGTTTTTTTATGCTTTTCTTATCATACCTGATAACCCCTCTGCAGAAAGAAGAAATAAATATAGTGACAAAGGATCTTTGCTTTATCCCTCGAGTTGGTTGAACAAAACCCTTAGGCTCTCTATTTACTTGGATTGAGTAAGACGTTGTACACACCATTTCCATTGCCAACTGGACCCACTTTTCATCCATCCCTAATTTAATCGCCACTTTTCAAAGAAAATGCCACTCCACCCAATCATAGGCGTTACTAATATCAAACTTTACCACCATCTACCCTTTTTTCCCAATTCTTTTATTTTGCATCCTGTGTAACACCTCCAAAACTACAGTAATCAATTATTTGCCTATCAGGCACAAAAGCACCTTGGGCATCTGAGATCACATTTGGCAAGATGACTTTCAATCTGTTAGCTATAACCTTATAAACAATTTTGGAGATCACATTTACTAAGCTGATAGGGGGAAAATCAAACATATACTGTAGTTCATTCCTTTTAGGAATGAGAACAATGTGTTTATAATTCATTTTACATAGAAAATGGCCAAAGTGTAAAACAAACAAGACAACATTTGTAACATCCACACCTACTAAATGAAATAATTTTTGAACAAAGAAAGGAGACATACCATCTGAGCCAGGTGATTTAGACGGGTGCGTCTGGAATAGTGTCCTTTTTACTTTCTTTGAAGTGTATGGTTGGAGAAGATGTTGATTCATTTCTGATGTGACCGCATGATCCTGCCTCCAACACTCCTTCAATGGTGAATGGGTGTGCAAAGCTAAACAACTCCTGGAAGTAACCTTCGGCCACTCTTGCAATGTCTTCCTCACACCAATTTCCTCCTCTGTCATAAACCCCATAGATATGGTTTTTTCTTCAGCCTTGACTAGCTCTTTGGTGGAAAAATTTAGTGTTCTTGTCACAAGCCTGCAACCAAATGGATCAAGATCATTGGCGCCAATGCAGTTCATCATGATGTATTGTTCTCCTCTTTAACTCTTCTAATTTCTTGATAATTTGCGGCCTTGTTGGAACTGTACAGTTCTTGTAGAATCTGATGTTTTTCCTTGAGTTTATTCTTTGAAAGACCAAAGGGGACCCTACTCCAACCCACTAAGGCCATCTTGCACTGCTTGATTTTTTTCAAAAAGAATGTACATTGGACTACCCGTTGCCACTATAGTTGTCCAGGCATGATGGATTATAGCTTCACAATCTGGATTGGTCAACCACTTTTCCTCAAAAAGTCTAAGGATTCTTCTAGTTCGGACTTGATTATGCTCCACCTGTGTATTAAGAATAATGAGCACATGGTCTGAATAAGAAGTAATAATATGTGAAACTCTACTATGAGGAAATAGTTCTCGCCATTCCAACGTGGCACAAGCCCTATCAAGCCTTTCTTGCACAAAAGCTTCCCCTTCAAGGCCATTCTCCCATGTAAAAATATTCCGTGTAAAACCCAAATCAATCAATCTACACTACAGCAAAGTTCTTCGAAACTCTTGCATGAGGTGCACTGGTTTTGGTACTCGACCATCCTTTTCCTTGGTAGACAAAATCTCATTGTAATCACCTATACAGACCCACGAAGATGAATTCCATGTACTCAGATGTTTGAGCAATGCCCAAGTTTCATGTTTAAGATGTCCTTCTAGTTTCCCATAAAATCCAGTAATCCTCCAAGGCAAATTCGGGTTTGTAAGAATGAGTGCATCAATGTGATTCTGAGTGTAAGTTTGCATATGCAAATCCTCATCTGCTTTCCATAGCATTGCCAAGCTGCCTGTCCTACCCAGGCAAGGAACAGCCAACATAGAGTCATAATGTAAATAGTCCTGAATCCGTCTCATTTCATCAACGGTTTGTTTTGTCTCCATGAAGAAAAAAAAACAAAAAAAAAAAAAAAAACTTTGGGAGCTTTTTCTTTCACCAAGTAAGAGAGGACATTCACTGCACGTTGGTTCCTAAGCCACCAACAGTTCCAATTAAGGATGATCATTGCTCTCGACAAGACTGGATAACAGCCTCTGTCGTTGAAAACGTGTTTGTATTAACATCCTATATTTTTTCCCTCTTGCTTCCTTCGGTCCCCACTATTTTCCCTATTTTAGTCTAGACTGGGTATTCCCCACCTTGCGTTCAACTCTTTTCCATGTTGTTGCTTTAGATTTGCTTTCAGCGTTTTGTACTACCCATTTCACACTTATGTCCTCATGTGCTTGTTCCATGGTTGCATGTTCCCTTGAGTTAGGGATTTGGGTGGACCTTACATAAAGGATAGGTATGCTGAATAAGTTTTCTCCAGCAAAATCGAGATGTACCACAATCTCAGCTCTTTCCTTTATCACCAATTTCTCTGCCTTATCCATAGTTTGCACCTTCGTTATATTAGGAAAGGAACCTCTATCCTTGTTAACTTTCCCACCATCAACATGAAACGTGGTTATTTCAATATCAATGCCTTGATTTTCGAAATTTCCGAAATTGTTACTTGAGATATTCGTTGGCAGCGAGACACCTTGTGGCGTAACCCTAGGATCGGTATCAGGTCTAACCGCTGCTTCTGCTGCTGTTTGGCCTTGATTTCTACTTCTATAAACCTCTTCAGCTCTCCAATAACCGGCCTTCAGCCACTCCCCGTACCGGTAATCCTGCATTTCCCTATCCCTCAACCTTTCACAGTATTTTACTTCATGCTCGATCACTCCACAATGAAAACAGAAACTAACCATCCTCTCATATTTGAAAGCCACCCAAAATATATCTCCCTTCGGGCTCTTAATTTGACTCCCACGACAAAGAGGCTTGTCTAATGGGATTTTGACTTACATCCGAAGGAACCTAGCTTGATTAGAGGTGAATCCCTTATAGTCAACTTCCACAACCTGTCCTAACCCCATTCCAATGTCCGGCCCTACTTGCACCCACAAAGGACAGTGAGTAAAAGAAACCATTCCCACTGTCATTCCTTCTCCCATCGTCTCAGCAGCAAGAAAGAATTATCAAAACTCCACAGCCCATTATTCAGCACCCACTGCAGTTGGCTTTCCATGTTGAACTTGAATTGTAAAAGCCCTTCCCCAACTTCTAGTATCTTTAGGTTAGGTCCAAATTTCCAACTATTACGAAGTAAATTCTTAGCTGCCCTTAGATTAATTGGTCTACTAGTTAAGAATCTCCCAAAGAGGCTGAGTAAGCATTCCTCGAGGATCTTCTCCCTTTGGCTAGGACGGACCTGGATAACCTCGCCTTCCTCTATTGCTAACTTAATCCATTGAAGTCGTTCAATAAAATCGGAATCCATGAGGAGACTAGAGTAGTGTCGAAAGTAGGAAAAAAGAAAGCAAAAAACTGTATCTAGTGACAGCAGCAGAGGAAGACTCACCCTAGGTGAGAGAGAACTCCTTCCATGAGGAGAGGAAAAAAGTTGCACGTCCGAGATATAGAGTTGTAATATATAATTCAGAATAGTAAAGATGTTATTTGAGACTCTCCAGTTGTAGGCTACCAGCCAAAATCACATTAGTTCTCTTTTATTGGTTTTATTTTTTTAGGATTTCATTTTATTGTTTTATTTTTACATAATTAATGATTTTTATTTTTTATATTTTGGTTTGAAAATAAGGGAAAGATAAAGAGCATATAGACAGGGAACAACAAGAGTGGAGGGCTCTCATTGATGAATCAAGAAATCATGCAATAGCTCAGCTAGCTATGACACAGGATGCAATAGTAAAACTCATGGATGATTGAGTATTGTATTGTGTGCAAACTATTGCACAAGATCCATCAATGTGAGCCTCACACTATTGTTTCTCAATCCAGGGGCCGCTTGATACATTTGAGGACCTAGAAATAACCTTATTGGTTAAAATTTGGAGCCTTTCTATAATTGGGGCCTTAGGTGACCACATCAATTGCTTATAGCATAGAGCTAGATTCTTTATATTTTCCTTATATTCACACACACACACACACACACGGATTGAGGTCCAATGCAATTGCAATATTCAATTGCACCATGCAATTAACCCCACTTCCTTCACAAAAGGTTTTACATTCTTAACTTTTTAACTTTAACTTCGTACTTCTTTTTAATTTTTTATTATTTAATGATTAAGATTGAAAGTTATTTTTTCCAAATATTAATCTCAACCCATTCATTGTAATTGCACATGATCTCAATTATATATATATATATATATATATTGATGGATTCATATAATAATAACAGACAACCAATTAAAGTCTGTCACATAGTATAATTGTGGCATAAGATAATTGTAACAAAATATGTGAAATAGGTTGTTGTATTGGAATTATTGATAGGATATTGCACGGGATCTCGTTTGACATTAGAGTATTCGTATTAATTTGTACAAAATTCATGTTTATTTTAGTATAAAAACCTAATTTTTTATTTTACATACTGACTTTTATCTATTTTACTTTACATTTTATTAAAATAACAATTCTTCTTAATTTTTTTTACATTACATTTCATAAACATCATAACAAAGGGTGAAAAGACAAGGGAGCTAATGGAATTAGCACAAAATGAGATGTATATACTCTAATAGTGGGTGGGGTTTAGATTGACTGCTTAAAAAATATGGCTTGTCAAACAAATGAAATGCACCATTATTCCGATGCGGCATCAAGTTTAGCCTGCGAATGTTGACAGGAAAAGTATCAAGTTTAGCTGTCGCCTTTCACTGTCATTTCATCATCAGTTTTAATTAAAACAATGAAACTGAAATTTTAATAAATAAAACGTATGCCTCTTAATTTTCCAAAACAATTATATATTTCACATTAATGTTTGTCCACACTTGAGCTGTTGTCTGCATAATGTTACATCTTACATGTTCTCCTCTTGCATAAAAAACTAATTGGAAAAGTAGCCTTGGACTATAAAAGAAATACTAATAAGAAATGAAAATGAAATTTCAAACATAGAGTAGTTTAAGTATAAAAGGTCGTGCTTCTTGAATACTAGTAGTAGTAGGTAATGCTGAGTATGGCCAAAGCCAAAATTAAGTCTTGTTGCGGTGTGGAACACCTATTTGTTTGGAAGTCCTTTATATTTTTCTTTTCTTTTGACTTTTTATTTTTTTATTGTGACGAACGGAAGCCATAGAAAGACTATGCCCAAGTACTACTGTTATGAATAAGTGTGAACACTTTTATATATATAACATACTACTGCTATGAACACTAGTAGTATGAATAATTGTGAACACTTTTATATATATATATATATATATATATATATAACATACTACTGCTATGAACACTGGAATTGATAGGAGATTTCAAAATCGACTTGGAAGAACCTTGAATCCTAAGAGCATTCACACCAACCTCCTCAAATTTTCTGTTAAATTAACCCAAAAAACTCCACTTTTACTAGTTTAGCTATCTATGTTTTTTTTTTTTTTAATAGAAATACACTAGTCTAATTACTCTATTAATATTCCAATTAAATATTATTTTTTAATACTATTTCGTTCACATCTACAATCCAACAAAAAAAATTCACAACCCACCCCCAACCACCCTACAAATTAATCCCTTTGACCATGTCTTGTATCACCCATAAATAATTTTACAAAAATTATATTTCAAAATGTATAGACCTTTATTTTTCCTTTATAGTATCAATTATTATATACAAACAAAACAAAACAAGAATAAAACCAAAAAAAAACTGATTAGTTTATAAAACTTGCAAAGTCTAACAAGTTTTTTTTAGGAACAAGACAAAGAAAACTCCAATCACATATTAGAGTTATTACAAAATCAAGATGGACCAAAAAATGGTACACATACTCCTCTATAACAAAATCTAAAAAGTTTATAAACGTCTTAACAACAAAATCTATTTGAACTTCAGGTGGAGACCGTTGAGTATGCATTTCATGTTGTGGAGAGTCCATCATAAATTTATTATTAATGCTAGACCCTTCTTCTAAGAGCTGTGTAAAGTTCCAGTCCCCACGCATTTGAGAATCAATTCCTTAATAACAATAACATAATAAGCAGAAATATGACGAGAACTAGGCAAATCAAATTTACATACAGTGGCAAAAGGATCAAAAGATTACCAACAAGTAAGGCAATCACCTTGTTTATTTGAAACCATCCTATAGGCACCTCATTTTATACCCTTTAATATATTTTGGTCCCAAACCCAATGATGAACTCAACATACGTCAACCAAGGTGTGGGCGCAATGCACGGTCGGGCCTTTTGGGGGAGTACACCTCTAACAAGTGGAATGGGTGTGGAGAAACAAGGAGTCGCCACTAAGTTTTATGATCTAGGAATCATGAATATAGCGTCCTTACATGGAAGGACCGATCTCACTACTAGAGTATGGATTCGAAGTTTAGGTACGATTTTGGGAAAGTGTTAGGCACCCAAAACCGCCCTACCTGTGGGTTGGCTTCCACTCACTATGTCTTACGTCTTAATCTCACTAAAGATATGTTTAATATTGCATCTTAAGGTGGCGTTTGGATTCAGCTTTTATGAGCTGCGTTTGTGTTTTTTTTTTTTTTTTTTTTGGAGCCGTGATTGTTGATTTTTCTGTGTGAACAGTGCACACCAGTGGGTCCCGTGCACTGTTTACGGGACCCATAAACCTCACTTTTCAGTAACTTTTTCATTAAAAATGGGTCTCACGGTACTATTTACATATTTAAAAATTATTTTGTTACAGTGTTTTTAGTTTTTAGTTTTCAGTTGTATCCAAATGGACCCTAAAACTCACACACATGCACACACACACACACAAGCATACATCTAAGTATACAACATGGCATTTCATTTCAAACCTAGCATACATCTATCGTGCTTATCAACCATCACAAACCCTAACATGTTCTTATCAAAGCATCTCATGGCATCATATCATCACATCATAAACCCTAGCATACATCTATCATGGAAATCATCTCACCCAAGGCCGCAAACAAATCATGATAGAAACATGGCAACAAGGTATTAATCATAAAATATATCCCAGACATCTAGGCATGAAATCAAGCATCAAACAATCATATTCATCATTAAAATGCATATTCATACCAATGCATGTCTTACCTTACTTACCTCACTGCATCACAGCACCTATAGCATCAATGCATGATCATATTAATGCTTGTTCATGGTATCAAAGCAAGAAACAAAGAGAAAACCCTAATCTAGCATGTTAAAGACAAACAAACAACTAAACAAAGGAACAGAGACTTAGAAAGCATAAAAAGGAACCAAATAGAGGCATATGATGTGAAAGAAACAAAGAAACAAAAGCAAAAAACCTAAATTAGGGTTTTTGGGCACAAGTATGTGTGCACATACATAGGCCTGCATACGCAAGCTAGTTATATGCATACGCATACTTCAGGCCTGTGTGCGCATGCAAAAAGCATATGTATGCAGACTTGCTGAGAAACTACAACCTAGAACAGAAAACAGTGAAAATGAACTGAACTAAAATCTAACAACCTAGCATGTTTTTAAACACAAGGAAAAACAAAACTTGCACTAAACAAACGTATTAACAAATACATAAAGCAAGAAAATAGATTAAAACATAATCAAAATGAAGAAATGGAAACAAAAGGTTTAGAACTCAATACCTTAAACAAGAAGCTTTTCAAGCTTAATTTTGACCGTTCCCCTCAGTTAATCTATTCACAATCAAATACAAAAGTGATTAGTAATCATAAACTCGAAAGATCAAGTCCAGGAAAGGTCCCAATCAAATAAAATTGATTTCAGGATGTTTTGTAAAAAACTCCTTCTTTGATTCACTATTTCTAGTAAATCTTAGATTTTTCCTTAGGATTTTCTATGTGTTTTTGAAATATACCATGTAAGGCTTTAAATAGTTGAAAAATGGGGGTTTGGAATAGCTTCCAGGCAATATGGGATTCATTCTAAACCTTATTCTTTAATGGAGAAAACTTGTCTTTCATATGCTTTTGAAACCCTAGCTGCATGCGTAGGTTCGTGCCTGCATACGCATACATCAAACCTGCGTACGCAAGCCAAGGGTTTCTTTTGACTTTTATTTTCCAAAAATAGATTTATTTGCTAATAAAAGCTATATTTTTCCATTTTAACACCTCTTAAGTCAATTTGTAATTTGATTGGGCACTAAACCAACATTGGGCCTTAGAATTTCGACATCATTGGAGAATAGGGGCCCAAGTCGTAAGAGGTCCAAAATGCAGTGTCTACAGATGCCCCTCATAATATACAAAACATTTTGTTTTGATGTACGGCTTCAGCCTAACCTATGCACATAGCACACAACACACATACATTGGCAAGGTACAACTCCGCAGAGTCGCGTGGGATTCATATGTTTGAATTCCAACCCTTGTTTCTCAAGAAATAAGCAACAACAAGTTCACTATCCCGGAACCTGTTTTGCCAATTGTAAGCAAAAGGTGAGTGACTCACTATACTAAGTCACTTAAAAAAAAAAAAAAAAGGCCAACGGCCGCAACCATCAACCAAACAAACAAGGTGCTCTTATGAGCTTAAAAGGATATATATCTATGGTGTCCATTTGGAGCTCTTACCTCAAACTTTTTCGAGTGGCTTGTGCCTCTAGATAATACTTGTCTTCTCTATCTCTATCTTTACCTTTTCTGGTGAGGCTCTTGCCTCGGGGTGACCTTGGTCTCTGTCTTTATCTCTACCTCTTCTATTGTGCCCGCATATTCAATTCCCGGAAGATATGGGCACAAATTTTGTATTTTGACTTGCTTGACTAATGTGTGGCTCGTGCCTGCATATTTAATTCCCATAGGATATGTGCACAAGTGGCCTTGGTGTTTCGACCCACGAGGGAGTCTCGGGTGAAGAATCTATTGGGAATGATGAAAGACTCACTGGGGAGTATTATCTACTAAGAAGTTTTGGTGACTCACGGGGGAGTCTTCTTAGTATGTAGTTTACGAGGGATGGTTACTTGCTAAGAAGTGTATTGGTGATTGTGACCTATAAGGATGTCTCTAGTAATTTGTGGTCCACTGGGGAAAATTCTTCTTTTTCATCATGGCTCACTGGGGAACTTGTATTGATTCTACCCACAAGGGGGTCTTATCAGCTCCATGGGGAATTTTCTTCACAACTCACGAGAGGTTGCCTTATATGCCTTAAACCCGCAGGGGAGTCCTTCCATGATACTGTACTTTACTGGAGATTTAGTTAATGATCTAAACTCATGGGAGAGTTTCCTTGTTAACTTCTGATTCGCTAAGGGGTGCTTTTGATGCTTTCCATTCATTGGGGGTGTTTTAAGGGTCTTTGTGCCCTTTACCCAACTGAGGGCATTTTTGTCATTTTGGTACATTCTTGAATTTTCTTTTTCACTTCCTACCTTCCAGGAATCCACAGGGGATATTTGAAGATTTTTTTTTTTTTTTACTAAACTACACGTAGTTTAGTGGGGGTTTAAACTACATGTAGTTTAGCCACCAGATATATTCCCGCTTCATTTTTCTCAATGGTTACCAACCATTTCTCTTCTTTTTCATTCTCTTCATCTCCTTTGTCTCTTCACATTCTCTCCAACTCTCTAACTTCCATCTTTTCTCTCTACAAAACTCCTTACTTCTCTTTCACTTCCTCTTACAATCTGATTCTTCTGTCTCAAATCTTCTCATCTGAAACTCTCTCCCTTTTCAAGCTCTCTCATTTTCTCCATGACACCAAAGTCCCCGAAAACCTCCTACATGCTCTCTAGCGAAGCCTTCAACCTCACACATTAGAATGGAGCAGTGAGGCTGAATGAGTCCCCTCCATTTACATACAGGCCACATGATCATCTTTCAGAGGGCATGAGGACCGAATCAGTAAGTTTTTCAAACTTTTCTCATTTTCGAGTTTTTGTTTAATCTTCCATTTTAATCCATTTCTGGACATGTAAATGCTTGGATTTTGCTGTGGGATGGGTTTAGATGAAAACCTGATACCTCAGGAGGGGTAGGAACATGTTTAGGATGAGTTTTAATAGAAGTATGCTTGAAAATGTCAAACAACAACCCACTATCTGTGTTCATGCATATATGGACTCGAGCTTGCATACACAGCTTTCATTCATGCGTGTGCTGCCAGCCTTTATATGTACGTGGACCTATTCATGTGTATACTTATCTGCTCTTGAGTTCACACATACGCGGTTTCCAACCTGTGTAAGCATACCTAGTGCGTACGTATGTAAACACAGGTATGCGTGCGCATGTCACCAGTCAAGAACCTTATTTTAACTCCTATTTCATCTATTTCTTATCCAAATGTAAATCTAACAACCTCTTTTCATTCTTTTATAGATTATGCCCCCCTTTTTAGGTAAGTGTGGCAGCATGGTATAGGGTCCTAACTACAAAAACAAGGGCCCACATTCATGCAACAGGCTTCAAGCCGATTATCCATTTACTACTGAAGACGTTTGCCAGTGCCATTCTTGTGCAGACTTTGGCTAAGAGGTGGTGGGACACTACCCACACCATCCACATTGCTGATAGGGAAATGACGATGACTCCCCATGACTTCCACCACATGACCAGCCTTAGGTGCAATGGGGCTCTCATAAACTTGGAGGGTGAGTCAGGCACTCAGCTAGGCATAGACTTACTTGGAAGGAGGTACACTATTAAGACAATCCGCTATTTCAACATCAAGGTAGATTACAAGCCTTTCCTAGAGGTAACAGCTGACGACTGGGCCAAGATGGCTAGGGCCTTCTTGCTGTACCTTCTAGGGACATATCTCTTCACCAAAGGAGGGCAGATGGCATCTTTAAGGTGGCTAGCACTTTTCTGGGACTTTGGGGAGGTTCAAGAGGCCAACTAGGGACAGGTGTGTCTTGCCTACTTGTACTCTTCCTTGGACATGCTCAGTTGGGGGACTCTGTGCCAGCTTGTGAGGCCTTGAGGCCTTGGACTCTGGGACATACTCTTCCCATTTTGGCAATTATTTTCACCCACATGTTATTTAGGTTTCCCACCGCACATCATGCTCTTGCATTTTCACCCACATGTTATTTAGGTTTAAAGGAAACCGCACATCATGCTCTTGCAAACTGTATCTATGACTTCATCTTGCAAACAATCATCTTGCAAACTGTACTCATTCATCTTGCAAATTGTCATCTTACGAACTGTACCCATTCAACTTGCAAACTGTCATCTTGTAAACTGTACTATTCATCTTGCAACCTGTATCCATTCATCCTGCAAACTATCATCTTGCAAACTATATCTCATTCTTTCCTTTCTAGCGTTGGGTCGTTCAATATGGTCTCATTGCTCGTGGTCCGGATGTAGATCTGAAGCGCTTCTTTATTTGTTAGGGCTTATTTTGAGGGCTATCTTCTAATGAGGTGAGTTAGGAATTTAATGTCTCTTGTTATTTCTCCTACATGTCTTTTAGGGTTTTCCTTCTCTAACCCTATATGCCGTTACAGGTCATTTGAAGTCCCTGGGCGGATGCCTTTCCTGTTGCTGATCCAAACTTGGAGGCAACAGCCATTGTCATTTCAGGGATTACTTAGCCCTTTAAGGGTGCTGGCATGAGGGTGCTCTACTTGGTGGAGAGGGTACGCCTCCATTTAGTGGGTGGGGATGCCCCACAAGTTTTGATGGACCCTCCAATGTTTATGTTTGCCTCGTTTTCCATGATGGATGTCGAGTATCAATTGTGGAGGAGTGGCATTCCCTATACCTAGTGGGTTTTAGATGACTTGGACTATGAGGAGTTCAATGATACTCGCCTCATGCCTTCCCTCAGGCTGGCCTTGCTGCTAGTGCTCCCATTGACCCTCCTCACTTATCGTGGTCATTCTATGTCTATGGTCTTGATGGTTTTGCTTGTGAGCGTGTGGTAAGCCATAACACGAATGTCATGGGCTACCCTTTTCTTGAGGGGACACGAGTGGTGACCCTCTTTCTCCTTCCTTTTCCATTCTTGCATCCCAATACTAGTTCTAATACTTCCTTTTTTCAAAACTCAACTCACAATTCAAGACAATGAATAGGAATGGCAACGGGCCAGGTTTTTGCATACCCAGAACCGACCCACGGGCTAAGACCCGTAACCCGAACCCAGCCCAAGTATTAATCGGGTTTTTTTCCAGGAGAACCTACAACAACAATGAATTAAAAAATGGAATAAACTTCATCAAATTGTAACTAGCAAATATAAAAATACAATTTTGATTTTATAAATAAAAATTAGACAATTACTAACCGTTGATTTCACTCCATAACCAATTCTGAGCGCACATCATTGCCTCTATAGTCTTGGGATGTAGCCTACTACGGTATGGACTTAAAAGTCTCCCACTAGTGCTAAAGGCATATTCTGAAGCAACAGTTGTAACAGGAATAGCTAAAATATCTCTTGCAATCCTTTGTAAAGTAGGATACTTGAGACCATTACTTTTCCACCATCCCAAAATATCAAAATCTTCACTCCTCTTTAACATTCCCCCATCAATGAAATGATCAAATTCCATTCTAGCACTCCCATGTTTCTTTGAACTACTTGAACTATTGTTCACAAACAAATCAAAAGATGAAATTGCCCCACTCAACCTAAACTCATTTGTGCCACAGGGTTTAAAGTACTTGCAGGAATATGAGAACTTCCTTTATTATCTACAGGGAACTCATTTATATCTCCGTACTCATCAAGCAAATCATAACAAAGATTCTTAATTTTTTCAATCTCCAAATCAGAATTATCACCATGAATGTTAGGACAATAAAACTCTAATAACTTCATCTTATATCTTGGATCTAAGATAGCAGCAATAGGCATAACAACACTAACATTAGCCCAATAAGAATTAAATTTAGCAAGCATGCTTTCTGCTATCATCTTTATCATCTCATTTGAAGACAAACTCCATTCATTCAATGCAATTTTCAACTCACACACCAAAGTAAAATACATATTAGTTGTGGGGTACTTACGACCAGAGAAAAACTCAGTCGCACTATGAAACAACTCCAACCTCCCACAAATATCTTTGGCTAACTCCCAATCATAATCATATGGTAAACAAGTATAAGATGTTTCACATTTAGCCAAACATGAGAAAACATCTTTATAAATCAATGCAGTAGAAAGCATTAAGTAAGTTGAATTCCAACGAGTTTTACAATCTAAGACTAACTCTTTGGTGCATTGAACACGCAATTGATGTGCATTTTCTTCAAATTCCTGCCTCCTTTTTGGTGATCCAGTCCAATAAATCACACTATCATGAATCCTTTCAATACCATCACCAATAAGAGACAACCCATCTTGAACAATAAAATTCAAAATATGTGCAGCACACCTCATATGCAACATAGACCCACCCAACATAAGAGATCTAGTATCAAGCTTATTCAAGAGAAGTCTTATCATGGTATCATTAGTACTACAATTATCAACAGTTATTGTGGACAACTTCCTATCAATGTTCCACTCTAAAAAACAATCAACAAGGACTTCAGCAAAGACATCTTTCGTGTGTGGAGAAGGAACATAAACAAACCTAGAAAAATAATATGAATAATTATAACATAACTCAATAAACATTTTAAATGTAAAGTCTTTAACATTCAATTTATAGATAAAATAATTACCTTAAAACCCAGCTTTGCAACGTCCAAGTATGATCAATAAAATTAGCAGTAATTACCATAAACCCTCTCTTTTTGTTACTTGAAGTCCACATATCAATTTTAATTGCCATCCTACTTCCATTCTTGTCTGTCATCTTCAAGGCTTTCTCCCTCTCATTATCATAGATTTTAAGAATGTCACTCTTCAAAATTTTTCTTGTGACAAGTTTAAACATAGGTTGAAGATCAGCCGCAAATTCTTTAAACCCAATATGGTCAACCATTGAAAGGGGATATTCATGTAGGATGACCATACGAGCAAGCTTATTCCTCACTCTAACTTGATCAAATTGGTAAGTATTCAAACTCATAGTTCCATCCACCTTATTTTGTTGTTTAATTAAGACTTGTTGTCGCATATCCCTTATATCTTCAAACTTTATCCGTGGACATCTTGATAAATGATTACGCAAATGAGTTGTACCTTGGCTAAACTCACCCAAGTAAAGTTTGTTACAATGATGGCATTGGGCTTTAACTTTTCCATCAACTTTCTTCCTTGTAAAATGAGACCAAACATCTGAGGTAGTCTTTCTTTTTTTACTTGTATCCAAGTCCTCATTTGTAGGCTCTTTCTCTCCCTCTGTCCCTTCTTGTTCCTCTACCTCTAAGTCTTCTCCCACTAAGTCCACCATCAGGGATTTCAGATTCCTAATTGGTTCAGAAGTTTGGGAGTTAGAATCAAAACAAATTATCACAAATTTATTATTACACATACTCATTGATTAATAGGCACAAATTCATAATTACACAGATTTACAAATTCTATCAATGCAATCATAATTAAACATGATTAACTACAAATTCAAACACTTACTCGTTGTTTAATGGTGATCTTGAGGATGAGCTGCCAGGCAACAATGGTGAGGGTGATAGTGAAAATGGCAAAGGAGACCACATAGTTGGCAAGGGACAACGTTCGGTTCTCAAGGGAGAGCCACTTGGCGAGGAAGAACCAGATTTGTTTGTGTCTGTGTTTGTGTCTTCCATCTCCATTTTAGGATCTGCATCCCAACAAACACAAAAAAAACAAACAATTTCTTCCATTAAACAAACTATGCAAAAATGAGGGAAAGAACAGGGGAGCATAATGCTTTGAGACTTGAATCAGGTGAAAGATATGTGTACAAAAACTGACTACCATATTTCACACTTAGTTTCACTGATTTCAACATCCCCAATGTATTACTTATCATCAAATCCAATCCTAATTACCAAAACAGACCCAATAACACCACAAACACCTTAACCCATAAACCAAACCCTCACCCACCCAAAACCCAAATAAACATTATTATCATCACAACAAATTCAATGAACCACCACACAATCAAAACCTCCAAACAAATTTTAATGAAACACTGAAAAAAAAAATCCAAAATTTTAAAACAAAAACCGGACATTTTGCCTCTTTATCAAATCCAAAAATCGCAATGATAGATCATACATTTTGCCTCTTTATCATCAAATCAGACAACAGAGTGAGCTTGCCAAATCCTTTTTGTGGCAAGCTAAACACAAAATCAAAATGATAAAATTAAGAGTACTTACAATTGCTACACCTTCCTTATCAACACGAGTAATATATACACAAAATATGGCTCAATAGCAGAGGAAGATCATATAAAAATAATTGGAATGGAGCAATAGCAGATACAACTATTTCAAACACCAATTTTTCAAAAGGGCACTAAAAAAAAAAAAAATTGTACCAAGCTGGCACTTACTTAGCCAAAGATTAATCTTTTTAAAAACTCACATTTTTCTGGGTACACCTTTTTCAAATATGACTTTTGCAAAAAGCAACAAAATAAGTTGAAAGAGAACTAAACTAACAATAAACACACATATCATAACACCCAAAGAAGCAAAAACATGAATAATGAATCCTTGAACAATTTTAGTAAAAGGTGGCACAACACAAACAAATGGCAATTACCCAATTCAAACATAAATATCAACAAATACACTTAGAACACACACACAAAACAAAGCATCATACCCCATCATCAATCATCCAAATTTTCACACACATCTCATCATATCACATAATAAAAACTACCCAATTTTGGGTAGAGCAAAACCAAAACAGAAAAACTGAAACCAATTCAAACATAAAAACTACTCAATTTTCACACACATCTCAAAGTTCATGATTACAAATGGCAATTTGGTACCTTCGGTTTTGCTTGTCGGAACTTCAATTGGTCCTGAGGAAGAGCAAGACCATGAGAGTGAGAAGGAGAGGGAGGCATGACTAAACTAAAATGAGGGAATGTCGGAGTGAGCTGAGGGAGAGGGAGTGTCGGACTGAGCTGAGGGAGGTGAGGGAGGCTAAAGAAATGAGGGATTACCGGATTAGGGTTAGATTATAGGTATATATATATATATATATATATATAGGGTATTTTTTTAATTTAGGGTACCGGGTTTTTAAACAAGCCGGGTTTCGGGCTAGGTCTCGAGTCGGGTCTTGGGTTTTTTTGATAAAACCCGGACCCGACCCAGACCTGCTTCAGGTTTTTTTTTTTAAACCCATACCCGACCCTATTCCTAATCAAACTGGGTAAAACCCGGCCCATTAAGGTCGGGCTGGGTCGGGCAAAAATTGCCATCCCTAAGCATGAGGAGTTGGTTTGGCTCGCAAGGAACCTTAAGTTGGATATAACCAAGTACTCCTAGTTGATCTATGGTCCTGGAGGGTTTACCTACTCGGGTGATGATGATGATGATGATGGTGATGGTGATGGTGGTGGTGATTTAGAGGTGACTCCTAGCTACCAGCCAAGGAAGAGGCATTTCCAATGATCTTGCAGACAGACACACAACATATTTCTTTTTCGTTTTTACTTCTTTTCTTCTTCTTTTTTAAATTTTTTTTTATTAGCATGTATTTCTGCAATTTAGTTTTTATTTGAGACATTGGGTTGTATTTGAGAACATCTTTTACATTTATGCTTTTATTTAGAACATGTACTTAATTTACAACTCATAGGGATAATTGTACAATTCAATGCTATTTTGCTTCTCTTGATCTTTGATGCTTGAAAATATGAGCTTGTGTGTGCCTTGAGTAGTCCTTTAGGCTGTAGGAATCATGGGGGTCTTGGTGGAGGAATCAGGACAAAATGGGCTTCTACCCTTTTCAGCCAAATTAATTAGCCTTTTGCCCTTCTTCCCAAACTAAATAGGGAAATGCCCATCTTTTGAAACTCGACTTTTTCAAAATCGAGTTAAAAAAAAATAAAAAAAAATAAAAAAATAAAAAAAATTCTGGAACCCTATAGTGACGTTTTTAAGGACCTATAGTGACGTTTTAAGAACCTATAGTGACGTTTTGTAACTTGATATCCATGAAATCGAGTTATAGGTAATTTTATTGCCTATAACTCGATTTCATGGATATCAAGTTACAAAACGCCACTATAAGTCTTAAAAACGTCACTATAGGTCCTTGAAAATGTCACTATAAGGCTTAACTCGATTTTGAAAAAGTCGAGTTTCAAAAGAGGGGCATTTCCCTATTTAGTTTGGGAAGAAGGGCAAAAAGCTAATTAATTTTCCTGAAAAGGGCAAAAACCCATTTTGTCCGGAGGAATCACACTCCAAGTAGGAAAAGGAACCCAACTTTGCCTCCCTTTATACGTACGCGAACGCACGCTTGTGTACGCAAGTACTAACCATGCGTACGCAGCTTTGACTCTGCATTCCTAGCCATCCTATTCAAGTATAAAATAGCCATTGGGGGCCTCTAAACCCTTACCAAACATATTTTAAGCTCAGAAAACACTCTTTAAAGCTTTCCAATGGCAAAATTTTCTGCTTTAGAAGTCTCGGCATGGATCAAAAAGCTTGGCCCTAGTTTCAAAGAGGCTCTCATCTTTTGGTCTCTCTTACATCTT
The DNA here is from genome assembly GCF_001633185.2 of Quercus lobata. NCBI lineage: Eukaryota > Viridiplantae > Streptophyta > Magnoliopsida > Fagales > Fagaceae > Quercus > Quercus lobata. Next base: position 41,239,625 of record NC_044904.1, read on the forward strand.
TCAATATCACTAAATCAAGGTAGATGAACCTCTCCTTCGTGCTGTTGCCAACTTTTGGATTCCTACTCAGCATGTTTTTCACTTCAACGGTGTGGAGATATGCCCCACTCTTGAAGAATTTAGTGCAATCATAGGCAAACCCGAAGTTAGCACTCTTATCCTTCCCACCACGAGTGAGGACTTTGCTAACTTAGCTTATGACCTTTTAGGGATTTCTCTAGCTGTGGCGCAGCAATGGTGTACACTTGACCATTTGAATATTTGCACAGTTCTTGCATACTTCTCTCGATTGGTTGTTCCTATGACTGGTAGGAGACGCTTTCACTATCTCAATGCCTTCTATCTATGTCTCCTTGTGAGGTATTTCTTGGTGCATGAAACACAATGAGTAAATCAAAGGATGTGCTTGGTGGTAAATAATCTGGACAAAGGAAGACCTGTAGGTATGATCTTGGCTAAACTCTAAATGGCTTGGATGCTATTCATAGGGAGGAAGCAAACTTCTTTGCGGGGAGCCCTCTCCTTCTTTAGGTATAACCCCTAATTTTTGCCTAGATTTTCAACCTAGCAAGATTCCTTTAATTTTTGCATGGGTTGCCTTTCAATTTTCAACCCATTAAGGCTTCTTATATTATCTTTGTCATTTTTTTTTCCATTTTATCTCTCCTCTTTCTACTCATGCTTTCTTTCCCTTCTCTTCCCTTTCCTTTTTCAGATATGGAAATATGAGAGGCTACGATTACTTCATCCCTTCATTGTTCCTCCTAGTCAATATCTCCCCAAGCACTATCGTGACCATAGGCTCAAACGCGATGAGATGAGTTTTGAAGAGTTCACTAAGTTCATGAAACACATCGATGTCATAGATATTCAATGGGTAGTGCAATGGTGGCGCATTTCAGGCATGGTCAACTGTGTCTTCAAAGATAACTATGTTCCTTTGGTTGGGATTTGCCATTGCTCTTATTATTTCCTAGACCATATTGCTCTTCCTACCTTGTCGAAAAACCAGTCACGATCATCTTCATTCCAATAACTAATCACTCCATCATCTCCTTCCTCCTCCTCATCTTAGGTCAGCACAAGGTATTGATCATCGTCGAAAGGAGAGTCCATGTCGCGGTCGAGCGTCAAGTGAGTTGGGGTGACTTGAGTTGTCCATGCCATCGAGGTCCATTCTAGCCAGTCGTGATCCTCCCACGATCTTGCGTTTCCTGCTTTAGAGAAATCATTGACGTGGGCCCTCTTAAAATTCCATGGTCTGGGAGCGCTTGTTAGTTACGGTAGGAATTCTTGTTGGAGAAGGCAGACTTTCCCTTCAGTCATCATTCGATTGATATCCTCTTGAGTCAAATTATCAAACATCGTGGCATGTGGAAAATTGAGCAGGTTCAATGAAATTTTAATAAGTACATGTCCCAATTAAAAGGTTTTTAACTTTAGATGTTCTTAGAAGGTCTTTAAGTCCATTTTAATGAAGGCCCGATTACAAAATCACTCCCTTTCCTCTCTTGAACCTTGCCCTCTATTTCTTTTGGGCTTTAGTCCATTGACAATAGTGCTCTCATCTTACTCTCATGGGCTTTCATTAGAATGTACTTAGAGATTTTCAACCCTTTGTCTCAAATATGGGCCTACAATGTATTCATCACCTTTGGGCTCTTCTTTCTTTATTTCATTATCATCATTTTTCTTTTTGAAGTAGCCTTCTAGCTAGGATACATTATAGTCTTCCTCTCAAAGTCCATGAATTTCTCATCATTTTGGGCCTAAGCATACAACAAGGAGGCCCAAGATTAGGGAATTTCATTTTGACTTTGTAGGATGTTGGATGCTAGGTCCATAGCATACTTGTTACCTTAAGCCCAAGGTTCTCTTTTCCAAAAGGCCTTTTGATTTGGGCTTATGATAGCAATTAGGTGGTGGTCTTATGAACCTTTCAAGTTAAGATATACCTTAGGACTTTAGGATAAGCCTTCTATATGTGAGAACCTCTTTTCTTTTATCCCAAATGTCTTAGGGTATGCCATAACTTTCGGGTCATCCTCAAATTTTATACCTTTTATTTTTCCTTTAGAATTAGGTGAAAACAATATATATGGTTGAAAAAACAAGAAATATAAAGGGTACCCTCTTTTTGATGGGATCTAAGATCTCTCTTAGTGTGGGTAAGGTCCTTAAAGCTAAAGGGACGGATCAGTAGGCCACTCACAACAAGGTGGGCCATGATTCCAACTAAGGGCCTAAGTGGACCTTTGTGGATTAGTGGCAAACCATTAACGTACTCAAAGCCCATCATAGGAAATGGCACACATTGTGAGTTGGTGGGATGAACTTCGAAAAACTTTGGCTTGAATGGAGCGTACTTATCTTCCCACTTATCACCAATCAAGGTAAAGGGACGAAAAAACCGAGTGAAGTGTGTGCAAACAAGTATTGAACAAGCCTTTATTAAGATTAAGAAATAGGATACATTGGAATCAAACTCTCTTTCCCTAGTGGAGTCGCAACTGTGGGTGCAACACGCTGTTGGGCCCTTTGAGGGAGTACGCCTCGGCCAAGTGGACCGGAGCAAAGAAACAAGGAGTCGCCACCTAGTTTTGTGGTTTAGGAACCATGAATATAACGCCCTTACATGTAATAACTAATCTTACTTCCAGAGTATGGGTTCGGAGTTTAGGTACGATTTTGGGAAGGTGTTAGGCACCCAAAGTAGCTCAACTTGTTGGTCAGTTTCCACTCATTGTGTCTTACATCTTAAAGGCATGTTCAATATTTCATCTTGAAACTCACACACATAGTAGCATACACTTAAGCATACAACATGACATTTCATCCCAAACCTAACATACATCTATCATGCTTATCAACCATCATAAACCATAACATGTTCTTATCAAAGCATCTCATGGCATCACATCATAAACCCTAGCATACATCTATCATGGCAATCATCTCATCCAAGGTAGCAAACAAATCATGGTAGAAACATGGCAACAACGTATTAATTATCAAATATATCCCAAACATCTAGGCATGAAATCAAGCATCAAACAATCATATTCATAATTAAAATGTATGTTTGTACCAATGCATGTCTTACCTTGCTTACCTCACTGCATCATAGCACCTATAGCATCAATACATGATAATATTAATGCATGTTCATGGTATCAAAGTAAGAAACAAAGAGAAAAGCCTAATCTAGCATGTTAAAGACAAACAAACAACTAAATGGAGAAACAAAGACTTAGAAAGCATAAAAAGGAACCAAACAGAGGCATATGATGTGAAAGAAACAAAGAAATAAAAGCAAAAAACTTGAATTAGGGTTTCTATGCATGAGTATGCTTGCGCATTCATAGGCCTGCATGCTTTTAAACACAAGGAAAAACAAAACTTACACTAAACAAACATATTTACACATAAATAAAGCAAGAAAACAGATTAATAAATAATCAAAATGAAGAAATGAAAAGAAAAGGTTTAGAACTCAACGCCTCAAACAAAAAGCTTTTCAAACTTGATTTTAACTATTCCCCTCAGTCAATCTGTTCACAGTCAAATACAAAAGTGATCAGTAATCTTAAACTTGAAAGATCAAGACTAGGAAAGGCCTCAATCAAATAAAATTGACATGAGGATGTTTTATGAAAAACTCTCTCTTTATTTCTAGTAAATCTTAGGCTTTCCCTTAGGATTTTCTATATATTTTTGAAATATACCATGTAAGGCTTTATATAGTCGAAAAATGGTGGGTTTGGAACGACTCCTAGGTGATGTGGGATTCATTCCAAACCTCAGTCTTTAATGCGGAAAACTTGCCTTTAATAGGCTTCTAAAACCCTAACTACGTGCACAGGTCTGTGCCTGCATATGCATGCATCAGACCTGCGTATGCATGCCATGGGTTTCCTTGGCCTTTTATTTTCTAAAACTAGATTTATTTTCTCGTAAAAGGTTATATTTTCCGTTTTAACATCTCTCAAGTCAATTCGTAATCTGATTGGGCCCTAAACTAACCTTAGGCCTTAGAATTTCGGCATCACTAGGGAACTGGGGGCCGAGTCATAAGAGGTACAAAATACAGTGTCTACACAAGGGTAATTAAAAAGTTCACAATAGTTTGGAAGAAATCACAATTCAAAAGTGCTCAATCGCTTTGAAAATGATATTGAAAAATGACCTTTGCTTATTGCTTTAACCATAACTTTTGATCCACAAAGAAATTTTTTGAGTGAGATTTGTTTCATTGGAAAGTAGACATCTTGGGTTTCAACTTAAACACAAATTTTGCCTAATTTTGATTAATATTGAGTGAGTTATGACTGTTTGAATTCCGACCATCAAAGCTGTCAGGAATTAGGGTATGCGTATGCGTGAATGAAGTGTGTGTGTGTGTGTGTGCACACTCAAAAGATGCATACACACACTCATTTTCTGGGTAGTGTGACTTCATTTTTAAAGGCCCAAAACATCATTCTTTGATGTTGGCTGGCCCATAGACCCTTGGGAACGTCCAAACACCATTAAAAAGCTCCGACCCTAATTTTAACTTATAAATACTCACCTTATGTCTCCAATCAAAACCCTAGCTAGAGAGTTATTTTTTTGCCTCCAACTTCTCTAAAACCCTATTTTTCTTTTCTAAAACTCCCACACAGAACCTTCACACACTTTTTAGACATTCAAAACCTCTCTTTAGTTAGTTCTTAGGCAAAAACTAATTTTCTAATTTGATTTCTCAAAATCTTTTTTAAAATAAACTTTGTTCTTGAGCTGTGATTCCTAAAAACTATTGTTTTCTTTAATTCATTTGTTCCGTCAATCTAATCTTTTTGTTGTAGGCACTGAGGGGTAAGTTAAACAAACTCCAAACTCATAATCTTCAGTAAGGTGAGTGTTCTTTCCATGAACTCTTTCTTTGTTTGATAGGATTCACATGAGTTTCTTAATGTAGTTTCTCTAATTGGTTTATTTGATTTGTTTGTTGATTTTAATTCTTTTAATACGTGTGTGGGGATGCAAAAACTGGCCCCATGGATTTCTTCACGGATTCACAGTTTAATTATTCAAACAACCAACATATAAGTAAACAACAAAGGATAAACACTCCACATTGGGAAACTCAAGCAATTGATTTCTTTGACCACAAATATTACAATTTCAACCTAGATATTACAATAGATAACTCTCACATTTTCGCAGTGTTACCTTTTCTCTCTTTGACTGATTTTTTCTTCTAAATGTTCCCCTTTTTTTAAACCCCCCCTTTGCCTCTCCCCTCCCTTTATAGCTTTAATCTTTGCTCTTATCACTATAGCTATTGGTTTCCTCCTCACAGGCCAGGCCCAATTCTTTCCTCATGGCCCAATTACTTCTTGGGCTTAAGGCCCGAGTGGTGACTGTTCCACTCCCTAAAATAGCCCCCCATAATCTCCAAGTCATCATAACTAACGTAGAGATTGTGGCTCGAGAAAAAATGCAACAATCATTAACTGGCATTTATGAATAGTGGTGGAGTCAGGTAATAAATGTCGTGGACACACTCATGCTTCTCGCCCCAAAATCATCAGCGTGTGTTGCTGAATGGATGGCCAAATGGACCCTTTAGAAAACGGAAAATAGGAGGGAAAGGAAGGGTCTCATCTATCCCTTCCTCTCCCCTCACTTTTCCAATATAAGGGAGACACCAGACCCTATTTTAGGCTCCTCCATTATTATTTTGTCAGAACTCTAAAAAAAAAAACATTTCTTTTCTCTCAAACACTTCCTTCTCCGACGATCTTCAGGCGGCCTTCAATGACCCCCTTTCTTCTGCTTCTCCTTCCTATTGTAAGTTCGTCAACTTTTCATCCCTTAGATTAGTTTTACCTTTATATTTTTCTTCTTAGTTTATTTTTTGTTTACAATGGGGAAATTTAAATCTATGATTGACACCCCTGAGAGATTAGCTGAGTTCAGAAGGAAATATAACTTTCCTGATGATGTAGAAGTGAGTTATTGCTCGGAATCCGAGGCAATACTTTCAAGAGGGGAAGGCAGAGTGGTAATCCCACTCGTTGCCATTGTAGAGGGGGGGAGTAAGGATCCTTATGAGTGACCTCCTTACTAACTTCCTACGCCACTTTAAGGTCTATCCTGACTAATGTACTGCTAACATATTTAGGATCATTAGTAGTGTAGACACCCTTAATAAGAGGCTCGGATTGAAGCTTACCGAGCACGACATCAATTTCATCTATAGTTTTCAAGATAGTAAAACCTCCGAGTTTTACTTTGAGATCTGGCACAAGGAGGTGAGGCTTATTTTTGGCCTTCCAAATTTTGACAAGGAGACTGAAGAAGACTATCTGATCGTCTCAGGAAATTGGTACCCCGACAGAATCCACTGCCCCACAAGTGCAGGTAAAGCAAGTGGGTAGATCTTATAGGATTTTCTTTGTACCAAATTATTATTTCTAATTTGTCTCACTTCCGAGCTCTTTTAGACATTCTATGTGACTCACCTTTGCTTGTTTCTTTTTCAGAGAATCATTCCTTCAAGAAGAAGATGCATGAGGGGTACAAGATGAATGAGAAAATGAAGCTAAAAAAAAAGACAAAACACCTTAAAAAAAATGCTACAAAGCATAAAGTAAACATGACATGCTAAGGATGAGGAAATAAGATATAGACCAAGGCATGACAAGGGTAGCAAAGGTGTGTGCAAAAGGTAGCTATGTGCAATGCGTGAACAAAGCATGAGAAATGCACATGTGGGGCAATGTGTGTAAAATACACAACCAATCCACCAAACATGTTCCTAAGGATAAAACATGAAAAACCCCAAAGTTTGGTGCTCATCAAAGTCCAAAAGAGTGAAAAAATACCATAGAGGCATTTTATCAAACACCTAGCGTGCACACTATGAACAACTAAGTATTGCAATGCATGAACATGTGAAAATACTTGTTTAGAATGCCACAAGAGTCAACATCCAAAGCAAATAGACATTTAAAACAAAACCCAATAAAAAAATTGACAAAAATTAAATTTTCAAACCCCAATCAAAATAACCCCAACCCTAGAATTTTAAGAATCTAAGACATAATCTAAGGATTTAAAAGACAAAAGTTGTTAAAACATACCTTAGAGAAGGCTTAGGGATGAAATCCAACTAGGTTTGGTTGAGATTTGAGAGAAAATAGTGTTTTGGGTTGAGAAAGGCACTAGGGAGGCAAAATAGAGTTTTTGAAAAATTGCCATTGAGTGCCCTTTTAAAAACTGAAAATCCTTTCATTTCGCGGGATAGCTACTCGCAAAGTACTTGCGAGTTACTTGCAAAATTCCTCAAATGCACAAGGCAAGTTTTGTAGGAAGCTGTTTCTCGCAAAGCACTCGTGAGGGAGTCACGAAACTCTCTATGTAAAATTTTGGAAGAAATGAAAATTTACTTCCTCATTTTCACGACTAAGGTGCGAGATACCTTACTCGCGACATAATTGCGAAAATGCTTCTGGAGGAGTTTTTCAACAAAATAGATTTGGCTTTTTGGAAAAACTTTCAAAACACAAGTGATACACAAAAAAACTTTCAAAAACAAATAAAAAACTCAAAAATCTTTTTAGGTTTGATCACCTAGCAATTGAGTATACACATATCACATTTAAACACATACAATCACACAAATGAAATAGGCATTCATTGAACATTAGACTTGTGTGTTGTTTGTGTAAATCAAGTATGAACTAGGTCATAGTCCAGTATGACGCTTCAATGATCAATTCAATCAAGTCATACACAACTATCATGAAGTCAAGTGACCTATCTCACTTGTAAAAATGAACATATATGACCCCCCCCCCCACCAAAGTGTTTACATTGATTGAAAACTTTCATTTGGCTTCCATTTTTCATACTTTTTCATCAATACGACTCAATTTTTGAGCAGCGATGCCATGAAATTTTTTATATTTCCTTGAGAAATAAGTCTTTGGCTTTGGCATCATACATTTTGAATATGTTTTGCTCCACCTTTTCCTAGTCAAACTAGTTTTCGAAGCAAGGCTTTTTCAGTTCTTTCTCTTTTCAGAGATTGACGTTTGTAGAGCTTTTTGACATAAGAATAAATGTGAGGAGATATATAGGCACAAGTCTACGCATGTATCAATATCAAACAAGACTATTGACTAGTCATTCATGACAAGCTTGAAGATCGATTTAAAACAATTAAATATAGATTTCTAGATTTTACTCACACTTAAAAAATGTGCATACATAACAAGCTAAGCTCATAAATGCACTACATCATTAGTACGGAGGTACTAGGCCAAATTCACATATGAAATGTGCTCAAACAAACATAATCAAACTTTTTGGATTTTTCATTTTTTTTTTAATGCGTTTTTGGATTTTTTACACACACAAAACAAATGAAATAAAGTAAGATCAACAAGAAAAACAAAAACAATGCATATAAAGAGATGCATGATACACAAATGCATGATAATGAAGCATCTAATACAAGAAGAGTCCTACAAAGATCGAAAGAATTAGATCAAGGACTAAAAGAGCATAAGCTCAACCATAGGAACCCTTCCTCATCCAAACAAAATGATTGTTTGGAATGAGAGTTTTATGAGAAGTAAGACAAGGGTCAGAAAAATGAGAACTGGAGATGCACATAGACATGGAGGTAAGAGCATTAACCACATGCTTTAACAACTTACCACTTTCAATCAAATCTGATTTAGCTTGCAAAGCACAACTTCCAAGAAACTCAAGTTTCTCTTTTCTTTTAATTCTTTTAAGAGCTTGAAACTTAGAGCAATGAGGTCTTAGATGACCAAAGGCACCACAATGGTGACAAACAATGAGTTTAGGTCCACTAGGTTTTTTAGGGAGGGATCTAGCAACATGGTTTTGTTCTCTCTTCAACATGGAACATTGAGGTCTTATGTGACCGATCACACCGTAATGGTGGCAAGTAGGAACAAACTTAGATCCACCAAATGCATAGGATGAGACCTAAACGAAGGGTTGGGCTTAAGAGGCTTTCTCTCCACCCTTTGGTTTCTTTTGTGTGGAGGAAGGTACACCGATTTGTCTTTAGAGGCAGAACTCACAATTGGCACAAAATCGGGTCTTACAACATGATTGCAACAAATAACATCTTCCTTTTTAGCAATAGGTTCAACAATCAAACACTTGGCATGCATCTTAAGAGATTCATTTTCATATTTAAGATCATCAACAAGTTTGTTAGACAAAACAAGTTTAGCATCCAAGTCCACATTCAAACATTCAAACTTTTTCTTCTTTTCAAAACAATTTTCCGCAAGTTTCTTATACTTTTCAACCAATTTGTTAGATTCATTGTGCTTAGCAAATCAAATCATCCTTTTAACTAGTGAACTTGCTCAAATTCTCATGAAACTTCTTAAACTTTTTCTTTAAGAGTTTGACATTAGGAATTTTAACGACACCCAAAGATTCATGTAACATGTCATCACAAGCATGAGGATAAACACTCATAGAGGCATTTTCACAAAAAACATGGCATGTTACAATCAACATCATCCAAAACATACAAAGAAGTATACAAAGCACTATCCATGGCAATAAATACAAGGGGTCAAGGATCACACTTAGGTATTTAAACCAAAACAAGTGTACCCGCTCTGATACCAATTGAAAGCTCAAATTAATGTGAAACACTAATGCTTGTTTAGACCCCCAATATTAAAATTACGGCTTAATTACTTTTACTCTAATTTATCTAACTGTAGAATAAGAGTAAATGAAATGCAATCACCGTAACTACTCTCTAAGCCATAAGCAAGCAAGCAACAATAAATATAAAATTTAGAGTAAGGGACGAGAGATGCAAACCCAAGATAACACCAAGACGTATTATCGAAGAGGAAACTGAAGAACTTAGCAAAAAATCTCTCTGCGGCCCTCCAAGTCGAAATCGAGCCACTAGTGAATAAGTTGGAGTACACGAATAACAAAAGACCCTCCAAGCCTAGTCTACCCAATGTAATTGAGCCCTCCAAGCTCCTGCTACCAACAGACTTTTAGGAGTCTTCTCGGAGAAGAGACTACAATGATTTCTCACTAAAGGATGAGTAGATCTCTCTAAACAAGGGTGGGTGTGTTGTAGAAACCTCTCTAGGGTTTTCAATCAATAGCCTCCTACACTTTTATGGGTAATGAGGGTATATATAGTATGGGTGAATGGTAAGAAAGTCACACTTAAAATCCTCCAAGCAAAGAGTTTTGTAGGTACCTCGCAAGATGGCCTATCTCGCAAAGTACTCGTGAAATGCAACCTAGCACTTAACTCTTCGGCTTCCAACATATGCTTCTCACGTGTCCTTTTCGCAGGAACCACTTCTTGTGAGCTAGTCGCGAAATTTCACTGATCTTCATTGCATGCTTGATTCTTCACCAACTTAATACTAAACCCAATACAATAAAATCCCACAAAATACAAGGAAATAATTTATTGCAAATACAACACTTTTTGTCATGGAATAAAGCCAACATAAAACATAATTGTAAATCATAACTTTACAAATTATTTAGCCAAATAATTTATTCTTGGATAAACAAGCACAAGTAGCAAATCCCACAAACATACGCACCCAAACATGAAGACGTGTTTATGAAGAGAAATCTCACAATAGTTAAAAAACATTTCAGACCTATGGCACCAATCAATCCACTAGTAAGAATACTTGCGATACATTATACTTACAAAATCCTCCAAGAAAAGTAATGTAGATGTATTTGAGCTCCCTGGTGTCTTGCTAGCAACTGATTGCAACAATCCTCCTCCTTACTAATGTAGATGTATCTTGCTCCACCAACCGCAAGATCGAGTGTCCATGGCCACTTAAAGCCTCTTAGAGATTTTGGATATGCTCCAATAATTCCCAGCACCAAGCTTTAGCAAATATCCCAAGGAAAATGGGTAGCTCTCTCATTTTTCAATCGGAAATTTTTTTTTTCATGGGTTTATTGAGATATATAAGAGGGTTAATTGGGTAGAAATTGAATCGCTTAATCAAATTAGTTGCGAATTCTCGCAAAACTCTCTACCCAACAGATTTTTAAAGGTTGTACTTTCATCTAAATGATTTGCAAATATAATTAAATTTGGTTTCGATCAAGCGAATCTGGGACAGAGAGTTTTGAGGATTTTGCTTGATCGAAATCTGTAAAACAACAATTCTACTTTTCATCCTATGACCCTTTAATCTCATGTGCAATAAAACTCAACACAATATAAAAATATATATATATATATATATATATATATAATTGTGTGTGTAAATGATTTGCGAATACAATGAAATTTGGCACAAAATCTGCCGACATTATAAAATTCTAATATTTTATAACATCCAAATAAGATAATTTAGTTACATTCTCTCCATTTTCATCCCTTATACTCATTCTCTTCCATTTCATTCCTTTCTATCCCTTTTATAATTTACTTATTCCATATCTTTCCTTTATGAGCCCAAACCACATCTTAAAAACCCAACCTAACTCCCTCATAGCCATCAGTTTTGTTATAGATGACATTAAGCTAGATTTGGGAAATTTTGATTGTAATAATGTATGTAATTTTGGTTCCTAGAAATTGTAATGAAACTACACAATCCCAAGTTTAGTGGATTTTTATTTTTTATTTATTTATTTTTTTTTTGTGTGTGTGAAACAAATTTGGATATGTACCCATCTCATGAATAGTGTGTCTCACCATGAATTTAAATAATAGGACCTACTATTATGTGACATATGGAAAGAACATTGCTCTCACATTAATTAACAAATAATTACTTAAACTTCTAGGTATGTTTTTAAGTGGAAGTTTTGCATGCCTAAGAAGTAAGAATTGCATTTTTTTTTTTTTAAATCTATTAATAAAATCTTTTTTTTTTTTTAATTTGATAGAATGACCAAAGTTTGATCTAAGTAAAACTTACTCTCCTATACTTCAACAAAATTAGTTATGAGTTGTGAAAGTTTTTTTTTGTGTTTTTACAATATTTCATTCGATTTAAGTCTAATGTCTATGATTCAACACTTGTCTTGAAGAAAATTAAATATCTTTGTTTTGGTCCAACATTTGCTTCAATCCAGAGGTCGGGTCTTTTAATTAAACTCAATCAAATTTTGGTCAAAGTCGATCAAACTTAGTCAAATATATATCGGATAAAATGGGCTTCTGCCCTTTTCGGGAAAATTAATTTGCTTTATACCCTCTTTCCCAAACTAAATAAGGAAATGCCCCTCTTTTAAAACTCGATTTATGATAAATCGAGTTAGGCCCTATAATGACGTTTTTTAAGACCTATAGTGACATTTTTTAACTCGACCTCAATGAAATCGAGTTATAGGTAAAAAAATTGCCTATAACTCGATTTTATTGAAGTCGAGTTAAAAAACGTCACTATAGGTCTTAAAAACGTTACTATAGGCTCATTAAAACGCCACTATAAGGATTTAGAATTTTTTTTTTTTCTAACTCGATTTATCATAAATCGAATTTTAAAAGAAGGGCATTTCCCTATTTAGTTTGGGAAAGAGGGTATAAAGCTAATTAATTTGCCCGAAAAGGGCAGAAGCCCATTTTGTCCAACATATATCATATTTTGTCATAAAAACCCTATGTTTATCCTAGTTTTTCTAATTATCACCAAATTGTGGTAATTGGAAAAGTTTAGCGCTTCCGATTTCCATTTCAATTTAACATAGGATTTCCTCAATTTCTGTGTGACATCAATGACATTCTACAACGGTTAAAGTGGGGTGGGGGGGATAATAAGGTAACGAAAACATATGTATGCATAGATTCCTTTTTAACATTTGTTTCATGAATCCCAATTTCCCAGTATAGCAAAATATGGGAAGAATCATAATTCATTCAACAAGATTCATTATGAGTGAGAAAAGTTATATATGTAGCATATTAATACAAGTCTTGTCTTGCAAGGATTGGTTGGGCATCCAAGAGATCCAGGTAGGGATGATTAGAACTTGAGGAATAATTTTCCCCAACTCGGGGAGGATGATGCATTAGTTGTGACAAATTTTTATATTTTTTTATTATAACCCTATTTTGGTCTATCCCGGTATGGAATGAACTTATAATCATGGAATCGATTGATTTTTGTTATTTTTCTTTAATTTTTTTTTCCATTTTGTAGTTGAAGTAGGAATTTATTATATCTTTGCCTTAAAGAAGTAGGAGAAAATTTTTCCTTATAAATATCTATTGGTTTAACTAAAATAGAAAAGGTAATAATAGTTTAATTGTTATAACATCATCTGTAGTATCTCATGTCTGTGGTTCGAACTCCACCTTTGCTTCCCTACAATTTATCTAAAAGTTTGTGTTGGGCATACAGGTATGAGTAAGGTTTCTCATTGAATAATGATGAAAATAATGAGTGGTTAATATAACGTAATTAAACACGTACCCATTGTGCTTAGGTCTTTTGAGTTAAAGTATGTCTTTATATGTTATATTAATTATTCAAGGAAACTCTCTAAAGTGTTTATCTCCCCAACATTTTGCAAATATGACTGCTAAAAGATGGAACTTTGTCATGGACATTATGCAAAGAGGAGTTGGTCATGATCAGTATCATATTCATGAAAGTTTTCATACGCCAGCTGATGCTTCCCCAATTGAAATAGCCAAAAACCCATTGAGTAGTCACTAAACAAAAGTCCCTAGTTATTTGATTCAGCCCTCAAGAAAATTACCTTTTTTTAAGTCAAACTTTATGCAAACTTATTCCAATTCATGATTAACTAGAAACCGTGTCAATTATAGCAGCCGGAAAAGGTAATTCATATAATGGTCACTAAATAAATACTGATTAGTACCAATTCTGAGGTTTGATTATATAACTTCATATATTGTTTCCTTTCCTCAGTTTTGAAATTGCAGGATTGCTGAGGATAGCATTGGCAACATGGTCATCCATAAAAACACGTTTTCCTTGTGTTGAGTGTTCACCACTAATGCCTTTTTGTCCTAAGAAACGTTATATTTTTATCGTAACACTCAAAACCCAAGATAAATCTGTTGTAATTAACAATTTTTTTTTTTTTTTTTTTTGACAAAATGTAATTAACAACGTTTATTGTTGAGTTTGTATTCAATTTGAAGTACTACTGTCTATAAATATTTCCAGCCATGACGTACTATGCATACGTCAAAAATCACCATGGTCAAAAATCAAGCAAAGCTGCGCTTCAACAAACATTTTTCCAGTTACGACCTTCCTTAGGTTGCTTTTCTTCAAAGCAATTATAACAATACAAACAAAATCAATATTGCTATACTGGGTCTAAAATTTAACTTTTCGAAAATTTACGAATATACATTTCGTACAAGGTTCAATCAACCTTTATATTTAAAATAATATACTAACATCAAATTCTTGTCAATAATGTCTTACCATTATGAAATCTGAATGAGAGAAATGATTTCATTAATTAACAAGCTAATTACAATGAGCTATATATATATATATATATATATATATATAGCTAAGAATCGAAGTCCCTGGAAGCGAAAAAGGTGCTAACAAACTAACAGAAAATCAGAAAACAAAAAGATCCTCCTAACTGCACTAGGCTCGTGAGAAAAAAAACTAACTCTCACACGTGCTACTCAAAGACACTTAAATATGTTACTAAGCTACATGTAGTTTTGGAACTAATACACCTAAGCCTACTTGTCGTTTGCCTCTGATACTTTCTTCTTCTTCTTCTTCTGCTCTGTATTTCTACTGCTATGTGCTATCCTTCTTCATCTTCTTAACTTTGTCCACTGTGCCTGCTTGAGGAGAGTTCTGATTAAAGGAATCTGTGATAGCTAGCTTGATACTCCCTCAAGATGAAGCTTATTGTGTATGTTGATAAGGTTCATCTTGGACAAAAGAAAGCTGAATTGTGAAGCACTAAATGCTTTGCAGAGATGGAGCCAGAACCTTGAGTTAGGGGGGGCGGTTTTACTGTTGGCTATGTGTAATGATTTCAACCTCTAATTCTGCTACTTAGCTACTAAATTTTTTTTTGGTAGTTAAGAACAAAATTATTTTTGTTTAGAATTTTTTTAAAGGGTAAGGTTATTTATTTTGGATAAAATTAGTTAATTGAGCTTAATTTTGTTTTTAGTTTTATTGGTAATTTTTGTTGTTGAGCTTCTTTTTTTTGGCTTGTATATTTTATTTTAGATTTTAGATCTATAAATTTTTTTATGGTCACTAAAATGAGAAAAATACTAGAGTTGCAAGTTTTTTTTATAAATTATTTATGTAATAAGTAGTTACTGATAAGTAAAAAAATAATGTAAATGGTGTGCCCATATGCGAACCAATAAGAATTTGCTACCAAAAAGGTTTGTAAAAATGTTATAAAAAAAAGTTTATGAGTATAGCATTTCTATTAAAAGAATCAATAATATTGTTAAAGGGAAATAAAATATAATTTTATAGAACAAAATTGCTAAAATTAATACACACATATATAATAATATTTTTTTAAAAAAAATTTAAGGGGGGCCATTGCCCCCCTGGTCCAAGGGTAGTTCCGCCCCTGGTGCTTTGGTAAGCAAATCTGCAAGTTGTGATTTAGTTATGATATGAAGCAGTAAGAATTTGCAAACCAATAAGAATTTGCTACCAAAAAGATTTGTAAAAATGTTATAAAAAAGTTTGTGAGTATAGCATTACTCTTAAAAGAATC
Source organism: Quercus lobata (assembly GCF_001633185.2). NCBI lineage: Eukaryota > Viridiplantae > Streptophyta > Magnoliopsida > Fagales > Fagaceae > Quercus > Quercus lobata. Next base: position 41,255,384 of record NC_044904.1, read on the forward strand.
AATAATATTGTTAAAAGGAAATAAAATATAATTTTATAGAATAAAATTGCTAAAATTAATACACACACACACACACACACACATATATATATAATAATAATTTTTTTTAAAAAAAATTTAGGGGGGCCCATTGCCCCCCTGGTCCAAGGGTAGTTCTGCCCCTGGTGCTTTGGTAAGCAAATCTGCAAGTTGTGATTTAGTTATGATATGAAACAGCTTAATGACTCCCTCCAACACCTTATCTTTGACAACATGTGCTTAGCCCTCTCATGAAACACAGGATTAGCATGAATGTGCAAGGCTGCCTAGCTATCACAAAACAACAAAACTACTCTAGGATGTGCCACTTGAAAATCTCTAAGAAGATGAAGCAGCCAAACTACTTCACACACTGCCACTGCCACTGCCATGGACCTATATTTTGCCTCTGTAGAGGACCTAGAGACAGTTTGTTGTTTCTTGGACTTCCATGAAACCAAGGAATCCCCAAGGAAAACACAAAACCCTATCACTGATCTCCTGGTATCAGGGCATGATGTCCAATCTGCATTTACAAAAGCTTTGACATGCAATTCTGAAGTAGCTAAGAATAGAATTCCTTGTCCTCAAGTAGCTTTTAGGTACTGCAGAACTCTGTTTGCTCGAAGAAGGTGAGGCTTTCTTGGGTGTGACATAAATTGACTTAACCTATGTATAGCATAGGTGATATTTGGTATGGTGATTGTGAGATACAATAATTTTCCAATCAACCTCCTATATGAACAAAGATCTTCTAATTTCTGCCCTTCATACTTGCTAAGTCTCAAATTCTGCTCCATAGGAATCTTCACAAGTTTGCTGCCAAGCATACTAGTGTCACTTAACAGCTCCAATGTGTACTTCCTTTGGCAAAGATTAATGCATTGAGTAGATCCAGCCACCTCTAATCCCAAGACGAATTTTTTTTTTTCTTCAAGATCTTTCAACTTGAACTTATGATCTAACATCACTTTCAATTCTTCCACAGCTGCCTTGTTATCACTTGCAATGAGAATATCATCTACATAAACTAATAAGTCAATGAAAGCAACATTGGTCTTCTTAGTAAAGAATGAGTAGTCAAATTTAGATTATTGACAACCTAAGTGAGACACCAAGGCTGTGGAAAATTTAGAAAACCACTACCTAGATGCTTGCTTCAACCCATAAACTGACTTATTAAGCTTGCAAACCAACTCCCCCTTGCTATGAAAGCCCGGGAGAAGAGCCATGTAAACCTCCTTCAGATCACTATGCAAAAAGACATTATTCACATCCAACTGGCACAAAACCCAGCCTTTCACAGCAGCCACAGCAAGAATACACTTAACTAAAACCATTTTGGCCACTTGAGAATAAGTCTCAATGTAGTCCAACCCTTCCTTTTATGTAAAACCCTTGGCAACCAAATGAGCTTTATACCTTTCAATTGAACCATCAGATCTGTACTTGATCTTATAGACCCATTTACAACCAATGGATTTCTTATGGGAAGGCAATGGTGTTAAAGACCACGTATGGTTGGCCTCCAAGGCTGCAATCTTAGCAGCCATGGCATCCCTCCACCTAGGGTCTAGAACAACTTGGCCATAGGACCTAGGTTCAACAATAATAGAAATCATATTGCAGAAATGCCTATGACTAGGGGAAGATTTGTCATATGATAAGAAAGAAGAAAAGGGATAAGGAGTACTTGTGGTGGAAGAAGTAGCAGGTTAAGGCACTTGGACTTGATTGCAATGATAAGAAGCTTGATAAGAAGGCTTGTGAGTAGGCCTAGAGGACCTCCTAAGTGGAACAACCTGTGATGGAGGAAGAGTAAGCACAGGCTCAGGTATACGAATAGGTAGGACAGGTTCAATGATAGGCTCAGGTATGTGGTCAGCTAGGATAGGTTCAATGACAAGCTCAAGAACAAGTATAGGGTCAACTATGGGAGTAGAAGCAGCTGGAATAGGCAAAAGGTTGGGGATAGGACCATCTGAAACAAGCTCAGGAGGTGAAGGTGATGAAGAAGTTGGACCTGAGGCATCAGCAAAAACAATAAGGTCTACAGAATGAGGCACATCAACAAGACTAGCAGTAGTGTCAGTTGAAATGGGCATGGAATAGTCATGAAAATCAAAAGTTGTATTAGGTAAAGGAATGGGAGGAGGTAGAAAATCAAATTTTGAAAAAATGGTGTAAGGTTAAATTTAATCAACCATTTTGTTGGCTTTATTCCGTGCCAATTTTCTTGTAATTCAACATTTAGAAACCCTGTATTTAGGTGGGAATCATGTAAGGGTAGTGTGTGAGAGAGTGTGAAGAAAAGCTCAAGGGACTCGCAACTGAATCTTGTGGCTTGCTCGCGGCCTGCAAGTCACCAAAGGATGCACACGAGTGAAGCATGCAGAGGAGCTGAACAGTCATGCCAGGTAGAGCACTACAGGACAAAAAGTCTAGTCAAGTCGCGAGGCCAAGTCGCCAGTCCACTCTGTTTGGGAAAAACTGACTCTTCGCATTTCAAACACACACCAATATAAATACCCCTTATTCCCATGAAATGTAGAAAGCTTCCAAAGAGAATTTTGAGAGAGAAACCCAAGAGAAAAACAAGATTGACTCATCCACGATCTTCATCTTTTGATTCTCCAAATTCCTCTGCTCTCACCCTCTCCATTGTTACATCCTTAAGAGGTACATTAGCCAAAACCTTTTCTCACCATGCCCATATCTGTGAGGAGGCTGTTTTGGTGCTTAGGAAGCAATTAGGAAGGGACCAATTGATATTGGTTGATGCTATGGGTTATAACGGAATCTGGTAAGTTAGAAAAGACAAAGGTTCAGCATAACCTCATTGGAGCAAGAAGCTTGGAGGGCTTACATACACTGGGTAGATTAGGCTTGGAGGGTCTTCTGCTATTCATGTATCCCAACTTCATTTTCTAGTGGATTATTTATCGCTTGGAGGGCGGGGGAGAGGTTTTATGCTGAGGACTTCGGTTTCCTCTTCAATAACACATCGCTGTGTTGTCTTTATATTTGCATCTCTCTTCCCTTAATTTTTGCTATTTAATTTCTACTGTGGTTGTGATTTTATTTGGTTTATATTGTTTTATCAATTTTGTTTTTAGCTTATGTTCATATTCCGCACATACATTGTTTGATAATAAGCTTGAATTGGTAATTTGTAATTTGGGGGGTCTAAACGTTCAAGGTGTTTTACACACTAATTGAACATTCAATTGGTATCAGAGTAGGTGCACTTGCTATGGTTTAATTTCCTTAGTACGATCCTTGACCCCATTTGAGATGGATTGGTCTCAATTTCTAAATGCTCCACCATATTTTGATGGTAGCAACTATGCCTTTTGGAAAGTCAGGATGAGGGCATTTTTGTATTCAATGGATGAAACCGTTTGGGATGCAGTGGATATTGAATAGACTAGGCCAAAGGCTGCCAAATCCATGTGGGATAAGGCATCCCTCGCGGCGTCTATTGCAAATAGCAAAGCACTTAATGCTATTTTTTGTGGTGTATCTTCAGATGAGTTCCACAGGATATCTCACATTTCTATTGCCAAGGAGGCATGGCAGATATTGGAGACCACGTATGAAGGAACGAAGAAAGTGAAAGACACTAAGTTACAGATGTTGATCACATGGTTTGAGGAGCTGAAAATGAGTGAGGATGAGTCATTTAACTCTTTCTATAGCAAGCTGAATGAGGTGGTCATTGGCAAGTTCAACTTGGGTGAGAAAACAGAGGACTCAAAGATAGTGAGGAAAATCCTCCGATCATTGCTGGAGAGCTTCCGTGCAAAGGTTACAGCAATTGAAAAGAGCAAGGACCTTGATGATATCAAAGTTCAAGAACTGATTGGCTCATTTCAAACATATGAGCTGTCATTGCCATCCCAAAGGAAGAGAAAATCCCTTGCTCTTAAGACAATTAATGAAAGGGTAGAAGCTTACAACTCATCGAATGAGGATGTTGTCGAGAAAGATGTTGCTTACCTTGTGAAAAATTTCCGAAAATTTTTTAAGTTCAAGAACAATGGAAAATTTGGTGATAAAGGGAAATTTCCAAGTTCCAAAAAGGAGAAAAGGGACTTGGAAAGGAAAGATGGAAAGGAGTCTCAATCCACTCAAGGATTTACTTGTTTCGAATGCAATGGACATGGCCATTTCAAGAAGGAATGTCCTAATTATTTGAGAATGAAGGGCAAGGTGTATACCACCACTCTTAGTGACTCAAACTCTTCCAATTCTGATTTAGAGGAAAGCTGTGACGGAGAAGGGAATTACTCTACTTTTATGACTATTGATCATGTTAAGTCTTCAAAGGACTTGAATTTGCTTGTAGAAGAGCTTGGGGAGTATAGTGATGAGGAATCAATGGGAGTTGTAGAAGAATCAGATGTTGAAGAAGATGAAAGTACAGCGGGTCTTCAAGAAAACTACAATTCCCTCCTTGAGAAGTCAGGAGAATATGCAAGGGTGGCCAAGACAGCCGTTAAAAAGATGAAGAAGACAAAAGAGGACTATAGAAGTCTCCTAGTGCGATATAAAGAGGCCAAATGTGAAATAGGGACACTGAATGGAGAGGTAACTGAAGCTCACTCAAAGATAAAATTTCTTGAGCTTGAGGTGGTTCAAGCCAACGCCAAAGTAGAGCAAGTTTCCTCCAAGAAGATTGATGAAGTACTTTCTCATCAAAAACCTTTCTCCGATAGAACCGAATTAGGATATACCGGAGAGAGTAGTTCAGCTGTGAATATCTCCAAGGAAGTAAAGTTTGTGAATGCAAAAGAACCAGTTGTAGTTGCCTCTACTGCTAAGAAAGTAAAGGTTAAGAAGAAGAAGAATGTGGCTGACCAACGAGTGTTGAATAAGCCCCGTAATCAATTAGTTTTCAAACTTGAACCTAAAGGGAAATCACTTCCAAAATCACAAAGAGGTCCAAGAACAAACCATTTCTATCGTCATTGTGGACTTCAAGGGCACACCAAACCAAATCATCATATGCTTAGTGCATTGAAGAATGCAAGGGATCAAAGGTCAAAAGGACCAAGGGATGACAAAAGGAATTGGGCTGTTGGGCATCCAAGAGGTCGAGATGGTGATTCCAGAGTGATGGATGTGATGAAGATAATTGATGCATTCACCACCTACTTGGCAAGCTTCACCAGAAGGTTTGAAAGCCCTAACACTCGTACCCAATCCTATAGGGATATCACCCCAAACGCATGTGGCGTGTGGGTGAAGAAGGGTACTCATGCATAAGCATTACAACATGTCCATGCATCAATACTTCCTATGTTTTATGACTATGCTCGGTTGTGTACTTTTTGCTAGCTTGAGTTGAAAATTGTTTGTTTGTTTATGTTTGTTTTAAATGTTTTTACATTGTTGCTTTTGATCAATCTATTCTTGCTTTCGTGTCAAAAATCCAAAAACATATAAAAAGTAGAAAATCCAAAAAGTTTGATTAACATTATTGTGTTTTGTACAAGCATATTTCACCCTGTACCTTCGTACAAATGGCCTTATGCATTTACGAATGTAGCTTGTTCCCTATGCACTCATATATTATTGTGGGAAAACTCTTGACACCTATGTGATTGTTGTAAATTGATCTTCAAACTTGTCATGAATGATTAGTCAATGGTTTTGTTGATCTTGAGACATGCATAGACTTGTGCCTATATATCTTCCCACTCTTTTATTTTATTGTTTTTGCTTAAAAAGCCTATCGTACATATTAGTATTTGACTAGGAAAAAGGGAAAGCGACTTAAAATAAAATGTATGATGCCCAAAAAGCCAAAGGCTTGCACATCAAATTGAAATATTAAAAATTTCAGGCATCGATCTCAAAATGAGATGTAATGATTCAAAAAGATCAAATGATATGATGTATATGGAGCCAAATGAAAAGCTTCAAAGTTATGTTATCAAGTTATGTGAGAGGTCATATATGCATATTCCTATAATTGAGATGGGTCGCTCTATCTAGTACTAATTATGTATGTCTTGGTTGACTTGATCATTGAAACTTCACATTAGACTAAGGACTGTCTCATCTTTGATATCCACACACATCACACATGTCTATGTTCAATGAATGTCATATTCATTTGTGTGATTGTACTTGATTAAATGTGTTTCACATACTCAATTTTTGTTGATCAAACACAAAAAGATTTTTTAATGTTTTAATTGTTTTTGGAAAGTGTTTTATTTTTTTTGCAAAAATATCAAAAATTTCAAAAACAGTATTGCCCTGTTCTGGCGACTTGGTCACGGGTATGACCAGTTGCATGCCCCTAGTCGCGAGCTTACTCAGTAGGTTTACGCAACTCACTGGCGGGTCAATGTTCCAATTGCAAAAAATACTTAGAAAATTTTTCAAAATTTTGGGTTTTGGAAGTTCTCGCGGCTCAGTTTGGCGACTTATTCACGAGTGGTAGCTCCAATCGCGAGGCTATACAAAAGTTTTCGTGGCTCCCTTCGCAACTTCTTCGTGGGTGGACCTTCCAATCGCGAAAAACACTCAGACAATTTTTTTCAAAATTTTGGCTCTAAGGTGTTTGGCGACTTGTCCGCGACTTGGTTTAGTCACGAAAAACACGTGTTTTGCATTTTAAGGACAGTTTTTAAAACTTTTCAGTTTTTCCTTGAACTTTTGTGATTGTTCATTATCTTCCCCGTTTATACCTCTCTCAAGCTCACCGTGTCACTCTCGAAGAACCACCATTGTTGTTCATCATTTCTCTTTAATCTTCAAGAAAAAGGTATGGGTTTTCTTATTCTCACTAAATATTTCATGTTTATAGCCTTGTTTTCTTGGATTTTTGAGTTGTTGATATTTGTGATATATGATGTTTCGGATATGGGTTGGGTTCGTGTTTGTTGAGTTTGGGTGTTTTTTTTTTTTTTTTTTTTTTTTTTTTTTTTTTTAGGATGCTAGATTTTCTTGATATCATGATTGATTTTCATCCTTGAGTGTGTTTACTGATTTGTCTTCTGTTGAGCATATCATACCCATTGAGATATGTCTTATAGACGTGCTTAATTTTTAGGGTTTTTGTGATTCACACTGTTTGTGAGTATCTTTGGTTCAAAATGTTTGCTTTATGCATATTAGTTTATGTGTTTGGCTGTGTACCCTAGGTTGCTCATGTTGTGTTTCTGTGCACACTATTACACTGTGGTATGTTTAAGAGTTGGTGATAAATCTGTACTGTGGTCTTCTATTTTGGGTTATTCTGAACTGTATATAGACTAATTATTTATTATTACTCTCTGTTCTTTTCAATGCTACTAACATGTTACTAACTTTTGAGTTTCCATTTATTGTGCTCTGTTTTTGTGGGATTTGCTACTATGGTTTTGCAGATGACTCCTACAAAAAAGAAGACTATTGCCAAAAAAGGGTGACAAAAGGTTGAAGATGGACAATACAAAGTTCAGATCTCCTCAACATTTTGAGAGGTATACTCAGTTCTACTTGAAGGCACCTATCATCAAGGAGAGATTTGTGGACTTGGTAGATTTGAGGGACACATTCATTCCTAGTTGACTTTAGGACAAGGGTTGGAACAAGTTATTGAGTGATCTGCCTGGAGTATGTGAACCTCTGATTAGGGAGTTCTATGCTAATGCTATGTTAAGAAAGGATGAGATCAATTGCTGGATTCGAGGACATGAGTTTACAATAGACTTGGATGATATTGATGAGATGCTCGGGTTTGAGGATTTGGAGCATGATTTCACACACTACAAGGATAGGATGCTATCTATAGAAACTGTCCAAACTCATATTGGTGGAGTTAGAGAGGGGAGATGCCTCAACACCATTGCCTTTGCAACTGATATGAGATGCCTCATTGTGATCATGATTTTTAACCTATACCCAGTGAAGAAGATGACCACAATCAACAATGCTAGAGCCATTTTCCTCATAGAGCTCAAGGAGAACACCTACATTGATATAAGTGCTCACATCTTATGTATTATTGTTGATGAGACCAAAACAACTTCAAGGGCAAAGCTAATCTTCCCTAGCCTACTTATGAGACTTTATAGAGCAAAAGGTGTGGAAATCCTTCAAGATATCAACCTCATGTCTACTCCCTCAGCCATTAACACTCTAACCATTACGAGAATAAGAGTTCTTCTTCTGGGTGATGAAGAGGAGGGTGATCAAGAAGGAGGTGAACTAATGGAGACTGAGACAAAGGCTGGAGGACAACCCTCAAGCTCAAGAGGCCATGGCAAGAGGAGCAGAGCTTCATCTTCATCTATTGTACTGATGCATTCCAAATCATCCTTGAGAGGATTGATGGGCTCAGAGATGTCCAGAATAAGCAATCTGACAGGCTAGATGCTCTCCAAGATCAGATGAACTTACTTTCAGCAAAGCTTGATAGTTTCACCACCCAACAGTAGCCCTTTGGCCATTCTAGTCAAAAAGGGGGAGAATTTTGGAGGGTAGCTCTTGAGGGAGAGTGCCTTTTTGAGGGGGAGCATACCAAAAACTTAATTTCAGCAGTGTTTACTTTATATCTTTTGTGTTTTTGGTGTTATGTTTTGAAGTGGTGTTATTGTTATTATGGGTTTGCTAAATAAACTTGGTTTAAACTCATGGATATGGTTTTAATACTTTGTTTAAAGCTGTTGGTTCTGTGGTATATATATAAGATGATATATTCAGTTTAAGTTTACTGTGTTTTTGTACCCTTGCTTTGTAGCGTAGTACTTGTTGATTAATGTTATGCATTTTCTTTAAGTACATCACTCTTGTGACCTTTGTTGGATTTTATATCCTTAATGCAATTACCTTGAGTTGTTGCATTGGTTAAGTGTTGGACATGCAAATGATACTTTGCATTGAACTTATTAGCTTGCATGTCCGGATGTTCATTCCTTGTGTGAATGGTCACTATTTATAGTGATTGTTCATTTTTGGTCAAGCCATGGTTTATTGCTTAAGTCTATTTCGCTTGATCGCATTATACTTGCTCCATATGCATTATAAGTTTTTTGCATACAATGATCATATTATGTTGTTGTTTTTCAGGAGATACTTGTACTTATGGTTCAAGAGCCACACAGATTCTAGAGTTAGGTTTGAGTGAGTTTTGTTCAACTATTCCCAACTTACATGTTAAGTCTAGAGTTTGTTTTAGGGTTTTGTCACGGAATAGCCAAAGGGGGAGATTGTAAGATTAAATTTAATCAACCATTTTGTTGGCTTTATTACGTGCCAATTTGCTTGTAATTCAGCATTTAGAAACCCTGTATTTAGGTGAGAATCATGTAAGGGTAGTGTGTGAGAGAGTGTGAAGAAAAGTTCAAGATTGTGCACTCAACAAGGGACCCGCAACTAGATCTCGTGACTTGCTCATGGCTTGCAAGTCGCCAAAGGATGCACATGAGTGAAGCATGCAGAGGAGCTGAATAGTTATGCCAGCTAGAGCATTATAGGACAAAAAGTCCAGTCCGACCATTCAGTTAGCTCGCGGCTTGGACTCATGACTTAGTCAAGTCGAGAGGCCAAGTCGCCAATACACTCTGTTTGGGAAAAATTGACTCTTCGCATTCCAATCACACACCAGTATAAATACCCTTTATGCCCACGAAATGTAGAGAACTTCCGAAAGAATTTTGAGAGAGAAACCCTAGAGAAAAACAAGATTGACTCATCCACAATCTTCATCTTTTGATTCTCCAAATTCCTCTACTCTCACCCTCTCCATTGTTACATCCTTGAGAGGTACATCAGCCAAAACCTTTTCTCACGACACCTATATCTATGAGGAGGTTGTTTGGTGCTTGGGAAGCAGTTAGGAAGGAACCAATTGATATTGGTTGATGCTATGGGTTATAGCAAAATCCGGTAAGCTAGAAAAGACAAAGGTTTGATGTAACCTCGTTGGAACAAGAAGCTGGGAAGGCTTAGGTACATTGGGTAGATTAGGCTTGGAGGGTTTTTTGCTGTTCATGTATTCCAACTTCATTTTCTAATGGATTATTGACTGCTTGGAGGGCAACGGAGAGGTTTTACACCGAAAATTTCGGTTTCCTCTTCAATAACACATTGTTGTGTTGTCTTTGTGTTTGCATCTCTCTTCCCTTAATCTTTTCCATTTAATTTTCTACTGTAGGTGTGATTTTATTTGGTTTAGATTGTTTTATCAATTTTTTGTTTAGCTTATGTTCATATTCCGTACATACATTGTTTGATAATAAGCTTGAATTGGTAATTTGTAATTTGGGTGTTTAAACGTTCAAGGTATTTTATACACTAATTGAACATTCACATGGGAGAGAGGAAAAATTTGTTCATCAAAAATGACATCCCTAGAAACAGAAATAGTTCTAGTTTTGAGATTAAGAACCTTATAACCTTTGGTATTGAAAAGATAACCTAAAAAGACACAAAGAGAAGCTCTAGGGGCAAACTTTGGCCTATTAGGAGCTATAGTGGATGTGTAACAAAGGCAACCAAAGACTTTGATATGAGTATATGTTGGTGGATTGTTGAAAAGCTTTTCAAAGGGAGTTAAATTGTTAAGTAAGGGAGAAAGGAGCCTATTGATGAGATGAACTACAGTGAGAATGCAATCACCCTAATATGCAATAGGAATATGGGATTGAATCTTTAGAGCTCTGGCAATAACTAAAATATGTTGATGCTTTCTTTCCACAATAGAATTTTGTTGTGGAGTATAAGCACAACTCCTCTAATGAATAATACCATGAGCACTAAAGAAGTCAACCATACAAAACTCAAATGCATTATCATAATGAATAGCTTTAAAACCAAAACCAAACTGAGTACAAATCATCTTATGAAAAGAAAGAATGAGAGGTCTAATTTCAGACTTAGACTTCATTAGAAAAGCCCAAGTAGACCTGGTTGCATCATCCACTATAGTTAAAAAATATCTATAACCATCATGAGTAGGAATAGAATAAGGCCCCCAAACATCCACATGAATCAAATCAAAGGCAGAAGAGCACATATTATTATTGAAAGGAAAAGATAAACGTTCCTATTTTGCCAAAGGACAAATAGTATAGGTTTCTATGCATTCACCAGAGAAAAAAGGTAAAACAGATTTAAGGGGTAACATTTTTTTCAATGAAGGGTGACCTAAAATAAAATGCCAAATATTAGACATATCTAGAGTAGAAGCTTTAGCTGACAGAACATTGTATTTTCTGAACTGAGTGACAAAATCAGGAAGAGAGAAAGGTAGTCTTGTTGTTGCAGATGGAGAATGCTGCAGCAAGTAAAGTCCATTGTTCATTTCACCCACTCAAATCGTCCTCCAATAGGTAAGGTCCTAAATAAAACAATATTGAGCCAAGAAAACAAGGCAACATGACAACTTTTGAGTTAGTTGCTAACAGATAAGAGGTTGAAAGAGAAAGAAGGGACACAAAGGACATTATGAATGATTAAAGTGGCTAATAATTAGACAAATCCAATGTATGTGACCTGAGCAGACTCTCCATTAGGTAATTCAACAATGCAATTTGTAACTAGAGTGATAGAATGTAACAAAGTCATTAAGCATACAATATGATCACTAGCTCCTGTGTCAATAACCCAGGTCTTATAACCAAAAGCAATTCTATTCATAACCTTGGCAACAAAAACTGAATGTTTAAGAGTAAGATTGGGTTGAGAGAAGATACCTGCCAAAGAAGTAGTCTATTGTGTAGGGAGAGATACATTATTTGCCATTCCTAGAGATGTTGAAAGTGCTTCCTGTCCACCAATCATTGCAAGGAGCTTCTGGCATTGCTCAAGTGTGAATGGAAATTGAATTGAAGTAGTGAATTGGCTTTGCATAGGAGCTTGAGATTGATTCCCTAATTGAAAATGGGGAAACGGTGGCTGAGATCCAAAATGAGCTTAAGATTGTGCACAAGAATCAAGACCAAGATTAGTGCCTAAAACTTGATTAACCTGAGCATTCCTTGACTTGGGCTTATACCTTGATGGATAGCCATGGATTTTATAGCACATGTCCACAGTGTGCCCAACCACACCACAGTGACTGCATATAGGTAGTTCCTTGCCTTTCTTGTTATTAGGACATATGTGAATCATGTTAGGAACATATTTCATTTAGAATTGGCTAATCCTATGACAAAATGCACCTTAATTGTAATTGGGTAGATCTAGGATGTGTTTAATACTTCAAGGAACTAGAGTTCAAGTCCAAGTGTTAAAGTCATGCAAATCTGTCCAATAAACAAGTGAAGAAGTGTTGGATTTTAAATCTCGACAGCTAGCTCGACAAATAGCATCTATCGAGGTTTAAAAGGCTTGTTTAGCCCAATGCTTAACAACTACTTGATAGATAACCTATCTATCGAGATTTACGAAAATCAGTTTTTTAGATCTGATTTCACACCTATCCGTGTATATTTGTTTAGGCTTTCTTTTCTCACAACCCTAAACATATATAAGGATTATTTTAAGGGCCGTCATAGCTAATGCAACTAAATGCAAAAGTTTTTCACAAGCATATTGTAACCAAAGACATATACCCTAATTCATCTTTCTCTTGGAGAAGCTATTGTGTTTGTACGCCGTAGGATTTTCTAATCAATGATTTTCTTGATCTTCATCGTGTTGATGAACTGAAGAACTTTGCAACCAACATCCTTCTCAAGTTGGTGGTTAGTCACGTACCTGGATTCGTGCATCGATTGGTTAGTCACATATTGGGAGCCGTGCATTAAAAAGGAGAGATTGTCACTACAGAACAAGTCTAATTGGGTATTGGGGTAAGGGTTCAACTATAGGTTGATATAAGGTACTGGGATTCCTTTACTTGTAACCACTTGTTGTGATAATAGTGGATTCTCAGGAGTGGTGATCTTAAAATTACCCGGTGGGTTTTTTGCCTTGGAGGTTTTCCCTATTCGTAAACAAATCACCGTGTCAATTTTATTTTCCGTTGCATATTAACTTAGTTGGTGATTTGTTTGTGCTACCACACGTATTGCATGTTAATTGAATTAATTAATTGACTTGACTAATTAATTGGTTAATTTATCACAAAGGGTCAATATATTCTTGGCCTATCACTTGTGATTCTTGTAACCACCAGTTGAGGAAGAACGAAATCCAGAATTGACCTTTGCTGCAAGGGTAGTGGACTCAACAAAAGGTCCACTCCAATTGATCTTTGCCTCTCCTCTTGAATCAACAAAGAGTAAACTTTGTTTAGAGGAGGTAGTGGATCCATTAGCAAAATTTGTCCTCAGACTTGGGCAAATGATTCATTCAACCCCATTAGCAACTACATGACTGAATCTTTGTGCTGAAGATCTTCAATAATTCCATTAACATTGAATGTGCACTTACCGCATGAGCAACAAGGAAAAGGACAAAAATTCTGAATTTCATCCCAAAGAATTGTCAATTGAGTAAAATAGTCACTGATAAAGGTATCATCTTGTGAAATGCTAGCAAGATCTTTCTGCAACTGATATGTCACACTTGTAGCAATTCTAGGTGATACATAATTAAGAATCCAAGCAACAACTATGTTGTTGCAGCGAGTCCATGCTTGAGCAATCAAAGGCTCTTTCGCCATGGAAGGTGTGAGAATCGAAGTTCCATCAATAAATCCAAGCTTGTTCTTAACACTGAGTGCCCTCTCCATTGATCTAGCCCAAGCAAAGTAACTTTCTCCTCCAACTAAAGGCTGTGAAATCAAGATTACTCTTCGACTTTAAGCATGAAGTAGGAAGAAAGGATGAGATTCATCAATGGTGCTTAAAGAAGCTAAGGCAGAGGATTCAGTGGAAGCCATTAGAGAAGCTTCAAATCTTTGAGAACTTTATCCTCAAAGTTTCTAGGGATTGAAAAACAGTGAAAAAGGAAATGCTTTAAACAGAAGCAAATTGCTCTGATACCATATGAAATCTGAATGAGAGAAACGATTTCTTGAATTAACAAGCTAATTACAATGAGCTATATATATAGCTAAGAATCAAAGTCACTGGAAGCAAAAAAGGTGCTAACAAACTAACAGAAAACCAGAAAGCAAAAGATCCTCTTAACTACACTAGGCACGTGAGAAAAAAAACTAACTCCCACACATGCTACTCAAAGACACTTAAATACATTACTAAGCTACAAGTAATTTTGGCACTAATACACCTAAGCCTACTTGTCGTTTGCCTCTGATACTTTCTTCTTCTTCTGCTCTATATTTCTACTGCTGTCCTTCTTTTTCTTCTTAACTTTGTCCACTGTGCCTACTTGAGGAAAGTTCTAATTAGAGGAATCTGTGATAGCTTGATAACCATTAAACCTCATAATTGATTAAAATAAAATAGAATTGGGGAAAAATATAATTAAAAAAAAAAAGTTATAATTACGACCATAGTTGTCAAAACGTGAATTGTATCATGATTTTTTTTTTTTTTTTTTTTATTTATCGTTGTATTATGTATCATAAGATACACAAACACTATATAAAATTTATGAAAAACTATAAATTTACATATTTAAATGGAATATTTATTATAAAATTGGAACATATACAACTAATGTCTACTTTAATTATCATTTATGCTATAACATTTGACCAAATTATAAATAAAATAAAATAAAAAATCAAATGAAAATATATTTATAATATCCATATTCAAATTTATTAAATAAAAGTGTAAATACATAATATATAAGTCAAAATCATTTTTTCCCTCATCATATTTAGCATTGCCTAATCAAATTCATCTCCACAAAAGAGAGAGAGAGAGAGAGAGAGAGAGAGAGAGAGAGAGAGAGAGAGAGAGAGAGAGAGAGAGAGAGAGAGGTTGTTGGGAAGGTCTTTTTTTTTTTTTTTTTTTTTGATTGGAGGATTTGGAATCTAAAAGTTGGCAAATGTGTAGTATAAATTTTTTAGTGAAAAGGAGACCGGGGGGGGGGGGTAAGAAAAACTCGTGCTAGGTCTTTGTATTGGGCTAAAATAGTAGTATTCCAATGATTGTATTTAAAAACAAGTACAAAAGTATTTGAGCTCATGCCATAGCCCAAAATTTTAGTAAAAATCTAATTTTAAACCATATGTTTATGTACCATCCGATACATACAATTCATAAAATACACACACATAGAGATATATATATATATATATATAGAGAGAGAGAGAGAGAGAGAGAGAGATATCATACCACTCATGAGTAATTTTACAGCCTTGTGTCACAAACATTTTGTACACAATACAATACATATCGCATATATATCATTCAATACTAACTACTATACCCATAATGTATACAAAGAATCCATGTATGGTCACATCCTTGAGGACAATTGTTAGGACATATGTGTTTCACATGTTAAGAACATACGTCATGATTTTATGTAATTGGCTTATCCTTTGACAAAACGCACTTTACTTGTATTTGGTAGATTTAGGATGTCTTTAAATACTTCAAGAAATCTTGTTTCAAGATCAAGTATTGAAGTCTTCAAGTCTGTTCAAGAAAACAAGTTCAGAGTGCAAAATCATTAAAGCTCGACAGCTGCATCTATCGAGCTTAAGGAAGCTGTTCTTCATTCAGTGTGCTCAACACCTGCTCAACACCTGCTATCTGTTGAGATTTTAAGATTTTCAGAATTTCAATCTGATTTTCTTGGGATCCGTGAATGTGTCTATGGACTTTCTTTTTTCCTAACCCTAGACATATAAAAGGATCAGTTTAAGGGTCGTCAAAGTGTTCACAAGTTGCACAAGTTTTGAGCAAACTCTATTCAAGCAAATTGTGATCGGAGACGAAGTTCTTACCCTAGTTCATCTCTTTCTCTTGAAGAAGTTGCTGTGTATGTGCACCGTAGGGTTTTGTGACCAAGCATCTTCTTGATCTTCATTGTGTGGATGAACTGAAGTACTTTGAACCAACAACCTTCTTAGTTGGTGATTGAAGTCGCGTACTGGGATCCGCGCAATTGGTTAGTCATGTACTGGGAGTCGTGTAGCTGAAAGGGAAACTGTCACTACAGAACAAGTCCAATTGCGTATTGGGGTAAGGGTTCAACTGTAGGTTGGTAAGGTACTTGGATTCCTTTACTTGTAACCGCTTGTTATGATAATAGTGGAGTTCGGAAGTGGTGACTTAAAAATCACCCGGTGGGGTTTTTGCCATTAGGTTTTCCCCATTCGTAAACAAATCACCGTGTTATTTATTTTCCGCTGCGTTATTAGTTTATTGGTGATTTTTTTGTGCTACCACGTGTTTTCATGATAAATTGATTAATTAATAACTTAGCTAATTAATTAATTAATTTCTATCACAAGGGGTCATTCAGTTTGTGGCCTATTAAGTGGTATCAGAGCAGGCACACTCTAATTAGGGTTTAATCATTGTTGTGTTGATCCATTGACCCCTGTTGTCATGACTGTAACAGCTTGAAAAGATCTATGTTTTCAAATACATCTTGTTTTCCTAATCTCTTTTTGATTGAGTGTTTTAGAAAATACAAGTCTAAAAGTTATTTGAATTCTCTTATGATGACTATTGAAAAAGATCTCAGTTTGGCTAAGAAGAAACTAGACTGTCTCAGAATGAAAATGTGCAAAGGAGTTCGTCTGAGAAGAGTAAACATTAAAGGCTTAGCTCAAAAATGGCAGATGAGAGAAAGCACCATTCCCACTAATCTGTCATCTAAACATGAAGTGTGTTTTATGATGAAATCTGCATTTAAAGTTATGGACACATGTTTGTGGTACCTCAACAGCGGTTGCTCAAAACATATGACTGGAGACAGATCTCTCTTCAAGACCTTCGAGTCTAAAAAGGGTGGCAATGTCACTTTCGATGATGGGAGCAAACCTCAAATTAAAGGAAAGGGAATTATTTCTCTACTTGTACTGCCAGACATTGCAAATGTCCTCTATGTAGAAGGTCTAAGGGTGAACCTATTAAGCATAAGTCAGATATGTGATTAAGACTTCATGGTGCTATTCTTAAAGGGAAAATGTCTTGTCATGGATGAGTCTAGAAAGAACCTCATAAGTGGTGTTCGCACTTTAGACAACTGTTATGAATTGGTTCCTGATGCTGATATTGTATGCAACAACATTCGTTTGCCAAATGAAGATTTATGACATCAATGGATGGGACATGCTTATTACAAACATCTTTCTAGTGTATCTAGGCATGAATCAGTCTTGGGAATACCGAAACTTAGTAGAATGAACAATGTGGTGTGTGGACCATGTCAACTTGGGAAACAGACAAAAGCTAATCATCCAAGCATTCAAGCATCAGCTACATCTAGGCCATTGGAGCTTCTACATTTGGATCTTATGGGTCCAACTAGAACTGAGTCTCTTGGTGGTAAGAGATACATCATGGTTGTGGTAGACGACTTTACCAGGTACACTTGGGTCATTCTCTTACGATCCAAGTCTGATGCTCCTGAGCACATTAAAGCCTTATGCACAAGATTGTAGAATGAGAAGAACCTAAAGATTGATCGAATTCGAAGTGACCATGGTAAAGAATTCGAAAACTCATATATGGAGTCCTTTTGCCAGAGATCAGGCATCTCAAGAATTCTCTGCTCCTATTACTCCTCAGCAGAATTGTGTGGTAGAAAGAAAGAACAGAGTTATTCAGGAGATGGCCAGAGCCATGTTATATAACAAGGATTTGGCTAAAAACTTTTGGGGAGAAGCTGTTAACACTGCTTGTCATACAGTTAATAGGGTGTACTTCAGACCTGGTACCAAGAAGACTCCATATGAGTTATGGAAAGGAAGGAAGCCGAATGTGAAGTACTTCAAGATCTTTGGAAGCACTTGTTTCATCCTTAAGGATAGAGAGAATGTGGGAAAGTTTGACTCTAGGAGTGATGAAGGTATATTTTTGGGCTACCCCTCCACAAGCAAGGCTTATCGAGTATACAACAAGAGAATTATAAAGGTAATGGAGACAGTGAATGTTGTTATTGATGAATCTTCAGATTCTAGTTCTCAGAAAGGTATTGAGAAGTTACCCAAAGAAATTCTTCCTCCTGAGCCTAATGAAGTTCAAAAACTTATTGAATAAGAACCTGCATCTCCAAGTACTCCTAGTACTCCCAGTGTTTTGGAAGATTCTGTAGACATACCCACTTCACCAGATTCTGAGTCTTATGAAGAGAAAAGACCTTCATCCAGGGTTAAATTAAATCATCCTCCAGAAAATGTTATGGGAAATATGAATGAACTCACATTAAGGAAACGAACTGTTGATAAATGTGTTGCAAACTTTGTGTCTTATTCTTTTTATTTATCACAGGTTGAACCCACAAAAGTTGAGGAAGCACTTCAGGATGAAAGTTGGGTTGAACTAATGCATGATGAACTTCTTCAGTTTCAGAGGAATGATGTTTGGACCTTGGTATCTAGACCGGAGGGTGTACACATCATTGGTACAAAGTGGATATTCCACAACAAGACTGATGAGGAGGGCAATGTGATCCGGAACAAGGCTCGGCTTGTAGCTCAAGGATACTCGCAAATGGAAGGAGTAGACTATGATGAAACATTTGCTCTGGTTGCCCGTATGGAGTCCATCAGAATTCTCCTTGCACTAGCCTGTCAATTAAAGTTCAAGCTTTATCTAATGGATGTGAAGACTACTTTCTTAAATGGATTGCTCAAAGAAGACATTTATGTGGAGCAACCAAAAGGGTTTATTGATCCACACTTTCCAGATCATGTACTGTACGTCAAGAAGGCACTCTATGGGTTAAAGCAAGACCCTAGAGCTTGTTATGATCGACTTACACAATACTTGGTGTCACATGGGTTCACAAGAGGAAAGGCTGATCAGACTCTTTTCATCAAAAGAGAAGATAGCGAGCTAATAGTTGCCCAAGTCTATGTTGATGATATCATCTTTGGATTGACTAAGGATGAACTTGCTCATGGTTTCTCAAAACTCATGTAGGCAGAGTTCGAGATGAGCATGATTGGAGAGCTGACTCATTTCCTTGGGTTGCAAATTCGTCAATAAGATTCAGGTATATTTCTATCTCAATCTAAATATGCTAAGGATCTTGTGAAAAAATTTGGTTTGGAATCTGCTAGTTCCGTCAGAACCCCTATGAGCCCAAATGTTAAACTCACTGTTAACTTGTTAGGTAGAAGTGTTGATCATTCTCTATATAGAAGCATGATAGGTAGTCTTCTTTACCTTACTGTTAGTAGACCTGACATTAGTTACAGTATTGGAGTATGTGCTAGATATCAGGCTAATCCCAAAGAGTCTCATATGACTGCTTTAAAGAGAATCATAAAGTATGTCAAAACAACTGCTGAGTTTGGTGTGTGGTATAACAAGGACACAAGTGATGTCCTAGCTGGGTACTCTGATGCTGATTGGGTTGGGAATGCTAATAATAGAAAGAGTACTTCAGGGGGTTATTTCTATATGGGTAATAATCTTGTCTCTTGGATGAGTAAAAAGCAGAACTCCATCTCATTATCCACTGCAGAAGCGGAGTACATTGCTGCTGGTAGCTGTTGCACCCAACTCCTATGGATGCAAAAACTCCTCCATGATTATGGTATTTGTCAAGAACATCTCACTATCTATTGTGACAATACCAGTGCCATTAATATCTCTAAGAATCCGGTTCAACATTCTAGAACCAAACACATAGAGATTCGACATCACTTCATTAGGGAGCTTGTCGAACATGGTACTCTCACTCTTGAGTTTATTCACACCGATGATCAGAAGGCTGACCTGTTTACCAAACCTCTTGACAATAAACGCTTCGAATTCTTTCATCAAAACATTGGTGTTATCTCCATGGGATGATCTTCCTCTCTTTTTCCTTCTTCCTCATGCATCTGCATCTAGTTTTTATGCTTTGTTTATTTAACATGTTTTTGTTTGGTTATTTTTCAGTTTTTTCTTTGTTTTGTTTTTTTATTAAAATTAAAAAAAAAATTGAAAAAAAATCAGAAAAATACAAAAACAGTGTGTGTTTTGTGTACTTTGGTATTTGTGTACCTTGGATGGCCATTGAAATAAAGTCTTCTAAACTTTGTATCTTTTGTAACTTAGATAAGCATCTTTATGCATAACTAAGCAAGTGAGCTTTGTGGTTCGTGTTTGTGATGAGTATGATTAAGTTGTCTCTTAAACTTAACACGCATATCACTTTTTTTGACAGGAAGAACTAAAAACTCCTAAGAGAAAGGCATAAATAATCATCTCACCACTGTTGCCCGCCAATCATAATACGACACTTGTATGCTTCGGCATAGTAAAAGAGCAGTGTCAATGACATTTGTGTGCTTAGGCATAGCAAAATTTGAATGTCAAATATCATTGGGTATTTCTTTTCTCTCTAATAAGCCTATGCATGATATGTTTAAAAAAAAAATATGCAAAGAAAAATCAAAAGCAAAAAGATCAAAAATGCTTTAAAAATGATTGCAAGCGTGTATTCTAGGAGATGTGGGAGTTATAGGATATACCTCAAAGGTGATAGTCCCCATCAAGCAGTTATGATTGTGTATGAGTTAAAGATTTTCTCATATCTCAATATGCATACACTTATTTGCTATTCTTGATACATGTGCAGGTACAATATGATTTGGCCATCACAAAGTTTTACATGTATTAATGTATGCTCACTAAACTGTCTTGACTTGTTTTTGAAATATAAAATTAGTTAGACTTGTTTAGTGTGTGTGTGTGTTTTTGAAGATCCATGTGCTTAAATTTTGTTTGAGAGATGATTTTGAAAGCTTAATATGTTGATTGGATCGTTGGTTGAGTTGCATGTTGGATTGCATTCATGTCTATGTTTTTCACATCTCGAAAAACTGCTTTTAAAAGCTGGCTCGACACCTCCTCGATAGCTAGCTATCTATCGAGCTTCCTAAGCTTTTTCTTATCGCAATCTCGCCTGCACGTCGATACCTAGTGGATCGATCGAGATTGGGTCTGTATGCCCGATAGCTTCTTGATACCTGGTGGATCGATCGAGCTTCTGTTCTTGATTCTAATGAGTTGATCCTCGATACCTCCTCGACACCTCAGCTGTCGATGAGCATTTCCTCGACACCTCCTCAACAGATCGCTCGATACCTCTCGATACCTGCATCTGTCGAGATTTACTGGCTTCTCTATATAAGGCCTCTGCGCGATCCGATTCTCATTTCCATCGATCTCTCTCTCAATACTTCTCTGTTTCTCTCCCAAAAACACTCAAATCTCACTCCAATCTTGGTTCTCAAGGATTCTTCAAGGTTTTTCAAGTTTTTCTTTACTTGGTAAGCTTCTAATCCTTTCTCATTTCATGCATTTCATGTTTTGAAACCTAGGTTTTGGGGTTTTTGAAAAATTTTGGGGTTTTTCAAAATTGATGAGCTTTTATTGAAATTTTGGGTTGGGTTTTCACTTAAATGTGTTTAAAACCTCATACATTGCATCACATTAACATTATAATGGTATTGCCATGCATTTAGATGTGTGCTGATAGGTTTGGATTGGGCTGAGCCCATGATGTATTTTCTTTTGCATGTCACATGTTCATGCATTTCCCATGCGTACGTACTTCTTTTCAATATACTTGTTATACTTGAAACTGCTTGGGACTTTTCTGATTGTCATTTTTTCTCTCCCTCTTTGTTACTTTACATTAGTCATGTCTATGGCACCTAAGCATAAATCCACTCCAGCCCAGAACCCTCTTTGTTCTGGTGCTTCTTCTTCGTCTGATCCTACTCTATCTCATATCGGTTCCGTGATGATGATGACTTTAAGGCATTTTCGGAGAACTTCTCTCAATGAGGCATTCATTCGAAATGCCAAGTCATTTTGACGGATTTTGCAGACATCGACCTTCCCTTTATCATTCACTGTAGGGGAAGGGAGTCATTGTGTGACATCCCGGTCATCTGTCCTCTCGTGCTTATCCAGGAGTTTTACTCCAACATGCATGGGATTGATCGGTCAGTACCTCTTTTCTTCACTTGCATTCGAGGTACGCGCATTCCTATCACACCACAGCTTGTTACGGATGTGCTTCGGGTCCCTAAGATAGAGTTTCCTGACTATCCTAGTTCTGAGCGTTTGAGGACTGTGTCCAGGGATGAGCTCATGTCTGCTTTTTGTGCGCGTCCTTCTGCTTGGGGTGAGCGTATTTTTACACCATGTCGACCTTTTGCTAAAGGTCCTAGATTCATGAACATGGTGATGACTTTTGTTTTGCATCCGCTCTCTCACTATAACTCCACCACAAAGCCTCGTGCTCGATTTTCAATTTTTGTTGTCTCTTCTTGAGTATCTTACCATAGACTTTCCTTCTCATTTTATTTTGTCTATTATAAATGTTCATCTAGATTCAGCGTCCCGTGATAAGCTCATCTTTCCTTCCGCTATCACGAGGATTTTATGCCATTTTTCCGTTCCTTTTCCCTCTTCTGACCATTTTACCGTCATGTGTGCAATAGATTACGCTATCATTAAACGTAGCGAGGCCCAGCTTCGATCACGACAGTCATATTCAGCAGCTCCTTCCTCCCGTTCTGCTCCATCCACATCGACTCCTCCTTCTTCTTCAGGCGATGTGTCTTTAGGAGACATCATGGTGCAGCTACAGCGCATGGATGCTCGCCTCGATACACTCTCTACGGAGTTGTATCAGGTGAATGTTTGTGTCAGTCATATTGCTCGACGACAGGCGTCCATGGGTGGTTTTGCTCCTGAGGCTACTCCTTCACCACCTTCTCCCGTGGCTTCTGATTCTGAGGATGAGGATGGTGATAATGGTGATGACGATGATGCTTCGGATGATGCTAATGGAGATGCTGGCTCTACTGATGAGATGTCTACTTGATACTCTTACCCTTTGTCATTTGTGACAGAAAGGGGGAGTAGTTTTGGTATGAGAGGAGTTCATCTTAGGGGGAGAGTTAGTATAGGACCATTTTGTTAGGGGGAGTATTGATACATTTTGAGGGATGTAGTGAGGATAGTATGTATCTTTTCTTTTCTTTCTTTTTAGATACATTACTCTTGTACATGAGGTCTTGGGACCATTTATAGACATGCATTGTACTTATCTCTCTCTTTATATTGATGTATGTTTTTCTTTCACCTACCCCTTTCATGTGTTGTTTCTTTTCTCCCTTTATACACATGTTTCTTATACTTGTATGCAATCTATTATTTCTGTTTCACACAAAAATGCCTTGATGAGTTTTATTTAAAGTGTTTCAGAAATACAGGTTGTCAAAGTCTACTTGCCATAAACTCTCTTCTTGCAAAGTTTTTTTAAGAGTTTGTGTTAGGATAGATTTTATTGTATTCAACAAGTGAATATGAGTTGAGTGATTTATGACTTCTCTCATATGTTCATTTGTTTGTTGTGGTTTTGTCACGGATTGCCAAATGGGGAGATTGTTAGGACATATGTGTTTCACATGTTAAGAACATATGTCATGATTTTATGTAATTGGCTTATCCTTTGACAAAACGCACTTTACTTGTATTTGGGTAGATTTAGGATGTCTTTAAATACTTCAAGAAACCTTGTTTCAAGATCAAATATTGAAATCTTCAAGTCTGTTCAAGAAAACAAGTTCAGAATGCAAAATCATTAAAGCTCGACAGCTGCATCTATCGAGCTTAAGGAAGCTATTCTTCATTCGGTGTGCTCGACAGTTATTCGACACTTGCTATCTGTCGAGATTTAAGATTTTCAGAATTTCAATCTGATTTTCTTGGGATCCGTGAATGTGTTTTTGGACTTTCTTTTCTCCTAACCCTAGACATATAAAAGGATCAGTTTAAGGGCCGTCAAAGTGTTCACAAGTTGCACAAGTTTTAAGCAAACTCTGTTCAAGCAAATTGTGACCGGAGACGAAGTTCTTGCCCTAGTTCATCTCTTTCTCTTGAAGAAGTTGTTGTGTATGTGCACCATAGGGTTTTGTGACCAAGCATCTTCTTGATATTCATTGTGTGGATGAACTGAAGAATTTTGGAACCAACAACCTTCTTAGTTGGTGATTGAAGTCGCGTACTGGGATCCGCACAATTGGTTAGTCACGTATTGGGAGTCGTGCATCTAAAAGGGAAACTGTCACTACAGAACAAGTCCAATTGGGTATTAGGGTAAGGGTTCAACTGTAAGTTGGTAAGGTACTTGGATTCCTTTACTTGTAACCAACCGCTTGTTGTGATAATAGTGGAGTTTCGGGAGTGGTGACCTGAAAATCACCCGGTGGGGTTTTTGCCGTTAGGTTTTCCCCATTCATAAACAAATCACTGTGTTATTTATTTTCCGCTGCATTATTAGTTTATTGGTGATTTGTTTGTGCTACCACGCGTTTGCATGATAAATTGATTAATTAATAACTTGGCTAATTAATTAATTAATTTCTATCACAAGGGGTCATTTAGTTTGTGGCCTATCAACAACCATAGTGTCATTCTTTTATTTTGAAATTCAAATGTGACTTATCTATACTGTTTATAAGAGGATTCCCCTCTTTGAACTGAATTTTTATGTGGTTCAAAAATACCCTCATTAATAAATGGTAACTTCTCTTAGAAATAAGGTTATAATTGTCAAACAAATAATAAATTCATCTATACTTTCTACAACTACTATCATTTTGAATTCAAAAAAAGAACTTCTAAAATTTAAGCTTTTTTTTCCTTCACGTTCATCTTTTTATTCCCTAAACTTTAGCCCTTTTTTTTATATATTCTTTTTTCATCTTAATAAAACACCTCTAGATTAAAAATAAATAAAAAATAAAAACTAAAAGAACTCCTAAAATTTAGCCTTCTTTCCCCAAGTTCATATTTTTTTCCTACCCAACCTTTTCTCTATATCACTATGATAGAGTTTGGCTATTATGTTGTTATCAATTAAAGTGCTGAGTTGGAAGCTAGAGTTTGGCTACTGCATTGGTGGGCGGATTAGTTAGTTACTTGTGGTAGTTGTATTGTTGATTGGTTAGTTAGTTAGTTAGTTAGAAAGGAATAAAACTATTTGTATAGCAGAATGTACCAATTGTACTCCTATAAGTAAGGGATAAGGATTGTAACTAGGATATAGATGAAATAACACAGTACTTCTACTTGATTTCTCAAATTCTCTTCTTTCTCTATCTCTATCTCTAATCTTCTCTAGGAGGCCTAGTTCCCTCGAAGAACTAATATAGCTAATCTAGTGTCTCGATAGAACTATTGGGTTCCTATCAAATTGGTATGAAAGCTGGTTTAGCTAATATGGCAGAAACTCGATCCTTATTTTCTATTAATGAGAAAATGAACATTCTTTCATTGACAAAAAATCAACATGATCAAGAATTACGCAGTCTTAATCAGAAGATGGATGTTGTTACTAGTGTATTGAAGACTCTGACAAAAACTGTGCAAGGATTATCAGAAGCGGGAAGTAGATGGCAATAGAGATCTAGTTGGGAAGCTGGTCAGTTCACTATTTGGGAAGCTTTTGTTAGAGCCCTACATGTCAGGTTTGGAACAACAACTTATGATGATCCAATGGAAACCTTGACAAGACTAAGACAAGTAGGCAGTGTGGCTATTTATAAAGGCCAGTTTGAAGCTTTATCTAATTGAATCAAGGAACTGTCAGAGAGGCATAAATTGATTTGTTTCTTGAGTGGCCTTCGAGATGAAATTAGATTACCTATTCGGATGTTGAATCCATGGAACTTAAGTGCTACATTTGGACTTGCTAAAATCCAAGAAGAATATCTTGTTGTTAGCAAAAGAAGCACCAAACCTTGGAGTGATGGGATTAAAACCTCAATTCTTGGACCTCTACCAATGATCAAGAATGAGTCTAAAGGTACAAAACTGCCTATCCAAAAGATTTCCCCTTCTCAAATGGAAGAGAGAAGGAAAAGGGGTTGTGTTACTATTGTGAAGTTAAATGGTATATGAGGCATAAGTGCAAGACTCCAAGGATTTTCTGTATGGAGGGTAGGTAGGAAAAAGTGTATAATGATGTGCAAGACATACAATTAGAGGAAGTGATTTTCAAACATGACTCTCACTTAGAGTTTAACATGAGGGATAAATTCTCGAAGGGTTTACAGAAATTACTCTTTATGCATTGTTGAGTAGTCCTTCACCAGGTACTATGAGAGTGTGGGGAAGAGTTAATCATCAGTACATGGTGATTTTGATTGATAGTGGTAGCACCCATAATTTTCTAAATGTTTCAATTTGGAGGCTTTTGCAATTGCCAATATAAACTCAAGATTGTTTTGAAGTGAAAATGGCTAATGGGGTTGTTCTTCAACTGAAAGAGCTTGTCATGGAGTTCAATTCAAGATTTAGGGTCATTTTTTCAGGTTGATTTAAATGTTTTATCCTTGGGTGGTTATGATGTTGTTGGGGACTCAATGGTTGTATTCATTGGGACTGATCCAACGGGATTTTGAAAAGCTCACTATGCAATTTGACCACCGAGGCAAATCAGTTTTACTGCAAGGCTTAGAACCCTCTATTCCTGTCCTTCAAGATGGAGATCAATTCTTCAAGTCTACTGTCAAAAAGGGATTAGTATTGCAGATTATTTCTTGCACCCCTCCATTATCATTTATGCCGTAGTATCCAACCATTGATGACCTATTATCAGAATATACTAAAGTCTTTAAAGTTCCAGTTGGTCTTCCACTGCTAAAAGGTCATGAGCATCAGATTGTTTTGAAGGAAGGCTCTCCACCGATCTGTGAAAGGCCACACAAGTACCCCTTTTATCAAAACACTGAAATAGAAAAAGTTGTTCATGAGTTGCTTGAGTTTGGTTCCATTAAAGTGAGTCAAAGCCCATTTTCGTCACTTGTCTTATTGGTTAGAAAGGCAGATGGTAGTTGGCGAATGTGAATTGATTATCAATCTCTAAAAAAAGCCATTGTTAAAGACAAGTACCCCATTCCAGTAGTGGATGAACTGTTAGATGAACTTTGTGGTGCTTCTATATTTTCTAAACTAGACCTTAGATTAGACTATCATCAAATAAGGATGAAAGAAAGTGACATCGATAAAATTGCTTTCAGGACTCATGAAGGGCATTATGAGTTCCTTGTTATGCCATTTGGTTTAACCAATGCTCCTTCCACATTTCAATCCTTGATGAATCACATCTTTAAACCTTATTTGAGAAAGTTTTTTTTTAGTTTTCTTTGATGATATCTTAGTGTTCAGTAAGAATTTGGGGGATCATGTTGCTCACTTGAGGGCTATGTTAACAGTTCTACTTTCTAATCAGTTGTATTCTAAGAAAAGCAAGTGTGTTTTTGGTTTTGGAGAGGTTGAATACTTAGGGCATCTCATTTCTGGCCAAAGGGTCAGAACAGATCCTAAAAAAACTGAAGCTATGCAACAATGGCCTATACTTGTGACAGTTAAAGCCATAAGGGGTTTTTTTGGTACTAACTAGTTACTAAAGGAAGTTCATACAAAATTATGGTATCATGTAGCACCCTTGATTTATTACTCAAGAAAGATGCCTTTCAATGGTCTACACAAGTAGAATTAGCTTTTGAGGCTCTCAAACAAGCTGTTTCAAATCCCCCTGTACATGCTCTTCTTGATTTTTCTAAACCTTTTATGGTGGAATGTGATGCCTCTCGTATTGGTATTGGAGCTATTCTAATGCATTGTCACAGACCATTGGCTTTTCACAATCAAGCTCTTAAAGGAAGAAGCTTACACTTGTCTACCTTTGAAAAAGAATTTTTGGCCTTAATCACTACAGCGAAGAGATGGCGACCATACCTAGTAGGGAATCCTTTTATCATCAGAACTAACCAACAGAGCTTGAAATATCTTCTAGAGCAGAAAGTGAGCACACTTGCTCAACAAAAATGGATCACAAAGCTTTTGGGGTATTCTTTTCTAGTTGAGTACAAGAAGGGTAAAGAAAACAAGGCTACAGATGCTCTTTCTAGGAGATTGGAGGATTCTTTTTCTTCCCTAAACCCTTTACCTTTGACTGAACACAAAAAAGATGCTCGGCTATACTTGATTTCCTTTCCTTGTTCTACGTGGTTAAATCTGCTAAAGGATAGTTACAAATCTGATTCTAAGTATTAGCAGTTACATGTGGTAGCCAACAGTCCTTATACTTCTATTTTGTGTCTTCAAAATGATCCACTACTTTACAAAGGTAAGGTGTTCCTTAGGTCCAGTTCTCCATTAAAGTCTTTGGTCCTTTAACATGCTCATAATAGTCAACTTGGGGTTCATTCTGGTTATTTGAAGACTGTTCATCGAATGCAACATGATTTCTTTTGGTTTGGTATGAAGAAGGACATCAAGGCCCATATAAAGACTTGTGAAGTGTGTCAAAGAATTAAGGTGGATACTTCTAAATCTATTGGTTTATTGCAGCCTCTTCCAATTCCAGTTAAGCCTTGGCTTGATATTAGTATGAATTTCATCACTAGTCTTCCTAAATCTCATGGATTTAAGATTATTTTTGTGGTGGTTGACAGGCTCACTATGTTGTACATTTCAGGCCTTTATCTCATCCTTACACTACTACTAAAGTGGCTTTGGTTTTCATGAGAGATGTGTTCAAGTTGCATGGTTTACCAAGAACTATTGTCAATGATAGGGATGCTACTTTCACTTTTAATTTCTAGAAAGTGTTGTTCAAACTTCATAGGACTAAATTAGCTATGTCATCAGCTTATCACCTTCAATCTGATGGCCAAACTGAGGTGGTGAATAAGAGTTTGGAGCAATATTTAAGAGCCTTTGTAGGTGACAGACCTCACACTTGGGATGTTTGGTTGTATTTGGCTGAGTTTTAGTTCAATACCAATTACCATTCCTCCACTAAGATGACTCCATTTGAGGCTCTCTATGGTATTTCCCCTCCTACGGTTCTAAACTATGTCCCTAGTACTACTCAGGTGGCTGTAGTGGATACAATGTTCCAGGACAAAACTATTCTTCTCACTCTCCTTAAACAAAACTTGATTGCCACTCAAGCTAAAATGAAAGCTTAAGCTAACCAAGATAAGTCTGATAAGACTTTTCAGGTTGGTGATTAGGTCTACCTTAGACTCTAGCCTTATAGACAACTGTCCCTAAGCATCAAGGGCTTTAACAAGCTGTCCCCCAGATATTTTAGGCCCTTCCAAATTCTGCAAAAATTTGGTCAAGTAGCCTGTAAGTTGGCTTTACCTCCTAGTTGTTTGATTCATCCAGTCTTTCACGTCTCTTCTTTGAAAGCCAATTTAGGTACCCACATTAGTCCTATCCCTACTCTTCCACGATTGGATTCAATAGGCTTCCTCAATCCTGAACCAATTGCTATTCTGTAGCAACGATCCAAACACCTTAGAACTAGAACTATCACTGAGGTGTTGGTTCAATGGCAGGGCCAATCACAAGAGAATGCCACTTGGGAATCCCTTTACAAGCTTCAAATTCAATTTCCCCACCTTGTGGGCAAGATTCTTTAGAGGGAAAAGGAGTGTTCTATGAATGTAGTGTGCAGACAATGATTGTAGTGTGCAAACAGTTGACTAGGTGTTTAAAGGGGGATGGAATGATAGAGTTTGGCTATTGTGTTGTTATCAATTAAAGTACTGAGTTGGAAGCTAAAGTTTGGCCACTGCATTGATGGGTGGATTAGTTAGTTACTTGTGGCAGCCGTATTATTGATTGGTTAGTTAGTTAGTTAGAAAGGACTAAAACTGTTTGTATAACAAAATGTACCAATTGTACTCCTATAAGTAAGGGATAAGGATTGTAACTGGGATATAGATGAAATAACACGATACTTCTACTCTATTTCTCTAATTCTCTTCTTTCTCTATCTCTATGTCTAATCTTCTTTAGGAGGCCTGGTTCCCTCAAAGAACTACTATAGCTAATCTAGTGTCTTGATAGAACTATTGGGTTTCTATCACAATACACCACTTTCAAACACACATTCAATAAAGAAATTATAGTTATTACTTATCTCTAAAGTTTATCATTTTTATTTGTTTGAAAAAAAAATCATGTTCATTTTTTTTTTTTTTAATCTCACATCACAAGAAGTCCTAATTCCGAATAAAATACCTCCACTTTTTTTTAATAAAAAAGATCATACTACTCATTTAAAAAATAATTACTTATTCTTATCCCAATATTTTCCTTATATCACTACACCACTTTCAAGAACACATTAAAAAAATTGCATTTTCTGCTAATCTCTAAAATTTATCATTTTATTTGACAAATAATATATATATATATATATATATATCACATTCATCTTTTCTTTTTCTTTTTTAATCTCACTTCATAATTAATTTTTGAAATATTTGCAAAACAATAGCAGATTAGAAATACAAAATTTGGCGAAAGAGTCTACTCCAGGAGGGCCCTTAATAAATAGGATCACCCATCCTCTTCCGGTACATTCTTTACAAAATTGTTCGTCTCATCCTCTTTATAGACAAGTAGCCTCTACGCACGTGTGTTACGTATACTCTAAGACTCTTCTATTTTTTTTTTTTTTTTTATCTAAAAAATAAATTTCATATATACTAATTTGGGGTTGTTATATTATCCAATCACCAAAAAATAGAAGAGCCAACGCATGTGCATAGACGCTAGTTATATATAATGACTTGTTTTGGACGCTCATTTGATATAATAAGAAGGTGTGCTTGGCCTGGGCCAGGCCTGGTTTAAAACTATGTACTACTAATGCGTATTAGAGATATGGGTTAAGTTCAATCTGATATTGAAGCCCACGCCAATCTCAAATTTGGGCAATGTACATTAAGATGTTACTGTCCAAGCCACCCCAGTGACCTACTCAAGGAATATTAGTTTGTTCTGTAGCCTTAATTGCACGTACATAACGAGTTAACGACATTAGTTGTATTTGTTTGTTTCATAACGAAGATCTCATTCTTTGAAAGAAACGAAAACTGTTACGAGGAGTCAAGAACTAGTTCTCATGCATAGGTTATTACTTTTGAGGTAAAGTTGAGATGAGTTTCAATAAGTCTCATTTGCTCCTCTCTCTCTCTCTCTCTCTCTCTCTCTCTCTCTTTCTTTTTTTTTTTCAAAATATGTGTTTTTTTTTAAGCGCCCAGCATTCAATACCATAAAGCATCTAGTCTTACAACAATCTTCTAAAAGTTTCCATTTATTTAATAGGATTTTCTATTTACAATATTCATAAATGAGTGTAGCTAAAATGACAATACTGTTAAGATCAATCAATTGAAATACACGGAAATATATAATTCAAATGAGGAAATCCATTTAAAAATACGAGTAACCCCTATTAATAGAAAGAAAAGAGATAAATATTTGATATATAATTTAGTCATGTTCATAGAAGAGTGATTAAATTTTAGTTTGGTTGTCAACATACTATAATCCTCCACTTGTATTTGGGTTTAATGTTAAGATTTAATTTGCAATAATTTTAGAATTAGGAGTTCAACTTTTTTTTTTTTTTTTTGAGGAAATTTAAATTTTTAGGAGTTCAACCTGAAACTATAGAATAAATAATTTAATTTGAAATAAATCCTGAAGAAAAGTTCTAAGATGTAATTTACTCTAAAATTTATTTAGGCATAAAAACTGAAACAAATAAAATCTTACTTGAAAATACTTCTGTCTTTGATTAAACTTGAAAACAAACTGTCTTTCTTACAAGCTTTGAAAATAAGAGCTGTCTGAAGAGTTACAAGATTACAAAGTAAAAATCTGTAAAGGGTTACAAGATTGTCTGTCTGGAAAGGTAAGGTTACAAGATTACAAAAGAAAGTAAAGTACAAAAGTCTTTCTAAAGGGAGAATACAAAAGTCTTTCGGGGAAAGGGAAAAGAAAGCTAAAGTCTTTCTGAAGATTGGACCTTGGAAATGGACCTAAAACTTGACCTGGAATTTGAACCTTAATTCTGGACCTTAGTTTTTCTGTCTTCGAAGTCTGTCTATTTATAGATAAAGTGAACCCTGGTAAATCTTCAATAGTAACCTGAGTTAGGTGAAGTGAACTCAAGTTAATCTGTCGGCAGAATCTTGAACAGTAAAAGTCTATCTTGAACAGTAATAGTCTGTCTGCATGTGAATAATATTCTGTCAAAATATCTTTGAAAATATCTTTCTGGATCTGTCTGGACTGTAATGGATCTGTCTGGAAGCTATTCATGCATGTCGATGAATAGTGATCTGTTGCTGGTGAATAGTGATCTGTCGCTGGTGAATAGTGATCTGTCGCCGCTGTCTGTCGGAAGAGTATTCTGTCTGTCTTTGCCTTCTGTCTTTCTGTCTGTCAATCTGTATCCGCGTAGTTATCATAATCTAGCGGATCAGAGTTATCCTCATACTGCTCATGCTCGTGGAGCACTCCATAATCATTACATAGGGCACAGTATGAAATAGGAACGAAAACAGGAACATGATCTTTGGCTGTCATCAATCTGGGATCTTTAACAATCCTTCTTTTCCCAATGAGCCTTCCTGCTGAAGGTCTTGGGCCATACACAGCTATTCTGTCGGTGTAGCCATATAAATGAAAACCTCTATCTAATTCTTTCTGTTCTTCATAAATCTTATTACTCATGAAATTAGACCATTCTTGAGCCAAAGCACCTGGATCATCCAGTGATAAGTAAGTATCACCTGTATACCAGTTATATTCAAGGATACCACACCAATCATGGATAAGGACTAAAATGTGTGCTGGCTGAGCTTCCATATAATAGCTAGTGTCCCAAACTGGAAGAGTACTCCAGATTTCTATCTTCATATAATTAAGTCCTCCAATCTGCGCTGCTGCTTCTTGGATGACTCTGGGAAATAAACTGATCTGATTTGCCGAAGTAATGGTCAATTTTCTGATAAACCCTGCTTCAAGCATTTCAGATAACCATAAGGGATCACAGATTACTGGATCTTCTGTCTCTGTGTTGATAAGTAATCCCGGGTAGGGATCAAATCTGTCTCCTATTCTTTCATAAACTCTGTCTGAATTTCCAAAACTGTCATACCATTTAGCCTTATGAGATAACCATACATCACCTGTCATGTCTTCTGTTCTGATAAATGCTGTAGAGATTAATACTTTAAAAAGATACATCCATCTGTCATAAGAACTTGTTATAGCTTTATGAGTTAAAATATTCTGTTGGATTTCAGGGGGTAAGGTTCTAATAGCAAGTCTCGTTTTTTGCTGAATCCTAGGGTGGAGCTTTGAAAAGCTTGTTCCCATAAGATAGCTTTTTAGAGACTGTAGTTCTGTCTTTGTGGAGCTTGAATCTCCATCCTCCTTGCCAGGGAGTTGACAACCGAGAGCTTCAATAAATGCCCCGGTGCTAACAAGATGTAATTCCAAAGCCTGAAGGGTCATTTGGAATAGGGGTTTCTGTCTGAGGGTGAATGCTGCCTGTAAATTATCAAGAAGTATTTTAATATGAAGAGGAAGGTCTGTAAATTCTCCATCTTGAAACATAAGATCACTGTCAAGCACATTTTGCAAAATTATACTTTTATTACCACATGAATACATTGCCTCTGCTAGCAACGTATCCTGAAGGGATATTGTCTCTATCGAGACGCCTTCATGCATATCCGAAATTTTGACTGAGGGTTTTCGGAAACCTCTGGGTTGCACCGCTGGTGCCTTGCCCTTGTCTGTCTGAGAGAATCTTTTACTCATGGTATTCTGCAATTGGGTTTTTGGAAAAGGATTATATTTGGAACAAATATTTTCTGTCAAGGCTGCTTTTGAAATTCTTTTGCCTCTGTCTTTCTGTGAAATTCTTTTGAAATATTTTATAAGAAAAGTAATAAAAGCATTTACAAAACAATCAACATTTATAAAACAAACTTTTCTCTGTACACTTTTGTGCTCTTGCTGAGTAGCAATAATATTAGAGTAGTCATGATGGGATCTGTCAAGGTAAATGAGATTCAGAATATTCCTTATGATTATATCCATGCATGTACTACTATATCTTTCTTCGTAAAGTCTTTTATTAATAGGACAATCTATCAGGGGATTATAATTAATTTTGTCTGTTAGGAAATTGAATCTGTCATTGTTCAAGAAATTACCACAATTAATCTTTTCTTTAATGATCAATAAAGAAGAGTCTGTCAAAGCTTCTTTTATTAAAATATCTGTTATATGAATATTTAAAAATGCTATAAAGGATGCTATAAAGGGTGTACATCTGTCATTTAGTACTTCTATCAGTCTATCAATATGTCTGTCATTATTATTAAAAGAAATAATAATTTTACCATCTATATTCTGTGTGGGGGCAATAGTCTCAAATTGCCATCTGTCAGTCCCTATACTATTAGTCCATGCATATTGATTACAAAAGACTATATTCATATCTCCGTCTTTTATGAATTCATCTGTAGATTGGACTTTATGTAAGAAAGCAATAAGAGAATAAAAACATATCTCTGTCTCTTTGTCTTTCAAACATTTCTTTTTGTCATTTTCTGTCAATTGATTAACAGGTAAAATTTCTGTCTTTAAAGATGACAAACTTTTTTCAGTTCTATAGATTCCTCTTTTGTTGATATCTGTTAAAATAGTAACTTCTTTGGAAGAGTGTATCTCTTTCAGGACAGTTGGTATAATGAATTTAAAGAATATATCTTTTCCTAACACGTTAGTTTTAATTCCTTTATCTGTCATTAAAAAAGGATAAACTAAAGTCATAAAAGGAGTTGCTAAAATAATTTTAAAAGGAAAGTCTCTAATTAAAACAAAGGCTGTCTCAAAATATATTCTATCATGGCATATATGAACAATAGGTATTTTATAATTAATTACTAGTTTTTCTCTGTTGGCCTGAATTAATCTTTCAGATGATTTATCATAATACTTTAAGGGTATTAATCTTTCTTTATATCAACACCTGAATCTGTCAAAGCAATTTCTGTCAAAGAAAACTGTCTAGTAATTTCTGTATACCATATTTGGAGAATTACTCTGTCAATTAAACTTAAGAAATTCTGTCTATCAAATTTATTACTATTGTTTGAAACATTAATATCTGTAACTTCTTTATCTGTAGGAGGAACAAGGGGGTCTATCATGGAATTAGAAAATTCTTTTACAATATCATGTTTATTTATGTCTGTCAGATTTTCTTCTTTAATTTCTTTAATTTCCTTTTTTACCATTTCTTTCTTGTCTTTTCCTTTCTTGGCTTTTTCTTCCTTTCTACAATCTGTAACATGATGACCATATTTCCTGCACCTAATGCAAGCAATAGGTATTTCTATAGAGTCTTTCAATTTTAATAAATATTCTTTCTTGTCTTTATAGAGATTTGGTAGATTTTCTATCAGTTTTATTATTATGTCTTTTTGTTTTCTTTTTCTCTTATTAATTTTAAGTGGGTTGGTTGATTTTAACTCTTTCTTAACTTGATCTATTTCTTTTTGTTTAACATTAAATATTTCCATCAATTCTTTTATAATATCTTTCTCAAATTCCAATTTACTAATTTGTTTAGTAATTCTATTATGTCTGTCACATTGTTTTTTAGTATGTCCATATCTTTTACATTTATGACAAATAGTACTATTAACATGTCTGTCAGTTTTCTCATTATCTGATAGTTCTGTAGTATTTAAAACTGTTATGTCTCTTAATCTATCTATCTCCATTGGTAAACTTAAAATTTCTATCTTTTTAGCCAATTCTATTAAACTATTATTTTCAGTTCTATCAATTATTTTAAGTCTCTCATCAATATCTTCTTTAAAGCTATTAGTCTTTTTGTCTTTCATGTCTCATCTTTTCCTCTATTTCTATCTTCCTACGTAGTGTTTCCTTACCACTATTTTCTTTTGGCATGTCTTTCTCTACATCTTTACTATTTTGTCTTTCATGTAATTCTTTCAAGCTATCATCATTATTTCTAAAACTATCACCTTTTAAACTATCATCTTTTCTCTCTTTCATTGTCATGTTTCTTTGTTTTACTATGTCTATCACTTTTCCTACATCTTCTCTATTATTTTGCGTTTCCACCATTTCTTTTAGTCTGTCATTTTCTTTGTCTTTGTAAGTTATAGATATAGCTCTGTCAGTTACTTTTGAATTTGTTAAAGTATTATTATCATTATCTATTAAGCTATCTTTTCCACTGTCTGTCTTTCTGATACTTTCTATAGTGCTTCTATCTTTTATACGTGTTACTCTTTCCTTAGTTTTTTCATCAACTAATCTGTCAGTTGCTTTTAACATCTGTAAATTCTTATCAACTTCTTTTGAATTACTATTTATATACCAATTATCTGTTATAGTTTCTGTAAAAGATGATCTATGATGGGGTTCAAATTCTATATCTTTTTTATAATATGAATTTAAAACTTTCATTCTTTCATAGAGGTCCAAAAAGCTATCATTTTTCTTTTCAACTTTAATATATATATTAGATCTGTCAATACTTTCCAAGGACTCCAATTTTCTATTAATTCTGTCTAAAAAACTATTATTGTGGTTATTAGTCTGTCGGTTGATTTTATCTCCTGTTAAATTACTCCAATTATTTGTGTTACCATTATAATAATTATCCATTTCACTGTCAAAATCAGTTTCATAATCCATATCACTTTTTGACCAATTATCATCTATATCTGTCATGCTATAGCCTTCATCATAAACTATATCATCATAGTCCATGTTTCAAATTAGTGTGTGCCTAGCCTAAGTGTGAACAAGCAAACAGATGATGAACTGATAAATGTATTTATTCTCTTTCTAAGCAATTAATAATTACTGGCGGAACTATTACTAACCACTGGTATCCTTGCTATCGGGACCACCTCCTCGGGAAACTCCATTGCGGGACCACCCAAACAACGCCTGTCCGTCGGCTACAACAAAGGGGCTGACCAACGCGAAACTATGGTTTGCCAACGAGTCTCTAGGCTGACCAACGCTAACAAGGAGCAAGTAGTGGCTATGTAGTAATATAAGTTCCTAGTAACTTCTTAATTGCAAAGAAATAAAACTCATACACCTACCACCCATGGCTCTGATACCATTGACTACCCAGGAGTGAGCACAGCAGTAATATAGAAGCATAAACAATGATAAAATAGTTGATAAAGAAGAAGATAGCAAAATAGATATAGTCAAAATAGATTAAAACAGAGTATGGAATATGAAAACTGAAACAAATAAAATCTTACTTGAAAATACTTCAAGTTAAGAAAGAGTTAAAATCAACCAACCCACTTAAAATTAATAAGAGAAAAAGAAAACAAAAAGACATAATAATAAAACTGATAGAAAATCTACCAAATCTCTATAAAGACAAGAAAGAATATTTATTAAAATTGAAAGACTCTATAGAAATACCTATTGCTTGCATTAGGTGCAGGAAATATGGTCATCATGTTACAGATTGTAGAAAGGAAGAAAAAGCCAAGAAAGGAAAAGACAAGAAAGAAATGGTAAAAAAGGAAATTAAAGAAATTAAAGAAGAAAATCTGACAGACATAAATAAACATGATATTGTAAAAGAATTTTCTAATTCCATGATAGACCCCCTTGTTCCTCCTACAGATAAAGAAGTTACAGATATTAATGTTTCAAACAATAGTAATAAATTTGATAGACAGAATTTCTTAAGTTTAATTGACAGAGTAATTCTCCAAATATGGTATACAGAAATTACTAGACAGTTTTCTTTGACAGAAATTGCTTTGACAGATTCAGGTGTTGATATAAAGAAAGATTAATACCCTTAAAGTATTATGATAAATCATCTGAAAGATTAATTCAGGCCAACAGAGAAAAACTAGTAATTAATTATAAAATACCTATTGTTCATATATGCCATGATAGAATATATTTTGAGACAGCCTTTGTTTTAATTAGAGACTTTCCTTTTAAAATTATTTTAGCAACTCCTTTTATGACTTTAGTTTATCCTTTTTTAATGACAGATAAAGGAATTAAAACTAACGTGTTAGGAAAAGATATATTCTTTAAATTCATTATACCAACTGTCCTGAAAGAGATACACTCTTCCAAAGAAGTTACTATTTTAACAGATATCAACAAAAGAGGAATCTATAGAACTGAAAAAAGTTTGTCATCTTTAAAGACAGAAATTTTACCTGTTAATCAATTGACAGAAAATGACAAAAAGAAATGTTTGAAAGACAAAGAGACAGAGATATGTTTTTATTCTCTTATTGCTTTCTTACATAAAGTCCAATCTACAGATGAATTCATAAAAGACGGAGATATGAATATAGTCTTTTGTAATCAATATGCATGGACTAATAGTATAGGGACTGACAGATGGCAATTTGAGACTATTGCCCCCACACAGAATATAGATGGTAAAATTATTATTTCTTTTAATAATAATGACAGACATATTGATAGACTGATAGAAGTA
Source organism: Quercus lobata (assembly GCF_001633185.2). NCBI lineage: Eukaryota > Viridiplantae > Streptophyta > Magnoliopsida > Fagales > Fagaceae > Quercus > Quercus lobata. The sequence goes on from NC_044904.1 coordinate 41,293,835, forward strand.
CTAAATGACAGATGTACACCCTTTATAGCATCCTTTATAGCATTTTTAAATATTCATATAACAGATATTTTAATAAAAGAAGCTTTGACAGACTCTTCTTTATTGATCATTAAAGAAAAGATTAATTGTGGTAATTTCTTGAACAATGACAGATTCAATTTCCTAACAGACAAAATTAATTATAATCCCCTGATAGATTGTCCTATTAATAAAAGACTTTACGAAGAAAGATATAGTAGTACATGCATGGATATAATCATAAGGAATATTCTGAATCTCATTTACCTTGACAGATCCCATCATGACTACTCTAATATTATTGCTACTCAGCAAGAGCACAAAAGTGTACAGAGAAAAGTTTGTTTTATAAATGTTGATTGTTTTGTAAATGCTTTTATTACTTTTCTTATAAAATATTTCAAAAGAATTTCACAGAAAGACAGAGGCAAAAGAATTTCAAAAGCAGCCTTGACAGAAAATATTTGTTCCAAATATAATCCTTTTCCAAAAACCCAATTGCAGAATACCATGAGTAAAAGATTCTCTCAGACAGACAAGGGCAAGGCACCAGCGGTGCAACCCAGAGGTTTCCGAAAACCCTCAGTCAAAATTTCGGATATGCATGAAGGCGTCTCGATAGAGACAATATCCCTTCAGGATACGTTGCTAGCAGAGGCAATGTATTCATGTGGTAATAAAAGTATAATTTTGCAAAATGTGCTTGACAGTGATCTTATGTTTCAAGATGGAGAATTTACAGACCTTCCTCTTCATATTAAAATACTTCTTGATAATTTACAGGCAGCATTCACCCTCAGACAGAAACCCCTATTCCAAATGACCCTTCAGGCTTTGGAATTACATCTTGTTAGCACCGGGGCATTTATTGAAGCTCTCGGTTGTCAACTCCCTGGCAAGGAAGATGGAGATTCAAGCTCCACAAAGACAGAACTACAGTCTCTAAAAAGCTATCTTATGGGAACAAGCTTTTCAAAGCTCCACCCTAGGATTCAGCAAAAAACGAGACTTGCTATTAGAACCTTACCCCCTGAAATCCAACAGAATATTTTAACTCATAAAGCTATAACAAGTTCTTATGACAGATGGATGTATCTTTTTAAAGTATTAATCTCTACAGCATTTATCAGAACAGAAGACATGACAGGTGATGTATGGTTATCTCATAAGGCTAAATGGTATGACAGTTTTGGAAATTCAGACAGAGTTTATGAAAGAACAGGAGACAGATTTGATCCCTACCCGGGATTACTTATCAACACAGAGACAGAAGATCCAGTAATCTGTGATCCCTTATGGTTATCTGAAATGCTTGAAGCAGGGTTTATCAGAAAATTGACCATTACTTCGGCAAATCAGATCAGTTTATTTCCCAGAGTCATCCAAGAAGCAGCAGCGCAGATTGGAGGACTTAATTATATGAAGATAGAAATCTGGAGTACTCTTCCAGTTTGGGACACTAGCTATTATATGGAAGCTCAGCCAGCACACATTTTAGTCCTTATCCATGATTGGTGTGGTATCCTTGAATATAACTGGTATACAGGTGATACTTACTTATCACTGGATGATCCAGGTGCTTTGGCTCAAGAATGGTCTAATTTCATGAGTAATAAGATTTATGAAGAACAGAAAGAATTAGATAGAGGTTTTCATTTATATGGCTACACCGACAGAATAGCTGTGTATGGCCCAAGACCTTCAGCAGGAAGGCTCATTGGGAAAAGAAGGATTGTTAAAGATCCCAGATTGATGACAGCCAAAGATCATGTTCCTGTTTTCGTTCCTATTTCATACTGTGCCCTATGTAATGATTATGGAGTGCTCCACGAGCATGAGCAGTATGAGGATAACTCTGATCCGCTAGATTATGATAACTACGCGGATACAGATTGACAGACAGAAAGACAGAAGGCAAAGACAGACAGAATACTCTTCCGACAGACAGCGGCGACAGATCACTATTCACCAGCGACAGATCACTATTCACCAGCAACAGATCACTATTCATCGACATGCATGAATAGCTTCCAGACAGATCCATTACAGTCCAGACAGATCCAGAAAGATATTTTCAAAGATATTTTGACAGAATATTATTCACATGCAGACAGACTATTACTGTTCAAGATAGACTTTTACTGTTCAAGATTCTGCCGACAGATTAACTTGAGTTCACTTCACCTAACTCAGGTTACTATTGAAGATTTACCAGGGTTCACTTTATCTATAAATAGACAGACTTCGAAGACAGAAAAACTCAGGTCCAGAATTAAGGTTCAAATTCCAGGTCAAGTTTTAGGTCCATTTCCAAGGTCCAATCTTCAGAAAGACTTTAGCTTTCCTTTCCCTTTCCCCGAAAGACTTTTGTACTCTCCCTTTAGAAAGACTTTTGTACTTTACTTTCTTTTGTAATCTTGTAACCTTACCTTTCCAGACAGACAATCTTGTAACCCTTTACAGATTTTACTTTGTAATCTTGTAACTCTTCAGACAGCTCTTATTTTCAAAGCTTGTAAGAAAGACAGTTTGTTTTCAAGTATAATCAAAGACAGAAGTATTTTCAAATTTTACTTTGTAATCTTGTAACTCTTCAGACAGCTCTTATTTTCAAAGCTTGTAAGAAAGACAGTTTGTTTTCAAGTATAATCAAAGACAGAAGTATTTTCAAGTAAGATTTTATTTGTTTCAGTTTTATATTCCATACCCTGTTTTAATCTATTTTGACTATATCTATTTTGCTATCTTCTTCTTTATCAACTATTTTATCATTGTTTATGCTTCTATATTACTGCTGTGCTCACTACCCAGGAGTGAGCACAGCAGTAATATAGAAGCATAAACAATGATAAAATAGTTGATAAAGAAGAAGATAGCAAAATAGATATAGTCAAAATAGATTAAAACAGAGTATGGAATATGAAAACTGAAACAAATAAAATCTTACTTGAAAATACTTCTGTCTTTGATTAAACTTGAAAACAAACTGTCTTTCTTACAAGCTTTGAAAATAAGAGCTGTCTGAAGAGTTACAAGATTACAAAGTAAAATCTGTAAAGGGTTACAAGATTGTCTGTCTGGAAAGGTAAGGTTACAAGATTACAAAAGAAAGTAAAGTACAAAAGTCTTTCTAAAGGGAGAGTACAAAAGTCTTTCGGGGAAAGGGAAAGGAAAGCTAAAGTCTTTCTGAAGATTGGACCTTGGAAATAAGATGGAAAACTTGGACTTAAAACTTGGACCTGTAATTTTGGACCTTGGAATTGGACCTGTCTTCTGTCTTCGAAGTCTGTCTATTTATAGATAAAGTGAACCATGATAAGTCTTCAAAAGTAACTTGAGTTAAGTGAAGTGAACTCAAGTTAATCTGTCGGTAGAATCTTGAACAGTAAATGTCTATCTTGAACAGTAATAGTCTATCTGTCGGTAGAATCTTGAACAGTAAAAGTCTATTTGGCAGTCTGTCTGGGTACGCATGCTGGTGAATAGTAACTTTTCTGTCTGTGAGAATCTGCGTACGAAAATATTCTGCTAAAATATCTTTCTGGTCTGTCTGCATTCTATCATTTTATCTTTTGGTCTGTCGGTCTGTCTTTTGTCTTCTTTTGCATCTCTCTGTCTTTTGTCTTATCCGTCACATGTCATAGGGGTCTTGGGAATCTTGAAATGCTTCTGGATGAGTTCTGTAGTTTGGAGAAGAGGATTCCATTACTGTGTCATCTTCATCATCTGATATTTGTGATGCAGCTTCAAGCAGTTGCTTTTTGAGCTGTCTTCTGTCTGAAACAGAGGCAAGCTGGCATTGAACTTGACTCTTTTCTAAAAAGAAATTAGAACTTTCTGTCTGGGAGGACGAGGTCTTTTTCTGTAATTCTTGGCAAATATGATCAAAATTAAACTTATTCCACCATTTTAATTTAAACTTTCTGGCGAGCATAGGAAAAGGATACTGGGGATGCTTTTCTATCTTGTATTCCCATCTGATGATCCATGGGAGATCTGGAAACCTGTAAAAGAACTGTAAAAGATGTGGGAAATCCCTAAGATGCAGTATGTTAGGTTCTTTCTTGAAAGTCTCATAGGCTTTTAAAAGATTAGGAGGAAGAATCATAGCTTCAGGACCATAGGAATTCCACCAGTCAATGAACCATCTTGGAATCATCATGTCTTTCTTTCTGTACATATCAAACCGGAAAAACCAAGTATGCCTGTTAATATTATTTTGAAATAAAAGGAATCTGTCCCAAGCTTCCATATAGTCATAATAATTATAAAACTGGGGCTCAAAAGGTACAGAAAAGTTCCTTGTGATCCAGGGTTGTGCTTTCCACTGAGAAGGGGTTAGAATCTGTTTTATAACAACTTTAGAATAACCAATTCTGTTTGGTTCCTGGGAACAAGGCATATGTGTAACTAAAATTGAGTCTGTATCTACTAAAATATGCTCATAAAATGTCTGGGTCTTAAAAGTTTCTGTCTTAGGATGTTCCCATCCTGGGGGTATGAGCTGTCGGACAAGGGAGAGGGTGTCTTTTATGTGGTGTCTTTTATGTGCTGGTATTCTGGTTCAATCCACAAAATAAAATTCCATGAGTCTTTTGGGATCTCAATGCTGTGATCTTCTTTTGGGATTTGGGTCTGAGTTTCTGGAGAGGTAGAGGATCTGTATTTTGGTTGGTTGGAAGGAGAGGCCAAAGGAGGAAAAGAAGATGCAACTACATTAAATGGTTTCTTTAAAGGAGGGGTTGAGGAGGTTGAGGGTATGGCATAAGTCTGTTTGGATGTTGGATTGGGGCTGGGGGAGAGTGGTTGGAAAGGGTTTGGGCTACAGATTAATGGGGATCTGTCTAGAGATTTATTTGAAGAGAAAGTGGGTGAAGTGAAAGAGGGGCAAGGGAGGAATCTGCTAGGGGGACGAGGAATTGGGGGAGCAGCATAAGACTGTCTGGTTCTGGGTTTTGGGGATTTGCTCTTATCTGCAGGGGAGCTCATCTTCCCTGTAGAAATTCACGGGTTAAAAAATCAGGAATTGAATTAGTTTCTCCTTTAATATATTCAATGTCAAAGTCAAAAACACTTAAAATAGCCTGCCATCGAGCAAAACTCTGTTTGGAAACAAGATTCTGAACATCTTTCTGTAAAACTTCTTTAGCACTTTTACAATCAACTCTAATTAAAAACTTTTGATTAAAAAGATCATTTTGGAATTTTGAAATACATAGTATGATAGATAAAATTTCTTTCTTAATAGTGCTGTAATTCTGCTGGGTAGCTGACCAAGAGCCAGAATGAAATCTAACAATTTGTTCTTTAGCATCATTTGTTGCTACCTGTTTTAGGATTCCACCATAACCTATGTCAGAAGCATCTGTCTCAACAATTTTAAAAGTATTAGGAGAGGGAATAACAATACAAGGAAGTTGCTTAACATATTTTTTAATCTGTCTGACTATCATAGTATGTCTGTCTGTCCAAGGTGGAGGATTCTTTTCTAATCTTTTATACAAGGGTCTGCATATTTTTCTTAATCCTTGAAAATAATCTGAAACATAATTTAAACTGCCAAGAAATCTCTGTAATTGATTTTTATCTTTTATCTCATCTGGGAATTTATCTGCAAATTGAATAGCTCTGTCAATAGGGCTTAAAGTTCCCTTATAAATATTATGGCCTAAAAATCGAATTTTATCTTGAAAAAGACTTATTTTAGAGGCTGAAACAACTAAACCATTTTGTTTGATTACTCTAACAAATATATTCAAATGTTTCCAATGGTCATTTATTGTTTTAGAAAAGATTAGAACATCATCTATATAAACAATGGAAAAGTCTGTGAAAGGTGTAAATATGTCATTCATTATATTTTGAAATTCACTGGGTGCATTCTTCAAACCAAAAGGCATAACATTCCATTCATAATGACCAAAAGGAACTGTAAAAGCAGTTTTATATCTATCTATCTCATCTATCTGTATCTGCCAAAATCCACTTTTCATGTCAAATTTAGAAAATATGGTTGCTTCATGAAGTCTGTCAAGAAGATCTTTCTTATTGGGAATAGGATATCTTATCCATTGTAATGCTTTATTTAAAGGTTTATAGTTTATGACTAATCTTGGAACTCCTCGCTCCAATTCTGCCTGTTTATTAACATAAAAAGCAGCACAACTCCAAGGAGACTTGCTCTTTCTGATTAATCCTTTAGTTAAGAGATCTTCAATTTCTTTCTTACAATGTTCTAATAATTCATTATTCATTTGTATTGGCCTAGCTTTAGTAGGTATCTGTCTTTCATTAAAATCTTTCTCATAAGGTAACTGTACTATATGTCGATGCCTGTGCCAAAAGGCAGTGGGTAGACTAGAACAAATCTCTGTCTCAATCTGTTGTCTAAATAAATTTATTTTATTATTTAGTATAGGGTCAGTTAATTGATCATTTATTCTTTTATATTTTATTTCTGTCTTTAAAGATTCCAAATGTCTATTCTTTCTGTCAATTCTTTCTCTATCAATTTCCTTTACTATGTTATTAAGTGAATAAATATCTTTTGGAATTGGTGGCAAGATAAATTTAAAAAGTATATCTTTCCCTAGCACATTAGTTTTAATACCTTCTTCTGTCGTTAAAAAGGGGTAAAGTAAAGTCATAAAGGGGTTTCCTAGAATGATTTTAGAAGAAAGGTCTTTAATTAAAACAAAAACTGTTTCAAAGCAAACTCCATCATTACATATGTGAACACTAGGTATTTTATAATTAATTATTAATTTTTCTCCATTAGCTTGAGCTAGTCTTTCAGATGATTGTTAAAGATCCCAGATTGATGACAGCAAAGGATCGTGGTCCTATTTACCGTCTTATTTCATATTGTGCTCCTTGTTAGCGTTGGTCAGCCTAGAGACTCGTTGGCAAACCATAGTTTCGCGTTGGTCAGCCCCTTTGTTGTAGCCGACGGACAGGCGTGTGTTTGGGTGGTCCCGCAATGGAGTTTCCCGAGGAGGTGGTCCCGATAGCAAGGATACCAGTGGTTAGTAATAGTTCCGCCAGTAATTATTAATTGTTTAGAAATAAAATGAATATATTTAGTCGCTCATTATCTGTTGCTAAGACACATTTAGGACAGGCACACACTAATTTGAACATGGAAAGTGATAAGATAGTTAATTCTGAAGAATTTAGCATGAGAGATATAGACAGAAATTTATTAGAATGGAATAAATGGAATATACCAACTGAAAATAAAATAAATAATCATATCTATCACTTCTGTCATCTTTCTTTTCTTTTCTTCTTTTTCTAGAGGGAGCAATTAATGGATCAAAACCGTATTGCATGAGAGATATAGACAGAAATTTATTAGAATGGAATAAATGGAATATACCAACTGAAAGCACTGATAAAATCTACAGACAGACTACTTTTTCTAAATTATCATTCTTGACAGATTATACCATAAAAACTGTTGAAAGAACTTACTCTTTATTTAATGAATATGAAACAATTCAGTTATTCTCAATCGATTCAATTGACAGACATAGACAGAAATATGCATTTTTACATGTTGGTTTGGTTCAAGTAGCTGTTAAACCATTAACAAGAGAAGCTTTAAATGCAAGTGTTTTACTTTGTTTAAGAGATGACAGACATTTAAGATTTGATGATTCACTTCTTGGAATGATGGAAACAAGTCTACATAAAGGACCAGTATATTTTAACTGTTATCCTAACTTTGCTTTAAGCCTATCTGACAGAAATATTATGGATGCTTTAACTTTAAATGTAAAAACAAATGGTTATTACATGAAAGAAGGCTCAGAACCCTTAGCTATTATTTATAGAATTTATTATAAACTAATGAAAACCACTTTAGACCCTCAATCCATAGTTGATCCTTCCCCTAAAGGACAGACTCTCCTTATGCAAGCCTCAACCCGGAATACTAGATTGCGGGTACCTCAACAAATACAGTGGAAAGATATAACCCTCCCTGAAAGATGGCAACTTGAAGCTATTGCCCCCACACCAAAAATAGAAAACACTGAACCAGACTTCATAGCCCAAAATACAGATGGTACAGTTATTATTTCTTTTAATAATAATGACAGATATACTGATAGTCTTATAAGACCTAGTAGTTCTACAGGCAAAAAGACCCCAATGATGTTTACCCCTAGAAGCTCCTTTTCCTCTAGGACACCTTTCTCTGATTCCAGACCTTTACCTCCCCAGAATCTTCCTCCAGTTATACACCTTCCCCCTATAAATACTAAGAAAACCCCTATTCAGACAGAGCCAGCTTATTATCCGACAGATACCACACAACCTACCCCTAATGTTCACCAACCTCTTTATCAACCCCAACCTCAACCTGATTCTCCTACCCACACAGATATATTAGGATTTACAGATGATAGACAAATTAATGTCTTATCTAAAGAATTTGTTTTAGATAAAGAACTATTAAAATATGATTATTTAAAACCGGAAAATAATGACAGAAAGAACCAATTTTTTGAAGAATATAATGAACATGAAAGAAACAATTTAAGAACTAAGTATTTTGAAATGATGACAGATTTACAGACACACTTTAGTTTCTTTGACTTTTTGGACTATCATAACAAAAAAATAAGTGTAATAGAGAAAATATTATCATGGACAAGGACAGAAAATCATGAGAAAGTGTATCAGACTTATCCACCATTTGAATCAATTATATTGAGTCAAAATAGTGGAGTCCAAGTTTTGGCTACACCTATTAAAAGACCCAGTCTAAGTGATGATAATAAGAATCTAGACAGTATAATTCAACAGAACAATTACACCAATACTTATCTAAAAACTATTGGTCAAAAGTTACAAGAGATAGAAGACAGACTCATACCCCCTTCTACTTCCATAAAAAAAGAAAACACGTCTAATACCCCTTTATTTATCCCTCATGAGATACCTCCTCACCTTAGAGCACCTTTAAAGAAACCCATGACAGAGAAAACTGATAATTTACTTAATGAAATAAATAAAAAATTAGACTTAATGAAATTAGAATCATCAAAGGATATGGAGCCATTAAAAAATAAGAATATTATAACACTAAATACAAAAGGAAGAACTGACTCTTCAGAGGATGAAGAATCAGAAGACAATCAATTGACAGATTTGACAGATATAAATAATTTGGAATCACAATTTACAGATAAATTACGGATTAATAAATTAATTTTAGCATCTTCATCACAAGATCGTAAAAAAGAAAAAATTGATGACTTATACCCCATAACGAAGATCTCATTCTTTGAAAGAAACGAAAACTGTTACGAGGAGTCAAGAACTAGTTCTCATGCATAGGTTATTACTTTTGAGGTAAAGTTGAGATGAGTTTCAATAAGTCTCATTTGCTCCTCTCTCTCTCTCTCTCTCTCTCTCTCTCTCTCTTTCTTTTTTTTTTTCAAAATATGTGTTTTTTTTTAAGCGCCCAGCATTCAATACCATAAAGCATCTAGTCTTACAACAATCTTCTAAAAGTTTCCATTTATTTAATAGGATTTTCTATTTACAATATTCATAAATGAGTGTAGCTAAAATGACAATACTGTTAAGATCAATCAATTGAAATACACGGAAATATATAATTCAAATGAGGAAATCCATTTAAAAATACGAGTAACCCCTATTAATAGAAAGAAAAGAGATAAATATTTGATATATAATTTAGTCATGTTCATAGAAGAGTGATTAAATTTTAGTTTGGTTGTCAACATACTATAATCCTCCACTTGTATTTGGGTTTAATGTTAAGATTTAATTTGCAATAATTTTAGAATTAGGAGTTCAACTTTTTTTTTTTTTTTTTTTGAGGAAATTTAAATTTTTAGGAGTTCAACCTGAAACTATAAAATAAATAATTTAATTTGAAATAAATCCTGAAGAAAAGTTCTAAGATGTAATTTACTCTAAAATTTATTTAGGCATAAAAAAATAAAATAAACCTAGTGCTTGACACTGACTTACACAAGCATGCACCAAGAGTAAAATTATAGTCTCAGGATGAAAGAGGCGCTAAATTCAGAACTTAACATTGGAACTCTAAAAATAACTTAATACTCAAATTTCAAGGCATTCGGGAAGTGGAGTTTTTCCACAGAAATTATTAAATGCACTAGAGGAGTGCTGAAGTGGTTTTTTCTATCTCAGTCTCAACTAATAAAATGCTATTATTTATACAAATGTGATATCATTTGGTAATTTCTTTTTTTTATTCTTTGTGCTGATTAGGAAACTCACTCACATATTTACATAGATGGTATCATCTCATTAGTTGGAACGACTATATCATCAATCCTTCCGATGGACTTAATAATTTCTTTTAGACCATAGGGCAAAAATGTAACTTGCATTTTCCAGGAACATATATAGTACAAAGAACAATTGAAAATTAAACCAAGGAATTTAAGAACCAAGTATGCAACCCAATTAATAATATTACATAAAAATTACAGTAATAATTTTTACCACAATTATCCTACATTGTAAATTGTTATTAACTATCTATTCTTTTTTACAAAAATTCATAATTTTCTCTTCATCACTCATTGTATGCAGCATATATAACTAGCAAAAATTGTATTTTTTGTTTTTTTGTGGTACTAAAATTTTTTGTGCAACCCGATATGTAGGGCTTATTTAAAAGAAATTGATTGGGGAAATCTGTTGGATTAACTGGGCCCGGGCCTGAAGCCTATTTTTCTTATAATTCCTCTTCTTTATTATCGGACTTTTAACATTAGCAGCAACTAGCTGCGCAAAAGTTAAGCGAAATGTTCAACCAGGAATTGTTGCTTCACACTGCTTGATGTGAAATGTGTCGCATAAAATTCACATATTCATACTAATTATTCACATTTTTTTACACATAATACAAAAGAATAAGGATATAATGTGAAATGATGTAAAAAAAGGTTGGATGTGAAACAATCAAAAGCCCAATTTTGACAGTCTACATTTACATGGTCCAATGATATCTTACTAAAATAATGGGCTCAACTTTAACATCATGCTTGAATGAGCCCTTATCTTCCTCACCATCTCATGAATTTTTTATTTTTATTTTTTTTTTTTTTTCAAGAGATGATGCAATCAGGCAATCAGCAAAGTCTAATTTTATCAACTGGCGTGAAATAGCTTCGCGGAGCCACAAATTATGCAACCTATTTGACTCCATTTTGAATTTATATTCTGTGGAAAACAGTTTAAAAACAATGCATTGCAAGTTTGCAACAAAGAAATGGTGATTGGGAGAATACAGTTACAGTTGATCACATAATAGCTTAAGAAATTCTCCGATCATCCTGGAGAAACTTGCAGCTCAGTATGTACCATATATTCTTCCATCAAAGTTCCATAAATATACATTCCCAAACACATAATTTTATGCAATAGACAAATGTTGCACTACGCAATTATCACACATACATTTACAGCATAGCAAGATACCATTTTGAAGAGTCACCATACATCAGAAAGAGAGAGAGAGAGAGTCACCAAAACTCTCAGATATTACAAGGTTAAAATTCTTTTCCTTTTTCTTTTTGGCCAAGCTATATATAATTTCTTTTCTTTCTTTTCATTTTTTTTTAGTAAGTCCCCCCACCCCCTCCTTTCTAGTTTCTACTAACTACAAGTTTTATAAAGACTTTGAATTTAATCATTATGGTATATAGATTTGAAATAATTTAATCATAACAATTCGGAGGTATAAATTTTTATCACTTATACAAGTTACTAACAAAAAATAAGTAGAAAAATACTATGTTCATAACATTTTCAAAACAAATTTTAAGTGACAGGTTGTTCTTAGTAGACAAAAAAATAATTTATATATTCATGAGCAATGAAAACTACTATTGAGGTGAATTAAATGTTACATTTAATAAGATTAAACTACTCTTTCAAATTTAGTCAGGAAAAAAAATATGTAACTTGAGTTATAAGAAATTAATTAGGGTGAGTACACATGCACAAAGATGCCCTTCTATTAAGAGTTAAGACTTTTTTTTTTTTTTTTTTTTTTGGAGAAACAAGAGTTAAGACTTAAGCGTGAAGTATAAGTATGTAATGTGGTCAAAGTGTGTCAACTTAGATAAACTCTAGGTAGAAAAGAGTAGTAATGATTAATGGATTAGTAAAATGTGGCATGAAAAATTGCAATTCACAAAACCCGCGATGTTCTCGTTGTGCTTGCAAATGGTCACAGCAATCTATGAGACATTGCACCGATATTGGTTGGAACATGCAGTGATCAAGTATTGTCTCACACACACACACACTCTCTCTACCCATAAAAATGTGTCATTAAAAAATTACTGTGAGACTGAGTTTTAGGATCATGCGCAAAGGAACCGCACGCGCACTGACTTGACTTGCTTGCCTTTCTCTCTCTTTGTCTGAGTCTTAGCAGAGAAGTTCTGCACTTGGTTTCTGCTGCCAAAACCATCATGTTTTCCTCTGTACATTATGCATATTGTAATGCAATGGTCTATTATGAGTGGTGTACATGCAAACATTTTTGTTCAGGAGCACTGAGACTCACTCTCTTCTCGATATTTTTGTCTTTCACACCTTTGGTCCTTCTTGTAATCTTGGATCTCCCATAAACCCTTTTGATCAATTCCCCTTTCTGTCATTGATTTTATTAAAAATATTTTCTATTGGTTTTTAATTCTTGAAGCAAACATTCTTAGATACAACTTCATTAATTAAAACCAACAGGTTTGGCCATGATTTGCACGGGGTTCAATTTTGTAAACCACATGTGCTCTTTATGGGACCCACCCCTTACTGTCAATCGTTTTATTTTAATTTGTTTGTCTCATGCTTTTCTAATGGATGATGATCTTCTTGAAATTGAAATGAAAATAAAGTCTCATTTTACAGTCAAGATTTTGTGTTTTTTAGTTGTATTGATGTTTCACTATGGTAATTTTTCAATTACAACTATATAATTATATATATATATATATATATATGACAGCTTTTCAAAGCAAATCAAAATACATATAGACCTTGAAGAACCTTTCAAGAGTGTGCAAACATCTCATTCCAGTGTGTTGCCAGACATCAATGCATGCTATAAAATAGTTCCATTTGCCCCATATTTCTAATTCCTAGTTGTTTACAAGTTCAAATCTATTAATTTCGTTTAGGCATTATTCACCTATACCGTACAAATTTTTTAATTGCAAATTTTTAATCATAATTCTATTACAATCTGTTGCTTGAATTCAAACCTTTGTGGACCAACCTAGCTAGTCTTGTTTTCTTAGTCTCCTTAATTTGTTTCTTGTGGGAATGTACAAACATGCTTGCTAGGGTAATTATAATACGCATAGATTTTTGTTAATTACAAGTACTTCAGTACATATCACTCTCATTCATGGTCCCTAAATCCGAGTTTTCTAAATTTTTCATGCTTATTCGTGCACATTGCACATGCACCGCAGCAATTTGAATACTAAGCATTGTTGCATTTTGTGCTTGGTGCAAGTGGTTTTGTTTATATTTATTAGTACATATAAAAATGTGATGATTCCAAGTCGCAATAGGCTCTAGACTGTGCTCTAAATTAGTTTGTTTACACTAATAACTTTGGAGTATACATCAAGAATACGTAATGACCCCTCTTAATTTATTGACAATTTACTATCTCAACAGTTATGAAAAAATTTGTGAATATCCATTGCAATTATTTATAGACTTATTGTTATGTTATGTTATTGCTCTGTGTTAGTTAATAAAGTTCTTAAGCTTATCAGAAAAAAATAAAAATAAAATGAGATTTTTTTTTTTTTGATAAGATGTTATAATGAGATTTTAGTTGCTCATTCTAGCTAGCTTTGGTCATCAATTTAATTGTACGAAATAATTAGACTTTTTAAGTTTTAAGAGCTCGAGAAAATGCCTCCCCGTGCCATTGCTGGCGGGACAGAGCATATGGGCATATGCCCATCAGTGGTATTTTCCCATGCCTCTGTCTGTCAGCCATCTTATGCTCTTATAAATTATTACAAAATTAAATGAATAAATAAATAAAAACTAATGGTTTTACAACTACAATAATAGCTTTTTACTATAGCCATTATTATACAGATATTATAATGACTTAAAAAATGATTGAATAGAATAAACAATTTTTTTTTTTTCAAAACATTTTGCGATTTTTTATTTATTTAAAAAAGCATAAATATGAATATTCACATGAACAAAATTAGGAATTCATTTTTGAGGGACCAAAAAGTATCAAAAAATAATAAAAATCTCTATTTTAGAACCAAAATTTATATTAAATTAATACATTAAAAATAAAACTAGCAAATATTAAGTGTTAACAAAATATAAAAAGAAATAGAATCATTATCCCCTAATATATTTCAGTTGAATCATTTATTGAGATGTTATTCTAAATTTTTCTTATAAAATCTCAAAAATCATCTATAATTGATTCGATATTTAATTTTCTAGCAATTTTCCTTCATTTTAAAGTTAGAGGCTACTCTAATCTCTTATACAACCAAATTATGTTTCCATATTCTATCTAGCAACTAAATTAAAAAAAAAAAAAAAAAAAAAAAAAAAAAAAAAAAAAAAGATTTAAGTAATGTAGGTACCAAGAATTTTTGCCTTTGACTTTGGCTATTTGGCTTGATTTCCTTGCCTTGCCTTAACTTGAATTCTTTGTCCCACATTAAAAAGATCTCATTCCTCTTTCTCCCTTATAAGGGATGAGCCAATGAGAAAGAGTACCATTAGTTATTAAGAATTTTTGCTTTTGGCTTTGGCTATTTGGCTTGATTGTCTTGCTTTGCCTTGGCTTGAATTCTTTGTCCCACATTGAAAAGATCTCATTCCTCTTTCTCCCTTATAAGGGATGAGCCAATGAGAAAGAGTACCATTAGTTTGGCAAGTAAAAAAAAAAAAAAAATTTGATGAATTAAAAAAACAAAGATGATTTTCAAAACATAATTTTTTTTTCTTTATCATTTTAGCTCTATCATCACCCAAACATACAAATATAGTTAATCTCCTGTTGTTTGTGTTCTTAACTTTTATAATTATAACTAATAACTAAGAAAAATAAAAGAAAAGGGAAAGAAAGAATATATTTTTCAACCTCAAAATCTAAGTATTTTGCAATCAAGAAAGAAGAATTATTAATTAGATCAATCCTAAAATTCTTTTTTTATGAAACTAATGAGAGAGGTTACATATTCAAAGAACATTCACAAATAACAAACTATTTATGGAACCCTCTCAATCTAATTCAATAAACTTATTTCATGTTCTTCTAAAAGTCTTCTCATCTTTGTAAGTGGGGGAGGCCACTTTGGTCAAAACCACCAAACCCTTTGTATCACTGTCCTTATATAAGATTTCAATATTAATTCCTTTGTTTACTAGAAATACATGTCTTGGTAGACAAAGAATTAAAATTTATTTATTTAACAAGGAGTAGACTTTCCTTCTACTCTTAGGAAAAACACAAACCAAATCAAATTAAGAATGAAATTTGAGACAACTTCTAATGTGGTATCTTATGCATTTTTTGTATGCAACATATGGAATCCATAGATGTGTGGTTCAAAATAATGGTGAGACATTACTTGCAACCAACCCATAAGAGATTAGATAAAACTTTGGTACAATACATTAAATTTTCTAATAAAATTTAATGAACTAAATCTAAATATATAGTACCCGTTTGGATTCAACTGAATGTGGTATTTACGTTTTGCGTTTTCAAACCTTTTTTTTTTCCCTGTGCGTGAACAGTAATATCACATGATTGTACTGTGCAGGGGACAAAAAATACTATTCACGCACTGTTCATATACTGTTCATATATTGTTCACGGGTCCCACGACACTATTCACATATTTTAAAATTATTTTACTATAATGTTTTCAGTTTTCAGTTTGCAGTTTTAGCAAAAATAAGTTCAATCCAAACAAACCCATAGTTTTATTGAATTTAATTATCCTTGAAAAAGAAAACGTTATTTGTAGTCTGTAATTTATTGATTAATGCAACCATGTGTTGGAACTTAATTATAAAACTAAATATACATCACTTAAGTACTACAATTAAGTTATTTTGTAAAACAAGTTTGCTGTTTGTTGGGCCATATTAGAATTTAGCATACGAATAAACTTATATCTAATAAGTGGTTATAGGTTGCAGTTCTTTGGAAGAAAAACATCGTTGGTCTTTATTTATTTATTTATTTTGGCCAGATTGACAGATCTGTATATTGATGCAAAAATGGTCAACTACAGTGAAATTAATTAATTTATAAGTCTCATCGAATGAGCTGGATGGCTAGATAGTAGATATTAGAGGTAGGGCAACCTATAATTGGGACCCAATTCAATGTCAACTACCCGTGCTATGAACCTAAAGTTAACTTCTCTAGCTGATAACGGAAACCAAAGGAATGAGCCCCATGCCTTTGAATTGACATGATGATGATGATCTAGACATATTTTCAGTAGCTCCTCCTGAAACTTTGCATTGTACAACAGTGGCTTGCTTCTATTTATCAATTATTATTATTATTATTATTATTATTATTATTATTATTAGTTTTACTGGATTATCAACTGTTGAAGAAAAAGTATATATGTTCCTATTAATGATCTGAAATTTGGCAATGTGACAATCCTCTTTTATATATATATATATATATATATAGAAAGAGGGAGAGAGCTACAAGAACCGAACCATATGTTGATGCAAAAGAACGGTCCTTTATGATCTTAAATTGGTATAAATTGGTAATGTGAGATTCTCCCCAAAAAAAAAAAAAAAAAAAAATTGGTAATGTGACAATTCTTCCACAATCCAAAGTCGCTAACTTTGATTCATTATTTGTTTTTCATTGTCAATAAGTCTCCTCTGAGATTGTTCTGCTCAAATAACACATAAAGTTCCTAAATTTTTTTTTTTAGTTGAAAGATCCAAAAGCCAAAGCCATCATCAAGTAGATGAATCTTGGGTACGTAGTTTTTTTATCAAATATTTGTCCATAATTCTAGTAAAAGAATAAACAATAAACTATAAGTTGATTTGAAATATTAATAAAATTATTAATTATTATTGTTTAGTTTAATTAATTTGTTTGTCTTTTATAAACTATAATTTGTTATATTATTGTTTCATTAATTATAAAATTATTAATTTTTATTTAGCCTAACATAATTTAATTTGTTTATCTTTTATAATATATTGATTAATTAAATTATTAATTATTGTTTATTAGTTACTTCCCTTAATTAATTATTGATTAATTAAATTATTGTTTATTAGTTGCACTATGTGCATTTACTTCCCTCAATTCAAATTCCTCACCCAGTCCCAGGTGATGTGCCCATCCACCCCCACCCCATTCAATAGACAATGAGACAAACCTCATCACAAGAGCCTACTGCCAATCAGAAAATTTCACAATCACAAATCACAATAAAACAATTAACTGTATCTCACCAAGTCTCACCAACACCAACACACACCAACACACGGATAAAGCCAAAAAGAAAAAATCAAGAACAGAGTCAAAATATTAATAAAGTTAAAAGATAAGCTGAGCCAATCACAGTTATTCAAAAGAATCAGATAAATTATTAAAGTTAACTTTTAAAGTCTTAAAAGAATAAAGAGAGCCTTAATTTTTCAGATAAAGAGAGAGACTGAGAAAAAAAAAAAAAAAAAAAAAAAAAAAAAAAGAGAAGTTATGAAATACCTTGAGTGACGGGCGCTCAGACGACGAGCGACGAAGCAAGCCGAGCGACGAGCGACGGGCGACGGAGCAAGTCGAGCGACAAACGATGGGTGACGAAGCAAGTGACAAGCGACAGAGCAAGCGATGTGACCGAGCCGAGCAACGAGCGATGTGACCGATCGGCGATCTCCGATCTAATCCAGTGAGCGATCTCCGATGCCCAAATCCCGATGCAATGTGCTTTGGATTGGAGCTCGAGTTGTGTTGGCTGACCGATCTCCGATGCGGCGATGCCCGATCTGTCCGTTGGCTGCGTTGCTCTGTTGACGTTTTTGTCTCTAGGTTTGCTTTTGTGATATCTGATTAGTGATTTGAGGTTTCTGATTGAGTGATTTGTAGTGTATATTGGGTTTTGGTTTTTTTTTTTTTTGAGAATCTGTGGGTTTGCATCTGTTGGGTTGTTTTTTTTGTTTAGATTGGGTTTGTTTTACGTTTTGGTTTGATGTTGTGCTTTTTTGTGGGCTTGCACTGGTACAAAGTTTTTGTTTTTTTGTTTTTTTTTTTCCAAATTTTAGTTCAAAATTTTTTTGGGCTTTTTTTTTTTCTTTTCTTAAAAGTAAAACAAATAATTTTTTTTTTAAAATTTGAGAGTGTTCCTCATTTTCTTAAGGGTGTTCCTCATTTTTTTTTTAAGGATAAACAAATAAAAAAATTAATTATTATATATAAAAAAAAATATTTCAAGTCAGGGTGTTCCCGGGAACACCCTGACTCTAACGTGGTGCCGCCACTGATAGTTAGCCTCTAACCATCTAAAAGAAAAATACACCAATCATTTTCAAAATAAAAATTTTATTTGGAAAAACCAGGATATATTTTAACGAAATTTCAAATTAAAAGGCTCTTTCATAACAAATTTCACGTAAATGCAAAAGAAGATGGAACATAATATTAGGTATATTTGCCAATTAATTATCAAAGCTATTAAGTTCCTTTTTCTTTTCTTTTTTTGGTTAAAAAATAAAAATAGATTTCATTGCACATAAAGTCAAAAGTACAAAAATGGGATAAACGAGAATACCCAAGACTCTTGCGTGAACATTATTGCACCTAAAATGCTCGGCCAATTTGCAAATTAGATGCCATAAATCCAACGTCAAACCTCATATTCAAATGCTGAAAGTTCTTTATTTCCACTAAATTGAATATTCATGGCTTTTAGTTTATCTACAACTGTTATCTTTATTCAACTGAATAATTTTGATTTGAGCCAACTAAAAGTTTAATTCATGTTCAATTGGTATTTACTTTTGATTTGAACATTCAAAGAATTGAGGGTTTGGTACTACCTTAACTTAAGAGCTTTTTTTATTTTATTTTATTTTTAAAGAGGAAACGATAGTAGACTTTATTAATTAAGAAACAGATATACAATGAGAAAGAGAAATGAGACATATGACCCATTTTTTCTCTTTTGCATCACTAGCAAACGCTAGAGAAGTACAATTACACTGTAAAGAACCAAAAAAAAAAAAAAAAAAAAAACCCTACATAATCCAAATAACGATAAGAAAAATGAATCTTCACTTGGATGCCCAAAAAACTTGAAAAAAATGCCAAACGACACCTTCTTGACTTATATGGACATCGACGTGATGATAATTTTTTTTTTTTTTTCCAGCTTAGGAATGGTTTCATACCCGACATGGTTGCCCTGCAACCTCCATCGATCCCTTAATTGACACAACACCTTGCTCAATCTCCAAATTTCTCTGTTTCTTTTCTTCCTTAACACCCTTAATCTCTTTATTCATATTTTCTGGTTGCTTCCTTTTATGTCCAAGTTCCACATCATCAATTGAAGACTTGATAAGAGTTTGAGATCTTGTGCCAAGCCTCTTCCAATTCATCATTGCTTTTGGGCTTCCAATCATAGACTTCTCCATGGACTCAATTCTTTTTGGGCTATGCAAAAGTTGACTAACATATTTATTCATATAACCACTCCTTTTGGGCCGGCCCTTAACAGTGGTCTTGTTTCCTTTCACGTTGCCACAATCGATCATGAAACCTACATCTGCTCCCTCAAAAATCGGTGCAATGACATTATCCTCATCCATGACTACCACCACAATCAATTTCGCGGGAATCACGTTATTTTCTGTCACGTAGTTAATTGGAGGCGTTTTTAAATTTGAAAACTTTGAACCAGTTTGGATGGCACGATCGATTTCCATAACCAACTCCACAGAAACCGGAACGTGATTCTTCACAGCATCCTTCTCAACTATAACTCCACCATCTACCAAAGCATCATCAAAGCTTCCATCTTCAGGTAAACTACCCACCTACGTAGAAGATTTCCTTCCACTTCCACTTCCAATTGTTAGATACCCTTGCTCATTTATCTTCCTTTGTGGGGGACCCCGAGACCTCTGATCAGTTTGGACATCCTCATCTCGCTGCCTCGGGCTGCGTCTTGTTTTGGTTGTATTACCATGATTTCTACAATACCTCGCCTTCAACCACTCCCCATAAGGAAGAAACCCCTGTTTTCGGTCCCTTTGAACAGAGCAATCCTTAAACTCACGACCGATCCGACCACACTGATAACAAAGCCCAACTAAGCATTCATACTTGAAACCAATACAAACCTTATCTCCTTTGGGACTGGCGACAACTCCTCCACGACGTAATGGTTTGTCCAGCGGCAACTCCACCCTTACTCTGATAAAGTGAGCTTGATCAGACGAAAACGCCTTCAAATCAACTTCCAGTACTTCTCCCAAACCATTGCCTATTTCCCTACCCACCTCTTCCACTAACAAGTCAAAAGGTAAACCCTATACCTGAACCCACATCGGCATTGAAATGAAATTTACTGAAGTGGCTGTCATACCTCTCTCCCATCTTCGTAATGCCAGAAGGTGGTCTTCAAAACTCAACGGACCATTTGCAAGCACCCACTTCAACTGACTCTCCATTGTAAATCTGAATTGAAAAATATCATCCCCTACGTCAACAATGCGTAGGTCCGAGCCCAATCTCCACACAAACCTTAGCAAATCCTTGGTCACACGCTGGTTGAAAGCACGTGTAGTGAGAAACCTCCCCAACAAACTAAGGGAACATTCTTCCAACATCCTTTCCCTCTGTGAGACCCCAACCTTAATGACTTCTCCCTCCTCCTCCATCAAAGTTATACTTTGCAACTTGTTTATAAAATCTGAATCAATCATATAAATAAGAAAAAAAACATTGAATAGATACCACTAAACTCGAACAAAGATGCAAATAGACACTAAAAATTAACTAGTCCTCACCCAGAGTGTGAGAAGAAAAGTCTCTCCCTAGAGAGAAAAATACTCACCTGGTGTGAGAAGAAAAATGTCCTTAACTTAAGAGCTTATGTTAAGGTATAATGATTAAATGATGCATACATGATTAATTGTGATCAAGGCATGACTAAATTAACCGCAAGACTAACTCGAACTAAAACTAAAAAATAATAATAAAGCAAGTAAATCGAACTAAAAATTAAAGATCTAGCGTAAATTTACTTGCATTAATGTAATAGAACTACTACAATAGAGGTTTAAAATTTTTAGAGGCTGAGATTACAAATTATAAATAAGTAAATTTAATTATTATTTTTTTAATTATTATAAATGTGAGAGGAAAGATTTCAACCTTGATTCTAAGGTATAAAGATCTTGAGAAACAAATAAGGTTTTGGTATAGAGTTGGAATGGGTTTTTTCTATTAAATATAATCTTAATATCTATTTATATTTGTATTTTGGTACTTAGTGTATGTTTGGATTGCACTAAAAATGAAAAAAAAAAAAAATTGCGTTTGGCGTTTTTTCTATGAGTCCCGTGCATTGTTTACGGAACCTGCAAATAAGGAAAAACATAAATATAACTTTAAAATTGGGTCTCACGACACTATTTACATATTTAAAAATCATTTTGTTACAATATTTTTAGTTTTCAGTTTTCAACAATAAATAATATCCAAACATACCCTTATTATTAGGGGTGTCCACGAGTTGGGCCAAGTCAGGTTTGTGCCCAACCCGGACTTGACCCGACATTATCAGGTGGGGAAGATTTTGACCTGCAACCGACCTGCCGGAAGTTTCAAATCAACCGGGTTGGGTCGTATCGGTTTTCGGGTTTAAATTGGTCAGTTTCGGGTTTTTCGATTCACTGGTTTTTGGCTAAAATCTGGCCTAATCTTGTCAGATCTGGCCGGATCTAACGAGAGTTGGGTGAGATTCCTTTGGATCTATGAAAATTTGGCCAAGATTTGGCTGAGTCGGAGTCGGGCTTACTGGATTTTTGGCTAAGTTTGAGTAGATCTGGGTTGGATTCGTTGGAATAAAGCATATCTGAGTAAGGAAGAGATTAGATCTTGGCCGAATTTGAGCTAATCTGAGTGAAGGACGCCCAAACGTGGCCAGATCAGAGCTGAGAAGTGCCAGATCGTCGCCGGATCTTTGTGATTTTCATCGTTCTTTGAGTTTTTGTTGGGTGAGTTGGGTGGCTCGGGTTTTTGAGGATGAAACCCGTCACTCGACCCGCCGGAGTCGGTTCTGACGATTTGAGACCCATCATCGACCCGTCGAAGGTGTCAGCCCGACCGTGACAGGTCGATTCTGATTAGGTTGGTCGGTTTCAACGGGTTTTCGATTTGCATGGACATCCCTACTTACTATAACTTAACTTATTGTAAGAAATATTATAAAAATAAATATTAAAAAAAAAAAAAGTTATTATCAGACACATATTTTCATGACCTCAATTAATTATTGAGAAATGCGCTGTCAAGTCGTTCTTAATTTTTCCTCAAAAAAGAAAATGGTCATACTAACGAGTGCCCTAAGGGCACTCATTAATAATCTATTTTAGGAAAGTTTTGATACTATTTTTATGAAAAATGAAAAAAACTATCAAAATATTAATTACTTGTTTTTCATTTCTCATAAAAATTTTCTTTAAATAGATTATTAACCAGTATCCTAAGAGTACTCGTTAATATTTCCCTTATAACTAAACCTTTGGCAATATGGGAATGGCACGTTATAAGTTAAGATGTATTTGACTTCTTAATGGTTCGACACCTGTTTTTCACAAAAGATTCTTTCTTGTTTCCACGTATCAATCATTGATTGGAAAGAATTAAATTAAATTATAAATAAATAAGTCACACAACTTGAAAATCCGAGTTGTCATTCTCCACCGTAACTTATTTTGATAGAGACGAGATTAAATTCATCGTACAAAAATAGAAATAAGGTATCCTCCACCACATCCTGGCTTAACTATAAAATCCTGTCCATTGGGACTGCGATTTTTGGACCACATTCCCGATAAATATACTCTCATACTCATTACTCTCTTCTTCTTCTTCTTTTTTATTTTTATTTTTTAAAATTTTTTTACGAGAATCATATTTTGTTTTTACACTCTTTATGTATTTCTGGGTTCATAAAAAAGACAGTGCAATTTTGGCAGATGAGCTCCACTGCCCCCAGTTTCTCTTCCTGGGGAAAAAGAACTGGTACATGCATTAAACTTCAGCCAAAATTTCAGCCATATTTTACGTGAAGGAAAATATCTAGGTTTATTTTCTTTTTTCTTTTTTGTTACTTCTTTTTTAATGAATGTTTTTTTTTTGTGTGTGTGTGTGTGTAAGGCGTGGCATCGGATTTCATTAATAAAACAGAGTCTAATATGACCATTCCATATTGAATAGTTAATTTAGGAAATATCTAGTTAATAAATAATAAACTTGAGGAAGCACAAAGTTTGAGGATTAAGTTTAAAGATACGATGAATATAATTTAAGGCTTTTAATTTTAAGCGATCTTTGAAGGCTCTATACTTACAAAAATGTTGATAAAGATTGGATTTTGTTAATGAATGACTTAAGGTCATTGGTTTAGAAAATAATTTTAAAAATTTTTTATATGAAAAAAAAATTATAATTTTTTTTTTTTTTTATATTTTTCATAAAAGTTATATTAAATCTAATGCATTAAGTACATCAGTTAACTAGATCCAAAGAAATAAAGAAGTTAATATGACTAGTTTATCCTTGAAAAAAAAAAAAAAAAAAAAAAAAAAAAAAAAGCCATTTTGTTGTGTGCAGCCAAAAGCGGGAAAACCATAAAGGCAACCACATGTGGCCGAGGCTGGCTGACGCTATTGAAAGAATGAACTATAAGAGTTGGTGATTATTCCAGACTCTACACGCCAAATGTGATACATGATTGATGTCTCTACATGCACTAAAAACATATATAAAAGAAAGTGATAGAGCTAGAGTTAACAAAAATAAAAATAAATAAATAAAAATGCACAAAGTTAGTTTTTGCAATCAATTTCATTTTTTTTTTTGGTATGTTAGTATTTGGAGTCTCCTTATAGCAAAAATTGGTCCTCTTCCTCTCTGCCCCATTCACCTAACTCAACCCCAAAGTCCAACCCGATTGAATTGAGGACCCTCCCACCCAAATTTTTCTAAAGTCCAAACCCTATTTACAAGAGTAAAGAACTAAAAAAGAATATTGAATGAATGGGTTAGAGTTTGAGTTAGAGAGAGAGAAACCCAAAAAAAAAAAAAAAAAAAAAACCTAAATGAATAGCTGTAAAAGGCTGGAATTTTCAACCTACTCCTCCAAGAATCGCTTCACAATCTTCACGCTTGGTTCCAACACTTGCCTCTCCCAAATTTCTGACCCCGAAACGTTTGAATTTGACATAACCTCTCGAAACGCCTCCGTGGCATCTAATCTCCGTAGGTCCCACCCTGCTCCTTTTAGCCGTACGATCTTCCCTATCTGCCTCTTTGCTAGCTGACACGTGTTGTCCTTTATTTCCCTCACCGCGTCCATATACGCCTCCTCCGTCCGCACCGGATCACCACCATCATGTGGTGGGTACTTTTTAAAATAATTTTCAAACTCAGGTATTCCGATTGCTTTCTTCAACCCGGAGCGACTGGGAAACTCGCTGAAAAACTCGGTCAACTCGTCCAACATCCCCGAGTCGAACATGTCCTCGACTCGGAGCGACAGGTACTCCGACAAGACCCTCATTGACACGTCGACCCATAGGAAACAACAGTTGTACCTTAAAGTGGAGGAGGGAAAGGAGCGGGACGAGGGGTCGAATACGTTGGAGTCACCTACGGGATCGAACCGGTCGACAAGGAGAGCATGTACAAAGGAGTTGGAGCCACCTACGATTAGTGGTAGTTTTCTTCTGGAAACGATGTCGGAGATGACTGAGCCAGCCATGTTTCGGAAATCGAGAGGTGAGAAGTCGTCGTGGAGGACTGGGTCGACCTCGCCGAGGAGATGATGAGTGATGCCACAACGTTGGTGAAGTGGGATTTTGTTGGTGGTGATGTCGAGGCCATTGTAGACTTGCATTTTGTCGGAGTTGATAATCTCGGCGTGGAATCGAGTGGCCAAGTCGATGGAAAGCTTGGATTTTCCTGTTCCAGTGGCCCCCATTATAACAACAATCTTGTCCTTCTTCTTGTTATTGTTATTGTGATTGTGATTATGATTAGTCTTTCGGTGATGAGGAGTGGAGTCCATGCGAGGCCAACGGGGTATTTTGAAGAAGAGCTTGGGTTTGGAAGAAGAGAAAAAAGAAAAGTGGGAATAAGAAGAGTACTGGGCCTGGGTAGAGGAGGAATAAGAGTACTGGACAAGCCTCATCTCTATTCTCATATAGAGAGAGAGGACAGGCTGGTGTTGCTCTCTTCTTGCTGAGCTGTGTGTAGTGTGTACTATCTCAACCAAAAATATCACTCACTCCCCTCTCAACCTGGCCTCTACATGTACTGATGTACATCTGCTCTCTCTCTCTCTCTCTCAGGAGTCAGGCCATTTCAAATTTTTTAGATTTTGCCTTTCCCTGCGTCCCGTGGGATGAACAAATGGAACCTTCAACTAATTTAAAGCCGTTTTATATATTGGGTAAGAGCATTAGCATTCCGGAATGCTGATGACAAATGTAAGGGATATTTGGTATTTTAAGTCTCAAAATATATTGCATCAGGAAATGTTATTGTTAAGTATTGCAAATTTTTTTTTGCAATAGTGCTACAGTGCAATTCTATCTTCACTATATGCAATATATTTTAGGAAATTGCATCGTAACACAATTCTAAAAAAAAAAAAAAAAAACTAATAATTTATTGTGATGGTGATTGGGAGAAAGAAATAATAAATGATGGTGATTGGGAAAAATATTATTTTATTATGTAGATATATTATTTTAATGAGTAGAACAGGAAAATAAAAATTTGGGATGCTGAAAGTATTGTAAAATGAGATGGTATAATTGATAAAGTAGCTTTTTGAAATGGTAAAATAGAATAAAGTAGCATTTCCTGATGCTAATACTCTAATGCTCTCCTAAACTTCAACTTCAACTTCAACTTCAACACCACTCCCACACAAAAGTTAATTATAAAAATATTATGACTTTTTTAAATATCTCCATAAATTATTAATAATAATCATAATAATATTTTTTACACAAGTAAGAGTATCAAGGATTTACATCATTCCACTTTTAACCTACATCCAAATGAAAAGATAAAAATTCACTAGTAAATTTAAAAATTGCAAAATCAGTGTAGAGTTACTATCACAAAATGTCAGTTACTCCTTGTCGTGGCTATGTATCAAAAAAATAGTACACCAACCTCTCTCTCATTGTTATGTCTTTTGTTATTCATATTGAATAAAATTTAAAATTTGGTTTTCTTTTTTCCTTTGATACTACATTGGTACATCAACCTCTCACTCCGTGTGTGTGTGCAGTTAGCGTTTTTTGTTCTTTCTTTGGCTTTCTAGACACACACAAACACGAGATATAATGTCATATCAATTGAAATCGTGTTTTGAAAAGATAATTTCATAAGTGTGTATAAAATGCGCTTTGGAGGCTACCTTTGACGACATGTCGCTCTTCCCTTTGAAATCTTGGGATGCCAAGGACAGGGTCATCCTCGGCCGCATCTCTAGGCTATTTGGTCTTTCACCACTTGTCCTCGGCAACTACTCTCTTCGGCACGGGCCCTAGGTTCTAATGGAAAGTGGGCCGGGTCATAAGTTCTCTGACCCTACAATAGCCCCTTAAAATCCTACTGTCCGAATTCTCGGCCGAATAGGAGGGTTTTGATGACATTAGGCCTCTGTCGAAGCTTGTCAATCCTTGTCACCTATCGGTTCCCGAGACTCTTCGTTTGCCCGAGACACGTTCCTAGAGCCTTTGGAAGGTGAAACGTGTCCTCATTAAATGCAAGCGGCTCTGTGCTTCCCACGTTCAACAACGCGATGGTGATTTAACGGTAGAGATTTCCTTGCCTTTATGAGCGGGAAAATTCATGCAGTTACTTTCAATGGGAGGTATAAATGATTTTTGGAACTGATTTGTCTCTTCACTTTTGCACTTAAGAGTTCTAGCGCATATATCCTGGGTTCATCCAAACTTTTATCCAAATTCAAGTCTATCTCCAGCACAAAAAGCCTGTCTGAGGCACCTTTCCTCCTCTCTGTAAGTTCTCTGCCTTCACTAACTCGTGTTTTTTCTTTTCTGGGTTTATTTTTCTCTGGTTCCTCTCCTTCTCCCGTCATCCACTGAGTTTGTGTAGTAACTCTTAGAGATGGTTAAATTGAAATTGTGAAAATTGGTTGATACTGAAGGGGCGATGGAAAAGTTCATCGCCGATTATAGGATTCCCCCCAACGTGAGTTTGAGGCATTATAAGACAGGGGAGTGGCATCTTCTGAGAAGGACGGGCGAGGTGGTAATTCCCATTCTCGCCTTCATAAAAGGGGTATGAGAATCCCCATGGAGCCGATAATGAAGGGTTACCTTAGGCATTTCCGATTAGCTCCTACCCAGTGCGCCGCCAATATTTTTAGGATTCTAGGTTGTGTGGATGCCTTAAACGAAAAGATGGGGCTAAGACTAACCCATCATGACTTAAATTGGTGCTACAATCTCCAAAATTTGAAGGGCAAATCCTACTACATGAAGACGAGAGACGATAGGGTTCGGCTAATCCAATGCCTCCCTGACTCCAACAAGGGGTTGAACAAGGACTTTCTTATCGTATCTGGGGAATGGCATAATGGCATTCCATGCCCAATGGTGGAGGGAGAACTAGGTGGGGTACAGAGAGTAGAAGGGTGCCAATCCTTTGCACCATTTTAATTTGGTGTGGTTCGGTTACTAACCATGTACATGTCTCTTTTTGCAGATCCAAACGCCTTCCACCGACACTTTCATCTAATTAACCGGGTTGATTTGGAGACTGTTCTTCAAGCGGCAGTTTTTAAGAATGACGAGGATGGTCAAGTCAGAGCCGCTCACAAAATCTTAAGGTACGATCCCATTTAGAAGTCATTTGTCGACCCAAAGCACGTGGTCAGCGCTAATCGTCTTTGGTTTTCAAAAATTACCGTGGTCGAACAAGGGTTTCTGATCTTCGAAGGATCTCCCATCCCAGAGGGCATCCCATTGGTGGGCTTTTCGTTGTCTCATCAAGCAGCGGAGGACGAAGGTAATTTGGGTCTGTCCGAGGAGGGTTTTGGGGCATTTGACCAAGCTGACCCATCCGAGGATCCTTCGGTGATCTAGGTGGCCCAGACTTGTCCGAGGCGGAACTTTTTTCAGTGGGAACATCCTCTCGAGCCGAGATAGGTCTTAAGAGAAAGCCCCCGACCAGCTTATTCGACCTCATCGAGGGTCAACCGGGGAAGGGTGCACAGGGAAAACCGCAATCCAGTGTTCCAATTCCCCTGGCTCAGCCTCAACCCGTTCAGACTAGGTTTTCCTCTACTAAGTCGCAGCCACAATCTCCCCGTCCCAAACTTCCTGCTCCTCCTCAATTAGCTCTGCCTCCTCGGCCGGAGCCCGCTGACTCAAAGAGAAAGAGGAGTCCCAAGGGGAAGAAGCCCATGGATGGGGGAAAATTCCAATCCTCTCAGGAGAGGGATGAAGCCCTGCGAGCTCAAAAACAGTTAAAGATTGGGCACCAAAGCAAAGGGAAAGGGATCGAAGCCCAATCCGCCCATAGCAAGGGGAAAGGGATCGAAGCCTAATTCGCGTCGAACGCTTGGCTTCCCACCCCAATGCTTCATGGGGAGTCATTGCTAGAAACCGCGTCCATGAGGGACCTTGGAGACAGCGACGACGGTTATGTGGCTGACGCATTAGGGAGAACCATGCTACTTCCTACTAATGTGGAAGAGTTAAAGAACATGAGGATGCAGGAGGTTTTCCTTAGCGTGAAAAGATACCTGGGTATGGTAAGACTCTTGAAACTAAAGGCTCTATCAATTCCGGCTCCCAAATTTTCATTCAGAATATACTTGTCTCAATTGGCAGGCTATCCAGGCCACCTATAAGATGGAGGAAGAAGTTAAGGGGCAGAGTAAGGCCACCAAGGATGAATGCATCAAACGCATAGATGCTGCGCGGACCCTCAAAGCTTCCGAGGCTGACCTCGCGAAGGCTAGGGAGGATTTAAAGGAGGCTACCCGAGACAGGGATAGTGCCTTGGCAGGTTTAACTGGTGCCCAAAAACAGGCCGAGGAACAGACAAAGTGCCTACTCGATGCCGAGGAGCAATTACAGATAGCTAAGGAGCAGATCAGTGACTTGAAGAAGAAACTGATTATGGCAGACAATGCTAAAGGCGTGGCGGAGTTTGCCCAGGACGAAACCGTGAGGGCCAAGCAGGAGGCTGAGTTTGCCAGAAACGAGGCCGAAGCTGCTAGGGACAAGGCCAAGGAGGAGGGTTACGAGACGGGAGTAGCTGAAACCCAGGCCTCCCTTAAGGCTCAAATCCCAGGAGTATGCAGGTTATACTGCTCCAAGGTTTGGGAAGAGGCCCTCAAACAAGTTAGGGTGGAAGCTTCGTCCGATTTATGGAAGGCGGAGAGCATATTTTATCCTCCAGCCATCCGTGAGACCGCCTCCGCCAACTCCGAGGCTATGAGCGATCCACACGAGACAGGGGCTGCTCAGTCAGAAGCTGCATAGATCATCGTCCCTCCTGGCGAGTCGACTGAAGGAGGAGAGCCTCATGTCGCGACAGAAGCACCTGGAGGTCTGAATCCCGAGATGTCTCAGGAGGTCACCCTGTCTACAGTCAGTGCCCAGATCTCCTGTGCTGAGAAGCCAGCCATCTTTGTTCAGCCCCTTCAGGCCATTCCCCTTACTGATGTCCCCTAGGGCACCGAGGCCGATCCTGCCAAGCCTTCCCAAGAAGGGGATGTTTCCCAGGGCTCCAAGGCTAATCCCGATCAGCCTTCCCAGGATGTGGCCCAAACAAAATCGAAGAAGTAAAAAGCCCTGGCCAACCTTTGTATTTGTTTCTAGTTTAATTATTTAATTAGTTTCCCTTTTGTTTTGAAAACTTTATAGTTTGCTTGCAGTTGAACTTATTGACCACATATATGAAATTCTTTTCTTCAGTTTTCCTTTAAATTACATGTTAGTTGCCCTTGCTAATACTTATTATTGTTGCGGATCTCCTGATTTTTAAACTAGTTATCTTAACACGTATGAATGGTTCTGCATATGATATATTTGGGATCATATCCCGGAATTCTAACTTACCCGAGCCCATAGGGCGTTGAACTTATGTCTGAACATACTTTTGGGGAGATATAGGCATCATCCGAGATGTCATGTGTATTGCTAGGCCGAGCCTGGTATCTAGATTTCCTTTAAGTAGTTGGTTTCCCTATAGGTTTGAGTCCGAGGACCAAGTAATACCTTGGTTCTGTCCAAAATTTAGATTTCTTTCAAGTAATTGGTTTTCCCATAGGTTTGAGTCCGAGGACCATGCAATACCTTGGTTTTGTCCAAAACTTAGAATTTTCTTTCAAGTAGTTGGTTTCCCCATAGGTTTGAGTCTGAAGACCATACAATACCTTGGTTCTGTCCGAAACTTAGATATTTCTTTAAGTAGTTGGTTTCCCCATAGGTTTGAGTCCGAGAACCATATAATACCTTGATTCTGTCCGAAACTTAGATATTTCTTTAAGTAGTTGGTTTCCCCATAGGTTTGAGTCCGAGAACCATACAATACCTTGATTCTGTCCGAAACTTAGATATTTCTTTAAGTAGTTGGTTTCCCCATAGGTTTGAGTCCGATGACCATACAATACCTTGGTTTTGTCCAAAACTTAGATATTTCTTTAAGTAGTTGGTTTTCCCATAGGTTTGAGTCCGAGGACCATACAATACCTCGGTTCTGTCCAAAACTTAGATATTTCTTTAAGTAGTTGGTTTCCCCATAGGTTTGAATCCGAGGACCATACAATACCTTGGTTCTGTCCAAAATTTAGATATTTCTTTAAGTAGTTTGGGGGGATTAGCACCTCGGCCAAGGTGTGGGACATCGATCTAACGTTAGAAGCCCCTAGAACCGTCCGCGCTATTGACGCTTCGAAGCGTAGCCCCTTTTGAAACTTTATGTTAGGGCACAACAACGGGCTGCTGGAAGTGATGGAGGGACTTTCTCGATCCACCGCCTGTGCCAACGCACAAGTCTTTCCCATAGACGGCACCAATTGTAAGGACTCAATTTGTAACGACCCAAAAAATGGTATTGGGTTCGCACGTTAAGGGCCCAAACAATATAATTTGTAGAGCGTGGGCTTGAAAGGTTAGGCCTTGGTCACCGGAAGGTGGTTGGTCATGGTACTCATACAGAAATAAACCGTGTTCGCTCGAGAAGTCTTTCTCTTCGGCATGGTTTGGAAGGCTCTGGTT
Source organism: Quercus lobata (assembly GCF_001633185.2). Classification (NCBI taxonomy): domain Eukaryota; kingdom Viridiplantae; phylum Streptophyta; class Magnoliopsida; order Fagales; family Fagaceae; genus Quercus; species Quercus lobata. Next base: position 41,325,440 of record NC_044904.1, read on the forward strand.
CTTGGCCTCCTCCTTTTTTTGGCGCATAAGCCTTTACATTATATAGCCCTTCTCGGTTGATCCTGACCCTCCATTTGTTGATCAGGCAGGTACCTACTCGAGTACCTGTCCCATCAGTCGCCTCCCCCCACCCTCTATTAGTTGCAATAATCGAAGCCACACTGTTCAGGAGTCTTTTCCCATTAATATGGATAAGACGTTTGTGGGCGCATTCAATGCGGAGGTGATGTCTTTACCTCGAACCACCCCCACTTCGTACCCCCATGTGAGTCCCATTCTACTCGCCTCTTCTTCTAGGGGCGTTTTGGAGGCTGCCTTTGACGACATGTCGCTTTTCCCTTTGAAATCTTGGGATGCCGAGAACAGGGTCATCCTCGACCGCATCTCTAGGCTATTTGGTCTTTCACCACTTGTCCTCGACAACTACTCTCCTCGGCATGGACCCTGGGTTCTAATGGAAAGTGGGCCGGGTCATAAGTTATCTGGCCCCACATGTAGGATAATATTGTTACAACTGTATCAAATTTTTGAGACACAATTAATTATAAAATATTATGGATTTAAAAAGCTCTCCAAAAATTAATAATAAAAAATAATATAAACAAATATAACTAAAAAAAAAAAAAAGACAAAGACAAACAACAAAGAACACCAAGGGCACGTTTGGTACATTGTAATGATTATTACATGGGAATAGGAATAAGTATTACAAGGAATACATTAAGTTGGAATGTAATAAGTATTACTATTCATTAGTTTGGTGACCATTTAGGAATAGAATCTTGAATATGCATCCACAATTTAGTAGAGTATAAAAAGAAGGTGTGATCAAATCATTTTTAAGTCAAATTTCCTAAAATACACTTATTTTAAGGTGCTCAAAATAGAGCTAATAATTAACAATGAGGAAAATTTATTTTCTTTCATTTTGAAGATGTGACAACTAATGACTTTTAAGGAAATTGTTTAAAAAAGTTATTACATAAGGTGAAGGAATAGATATTTAGTACTTTTGATAATGAATAGTTATTCCTCATTTTGAAGAATAGCTATTCATAAGGAATAACTATTCATTGTAATAAAAATATAACCAAACAACCGAATAGTTATGTCATAGGAATATTTATTACATTACAGTGTCTATTACAGTCTACCAAACGTGCCCCAAGAATTTACATATATAGCTCAATTTTTGGCCTATGTTCACAAGTTGTGGTAAGGAGAAATTTCGCTAACTAATTTGGGGAATACAAAATTAGTGTATAGGTATTATTACAAAACCCAAATCCTAACCCCCAAATAGCTCTTTCTCACGATTATGAAAGTCAAAATGAAAAAGAAAATTTCTGAATTGCACTACACCACACTATCTCTGGATAACAAGCTGCATATATATAGAGCAAAAACTACCAACTTCCACACAGTAATATTGCTCTGCATAAGAAAAGTTCATGTCGGCAAGCATGCATTTAATATAGGCGTTATATAAGAACCACGTTTTGTTTTTACAATGCATGGAAAAGAAAGGCATGCATTTAATATAGGCGTTATATAAGAACCACGTTTTTTTTACAATGCATGGAAAAGAAAGGCATGCATTTAATATAGGCGTTATATAAGAACCACATTTTGTTTTTACAATGCATGGAAAAGAAAGGCATGCATTTTATATAGGCGTTATATAAGAACCACATTTTATTTTTACAATGCATGGAAAAGAAAGACATGCATTTAATGCTTGTGTAATTAAGGAAAAATTATAAGAAAACTTAATTTTAGCTTTTCACTGCACCACACACTCTTGATGCAGTGGTCACTTTATAAGTATAAATACTTGTGGGGTGTGGGGGGGTAAGGGTCGGGATTCAAGTCTCCAGGAGAGAGCTTCACACACATATACACTTAGATTAAATTAGAGTAGAAATTCTATCTTGTTAAAAAAAAAAAAAAAAAACCATTTATGGTCAATTTAAAAAACAAATAAGGAAAAATGGGTTGATTGGAACGTTGTATTAATTGAAGCGATGTCAATTTGAATGCAAGGGGGGTTGGATTTATCGAATCATGGTCAATTTGAGTCTAAGGGATCAATCAAACCATGGTTGATTTGAATTCAAATGATTATACTAGTCGAATCTTGGTCGATTTGAATCCAAATGGGATGGTTTGGATTCACTTGGAAATTTGTCTTGAAATTCCTTTTTTGTTCATGTCATGCATGCATATGATGATTCATATTCTTGAAGGCTTACTCGACTAACTTATCTCGACTTGGTATTGATTACATTAATATGTACGTGGTAAAGGTTTTGTTGCTGAACGAATTAAGGCATCTATGATCAATCCTGAGCTTTCTATAGAGGAGTATTTCGATAGTAAAGAGGAAACATTATCTGATGATGATCCTAGTCACCATACTAATGCGGGTTAGAGCACGCCTTTTACTTGAGGCCACCCATGACACATTGGGTTCTCAGACTGCTTCAAGCGTAGGTCCATCCTCCATTGGTGATACAATTTTTCAAGATATATTTTTCCTCATAGACGGGTGGCTATTGATCCTTTTGTTTCAGTCACTCCCAACATTCTAGACACATGTTTGATGAATAATCTAAACAAACACCGTTGCCAACATCCATCTTTGCATGGTACATCATTTATTATTGATTATACCTACTTCCTTCAACTTGTTGATTCTAATTCTTTGAATTATGACCATGTTCATATTCCTCTATCTTTGCCTCTACTGCAGGAATGGGAGAATATGGATAGTGGTTGTGATGGTTGGATGAAGTTCCATAGAAGCTTGACAGTTGCCCATGTAGCTTGTGGGAGGTTTCTTGGTTGATTAGGGATTCAAGGATTAAAAAAAAAAAAAAAAATTATTGTTTTGTTTTTGGGAGATCCAAAGGAATTATCCACCAAGACAAATTAAAGGAAAGTATGAAGAATTTTTTGTCAAGGGAGAACAAGGAAGGAGTTTTATATCTTAGGGAACTCAAAGGAAATTAACCACTTGGAAAAATTTAGGGAAATTAGGATTTAGCCTCTGAAAGCTCAGTTAGTGTGAAAACACTAAAACTTGTTCAGACCCCCAATTTTAAATCACAGTTAGATTGCTTTTACTCTAACTTATCTAAGTGCAGAACAAGAGTAAATGAAGTGCAATAAACTGGTAACACTACTCTAAGCCATAAGCAACCACAATGAGCAATAAAAGTAAAGCTTAAAGAGTAGGGAAGAGAGATCCAAATACAAGATAACACCGAAATGTGTTATTGAAGAGGAAACTGAAGAACTCGATGAAAAGCCTCTTCGTGACCCTCCAAGTCGAAATCAATCCACTAATGAATAAGTTGGAGTACACGAATATCAAAAAGACCCTCCAAGCCTAATCTATCCAATGTACTTGAGTCCTCCAAGCTCCTGCTACCAACGAACTTCTCAAAGTCTTTTCTTCACTAACTTTTTGGATCCTGCAATTCTGCCCGATTGCATCTGCCACTCAATGGTTTCTTCCAATGCTTCCCAAAGGTGCCAAAACTTCTCTCAACACTCAAAATGGGTGAGGTAAGTATTTGGGCTAAGCACCTCTCAAAGATGTATAGATGGAAAAGTAGGAGTAGAGGAAAACCAAGAGAAATTGTATAGATGATTGTGGGTATGACAATCTCCAACTCTTAAGTTTTTTGCTAGGGTTTTCTCTCTAAAAAGCACTCCTTTACAATTTCGTGGGTAATGAGGGTATATATAGTGTGTGTAAAGAATTTGGTAAATCACTTTTCATTTTTGCCAAACAGAGAGTCTCGCGGGTACCTCACAAGATGGCCTTTCTCGTGAAATGACAGGCTGGCATGACTCTTCATTTTTTAGTCATGTGCTTCACACATGGCCTTTTTGCGGGTTGCTTTACTTGCGAGCTAGTCACAAACTGCACTGATCCTCTTTTGCAAGCTTGATTCTTCACCAGTCTCTCACACTCATTCCTTACAATTAAACCCACATAAATACAAAGAAATGATTGAATAAATTACAACCAAATTTGGCACGGAATTAAAGCCAACAAAGGCTAGTTGGAAATCACAACTTTACAGCCTCTACTTTAGGAAAATTTGTTTGCCTCTACTTTAGTTTTTGGCTGAATTTGTTGGATTTGTATGATACATTTGGTATATATGCGTATGCACTAAAATAATGCATGAATATTGAGAGTTCAAAAACGTGTATAAACACCCTTGAACGTTTAGACTCCCAAAACACAACTTAACCAATTCAAGCAATATGTCAAACAACAAGTGTGCGGAAACTTAACATAAGCTATAATATGGAATTGGTTAAAAACTATCTAAGCCAAAACAAAACACAATCCACAGCAGATAATAAAAAGGCAAAGATAGAGAGGAAGGAAGATGCAAACACAAAGACAACACGCGATGTGTTATCGAAGAGGAAACCGAAGCCCTCGGCGTAAAACCTTTCCGCCGCCCTCCAAGCGGTAAACAATCCACTAGAAAATACAGTTGGGATACATGGACAGCAATAGACCCTCCAAGCCTAATCTACCCAGTGCACCTAAGCCCTCCAAGCTTCTTGCTCCAATGAGGTTGCGCCGAACCTTTTTCTTTTCTAACTTCCCGAATTCCGCTACTAGACCGTAGCATCAACCAATGAAGATTGGTTCCTTCCTAACTGCTTTCCAGAAATCCAAACAGCTCTCTCACAGTAATGATAATGGTGAGAATCAAGTTTGGTATAATGCTTCTCAAGGATATGACAATGGAGAGGAAGAAAGTTGAGGAATTTGAAGAGACTCTAATGTATAGATTGTGGGTGAATCAATCTTGTTTTTCTTTAAGGTTTCTCTCTCAAAATTCTTTCTGGAAGCTCTCTTACAATCATGGGTAAAAGGGGTATTTATACTGGAGTGGGAGAGGAATGTGAAACGTCAGGTTTTACAAAACAGGGGTGGCTCGCGGCTTGACCTCGCGGCTTGACTAAGTCGCAAGATCTAGTTGCGAGATAACCGTATGGCCAGTTGTCCTGTTTTGTCCTGTAGTGCTCCAGCTTGCATGACTGTTCGCCTTCCAGCATGCTTGGCACGTGTGCTGCGTCTGGCGGCTTGAAGCCGCAAGTCACCCGCGAGGCCAAGCCGCGAGTCTTTGTTTTCTTGCACACTCTTGAGCAATCTTCACTCTATCTCACTCACTACCCTTACATCAAACTCACCTAAATACAAGGTTACTAAATGCTGAATTACAAGCAAATTTGGCACGGAATAAAGCCAATTAGATGGTTGAATAAATTCAACCTTACAAATACTTTATTGAACATGATTAATATAACAGTTGAATGCTTAAGTTGAATAAGTTGAATGAACTTATAGTTAATACTTTATTCTTTTGCTAGTACTATGGACAAATTTCTTATAAGAAAATCACTTGTATTGCAAGATTCATCTTCCAAGAAAATTTGTATTGACTTGAATAATTTTCTTTACGAGTTATGAAATAATGTCTCATCTTTTCATCCTAATGATTAGGATGAAATATAAAGATCATATTTACAAAGAGGTTATTGTCAACCTCTTGGCCATAATTTCCGTAAAGAAAGAAACTAGTGAAGTTGATTTAATCTTGACTAGTTTAAATAATACAAACAGGTCATTAAACAAGGATGATGCATATTATTTATCTTGTTACTTATTTAGGTAAGATGTTAGGAATTGGATGAGAGATCAATAGTTTAATGATTGCTTGGTTGTGTTCATTGAAAAAAATGTAGTTGATTGCATTAATGATGAAACTATCATACAACAATCTCAAAATATAAAAATTCGTAGAATAAAATTTCAAAACTTTATGTGCACATGATTTTTTCTCTTTGTAATGTTAATATATTCAAGTTTTATTTTTTTTATTAAAATTGGTTTAATATAAGTTTCTAAATGACCATCCTAGAAAAAAAAAAAAAATTTCATGGAGCTACCACTGCATGACACCATGTGGCATACATCCATGCTAAAACATATTGCCACACTAGCTCATCTTTGCATCCATCCACACAATACATCATACATATGCATGCACATGTAAATATGTGAATATCAATAAATATGCACATGCTTTCATATCATCAGGATAAATCCATACATGCTCAAAAATTGACATCATATCATGCATGAAGATGTGAACGTGAACATACATGAACATGTGAACATATATGAATGTATACAAGTAATTATGCCAAAATCAAGCTTGTATCTAAGCTTTAACAAAAGACATTAATATGACACTTTACACACACTACAATGAAAAATAATCTCATGATATTTTATCTTTTGCATTATACTGAAATTGGCTAGTGTTGGCGCAACGGGGGGAGTACACATTGGCCAAGTGGACCATGGTAGAGAAAAGAAAAGGAGTCGCCACCTAGTTTAGGCCTAGGAACCATATATATAGCACCTTTATGTGGAAAGACTAATCTTACTACTAGAGAATGGGTTTGGAGTTTAGGTACGACTTGGGAAGGTGTTAGGCACCCAAGGCCGCTCGACCTGTGGGTCAGCTTTCACTCATTGTGTCTTGTGTCTTAACCTCATTAAAGGCATGTTCAATATTGCATCTTAAACTCACACACACACTAGCATACATCTAAGTATACAACATGGCATCAATCATCCCAAAACCCAAACATGCATCTTCTCCTATCCCACACCCTACAATCACATCACATATAACATTGAAACCCTAACACACATCTCACCATGCATCTCATCTCATATTTCATCCAAGGCAACAACATGTATATATCAAATCAAGGCAGAAACATAGGCATAGTAAAATTAAACAAACATGTGATTTCATCTAAATATCATCCAAACAAACATACTCACACTCATCATCAAAACAACATATTCTAAATGCATGTTCATATGAATGCATGACTTACCTTACTTCACCACAGCACCTATGCATCAATGCATGTCCATGTAAATAAACAAATCAAAAACCCTAACTAGCATCAAAGAGGTAAACAAACTAAAACAAGACAAAACAGAGAGACAGGAACTCAAGGATAGAACAAAAGAGATTAAACAGAGGCTAAACATGTGAAAGAAAACAAAAGAAAAAGCAAATAGGATTAAATTAAGGTTTTTTGGGCACGATTATGCATGTGCATACATAGGCTTGCGTACGCAACCCAAAACCCTAGCCCAGAAACGGAAACACAGAAAATAGAGCAAAACTGAATCTAACAACCTAACATGCTTTAAAAGAGAAAGCTATTGAACCTTAGGCTATCTAAACATAATAAAACATAAACAAAACAAGAAAAGCAAAAAGAAAGCAGAATTAAAACAAAGAAAAGAAAAGAAAAGGTTAGAACTCAATACTTCAAACACAAAGCTTTCCAAGCTTGATTTTGACCGTTCCCCTCGGTCAATATATTCACAACCAAATACAAAAGTGATTAGTAATCTTAAAACTCAAAGATCAAGGCCAAAAAAGGCCCTAATAAGAAAATATTGACTTGGGAATGTTTTGTGAAAAATTTCCTCTTTGATTCACTATTTCTAGTGAATCTTTTGTTTTCCCTTAGGATTTTCTCTATGTTTTGAAAAGGTACCATGCATGGCTTTTTATATTGAAAAAAAATGGTGGTTTAGAACAACTCCCAGATGATGTGGGATTCATTCCAAACCTTAGCTTTAATGCAGAAAACTTGCCTTTCATAATTTCCAGAACCCTAACATGCGTACACATGCATAATGCTTGCATACCCAGGTCTGACGCATGCCCTAGGGTTTTCGTGTCCATTATTTTCCAAAAATAGTTTTATTTAGCTCATAAAAAAGTTATATTTTTCATAAAAATCTTCCTCAAGTCAATTTTAATCTAATCGGGTCCTAAACCAACTATGAGTTTTAGAATTTTACCATCATTAAGGAACGAGGGCTCGTGTCATAAGGGGTATACAATGCGATGACTATAGATGCCCCTCTTTTGATTTGTGAGCTCCACTAACAGAATCAGTGTTTCAATGTACGGCTCGAGCCTAACCCATATACACAGCATACAACACACATACATAGGGCGGGGTGCAACTTTGTAGAGTTGCGTGGGATTCGTATGTCCGAATTCCCACATTTGTTGCTTAAGAAATGAGCAACGACAGGTTCACTATCCCAGAACATGTTTTGCCAATTGCTAGCAAAAGGCAATTGACTTACTATCCCAGAATCACTAAAAAAGAAAAACAAACATGGCCAACGGCTACAACCATTAACCAAACAAACATGGTGCTCTTACAGGCTTAAAAGGATACATATCTGTGGTGTCCATCTAGGGCTCTTGCCTCAAACTTCTCCGGGTGGCTTTCACCTCTTATCTTCCATCTCTATCTTTACCTGTTCTGGTAAGGCTCTAGCCTTGGGGTGACCTGGCTTGCATAGGATCTATTCCTATATATTCAATTCCTGGAGGATATGTACACAAGTTCTGTATTCTTCTCTTCTGACTTGTATGGAATTTGTGCCTACATATTCAATTCCTGGAGTATATGTGCATAAGTGGCCTTGGTGTTTTGACTTACAAGGAAGTCCTTGGTGAAAGACCTACTGTGGAGAATGACTTGTTGAGGAGTGTATTGGTGACCTGCGGGGGAGCCTTCTTAGTAATTTTGACCTACGAGGAAGTCTTTGATGGTGTGTAGTCCATTGGGGAAAATATATCTCGCTTGGGAGTTTTGGTGGTGATTTTGACCTACAAGGAAGTCTTTGCTGGTGTGTAGTCCACTAGAGAAATTTTTCTTCAACTCCATGGGGAAATTTCTTCATAACTCTCGAAAGGGTTGTTCTTGTGCCTTAGACTCATGGGGGAGTCCTTCCATGATATTGTACTTTACTGGGGATTTGGTTGATGATCTTAACTTATGGGGGAGTTCCTTTAGGGATTTCTATTCTGCCAAGGAATGTTCTTGATCCTTTTAATCCACTAGAGAGTGTTTTGAGAGTTTTTGTGTCTTTTACCAAAATGAGGGTATTTCTATCATTTTGGGTTGCATTCCTGAATTTTCTTTTTCACCTCCTACCTTCTAGGAACCCACTAGGGATATTTGGATTTTTATTTATTTATTTAGTTTAACTAAACTACACGTAGTTTAGTAGAGAGGCCTAAACGACGCGTAGTTTAGCCATCAAACCTTTCCGCCTTGTCAATTTTTTTCCAATGGTTACTAACCATTTCTTTTTCTTCTTATTTCTCTTCATCTTCCTCATCTCTTCACATTCTCTCTAACTCTCCAACTTCCATTTTTTCTCTCTACAAATACTCTCTACATCTCTTTCATTTCCTCACAAATTGATCTTTTCCTCTCAAATTCTTTCATCTAAAACTCTATTTCTCTCTCAAACTCTCTCATCTTCATGGTACCTAGGTCCAAGAAAAGTTCCAACATGATTTTTGGCAATGTGTTCAACCTCACCTGTAGGAATAGGGCTGTGAGGTTGAATGAGTCCCTTCCACTAACCTATAGGCCACATGATCATCTCTTGGAGAGTGCAAGGACCGGATTGATAAGTTTTTCAAACTTTTCTCATTTTTGAGTTTTTCTTTGATCTTTCGTTTTAATCTATTTTTGGGCATGTAAATGCCTGGGTTTTATTGTGGGATGCATTTAGATGAAAACCTGACAATTTAAGAGGGGTAGGAACATGTTTAGGATGAGTTTTGATTGAAATATGTCTAAAAATGTCGAAGAACATTTCTCTGTCTGTATTCATGCATACGCTGGTATCAGCTTACGTACACGGCTTGTACCCATGCGTATGCATACATTACTCACACGTACGCAAACTCCCTTCATGCTATGCATCCGTGTTCTTCATTTTACACGGATGGATGATCCAATTTGCGTACACGTGTGGCGTCCCTGCGTACGTAGACGCGGGCCCACGTACGTACACTAGCACTCAAACCCTATTTTGACAGTTTTAGCTTTTCTTTTTTTTCAATTATTTTCTCATTTAACTACTATTTTAATGCTCTATTTTAATCTTTTTGCAGGTCTTGCCTACCTTCTCGGGTAGAGGTAGCACCAACCATGTTGCTTCATGGTATAGGGTCTTGATCGAGGAGACAAGGGGCCACATATGTGTTGAACGCTTTGAGCCTATCATCTGTTTTTTATCAGAGACCTCTGCCAATGCCATTTTGGTGTAGTGCTTGGCTGAGAGGTGGTGAGATACTACCCACACCTTCCATATTGTTGATCGGGAGATGACGGTGACTCCTCATGACTTTCATCGGATAACTGGCCTTAAGTGCAATGGGACACTTATCAACCTTGGGATCGTCGGGCATGCACTTAGGCATATAGTTGCTTGAGAGGAGGTACTCGATGGATACAATCCGTTATTATGACATTGAGATAAATTATAGGCTTTTACTGCAGGTGAGTTCTGATAACTGTGCCTGGATGGCTAGGGCCTTCTTGCTGTATATTCTGGGGGCATATCTCTTCGCTAATTAGGGGGGGGGGCAGATAGTGTTCCTGAGGTGGCTATCCCTTTTCAGTGATTTCGAGGAGTCTTAGGAGGCCAACTGGGGCCCAGGCATGCCTTGCTTACCTGTACCTTTCCTTGGACACACTCAGTGGATGGACTTTACGCTAGCTGGTGTGACCTTAGAAGTTCCTTGTGGTTAGTTCTCTCATCCTTTCTAGCACCTTACAATGTGTGTGTTTCCCATTCTTGTAATTGTGCTTATTTATATGTCATCTAGGCTTTAAAAATTGTGCTTCACAGTCTTACAAACTGTATCTATATTTGTACCTTGCAAACTGTCATCTTGCAAACTACATTCATATCCATACCTTGCAAACTGTACCCATTCTTCTTGTAAATTGTCATCTTGCAAACTGTCATCTTGCCAACTGTCATCTTGCAAATTATCATCTTCTTTTTAGCGCTAGGTCGTGAAGTATTGTCTTATCGCTCGTGGAGTGGAGGTGGATCTGAAGAGCTTCTCTCAATTAGGACTCACATTGACAGACTTTCTTCTGAGGAGGTGAGCTAAACATTCATTTTCCTTGTTGCCTTCTTTTGCACATCCTTAGGATTCTTCATCTAACCCTATATGCTGTCACAAGTCATTTGGAGTCCATGGGTAGGTGCGCCTGCTGTTGCGGACCCAAACTTAGAGTTTGCTTCCATCATCACTTCCGAGATCACCCAACCTTTCAAGGGTGCCGGTCTGAAGGTTCTTTACTTGGTGGAGAGGGTATGCTACCAATTGGTGGGTGAGGATGTACTGTGAGTCCCAATGGATCCTCCACAGTTCATGCTTGCCTCACTTTTCTTGACTAATGCCGAGTACCAGCTTTGGAGGAATGGCATTCCCTATACCGAGCGGCTTATGGATGATTTGGATTATGATGAGTTTAGTGAGACTCATCTCATGCCTTCCCTCATTCAGGAGGTATGTATCCTTTCCTCACCATTTCCCTTCATTCTTCTTTTCTTGTATTTCTACACATAATGATGCTCAAATATGTTGGAAAAACATGGTTTGTATTGCATACAATACACACTCAGCGGAAAATTAACGAATCTACTTCATTCGCAAATGATAACATGTACTATGTAAATTTCAGAATTTAAGAACAAGAGAGCGTACCTTGGTGCGGTGAAATTCAAAACCAAAGTTTAGAAGTACTTGAGAACACTTTTAATCTTCACTTCAGTTCCACTCATGCCCAAGAAGTGTGGTCTCTCAATCAGTTTATATGTATGTGTTCAAGGGAGAATAAAAGAGTGGCTTACACTCACATACACACCATTTCCATACATAATAAAATTATGTATGTTTCTCCCTTTATATATAACTGATTATCTAATTTTACTAGCCTTTTGAGAGATACTAATTGGGCTTTAGTATATGGCTTGGAGTGGGCTTTTCTGTCAACTCTTGGAGTGGACTTTAGTTTATATGTATGGTTTTGGGTTTTTCTGTCAACTCTTGACAAGTCCAAAATTACCATTAATTATATTTAATACCACTATATAAATATAATTGCACTTTAGGCCTTATTAATAAATTATATCCCAAGACTTTATTATACATTCAACATTTTCATTAAAATATTTGTAGTAATACAAAGTCATAAATGTTGACTCCCAATTTGAAGATTACTACATCTTAATCTTTTAAGTTATTCACCATATATTTATGAAATCCAATTTCATAAATATATACTTTAGTAACTTCTTACTAAAGTAGTTAGGCCTAACATTCTGGATAACCAAACCCATTGAACTTATCTCAAGGGAATATTTTATATCTCCATTAAGAGATTATGAATTCCATATTGAGAATCTATGTTCCCTGAACATAAATGTGGTTGCTTAACATACTGAGATTTTGATCGTGACTTTAGATCTCACTCCTGATATATCAAAGCTACCTACACTTCGTGATCAGGTTCATTATTCTTTCAGGATTAAGAGTTGATGTAAATAGAAGTCATGAGATCTATTATTCATTTAACAGTTGTTAGTAGAATAATAAATCTCATAGCGGTCCAGTTCAATATGTCTTAACACTTAAAACTTATCAACTAAAAGTCTCCACTTCCATGATCAAGACAAATCATCTTAGTTGATATGTTATAATCTTCGTAGATGAAATGCCCAATTTTATCACCGACTACAAACTAAAATTCCGAGTTTACAAAATACTTGTGATTTATATCTTTTGTGACTAAATCACATAAATCACATACTATGCATCTCATGGACTATATGACAATATCCAAATATTCATGTTACCATTATTTTAAATAATAATAAAACAACTTTATTAATCACAACATAATGTCATACATAGCATCATATAATAGGATTTAAAGGGCACATATCCTAACAAAATATGATACTTATATCAGGCTGACCCTGCTGCTGGTGGTCTTATTGGCCCCCTTATCTACCCTGGTCGATCTATGCTGACGGCCTTTATGACTTTGTTTAGGAGTGTGCAATGGGATGTAACAGAAATGTCATGGGCTACCTTTTTCCTGAAGGCACACGAGTAGTAAGTTCTCCTTCATCCTTGTCTTGTCTTTTCTTGCATCTCTTAACACCTATTCTAACATTGTCTTCTTATTAAATTTCAGCCCACTGTAGGGGAGCATGAGGAGCTTTTCTGGCTTGTTGGGAACCTTAAGCTAGAGGTGACCGTAGAGTATTCTAGGTGAATCTACGGTCCTAGAGGGTTTGCTCACGTAGGTGATGGTGACTATGATGATGATGATGGCGATGATGGTGCTGGTGCTGGTGCTGGTGTTGGCGGCTCTAAGACTACTCTCAGCTATTAGCCGAGGAAAAGGCGCCACTAGGGATGATCCTGCAGACAGACAAACACACACAGACATAGTCATACAACATATTTCTCCTTTTTATTTCCTTTTCTTTTTTTATTTAGCTTGTATTTCTACTTTTTGGATTTTATTCGAGACATTGGACTATATTTCAAGAACATCTTTTACATTTCTACTTCTATTTGAGATATGTACTTAATTTACAACTCATGGGGATAATTGCATGCAATTTTATTTTCCTTGGTCCTTGACACTAGAAATCTAAGCTTGATTTTGTCATGAGTAGTCCTTTATGTTGTGGGAATCATGGGAGGAGCCTTGATGGAGGAATCACACTACAAATAGGAAAAAGGAATTTGATTTTGCCGCCCTCCTTACGCGCGCATACACGGGCCTGCATACATAGGTGTTGACCATGCGTGCATGCCGCAAGCCAGAAAATCCTAACTGCCTCTTTTAAGTATAAAATAGCCGTCGGGGCCTCCAAACCCCTGTAAAACATGTTTTAAACTCGGGAAACACTCAATAAGGTCCCCCAATGGCAAAATTCACCCTTTTGGAGGTCTTGGCATGGATAAAGAAGCTTGGTCCCATTTTCAAAGATGCTCTTATCTCTCTTGTCCTCTCTTGCATCCTTACCTACCATCAAATAAAAGTGGATGAACCTCTCCTTTGTGCTACAGCTAAATTTTGGATCCCAACTCGGCATGTCTTCCAATTCAATGGTGTGGAATTTTGCCCTACTCTTGAAGAAGTTAGTGCAATCATGGGCAAACCTAACGTAGTACTTTCATTCTTCCCACTATTGACAAGGATTTCTCTGACATAGCTCATCAACTCTTGGGAATTCCTCTTGCTATGGCTTAGAGATGGTGCAATTTCAACAATTTGAATATCCGCATGGTTTTCACATACTTTTCTCAATAGAATGCTCCTTTGGCTGGGGAATAGCGCTCTCGTTATCTCAATGCCTTTTGTCAATGACTTCTTGCGAGATACTTCGTGGTGCATGAGACACCTCGTGTAGGTCAAAGGATGCTTTCGGTGGTCATCAACCTAGAGAAAGGAAGTCAAATACGCATGATCCTGGTCGAAACTCTCAATGGTTTGGATGTTGTTCATAGAAAGGAAGCAACTTTTTTCGTAGGGAGCCCTAGTAGACACCACATTTTGTACCTGTTAATAAATTTTGGTCCCCGGTCCCAATGATGAGCTTGAAATATGTCAACCAAGGGTAATTAAAGAGTTCACAATAGTTTGGAAGTAATCACAATTCAAAAGTGCTTAAATCGCTTTGAAATTAATACTGACAAATGACCTTTGCTCACTGTTTTGAACATAACTTCTGTTTCGCAAAGAATTTTTGAGTGGGGTTTGTTTCATTGGAAAGCAGACATCCCAAGTTTCAATTTGAACACAAAGTTTACCTAATTTAGACTTATATTGAGTAAGTTATGAAAATTTGAAGTGGGCCAATTGGGCAATCCAATTTTCTAGGTTTTAAAACTTCATTTTAAGGTCCCAAAACATCATGCTTTGATGTGGGCTGGCCCATAGACCTATGGAATGTCCAAAGACAATTAAAAAGCCCTAAATGCCCTAATTTTAACTTATAAATACTCATCTTATGTTTACAATCAAAACCCTAATTAGAGAGAGTTATTTTTTTGCCTTCATCTTCTCTAAAATCCTAATTCTCTTCTATAAAACTCACACACAGCCCCTTAGCACTTTTTTTTACAAATTAAAAAACCTCTCTTTAGTTAGTTCTAAGGCAGAAACTATTTTCTGAATATGATTTCTCAAAACCTTTTTCAAAATTAATCTTGTTCTTGAGTTGTGATTATCAAATACTATTGTATTCTTTAATTCTCTTGTTCTCTCAACTTAATCTTTGTGTTGTAGGCACTGAGGGGTTGGTTAAATATCAACCAAGTTGTGTTCCATATGCAAGGTGAGTCTCTTTTCATGGTTCTCCATTTATTTGGATCTTTTATAACTTGTGTTCCTATTGTTCTTAATTGATTTATTTGTTGTATATGTTTTAATATGCTTGTTTAGTTTAGGTTTATGTAGTTTTAACGTTGTAAAGCATGTTAGGTTGTTAGTTTCCTTAGTTTTTGTTTTTGCTTTGCTTCTGGGTTATGGTTTCTAGGGGCATGTTTGGGCATGCATAATTCTGCATGCGCACGCAGGCTTCTTGTATACGTACGCATACACCTAGCTTGTGTATGTAGGCTTATGTATGCGCACACATACTTCAGCCCAGAAGCCTTAATCCGAGTTTTTCTGCTTCTTTTTCTTTATTTCCTTGTGTCATATGCCTATGTTTTGGCTCCTTTTTATGTTTTTGAGTCTCTGTTCCTCTGTTTAATTGTTTGTTTGCCTCTAACATGCTAGATTAGGATTTTCTTTTCTTTTCTTGCTTTAATACCATGAACATGCATTCACATGTTCATTCATTGATGCATAGGTGCTGAGATGCAATAAGGTAAGTAAGGTAAGTCATGCATCCACATGGACATGCATTGGATATGTATTTAATGATGAGTTGAGCATGCTTGGTTGGATGATGTGTTCTTGATGTCTAGAATGAAATCACCTGTTTCTTTGATGTTGCCATGTCTATGTTTTTGCCCTTGTGATATCTTGTTGTTTATTGCCTTGGATGAGATGATATGATATGCCTGATAGATGTATGCTAGGCTTGATGTGAGTTGCCATGATAGATGTATGTTAGGGTTTTGGGATGATTGATGCCATGTTGATTGCTAGATGTATGCTAGTGTGTGTGTGTGTGTGAGTTTAGAATAACAATAATGAATATGCTTTTAATGAGATTAAGACATAAGACACAATGATTGGAAGCCAACCCACGGGTCGAGTGGGGTTGGGTGCCTAACACCTTCCCATCTCCATACCTAAACTCCGAATTCATACTCTAGTAGTAAGACTAGTCCTTCCACGTAAGGGCACTATTTTATGGTTCTTAGACCTAGTCTAGGTAGCAACTCCATCTTTTCTCCACCCCAATTCATTCAGCCGAGTCGTACTCCCCTTTCTTAAGGAGAAAACCGCTATGCCCACAATCGCAACTCCACTAGGGATAGAGAATTTGATTCCAATGTGTCTTATTTCTTAATCTTAATAAAGGCTTATTCAGTACTTGTTTGCACATACTTCACTTGGTTCTTTTATCCCTTTCACCCCGGTTGGTGGAAGATAAGTACGCTCCATTCAGGCCAAAGTATTTTGAAGTTCTTCCCACCAACTCACAATCTATGCCATTGCCTGTGATGAGCTTTGAGTATGTTAATGGTTTGCTACCAATCCACAAAGGTCCACTTAAACCTATGGTTGGAATCATGGCCCACCTAGTTGTGAGTGACCTCCTAATTTGTCCCTTTAGCTTTAAGGAGCTTACCCACACATAGATGAGCTTAAAACCCAACCATGTAGGGTTACCCAATTATGTGTGCATGTGTTTGCTTTGTTTGAATTATTTGTTGGGCTAATAAAATGGGTCAATCTTTTTTAATTTTTTATGTTCTCAAAAAAAAAAAAAAAAAAAAGATGTTTCAAGTTTTCAAGTTCTTTTTTAAATAATTTTTTTTTTCAAAGCTTTCACCCAAAAAAAAAAAAAACAAATAAATTTTCAAAAAAAAAAAAAAGGCATGAGTTTTCGATTAGGTTTTTTTTTTTAATATTTTATTTATTTATATAAATTCAAAATTTTTTTTAAAGAGTGGGTTTCGTTGTAATTTTTTTTTCAAGAAATAGTTGCTTTCAAAATAATTTTTTTTAAAAAAAATAAAATGTGAGTTTTTAGTGAGATTTTTATTTTATAAAAATTCCTAAAAAAAAAAATTTTTAAAGAGTTTTCTGTAAATAAATAAAAAAATCAAATTGAGTTTTCAAAAAGGAGTTTCTTTCAAAATAAAATTTTCTAAAAAATTCTTTTATGTTTTTCTTCAGTAATAAAAATTTTTCAAAGGTTGTCCCATTCTAGTAGCCCATTTTTGTTTGATGTTTGAGTCTTTCCTTTGTTGTGTCTTGGGGCTTAGGCCCATCCATGTTTTGTCTTGTCTTGTCTTGGGCCTTAAGCCCATCCTTGTCTTTTCTAGGGGCATTAGGCCTATTCTTTTGTTGTCTCGGGTCTTAGACCCATGATTTGCTGTGTTTTGGCCTTAGGCCCATTCGTGTTTTGTCTTGTCTTGTCCTAGGCCTTAAGCCCATCCTTGTTTTGTCCCGGGGCATTAAGCCCACACTTGTGTTGTCTTGGGTCTTAGACCTATCCTTTGTTGTGTCTTGGGCTTTAGGCCCATTCTTGCTTTGTCTAGGGGCATTAAGCCCATTCTTGTGTTGTCTTGAGCCTTAGGTCCATTCATGTTTTGTCTTTGCCTTGTCTTGAGCCTTAGGCCCATCCCTATTTTGTTTAGGGGTATTAAGCCCATCTTTGTTGTGTCTTGGGGCCTTAGGCCCATCCTTGTTCTTGTCTTGGAGCCTTAGGCCCATGTCATGTCATCTAGGGTTATTACCTTATTTTATCTTTTGTCAAGAGCCCTAGGCCCACTCTTGTTTGTCTAGGGGCACTAGGCCCATGTTTTGTCAAGGTTTGTTATCTTTTAGTGTCTTCATTGTCGTGTCTTCAAGTTTCATTCTTTTGGGCCTCATCTTCTTGGGTCATGTCTATTCTTTTTGTTCTCATTCTAGGGGCTTGGTTAAGTGGGAATTGGATGTAAAATTTATTGTTGATGATCTTCATGAAATGTCTCTCATAAGGATAAGTCTCCTATAGGTGACCCATCATTGCTTCTAAAAAGAATATTGCACAACCTTCTTAGTCTCGAACTTCTAATAATCGCCTCATAAGAACTGATCTTACTTCTATTGACCAAATGGCATCAAGTGACCAAGATATTTTGAAGAAGATGGAAGAAATGAAGGCAAGGATGACTACTCCTATCATTGAGAGGCTTCACCATCTTGAGGGTGCTTAAGGAAAGAAGAAGAAGGTAGTGCAAAGACCTCAAGATGAAGACTCAATCTTTGATGGTGATTTTGAGGAAAAAGAGGTTGAGATCAAGAAGGAACCTAAAAGGAAAGAAAAGTCAAAGGAAACCAAAGAGATGAGTAAAGAAATTGAGAAGATGAAAGATATGCTTAAAAGGTCCCAAGGTATAGAGGACTACATGCTTGATATTGAGGGATTGTGTCCATTTCCTGATGTCCAACTCCCCCCAAAGTTTAAGATGCCAAAGATGGATTCTTTTGATGGAACTGGAAATCCCAAGAATCATTTAAAGCAATATGTCCTTGCCATGAAGCCTCTAGGTCTTACCAAGGAGCAAATCATTCTGTGTTTCCCTCGAACTCTTAGTGGTGTAGCCTTACAATGGTATCTCTCATTGGAAAATGCTAAGATGAATGATTGGAACAAGATGACTGAAGCTTTTGCGCAACAATATTCATATTGTTGCGCCAACTTGTACCAATTCCTTTGAAGACTTTCGTTGATTTGTATGATGTTGGTATACAAGTTGAGGATGCTATTAATAGTGGACTTATTGAGAAGACTAATGCAAAACCTCAAAAGAAGTTTGGGGTAGGGTATTCAAGTAATAGTGGTAACAATGGTGGTAAGACAAGTGAAGTTAATGCTATTAATGTTCAAAGAGAGTTCTCCATTGGGAATGACTTTATCCCAAGCAGTTGAAAATTTTTCAACTAAAGGAGTCATCAAGCCATTGGATCTTGGAAGGTATTCTCCAAACACCTTTGCTCCAAACTATAATGCAATTGAGTATTGCAAGTACCATTAGAGCCATGGCCATTCCACTAATAAGTGCACTCGTCTCCATCATGACATTGAGGACCTCATTCAATCTGGCAAGGTCCCTTTGCCATCCATCAACCTCCCAAACATCAAGACTAATCCTCTTCTCGACTACCATGGCATGCCTCCTCCTAATTGGGGTTGATTGATCGAGATTTTTAGTCTTTCTTATAGCATCCACAAGAGTTTTTTTATTTTATTTTTATTTCAGTGTGTTTTTCAATTCAGAAGTGCTGTTATTATTTTGATTCAGTGTGTCTATGTTGTTTCAATTCAATGAGTCTTTCAATTCATGTACTCTCTTTTAATTCATCAATAAAGTGGTTTACAATGGTTTGAGTTTTATGATAAGTTCTCAAAGTTTCAAGTTGATTTGATTCTCAACATGTGATGTTTCATGTCTGCCCCTAATTGAACAATGGAAATTGGGATGAAGAGAGGCCATCATTCTGCTATCTTAAACACATTTCCCTTTGCTCACCCCTTTTGGGCCTTCAAAGTTGTTTTCTTTCAAAGTAACCCATGTGAAGGATTACCCCTACACTAGGGGCAATGCATAAATAAAGTGATGTAAAGAAAAGAAAAAAAAAGTGATATAAGGTGAAGTGAAATGCACAAAAAACCAAAAAAAAAAGAAAAAAAAAAAGGAAGTGAAATAAAGAAAAAAGGTGAAAGTGAAGAAAGTTTAAAAGTGATAAAAAGTAATCCTTGACAAAGTTGTAACCCTCAAGAAAGTAAGTTTGAGCCTTTGTTATCCATTTCTTTGTGAGCCAAGAACCAAAGCCTTCATTATAAGCCAAGTAAAAGTCCTCTTTGATCAATTGAAGTTGTTCATGTGAACTACGTTAGGCTTGATCCCTTTTAGGTATGTAGGCAACCCTGTGAGGTGCAGTCATATCACATCATGTAAATTATGTAACTCATGTATTGAGAATTTGAATCAGCAAGATATATTTGAGGGTAAGTCGTGCCACTTATTCATTGTTTATCCTTTTTTTTTTTTTTTTTTTGGTAAAAGTGAATGAGCCCGTTAGGTTGAAAACCTGCAAGGGCAGTCTTGGAAAAAGTTAGGGTAAAAAAAAGAAAACAAATGTGAAAAAAAGAAAAGAAAAGAAAGAAAGTGAATCAGTCAAGCTAGGGGCAAGGTGGACCCCAGAAGGAGGATGCGTCCTAAAAATTGAATATCTTAAGAGTTATCCATAGTGAATTGAGTGTTCAATTCCCCTTTTTTTTACCATGCCTTTTGGGATGATTTTGTTTCATGTCTTCTTTTCTTAGAGTTTATTTGACCTCATGTTTTGTGTCCTTGTCATCTTTGTTACCCTTTGTTTTATGTGTTTATCACTTCCTTAGAAGTTGTCGTGTCTGTCCTTATTTTCTGTGTCTTCATGTTTGTTTGCAATCCTTGTAGTTGGTTTTTGATCTTTGCTGTTTGTTTCTATGTCATGTGTGTTTGTTTGCTTTTTTGTGTCCTTGTTCCATCTTGGGCCGTAGGCCCATCTCATACTCCGTTTGTGCCTTAGGCCTTTCCTTGCTTTGTGTCAGGCCTTAGGCCCATGCTCATATTATCTTGGGCCCTAAGCCCATCTTGTTTAACTTATTGTGTGTTTGCATGCTTTGTTTTTGTTTGTGTGCCTCCTACGTTGTTGTGTTCATCTTTTTTGTTATCTTTTGTGATCACATGTTTGTTTGGTGTTTTATGTGCGTCTTCTATGTTTGTTTGTTCTTTTTCTTATGTGAGTCAAGTGTGTTTATGTTTTGTATTCTTTCATGTTTGCATGAATTTTGTGTGTTTGTTTTTGCAAACCTTGTGTGGTTGTGTGTTTGCGTGTTTGTGTGAGTCATGTATGACTATTTGTGTCTTTGGTATAAATGCTGATTTTTTAGTGGCTTGTTTGTGTTTGGACATAAATTGCTCAAACGAAAGGTCCCTTTGGTGTAAATTTCTCATTCTTGAGTAGCCTGTTTGTGTTTGGACGTAAATTGCTCGGTCAAGTGGTCCCTTTGGCGTAAATTTCTCATTTTTGAGTGGCCTGTTTGTGTTTGGACGTAAATTGCTTGATCAAGTGGTCCCCTTGGCGTAAATTTCTCATTCTTGAGTGGCCTGTTTATGTTTGCATGTAAATTTCTCGCTTCGAGTGGTCCCCTTTGCGTAAATTTCTCATTCTTGAGTAGCCTGTTTGTGTTGGACGTAAATTTCTCGCTTCAAGTGGTCCTTTTGGCATAAATTTCTCATTCTTGAGTTGCCTATTTATGTTTGAATGTAAATTTCTTGCTTCGAATGGTCCCCTTTGGCATAAATTTCTCGTTCTTGAGTGGCATGTTTGTGTTTAGAAGTAAATTTCTCTCTTCGAGTGGTCCCTCAACTTTAGGTAGAGTCCTTAAAACTCAAAAACATCCCAGATTGACTCAAAGGTAGAGTTCTTAAAACTCGAAAACATCCCAGATTTTCTTATGGTACATTTCTTGTTTGCATGTATGTGTATCATGAAGGTAGAGTCCTTAAAACTCTAAAGCATCTCAGTTTTTTCCTTTTATGTGGTTTTTCACACTTCTTGTCGAAAGTGCACCAATCACCTTTTCTTGTGCACGCCTCCATGTTTGCATGTTTGTGTATTTGCGTGTAGTGTGTGTGTGTGGAATCAAAGTTTATTAACTTACAAAATGTTGTCTCTTTAGGCTTTTAACTATACTGGAAGCCGACCCACAGGTCGGGTGGGGTTGGGTGCCTAACACATTCACATCCCCACACCTAAAATCGAAACCCACACTCTGGTAAAAAGACTAGTCTTTACATGTTAGGGTGTTATTTAACGATTCCTAGACCTAATCTAGGTGGTGACTCCATTTTTTCTCTGCCCCAGTCCACTCAGCCGAGGCATACTCCCTTTTTCTTTTAAGGAGGAAACCGTTGCACCCACAACTCTCTCCTCCTTCAAGTATGATCCCTAACTTTTGCATAGGTTCTCAACCTAGTGGGATTCCTCTTATTTTTGCATGGATCACCTTTCATTTTTCAACCCATCAAGGCTCCTTATATCGTCTTTGACTTTTTCTACCTCCTTTTTCCACTCAATACTCATGTTTTATTTTTCTCTCCCTCAAATATGGCTATATGAGAGGCTCTAATTACTTCATCCTCCCTCTATCCCTCCTAGTCAATATCAACCAAAGCATTATCATGACTGCAAGGTTAAAAACAAGGAGATGGACCCTACTGAGTTCCTAAAATGTCTCTCTCCTTCAGGGATTCAATGGGTGATGGAATGGTGGCACATTATAGGCATGGTCAATTGTTTCTTCAAAGACAACTATGTTCCTTTGATTCAACTTCACCGTTGCTCTTACTACTCCCCAAGCCGCATTGCGAGGCAATTTGGTGAACGTCAAGGAGTTCCTAATGATGATGGCATCTTTCACATCTCGGTCTTCACTGTGAGGGTCTTGGGTAGGATCCATGAGACTTGGTTGAAGAGGATGGTGGCTAAAGATATCCATTTCCCTCGGTTTCTCCATCCTACCTCGGCTTACAAGACTTGGTTGACTGATGACATGAGGTCGGTTCGTACAGAAGAGAAAGATTACCAGAAGCCCAACAAAAGGAAGAGGAGCGATTGACTACCTTGATATGCCCCAAATTTTACTTTTTTGCACTTTATAATTCTCATGTATTTTCTTTTTGAATTTAATAAATGAATGGAATGTTCCAAATCCCCTATGGAAACAATTTATTATCTTTTAATTTGAGCAATAAGAGAATCAACCATTTTATTATCTTAGCTTATTGTCTTTATTTTTTTCTTTTCTTTTCTTTTTTCTATGCCATGTAATTTTTGCCCATGACGTCCTTGTGGGAATTTTCGTCACACCCATGGTCTATTCCCCTATCTTTTGCTTAAATCGCCCTTTCGAGTTTTCATCCTAGCGGGGTTTCTTTGCCTTAATTTTTGCCTAGGCTGCCCTCTCGGGTTTTCAACCTAGTAGGCTTTTTGCTTTTTCAAATGTTATACTTTCGGAGTCTATCTAGGTTGATTAGGTGAAGCATCTCCTCCCCATCCAAGTCTATAATTCTTGTAGCACCTCTTGACATGATCTTCTTGATAATAAAAGGCCTAGAGCATCTTGGCTTCATCTTTCCTCTTGGGTCGAAAGTCTCATCTCTAAGTACCTTTAGGACTAGATGTCCTTCTTTAAGGTTTCTAGGTTTCACCTTCTTGTTAAATGCTCTAGCAACCCTGTGCATGGTATTGTGCTCTAACTCTTTTCTCATCTATCAAAGCCAACTGTTCATATCTTTCTCTCATCCATTCTTCTTTTAAGACCTCAGTTTCCACTAGTACCCTCAATGATCGTATCTCCACCTCAATAGGAAGTACCGTTTCACTCCCATAAACCAAAGAGTAGGGGGTTACTGCAGTTGATGCATGAATAGAAATTCTATAGCCCTATAAGGAAAACAGAAGTTTTTTGGCCCAATCCTTGTATGTCACTACCATCTTAGCTAGGATATTCTTGATGCTCTTATTGGTTGCTTCTGTGGTCCCATTGGTCTATGGTCGGTATGGTGAAGACTTATGCTGCTCAATGTTGTAAACTCCATGATCCTTTGAACCTCTCCCTCAAAGTGGGTGCCATTATCTAAGACGATTTCTTGTGGTACTCCAAACCAACAAATGATGTTATTCTCCATGAACTAGGCCACATGCTTGGCTTTTAGCACGGAATAGAAGACGGCTTCTACCCACTTGGTAAAGTAGTCGATTGCCACGAGAATGTACTCGTGTCCATTTGAAGCCTTAGAGGCTATTCTTCCAATCACATCTATGCCCCAGATTGAGAAAGGCCATGGAGAGGTCATGCTGTATAGCTCACTAAGTGGTACATAGTTCAGATTCGCATGTGTTTGGCAGTTATGGCAATTTTTCACAAAATCCACACAATTGGTCTCCATCGCATTCTAATAGTACCCCATCCTTAGGATCTTCTTTGCTAACAACCTTCCATTCGTGTGGGGACCACAAATCCCTTGATGAGCTTCTTCCATGACTCTTTTAGCTTCATCCTTCTTCAAGCAACGAAGGTGTATACCATCATAGGATCTCCTATGAAGTTAACCTCCACATAAGATGTATTGCATCTCCATCATCCTAAACGAATGACGCTCTCTTTTGTCGGCACTATCAAGGTACACTCCCAATTCCAAGAACTTCATGATGTCATAATACCAAGGAACTCCTTCTTCTTCTATAGCCATAACTGAGGACTCTATCCTCCTCTTGTGTACCAATTCATAACTTTGCTCAATCTCTAAGAGTCGTGTCCACACTCCTTCGGGTATTTCAACCATGGAGGCTAAGGTAGCTAAGGTATCTGCAAACTGATTCTGAGCCCTAGGTATGATAGTGTATTCAACCTTGTCAAAGGTCTTGGTCAAATCCTCTAAATATTGTTGATAAGGTTTGAAGTGCTCCTCTTTCACCTTCCACAATTTCTGTGCTTAGGCTATGACTCAAGTCGAATCTCTAAAGACTTCTGCCTTTTTTACCCCTCACTCTCAAAGAGTTTCCATTCCAGCAATACAAGCCTCATATTTTGCAATGTTGTTGGTTGCCTTGAAGTTCAACTTGACAACCAAAGGCACATAGGATCCATCGGGGGTGATTAAGAGTACTCCTATCCCATTTCCATATTGGTTCACAGCTTCATCGAAACACATCTTCCATGACCCTAGTTCGATGTCCAAAATATCCTCATCTAGAAAATTCAGTTTACCATCTTCTCCTTCAATGGGGTTCTCGGCACAAACATCTGACATGATGCTTCCTTTGATAGTTTTTCTTGCCATATACTTCAAATCAAATTCTACCAATAGGATCAACCATCTTAAAAAATCTTCCACTCAAGGCGGGCTTCACAAATAAATACTTCAAAAGGTCCATTCTAGCTACTATCCATACTTGGAAAGGTAGGATGATGTGCCTCAATTTCTATACTACCCATACAAGAGCCAAGCATTACTTTTCTATGGGTGTGTATCTAGTCTTGTAATCATGGAACCTCTTGCTTAAGTAGAGTACGACTCTCTCATTCTTGTCATCATCCTCTTGTGCAAGTATACTCCTAACTGTAACTTTTATGATAGAGAGGTAAAGTAGTAACGACTTGTCGTACTTCAGGGGTACCAATATAGGTGGATGGAGAAGTTATTCCTTAATGAGTTCAAAGGCCTTCTAACACTCATCACTCCATGCATGGGATTCATTCTTCCTTAAAAGCTTGAATATGGGCTCACAAGTGGAGGTGAGCTTGGTAATGAACCAACTGATGTACTGTAACCATCCTAAGAATCCTCTTATCTCCTTCTCACTCTTGGGTGGAGACATGTCTAATATGGCTGTGATCTTTGATAGGTCAACTTCTATCCCCCTATCACTCACCAAAAAGCCTAACAACTTTCTAGTAGTTACTCCAAAAGTACATTTCTGTAGGTTCAATCTCAATCTAGACTCCATGATCCTCTCGAAGAATTTCCTCAAGTTAGCTACGTGGCCTTCTCTATCTTCGGACTTCACAATCATGTCATCAACATACACCTCTACCTCATTGTGCATCATGTCATGTAACAAAGCCATAGCCATTCTTTGGTAAGCTGTACCCGCATTCTTGAGCCTAAATGGCATCATGGTGTAACAATAGATTCCTCATTCTGTGGTGTAGGTAGTCTTAGTCATGTCCTTAGAAGCCATCTTGATTTGGTTATATCCGAAAAATCCATCCATAAACAACATCAAGGCATTCCTGGTGGTATTATCCACTAAGACATCAATATGAAAGAAGAAATCGTCCTTAAGGCAAGCCTTGTTTAGGTCTCTAAAGTCCACACACATCCTTCCATCCTTCTTAGATACAAGTACAACATTGGCCATCCAATCCATTTGGTGCAAGGGTTTGATAAATCCTACCTTCAACTGTTTTGTAACTGCTGAACAAGGCATTGCTGGCAGTATTATCCACTAAGACATCAATATGAGAGAAGAAATCGTCCTTAAGGCAAGCCTTGTTTAGGTCTCTAAAGTCCACACACATCCTTCCATCCTTCTTAGGTACAAGTACAACATTGGCTATCCAATCCACTTGGTGCAAGGGTTTGATGAATCCTACCTTCAACTGTTTTGTAACTGCTTCCTTGATCTTTAGAAGCCATTCGGTTTTCATACGTCTCAACTTCTACTTGGCAGGTACTATTTGGGCATGAGTATCAATGTGGCGTTGGGTTATCTCGGGATCAATGCCAAGCATATCTTCGTAGGACCATGCAAATACTTCTTGGAATTTTGTGAGAAGCACTTGAAGATCTTTTCTTTCTTTCTTATTTAGGGCTGAGCCAATTTTAATTGCCCAAATTAAGAGTTTTAAAAGTTGGTTCCATAGGTTCAAATTTCTTTTCCAATTGTTTATTAATTTCATATTCAAATTCATTAGAATCATTTAAGTGTAGAATTTCAATATTATGGGACACATCAAATTAAGCCAAATCAAAATTCATCTTATTGAAAATGTTGAAAAGTACATCTGAACTTACATTACAAAATTCCTTTCCCACATTCTTAGAAAACCCAACCCAAGTTCAGTTATTAAGTTGCCCAACAGCAGGCATGATGAAAGCAGAAGGATCACTTGGCTCCTTGGTGGTGATGGCGAGCACGTCCCCCTTCTTGTTTAGCATAGTTCCCATTGCTTCAGCATCCATGTAGTCCACCTAGTCGACTTCTTCTTGAACTTCCTTGATCACCATAGTAAGTTCTCCTTGAAAGTGAGCTTTTCATTGAAGAATACCTCCCAGCTGGGATTCACCATTCCGTCCTTGGGGAAAGCCACAGAAAGGGAAGTCCCCTCTTTCCTTCACAAAATTCCCATTTAGGGTACCAAGGTTCTTTTTTATTCTATCGCAGATTTTGAAGAATCCTAAACCTTCTTTGGTCAGTTGAGTTTTGAAGTCGGGGAATTCAGCTACGCCTCTTCCTTCCTTTCCAAGGCCCATACCAAGCATGTACCCCATGTTTTTCATCATTGCAATCACTTCATGCTCTTCCTAAGAGAAGGTTGTAGTTAGGAGTGACGTCCATCACATGAAATTCCACAACTATTTCCAACAGACCAATCTTGCAAGGAGCTTTGAAAGTTCCCATAACCTTCCTCAAAGTATTGTCATATGCCCTAATAGTTAAAGTAGAGGGGATGTTTGTCTCCACATCTATCCCAAATATGAGAGCAGTCCTAAAAAGGCACACATTTAGTGCAGATCCATTATCAATAAGCACCATTGGAACCTTGGCACCCATGCACTAGATGGTGATTTACAAAGGACTAGTGCGAATGGTCCTTTCGAGAAGGAGTTCTTCATCGAAAAAGGTGAGGGAAGGATAAGATGGAGCCTCAACCCCTATGAGAGATAGCACTTCTTGTGGAGTAGTTTCCATGGGCACCTTTTTCCTATTTAAGGTGTCCAAGAGAGCACGCGATGCTTGTGAGAAGCCATTAGCAAGCCCCATATGGACACATGAGCTTGAGTCTTCTTCAATTGGGTTAAGACCCTATCCTTTTCTTCTTTCTTCTTTACCTTTGAAACCCATGGGTTTGGACCCTTCTCTTATGTTCTTACCAGGGTGGTCCTTCTATAAAAAGGATGGCTTGTAGTGTTTCCCACTCCTAGTAATGTTTGCAACATTGTCCTCAAGGACTCTTTTCTTCAACTCAATCATTCATTTGGGGAGTATCCCCTACACAGCCACTGTGTAGACACCACATTTTGTACCCCTTACGACTCGGGCTCCTATTCCCTAATCAGATTATAAATTGACTTGAGAGGTGTTAAAATGGAAAATATAACTTTTTTTTTAGCAAATAAATCTATTTTTGGAAAATAAAAGGCCAAGGAAACCATCGGCATGTGTACGCAGGCACAGACTTGCGCACGCAACTAAGGTTTTAGAAACCTATGAAAGGAAAGTTTCCTGCATTCACATCGTCTGGGAGCCATTCTAAACCTCTATTTTCTCACTATATAAATCCATACATGGCACCTTTTCAAAACACAGAAAATCCTAAGGGAAAACCTATGATTCACTAAGAAATAATGAATCAAAGCGGAAGTTTTTCACAAAAAAATCTCAAGTCAATTTTATTTATTTTGGACATTTTTTAGTCTTGATCTTTCGAGTTTAAGATTACTAATCACTTTTATATTTGATTGTGAATAAATTGATTGAAGGGAACAGTCAAAATCAAGCTCGAAAAGCTTCTTGTTTGAGATATTGAGTTCTAAGCTTTTCTTTTTCATTTCTTTACATTTTCTCATTTTAATCTTTCTGTTTTCCTTGTTTCCTTTGTTTCTTTATATTATAACATGTTTGTTTAAGCCTAGGCTTTCATTGCTCTATGATTTTATGCATGTTAGGTTGCTAGATTTAAGTTCTGCTCTGTTTTCTGTGTTTCCGTGTTGTTGGGTTGGGGTTTAAGGTGTCTATATGCGCATGCTTCTACATGCGTACGCAGGCTCGAAGTATGTGTATGCATACAACTGACCTGTGTACGGCTTATGTCTGTGCACGCATACTCGTGCCTAGAAACCCTAATTCAAGCTTTTCTATTTCCGTTTCTTTGTTTCTTCCACATGATATGCTTCTGTTTTGCCCATATTTTATGATTTTGAGCCTTTGTTTCTTTGTCTGTATGCTTTTTTGCTTTAACGTGCTAGATTAGGGTTTCCTTTCTTTTCTTGCTTTAATACCATGAGCATGCATTAATGTGATCATGCATTAATGCCATAGGTGTTGTGATGCAGTGAGGTAAGACATGCATTCATATGAACATGCATTGATTGGAATATGGTTTTTCTTGGATGATGAATGTGGATGAAGTTTGCAATAACATGTTTGTTTGGTTCTTCATGTGTTTCTTACTTTAGATATGATATATGCTTGTTTGCTATCATGCTTATGCTCTACCTTGACCATGATGATAGATGTATGCTAGAGTTGGTTGATTGTCATGATAGATGTATGCTAGGGTTTGTAACATGGTGATAAGCATGATAGATGTATGCTAGGTTTGGGATGAAATGCCTTTGATGTGTGCTAGTGTGTGTGTGTGTGTGTGTTAAGATGCAATTCTGAATGTGCCTTTAATAGGATTAAGACATAGGACACAATGAGTGGAAGCCGACCTACAAGTCGAGCGGTTTTGAGTGCCTAACACCTGCCCAAAATCTTACCTAAAGTCCGAATCTATACTCTAGTAATAAGATCAGTCCTTCCACGTAAGGGCACTATATTCATGGTTCCTAGACCATAAAACTAGGTGGCGACTCCTAGTGTTTTCTCCGCCCCAGTTCACTTGACTAAGGCGTACTCCCAGTTGCGCCCATAGTAGTGACTCCACCGCACTATTCAAAATCTCATCTTCTTCATCCCATATTCCTTGGACTTCTACCGTGTTAACCTCCACGATTTCTATCAACTTTGAGCAATCCTAATCAACTTATTCTATTTGCACCCAATTTTGATATGGAGGAGGAGATCAATGATAATTAGGCAAAGGGTTCTTCTTATTGTTGGGCTTAGTGATGATGTTTGGATTTTGGAATGTTCCATTGTTTATGAGGTTTTGTTTTTCATGCTTGAGGCAGAAGCAATTGTCGATCTTATGGTCAAGTTTCTGATGGAAGTGGCAATATTCATCGGGGTTCCAAGTAGGAGGCACATGATTAGGCATAGGTGTGGGGTTTAAATGTTTAATGAATCCTTTGGAGGTTAAGTTCTCATATGCTTGGGTAAGGATCATTCCTAGGTTGGAAAATTCTCAGTGGGCCTTCTCAGTGAAGCTTGGGAAGGCTAAAGTTTGTTGAGGTATGATGACACTTACATTCACGGGGTTAGGTGCTTTAGAAGTGGCAACTCCTCCCCCATATGTCTTCTTGATTGGAGTTTTTCTCTCACATTTCTCCAATTGTCCATTATTGATAGTATTCTCGATTCTAGTTCCATAATCACACTATTCCCCAAAAGAACTAATAGGCGAGGATAGGAGCCTACTATTATATGCCAGAAGCAAATTCTTGATAATCATGTTGATTTGGTCATTCTCATTTGGCCTATTAACCATCCTAGATGCCTTCCTTTTCCATCTTGACATATTTTCAGAAAATGTCTCCCTTATTCCTTGCTTGGTCATCTCCAAATCCCTTAAAGTCACACCAATCATAGTATTGAAGATGAATTGATCCATAAACAACTCCACTAGCTCATTCCATACTTTAGTTTTAGTTGGGTCCAAGCTATAGTACCACCTCGATGCACCTCCCATAAGTGAGAGAGGAAATGCATGCAAAGTTTCCTTCTCATCCAATCCTTTCATCTCAAAAATGCTTAGATACCTCCTAACATGTTGCTTTGGGTCTCCAGTCCAATCAAACTTTTCCACATCAAAGATCTTGAACTTTAGAGGCAATGCAATGACAGTCTTGGAGCTTATGCGACCTATATTGTAGAGACAATCATCCTATCCCTTAGGCCTTACGAAAGGCCAGTTACATCTTTTCCATCTTCTCCTTCATAGCCACGGTGTCTGCGATGAGCTTCTCAAATTGCTTATTACTTTCATATTCGGCCTTATCCCTTTCATCCCAATCTTCATCTTCATCATGTATATCCACATGTATAGACTTCTTGAGCTTGCTCTCCTCTAGCTTGGTGAGACAACTCCCCATTTTCTTGAGAACATCGCTTTGTTCTTCTATTGCCTCGAATATCTTTTGTGCATTTGCATCATCAATTGAAGCAGCCATTACTTCTTGAGGTGCTTCCCCTTGCAATGTCCCTTCTTGGAATACCTCTTCTTGATATGTTTCCTCAATTTGGACCAAACGTCTTTCATTCTTTTCTTGGAGTAAGGACGTACTTTCTTGATCTTGGCGGTGCAATGGTACCTGAAAAGAAGTCCTATTTTATTAAGCCCATGTCCCAATTAAAAGGTTCTTTTCATCAGATGTTTTTAGAAAAGTCTTTAAGTCCATTTTAATGAAAGCCTAATTACAAAGTCACTCTATTTCCTCTCATGAACCTTGCCCCTTATTTCATTAGGCTTTAGTCTATTTACAACAAGCTCTTATCTTACTCTCATGGGCTTTCATTAGAATGTGCTTAGAGATTTTTGACCCTTTGTCTCAAATATGGGCTTACAAAGTATCCATCACCTTTGGGCTCTTCTTTTTTCCATTCATTATCATCATTTTTTTTTTTTTTTTGAAATAGCCTTCTAGATAGGATATATTGTAGCCTTCCTTTCAAAGTCCATGAATTTCTCATCATTTTGGGCCTAGGTATGAAACAAGGAGGCCTAAGATTAGGGAATTTCATATTGGCATTGTAGGATGTTGGATGCTAAGTCCACGGTAGACTTGCTACCTTAGGCCCAAGGTTCTCCTTTTTAAGAAGCCTTTTGATTTGGCCTTATGATAGCAATTATGATATAGTCTTATGAACCTTTCAAGTTAAGATATGCCTTTGGATTTTTGGGATAAGCCTCTTATATGTGAGAGCTTCTTTTCTTTTATCCCAATATCTTAGGATATGCCATAACTTTTGGGTCATCCTCAAGTTTTTACATCTTTTATTTTGTCCTTTAGAATTAGGTGAATACAAGATATATGGTTGAACAAATAAGAGATATAAATGGGTACCCTTTTATTGATAAGATTTAGGATCTCTCTAAGTGGTGGTAGGCTCCCTAGAGCTAAAATGACAAATCAGTAGATCACTGACAACTAGGTGGGCCATGATTCCAACTGAGGGCCTAAGTGGACCTTTGTGGATTGGTGACAAACCGTTAATGTACTCAAAGCTCATCATAGGAAATGGCACAGATTGTGAGTTGGTGGGATGAACTTTGAAAGACTTTGGCCCAAATGGAGCATACTTATCTTCTCACTTATCACCAACCAGGGTAAAAGAGACAAAAGAACCAAGTGAAGTGTGTACAAACAAGAATTGAACAAGCCTTTATTAAGATTAAGAAATAGGACACATTGGAATTAAACTATTTATCCCTAATGGAGTCGCCACAGTGGGTGCAATTTGGGGGGGTGGGGGGGGGGTGGGGAAGGGGTACGCCTTGGCTGAGAGAAAAGAAAAGGAGTTGCCTCCTAGTTTAGGTCTAGGAACTATAAATAGCGCCCTTACGTGGAATGACCGAGCTTACTACCAGAGTATAGGTTCGGAGTTTAGGTACGGCTTGGGAAGGTGTTAGGCACCCAAGGCTACCTGATCGGCGGGTCGGCTTCCACTCATTGTGTCTTATGTCTTAATCTCATTAAAGGTATGTTCAATATTGCATCTTAAAGTCACACACATACTAGCATACATCTAAGCATACAACATGACGTCAATCATCCAAAAACCCTAACATGCATATTGTCCTATCCCACACCCTAACATCACATCACATATAGCATTGAAACCCTAACATACATCTCACCATGCATCTCATCTCATATTTCATCCAAGGCAGCAACATGTATATATCAAATCAAGGTAGAAATATAGGCATAGTAAGATTAAACAAATATGTGATTGCATCTAAACATCATCTAAACATACGTACACATACTCATCATCAAAACAATATATTCTAAATGCATGTTCATATGAATGCATGTTCATATGAATGCATGACTTACCTCACTCCACCACAGCACCTATGCATCAATGCATGTTCATATCATATGCATGTCCATGTAAATAAACAAATCAAAAACCCTAACTAGCATCAAAGAGGTAAACAAACTAAAAAATACAAAACTGAGAGATAGGAATTCAAGGATAGAACAAAAGAGATTAAACAAAGGTTAAACATGTGAAAGAAAACGAAAGAAAAAGCAAACAGGACTGAATTAGGGTTTTCGGGGAAGAAGTATGCGTGCGCATACATAGGCTTGTGTATGCAGCCCATCTGTATGCTTATGCATACTTCGAGTATGTGTGCGCATGCAGGGTGCACGAGTCATGCGCACGCAAACACGAGCCAAAAAATCCTAGCCTGAAAATAGAAACATAGACCACAGAGCAGAACTAAATCTAACAACCTAACATGCTTTAAAATAGAAAGCTACTAGACCCTAGGCTATCTAAACATAATAAAACATAAACAATACAAGAAAGGAAAAATAAAACAAATAAAAGAGAATAGGAAAAGGTTAGAACTCAATACCTCAAATACAAAGCTTTCCAAGCTTGAATTTGACCGTTCCCCTTAGTCAATTTATTCACAATCAAATACAAAGTGATTAGTAATCTTAAAACTCGAAGATAAAGGCCAAAAAAGGCCCTAATCAGAAAATATTGACTTGAAAATGTTTTGTGAAAAATTCCTTCTTTGATTCACTATTTCTAGTGAATCTTGTATTTTCCCTCAGGATTTTCTCTGTGTTTTGAAAAGGTACCATATATGGCTTTTTATATTGAGAAAATGAGGGTTTGGAATGGCTCCTAGACAATGTGGGATTCATTCCAGAACTCAGCTTTAATGCAGAAAACTTGTCTTTCATAGTTTTTGAAACCCTAACATGCATACGCATGCCCATGTATGCGTATGCATGCATAATGCTTATGTACGAAGCTCTTGAGCATGCGTACGCATACACGTGTCTGCGTACGCATGCCCTAGGGTTTATGTGGCCTTTATTTTCCAAAATTAGTTTTATTCAGCTCATAAAAGAGTTATATTTTCCTTAAAAACCTTCCTTAAGTCAATTTGAATATGATTGGGCCCTAAACCAAACTTGGGCTTTAGAATTTTACCATCATTAAGGAATGGGGGCCCGAGTTGTAAGGGGTACAAAATACAGTTTTTATAACTAGCATGTGGGTAAGCATATAATTTCATGTGTAAATGTGTTTGAACCATGAGTTTACGATGTATGATTTTTGGATATGGACAAAGTGATACTGGATAGACTTTTGAAAATTATTTGAACAATTTGACTATGCTTTGGAGCCAACTAAAGGGTGTTATACATTGGCATAAAAACTAGTTTTAATTTATTTATAAGGTATATCACAATCCTATAGTTGATTTTGGACTTAGGAATGAGAATATAGTGTGACCATAGTCATAAAGATTATTAACTAAATGAAAATTTGATAAGATATGTGAATTGTTTCAAAAACATCAAAAGAATTGCTCAAATTGAAACTTTTTGTAAATTATAATTTTTTATATGAACATTAGCAATATAATTCCATCAACATCACATAGAAATCCTTTACACTAAGATATATTCATCAGATTTTCCGAGTACACGCATGAATTCAATGAAAGTACATCATCATGTTAATATAGGCATGTTATTCAAGTACACACTACATGGACAAAATCGATGAGGTAGACACAGAATTGAGTATAGCATATTGTAGGCTGATCATGGAAAAACTTGTAAACCATGCAAGAATATGTGAACATGGAATTTCAAGCATGAATTCAAGTAATCATCAAGCTATATCCATAAAATCAAGCACTCATCATATGATTTAATTAATAATCAAGAGAAATTGAAGTGGGTATACTAATAAATGGCTAAATCAAGCAACATATAGATATAATATTAAGAATAGGTTCATTGTGATTACATGGACATAAAAACATAGATTGACATGCTAGAATTAACTTGAAAATCAAACTCTAATCCAATCATGCATTGTAATAAATACTCATGGTAATCAAATCATATAAGAACATTCACATTTGGGATTGTAAAAAAAAACCTATCTTAATACCACAAAAGTTACTTTATCGAATTTACAACATTGTTTTACAATTTACTCAACATCTCAAGTTTTATTTTTCGTATCAATCCTAACACTATTCAATTCTTTATTCATTTCACTCTATTTTATCTCTCTTCCTCTTTGTCTCTCTCTCTCTCCTCACCACACCACAGTAGCCACAATCCACCACCACCAACAATCCATCACTACCACCACACCAAACTAGCCCACCACTACGATCCACCATTACACATACCAAAACCCACCACCACATTATCACTAAAACCACATCCCACAACTCACGTCACCATGACCCACACCTACCACCGATAATAAAAAGAGATAATATACCCTTGTAGACTTAATCTTGATGGGAGGGGGTGATTGAAATATTGGGCTTTTCTATATTGTTTAGGGCAAGGTTAAGAGCAATTTTTTAGGGTTGGAAGCTAAAAGAACTGAGCAGAAGAGCTATAGGATTTAAGGAGTGTAAGTAATTGCCAAGCTCAACTTTAAAATAAGCCTAAAGCTCTATTCGCAGGTATTTTTGTGGGGGATCTAAGTTTATTGATTTTATTTTGTAGTTTCATTTCAGACTTTGCAAATTGGGATTCAATTTAAAATATATATTTTTAATTACGTGTTATCTGAAGTAAATAACTAGTAGTGGCCTTGTGGTAATTGGGATTTAGGACTAAAAGTGATTGGTGAAACAACTATGAAACAACTTTGTATGGTAGGATCTCAGTTTACATACCAAAGGTAGGACTCTTTCATATGTTTCATGATTTATGATGGAGTTTTTGTGATGAAGGAATTATAAATTTTGTAGATGACGTTACTAATTTTTATTATTGCAATTTGTGTTGTGGGTAAAAATCATAAGTAGGAATGGCAACAGGTTGGGTTCAAGGCAGGTTTCTTTATGCCCGAACACGCACCCATTACCCTAACCCACCCCATTTAATAAAAGGGTTTTTTTTTAAACCCCCAAACTCGCCCCATTGGGACCCTGTGGGCCCCATCCAACCATGCCACTTCAAGGCCCAAACCATGGCCCAATAAAAAAATTATGTTGGATTGAAGCCTATACCATGGCCCAATAAAAAAAATAATTACATTTGCCTAGATTCAAGCCCTATACTATGGCCCAAATGCCAAATCATAGGACCATTACAAACCTATTAATCATAAATCAATAAATCACATGTTAATCATAAATCAATAAATCATAACTAAGATCACCATTTAATCATAAATCAATAAATCATAGCTAAGATCACTTGTTAAACATATAAATAAAAGCTACAAAATAGATCCCACAAGTCCAAATCTAAGACTATTACAACAAGTTCAAAAAGTTACAAAATAAATCCCACAAGTTTAGGATAATTACAAACCAACAAGTTAATCCAACAAGTCCAAGAAATTAAAAAGCTACTAAATTAATCCTACAAGTCTAATCCTCCATAGCTGTGACACAACTTTCTTCCTCTTCATTAGGCTTCACATTATCAAGAATTGTTTGAATTGTACAATCTCCAAACATAGTTGAAGAACCTACAACAAAAATTAATTAAAAAATGGAATAAACTTTATCAAATTATAACTAGCAAATATAAAAATACAATTTTGGTTTCATTTTATAAATACAAATTATACAATTGCTAACCTTTGATTTCACTCCATAACCAATTCTAAGCACACATCAATGCTTCTATAGTCTTGAATATGGCATTTCATAGGATTACCCTGTATAAAGTTGGAAAAATCTAGACTCGAATAGTGTACTTTGTGTGTAGTATCATTTAGGATTCCACCACCAATCTTAGTTTCTTATTTTTACCCCACAAGTTAGTACTCAGTAATAAAAAAAAATGCATACATCGAAATATATAAACCTTAAACCATATAAACAAAATTGATCTATGTTCTTTAATATCACCTAAGCATTCAAAAATTCCAACAAAATATAACAAACCTAGAAAATCTTTAATTAATTCAAAGCCTCTAAGCTACTTAAATCATCTATTTTGATTGGTTTACTTAATCTGATTTCAAATCAAATATTTTCAACAAAAAAAAAAATAATAATATCCAAACAGGAAAAAATCATCAGATTCAAGCTACCAGCATATCATAATAATATCATATAAAAAAAAATTCCTTTATTATTTTCTCAGCAACCAAACAACATGGAAGAATGAAAGCAATCAATCAGAGCTTCAATCATGGGATAATTAAAAATTTTATAAAAAAATATAAAATTGAAGAGCATCAATCAGAATCCAAGCAAACACATTTCCAGAATCTTAGAAAGAAAAAAGGAAAAAAGTAGAGTCGAACCTGTGGAGAACTATGGGCGTAAAATGACGAATGGAGGTAATGCAAGAATGAGGGAGTGATGAATGGTGGTGCAAGGATGTATGGATGAGGGAATAAATGAGAGTGAGTGAGAGTGCATGACTACATGTGGGACTAAGGGACTGAGGGGGGCGGCTAATGAGAGCAGAGGAGAGTGAGAGTTAGGTTAAGATAAGTGGTATAAATAAATAAATATATATATATATATATATATATATATATCTCCTGGTTTTTTTTTGTAATTATGGTATATGTGGGTCGGGTTCGGGTTTCGGTTTTGGGGCAAGTATCACAAAAACCCACACCCGACCTGGACTCGCTTCGGGTTTGATTTTTAAAACCCAAACCCGATCCTATTGTTTTGCGGGTCGGGTTGGGTCAAGTACTCGTGAGTCAGGGTGTTTTTGCCATCCCTAATCATAAGTTGTAGTTTGGTGCAACAATCATTCATCGTGTAACAAAAATCATTATTTTGTAACAAACTATTGATAAATTAAATAAAACATACATTTAATTATTGAATTGCACAACGTTGTTGTTTGTACTTATTGGTGTATTGATGAAACTTAGTGGTGTAATCACATAATTTGAATAAGTGACATTTTTTTTTTCATGTGTACTTTTTAATATTTGGAGTACTTTGTATTTGCAATTTAAATATGAGCTAGTATCTGCAATCAAGTTATTAAAATAAATGTTATTTTTTTTAAATCATATATAGTGAAAATATGCTTTTTAAAATTTTTTTAAAAAAAGTGTTTCTTTAAAAATGTAACGATACATACTTTATTGTAGTGTCTGTCAAAAATTGATGCAAGTTTGTTATTTTTTGCAACATTCCGTAAACTTTGCAATTTCGAAAAGTGATGCAATAGGAAAATTGTTGCGCATCTCTTGCAGCGGTTGGAAAAGCGCTACAAAATATTTTGTAACATTTGTTTGGGCTTTGTAATAGAATCAATTTCTTGTAGTAATTGTTACATGTAAACAAAATATATGTTTCTACTTTAACATGCTTTGTGTGTGATGATGCACAAAAATTGTCAGTGAGCTGATCGTCCACACGCGCCAATTAGGGTACCTGAAGAACAAGAGAACAATAAACCAATAAAGAGCATCGGTGGAGTGTCGGCCTAAAATCATCCAAAGGTTTAGTCAGTGAAATAATCACCAAGAACTCAATAGTGTGGGAGTTAGGGATTTTCTGTGTACCTTAGGTATGGGGAGGTTGGTGCTTTTATAGTGGTGGAGGGTTAACTAAGAACCCATGAATGTAGGGATTTTCCTTGTGTGTAGGATATAGAGTTAATGCTCTGAAATCTCAGGGCCTTACAACCCATGTTGGGAAGGCACAAACATGGAATAGAGTCCTATGGCGTGGAGCACAAGTTATTTCCATGTAGGGGCTTATCCGTGGAGAATATGCAAAGGCCTGTAGGGCCCAACACATCCAATCGTTAGGTTCAGGCAAACTCATCTGTCGGCCTAGGTGTTATTCTATAGTCGCGTTGTGCATCTTATCCATCCATCGGCTTTTAAGTGCTCGCCACCCATGAGGCTGACAGGTCTCGTGGAGGAGGGCTAGGACCTGTCTTGATGAGCCATCAAGCAAAGGTCCTTCGTCCTTAGAAGAAAACACTCATGCCAAAAATACCCTTGTCAGCTACCCCTTACTCTATTGTTCGTCGGGACGACTAACAAATCGCAGAGTATATCAGGATCTTCTGAGTCATTAACTACCTCATCGTCTAGATTATTAATAAGGGCATTTAACTATCTTTCCTTGAGGTTTGGGCCATTAAATGAGGGCATGAATGCCTTTCACCTATGCAGGTGACACATGGTGCTTTTAGATTGGTCGTTTCAAATAGTCACGTCACTTCGTTCCTCACGCCTCTTCACCCTATAAATAGCCCAATTGCTTCATTAGCCTTTCTATTCTTTTGTTTTACTTGTTCGTGTGCTCTGGGCTTCTTCATCCGTCATCAGTTTTCATTGGTTCATCCGTCGCTTTCAGGGATAATTCGTCGATACAGTCTTTCAACTGTAGGTTTTCAAAGTAAGTCTTCTATGCCTAGTTTTTTCATTTTCCTTCATACCTTTTTCCTTTTATTCCCTTTTTGCACCCCCCATGGTCAATCCTCGTGTGTGTAGATACATAGTATTCATCTGTCACTTTGTAGTTAAGAGGATGCCAGGTGATAGAGAAGTGATGAGTGAAAATTCGTCGTCAGTCCATCTAGTTGCGGGCGACGTCGAAGTCTACCATCGGGACATTAACCAATGGAGAAGGATCTGGCTGACTCCCCAAAAAGGGAATTGTCAGGATGTTCTTCTAAGGAAAGGGAAGGAGAAGAAGAAGGAGAAGGGGAAGGGGAAGAGGAAGAGGAGAATGAAGTGGTAGATGAGGAAGAGAGGAAACCCTCTAGTTCGTCAGGTGAGGATTTCAGGTCATTCATCCTTCCGCCTATTTGGTCAGTGAATGACTTTATTCGTAAAATGACGAAGGACATCTTTAGTAGGCCTCGTCCTCACTTCCAAATACCCGATGACGTTCCCATATGAATAGCGAGAAAAAATGAGAAGTGCTACTCTGAGAAAACAACAGACGTTGGCTTTTATGAAGCCTTATTTATATCCGAGTTGAGGTTGCCCCTCACCAAGCTACACTATCAGCTTACTAATTACCTAGATGTGTCCCTCTGTCAGATCGCCCTAAACGCATGGAGGATTTTCCTTAGGGCTGTAGAGTTGTGGGGCTAAATGAGTGGGGATTGTCATCGTCCTACCTTCAATGACTTCTTCTATTATTACAAGCCCCAGTAGATCGCAACATCCAAGGGTTTCTTCAACTTTGTATGCCATAAAATGTCGCTTAGGTTAGTGTCTAATATGCTTGATTCCAACCGTGATTAGAAAGACAGGTACTTCTTCGTACTAGGTTCAAATTGGGTATGCAGATCCGACGAATGGGATAGCACGCCCAATGGGCTTGATAATACTTTCGGGGTTTTAGATAAGTCTGGTGAGTCTTCGTTCCTTAGTTAGTGTCTTGTCTGTCGACCTTTACTCTTATCTAGCCTTGACACATGCCACTCTTTATCTTTTCTCAGTTCTGGTGCGTCCAATGATCAATGAGGAGCAGGAGGAATTTATCAATCGCATTCTCTCAATCCCTCTTGCGAATAGAAGTTGGAAAAAGTTGGTCACACTCGACAGTCTACATGCTTTCTGTGGTAGACCCATATCGACGGACGAAGCCAGACGGTTGGATGCTTAGTCTCGTTTGCGTAAGTCTCATTTCCATTCTTGCTTTGTTCATCTATTTACTTGATTCGTTGACAACATTACCTGTGTGTTGTTTTGGTTTTTGTTTTTAGAGATGGATCTTAGGAAGAGGTGGTCTCTAGAGGTGAAGAAGGCCACTGCTGCTCGTGCCAAAATAGGGGAATCATCGTCCCCTTCAGTGAAGGTGGGCTTGAAGAGAAAAGGTCAGGGCAATGATGATCGACCATCCAAGAAGATGCCTGATCCTCCTGTCTGTTTAGACTAAAAAGGGCCTTCTTAGAAGTGCTCTAAGCCTTTTCATCATGGTGTAGGTAAGGGTCTCATGACTTCTCAAGGACCCGTCACCCCCACACCCGTCACTTTGCTTGTGAGGGACAAGCGGTATGTTGTAGGGATAGCCCAATCCATTATCAAGGATGCAGACCTTGACGAGTGCTTCAAGCACGAGACAGAATCATTGGGGGATTCTGGTCTCTTTGACCTGACGAGGGTAAGGTCCTCTTTCTCTTCTAGTAGTTTACCTCATTTGTCTTAAATCTATCTTAAGTCAAATTGTCCGTTGCCTTTTTCAAGCCTTGGTGAAGATGTAAGCTCCGCAGATCAGGTACGTAGCTTAAGAGGTGTTGGTCAGGCGTTTACGTACCCGCATGGCCGCTGATAGCGAGGACTTGAAGAAATTCAAGGACACCCTTCTTCTGCTTAATGGTGAAGTGAATGACCAGAAGACCTAGCTAGAAGGGAGCGCCCGACGGTGGAGGAGCTAAAAAAGGCTAACACTAACTTGACGACAGAGTTGGCTTCCCTTCGTAAACAAGTCAACAAGGCCAAAGATGACGCTGTGGTAGAGTACAAATATTTTCAAGCCTACTTTAATGAGTTAGGTGACCAATACGGTGAAGGCTTTGAGGATTTTTGTAAGCTACCCGTCGCCTCCTTTCCTGCTTTAGACTTCTCTGAAATCCAGATCGACACCACAGTCCCGATGACTACTTGTGGGGGCGACGTGATTGTGGAGGTCGATGATGATGGAGCTGATGGACAAGTAAAGGCAGAGAAGGCAAGCTTAATGAATGAAGAGGTCAACGGGAAGACGACTGTTGTTGGTCCACTTGTGTTTGACGCTCCTCCAGCTTTGTTTAGCTTTGTTAGAGTTAATTTTCATTATCCATTTTGTATTAAAGTTAATTTGAAAAAAATTTGGGTGCCTTGTTTTTAGGCATAAGTGACATTTTATGGCTTCGTCGGGATTGGTGAAGCCTTTAATTATATATTTGTGTTTTCTCCATATTATTCTTGCATGTGTTTTATTCATCGCTTTCATCTAGTTCACCTAGTGTTGCCTTTTTGAACTTTTTTCGTCGTTTCTATCAGATGTTTATTTATCAACTTCGGTGCATCCCATCCGTCGACTTGCTTCATTGATTAACTTGTGGGAGATGTCAGAATTTTTATGTGATTAGACACTTGTCGGTATCTTCAGTTGTTTTCCAATCTTTAATTAGGACTGATCACTTTGATTAGGCAGCCATCAGTGACCTTAGTCGTCGGTCCACCCCATGGATGTGACTTATCATTTTCCTAAACGACCAAGCACCCATCGACGTCTTCGGTCGTCAGTCCACCCCATAGGTAGGACTTATTATTTTTCTAAATGACTGAGCACCCATCGATGTCTTCGGTCATTGGTTCATCTCATAGGTAGGACTTATTATTTTTCTTAATGACTAGGCACCTGTGGTGACCATAGTCGTCAGGACTTATTATTTTCCTAGATGACCAGGCACCCATCGGTGTCTTCAGTCATCAGTCCATCCCATAGGTAGGACTTATTATTTTTCTGTATGACTAGACACCTGTCGGTGACCATAGTCGTCTATCCACCCTGTAGGTAGGACTATCATTTTTATCAAACTCTTTGTTGTAGACACAATTTCTTGAGAATAGTTCCTTTATTAAAAATAACCTCAACAAAATAAAGAAAAAAAAGAATTCCAATGGTTTTTTATGAAAAAGAAATGCAATAACATAGTTTGTAGTTGTTGCACTACTGGTAATGTCTCCTTAGGTGTTCAACATTTTAGGGGTGGTGTAGCCTTTGCCCGTCAAGTGTTTCTAGGTGGTAGGTGCCCCTTCTATAGCACTTAATGACCTTGTAAGGTCCTTCCCAATTGGGGCCTAGCTTACCTTGTGCGAGATCTTTGGTGGTTGTTGTCACCTTCCTTAGGACGAGGTCTCTTATGTTGAAGTATCTGGGTTTAACCTTTGTATTGTAGTGCATGGCCATCAAGTCTTGGTAGCGAGCCAACTGCTATTCAACCATCTCCCTGACTTCATCCAACATGTTTAAATGTAAATGCATCCCTTCTTTGTTCCTCTCTTCATTGCAATGAGCTATCCTATAACTTGCTCACCCCACTTCTACTAGAATAATGGCCTCACTTTCGAATGTAAGGCAGAAGGGCATTTCCCCTGTTGGCATTCACGCTATTGTTCTATATGCCCATAAGACACTTGGTAGTTCATCTGGCCATATTCCTTTTATCCCCTCAAGCCGAGTCTTGATTATCTTGAGCAAGGATCAATTTGTAACCTCAACTTGTCCATTGGCCTATGGGTGAGCGGGTGAATAGTGGCTCTTAATCCCTAGTCTTTGAATGTATCATTGTCGAACTTTTACCCGTTCTCAGAGACAAAGACCTTAGGGATTCCGAACTGGCAAAATATGCCTCTCCAGAAAAAGTTTCGAACATTCTTTTCTGTGATGGTGGCTAGTGCCTCTGCTTCCACCCACTTGGTGAAGTAGTCAATTCCTATAACGAGGAATTTGAGTTGCCGTATTGCAGTAGGGAAAGGTCCTATGATGTCGAGTCCCCATTGGGTGAGGGGCCATGGGGCGCTCATCAGAGTGAGTTGTTCTGATGGTTATTTGATAATGTTACTGAAACATTGACACTTGTCACACACCTTTATGTAGGACTGGGCATCCTTCTACATTGTAGGCCAATAGTAGCCTGCTCATATAAGTTTGTGAACTAATGATCAAGCCCCTACGTGGTTTCTTCGTACCCCCTCACGGACTTCTCTCATGACACAGTCCACCTCGTTAAGAACTAAACATCTTAGGCACAAGCGTGAGAAACCTCTTTTGTAAAGCACGTCTCCTATCAGCATAAAGCACGATACTCGTACCTTCATTTTTAGGGAAGCATTGTGGTTGTCCAGTAGCGTTCCAGTTTTTAGGTAAGAGACAATTAGAGCAATCTAGTCAGCTCCGTTAGGTATTACCTACACTTCTGTTTCTTTAATAGCGGGGGAGTGCTCTGTGAAGGATAGTATCTGACTGCCGACGGTCATGTGTTCTGCGGACGTTGCTTTGGCTAGGCGATCCGCCTACTCGTTCTTTTCCCTTAGGATTTGTACGAATTTTGCTGTGAATTTCTGATCCATCTGCCTTTTAACAAGACTGAGGTACTTTTTCATCTATTCCCTTTTGGTCTTGTAATCCTCGTTAACATGTTCAGCGATGACTTGTGAATCACTATGGATGACTACTAACGAAGCCCTTACTGCTCTAGCCAAGTCAAGGCTTGTCAATAAAGCTTCATACTCGGCTTCATTGTTGGTTGTCGGGAATTGGAGGTGAATCGCACACTTTATCTTGTCCCCTTGTGGAGATTGCAGGACTACTTTGACCCCGCCAACATGTCAGTTAGACTATCCGTCTGTCCAAACTACCCCTGGTA
Organism: Quercus lobata; assembly: GCF_001633185.2. Lineage (NCBI taxonomy): Eukaryota > Viridiplantae > Streptophyta > Magnoliopsida > Fagales > Fagaceae > Quercus > Quercus lobata. The sequence continues at coordinate 41,369,869 of NC_044904.1, forward strand.
CTGCCCCCCAGCCTTTGTCCTTTGTTGTGAACTCTGCAATGAAGTTCGCCAATGCCTGGGCTTTGATCACGAAACTTGGCTGGTACTCTACGTCAAACTCACTTAGTTCAATAGCCCACAGAACCAATTGTCTAGCTACCTCTGGATTATTCATTATCTTCCTTAAAGGTTTGTCCGTCTGGACCACTATCATGTGCACTTGAAAGTTTGGACTAAGTTTGCGGGCAACAGTGATTAGTGCAAAGGCCAGCTTCTCCATGGAGGGATACCTTTCATTTGCTCCTTTGAATGCTCGACTAATGTAGTAAACAGGTAACTACAATTGGTCCTCCTCTCCAATAAGAGTCGAGCTAACAGCCATAGGAGATACAGCCGAGTAAAGGGAGAGCTCTTCATTAGGTTGGGATGGACTGAACAGCAACGGAGATGCTAAGTGTGACTTCAGTTCTTTGAAAGCCTTCTAACATTCATCGGTCCATTCAAAGGCTTTCTTCAACTTTTCAAAGAACAATAAACAATTATCCATCGCTCTAAAGACAAACCGGTTTAGGGTAGCAACCCTCCCATTTAAACTTTGCACTTCCTTGATGTTCTTCGGGGGTGTCATCTCCAATTTGGCCTAAATTTTTCCATGGTTGGCCTCGGCGCCCCTTTAGGACACCATGAAGCCAAGAAATTTTCTAGACAATACCCTGAACACACACTTGTTGGGGTTAAGCTTCATGTCGTAAAGACAGAGGATCTCGAATGTCTCCCGAAGGTCACCTAGGTGGTGATCTTCGCTCTTACTTTTCACCAACATGTCATCTACATATACTTCCACATTTCACCCGATCTATGGGGCAAACATCTTGTTCACAAGCCTCTAATATGTCGCTCCCACATTCTTCAGCCTAAATGGCATGACTTTGTAGCCATAAAGTCCTTGGCTCCTAACAAACGAAGTCTTCTCTTAATCGAGTTCATCCAACCTAATCTAGTTGTAGCCAGATAAAGCATCCATGAAGCTCAATAGTTGGTGTCCAACCGTTGAGTCCATGAGAAGGTCAATCTGTGGGAGTGGGTAACTGTCCTTTGGGCAAGCTTTGTTTAGGTCGGTGAAGTCGACGCATATCCTCCATTTTCCGTTTTCCTTTTTTACCTTTACTACATTGGCCAACCACTTAGGATAGTATTCCTTTCTAATGAAATCTGCTTCTAGCAACTTGTGAACTTCTTCAACTATGGCTTTGTCTCTCTCTTGGGTAAAGACCTTCTATTTTTGTTGGATGGGAAGGAAGGACGAGGAGACGTTGAGCTGATGGACCATGACACTGGGATTAATCCCTGGCATGTCCTCGGGGCTCCAAGCAAAGACGTCTTAATTATTCTTTAGGAATATGGTGAGCTCCTTGCAGATTAAAGGGCTGGCCTATTTACCGATATGGGTGATTCAGGCTAGGTTGTTTTCATCTAGGGAGATTTCTCCCAATGCCTCCATTGGCTCCTCGGTGACCCGTTGTTCTTTGATGTTTAACGCCTACAAATGATCATCCATTTCCAACATAGCTATGTAGCATTCGCGAGCCACCATTTGGTCTCCATGCACCTTTCCTATCCCGTACTCTGTCGGGAATTTCACCAGCAAGTGGTACGTAGAGGTGGCTGTTCTCCATGCGTTGAGTGTAGGTCTCTCGATAATGGCATTATAGGCAGAAGAGTAGTTGACAACCAAGAAGGTGATCTACCTAGTGAGTTGCTGAGGATAAGTGCCAATGGTTACTAGTAGGGTAATGGTCCTAATAGGGAAAACTTTAGTGCCTCTAAACTCCACGAGTGGCGTGTCCGACGGCAAAAGTCATTCCTTGTCAATCCTCATCTACTAGAAGGCTGGGTAATAGAGGATGGCAACTGAGCTCCCATCGTCTACTAGGACCCATCGAGTATTAAAGTTAGGTATTGACAAATTGATGACTAAGGCATTGTCATAAGGGTGGTGAAGTCGTCATGCATCATCTTCTGTAAAGCTGATGGTTGGTTCGTCGATTCTTGCCAACTTATGCACAGGGATCTGCACACTTTGCACTATTCGTAAGTAGGTCTTTCTTGCTTTCTTGGAAGAACTAGCCATGGTGCTTTCTCCCACGATTACCCGTATCTCTCCAAGGAGAGTTTGGTCGCTCTTCGACCCGTCAGTTGGGTTCTAGATCCCATGGTAGATTATCGTCTCCCTCTCTCCCTACAAATCTTTGCAATTTCCGTTGCTTGATGAGGGCTTCTATCTATTGGTTCAAGTCATAGCATTCAGAAATGTCATACCTATGGTCCCAATGGAAGCGGCAATACTTGTTCCTTGGCTTCTTATTCAGGTCGCCCTTTAATTTTTCTAGCCATGCCAGTGTTAGGTCATTCCTTGTCTGCATGAAGACTTGATCAACCGTTGTACTCAGCTGGGTGAAATTGGCCATCCTGCTGGGCGAAGGTTTGGACCTTCTTTTGCCCCTTCGTTCGTTCAACCAAGCAAACTTTCTTCCTTTGTCTTGGTAGGGGTCCCCCTGCCTTTCTCTTTTTTTAGGTCTACCCCCTTGGGCTGTCATGGCATCCTTCGCATTCAAATACTTTGTGGCCTTGTATAGCATGCCAGCCATCATATTCGGGTCATTCTTGTAGATGGAGAAGAGAAACTCCCTAGATTGGAGTCTGTTGGTAAAAGCTATAACTAGAACCTTGTCATAGGCTTCATCAATTTGTAGGGCCTCCTTGTTAAATCGAGTTACATAAGACCTCAAGCTTTCATCTTTCCATTGCTTGATATTTAGCAAGCTTGCCGATGTCCTCTTGTACCTCTGCCCACCAATGAAGTGGGTGACAAAGTGCCCACTTAGTTCCTTAAAGGTGGAGACGGTGTTGGGAGTCAACTTGCAGTACCACACTCTTGCGGGTCCATTGAGTGTGGTGGGGAATGCCTTGCACGTAATTTCGTCCAGAACCCCTTGCATATGCATTAGGGTTTTGAATGTTTCTAGATGGTCAAGTGGATCTTTCGATCCTTCGTATGCTTCTAGCTGCGGCATTCAGAACTTGGTTGGGAGGGGGAAGGAAGTGACTTTCGCCGTGAAGGGTGATTCAATCCGCTGGACTAGTGTGGGTGTAACAAGGAGTATGCCTTGACCGAGTGGACCAGGGAGAAGAAAACACAAGGAGTCGCCACCTAGTTTTATGGTTTTGGAACTATGAATATAGCGCCCTTATGTGGAAGGACTGATCTTACTACCAGAGTATGGGTTCGGAGTTTAGGTATGGAGATGGGAAGGTGTTAGGCACCTAACCCCACCTGACACATAGGTTGGCCTCCACTCATTGTGTTCCAAATCCTAATCCCATCAAAGGGTCCTCTAATATGTTATTTTAAACTCACACACACTAACATGTATCTAACATCCAAACATGATATATGTCCCACACTCATCCATAGCATAACACTCTACCATTCATCTAGCAATATATATCTAGGGGTAGCAAGCACGTCACAAAACAAAAATATCAACAAGGCATTAATCATCAAGTATATTCATCATATTAGTCAATCAAGAAATCTCAACATGTTCATGCAATTATGCATGACTTACCTCACTTATCTCATAGCACCATAAAACCTATGCATCAATGCATGTTCATGTGCATATATATGCTCATGTAATTCAACCAAGATACAAACCCTAATTATTAGTTCAACAATCAATGCAAATGAAACATGTTATTCTACTAACCCTAGACCTGAACATGTGAAAACTAGACCTAACAAGACCTAAACATGTGATTAAAACTAATTAAAACAAACAAAATAGTAAAAACCCTAAATTTGCGTTTTTGGGTACGAGTATACGTACACATACACGCCCAGAAACCCAGTTTTAAAACAACAAAAAAAACAACAACCAAGCAAAAACTAACATGCTTCTAATACAAAACTAAACAATCTAAACTAATAACAAAGATATCAAAGATAAACAAAATAAATAAATAAATAAAAATAAAAAATAAAAAATCTATTCCTAAACATGCATTGGATCTGACAGCAAATAATAACAACACTTAACACCTCAAGACATGATCATTAATATATCCAGTCATTCAACTCTCCAATCAAAACATGACAAGACACAACAAAACAAAATTAATCAAAGCAAACATATTTCTAAGCATTCATAAAATATAATTCAAATTAAGACAAAAAGAACACAAGTTATAAAACCTTAAATTAAGGAAGAGTCATGGAGAGATTTACCTTACTTATGGAACACAACTTGGCTAATATTTTAAACGGCCCCTCAGTGCCTACACAACAAGATTGAATGATAATCAAGAGAATCAAAGTATTCAATAGTTCATAGGTAATCACAACTCAAAATAAAAAGATGTTCTTGAAAAGATTGTTTGAAAAAGGTTTTGAAAAAAAGATTAGAAAATAGTTTCTGCCTTAATGAGTAATAGAGAGAGGTTTTGAAGAGCCAAAAACGTTCTCAATGATGTGTGTGCAGAAAGTTCAAAGTTAGAAAATAATTTTGGAAGATTTTAGGTGAAAAATCAACTCTCTCTTGCTAGGGTTTGAGTTTGGAGGCATAAGGTTGTATTTATATGTTTAAACTAGGATTTTCGGGCTCATTTAAAGGGTTTTGGACGTTCTAAAGGGTCGAAGGGCCGGGCCCTATCTAAGAGGGAGGCTTTGGCCCTAAAAAATGATGTTCTAGGCCTCTGGAACTCAGCCTGCATACACAAGTTTAGGGCTATGCATGCATGCATGCTCCCCGCACACGCATATGTCTCCAGAAACTCTAATTTTGATAGCTCTAATAGCCCATATTCAAATGGCCATAAATCACTCGATATAAATCCAAATTAGGTAATATTTATGGGAAAATTGAAGCCCAGGATGTCTACTTTCTAATGAAATAAACTCTACTCAAATATACTTTGTGGATAAAAAGTTATGATAAAAAAAGTGAGAAAACATCACTTTTTAGCATTGTTTTCAAAGCAATTTGAGCACTTTTGAGTTGTGATTACTTCCAAACTATCAAATTAACTTCAATTATCATTTGTAGACATTTCAAGCTCATCATTGGGACCAGGTACTAAATTTTATTAATCGGATACAAAATGAGGTGTCTACAACTAGTTCATCCAGGCTGGTGGATACCCGTCCCCTCATAGCGTTCATCATCATGTCCATCTTCTCTTTCATCATTTGCATGTCTTGTGCCATGCGTATAGTGCTATTCTCCAATTCAAACGGTTGGTCAATGTCTTCTTATCGATCCCGCTTGTTGAGGACATTGCTTTCTTCCTGATCCTCCCTTTTCCCATCGATCTCTTGTCACGAGGTGACTGTCGTTCTGCTCTTCATTATCCTATTCATCATGTTGGTTGTTGGGACGTCGTTCATTCCTTTGATTCAACTGCTGCTCCAACTTTTGGTTACGCTAGGTGAGTTGTTCAACTATTACGGCTAGGGTTTGCACTTGTCTTTCCAAGGCGTTGGAAGGGTTCTCTGTTTCCTAGTTGATGGTGGTCATCGATCGCATCTGGACCATGCAACTCCGCAACTCTTTGTCTTAGAAGCAATGATATGGCTAATCACTCATTCCCACAGACGATGCCAACTAATAATGCACAAAAATCGTCAGTGAGCTAATTGTTCACACATGTACCAATTAGGGTACCTAAAGAACAAGAGAATAATGAACCAACAGAGAGCATTGGTGGGGCACCGGCCAAAAACCCTTAAAAGGTTAAGTTGGTGAAATAATCACCAAGAACTTAATAGTGTGAGAGCTAGAGATTTTCTGCATATCTTAGGTATGAGGAGACTTGGTGCTTTTATATCAGTGAAGGGTTAACTAAGAACCCATGAATGTAGGGATTCTCCTTGTGTGGAGGATACAAAGTTGATGCTCCAAGATCTTAGGGCCTTACTTACCATGTTGGGAAGGCACAAACGTGGAATAGGGTCCTAGGGCGTGGAGCATAAGTTATTTCCATGTAGGGGCTTATGCGTGGAGAATACGCAAAGGCCTGTGGGGCCTAACACATCCGGTGGTCGGGTTCACGCAAACTCATCCGTCGGCCTAGGTGTTATTCTCTGGTCGCGTTATGCGTCTTATCCATCTGTTCACTCTTAAATGCTCGCCACTCATTATGATCATTTGCTAAGTACCCGATGAATCCCATGAAGCTGATGGATCTCCATGAGGCCAACGAGTGTCGTGGAGGAGGGGTAGGACCTGTCCTAACAAGCCGTCAAGCGAGGGTCCTTCATCTTTAGAAGAAAACACTCATGCCGAAAAGACCCCTATTAGTGTGCATGGTGCTACATTACCGATACATGTTGAGACATACTCACTCCTAAATTTGTGAATTTTTTTTTGTTTCTACGAAATAACACGCATGCATGTTATAGGCAAAGGGAACAAGGTACTTGGTACTAAACTTGTCTTTGGTCAAGCAAATTGTAGGTGTGTAGGGGAAACGCCTTTTGATAGGCCAAGAATGTATTGACCCCTTATGATAAATTAATCAATTGATTTAGCCAAGTTAATTAAATAATTCAATTAACGAGCAAAATGCGTGGTAGCACAAAGAAATCGCCAACTGAGTAAATATGCAGCGGAAATTAAATTGACACAGTGATTTGTTTACGAATGGGGAAAACCTACACAGCAAAAACCCAACCGAGTGATTTTAGGGTCACCACTCCTGAGAATCCACTATTATCGAAAGAAGCGGTTACAAGTAAAGGAATCCCAGTACCTTATGCTAACCTACAATTGAACCCTTGCCCCAATACCCAATTGGACTTGTTTTGCAGTGACAATCTCTCCTTTTCAATGCACAGCTCCCAATACATGACTAACCAATTCGATGCGCGGATCCCAGTGCGCAGGTTACTCACCAACTTAAGAAAGATGTTGGCTGCAAAGTTCTTCAGTTTATCACACGATGAAGATCACGAAACTTCTTGGTTACAAAACCCTACAGTTTACAAACATAGCAGCTTCTTCAAGAGAAAGATGAACTAAGACAAATTCTATCTCTGGTTACAATTTGCATGAACACAACTTTGATTCACACTCGTGCAACCTTTGACGGCCCTTAAAATAATCCGTATATATGTTCAAGGTTGTGAGAAAAGAAAGCTCAAACATATACACATGGATTGGATTAAAATCAGAGCTAAAAATCTGTTTTTCATAAACCTCGATAGATAGCTTATCTATCAAGCTAACTGTCGAGCATTGGGCTTCAGTAGCTTTTAAACCTCAATAGATATTAGCTATCGAGCTAGCTTTTGAGATTTAAAATCCAGCACATCTTCACTTGTTTCTTGGACAGACTTAAATGGTTTTAACACTTGAACTTGAAACCTTATTTCTTGAAGTATTAAACACATCCTAGATCTACCCAACTACAAGTAAAGTGCATTTTGTCAAAGGATTAGCCAATTACATAAAATATTGACATATGTTCCTAACATGGTTCACATATGTCCTAACAATCTTCCCATTTGGCAATCTGCAACAAAACCACAACAAACAAATGAACATATGAGAGAAGTCATAAATCACTCAACTCATACTCACTTGTTGAATTACAATAAAATCTATCCTAACACAAACTCTTGAAAAAATTTGCAAGAAGACTTTGACAACCTATATTTCTGAAACACTTTAAACAAAACTCATCAAGGCATCTTAGTATGAAACAGAAGTATAAGATTGCATACATTAAATAAGAAACATGTATATATACAGTTAAAAAAATAACATATGGAGAGATAGGTGAAATGTGATAACAACATCATCAAATATATATATATATATATATATATATATGTATATATCAAAGATAAGTACAATGTTTGCTATCACTAAATGGTCACAAGACCAAAGTACAAGAGATAATGTATCTAAAATAGAATGAAAAGAAAAGATATAAAAATTCTCACAACATCCCTCATAAACACTCCCCCTATCACAAAATCTCCTATGCTAACCCTCCCTCTATATGTATGACTGCTCTCATATCAAAACTACTCCCCTTTTTTGTCACGAGTGACAAAGGGTAAGTACATCAAGTAGACATCTCATCATCACTAAGCGAGCTAGCACCATCGTCCTCATTAGCACCGTCACTACTGGAGCCGTCATCACTCTCATCCTCAGAAGCTGATGGAGATGGAGAAGAAGCAACAGTGAAACCACCCATGACAGCCTGTCGTCATGCGATACGACCAACACGAGTGTTCACCTGACACAACTCATCACTAAGAGTGTCAAGTCGAACATCCATGTGCATAAGCTGTGCCATGATGGCATCAAGTGTCACTCCACCCGTCGAGGAAGGAGCGGAGGCGGAAGGAGCTAAAGAAGCAAGAGGAGCTGCCATCTTGGTCTGTGTCCGCCTTGGGCGCAGTTGAGCCTCACTCCGTCTAACAGTAGTAGCGTTAATGGCACCCATAACGGAGAAGTGATTAGACACAGGACAAGGGACAGAAAAATGGTGAATGATCATCGTGATAGCCGAAGGAAAAATGAGCTTATCACGAGTCGCTGTATCCCTATAAACATCTATAAGGGATAGGATGAAGTGAGAAGGGAAGTCAATGGAAATGTCCTCTAAGAGGGACAACAAAAACCGAGCACGAGGCTCTATGATAGTGTTATAGTGAGACAAGGGATGAAGAATAAATGTCATCACCATGTTAAGGAATCTCAGACCTTTTGCAAAGCCCGAGCAAGGGGCGTTTTGACGATCACACGAAAAAGAAGATGTCTCACAAAAGAGAGACGAGAGTTCATCTTTGGACACAGTCCTCAGACGATTGCAACCAGGGTATTCAGGATGCGCTACCCTAGGAATGTGTAGTACCTCGGATACAAGATCCGAAGTAACTACAATGCGTATACCCCGAACGCGAGTGACAAACTGGGGAATAGAGTAATCAAATCCGTGCATGTTGGAGTAAAACTCATGTATGATCACAGAAGGTCACATGACCAGGACACCACATAGTGACTCCTAACCCCTACTATAGATGACAGTGGGAAGGTCAGTATCGAAAAAGTCCGATAGGATGATTTGGCATTCGAAATGAATGCCTCGTCTAGAAAAGTTTTCCAAGAAGTCCTTACGGGCCTTCTCATCACAGAGCTAAACAGAAGGAGTAGAGTCAGAAAAAGAAGATGCCCCAGAACAAAGAGGGTTTTGGGACGGAGTGGATTTTCGTTTAGGTGCCATGATGCAACTAACCGAAAGAGAGAGAGAGAGAGGGAGAAAGAGAGACATGCAGAAAAGCACCAAACACATCAATATATAGGAATATAAAGAAATGAAGGTATGTATGCATGAAAATGCATGGATATGTGACATGCAAAAAAAAAAAACTATCATGGGCTTAGCCCAATCCAAACCTAGCAGCACACAACAATTCAACATATATAGCACACATCTATAATGCATGAAAATATAGTTAACATGTTCATGAAATGAAATGCATGATGATTTTAAATCATTGAAATAAAAACCCATCCCAAAACTTAAAAAAAAAAAAAAAAAAAAAAAAAAAAAAAAAAAAAAAACTCAAAATTTTTGAAAAAAATCTCAAATAATTTCAAAAACCCCAAAAGTTAGGTCAAAGATCATGAAATGCATGATAAAGAGGGAGAAAGCATCATACTAGGTGAAGAACACGGATCATGAGACCGAAAATGAAGTGAGGAAGATGAAATTATTGAGTTTTGGGTGTTTGGGAAAAGGAGAGATACTTTTCTGTCGAGAGAGATCAGGGAGAAATGGAATAGAAATCGCGTGGATCCTATTTATAGGAAATCTCAGTTTCTCGATGGATTAAAAGGTATCGAGAATTAAAAACACTTGTTTTATCTGTCGAAGAGCTATCCAAAATCTATCGAGAGGTGTCCACAGCTAAAGGATCTTAATGGATCGTGGTAGCTATCGAGCATCTAGAAAGTTTCTCGATGGATCGAAGTAGCTATCAAGAAGCTGTCAAGAATGCAATAAAAAGCAACTGAAGGGTCTCGATAGATAGCCTAGCTGTCGAGAGGAATCGAAAAGTTATCGAGATTGCTTAAAAACAATTTTTCAAGAAGAGAAAAACATAGATATGAATGCAATCACGCATGCTATACAACCAAAGATCCAAGCAACATTTTAAGCTCTCAAAATCATCTCTCAACAAGAAAAATGTCAAGTACATAGATCCAAAACACACACACAAACACACACACTAAACAACTCTAAACAATTTTATATTTCAAAAACAAGTTAAGACAATTTAGTAAGTATACATTAACACATGTATTCCTTGTGATGGCCAAATCACATTGTACTTGCACATGTATCAAAAGTAGCAAAGAATATTGCGTGTTGTGTGTGAAAAACATCACAAGATTGCATAAATGTCTACATGTTATGTCGATTTGAGATATGAGAAAATCACTTTAACTCACACACAATCATAACTGTTTGATAGAGATTATCACCTTCGAGGTACATCCTATAACTCTCACATCTACTAGAATACACGCTTGTAATCATACATAAAGTATTTTGATTCTTTTTGCTTTTTGTTATTCTATTCATATTTTTCTTTTTAGCAAACCATGCATGGGCATATAAGAGATAGAAAAGAAATACCCAATGATGTTAAGCATTTGACATTCCACATTTACTATACCAAAGTATACAAATGTCATTTCATGATTGGCGGGCAACAATGGTGAGATGGTTACTTATGCCTTTCTCTTAGGATTTTTTAGTCCTTCCTGTCAAAAAGAATGATACGAGTGCTAAGCACAAGAGATTACTTAATCTTACTCATCACAAACACAAGCCACAAAGCTTACTTGCTTAGTTGTGCATAGAGATGTTCATCTAAACTTCAAAAGATACAAGTTTAGAAAACTTTGTTTCAATGGCCATCTAAGGTACACAAGCACCAATGTACACAAACACGTACTGTTTTTGTATTTTTTTGATTTTTCAATTTATTTATTTATTTTTATTTAAACCAAAATAAAGAAAAACCGGGAAAAAAAATGTCAAACAAAGCAATGCATAAAACTAGACTAACTCAAAATACGAAAACAAACCACACAAGTAATACAAAAACAAAAACAAGAAGAGGAGAGAAAAAAATAATGATAGAACCACTTGGAGCCTTTTTCCTTCCACACCTTGGAAGAATCTTTCTGTTTAGCAAATCCTTGATCCTACAGTGAGGGGGAAGAATTGAATATGTTCAAGTTCAAAAGGAACATGAGGGTTTTGAGAAGATCTCCAAGATTAGCAAAGGATGATGGAAACTGATTTTGGTTTCCCGATGAGATCATGGTTGCTTTGTTGAGTGATGACAGAAATGCTGCTTTTTCTATTTGGGCTTTTGAGTATTTCCCTTTTGAGCCCTAGGGTTCTTAATCTTTTTCTTATCAAATTTAGGGGGTGCTCTTAAGATAGATTTACCCTTATCTATGTTCTCACTAGCTAATTCATTTTTAACATCATTGTTCTCAGTTTCAACATGATTAGCAGAAGGAACAAAAACAGTAGTACTAGCAGAAGCAATACTAGGAGAAGAGAAATCATACCTTAAACCAGTTTGATCAAAAGTGGATTTCTAAAGATTAAGCATCTCATCAAGCTTTGCACTTGAAGTTCTTTCTAACTGGGTTCTGACTTGGAACAGTTCCGCCTCAAGCTTCTTGGTTTTCTTAACCAAGAAATTATTTTCAAATCTCAGTGCTCCAATGGTCTAATTTGCTTCATCAAACTTTGTGGAGATTTCTTCTCGTTCAAGCTCCACTTCACTAAGCTTCTTAGTGGCCAACCTATACAACTTCTCATGCTTTTCTGAGACCTTGTATAATTTTGCATAGGTTGTGTGTATGTTATCTTATTCATCCATCTTTTCAAACTTAGACTCCACCAATTCCTCTTCTTCATCCACATCTTCAACAATCCCTTTAGTAGGATTTACAGTGGCAGTGAAAGCATTTAGGATTCCATCATCCTCATTGTTGGAATCATCTTCAAGCTCAGTGTCGCTCAAGGTAGCAGCAAGTGTCTTGCTTTTCCCAATGGTCTTGAGATATGTAGGGCACTCTTGTTTCATGTGTTCGAAGCCTTGACACCCAACAAATTTTGGTCCTGATGGAACTGTGTACTGACTGCCATCCCTAGCATTCTTCTTCCCTTTGTCTTGGCTCTTAAACTGCAAAGAACTAGATTGCTTTCGGTCCTTGTCAAATCCTTTCGCATTGGCATTCTTTATAAACTTCTTGAACTGCCTCATGATATAGGATTTCATCTTAGAATCTTCATTGTTTGAAGACTCATTAGTGTCATTGCTCTTGGCCTTTAATGTCATGCTTTTGCTCTTACTTGATTTCCCAATCCTTGTCAAACCCAACTCATAGGTCTGCAAATTGCAATCCAACTCTATCAAAGGAATTTTGTCAATATCCTTTCATTTCTCAATCACGATGATCTTGGCATGAAATCTCTCGAGTAGAGATCTGAGCACCTTTCTCACAAATCTTGGGTTCAAGAATGGTTTTCCCAAGATTAAAGGTTGAGGTCACTGTGTCCTTGAGTTTGGCATAGAACTTATCGAATGACCCATCCTCCTTCATCTTAATCTCTTCAAAGCTCATAGTAAGCCTGTAAAGTTTTGAATCCTTGACAACCTTGGTTCTTTCATAGGTTGTTTGGAGAATGGTTCATGCTTTCTTAGCAGTTTCAGTAAAGGATATCTTCTTGAGCTCCTCATTCGTGACTGCACTGAATAGATCATTCAATGCCCTATTGTTGAAGTTTTTCACCTTGATCTTAGCGTCATCCCAATCGGCCAGTGCTTCCGTAGGCTTGGTCCAGCCTATCTCCACAACTTGCCACACTTTTTCATCTAATGACTGCAAGAAAACTCTTATGCATACTTTCCAGTATATATATAGTTAGTGTCATCAAATAAAGGAGGTATAATAAGAGACTGTCCTCTATCCATGATAAACAAAGGTTAATGGATCACACAACAAAGATTAAAACATAATTAGAGTGTGCCTACTTTGATACCACTTGATAGGCCAAGAATGTATTTACCTCTTGTGATAAATTAATCAATTGATTTAGCCAAGTTAATTAATTAATTCAATTAATGAGCAAAACGCGTGGTAACACAAACAAATCACCAACTAAGTAAATATGCAGCGGAAATTAAATTGACATGGTGATTTTGTTTAAGAATGGGGAAAACCTACATGACAAAAACCTCCACCAAGTGATTTTAAGGTCACTACTCCCAAGAATCCACTATTATCAAAACAAGCGGTTACAAGTAAAGAAATCCCAGTACCTTATACTAACCTACAATTAAACCCTTACCCTAATACCTAATTGGACTTGTTCTGTAGTGACAATCTCTTCTTTTCAATGCATGGCTCCTAGTACATGACTAACCAATTCGATGCGCAGATCCCAGTACGCAGCTTACTCATCAACTTAAGAATGATGTTGGCTGCAAAGTTCTTCAGTCCATCACATGATGAAGATCACAAAGCTCCTTGGTTACAAAACCCTATGGTGTACAAACACAACAGCTTCTTCAAGAGAAAGATGATTAGGGAAAATTTTGTCTTCGATCACAATTTGCATGAACACAACTTTGCTTCACACTCATGCAATCTTTGACGGCCCTTAAAATAATCCTTATATATGTTTAGGGTTGTGAGAAAAGAAAGTCTAAACATATACACACAGATTGGATGAAAATTAGAGCTGAAAATCTGTTTTTCATAAACCTCGATAGATAGCTTATCTATCGAGCTAGCTGTCGAGCATCGGGCTTTAGCAGCTTTTAAACCTCAATATATACTAGCTATCAAGCTAGCTGTCGAGATTTAAAATCCAGCACATCTTCACTTGTTTCTTGAATAGACTTGCATGGTTTTAACACTTGAATTTGAAATCTTGTTTCTTGAAATATTAAACACATTCTAGATTTACCCAATTACAAGTAAAGTGCGTTTTGTCAAAGGATTAGCCAATTACATAAAATATTGACATATGTTCCTAACATGATTCACAGATGTCCTAACACCTTTAACTCCTAAAAAAGATGGTGAATGTGAACTTCCTTCCATTTGCCTTTAATCACAATTAGTAATGTTGTTTTTGTAACATTTCTTAGGAGGGGGGAGGGTGGAATTTGATGTGACGAATGAGAAAGTATCTCAGGGCTCATGAATCATCTCTCTCACAATACATCAATTTCATAATGTGGAATCACAAAAGAGATGATAGATACACTGAATACATGAAATAATTATTACATAGTTGACAGACTTCTTGTGAAGATATGAACACAATGTCGGTCGCTGAATTTCAATCATATCTATCATTGAAGAAAGTTGGTGTAAAGAGTAGGTGCGTGCCGCTAATTCAAAATGTTGAAAATTGATACTTGAAAGCAAGATTCAGAAAACCGTAAAGCGTGTCAAATTTTATCCCTTTATTTTCCCTACCCTAAATTCTTGCATAAAAGTTTATTAGATTTGGAGCCGAAAGAACTATGGTCAAAAAGGTTGAATTGGAAGCAAATTTAAATCAGCTGGGTCAAGATCTGTTTTCGGCATGCTCTAAATCAAAGTCGGGCCATCATGGAAATCAGTAATCATTCTTTATTAATGCCACCTCAATATATAACACTTACATTATGTACAAGTTTAAATGAATAGGAAATAAGAGAATAAGAAGGTGAGGAAAAAAAAAAAAAAAAAAAAAGGGAGAGGAAAAAGTATAGATATTAATATATTATCTTCCACAGTTTAAATGTTAGGAGAAAACCATATAATTTGAGTTGAATTATGAATATAACCCTTTTCTTTAATTCCTTTTTACTATTAAGGGCGATTTTAGTAAAATCACTTATACCTAAGTCTTTTTATTTTTTTGAGTCAACTCCATCGAGCTTGGAATAGTTGGATTTTCATCAATTCAAACCCTTTTTTTCCCCCTGAATAAAAACTCCTAAATGAAAGATTTCGGTTCCGCTCCTTTTTTTTTTTTTTTTTTTTTTTTTTTAAAAAAAATCATTTTACTTTCACTCCATTCTGGCAGCAAATTAGAGTAATATTACATAATATATTTCTAAGCAAATTGGTTTTTTCCTGTCCGTAGGGCTATAAAAAAAATTCCAATATTTATTCATGAATAACTCAAGTTTGGCCGTTTGACTTCAAGTTTGATGCTCAATTAATTAACTAAAGATTGAGCATCAATTTTAATCTATTAAATAAGATTTCTGAAACACCATTTTTATTTTTATTTATTTTTCTAAAATCCATGCATATACTTTATTTTAATTTTAATTTTTTTTTTTACCAAGCCATTCTATATCCTAAACTAGCAACTAATTACATACCCGGACCCCAAAAATCTCGAGTAGTAGGGACATCAACCAGTTGCCGAAGAGAAAGATAAACCAAAAATTGGGCAGATTTGAGAGATGGTGACGGGTTTAAGGATTTTTTTGGGCTAGAGCACCGCCTAACTATCAAATGATTGGCTTTATCCGTTGAATATATAATTTATATATTGAAAAGGAAGTTACTTTGGGTGGGCTCCTTTAGATTTTATGGTGGGTTCCAACCACCAACCACCAAATTCTGCCAATGGTCAAGCACACATAATGCGCGTGCTTCCGAATCACTTCAGTAGCAGTAGGTAACTAATAAGGTGTGGTTTTATTTTTATTTTTATTTTTATTTTTATTTGTTTTATACAGTCTTTTTAAGCATTTATGAAAAGTTTTTAATCTTTTTTTTTTTTTTGCGTATAAATTTATTTTTGTCAATTTTCATTAAATAAACAAATAAATTTCAATAAAAGTTAACCCAACTCACAATTAAAAAGACACTTCCTATATTTTATAAATCGCTTGAACGAGAAAGAAGTATAAAAGGGTCACACATCAAAAGCTTTGTTGATCAATTGGTTTTTAATATTGTTTCTTATGAGAATAAATAAAGAAAAAAAAAAAGTCACACAATAAGTCTCAATATATATATATATATATATATATTTATATTTATATATATTGGTAACTATTAACTTGGCATGTGTTGTGATCAAGGGAATCAATCTCGTACCAAAGGCAATACCAGTTTAACCAGTAAAATGATATATTTCAATACTGGTCAATACCGGTGTACTGTTTCGAGTTTATCGTTATTATATATATATATATATATATATATATACACACACATATATATTAATAAATATAAAAGTTTACCATAAAACATTACCTCAATTCAAAATAAATAATTCATGGTTTTAGACTTTAGTATCAACAATATATATATATATATATATATATATATAACATAAATCTTAATTGTTCATTGTATACTAAGAAAACAAATAATACTAATAAGTTAATGCAAGTAAGTTACCATTTTACCCTTACAAGAATTCAAAAATTACAAAACTAAAAAATAAAACTTTTTTTTTCTGTACCAGCCAGTACACCTGGTAAATGGCCGGTACGCCTGGTATTTAATCCGGTACGAAACGTTAGCGTTTCAATACCGGTATGGTACATACCGGCCGATATGCCCGGTACCAATAGGGTATCAACCACCTTGGTTGTGATTAACATACAATAAAAAATTTGTATTAATAGTTAGTTTTTATGAAAATAATATTGCTCCAATAACAATTTATCATATTAAAAAATTAGGATAAAAAAATATTGTATCATTAACTTGTTGGTAAACATTTACTTGTTCTTTTTTCCCGTGTGAGATGATTGATATGGACTTTTTGATGCAATCTTAGATTGATATTTTAATAAACATTTACTTGTTCTTTTTTCCCGTGTGAGATGATTGATATGGACTTTTTGATACTATCTTAGATTGATATGGACTTTTTGATACTGTCTTAGGTATTCCTTCGGTTGTTGAGATAAAGGCATGCACAACACATTACCAATTATTGAGCAAACCTTAACCCAGACCTACTTAAGATGCAAGTTCTCCTAAGATGTAGATAAGTCATGAGTTATATAAATTCAAAAGTTCAAATATCGCACGTCCCATAATCTTTGACGCACTTTGGCAAATTACTACTTTTCAAATTATATATATATATATATATATATATATATATATTATACAAAGTTTTGATAATTTCATTCTATAATATTTTATCGTACAAATTTCCAAAAGAAAATATCTGACTATGTGACCGATCACCAGGACCTACAATAGCATTTCAAAACTTAATGTCAAAGATTCATTCTTATGTAGAATGATCATAGGCATGCTGCATATAAGAATATATATATATATATATATATATATATATATATGGGACAAGTGTAATTTGAAGCAATTTTATACTACTTAGTATCTTTTTATTAGACGTGACTTTTGACAAATTCATCGTTCAATTATATGTTCTTTTTATACCCACAATGTTTGCAAAATTTCAAAATAATCATAGGTTTAAATTCATGTTTTTGTAATTTAAAATTATGCATAAAAGATGAACTTATAAAACGAATAGTAAATAGCATCTGATTAATACGAAATTTGGCATAAGTTTTAAGAACATAGATTAAATGTAATTCAGCATTGGGATTTTCAAAATACTAATCTAATAAAATGTTATTAGGTAATGTAATATTTCTTAAAGATACACCAAGTGCAACTTTATCTTGACACATATATATATGGTTGGGTTCAAGTTACACCTAATGTAACTTGAAGTAGTGTTACATCACTCAAATTTTTTTTAATTTAATGCGAATTTTGATAAATTTACTGTTTTAAATTATCTTCATATATTTTCCATACTTGTAAAATTTCAAGTTGATCAAAGATCAATAGTTATATCATCAATCAACTATTTAAATTCAAGTTTTTGTAATAAAAATAATGCATAAAAGATGAATTTATGGATCAAATGGTAAATAACATCTTTTTGGTATGAAACTTGACATGCATATTAAGAACATATAGAACATGTAATCAAAAAATGAAAATTTCAAAATATGAATTGAAAAACAAGTTATTGGTGGTGTAACAATGCTTAGAGTTACACCAGGTGTAACTTGAATACAACCTATAATTACATTTTTAAAATAACATCAATGTGGTGCTGACTAAATTATGTCCCTTCTATACTTCAGTAAAATAATTTTTGTTTATAGATTCACTTTGTTGCCTCAATAAGAATAGGAGACCTCCGTACATGGTAGAAAAGCAAAAGGGTAAAGGGGAGGTAGCATTGTAAAATGAATATCACGATATTGAAATAGGGCTGTAAATGAACCAAGTCTTCATAAATTACTTGGTTTTGGTTGGATAAAAATCTTGTTCATGTTTGTTTATTTTTAAACAAATCAAGTTTGAGTTTTAGTTTTAGGCTTATTTAATGAATGAGTTAAGACCAAGCAAAAACAATTGTTTGTGAACAAGCTCATGAACATTAGAACTCAATACAAAACAAGCCGAGCCTAAACTCATTTATGGGCTTGGTAATAAGCTTGATTTGACCTTAACAATTCAACTCATATATCTTACTAAGACTTTAAGTAACTGGGCGTTGGGAATACTCATCCAAACCAAATAAGCTTAATAATAAGCTTAATATGGACTTGATAATGTACTTGTTTTGGATCTCTGAATCAAACTTAATATTGAGCTCGAGCCCAACTTGACTAATAAATCAAGTCGAACCCAAGCTTTTATACTTTTTGACGAGCTCAAGCTTTAACATCATTTATAGGCTTGGTTTGAGCTCGAGCCAAGTTTGAACACTCATTACTTGACAAAACTCAGCTCTTTTACAGCTCTTTAAACACCTTAACGAAGTGAGGTTTGGATGTTTTGAAAAATAGAAAGAGAGAAAGGAACTAAGAAGGAAAACAAAATTTTCACTTTAGAAAAACATGGACACATTAGAAGAACCTTTTTTTTTTTTTTCCCTATTATGTGGAATGTCTCTATAAAATCAAAGAGAAAACGTTTTGGGCTCATATTAAAGGATTAATAACAAGTAAAAGCACAATTGAATCATATGTACTATGTAGTCAAATCGTGTGAGATCATTATAGGATTGCAATTTTGTGCTATCCTACGATCTAGCTTGCTTACATTCATATCAACTCAAGCAAAATTTTCAGTTAATTTTAACATAAGAATCTAACTTTTTTCTATTTTATATAACCTCTTTTCAGAAACACTTACATCAAATTATCTATTTTACACTACGTCTCATTAAAATATTATTTCTTTATCAATTTTTTTTTTTTTTTGGTTGCTCTATGTGTGTCTGTTTGAAAGAGAGTAAAGAACTATTTAAAAAAAAAAAAAATTATGTGAATAGTAACTGTGTATATTTACATGGTTACTGTAACAACAATCTAAATTTATACAGGCTTACATAGACTGATGTGGGTAATTTTTGGTATCCAATGTGAAAACTTTATCACTAATATTATTATACATTAATTGATATGAGTGCTTAAATTATGCTTTGCAAACAATCTTGATACAATCTGGATTTTTTTTTTGTGGTTAAGGATCATAAAGATCTTGCAATCCTATTTGAAAGTTCAAATAGTGTGTAAAACACCCTTGAACGTTTAGACCCCCAATTACAAAATAACCAATTCAAGTTTTATGTCAAACAACTAGTGTGCGGAAAATAAACAAAAGCTATAAAACAGAATTAGTAAACAATCTAAGCCAATTTAAAATCACAACCCACAGTAGATAATCAAAAGCAAAGATAAAAGGGAAGGAAGATGCAAACACAAGGATAACACATGATGTGTTATCAAAGAGGAAACCGAAATCCTCGGTGTAAAACCTCTCCGCCGCCCTCTAAGCGGTAAGTAATCCACTAGAAAATGTAGTTGGGATATATGGACAGCAATAGACCCTCCAAGCCTAATCTACCCAGTGCACCTAAGCCCTCCAAGCTTCTTGCTCCAATGAGGTTGCGCCAAACCTATTTCTTTTCTAACTTCCCGGATTCCGCTACTTAACCATAACATCAACCAATGTAGATTGGTTCCTTCCTAACTGCTTCCTAGAATACCAAACAGTCCTCTCACAGTAATGGATATGGTGAGAAAATGTTTTGGTAAAACACCTCTCAAGGGTTTAACAATGGAGAAGAAGAGAGTTAAGGAATTTGAAGAGACTCTTATGTAAAGATTGTAGATGAATCAATCTTGTTTTACTCTAGGGTTTCTCTCTCAAAATTCTCTCTAGAAGCTCTTTATCTTTTGTGGGTATAAGGGGTATTTATACTGGAGTGAGAATGGAATGTGAAGAGTCAGGTTTTACAAAACAGGGGTGGCTCGCAGCTTGACTGAGTCGCGAGATCCAATTGCGCGATAACAGAACGGCCAGTTGTCCTATTTTGTCCTGTAGTGCTCCAGCTAGCATGACGCTTCAACTTCTGGCATGCTTAGCACGTGTGCTGCTTCTAGCGGCTTGAAACCGCAAGTCACTCACGAGATCAAGTCCCGACTCTCTGTTTTCTTGCACACTCTTGAGCATTTCAACACTCTATCTCACTCACTACCCTTACAACAATCTCACCTAAATACAGGGTTACTAAATGTTGAAATATAAGCAAATTTGGCACAGAATAAAGCTAACAAGATGGTTGATTAAATTCAACATTACACTATCTTTAGATCAATTCTCTACTAAAAAAGAGTTGAACATGTTCACTCAATCTTGTTCGCTCCCACAGATCTTTTTGGCTATCTTCTTCTTTCAATTACAAAGGAAAGACTATATAGAAGGTTTTTCTTGAACCTTTATATCTAGAAGTGCATCCAACACAAACGTCGACACAATACTCTAATTCTAGTGGTTGTTCAGTAACCAAATAATTTCTCACTGAGTTCTACCCTAAGTGACATGGATTAACCTTTAAAGAAAATGCGTATGTGTGATTATTTAAGTTGGTCAAATTGTAAACAAAGACAATCGGTATTGAAACGACTATTTAATAATAATAATATTTAGGTATACATTTGAGTTTAGAACTTGGACTTCGCCAACCATCCCATGACTTGAGCTCTCGATCACTCTACATGTGCACGCCACAATAAGTCATCACATTGTGCTAATAAGTCCTAGGATTGATCCCACTCCCCATATATGACGACGATGTCTCCACCTTTGGTTCCCCACCCCTTCATTCAACTGTGACGATTGTGACTCTCTCTCTCTCTCTCTCTGAGCAATAGTTTAGTGCTTTAAAAAAATTGTCAATAAGTGCACGCTATATTTTTTTCTCTCTTTCTTTTTTTTAAGAAGCAAGTGTATGCTAGCTTAATATTTACTTGACTATTTTAGTTTTTTTTTTTTTTTTTTTTTTTTTTTTTTTTTTTTTTTTTATGAGAAGAATTGACTATTTTAGTTAACTATATTTATTGAATAGATTATGGATAGAATTCAAGTATGACCATAATTATTACTATGGAAATGAATAAATAATCAATAAAAACTAAACATATGGCTAATTGGTTATTGTCTTTTCCACTAGGCCAATAAAATAAAGAGATGTACTACGTCCACAACATTTTTACAAAATTTTCACAACAAATCATAAGTGGTTGATTGTTATTCGTTCAAATTTAAACGTAACACTAAAATTATTTTTTTACCCCAACAATAACAACCAGTAACAACTTGCCACTTAAGATTTGTTGTAAAAATGTTGTGGACATATCATTTCTCTAAAACGAATATTTTTTTTTTTTTTTTGAAAGACAATAAACCAAATAGTTAAAGTGAAAAGACGATTATTTTAATTGACAACGATTATTTAATACGTTATGGATAGTGTAAGGACTCAATTTGTAACGACCCATAATAATGTTGGGTTCGCACGTAAAAAGGCCCAAACAATATCACTTATAGAGCGTGGGTTTGAAAGACTAGGTCTTGGTCACCGGACGAGGGTTAGTCATTTTGTTCATACAGAATTAGGCCATGTTCGCTCGAGGAATCTTTCTCCTTGAGACGGTCTGGAAGGCTCTGGTTCTTGACCTTTTTTCCCAACCCCCCTTCTTGGTGCATCAACCTTCACATTATATAGCCCTTCTTGGTTGATCTTAGCCCTCTACTTGTTGATTAGGCAGGTGCCTACTTCAGTACCCGTCCCATCAGCTGTCCCTCATTGCTTTTTGTTAGTTGCGATGATCGAAGTCACCCTGTCCAAGCGTCTTTTCTCATTAACATGGTTAGGACGTTGGCGGGTGCATTTAATGCAGAGGGGACGCTTTTACCCTGAACCAGTTTCGCACCGTACCCCATCGTGGGCCCCATTCTACTCGCATCTCCTTCAGGGGGTTTTTTCGGGGCAACCCTCAACGAGATGTTGCTCTTTCCTTTGAAGTCTTGGAGTGCCAAGGACAAGGTCATCCTCGGCTGTGCCCCCGGCATTTCGGCATTTCCCCATTCGTCCTCGACAAATACCCTTCTCGGCACGGGTCCTGGGCCCTAGTAGAGCGTGGGCCGGATCATAAGTTCCCTGGCCCCACAAATAGAATCTGAGTATGATCAGTAATTATTACTATTTTAGTTTTTTTTTTTTTTTTTGTTGAAAAGAATTGACTATTTTAGTTAAATATGCTTATTGAATACATTATGGACAGGATTCAAGTATATATGTTCCATAATGATTACTATGGAAATGAATAAATAAAAATAGTAATGCTACAGTCACAAACTATTTTACAATATTTTTACAAACTGGTGATGTGGCCAACTTTTTATTGGTTTTCATCTATGCTCACCATTAACATCACTTTTTTATTTATTAATAACCACTCACGACATCAACAATTTGTAAAAAAAATTGTAAAAAAGTTTGTATCTCTAGTTTTATTCAAATAAAAAATAAACTAATGACTAATTGGTTATCTTCTTTTTCACTTGGCCATTAAAACAAATAGTTAAAGTAAAAAGACGATTATTATTATTATTTTTTTATACAAGATAGAATTCTACTCTAACCTAATTTAAGTATATATATGTGTGAAGATTCCTCCTAGAGACTTGAACCTTATTTGATAGTGATTATTTAATACATTATGGATAGAATCTAAGTATGATAAGTAATTATCACTATGAAAATGAATAAATAAAAAATAGCCAATTATTTTTTTATTGGACAAGTGAAAGAGACAATTTCTGAAATCCTAAAAAAAAAAAAAAAAATTGAAGTTAAAGTAATTGATATTAGTTCATCAAAGAGTGATCCGAATTGTATCCACAAATATGAGATTATCATCTTTTAATCAATTGTGATGAAATTTGACAAGCTTAAAGATGTTCTATAGCCGCATTTTGAAAAATGTAGTTACAGTTCTGACCCTATAACAACGTTTTCAAACACAGCTTAAAGGTGTTCTATAACTGCGTTTTTCAAACGCAACTATAGTTTTGACCCTATAGCCGTGTTTACAAAAACATGGCTACAAACTCGTAAGAGCTACAGCACAATATAGGCCACATTTGTAAACGCGGCTATAGGAAACATGGCTATAGCCTATAGCTGCATTATTGGGGTCTATAGCCACGTTTTTGAAATGCAGCCATAGCCCTCGTTTCTTGTAGTGATATACCAACCTATTATTCAAAGTGCCCAAAATTTGATTCATACCAGCAGAATCTTGATTCATGTTTTAGGTCCTCCTAAATTTGAATCCAAAATTATACCAGGATCAAATTTCTGTTCAATTAAAATTCAACTGTCCTAGCTAGTTACTTCTCATCATCTCTTGGCCGGAGTGTACCGTGTGGATATGTTGTGGTGACTGATTTATAGATTTTGGAGAGTCTTATCTTCATTTTTTTTTTCCTACAGATGATGTTGCTAATAAAAGTAATACATTACAAGTGGAGCATAAACTAGCCAAAATTTGTCTTCCTTTAAGAAGCTGATGTGATATGGTCATGCAGATTACCAACACATTAATTTTTATTTTTTTAATTATTTTTTTATGTTTAATATGTTACACACAAACCGAACAAACTAAATTAATAAATTTTGCTGTCAACATTAGTTCCAACTACTACATCATGGAAATATGCTTCAATGGCTCAATTTCTTAATGTGATTCGTTGACTGAGTCATAAAATTCAAAGAGTTAATTGAGATTAGATCTCTACATATTTGAGCTATATATATATATATATATAGATCCATGAATTTAAATTAGTAACATACTCTCACGTACGTGTGTATTGTTTTCAGCTTATTTGCGCTTATCGAATCGTCCTAGATGCTAACATATCAACAGATTTAGGATTCAATGAAATACGCAGTGTGAATATGACTTCCTCTGATCACTTCCTAGCTACCTATCAATACAATTCAATCTTCCTTCTTGATACACAATCTGGTTTTAAAAATAGACATGCATGCAATCACTTAACTAACACATATAATTGTCGGTATCAAGTTTGACAATATATGTTTCAGTTTCAGGAAAAGAGTAAAGTAATACAGAGAAAATCTTTGTGATACTCGTGGATGTTGAAGTACTAACCTGTGAAACTTGAAGAGCTTTTTAGAAAGGAAATGCGAGAATTTGGACCCAGCTAGCTTTTCACACTGTGCCCTGAAGTCAGACGCATATGCTAGCCAGTAAAACATGCATAATGATTAGTGAAAGACTTTATCGGTTTCTTGACTGATGATTTCCATGAAAAATGCATGTTTAGAAAGAAGATTGAAGGTTAAAATTTACCACCTATACAGTTTGCTACTGCTAGTTAACCCGGCTTTGTGTTGGCCATTTTGTTGCACTTGCATGGATATCCAGTTATCTAGTAGCACTAATATACGGCTCAATAATTCAGCCAAAAAGTAATGTTCAGAGCACCGAGAATTTTCAAAGATTTGACAAAAATTAAAGTTGAGAAACCTTTGATAAAAGTCGAAGGTAAAATTGCAAAATATCTTGAAGAAATATTCTGCCATTCTTGACATGACATATAGGTCTAGAATAGAATAAATAAGGCTAGTATCACAACAATATACTACTTGTTTACTGATGAATTGTGAGTGATGGAGTTGTAGACTCACATGAACCTATCACTTATAACTTGTTCCGTGAATAAATTGTAGATTTTGTTGTGGTACTAAGCAATATTCAAAATAAAATACAACATTGGATTAAAACCTTTTTCTCATATTTTCTCACTCGTTCTCAAAAGAAAAAGGTTGATAAAAATATACATTTATGAGTGGAAGTACTTTAGAAAAGAAAATTGAAAAAAAATATGAAATCATTACCGTTGTTTTTGCAATTAGAACGGTGATGGGGCGCGACCAACACACTCACACATATCGCTAAGATACTCTCCCAAAAATCACCAACGCAAATAAAACCAATACAAATTATCTAAAGTTCCACAAGAAGCAAAATTAGAGGATATGACGAGTTTAATCTTATAATATAATTGCATATAAATTCATAGGTTTGAACTTTTAAGCTAATAATTGATGTAGAATAGACAGTCATAGTCTTCCTAAAATATCAAGGGCGTCTAAAATTATGGCACAAGGTAAAAAGTCATTAGTAGAAATTTTTTGGGCTACAAAGTTGAAATTGTGTGAAATTTGGCAAACTGAAGGAAAACAGTCTTCTGATCAATACAATAGTCGTCGCTTTGCCATGAGATGCGCCGTAATTTTGGCGAATTCCTTCATTTAGGATTTGAAAACAATGATTTTACCCTTTTTAGTAATTTTTGTTTCCTTAATAACCTTTTACTCAAAAGTCTAAATAAGGTCATGTTTGTTTTGGGACGACTCTTAAGGTCAGTAATTTATGATTTTACATTTAATTCAATTTTATTATTTTTAGTAAAATTCGGTATTTTGCCACTAAATCTTGTGATTAATGTGAATTAGGGTTTTTAGACGGTTTCCTAGTTATCCTAGGGTTTTACTTCTTTAGTATTTATATGTTTTGTAGCCTCAAAAGGAAAATCAAATTATTTTAATAAAATTCAGATTTATCACCTTATGGATTCAAAGAATCTCTTGTGAATTTGAGGATTCTCTCATGAATTCAAGGTTTACTACTAGAAAATAGTAGTTTAGTTTTTGTTCCATCAAAGAGATTATTGTATATACTTTCTTCAAACTTCTGCGACATCAATAATATTTTTATATATCTCATATTAAGACCTAAACTAGAGTCATTCTAAAGTATTATCTCCCCATCAATCACAAAACACCAAAATTCAAACATAAAATCATTAGAATATTTAGTAAACAAACCGTATCATATATTTTCTTAAACATTTTCAAATGAGAAAAACTTGAAAATTACAAAATTGAGCATAAAATCAATAGGATATTTAGTGAACCAACCATATCATATATTTTCTTAAACATTTTAGAAAGCGAAAAACTTGAATATGACAAAATTAAGCCTAAAATCACTAGGATATTTAGGGAATGAACCGTAACATATATTTTCTTAAACATTTTCAAAAGAGAAAAACATGAAATTACCAAATGGATCTTAAAACAATTATAATCAAATGTGATTAAGTTATTGAATATACACATACTACGTACATTCATTGATTCCCTAAAAGGTGTAGCCAACACTTACACACGAATCATGACTTACCATACCCAACATCATTACAACTATACCATACCCAATATTATCACAAATAATGAAATTAATTATATATAATATAAAATTAATAAAATTTATAATACCTTTAATATTATTTTCTAAGCTCTAATATCATTTTCTCTAACTCATATCATTTTTTTTTTTGAATAATTTCATTAATTTATAGAGGAGGATTTGAATTTGTATATGTTAGGAACATATAAAAATGTCAATTGAACTATGCGACTCTCGACAAGTTACATCAATTTTTTTTTTTTTAAATTTTAAAAAGAAGTCACATAAGTTTCTTTTTTTTTAGATAGAAATTTTACTCTAACCTAATTTAAATATATATATGTGAAGTTCCATCCTAAAAACTTGAACTCTGATCCTTACCCTCCATACTCTATAATAATTACTTGTGTAGTGGCCGCACCAAAAGCATGCAATTGTATGTCACATCAGTTTTTAATTGCACAATACTGTGGTCAAGCACATTAATGGTAGTTATATTGACTAGACTTCCGCAAACCAATTGATCAATCTGCAAATCATATCTTTGTACCGACCACCTTGCACAAATTTTCTTTAGATAAAAACGTGAACCAAACCCTTTTTGGCCGACGTTTTTTTCATTGGCTATCGGGTACAATTTTAGTTGACTTTAATTTGTTTCAAAGTTTAAAAGTAAAATGAATGTTACTTCAAATTTGATTTTCCAAGTCACGTTACAATTACAACAGTTCTCATTTTGGGATCAGAACGTCAGGACCCACTTAAATAGTGACGTGTCAACATCTATAATGTTATTGACGAATTGGGGATGTAGAATTTGTATCATTTTATTGTGAAGGAAGTTCAAAGGTGGTTTTCAAAATTCAAAGTCATTTTTGAGCATGAGTATGCTTTTTTACTAAAAAATCCCCCTTTTTCTTTTCGGCAAACCCCGTGCCAGCCAAAAATAAATAAAGAATAAAATAAAACAAAACAAACAAGATCGATGCACATGGAGCTGGGAACAGGTTGGTGATAAACATAAAATTATGTATGTACTTAGATCATCACTTCATTAACACATTAAGGGTCTATTTGAAATTTACTTATTTTGTTGAAATGAAGCACTTTTTGCTGAAAATATTATACATAAAGGTAAAAGTTAACTAAAATAGTACAGTGAAATCTATAAATAATACTAAAAAATGCAATGAGGCCTATGAATAATAACAAAAATAAATTGAATAGTAAAATAAGCTAACTTTTTAATTTGAAGCCAAATGCATACCGATTAAACTTAAAAAGAAATAAAATGCAATAGCTAGCCACATCAATCATATAGGTAATTCAATTAATTTAAGTAGGATATTCTACCCCAAGTGGCAATTTGCATATGGTATATATATATATATATATATATTCTTTAAGATTCAATAGTGTTGGATTAATTAAAACAGCTCAAGACTATCAAAAAAAAAAAAAAAAAAGTCCCGGTTCATGTTCTCGATCGGCAAGAAAAAAGAAAAAAAAAAGATTCCATGTTCATTATTGTTTGAGGTGGCTGGCTGGACTCTGCAAAGTTACAAGTTGACTAAGCTTCCCACCCACTACCACTATTAGACCAATTCCTCATAGTTGAGATCATTCATGAAGCTAAGCTAGAGGCTTACATTACATTTTTTTTTTATTAAAAAAAAGGCATATGAAACTGAAAGAGACACATAATATAAACAAGATTAAGCTGCTAATTAATGAAATTGAATATTTTAAATTAACATTAAAAAAAAGGATTATAGTATGATAAACAAACCTAGCTTAGATTACACTCCACTTGGCATAATTACAACTCCCACAATGCATGTCGGATCACGTTTAAAGCCGTCATACTACTCATCATCATGAAGTGTCTTCAGTTTTTGTTTATACGACAGGACTAGATAATTCAGATAGCTAGGAACTAATTAAAAAATTTTATAAAAAAATTCTAAGTGAACTTAATACAGGCAAAGAATAAATAAGTTAGATAAGATGGTTACAAATACTAATATATATATTAGCAGCTACAACCCAGGCTTGTAATTAAGTGTGAGAGGTGTAAAGTGGTTCCCACGAACGTCAATATATTTTTTTATAAAAATTATTGTCTTTTTCTTTTTGTATTGATGAATGATGATGTAAAGTAGGATAACTCATAAAACCATAGAACAAGATAAACAAGCTTATATACAACATTAATTAATTTATTATATTATGATCATGTAAATGTAAAACTCTAGGCAAATTGTGTATGCACTTACGTCACCAATTGTGAGTGTGGAGAGATTGAGGATTGTTAACTTATTTTTCTTTTGAGCGTTTTAGGGTCCGTTTAGTAATATTGTTTTAGTAACACTGTTTATATTTTTTGAAAATATATATAAGTGAAAAAATATGTAAAAAAATGTGTAATATTGTTTAAACAATAAAAATTACTGTTTAAACACTAAAAATTACTATCTAAACACATATAACAAACACAGCCTAACTTCTAAATTCCAAAAAAATAAAGTGATTAATATATTATTAACACTAATCTCGTACATAATTGTTGAGTTGTCATATCATGTCATGTCAATCAATATCACATGAAGAATCTTCTATAAATTTAACACACGTGGTATACAACTGATAAGTTAGTAACTTTCCACACATTAATTGCTTTTTGTAGATAACCATGTATAACTAGCTATATAGTCCTTCTCCACCAAAAAAAAAAAAAGCTATCTAGGTATCTATCACAGCCCATGCAAACTTATGATATGTATGGGCCAGTCCCTAATTAAGAGCCCAGAAATACGTAATCCAAGCCTTTAGAAGATGCTAGCAGCTGGCTCAACCCTTTTCCTCTCTACAAAAACCCATTTAAGGTATGAATCTTTGTAAAATATTGTAGCTTCCAATGCCTTAAAAAAATAAATAAAAGGAGGGTAATTGATAATAGTGTCACACTCATACTACTTAACTAGTTGCTAATCTATGTGATGCACGAGAAAGCTATTAAATATGAGTTTTAAAATATTTTTGTTAATTTTTTTGCCATTGACAATTTTTTTTTAAATTTTGGTAGTTTAAAAAATTATGTCAAATATTCATTTCATTATAGTTAGCTTAAATGTTTATAAATAGGAGATGACATTAATGATATAGTATATGTAGCAATTATAAAAGATACCGTTGAAACATGAATATTTAAAAAAAAAAAAAAAAAAAAACAATTGTGATCAATTGAAACAAAATATAGCTAAAGAAGTTTTAGTCACTCATACTCCTCATTTGAACTCACTTGCTATACTTATTCTCCAAATTTGACATAAAAAAGGCAATATCTAGAGCCTATAACTAATGTCATGGCCTCTCTATACACAAGTCTAGTATAATTGAGACATTTTTTTAAGACTCACTGATTGAAAAACTTACAAATTCTTTTCAAGAACATGCATTAAATATGCAAAAATTAAATAGTTTCCTTAACCACGAAACATTCACACCTATTGTGTTTAAAATGAAGCTCTTATAATTCTAAAAGCAAAGCCAGAAAAGAAAATGTAATTAATAACCTCTAACTTAGACATTACTTTTCTTCGATTCTTATCTAACTAATGTTATTTCTATAAAAAATCATGATGTGTGAATGAAGATTGTATTAATTTTATCATTGTGAGCATGACAAAAATTATGAGCAACCAAAGAAAAAAAAATCAATAATTCTCCAAATTCCATTAGTAAAACTCTACCAAACACAACACAAAAAATTCTACCAATTTTAATACAAATCAAACTTATATTCACAAAGTCCATAGATTAAAGATTATCTAGCAAATATAAAACAAAAGAATCCATCTTAGTAAATCATATCATCTTAGTATATGTATAGGGCATAGATACTGTCTAGTTCTGATTTAGTTCTAAAGGCAAAGAAGTAGATTGGAAAATAAAATTTAGTCCTAGCCCTTTTCCAATTTGGCTTAGACATTTTCTCTTATATTTTGAATGTGATCCAAGCTAAAATCTAAACCATATCAGCTATATCACAAGATCAAAGTGAATCCTCTGCAGAGATGAATTTTATGCCTCTAAGCAAAATCAATTTTCATCAAACAGCTATTGTTGTACAAAAGTTTTGCCAAATACTCTTTGCCCTCCCAAATCACTCTTTAAGACCAATATATTCAATCACTTAAATCTTCCCTTACCTGTGACCACTAAAAACCTTTGTCCCTTTCACAAACACTTTCACAGGTCTTTTCTTTTAATGTGAGCTAAAAATAAGAATAATAGTGCAATCATAACTGATGTAATATATATAAAACAAAAAATTTTAATGTAACAACAGTGCTTAGCAGAAGCAACGGCTTAAGGAAAAAGGTTAAAAAAATTTATTGATAATAAAATGTCTTACAAGGTGTTTCCCATATTTGTTCTGATTCAATACAGTACGCATATGTTGCCACACCTCTCATTTGAGTTTAAGGAAAACGGTAGAATACCACAAGAAAGACTCTACAACATTAACAGTTGCTTTGATTAGAAGAATCTTAGGCAAGCAAGGAGACTACTCTGGTGAAAGAGAGTCTGTAGTTTTGGATGGCTATGCGTTTGTAGGGTTTTTAGTTTATGAATTCATAGATGAAATGTCGTAGTCGGGTTTGGGTTGAAACATATATTTAATAGAGTTTTACTTAAACTAAACTATTGTAACAACCTAAAATAAAAAGAATCTAAAAAAAAAAAAAAAATGATAACGTGGAAAATTGTGGGAGTTGCAAAGGTTACGGTTTTATATATATAGATTAATTATAAAGGCTCCTCATTCCTCAATGCCTCCAAGCTCAGAATTTTTATTTTGTGTAAGAGGTATCTATAACACATCTTTTTCACATAGTATAAGGAACCCATCCCACTTCCCACATCAACATTAGTGAAATATTTTTTATATTTCCATTACACCAAATATCACCTTACAAGCTCCAAGTCTCGACACCATTTCTTTCTCTGAGTATATAAAATGGATGCAAATTATAGCCTCTACTTTGGAAGTTATTATGGCTTGGTCTAGCTTAGCCAAGCGTCCAAATTAAGCCCAATGAAGACTACGCAACACATGAAAGTCAGGAAAGCCCATAAAATTTATCATCAAACAAATTGGTTTAGAACCTAGCTAATTAATTAGAGGCTATGACCAATCACTGGGCTAACCGTATGCATAACCCATTTGTTTTGCAATTACATCCCATTTACCAGCCTTTGGACTTACACAGTCTCCGATCAAGGCAAAAAAATACTAGCAACCTAGAGAGGAGGGCTGCTCCGTCGTGTAGTTCAATGACAAAAATAAATAAACTAGCCTTCGTTTCCGTGTATTAATCACACACAATATATCTACTTGGAAAATTATTTAGAAGCAGAGCTGGTTATTATAAGATGGTTCAATTGCATCACTATTGACATACTAGGAAACTTTAGCAATTGATAGATCAATCTTAGACTTTGAGCAAGAAGATGTAAAACAAACTGCTAGAGGAGGCACATAATAGTTAAATGGCTCTGTGGATGCAAGGAATTTAACCCGAGAATAATTTCTTCCCTTGGTACACAATTAATTTAGATTATGGGAAGTTTGAAAAAGAAGTCAGATTTTTATCTCACTCTCATACAAGTACATGAAAAAGGAAAAATCTTATTCATATCGTTCCTTTAAGTTACAATTTTCACTCCTAATCTTTCACACACCCGTTGT
The DNA here is from genome assembly GCF_001633185.2 of Quercus lobata. Taxonomy (NCBI): domain Eukaryota; kingdom Viridiplantae; phylum Streptophyta; class Magnoliopsida; order Fagales; family Fagaceae; genus Quercus; species Quercus lobata. The sequence goes on from NC_044904.1 coordinate 41,402,376, forward strand.
TGTTTGTTTTCTTTCCTTTTTATACCTTTTCTTCTCCTTCTTCCTCATTCTTATCCTGTGCATGGCTCTTTTTATTTTCTTCTCCACATTGTGCCACAATAGGTGCTGTCCTGGTATGGTTAGGCAGCTTTTCTATCTCATCAAGCTCTTCTTCTGTTAAGGTTGATGAACGAAGACTTTTGGGGCTTCTTGTTTTTATTATGATAAGTTATCTATTGCATTAAATGCAATCACGTCGGTGGATCGTTGCGAATTCAACTGGAAAATCTAGAAAGCATCCGCGGACATTATGCGTACCTCGGTGGTACACCTTAGGCATTTTGATAATCCTCGAATAGTATGCATACCTCAGTGAGATGCCTTAATGTCTATGGACATTTATCTTGGATGGTTCAAATGGTCCATTCATGCTTGGATTGAGGGTGATGGGCCCTATAAGATCAGTTTTCAAGGTACCCACTTCTGCAATTGGGCTCGTTTTCTCGAAAAGGTATGTCTTGGGCCTACCCAAATCTAAGGGCCAATGTGTTCCTTGAGTTTTGGGTGCCACGTCCCTACAGGCTCTATTGTGCTTTGATTTATATTGTATAAGGCTAACTACCCTTACAATATTTCTTAGACCTTGCAAAAGTGGGAATTTTGTGTTCTAGCTACAATATTTTTATTCCCTTTTTTATAAGATCAAGGAAGAGAGTGAAATCAATGGTAGCTCTAAAAACTTTTTATGGTGTAATCATTAAAAAACTTAAATTATTCCAAATTTAATAAAAATAAAAATTGAATATATTGACATCACAACCAAAAAATAAAATAAAATAAAAATAAAAACTTTTACTTGGTATCAATCTTGTATATTGCAGGAGGATGTGGAAGTTTTTATTTGCACTTAAAGTTGGTTATATGGATTTGATGCTAATATTTAATTCATTTATAAAATATTCATAGTTAAAATATTTCAATTCTTTATTGAAATTTTTTATTGTATACTGAAAATATTAAGACGATTTTATTGCAGATGAAAATACAAATGAAATTAGTCGCCAACTTGATGTGCAATTCTCACAGATGAATATTTCTATTGTTGAATCTACTTTTAACATTGAGTAGTTTAAGTTTCAATTCATATTAGTTGATAAAGGTAATTCTAAATCAATTTAAATTCATTTACATGCGATGAAGCCGACGGTCCCAATAAACCCGTTAGTCTCTCCTTACGCATTCAATGAAGACGAGAAAGAACTCTACACCCGACAACATCTGTGTAAGATGACCAGAACACCTATGCAGGATAGGACGCTGACAGGGAGAGAGAAACTTGTGACCGGTCCAACACGATCTTACTTGGCCTCCATGAATGTGTATATAAGGAAACATCTTGCACCCCACAGTTGACCCTAATCATACCACTTGATCTATTTTAGACCCCTTAAAACCACAATTAGATTAACCTAGGTAATTAGACAAGTGATTACTTAGTCAAATTAACAAATTTAGGTTAACACAAATATATCATATCAATGTATAGCAGCGGAAAATTTAAAAAAAAAAAAAAAAAACAACGATATGATAACTAGGAAAACCAAACCAGCAAAAAACCTGGGGAGGATTTAACCTAACTATCCTCAAGGTAAAAAGCAAATCCACTAGATCACTAATATCCTATTACTACCTACCAGTAGAAACTTACTGACACAACCATGTGCAAGCTCCGAGACCACGGACTCCTTCTTTCTTTGGCCTTTACAAAACACAAACACTCACGTTTGCGACTTTAAGATTTCACTCAAAGGTTTAGCAACACAAACTCTCCTATTTGTAACTCCAAGACCACCCTTGAAGGTTTAGATCATTAGCACCTTTGATGACTAGAGAAGGCAGCAACTTCTACAACACCGAATTTAGAGATTCTTCAAGTAATAACACCGGTAGAAGACATAAGAGAGCTTTTGGGAACAAAACCCTAAATACAAAAGAGGCACTCTCTTCTCTCTCTAAAAAGCCTTATAAAAACGTGCTTAGAGTTTCCTTTTCCTTTATATACTAGGAGAAGTAGATCTGAAGCCCTAATCCTTAATAGGCTTGAACTGCTGTTTGGGCTTAATTAAAATTCTGCAGATACGACTTTCGATCAATCGAGCTTGTCTTTCGATCGATCGAACTAGACAAATTATGAAATCTTCTTCCTGCACCTTGTATGTTCTTGAATCTTGACTTGAATCACATTGAGTATTGTCTAATAATACCTATAGACTCTAAGATTTATATCTAGACAAGTTTGTGTTCACGATTTGCCAATTATTCTAAACTTTTAGAACCTAACAAAGAGGATTCTTACAAGGAAAGTATCCCGTAAAATACACTTATTAATGAGGATCTTCCCTATAAGGAAAGGCCCTCTCCGCCAAGGAACGGATGTCAACTCTACGCTATTATAAAAACCCCAAAACTCTCACAAATCAAAGTACACATAATTTACCCCAACTCTGGCACTCTAGAGTTGTGAAAGTTTTCTAACTTAACATTCGGAAGCTATTTGGCCAGTACCATACCGGTACTCTCTGCAAGGTCTTCTTTGTTTCTATTTCGCAGGTTTTGTCTAGAGCACGTGAGGACCGTGTGGTTTACTGACAATTTTTGGCATCATCAGTTGATGCTATCTATGGGGGAAAACTTGTAAGCCATACTACTTCCAGACAAAGAGTTGCATGATACTTACCCGCTTGATGGCAACCCCCAACTATAGTCAAGGAGATGAACCACGTACCACCTCCCTCAAGAGACAGGTTCAGACTCTCACCGCGGCCGTGGAATGCCTCACCAAGCAAGACCATGACCTAGAAGAGCAACTACACCAAAAGAATGCAAGGCTTAACACTCAAGAGGAAGACCAAGAAGGTACCAGCGCTAAGAGAAGGAACCAAGAAAGGCTAGAGTGCAGTAATGCCCCAACTAAATGAGAGCGACAGGATACAAGTTTTCCATCCGCCGCAAATACGACTCCACCATACATGGTCACAGAGATGCAGAAAATGAAGGAACAGATGGATTTCATGATAAACGCCCTTAGGGGACGAGTGTCTAGCGACCTCGATGAATTGGTCTATCAGACAGATTCACCCTTCACTGCAATCGTCACTTCATTTCCCCCTCCACCAAAGTTCTGCATGCCATAAGTAGAGGCCTACAACAAATCTAAAGATCCCATAGATCACTTAGAGTCTTTCAAAACCTTGATGCACTTGCAAGGTATGGCAGATGAGATCATGTGCCGAGCCTTTCCAACTATGTTGAAGGGTCTTACAAGGGTGGTTCAACAAGCTAACGCCAAACTCCATCAATACCTTCAAGGAGTTAAGCGCACAATTCGCCTCGCACTTTATCGAGGGGCACAGGTATAAGAAGTCCACTGCATGCATGATGAACATCAAACAATGGGAGGATGAGATGCTGAGGTCTTACATAACTCGCTTTAACAAGGAAACCCTCTCGATTAATGAAGCTAACAATAAGATACTAGTGGTAGCATTTACCAATGGGTTACAGAAGGGGAAGTTTCTATTTTCCTTATACGAGAATGACCCAAAAACCATGTCGGATGTACTTTACAAGGCTACTAAGTACATGAATACAAAAGATGCACTGCTAGCCCGAGAAGAGAAGCCCAAGAAGAAGGAAAGATAAGAGGACGCACGACAAGATAGAGGACGAAAGATGGCTAGGACCAGAGACCGATAGGAGGACAGACGCTCCAAACCCCCCATTCGAAGGTTCATAAGCTTCACCTCACTAACTACCCCGATCGACCAAGTCTTGATACAGATCAAGGACAAAGGAGCCTTGACATTTCCTGGCAAGTTGAAAGGAGATCTGGTGTGCTATCACAGGCAACCAAAAATAAAAACCTATACTCCTAAAAATACATGTAATGGTGTGAGTAAGGATCGTTCCCATGGAGAGTGTCTAGCTTAGTTTTATGCTACGTGAACAAGGAGGGGGGGTTTGAGTATAACAAAAAAATTTTAAGAAAAACAACTAAGGAACAATTCAAATTAAAATATCGAAATCAATCAAAAGAACAAACCTTGGTCTAAGTCAACATCCATCATCAGAATATTATAACTGATCATTGATGCAAGCATATATCAATTCACACTTTGAATATTCACCATTGGAACTATTTTCCTATTTCTCCTTAGTCGTAGTTAATTAGAAAACAAGCGATCTAATTAACCCTAACTACTACACAACCCAAGACAAGAGCTAAAGGTTTACTCTAGCAGCAACCTTAAGAATTAGAGAGATCGATGAAGCTAAACAACACAAGCACAAGTGGTTACATTTAATTTAGTCGAGCATTCTTCCTAAGATCTAATGATTTTTGATGCAGTAAATCATTAAATCTTGGTTGCTTCACAAATTAGAGAGATAAAACAATTACAGATTTGATATCTAACCTAGCAGTAGATTGCAATGAATAATAAACTAGTAGGCCTCCTAGTAATTATACGAGACAATCATGAAAATAGGAACAGAAGAACATCCAATATTCAAAGCATAAACTGAACAATAAAACAAATTAGATCTCACAGTTTTATTAATTCTGAGGCTTCAGTTTCCTTCAATCAAGTATAAAAGTTTAGCCAAGCAGGGTCATAATGAAAGCTCAAAGGAGAAGCTAGAGAAGAGGGGAGAGAGAAAGGCGTGTGTCCAATTTGATTTCTTCTCCTTTCTTTTACATGTTATTTCCCCCTTTCCCAAGCCTACAAAATCTCCTAAAAATATTCTAAATAATAATATCCAAATCTGACTAATTAAGGAAAATATTAAAAATAAAACGTAGTCCTAATATAACTAGGAAAGTGGTGTTTTTTTCAGTTGGAATTTTCATGCACCAAATCTGGAAGCTTCTAAAAATAAACCATATCAGGTATTATAATTTTAGGCAAAGGAACATTTTAGAATGTCTACAGTGCAGGTGCAGCAACTTCAAGCCCAATTTCGACCTTGATACAGCCAATATCTCTCAAAACTCAAAACATGAAAGCTGTAGAGATTTTTCTTGGCATTCCATAGCATCTTGAATCATCTCAATTAAAACTTTGATGAGAGAGTTATGCCCAGATTACGAAGCAATATCGAAACTATCCAAAACCGCCCAATTAGCTTCATTTCACACTTAACGCCTCCATTTGCATCCTAGATCAAAATATAAGAATAATAAATACATTTAGGTACCAAATGAGTATAGAAGACGAAACATTAAGGGAGAAAAATATGACATTTTGCATTCTCATCAAGATCTTAGTAAGAGGTCTAGAGACAAGTATTGCCATTTTCACCGTGATCACAATCATGATAAGTCTGACTGCTATGACTTAAAGCAGCAGATAAAAGCTTTTATCAGACAAGGAAAGCTGCAAAGGTTCATCAGCAAGGAGAGGATGAACCCACCACAGAGTAGGCTACTCGGAGGGAAAATGAGTGTCCTAGGCCCCCATAGAAGAAATTAGGATGATCGTAGGGGGAACCATGACTTCTAGTTCATCTAGGAAGGCACGCAAAACCTACCTATAGATGGTGCAGAATGTCCAGCTGACGGGCTTTGTCCTAAAGATGGCACAGATCGACAACCTTGTAATTGGGTTCACGGAGGAAGATGCTCGACGTCTCCACCACCCACACAATGATGTGCTCGTTGTTAGCATACGGGTAGGGGATTACAACATTTATTGAGTCTTAGTTGACAACAGGAGCTTTGCTGACATCCTCTACTACCCAGTATTCTAGCAAATGAGAATTGAGAGAGAACGGCTGGTTCTGACCAACGCCCCGCTCATAGGGTTTGGAGGAACAAGAGTATACCCCTTCGATACGGTTATATTGCCCGTAACGGTTAGTGATTACCCTCAACAGATCACTAAGGATGTTACATTTCTTGTTGTCGATTGCTCATTTGCCTACAATGCCATCCTAAGTCGACCTACCCTCAACTCATGGAAGGCCGTGACTTCGACCTACCATTTGATGATCAAATTCTCCACTGAGTATGGCGTAAGAGAGGTACGCATGGACCAAGTGGCAGCACTCAAGTGCTACATAGCGATGCTAGAAATGGATGACCATTTACAGACCACAAGCATAGAAGAACAGCAGACAGTTGTAAAGCCCATCGAGGAGTTGGAAAAGATACTCCTTGATAACTCAAGGCCTAAGCGAACGACAAGAATCGACACTTTTGCTAGTCTGCCAATCCGTCAGGCACTAAACACGTTTGTAAAAGAAAACCAAGACGTCTTTACCTGGAGCCATGAAGACATGCCCGGGATCGACTCTCTAGTCATGGTGCACAAGTTGAATGTGTCGCCCACTTTTCCCCCTATCCATTAAAAGAGGCAAGTGTTCGCTTAAGAACGAGACCGAGTCATAGCAGAAGAAGTTTGCAAGTTGAAAATGCAAACTTCATTAAAAAAGTTTACTACCTCGACTGGCTGGCTAACGTGGTGATGGTCAAGAAAGCCAATGGGAAGTAGAGGATGTGCGTAGACTTTACGGACCTGAATAAGGCGTGCCCCAAGAATAGTTACCATCTCCCACTAGTTGACGTCCTAATAGACTCTACAGCCTGACACCAGTTACTGAGTTTCATGGAAGCTTTTTCTAGCTACAACCAGATAAAACTGGATGAAGCTTATCAGGAGAAGATTTTGTTCATCACCATCCAAGGCCTCTTCTACTACAAAGTAATGTCGTTCGGCATCAAGAACGCGAGTGCAACATATCAGAGGCTCATGAACAAGATGTTTGCACATCAGATTGGAAGAAATGTCCAAGTCCACATTGATGACATGCTAGTGAAAAGCCAGAGGGAGGATGACCATTTGGACAATCTCAAGGAGACCTTCGACTCCCTCCGCTCTTACAAAATGAAACTCACTCTGAGCAAGTGTGCGTTTGGGGTAACGGTTAGAAAGTTCCTAGGGTTCATGGTGTCTTAGAGAGGTATCGAAGTCAACCCAGACAAGATCCGGGCCATAATAAAGATGGCACCACCAAGGAACGTGAAAGAAGTACAATGCCTCAATGGCAAAGTAGCCGCACTGAATAGGTTTTTATTAAGGGTAACAGACAAGTGTCTACCTTTCTTCTACACGTAAAAGAAGTCTTTTGAGTGGACGGCTGAGTGTCAACAAGCATTTGAAGATTTGAAGGTCTACCTCTCTTCCCTATCATTGCTAGGTCCCTCCAAACCGAGGGAAGAAGTATTCCTCTACTTGGCTGTATCCTCGGCTGCCATCAGTGTTGCCTTAGTCAGGGAAAAAGACAGGGTGCAGAAGCCCATATACTACACTAGCCAAGCACTCCACGGAGTGGAGGAAATGTACCCACCAATGGAAAAGCTTGCCTTCGCTTTATTAATTGTAGCCCATAAGCTCAAGTCATATTTTCAGGCCTACACTATGGTCGTCCTAACTGACAAGCCTTTACGGTGAGCAATGAGTAACCCCGAAGCCGTCTGACGGATGGTGCTATAGGCGATAGAATTGAGTGAATTTGACATACAATATCGCCCACGTACTGCCATAAATGGACAAGTAGTTGCCAACTTCATTGCAGAGTTCACCAATATGGAAGACCAGGGGGCAGAAGAATACCCTTAGTGGAGCATCCACACGGATGGGTCGTCTAACAAACAAGCTGGCGGAGCCAGTGTAATACTCTATTCCCTAGAAAGGGAAAAGATCGAATGCATAGTCTGTCTCAACTTCCCTACAACAAACAATGAAGCAGAGTATGAAGCTTTAGTAACAGGGCTGGATTTTGCTAAAGCCGCGAGGGCAACAAGTGTGATTATGTATTGCGACTCCCAAGTGGTCACCAGTCAGGTGAAGGGTGATTTCGAATGCAAAGGGGAAAAGATGAAGAAGTATCTAAAGAAGGTGAGGAGACAAGTAGGTGAGCTGTAAGCCAAGTTTGTCCAGATTCCTAGGGAAGAGAATGAGAAAGCTAACCGCCTTACCAAAGTCGCCTTAGTGGAACACATGCTCATCCCCAGTAAGGTACTTTCTTTTATCCAGCCTTCACCATTAATAAACGACGTCAACATGCAGGAAATAGACTTGGGAAGTGACTAGACTATACCGATAGTTGCTTACTTAAAAAACAACATGTTACCACCCATGGTAAGGAGGCCGTAAGGAAACTGAAGGTCCAAGTAGCGCGATTCGTTCTGACAAAGGACGTCTTGTACAAGAGAGGCTTCTCCCACCCATACCTAAGGTGCTAAAGCCCTGAAGAAGCAGACTATGTCATGAGAGAAGTCCATGAAGGGATCTGTGAGAACCACTCAGGGTCATGGTCTTTGGTGCACAAGCTAATTTGAGCTAAATACTACTAGCTTACTATGCAAAAGGATGCCCAGGCTTATGTTAAAGCCTACAACAAATGTCAAAGATTCAGCAACGTCATTAGACAGTCGATAGAGGAACTCACCCCAATGATAGCCCCATGGCCTTTCTCTCAATGGGGATTGGACATCATGGGCCCATTCTTAATAGCAATGAGACAACTGAAGTTCCTAATACTCGGCATAAACTACTTCACCAAATGGGTAGAAGTTGAAGCTTTGGCTACCATCACAGAAAAGAACATACAAAGGTTCGTCTAGAGAAACATCATTTGAAGTTATGGGATCCCCAGGGTTTTGGTATTCGATAACGGGAAGCAATTCAACAACGACTTCTTCAGGGGATTTTGCTCATAGTTAGGGATTAAGAACCACTACTCCTTTCCTGCCCGCCCTTAGTCCAACAGACAGGTTGAGGTTAGGAACCGATCCTTGCTCAAAATCATCAAAACTTGGCTCGAGGGGCAAAGGGTATATGGCCAAAAGAATTACCAAGCATACTATGGGCGTACAAAAAAATAGCTAGAACACCTACAGGAAAGATGCCGTTTCGACTGGCATATGGAAGCGAGGCAATCATCCTAGCTGAGGTTGGACTCACAAGCTACAGAGTGAGAAACCATGACGAGAGCAAGAATGATAAAGCTATGCGCCTGCAGCTTGACTTAGTGGATGAAGTCAGAGCAATGGCCAAACAAAGATTAGCGCGGTACTAGAAACTCATGGCCAAGCACTACAACTCAAGAGTCAGGCACAAAGATTTCCAGGTTGGAGATCTCGTATTGAGAAATGTGATGGGCACTATAAGAGATCCCTCCCAGGGAAAGCTTGGACCTAATTAGGAAGGACCCTACAGGATCGCTTCATGGTAAAGAAAAGGCACCTTCCACTTGGAGACGTTAGACGGACAAAAGCTGCACCACTCATGAAACACAGAACACCTGAAGAAATACTACCAGTAGACAATGGCACGAAGAACAACACTCCTCATTTCTAGTTTACTTCCTTTTAGTTAATTTTTTTTTATCTACAGTACTTTTTAAGACATAAAGGCAGCTTTTTATTCTTTCAAGGACAATTTTTTTACTAATGCACGCATTTATCATAATAAGAGGAGTTATTCAGATATAACCTGTGTATATATGTGTCTCTACAAAACTACATTTGTAACCAAGTCCACAAGTGGATGGGTTCATTATTAGGTCCACAAGTGGATGAGTTCATCCCATGGGGATGCCTTGAAATTATCAAGTCCATAAGTGGACGAGTTCATTATTTAGTCCAAAAGGACGAGTTCATTATTAGGTCCACAAGTGGACGAATTCATCACATGGGGATGCATTAAAATCGTTAAGTCCACAAGTGGACGAGTTCATCCCATAGGGATGCATTAAAAATACCAAATCCACAAGTTGATGAGTTCATCCCATGGGGATGCATTAAAATTGTTAAGTCCACAAGTGGACGAGTTCATCCCATAAGGATGCATTAAAAATACCAAATCCACAAGTTGATGAGTTCATCCTATGGGGATGCATTAAAATTGTTAAGTCCACAAATGGACGAGTTCATCCCATAAGGATGCATTAAAATTACCAAGTGCAAAAGTAGACGAGTTCATCCCATAGGGATGCATTAAAATTGTTAAGTCCACAAGTGGACAAGTTCATCCCATAGAGATGCCTTGAAATTACCAAGTCCACAAGTGGACAAGTTCATTATTAGGTCTACAGGTGGACGAGTTCATCGCATGGAGATGCCTTGAAATTATCAAGTCCACAAGTGGACAAGTTCATTATTTAGTCCAAATGGATGAGTTCATTATTAAGTCTATAGGGGAACGAGTACACCAAAGTAGACGGGTTCATCCTAGTTATTTACCAAGTCCTTTAGGGGACAATAACATCCTAGCATATATGCACAAAGATGGATGGACATATGCATATCTCAAAGTAAAGATCAACACATAGCAAAAAATACTAAAAGTGACGGATGTAAAATATTAAATAGACGCCATAAATAAAAAGTGTTTAAAAACAAAGCCCAAAAAACAAGGGCATTTACTATTGTTTGAAAATAAGAGTGGATTAAAAAAAAAACTAAGGATTAAAGCTAAACGTTCAGGTCGTCCTAGGCAACGAAGTTCAGGGCGTCATGAGTAGGAGGATCATCAGCAGACGGAGCCAAAGGAACAACGAGCCGTTTGACAGCAAGCTGAGCAAGAACCACACCATCATCTTTCGGATCCCGCTCTAACTCAGTGGAGTCATCAGTCTCCTCACTAACAAGGTCGCCATGTGTAGAGGTCATCGGTAGTGGGTCGTTCATGGTGACTTTGGATAGATCTAGGTTTGGGTAGACAGACCTAACCTATTTTAGGCAGTCCTTAAACCCATCACCATAATAGATGGCACAGGCATCAATAAAAGGTTGGGTCAGCCCTAGCCGTCTCTACCTGCCCACAAATGGCCATTAACTTTGCCTCTAAATTCATTATTTCCTCTTGCGCCTTCTCTTGGAGATGGGCTTCCTCCTTTAGCTTCTCATTTAAAGCTGTCACCTCCTTGTTAAGCGTATGAAGGGCCCCTTTGTACTGCTCTTGCTCATTGGTGAAGGTCTCATTACGCTTGTGCAAACGGCTGATCACCCTTTCTTGAGTGATGCTACTATCTTGAAACGCCTTCATATGCACCAGCGCCTAAAAACAAGACAACCGTTAGCAAATGAATGAACAACAGTAAAAGGAAGTTAAAAAATAAAAATAAATAAATAAAAGAAAGTGACATACCTTAGAAAGGTCAAAAAGACCCAATGCTCCCAACTCTTCTGCCATCTGCTTGGCACAAGGATCAAAGTCTGTGTCCTTGATAATTGACTCAACCATCTCAACGGTGTGTTCCTTATGTGTGAGAAGACGATAGACGGTTCCCTAAGTGACGGGACCAATCGCTGTCATTAAACCCTTGCCTGCTCCGTGGCTAGGCTTGGGAAGTGACGACTCCTTTGGTTTGTCACTTGTAGGGAGGGCCAATAATTTTTTGAGTGGACGGTCATCCTTCCCCTCACTTTTTCGTTTGGACGACCCTTTGGTGACGCCTTTGGAAGCTAACGAGGAGGCCCCCTCTTTCTCTTTTTGCTTGCAAGTTGCAGCTGATGCCCTTACTAGGGCTCTCTGCCTCACCTCCATCTCTGCAAAGGGTAAGAGACGAATGATAGATAAGCAGATGGAAGGAATGAAAAAAAATAAATAAATAAAAATAAAATAAGAGCTTACGCTATTGGGAATATGTGTTTAATCTGCGAGCTGCAGGCGTCAACACAGGACCACCGCAGTAGGTGTGCAATGTGTCAAGGGTGATCAGGTCCCTGCACTTCCGTTCATCGAAGGGGATCTTAAGCACCCGACAGATGAAAGCCTCCTACTCGTCGGTTATGCACGGACGAACGCTAGCTAAAGAAGAAAAAAAGTAGACGATGTTTAAAACTTGAACAAATAAATAAAGAAAAAGTGAAAATGCAAACAGTACTAAACTTGAATCCTTAACAATACCCCAAGTATTATCAAAACCATGGGGCATCATCACCCACTCTTCCTGACAGCATACCCAGTCTGTTCCTTGAATAAAAAAGTATCTGCCCTTCCAATTTCTATGGGAGTCGAGCATGTTAGACACCAGCCTAAGTGTCTTCTTCCTCGCTACAAAATGATATATCCCCTGAGACGAGGAGATATGTTGGGGTCTGTAGCACCAAAAGAACTCGTCCAGTATAAACTGACAATTCCCCCCCTCCCCCACTTAGACAATCCCAAAGGATTTCAGCCCCTATGAATATCCTCCAAGCTTTTAGGGCGATTTAGCTGACAGATAGACCAAGGAAAATAGCCAACTGACGGTGTAGCGTCATCAAAGGAAATTTCAATCCCACCACGAACATCGCATCATACATGCCGACATCCGCGGTCTTCTAGAGTAGCACTTTTCATACTTTCTAGGCAGACAGATTGGGATGTTATCAGGGATTTGGTACGGTTCCTTAAGTTGTTAAAACTTTTGGTCATCATCATCGGCTTAAAGTCATTAATGGTCCATATTGCAGGAAGAATGAAGGGACGAGTATGACCATCCCCTGGACTTCTTCAACTTCCCTCCATAGAAGCTCCCCCTGTCACTCTCATCCTCATCCTCGTCATCTTCTCCCTCTAACTCCCCCTCGTTCTCTCCTTCACCCTCGTCATACTCATACTTATCTCCTTCTATTTCCTCTACTTCCTTTCCATCATAGTCTTCCTCCTCGTCGACAGGAGAATGGATAGAAGGTTCCCTCTCTGATGACTAGGACAAGCCCTTCTTGGGCCCATGACTTGATGGGAATACTTTGTCATAGCCTGCTCCCTCATGGACTGATGACTGCTCACTCGTCGCTTCACTATCTCCTGACATTATTCACTTACAAGCGACGAAGGTATTCTAAGAACCTAAGTTGACGGGTCCCTCTATAGAAGTAACGACCAACCAGAAAAAAGGAAACAGAAAAGTAATGAAATAGAGAAGAGGACTTACAAGGTTAACAGACAAGTTTATAGAGGTAACGCGATCAGCAAGTAGATGGCACCAAAAATGACGAGATGACAACTCTCTCTCTCAAGGTTTGCAAAAGATGAAATAAGGAAAAATGAAAAGAGGAGGTGAACTATTTATAGGACAAAGTGACGCTCTTGTTCAGAAACGAGGCCAACCAGTTTGTGCCACGTGTGATAGGCCACAAACTGAATGACCCCTTGTGATAGAAATTAATTAATTAATTAATTAATTAGCCAAGTTACTAATTAATCAATTTATCATACAAAAAATGTGGTAGTACAAACAAATCACAAATAAACTAATTATGCAGCGGAAAATAAATAACACAGTGATTTGTTTACGAATAGGGAAAACCTAATGGCAAAAATCCTACCGGGTGATTTTTAGGTCACCACTCCCGAAATTCCACTATTATCATAACAAGCAGTTACAAGTAAAGGGATCCCAAGTACCTTAGCAACCTACAGTTGAACCCTTACCCTAATACCCAACTGGATTTGTTTTGTAGTGACAGTTCCCCTTTCTGATGCACGACTCTCAAGTACGTGACTAACCAATTATGTGGATCCCAGTACGCGACTTCAATCACCAACTAAGAAGATTGTTGGTTGCAAAGTTTTTCAGTTCATCCACACGATGAAGATCAAGAAGATGCTTGGTCACAAAACCCTACGGTGCATATACACAGCAACTTCTACAAGAGAAAGAGATGAATTAGGGTAAGAATTTCGTCTCCGGTCACAATTTGCTTGAACAGAGTTTGCTCAAAGCTTGTGCAACTTGTAACTATTTGACGGCCCTTAAAACAATCCTTTTATATGTCTAGGGTTAAGAGAAAAGGAAACCCAAAAACATATTCACGGATCCCAAGAAAATCATATTAGAATTCTGAAATTCTTAAACCTCGACAGATAGGAGGTGTCGAGAAGCTATCGAGCAGGTATCAAGCACACCAGTCTTTGAAACAGCTTTCTTAAGCTCGATAGATGCAGTTGTAAAGTTTTAATGAATTTGCACTATCAACTTGTTTTCTTGGATAGACTTGAAGGCTTCAACACTTGATCTTGAAACACGATTTCTTGAAATATTTAAACACATCCTAAATCTACCCAAATACAAGTAAAGTGCATTTTGTCAAAGGATACGCCAATTACATAAAGTAGTGATATATGTTCCTAACAAGTGAAACATATATGTCCTAACAATCTCTCCCTTTGGCAATCCGTGACAAAACCATAACAAACAAATGAGCATATGAGAGAAGTCATAAATCACTCAACTCATATTCACTTGTTGAATACAATAAAATCTATCCTAACACAAACTCTTGAAAAACTTTGCAAGAAGAGAGTTTATGGCAAGTAAACTTTGACAACCTGTATTTTTGAAACACTTTAAATGAAACTCATCAAGGCATCTTTGTGTGAAACAGAAATAATAGATTGCATACAGATAATAAGAAGCATGTGTATAAAGGGAGAAAAGAAACAACACATGAAGGGTAGGTGAAAGAAAAACATACATCAATATAAATAGGAGTAAAGTACAATATATGTCAATAAATGGTCACAAGGCCTCATGTACAAGAATAATGTATCTAAAAAGAAAGAAAAGAAGAGATACATACTATCCTCACTACATCCCTCAAAACATATCAACACTCCCTCTAACAAAATGGTCCTATACTAACTCTCCCCCTAAGAATGACTACTCTCATATCCAAAACTACTCCCCCTTTTTGTCACGAGTGACAAAGGGTAAAAGTGTCAAGTAGACATCTCATCAGAAGAGATAGCATCTCCATCAACATCATCGTCATCACCATCATCATCATCCTCAGAATCAGAAGCCACGGGAGAAGGTGGTGAAGGAGTAGCCTCAAGAGCAAAACCACCCATGGATGTCTGTCACCGTGCAATACGACCGACATGAACGTTCATCTGATACAACTCCTTTGAGAGTGTATCTAGGCGAGCATCCATGCGCTGCAGCTGTGCCATGATGTCTCCTAAAGTCACATCACCCAAAGAAGAGGGAGGAGCGGATGTGGATGGAGTTGAACGAGAGGGAGCTGAACGGGAGTGAGGAGCTACTAAATCCGACTGTCACGACCGAAACTAGGCCTCACTACGTTTAATGGTAGCGTAATCTATGGCACACATGACGGTGAAATGGTCGGAAGAGGGAAAAGGAACGGAAAAATGGCGTAAGATCCTCATGATAGCAGAAGGAAGGATGAGCTTATCACGAGACGCAAAATCTAGATGAACATCTATGATAGAAAGAATGAAATGAGAAGGAAAATCTATAGTAAAATGCTCAAGAAGAGATAACAAAAATTGAGCACGAGGCTCTGTAATGGAGTTATAGTGAGAGAGTGGATGCAAAACAAAGGTCATCACCATGTTCATGAATTTAGGACCTTTAGCAAAAGGTCGACATGGTGTAAACTGACACTCACCCCAAACAGAAGGGCGCTCACAGAAAGCAGACATGAGCTCATCCCTGGACACAGTCCTCAGACGCTCACAACTAGGATAGTCAGGAAACTCTATCCTAGGGACCCAAAGCACATCCATAACAAGTTGCGGTGTGATAGGAATGCACGTACCTCAAACGCGAGTGAAGAAAATAGGTATTGAACAATTAATCCCGTGCATGTTGGAGTAAAACTCCTGGATAAGCACGAGAGGACATGTGACCGAGACATCACACAGTGACTCCTATCCCCTACTGTGAATGACAGAGGGAAGGTCAGTGTCGGCAAAGTCCGATAGAATGACTTGGCGTTCCGAATGAATGCCTCGCCTAGAAAAGTTCTCCGAAAATACCTTGAAGGCATCATTATCACGGAACCAAATATTAGATAGAGTAGGATCAGAGGATAAAGAATCTCCGGAACGAAGAGGGTTTCGAGCTGGAGTGGATTTAAGCTTATGTGCCATAGACATGACTAACGTAAACAGAAAGAGAGGGAGAAAAAGAAAGACAATCAGAAAAGTCCCAAGCAATTTCAAATATAACAATTATATTAAAAAGAGAGTACGTATGCATGGGAAATGCATGAACATGTGACATGCAAAAGAAACTTCATTATGGGCTCAGCCCAATCCAAACTTATCAGCACACAAACAGATAACACACATCTAAATGCATGACAATACCATTATAATGCTAATGTAATGCAATGTATAAGGTTTTAAACTCATTTAAGTGAAAACCCATCCCAAAATTTCAATAAAAACTCATCAATTTTGAAAAACCCTAAAATTTTTCAAAAATTCCAAAATCTAGGTTTCAAAACATGAAATGCACGAATGTGAAAGGATTAGAAGCTTACCAAGTGAAGAAAAACTTGAAAAAGCTTGAAGAAACCTTGAGGAACAATTATTGGAGTGAGATGAGAGAGTTTGGGAGAGAAATCAGAGAAGTATCGAGAGAGAGATCGAGTGAAATGAATTCCGGATCGCACAGGGAGCTTAAATAGTGTAGCAGTAAATCTCGACAGATGAAGGTGTCGAGAGGTGTCGAGACATCTATCGAGGAAGTTGTCGAGAAAATGGTCATCAACAGATACAGGTATCGAGGAGGTGTCGAGGAACACATCATCAGATACCAGATCAGAATCTCGATAATTCTAGCAGGTGTCAAGAAGCTATCGAGGAGGCAGAAGTATTCTCAATCGATCCATCAGGTGTCGAGAAGCTATCAAGGAGGCAGAAGCATTCTTGATCAATCCACTAGGTGTCGAGGAGCTATCGAGATTGCGATAAGAAAAAGCTGAAAAAGCTCGATAGACAGCAAGGTATTGAGGAGGTATCGAGGAGGTGTCGAGCAAGCTTTTAAAACCAGTTTTTTGAGATGTGAAAAACACAAACATGAATGCAATCCAACATGCAACTCAACCAATGATCCAATTAACATATTAAGCTCTCAAAATCATCTCTCAAAAAAAAATTTAAGCACATGGATCCTCAAAAACACACACACACACACTAAATAAATCTAACCAATTTTATATTTCAAAAACAAGTCAAGACAGTTTAGTGAGCATACATTAACACATGTAAAACCTTGTGATGGCCAAATCAAATTAAACCTGCACATGTATCAAGAATAACAAAGAATATTGTGTGTTGTGTGTGAAAAACATTGCAAGATTGCATATGTGTATACAAGTTATGACGATTTGAGATATGAGAAAATCACTTTAACTCACACACAATCATAACTACTTGATGGGAACTATCACCTTTGAGGTACGTCCTATAACTCCCACATCTCCTAGAATACACGCTTGCAATCATTTTTAAAGCATTTTTTATCTTTTTGCTTTTGATTTTTTTATGCAAATTTTTCTTTTAAGCATATCATGCATAAGCATATTAGAGAGAGAAAAGAAATACCCAATGATATTTGAAATTCCAATTTTGCTATGCCTAAGCACACAAATGTCATTGACACTGCACTTTTGCTATGCGGAAGCATACAGGTGTCATAATATGATTGGCGGACAACAGTGGTGAGATGGTTATTAATGCCTTTCTCTCAGGATTTTTTAGTCCTTCCCATCAAAAAGAGTGATACGAGTGTTAAGTACAAGAGATAACTTAATCTTACTCATCACTAATAAGAGTCACAAAGCTCACTTGCTTAGTTGTGCATAGAGATGCTTATCTAAGCTACAAATGATACAAAGTTTAGAAGACTTTGTTTCAATGGCCATCCATGGTACACTAGTACCAGTGTACACAAAACACACACTGTTTTTGTATTTTTATGATTTTTGAATTTTTTTTATATGAAAAACAAAACAAAGCAAAACTGAAAAATAACCAAACAAAAACATGTTAAACAACCAAAGCATAAAAACTAGACTGACTCAAAAACTGAAAGCAAAACACACAAGTAATGCACACACAAAAACAAGAAGAGAGAGAGAAAAGTGACAGAATCACTTGGAACTCTTTTCCTTCCACACCCTGGAAGAACCATTCCTTTGTTTAAACCCTTGAACCGGCAGTGAGGGAGAAAAATCGTTCAAGTTCGAAAGGAACATGAAGGCTTTAAGAAGATCTCCAAGGGGAGCAAGAAAGGATTAAAGCTAATTCTGGTTCCCAAATGCTATCATGACGTTGCTCTATTAAGTGGCAAGCCACTTGTAGTAATTTGGTCAAGTACGACCGGCAGCTCCACAATGATGACAGAGATGCTACTTCTTTTGTTTAGACTTTTGAGAGTTAGCCTTCTTGGCCCTAAGGTTTTTAACATCTTTCTTCTCAAGCTTAGGGGGTGCTCCTAAGATAGATTTACCCTTATCTATGTTCTCACTAACTAATTCAGTTTTAATTTCATTGTTCTCAATTTTAACATTATTAGCAGGAGGAACAAAAACAGTAGTACTAGAAGAAGCAATATTAGTGGAAGAGAGACCATACCCTAAGCCTATTCGATCTGAAGTAGATTTCTGAAAGCTTAGCATCTCATCCAGCTTTTCGCTTGAAGTCCTTTCCAGTTGAGTTCTGACTTGACACAGTTTTGCTTCAAGCTTCTTGGTCTTCTCAGCCAAGAAATTGTTTTCAAACCTCAGTGCTCCAATGGTCTGATTAACCTCGTCAAACTTTGTGCAAAGCTCCTCGCGGTCAAGTTCCACATCATTGAGTTTCTTGGTGGTTAGCCTATACAGTTTCTCATTCTTCTCAGAAAGCTTGTATAGTTTTTCATAGGCTGTATGAATGTCATCTTGATCATCCATCTTCTCAAACTTAGATTCCACCAATTCCTCTTCTTTAACCACATCCTCAATAATCCCATCAGTAGGATTAACAGTGGCCATGAAGGCATTTAAGATTCCGTCATCCTCATTGTCGGAATCATCCTCAGGCTTAGTGTCACTTAGGGTAACAGCAAGTGCCTTGCTCTTCCCAATGCTCTTGAGATATGTAGGACACTCATTCTTCATGTGACCGAAGCCTTAACAGTCAAAGCATTTAGGTCCTGCAGGAATAGTGTACTGACCACCTTCCTTAGCATCCTTCTTCCCTTTGTCTTAACCTTTAAACTAAGAAGAACTGGATTGCCTGCGGTCCTTGTCGAAATCCTTTCCATTTGCGTTCTTCATAAACTTTTTGAATTTCCTGGTGATGTAGGACTTCATCTTGGAATCTTCATCACCAAAAGACTCATCTACCTCACTGCTCTTGGCCTTTAGTGCCATGCTCTTGCCTTTACTCGTCTTGCCAATCCTTGTCAACCCTAGCTCGTAGGTCTGCAAGTTTCCAACTAGCTCAGTCAAAGGAATCTTATCAATATCCTTTGATTCCTCTATTGCCGTGATCTTGGCATGAAGTCTCTTAGGTAGAGATCTGAACACCTTCCTTACAATCTTGGGTTCAGGAATAGTTTCCCCAAGATTGAAGGCTGAGTTCACTATGTCCTTTAGTTTGGCATAGAACTCATCAAATGACTCATCCTCTTCCATTTTTATCTCTTCAAAGCTTGTAGGGAGCCTTTGAAGCTTCAAATCTTTTACAACCTTTGTACCCTTATAGGTTGTCTGGAGGATGGTCCAAGCCTCCTTGGCAATTTCAGTTGAGGATATCTTCTTGAACTCCTCATTGGTGACTGCACTGAACAACGCATTCAATGCTCTGCTGTTGAAGTTTTCTGCCTTAATCTTGGCATCATCCCAGTTAGCTGGTGCTCCTGTAGGCTTAGTTTAGCCTATCTCCACAGCTTGCCACACTTTTTCATCTAAAGATTGCAAGAAAACTCTCATGCGTACTTTCCAGTAAGTATAGTTAGTATCATCAAATAAAGGAGGTATGATTAATGACTGTCCTCTATCCATGACAAACAAGGGTCAATGGATCAACACAGCAAAGATTAAACCCTAATCAGAGTGTGCCTACTCTAATATCACTTGTTAGGCCACAAACTGAATGACCCTTTGTGATAGAAATTAATTAATTAATTAGCCAAGTTATTAATTAATCAATTTATCATGCAAAAATTGTGGTAGCACAAACAAATCACCAATAAACTAATTATGCAGTGGAAAATAAATAACATGGTGATTTGTTTACGAATAGGGAAAACCTAACGACAAAATCCCATCGGGTGATTTTCAGGTCACCACTCCCGAAACTCCACTATTATCACAACAAGCGATTACAAGTAAAAGAATCCCAAGTACCTTACCAACCTACAGTTGAACCCTTACCTCAATGCCCAATTGGACTTGTTCTATAGTGACAGTTCCCCTTTCTGATGCATGACTCCCAAATACGTGACTAACTAATTGCGTGGATCCTAGTACGTGACTTCAATCACCAATTAAGAAGATTGTTAGTTGCAAAATTCTTCAGTTCATTCACACGATAAAGATCAAGAAAATGCTTGGTCACAAAACCCTACAGTGCACATATACAGCAACTTCTTCAAGAGAAAGAGATGAACTAGGGCAAGAATTTTGTCTCCGGTCACAATTTGCTTGAACAGAGTTTGCTCAAAGCTTGTGCAACTTGTGAACTATTTGACGGCCCTTAAAACAATCCTTTTATATGTCTAGGGTTAGGAGAAAAAAAAGCCCAAAGACATATTCACAGATCCCAAGAAAATCATATTAGAATTCTGAAA
The DNA here is from genome assembly GCF_001633185.2 of Quercus lobata. Lineage (NCBI taxonomy): Eukaryota > Viridiplantae > Streptophyta > Magnoliopsida > Fagales > Fagaceae > Quercus > Quercus lobata. Next base: position 41,423,001 of record NC_044904.1, read on the forward strand.
TTCTTAAACCTCGACAGATAGGAGGTGTTGAGAAGCTGTCGAGCAGGTGTCGAGCACACCAGTCTTTGAAACAGCTTTCTTAAGCTCAATAGACGCAGCTGTCGAGCTTTAATGAATTTGCACTATCAACTTGTTTTCTTGGACAGACTTGAAGGTTTCAACACTTGATCTTAAAACATGGTTTCTTTAAGTATTTAAACACATCCTAAATCTACCCAAATACAAGTAAAGTGTGTTTTGTCAAAGGATAAGCCAATTACATAAAGTAGTGACATATGTTCCTAACAAGTGAAACACATATGTCCTAACAACGTGTCCTAGCATTTAATGATAGCAGCTCAAGGAACTATTAATGAGCACCCATTTTCCTGAATAAATAAAAATAACAGAAAAGCTACATATTAAATTCCATAACTCGTCAACTAAAGCCAACGAAGCCATGGAGTAAGGGGCAGCTAATAAGGGTAATTCTGAATCAGTTTAAACTCATTCACATGCGATGAAGTTGACGGTCCCAATAAACCCATTAGTCCTTCCTTATGCATTCAGTGAAGATGAGAAAGACAAACTCTACACCTGACGACATCTATGTGAGACGACCAGAACACCTATGCAAGATAGGAAGCTGACAGGGAGAGAGAAACTTGTGATGGGTCCAACATGGCCTTACTTGGCCTCCACGAATGTGTATATAAAGAAACATCTTGCTCCCTACAGTTAATCTTGATCAAGAGGATTCTTACAAGGAAAGGATCCCACAAAATACGCGTATTAATGAGGATCTTCCCTACAAGGAAAGGCCCTCTTTACCAAGGAACGGATGTCAACTCAATGCTACTATAAAATCCCCCAAAGCCCTCACAAATCAAGGTACACATAATTTACCCCAACTCTGGCACTTTAAAGTTGTGAAAGTTTTCTAACTTAACCTTCGGAAGGTATTTTGCTGGTACCACACCAATACTCTCTTCAAGGTTTTCTTCATTTCTATTTTACAAGTTTTGTCTAGAGCACGTGAGGACCGTGTGGTTCACTGACAATTTTTGGCATCATCATTAGTTATTTACTTATTTTTATTTTCCTAGCATGTTAGGTTTTATTTTTAAAGATTTATATATTAGGTTATCTTTGGAAATAATTTAACTTTACATATGACTTGTGCACTTAAGAAGGTTGATAATTTGATAGGGTCTACGGCATCTAGTTTTTTCGTTTTTTCTTTCTTTTAAGGTGATGATAAGATTATTTTGGGGACTACGGAGAAAAAAAAAAAAAAAGGAAAGAATCATAATAACCGTAGGCTATTTTAGCACGACTAAATCATTACTTGTAAGACAATATATAATCCCACTCAATCTAACCCATCAACCATGGGTCACACGGGTCAATTTTTATTTTATTTTAAATTTTATGAAAAAGTCTATTTTCCTTTAATTTTGGATTTGAAGGTGATTTTTAATCCCTTTAAGAAAAATCATAGTTCAAATAAAATAAAATAAAGAAAAATCATAGCTATAAAAAAATTAATTTTTATTGACATGTTTTTATTATATACTAACCTTATTGGGAAAAAATTACAACTAATCAAATGTACTAAAATGCTATTTTAGTACCCAAAATATTAAAAAACCCCATTACATCAAAGGTGTCAAAATTCAAATTTTTTAACACCTAGCTATAATAAACTGCCAATTTTTTTAAGTGGCCATTTATTGTAGATAGGTGTTAAACACACACACACACACACACACACACACACAAATAATAATAATAAATGAAAGTTAGGGAAGAGAAATCTCTTGAGTGATAAAAGAAAAAATAAAAATAAATAAAAAATTGGAATGAAGTGGTAAAAGAATAAAGTATATGATGTTGAGTGTAAGTGCAATTTTAAAATAAATAAAGTAACTTTTTAAGTTGTTAAAAGCTAATTTTTTAACATCTTTAATGTAAATGATCTAATACAAAAAAAAACAATGTAACTATTTGTCTTTTTCCCTTTTTGTGTAAATTCAATGGTTACTTTATATAAATTAGCTTAACACGTTAACGAACATAACTAGAAAAATTCAGCAACAATTTACAAACAATATACCAAATTTGTATATTAAAAATCCTCTAAATAGTCATCATACAAAGGCAGTCTGCAATTTTTTTTTTTTTTTTTTAAATACCAACTTGATGGGCACCAAAGAATATAACAAGTGTCTCTAAAATAAATATCCTAGTTTGCTATAACATCAAGAGCGCACAATTCTTAGATCACAATAAATTATAATCATACAAAGGCAGTTTGCAATAATAACAGCTTGATGGATACCATGCGTCCAACTAGGAATGGCAACGAGTCGGGTTTGGGGCGGGTTTCTTTATGCCCGAACCCGCCCCACTGCCCACCCCATTTAATAAATAATTTTTTTTAAACCCAAACCCTCCCTATTGGGCCCCACCCAGCCATGTCACTTCCTGGCTCAATTTGTGGCCCAAATTGTAGCCTAATAAAAAAAAAAAAAAATGTTTTCCTAAATGTTAAGCCCCCTATACCAAGACCCAAATGCCAAACTCACTTCCCATATTAACAATTCAAATCCACATTTCCACAATTTCAGATCACAAACCAACACACCTTTCCACAATTCAAATCACAAACCCACCCACCTTTCCACTAAAAATATGTCAGTGACGTTCTCATAGCCACAATCCCAAATAGACCACTTCTACCATCTTCTCGACTCTATCCTCCCCTTGATCTTCAACAGGATTGGCGATGTCAAGGCCTTGGGTCAATGTTGCATCTTTTTGCACTACTTCCACCCTCTCATCCCTCAAGTCGACAAAGAAATCATTTAGGTGGACTACGTTATCTTCAATGGCAAATCTTCGTCTTCTTCCTCCAACAAGTCTTGCTCCAACTATCTCCTCTTCCTTGGACAAGTCTCGCAACCCGTTTTCGAACGTCTTCCATTTCGTTTTCAACGGAATCATTAAATCCCTTTAGCTCTTCACCCAATTCCTTAACCCTAAAAGTGTGTGAGGGTCAAAGGGTGAGGGGGTAGTTGAACTAATTCACTAAATGAGATAAGAGTAGAGACTGTAGAGTTAGGTTAAGACTAAAGTGGTATATATATACTTTGGGTTTTTTGTAATTTTGGTTTAAGCGGGTCGGGTTTGGGGTGGGTATTACTAAAACCCGCACTTGACCTGAACCCGTTTCAGGTTTGATATTTAAAATCCAAACCTGACCCTACCGTTTCGTGAGTCAGGTCGAGTACCCGTGGGCTGGGGCTGTTTTGCCATCCCTGCATCCAACACCAAAGTCTCCAAACAACTTTCCTTCCGAGCACCGTCATTCACTACTTGCACAGTTGGACTACGAGAAGTACAACATTTACAACAATTTCATAATACTTTCATAATAAATTATAAGTGATAAGTTGTTATTGGTTTTAATTTGAATCCACAACTTGAATTACTTTTTTTGCCTACCTATAACAACCAATAATAACTTACTGCTAAGCATTTTTTGTGAAAATATTATGAACATAGCATTTCTCGTTAGACTATAAGTCAATGGTTAAAAAAAAAAAAAAAAACCTATAAGTCAAGGACTATGGAAATGTATATCCTATTCCTTTTTGCTAATATGTATATCCTATTCCTAGCATGTGATCCATTTTCTCTAATTATGTGCTTAAGTCCATAAATTTTCGCCTTGAATTAAATCCATGACTTCCATCACACTACAGACAGGAAGATTGAGAAAATCAAAGAAGTTACAACCAGGCAGAACTCCTATCTAAACTAAAAATCACATCATCTCCACCCCAATGAAAGAGAAAAAAAAAATAGTATTTATTATACACTACTTGTTTCACACACTTTTACACATGTAAAATTAATATTTAAAACTCAAGTCATAATTTTTATGGTAAATTACGTATTTGGTCTCTATCTTTTACGCTATATTTTGATTTGGTTTATAACTTTTCAATTGTGTCAATTTGGTCCCTAATTTTTCAATATCGTGTCAATTTAGTCCTTACCGTTATCTTTTAGATGAAAATTACTGACGTGATTAGCAATCAAAATAAAAAATGAGCTTTCATTAATGTGACAATAAACTAGTTTTTTATTTTGGTTGTGTGCCATGTCAGTAATTTTCATCTAAAAGATAATGACAATAATTGACACGGCACTGAAATGTTAGGGATTAAATTGATACAATTGAAAGGTTAGGGATCAAATTAAAATATGGTGTAAAAGATAAAACCAAATACGTAGTTTATCCTAATTTTTATTTGAAAATCATTACTTCAAGTTACATTTTTAGTGTAATTTTTACATCTGTATAAATATGTGTGTAATAAGGTGTCTATACAAGTATTTCCCAATCTCATAAGTAAAAGCTCCTCAAACTCTCACATTTTTTTTTTTATTTACTTTCTTGGGTTTATTTGAGATCCTAACTTAAGCAGATGCTCTAGTTTTGGACAAGCAGCTATTTTCCTTGCATCATTACAACTAGAAATTATCTCACCAAATGGGTCTTACCATATGAGCAAATGGAAAGAATTTAAATGATCAAAACCAACTAACACGAAACTTTCTTTCTCAAAAGTAACGAATTGAAATTTTCACTAGCTTTATCTGCAAAAAGGTTAGCAAAAGTGCTGTTGCATCTGCACCCGGGAAAAAAAAAAAAGTTTTGAAAAGATTTAAATAAGTAAACTAAAAGCTAATCCAATCACCAATCTCATCAGTTAAAAATTAGAGTACTTGAAATAGCCTTGCAATTTAAGTTTAAAAGTGGCGAGTTTTGGAGAAAAATTGTATGATTTCACTCGGGTCCTACACACTCACAGATAGTTTATCAAAATTTAGCCAACAAGGTGCAAGTGTAACCCACCAACATTCCATTTGTTTCAGTAAAATATTCTATATGTAAAACAGTTTCAGTAAAAAATTTTCAAATATTTAGTATGACAAGTAAAAATTTTCAAGCAAACCACCAAAACTAATAGTTTAGCAACCAGAGTCATTGATGTCAGATGTCTGGTGACTGGACAGCCGGAGCCAATAGCTAAAACAGTGAATCTAGTGATTAGACTACTAGCAACCATCGCTAGAGTGGTGTCTTCAGTGACCAGACCATCAGCACTTGTGGCCGAAATGATAACTTTGGTTATCAAACTTCTAGCCCTAGTTGCCGAAATGGTGTTTCAGGTGATCGGACCTCCAGCATCGATTGTAGAAATGACATCTCTAGTGACCAGACCCCTTGACACTAGTCACTAGAGTTACAGCTCTAAGCGAACCCTTACCCTGGTCATCAAAGTGGCGACTTCGCCCACGGGATTGCCAGCACCAACTGCCCAACCCACTAGGCAGGTGGCCTAGCTACCATATGAAGCAAGGGAAGCCATTGTGTATTTTTGTAAAATGTTTTATTAATTTTTTAAAGGCAAAACATTTTACGACTTTTTATAAAGGATTTTATAGTCAACGGAAAATATTTTAGAAGTTTGATTGTATTTTACTTGCAAACAAACACCTGAAAATGGGAAAAAAATTTCAAAAAATATTTTATTTCAAAACAAATTGAGTATAAACAGAACCGTTCTCAATGGTCAATATAACTACACAGCCATGTGACTATTTGCCGATTGACAAGTTTATATTTTCTTGCTTGTATTATGGAGTTAGACACAAAAAAAATTGACAACACATTGGTTGAGTTGAAATTTTTTTACTAATTCTTATTTGGACCCATCACTGTCATCACATTAACATGTGTCAATTATTTATTTATTTATTTTTGTCTCTAAACTTTCTCAAGACATAAAAAATTGCATTTGGTTGAATAATAATGTCTGAGAAAGTTTGTAGACACAAAAAATTTGATACTTAGTTGATGTGACATATTATTAGTAAGAAAAAAAAAATGATGTTAGTGATAGGTCTAGATGTGAATTAATAAAAGTTTGTCAATTCAATTGTTGTGAAATGATTTATGTATGTAACATTGCTAGTAATATTTGTGCATTTTTGGTTAGCTAGGATGCCTAATTAATGCCTATCATGTGATTCCAACGAAGAGAGTGATATAATTGAGATGCATTGCATTATGCCAATGTTTATTTATTTATTCATTTATAAAATAGAAATACTACTCTAGCCTAATTAATGTTTTATGCCAATTGAGATGCATTCCATTCAGGGACATTTGTTAAAATTGGAACTGTGAAGGAGCCAAGGATTGAGGAGCCCAACCCAAGGACGAAGTTGCCCAATTCAAGCAAAGAAAGATAGGCAAACTCCAAGGATTGTGCTCACCTGAGGAAAGCAAGAGAGTCAAAGGATGACTGACACCCCATTGAAGCCTAAAGATAAGGGAAAGGATAACAACATGAGAAAACGAGACCTGCGAGGGTGGTGGGAGGAAGTTTCCTGAAGATGACACCTCCCACCTCCACATTTAATACTCTGCATCAACCTAATCAACTGCATTAATGAGGAAATGACTCTTGAACAGCAACATCATAGCTAGCAACTCTCTCTACCACCTCTAGAAGGGTCCTAATGGGACAAGTATCCTGAAAGATCACTTGAAACGTACAAGTGGAAGGTTGGGATGCTAGGGAAAGGACTATAAAAGGGAGGGAAACCCCCAGAAAATGGGGATGAACAATTTCCAAGAAAAAAGAAACAAGTGAAAGAACTAAGGATTACCTTGTAAAGGGACATGAGCTTAACTTATTAATAAGAGATTTATCCTCGGACCCACCTGAGGAGGATATTATCCTCATCTGTTGTTCTGAATACACTAATCTGTTACTTTGGATTCAATAGTCTTAGACTTGGACTTATCTTTACATTGCACTTGAGTTAAAGACTCACTCTCTTAAAAATTCTATTGTTGGGGTTTGAATTGAAGGATAAGGTAACACTATTCTCAGTGAGCTTGGACCTTTCTTTTTAGCATGCCAATGTTATGAAGACGATAACCGAGCGTGTATTTTGTGTCATACTAATATTACTTGACCAAATCTAGAGGATAGAATGTTAAATCTGGATTGGTAATTTTTCATATAGCTGCAGCAAATAAGAATATAGAGCCTCGGGTGAGCCACTTACTTTATGATTGTGTTTTTCAAGGAGAGTGATGACAGAAATTTTATTACTTTACTCAAGGTATAGGATACTATCAGTTTATCACATTCACATGGCTTGATTCTCGGTGCTCCGTTTAATTAAAATTTTCCTTCATGATGCTGTGCTGTCCCATGTGCAAGTGCAAATTAATCCTTATTCTTCTAATTACCACCAATCGAACTTGATTTCGTTCTGCTACCAACTCAATTTCGATATTGAATGTCGCATTTTACTTTCAAGTATATATTGTTCATTTTTACTGTTCACGTGTCTTTCATGGATTGGAGCCTTATAAAAGAGAGTTCGCAAGAGCAACCATATTTGGTTGATATATTGTTTGTAGCAATATGAGGACCAAGGATCCAGCAACATATAATTATAGGACAAAGTTTAATTATAAAATTAGTTGTAGCCTAAAGTTACAACTTTACTCAATAAAATAAACATTATTACATATTTTAAAAATCTAACTGTTGAATTGCATGTTCTTTACACTCGTAATATACATGTCAAATTTTGTGTCAATCGGATATTATTTACTATATGATCTATAAGCTTATATTTTATACATAATTTTAAATTACAAAAACTTACAATTTAAACAATTTATTAATGACATAGCTATTGATCTTTAATTTTCTAGAAATTTTACAAGCACGGAAGATATTAGAAAAAGATATAATCCAATGATAGATTTGTTAAAATTCACCTTCAATAGAAAAATATTGAGTAAGGTTGTAGCCTAAAGTTACCATCAATTTTATAGCTAAACTTTGTCCATAATTATATTATATATCATAATATTGCAAGCATGTCTTGCCCCTATAAACTTCCCAAAAGTCTTAATACCATAAAATTAGAAGAAGATTTCAAATCCAACAACTTAGGTAATCCTTCGGAACAAAAAAAGAAAAGGAGGAAAGAACATAAAGCAGTCAGGATCACCGGTCAGACCAATGCCCCTTAAGCACTTAAGCATAGTGGGTTGCAGATTATAACACAAGCATATAGCTATATTGTTGAATACTTTTTTTTCTTACCAACTAAGGTCTGGTTGGTGATCTAATAGAAAGGCACTTTGGGTCAACACGACGTAGGTTTAAAAAATTAATTATCGATCTCAGCCCATGTTTTGCCTTCAACAAACAAACCTTATATTTGAAAAGTTTTTAGTTGAAATGCTATTCCATCCACACGGGTCTAATTCCATTATTTTTCAATAGTTGAGATTAAAGAAATGTAAACGTCTCTATTAGAAATATCAAGAGGTATCAATTGAGTTACAAGACTCTTGGTCAAATCTATCATTTTTCTATGAACCTATTTAACTCCATGATTCAAAATGGTATACAAAATATTAAAATAAAATAAAATAAAAAGTTAGACAATCCAAATATATACAAAGAGTCCAAAGTGTCACTCCTTTTTCTATACCTCTTCTTGTCAAGGCTTATTTATTTCATCTTTTTTATTTTATTTTGAGGAACCCCACTAGGGAAAAAATTTATTCATCCATTAAGGAATTCGTCCATTTGATTTTCCAAAGTTTATTGTACAAATATAAAAGTGAGTATACAGTTGCGTCATTTGAAATTTATATGATGTAGCAAATGAAGAACGATAAAAAATCATATCATATCATATACTATATAATAAAAGTTGAGCTTAAAAGCCATGGTTGTGCCAAGTGGATTCACCAAATTGCAGAAATGTTTTTAGATTTTTAGATTTAAATATATATATATATATATATATATAAATTTTCTTCTCCTATAATTTTTAAGTTGATAAAAATCTTAATTTAATTACAATTCAAATTCTAGATATCAAAAAAAAAATCCCTTTTTTAACGTGTGTATATATAGTTCAGTTTTTATGGGATAGCTTTCTAACTATCCTAAAGGACCTAAACTACATTAAAAGAAACCCCTAAAAAGACCACATAAAAAAATTAAAAATTAAACATACAATATGAGAGGGAAGGCATAAGTTTGAGTTTAAGTTAAACTTTATCAACTAAAAAATTGCAGTAATTTTTTTAGATAGAAACAATACAACCTAATTATTCTTATCAACTTTCTCCAAAAAAAAAATTATTTTTATCAACTTTTTCTCTATTGTTTTATTAATTTTTTAGATAAATACAAAAGCTTAATTGTGGATATGAAATTTTTTTTTAGAGATAATGAAGTGACACTACTACCACAAATATATAACACTACTATCACAAATATAATTTTATCAGGAAAAAATAAGTAATTACATAAATAGTGCTTTATATGTAATAGGTTTTTTTCCTGATAAGTAATTACATAAATATTGCTTTATATGTAATAGGTTTTTCTTTATTCTTACCTTCTCCTTCTATAATATAACCTCTTCTTCTATAATATATCTTTTTCTTCATGGAATAAAACTCACACCAAATTGTGAATCCCCGAATCCCCAAGGAAACATCTCTTCCTCTAGCTACAAATGTATGTATTTTTTTTTCTTTTCTTTTCTTTTCTTTTCTTTTCACAAAGCTACAATCTAATTCATGAGTAAGGAGCAATAAATTCAATTATAATAATAAATAGAGCCTTTAGGTAAATCTATAAATGTTATTTTCTACGAGTGTATGTCCTTGGTACGTGTATACATATATATTGTGTCTTATATTGTTTATAGGAACTTTTTGCTTTCTATACTTTGTGTTGTCTTATTTTTATTATGAGCTAGAAGCCTAGAACTTGCATTTTATGAATTTGGAAGGACAAATTTTTAAATTCTTTTAAGAAAGGTAGATTCATATGTTGGCTTGCTTTCTAAATCATGAGTTATTCTCTTTTCATAAATAATTCTCATATATATATATATATATATATATAGACAAATACACACATATTTTGGTGGTTACCTAATGATGTACAATATATTTTAATCAGACACAATATATATATTATGTATTAGGATAATTAATTTAGAGTTTCAAGTTTCTCACTACTTAATTAGTAGAGTATTTCATAAATAAACCCCATTTTTTACATTCAATTCTAATAAAAATAATTTTTTTCATTTTTAATAATCTATATTTAACATCAAAATATATTTTTTAATTTATATATGATTTTTTTTATCAAGGCATTTAATTTACATGTGGTTTTTTTTTTTTAATTAAGCTATGCATTGCATGGGCATAATATTAGTAAAATATGAACTATAAAATGAATGAGATCACATCATTTGAAAGGATAAATTTTAGTTACAGAATTGGTTGCAGTTTAAGACTACAACTTTACTCAATATCTTTTTATTGGAGGAGAATTTTAACAAATCCACCGTTGGATTACATCTTCTTCTTATATTCTCCATGCTTGCAAATTTTTTGAAAAATGGGGAAATTACAGTAAACCCACTTATGGTTTGACCCGTTTTCACTTTGCCTACCTATAGTTTAAAACTTAACACTTTGGCCACCTGAACTTCAATTTGTTTGCTCTCCGCTACCCACCTCACCCTCAAACGTTAAAAAACATCCTTTTATTAAAAATCAGAACATAAAACGAATCAAAAACACGAACCATTAAAACTTTTCCTCATGAGCCCTAGAAACACGAAAAACCCAATTTTGCATCTAATATTGAGATCATGCTGTAAGTATAAACCTAGACGAGCAACGGGTTGTTTAAGGGACTAAAATCCTGGTAAGAAATCAGTCACTGTTAGGTTCTAAGAAATTAGGAACTAATGTATTAGAACTTTAATATGTATATGTTGGCAAACCATGATCAAAACATTTAGTTTAGATTTAGACTGCTCAAAGTGTGTTATGTGTAAAGTTGGAATCAAGTAACTGCACGAAATTACCATTCAATTTCTGTAGGGCTCAATCGATTGAAAATTAGACTTAATCAATCAAAACTCGAGTAGATTGTTTTTCTGCAGAATTTTCCAACTTAGCCCAAGCCCATATGACGTGTAGGGTTTTATGTTTTGCCTTAAGTATAAAAGGAAAAACCCTAACCATGTTTTAGATATTGTTGATATGCTATGTGTGTGAATCTCTTGTGAGATCTAGAGGTGTTTGCCTTCATGCACGCTTATGGTTATCAAGATCAAGATTGGTGTCAAGAGCTTGGTGATCGCTTCAGTTGCTGTTTAAAGAGCTTAAAGAAAAACACAAGTGAGAGTACTTGTGGTTGCTGTGGATCAAGGAAAGAAGTAGTCCGTGGACTTAGAGTTGTCACGTGGTCGCGGTAGTAAGTTTTTTACTCGAGGTAGCAATAGGATGTTAGTGGTCTAAGTCGCAATTGTAAAACTGCAATTCTTTCATAGTGGATCTGTTTTACCTTGAGAATAGCTAGGTTAATTATGATGGTACTTTTCTTTGGAACCCAAGTTTAAAATACTTTGGTAGGAAAGTTGAAATAGTGTATAAGGATCTTGATAGACTTAGTTATTTTGAAATAGAAGGTATATGTGACGAATTGGGGATTGATGAACCATCTAGGGCTCATTATTTAGCTTTTAGGGACAACTTAGAGCAAGACTTGAGACTCATAGAAGATAATAAAGATGTGGTGTCCGTGTGTAAGCTTAATGAGGGAGAGCCAAGAGACACCATCATACTCTATGTGGAGAGTGGTCATGCTCCACTCGTAGTTGAAGTTCTTGATGTGGTTGGTCAAGGGATTGGTGCAGGGGTTGCTATAGGAGGTGTAGGGGTTGGTGTAGGAGTTGATGCAAAGGGTGGTGCAGGAGCTGCTATAGGGGCTGCTATAAGGATGATGCTAGTGTAGGGGTAGATGAGGAGTTTGATTGGTTAAATCAAGGTTTAAATGGAGAAGACTTTGCTGATGATATTTTTGGTGAGTCTCCTCCACCTCACAGTGTTCCATCTAAGCGTAACACTGTTCCACCTCAACCAACCACTGATACACCTTAGCCAAACACTAATACACCTCAGCCAAACATAGATACATCTCAGCTAAGCAATGTCCCACCTCCAAACATAGATTTAGATGAAGAGTGGATTGAACAAACTTTAGAGGATCGTACTGCAAGTGTGGATGGTTTTGATGATAAGCAGAGGCCTGGTAACCTAGAATTCAATGAGAGGACTGATATGACAAATGTTTAGTTGGTAAAAGGGATGAAGTTTCCAAACTCCAAGGTTTTTAGGAAGGCTTTGAGGGAGTATGTGATTCAGCATCACATTGATACCAAGTGGAAGTTGAATGAGTAGAAGAAGATTTCTGTACATTGTAAGAACAATTGTGGATGGAGATGTTATGCCTCAATGGCGACTGGAAAGTGCACATTTGAGACCTAGACACTTAATCCTGAGTATACCTACCCCCTAACATTTCAAAATGGGCAAGTTACATCAACCTATATGGCAAACAGGTATTTGGAGGATTTTAGTAAGAATCCTAACTGGGAGGTCTTAGGTGTTAAGCACCATGTGATGTAGGAAATTTCAATTGATTTTAGTCTTAGTCAGGTGTATAGATCAAGGAAGGCAACTAGGGGTTTGATCATTGGGAATGAAGAGGCTCAGTATGGCCTACTTAAAGATTATGCAAAAATAATAAGGAGGACAGATGTAGGAAGCAAGGTAATACTACAAACAGAGATGGAAAATGAGAATACAGAACCTAAGTTTAAAAGGATGTACATCAGGTACAATACATAGAAAGTTGGGTTTCTAAGTGGTTGTGACCCTTTTTTGGGCTGGATGGATACCACTTGAAAGGTAGGTTTGGTGGGTAATTATTGTTTGCCACTGCCAAGGATGGAAATGACAATATATTCCTAGTGGCAATGGCTGTGGTTGAGCAAGAGAACAAGGACAGTTGGATTTGGTTCTTAGAGCAGTTTGCAGATGACATTGGCAGGCTAGAGGATCTCGATCTGGTATTCATCAATGATAGGAAGAAGGTATTATCATCTAGCTCATGTTTTTGACTTGATTACTTGCTTACTTGAATGCTTACTTGCATAGTTACTTACTTCAATGCTTACTTGTTGACATTGAATGCTTACTTGCTTGCAATACTCAGGGCCTTCTACCTGCAATGGAGACTCTATTCTAAACTGTAGAGCACAGGTATTGTGTGAAGCACATATACAACAACTTCAAGGTTAATCACAAAGGCATAGAGTTGAAGAATGTACTATGGAGATGTGCTGGCATAACATCAATCAGGGAATTTGAGAAGGGGATAGAGTATCTTAAGAGTTTGGATGAAGAAGCTTGGAAGTACCTTGCAAATATAGAGCCTGCACAGTGGACCAAATCTCACTTTTCTCCAAGGGCTTTGACAGATTTTCTGATAAATAATCTAAGTGAGAAATTTAACTCTATGATTATGTAGGCTAGTGACAAGCCATTATTATCAATTGTGGAGTGGATCAGAGTTAGGCTTATAAGCAGGCTATATATAAAAAAGATTGGCATAGAAAAGTATGGTGGCAAGTTGTATCCAAGCATACATGACAAGTTAGAGAAGTTGAAATTACAGTCTAAGAACTTCTATGCAGTGTCATCTGAGAGGTTTGTGTATGAAGTTGACAATGAGAGGGAAAGGCATGTAATGGACTTAGTAGGGAGGAATTGCAATTGTAAAGTATGGGACTTGATAGGAATCCCTTACAAGCATGGAGTTGCAGCCATTTTTGTGAATCGTGAGAAACCATAGGATTACACCCATCCCTGCTACTACAAGGATGCTTTTATGGAGACATACAAGACACCTATACCTCTCATGCTTGGCTAGTTTGAGTGGATCTCAAGTGGCCAACCCAAACCTGTTGTACCTACTATCTATAAACCACTAGGCAAACCACCCATAGAAAGGAAGAGAGATGCTGATAAGCCAAGAAACCCTTATAGGGCGTCTAAAGCAAACAAGCTAGTGAGGTGTGGAAGGTGTCAAAAGGAAGGGCACAAAGCAAGGAGATGCATAAAGACGGTTAGTTCATTGTATAAAGAACCTGTACACTGGATTGTGGAAAAAATAAAGAACGAGCCATACTTCCGCTGGCTGAGTAAGGTGAATGGGGATGTTACGAGAAGAAACCAAGGTCTTTACTGTTCGTATCACCAAGATCAAGGGCATACAACTGAGGATTGCCAAACCCTAAAGGACCACTTGCACCAACTTGAGAAGGCAGGTTATTTGGGAGAATTCTTAGTATGAGAATATTCTCGCCCGCAAGACTTGAAAGGGGCAACCACCTCAAGAACTTCAACACCAGCTCAAGGGCTCATAAGGGTAATACATGTGGCTAGGAAGCAGGTGGAAACTATGAAAACTCCATCAAGGATATTGACCGTGAACTCAGCTTCTGACTCGAAATTGGAAAGCCCCACACCCAAAAAGAGACGTTGGGAAGACGAAAGTATTGGCTTTACGGGAAAAGATCTCATGGATACTATTCATGCCCATGAAAATGCATTGGTAGTTACACTGTAGATTGGGGGCTTTAATGTAAAAAGGGTTATAATAGATCAAGGAAGTGGGGCAGAGATAATGTACCCTGACCTATATGAAGGGTTAGAACTTACCCTCGAAGATTTGACAAGGTATGATAGCTCTTTGGTGGCCTTTGATGGAAGTATTGTTATGCCAACTGGATAGGTGACTCTTCCCGTGGAGGTGGAAGGAAGAAAGCAAATGGTCCACTTTATAGTAGTACACTCATAATCCCCTTAAACAACAATCCTTAGAAGCCCTTGGATTCACTCCATGGATGTAGTTCCTTCTTCTTTGCATCAAAAGGTGAAATTCCCGACCAAGCAAGGCATTGTAGAAATATGTTGAAACCAAAGTATGGCATGGAGATACCAGATAGCCATCGTTGGGCACGGGCAGAAAGGAGAGTCTAGACCAACGGATCCCTTGTAGCAGCAACAGTCTCCACCCAAAGACACCTGTAAGAGATTGGAGAAAATATACATCGACCTTGGGGATAAGTACTTCCAGGTAGGAGTAAACCTCCCTATCTTAGAGAAATTAGAGTTAATTTTGTTTTTAGTGAGCAATCTAGATGTATTTGCATGGAGTCCATATGACACACCCGGAGTTGATCCGAAATTTATTTTTCATTAGCTTAATGTTGACCCTCGATGTTTGTCGAGGAAACAAAGACCTCATAGATCCTCAGTTATACACGTTGGGGTGGTGAAGGAAAAGGTGGATAGACCCAAAGAAGCTGGGGCAATTAAAGAGGTCTATTATCCCGAGTGGTTAGCTAATACGGTAATGGTGAAAAAGAAGAATGGAAAGCGGCGAGTATGTGTAGACTTTGCGGATTTAAACTAGGCATGTCCAAAAGATCCTTTTACAATGCCTAAGATAGACCAACTTGTCGATGTGACTTTCGGGCACCCCAGGATGAGTTTTCTCTATGCATTCCAAGGGCACCATTAAATAGCTTTGGCACTCAAGGACCAAGAGAAAACCTCTTTTATTACCCCTACAGGTAATTTTCATTACAAAGTTATGCCCTTCAAGTTGAAGTATGCGGGGTCCACCTATCAAAGAATGGTTACTAAGATGTTCAAGGAGTAGTTGGGCAGGAATATGGAGGCCTATATAGATGACATGGTGGTAAAAATTAAGGCCATGGAAGATCATCGTACTGATCTTGCGGAAACCTTTGAGACATTGCGAAAGCACCATCTAAAATTGAACGCATCTAAGTGTGCCTTTGGGGTTAGCTCGGGGAAGTTTTTGGGGTATCTGGTGACTCACCGAGGAATTGAAGTTAACCTAGATCAGATTGTCATCTTGAGAAATTTAAAGCCTCTAAGGAACCCTAAGGAGGTTTAGCAACTTACCGGGATGACAACGACTCTTAATTGGTTCATTTCACGGTCTACGGATAAATGTCAGCCTTTCTTCCAATTGTTGAAGAAATGGAAAGACTTCCAATGGACGGATGAGTGCCAATAAGTGTTTGATGAGCTTAAGTTATACTCGTTTTGTCAAGACCAGTACCTAGAGAAACACTGTATATGTATCTGGCTGTGACGGATCATGTGGCAAGTACGATTTTGTTAAGGCTGGATCAGGCAGTTCAAAAACCAACCTTTTATATCAATAAGACTCTTGTGGAGGCTGAAACACATTATCTACCCTTGGAGAAGGCTGCGCTAACAATAATCCACGCTGTCCAAAAGTTACCCCACTACTTTCAATCCTATATAGTAGTTGTGCTAACCGAGCATCTCTTGCAGGCATTACTTAGGAGGTCAAATTTCACGGGAAGGATAGCCAAGTGAGGGGCTTCCTTGGGATCTTTTGATATTCAGTATAGGCCCCAAACCACTATCAAAGGGCAAGTATTAGTGGATTTCGTTGCGGAATTCACTCTAGGGCAACTTGAAGTTTAACAAATAGAAGGAAGCAAGATAATAGAACCTCAGGAAAGAATTTGGTAGGTGAATGTGGATGGAGCATCAAACTACCAAGGATCAGGAGTTGATATTATACTCATCTCTCAAAAGGGGATCAGAGTGGAAAAGTCATTCGGACTAGGCTTTCCTGCATCAAATAATGAAGTAGAGTATGAAGCTCTCCTCGCAGTGCTCAAAATCTCTAGATGATTAGGGATAGACAAAGGGGTGAGTTCGAAGATAAGGACCAAAGAATGATTAGCTACTTGAAGGAGGTCAAGATACCAAAGTGTCAATTCAAGAAGATGGAGATCTTACATATCTCTAGGGGCAACAATAATCATGTCGACTCTTTGGCTACTCTAGCTTCCTCGATGGCAGATCCCCTTCCAAGGATTGTGTCAGTTGAGCTTTTACCTTTATCTAGTCTTACTCTTTTTTATAAGAATTTCATCTTAAGCATACATCCATCCACGAGTTGGATGGATCCTATTGTAGCCTACCTCTAAAGTGGGATTTTGCTTGAGGACAAAAAAGAATTTAAGCAAATTAGATGTAGGTCTTTGTGGTATTGGGTGTCTCATGCAGGGAAATTATATAAAAGGTCATATTTAGGACCCTATTTGCTATGCGTGCATCATGAGGCAGTTGAAGTACTTTTGGAATAGCTGCATGAAGGAATATGTGAAAGTCATATGGGAGGAAGGTCATTGGCGCAACGAGCCTTCACTCAAGGATATTGGTGGCCAAACATGTAGAAACAAGTACTAGAGTTCTCCAAAAAATGCGAACAATGCCAAAAGTTTGCTCCTTATATCCATCAACCCGAGGGTCTTCTCAACCCTATATCCAACCCATGGCCCTTTGCCCAGTGGGGGCTAGACATAGTGGAATCTTTTCCAAAGGCCACGGGTAGTAGGAGATGGCTACTAGTAGGGACAAATTATTCCACCAAGTGGGTGGAAGCCGAGCCTTTCGCAAATATCCAAGATACAGATGTCAAGAGGTTCGTATAGAAAAATATTGTAATGCAGTTTGGTGTGCCGAAAGTTCTCATATTGGATAATAGGTTGTAGTTTGATAGTAAGGCTTTTCAGCAATACCGCTCGAAATTAGGAATTACCAACAGGTACTCTACTCCATCTTATCCTTAAAGCAATAGTCAGATTGAAGCAACCAATAAGTCCATAGTGAACGACTTGAAGAAGAGGCTGGACGATTCGAAGGGATGATGGGCGGAAGAGCTTCCAAGTGTGTTATGGGCACATAAGACCACTCCTCGACATTCCACTAGAGAAACTCCTTTCTCAATGACATACGGAGCAAAAGATGCAATACCCATGGAAACAGAGCTGCCTACTTCTCTAATTGACATGTTTGAAGTTAGGAAGAATGATCAACTGCTTTGCAAGCAACTGGACTTGGTAGAAGAAAGTCGTGACGCTGCTTTAGTAAGATTGGCTAATTATCAGTAGAAGATCAGCCGAGGGTACAACAAGGGTATCAAGTGTAGGGAGTTCATTTTAGGAGATTTGGTGCTAAGGAAAGTTTTGGAAAAAATACTTGAGATCCTGCTTAGGAAAGCTAGGCCCGACTTGGGAGGGGCCTTATAGGATCACATCCATTGCTATGGTCAGCGCTTATCAGCTAGAAGATTTGGATCAAAGACCTATAGCCAAGCCATGGAATGTGTTTAATTTAAAGAAGTATTTTTTTTTTTAATTGTTCTATAGAAAATATGAATTACTTACGCTTTTGTTTCGTCTTAGTTCAATAAACAGTAATAAATTCTATGAAGGCCTAACTTAGGACGCCAAAATAGCAAAGGGAAATAAATCCCGTGGTACTAGACCCTATCTTTGCCTCAAGTAAGTTTTAAGCTGAGTTTTTTGCCTTAGTTTGACTTTGGAGTCATTAACAGGAAATAAAATTAAAAACTTCACAAAAAAATATAAACCCTATTGTACTAGACCCTGTCTTTACCTTGGTTGGGTTTTAAGCTGAGTTTTCTGCCTTAGCAGCCTGACTTTAGAGTCACTAATAGGAAATAAAATTAAAACTTCAAAAAAAATATATAAACCCCGTGGTACTAGACCTTGTCTTTGCCTTGGGTGGGTTTTAAGCTGAGTTTTCTGCCTTAACCTGACTTCAAAGTCACTAACAGGAAATAAAACTAAAGCTTCACAAAAAAAGCAAACCTCGTGGTATTATACCTTGTCTTTGCCTCGGGTAAGTTTTAAACTGAGTTTCCTGTCTTAGTCAAACTTCAGAGTTACTAGCAAGGAAAAAAATAAAAATTTCAAAGAAGGAAATGAAGCCCACGACAATGGACTCAACCTGTTAGGTTTTGAGTTTGTAATGTTGGCAAACCATGACAAAAACTAAGTCTCATTGGTTTAGAATGGTCTACATTGAAGTCCAAGACAAAAAAACTCAAGTTCGGGATGAAAAAAATGAGTTACAAGCTATTTCGTTCAATTGTTACTCGATTGGTACTCGATTAATCGAAAGTCATTCGATTGGTACTCGATCGATCGAAAGTCGTATATTAGCAAACATAAAAAGCCCATAACTTGACCGTTTGAAGCCCAAATCGCGAGCTGTTTTTTTCCAGTATTTAAAGGACATTATAAGCTAAGCCTAGAGAGGGTTTTTAGAGTTTTTTGGAGAGATTAGAGTGTATCTTGTGCCTCTTTTGTAGATCTAGGGTTTTGTACCCAAAAGCTCTCTAATGTCATCTACCGATGTTATTCCTTGAAGAATCTCAAGATCCGATGTTGTAGAAGTTGCTGCATACAAGATCAATGTTTAAGGAGATCCAAAACCTTTGAGTGAAATCTCAAAGTTACAAGCAGGTGAGCTTGTGTTGTTGCAAAGGCCAAGGAAAGAAGTAGTCTGTGGACTCGGAGCTATCATGGGGTCATGGTAGTAAGTTTTCTACTTAAGGTAGCAATAAAATGTTAGTGGTCTAAGTTTTATTGTACAAAATTCAATTCTTTCATAGTGGATTTGCTTTTTACCTTGAGGATAGCTAGGTTAAATCCTCTCCAAGTTTTTTACTGGTTTGGTTTTCTTGGGTCATCATATCATTATGTTCTTTATATTTCCACTGTTTTGCATGATATGATTGTTTTGTTTTAACCTATATCTGAATAATAAACTTAAGTATTGACTTGGTTAAATAACTAGGTTAATTAACTTGTGTTTTAAGGGTTCTAAAAACGTACAAGTGGTATCAGAGCGAGTTAGCTTTAGATGTAGGTTATTATACCTAGAGTTGATCCTTGATCCCTGTTATCATTTATAATTTTCAGTGTCTCACTATTTTTTATTGAGATGTTTTGAATAAAAAGGACACTATTGTTTCAGTTGATCTTCTTGAGGCTTGTGAAAGGAATTTGCAGGATTTTAGTCTTTCTTAAAAGATTGGTGTAATCCCTCAAATACACTCTACTTCATATGGATTTTCACCTACAAAGCCGAAGACTCGAGCTATATGGGTGAGAAAAGATTCTTTAAGGTGAGTGTTATTTACTTGTCCTTGATTTAATTCTTTCAATTAATTGTGGACATGTTTTCTTTTAGTTTTTGGTTGTTTTATTTTCTTCGGTTGTTTTTTTTTAAAAAAAAAAAATCCAAAAACATTGAAAATTTTCAAAAAGATAAAAATATTTTATTTTGTGTCTAGGTTTTTTTTTTTTTTTTTTTTTTTTTGAGGATTACATGAATTATGATCTCTCTCTTGATTTAGAACATGCTTGACATTGTGGAGAAACTTTAATAGTATGTGATAAGCCACAAACTGAATGACCCCTTATTATAGAAATTAATTAATTAATTAGTCAAGTTATTAATTAATCAATTTATCATGCAAACGTGTGATAGCACAAACAAATCACCAATAAACAAATTATGCAGCGGAAAATAAATAACACGGTGATTTGTTTATGAATGGGAAAAACCTAACAGCAAAAACCTCACCGGGTGATTTTCAGGTCACCACTCTCAAAACTCCACTATTATCACAACAAGTGGTTACAAGTAAAGGAATCACAAGTACCTTACCAACCTACAGTTGAACCCTTACCCCAATACCCAATTGGACTTGTTCTGTAGTGACAGTTTCCCTTTCTGATGCACGACTCCCAAGTACGTGACTAACCAATTGGGCGGATCTCAATACGCGACTTCAATCACCAACTAAGAAGATTGTTGGTTGTAAAGTTCTTCAGTTCATCCACACGATGAAGATCAAGAAGATGCTTGGTCATAAAACCCTACGGTGCATATACACAGCAACTTCTTCAAGAGAAAGAGATAAACTAGGGTAAGAACTTCGTCTCCAGTCACAATTTGCTTGAACAGAGTTTGCTCAATGCTTGTGCAACTTGTGAACTGTTTGACGGCTCTTAAAACAATCCTTTTATATGTCTAGGGTTAGAGAAAAGAAAACCCAAAGACATATTCACGGACCCTAAGAAAATCAAATTAGAATTTTGAAATTCTTAAACCTCGACAGATAGGAGGTGTCGAGCAACTGTCGAGCAGGTGTCAAGCACATGAGGCTTTGAACAGCTTTCTTAAGCTCGATAGATGCAGCTGTCGAGCTTTAATGAATTTGCACTATCAGTTTGTTTTTCTTGGACAGACTTGAAGGTTTCAACACTTGATCTTGAAACATGGTTTCTTGAAGTATTTAAACACATCCTAAATCTATCCAAATGCAAGTAAAATGCATTTTATCAAATGATAAGCCAATTACATAAAGTAGTGACATATGTTCCTAACAAGTTAAACACATATGCCCTAACAGTATGTGTTACAAAACTAAATGATAAGTTTTTTTTTTTGAATTTATGTGAGTATGTACTAGTTTGTACATGTACTCAAGAGTTAATTAAGAAATTGATATTTCTTATTTGTGTACCCTCTATAACTTAGTTTACCACTATCATGCATAGCTTTGCATTGTTCATCTAGCACGATGTTAGCCTTTTGTTTTTGGTCATAAAATTTTTTAAAACCAAAAAGATTTTTATTTGTTTTGTATTACACATCATGGATTTGTAATCAATGTTGGCCATATTATCTTTACATAACATGTTTATGTACCTTGTTTAACTTGGATGAGCTTATTTTACTACACTTTACTAGTTTGAGCTTTGTAGTGCATGTTGTGTGGGAGTGTTTATAGTTTTTAATCACATGATCTTGATTTTGAAGTCACATGCTTTTGATTATAAGGACTAAAAAATCTTAAGAGAAAGGCATAAATAACCATCTCACCACTGTTTACTAGCCAATCATAAACACTTTAGTGCATATCATATGATTTTGTGCTCGAGAAAGTGTATCACATGTACAAAAAGAATATAAGGTGTAGCATTGGTTTAAATAATAAAATTGGTGTGTACATTATTGGGCTATAATCTATTCCAAATCAAATAAAATCAGTGTGTACACTATGAGGAAAAACAAAAAAATTACATGATTGCAAGCTTATTTTCTAGGAGATGTGGGAGTTATATGATGTAAATCTTTAGGTGATAGTCACTTTTAAATTTGTGTGATGAATAATGTAGAAATTGTGCTTGATTACTATCTACAAATCACCTCACATGTATCTCATGCTTTTACTAGTTGCACACACTTCATAAGTTATTCTTTGCTAAGCTTTGTACATGGAATTATGTGTGAATCTAGTTTGGCCAACCAAGATTATGTTTTTTATGGTGTTTGATGCAAAATATGTTTAAGGGTTAGCAAAAATTGTGTCTTTGATGATTGAAAATCTTGTTTTTGAAGTTCTGGGTTGAAAACAAATGTTTTTGAAAAACTTTTAAACTTATTCTCATGTATCTCATTCATGAAATTATTTGGGTTGAGTATTTTCTGCATAAACTTCTACAATTTTTCAAAAAATTCAGATTTCCAAAACTTCGATCGATCAAATGTGTTTCTCAACCGATCGAAAATCCCTTGATTTTTAATCATGACTTTCTGCCTGACTCGATTGGTATTCAATTGATATTCGACTGATCAAAACTGGAAAACTTTTAGTTTCTCAAGTTTTTACCAAATTTTTTTTCATGCATCATTTGTATTTAGGATTCACATGCATTGCATTGTTTTTTGTATCTATCTTGTAGTTTTGCAATCATATCTCTTATTGTTTTCACATATAACATGCATACACTTTGCTAAATTGGGTACTTAACTTGATTTAAAAATTGATTGATTAATTTTTGAGTCATTTGTACATTTTAGTATATGCTATTTTTATGTGTGACCTGCAGAAAATATTTTTCTAAAGAGATATGATGGATAATAATGTGCAAATATTTTCTCTACTTAATTTGAGTTCAAAATACCATATGTTTATGGTTCACCTAGTGCCAAGTTTGCATTTATTGAAAGAGAGAATATTTTTTTCATGTGTATCCTCAACTTAGTTTTTAAGTTTGGTTTGTGTCTTTTTATTTTCTCCACCTCCTAAATTTTCCCCAAAATTGTTTTCCCAAAAATTGTTTTGTTTTTTCCTATTTTTATAGGGGGAGAATAGTTTTTTTTTTTTTTTTTTTTTTTTTTTTTTTTTTTTTTTTTAATTCTTTGTTGTTCTTAGAGGGAGTTGTTTCTCTTCATTTGTTTCCTTGATTCTCTATTTTCTCTTGACTTTTGTTGCATATGTTTCTATTTACTCTTTGTTTGAGTTGTCTTTGTCAATACGTGACAAAAAGAGGGAGAAATAGATGAAATGTGAGAATCCTGGTTAAAAAGGTTTTTAAAATGTTTTGTTTAGGGGGAGATAAAATTGTTTTTGAAAGGAGGAGAATATAAAAACTTTTTGATGTATCTAACTTAGGGGGAGAGTTAGTTTACTTTTGTCTTTATATTGTGTTTCATATTATTGTTTATATGTCTTTCTTTCCACACATGCAATGATGTGTTCTTTTGAGTGTTTTTAGGAAAGACAGGTGCATTCTGATCAAAACCTTCTACCTCTTCTTGCAACTTCTAGGTTAGGAGTCTTAAATTGGGATCTATGATGTATTTGGGCATTTTATTGTATATGGGCATTATGTTGTATGTGTTTTGTCACGGATTACCAAAAGGGGAGATTATTAGGTTTTGAGTTTATAATGTTGGCAAACCATGACAAAAACTAAGTCTCATTAGTTTCGAATGGTCTACATTGAAGTCCAAGACAAAAAAACTCAAGTTTGGGATGAAAAAAAATAAGTTACAAGCTGTTTCATTCAATTGGTACTCGATCAATCAAAAGTCATTCGATTGGTACTCAATTGGTACTCGATCAATCGAAAGTCACATATTAGCAAAAAATCAACAAATGTAAAAAGCCCATAACTTGACCCTTTGAAGCCCAAATCGCGAGCCGATTTTTCCAGTATTTAAAGGACATTATAAACTAACCCTAGAGAAGGTTTTCAGAGTTTTTTAGAGAGATTAGAGTGCATCTTGTGCCTCTTTTGTAGATCTAGAGTTTTGTACCCAAAAGCTCTCTAATATCCTCTACCAGTGTTATTCCTTGAAGAATTTCAAGATCCGGTGTTATGGAAGTTGCTGCATACAAGATCAACGTTTAAGGAAATCCAAAACCTTTAAGTGGAGTCTCATAGTCACAAGCAGGTGAGCTTGTGTTGTTGCAAAGGCCAAGGAAAAAAGTAGTCTGTGGACTCGGAGCTATCATAGGATCGTGGTAGTAAGTTTTCTACTCGAGGTAGCAATAGAATGTTAGTGGTCTAAGTTCTATTGTACAAACTTCAACTCTTTCATAGTGGATTTGCTTTTTACCTTGAGGATAGCTCGGTTAAATCATCCCCAGGTTTTTTACCGTTTTGGTTTTCTTGGGTCATCATATCATTGTGTTCTTTATATTTCTGCTACTTTGCATGATATTATTGTTTTGTTTTAACCTATATCTGAATAATAAACCTAAGTATTCACTTGGTTAAATAATTAGGTTAATCAACTTGTGTTTTAAGGGGTCTAAAAATGTACACAACCCTTTCCAAGGATGAGGTTTTGACTGAGTTTGCTGTTTAAACTTAGTTATATGAGCATTAGTGGGAAGCAAAGGTAAATCCTAACAAGACAAGGGAGATAAATTCTGTGGTAAAAGATCTATACCAACATCTCGGGTAAAAAGCTAGTTTAACTCCTGCTTATTTTAAACATCTTCAAGAGTTAATAAGTAGGTTGTTAATTTGAATCTCGAAGAGCAAATGACGTATCTCCTATAGGAGAAGCTATGGAAGAAAATTATCAAATGTTCCTATAGCTCAGGAAATATAAATAGGAAGCATAGATAGGTATAAAGACTTAGAAATATTCTTTTGCATAAAAGTTTAAAGTACTTAAGGAAATTAAATACAAAGTTAAGGCCCCCAAAACTGAGCAAACTAGAAAATTGTTCAAAAAACAGTCTAAAAAAAAAAAAGGAAGGAAGTTAAGCATGGGGTGGCTCCTCAATGATGGACATGGTTGCGGAGTTAGTCACCTCTCCACCTGACCTAGCAACAAGACCAGCTCCTCCAATCTCACAGGCGAGAGATTCGTCGTTGATGATGGCATGGATCTCGGGGTTTGGAATGATGAAAAGCTCCTGGGGGATTGCAATGTTGCTCTCTTGCCTCAAAGAAGATAAAGCCTCCACTTGCATCTTATCTAAGGCTGCAACCCACCTTTTGGTGAAGTAGACTTGCAAGTTCTGCTGCACTTTAGGCTTCACGGAGGCAATACAGCCATACTGACCCTGGTAGTAAGCCTCCTAAATTTTGGCATCATCAGCTGCCACATAGCCTTTTAATGCAGCACCCTTCTCCGCAAGAGCTTTCTTTACCTCCACAAGTTCCTTCTCTAGAGCATCCTTCCTCTCGATGATGGCCTTGGTGTTCTCTTCGGCCTCAGCTCGAAGCTTCTTGGATTCAGAAACCTTTCTCATCATGTCCAAGATCTTTTTTAAGAGGTCTTGTCATTGTTTAGCTCTTCAGCCTTAGCCTTGGTAGCCAAGAACCTTTCCTCAATTACCACAGAACATTGGTATCCCTACCAAAAGTTATGCAAAAAGAAAGAAGAATGATTAGACTTGAAAGTTTCTAAAAAATAGTAATAAGAAAAAAGCTAAGGGTTTATTGATTACCATGATGGCCTCCCTCTTCATATTGAGCAGCAAGGTTTCATCGTCCCATTTGCCTAATGCTTCATGTCTTCGAGAAGGAGAAGAGCCTTCCTAACACACTCAGCAACTTTACCTCCACGGCCTTCCCTCTAAGGCTTAACTCTGTCCATGGTAGGAAGAGCTTCCCCATCCACCATGAATGCCTTGATGTAGGCTAGAGCACTCGTAGCATCAGTATGGGCATCACCCAAGTCGGGAGGGGAGTTCTCAGAGTCGGGCACCATTAAGGGTTGGTCGGAGCTCGACCCCCTCGGACGTTTACGCGTAGCCTTAGTTTCATAAGCGGGAGTGGTAGTTACCGTGATAACTGGAAAAGCCGAGGGAGTAGCAGAAGCAATGGCAGCTTGGGTAGGAGGAGTTTGACCTTGGGGTACGATGGGAGTACCTAGGAGCTAGGCAAGAGTAACCTGACCTCTTTGGAGCGTCATCTCAGTAGGAGAATCTTCCAACGGAATAGCTGCTGGGATATTAAGCTCTTCTCGGGGCGATGAAGGATTACGAACTATATCATTACCTACCTTTTTCTTCCTTTGGCACTGAGGATGGTCAGTTGGAGTAGGTATAGCAATGGTAACTCCAAGGTCCTCGAGAGTAAAAGAAGGAGGGGACTTGCTTTGATACCACCCTTCCTTTTGGCAAGCACACTCTGAAGGAGATAAGATGTATCCCTTATAGTGAACGTCAATGTAAGGGAGCAGTGGATGCTTTATGGTGATGGCTTTTCTCGCAACTTGAAAACTTTGATACACGGGAGAATATCCAAGAATAAGGTAGGTTGCACGAAGCTAACCATCGGGATGAGGATAGATTGGAGATCTTAGTAATCTGTTCAAATCTGTAGAGTTGATTAGTTGCCTTTTCCTCTTGAAAGCGTGATCCTTTAAAAAAGAAATAAGAAAGGTTAGTCACATAGAATGTGTAGGATAGCTCGAAAATGAGATAAATCACAAATAATAAGTTAGTAAAAAGAAAATCCTATAAAATCTACCCACCTGCTTTACCTGCACTTGTGGGTAGTGGATTCAACCGAGGTACCAGTTCCCCAAGACGATCAAATAGTCTCCTTCTCTTTCCTTGTCGAAATCCGAAAGGCTAGAAATAAGCCTTACCTCCTCATGTCAGATCTTAAAGTAAAACCTAGAGGTTTTACTATCTTGAAAACTATAGGTGTAGTTGATGTCATGCTCGATAAGCTTCAATCTGAGCCTTTTATTAAGAGTGTCTACACTACTAACGATCCTAAATACGTTAGGGGTACATTGGTCGGGACAGACCTTAAAGTGGCGTAGGAAGTTAGTGAGTAGGTCACTCATGGGGATCCTAACTCCCCCTTCTATAATGGAAACGAGTGGAATTACCACTCTACCTTCCCTTTTTGAGAGTATTTCTTCAGATTCTGGGCAATACCTCCTAAACTCAGCTAATCTCTCAGGGTTATCAACCATAGATTTAAATTTTACCATTAAAAGCAAAACTCTATGAAAGAATGAACTGAGAAGAAAAGTGCAAAGATGAAGCTAATCTAAAGGAAGAGAAGTAGACGAACTTACAATATGAAGGAAAAGCAGAAAAAAGGGTCGCTGAAGGTCAATTGAAGATCATCGGAGAAGGAAACGGTGGAGAGAAGAGAAATTTTTTAGTTTTGGCAAAATATAAATGAAGAAGGAGCCTAAACAGAGGTCTGGGGTCACCCTTATATAAAGAAAATGAGGGAAAGGAAGGGACAGATGAGACCCTTCCTCTCCCGCCGATTTTTTGTTTTCCAAAGGGCCCATCTAACCATCCATTCAGCAACATGCACTAATGATCATGGGGTGAGAAGCTCGGGCGTGTCCGCAACATTTATTACCTGATTCTGTCACTATTCATAAATGCCAGTTAATGATTGCCACGTTTTTCTCGAACCATGATTCCCACGTCAATAATGATGACTTGGAGATTGTGGGGAGCTATTGTGGGGAGTGGAAGAGTCCCCACCCGAGCCTTAAGCCCAAAAAGTAATTGGGCCTGGCTTGTATATTGGGGGGGAAGGCTCAGAGGGTAATAAAACTATGAAAGAATGGAAGCTGGATCATCCCAAGTATTACTGAAGAGAAGAGTGACATAGGAAATCAGTTCCCGTGGAAAAGGTAAGAATTTAACTTACCCTAAGCATGGTGCACGGATAATCCACGTGTGGCTTCCAAAAGACACCTGGAACCACAGGAAACTTCCAGAATGCACAAGAAGATTGAAGATTTTTACCTCCGCATTAATGAGGGGGTTCTCGCCTAACCTCTGCCGCATTAAATGCATATAAGACAGCTTGAATAGTTCAACACCCCCTAAAAGTCAGAGTTCTAGGATAAGGCAAGCGAGGGAACCAATAAAGTAAAGAAAAATATTTTTGATTGTGTAGCTGGTAATAGGACAACTGTAGATATAAGAGCAAGAGATGTGCCTATAAAAAGGGGAAGAGAGGCAAGAAAAATAGAGGTTAACAAGGAGGAAAAAAAAAAGAGAGAAGGAAAAAAAATGTGCTATTTAAGAAAGTTTGAATGTGTAATATCATGAGAACAGTAGAATTCCCTGTTGTAATACTGTAGCTTGGTCTGAAAAATATGTTATTAAGGAAATCAATTGTTTGCGTTTCCTATTGTGGAGTGTTTTTTCCCAATTGCTTACTTATAAATAGATTATGACAGACATTACACTTCCAATCTATGGGTCTCACTACGGGCCAGTTTTTGTCCTCGGCAACTATGTTATCAATGAATTATTTGAATTGCAAGTTTTTGTAGTTTAAAATTATGTATAAAATATAGTATTATAGATCATATAGTAAATAATTTTCAATTGACACAAAATTTGATATGTGTATTAAGAGCGTAAAGAACATGCAATTCAAAGGTTAGATTTTTAAAATATGTAATAATATTTATTTTTTGAATAAGGTTGTAACCTTAAGCTACAACCAATTTTATAGCTAAATTTTGTCCTATTTGAAATGAAGAGAATCTTGTTTGATTTCTATAATAACAATATGTAGCGATAATAATTTTGAGTCCTATTTGAAATGAACGAGATGGACGTTATTTAAAATGAACTATAAAATATACAATATGTAGCGACAAGCAGATCTATAATAAATTGAGTTCTAGGATGAGACTCTAAATTGGTTAAATGTGAAAAAAAATTAACAATTAATATGGAACCAAATCTTAAAACTCAAGCAAAGTGTCACGTAAGGACAAATGAACTTTTTGTCTAAGGTTTTTTTGATTTGCTCGATGGTTCGGTCAAGAGAAATCATTTGAGGCTAGAGGATTTTTATTATTATTTAAAATTGAGTAATAAAACATAAACAACTCAGAATAATGACTCTCACGTGGTAGACATGGCTCTCTCCAATCCTGAGGTGGCTGTCTCATCTAGGGAAACCGTGGTTCACGTACCAGAATTGATTCAGGGATCAAATGAAACAAATCTTGGTAGCACTAGCCCATATCAACAGAAAACATGGAAACCCTTGGTAAAGCATGATCAGGCTAATACAGGAAGCACAGTAGAAGTGAAAGTTTTTTTCTTGAGGAAAAGAGCATATGAGAATTGTGAAGCTTCGGAGGTTTTACCTAACAAGAAACATGGGGTTTACCTGGCAGAAAGCAACGAATCTATTATTTTGGCAGTGGCTGAGAATCAGCCACGCCACCACCAATGAATCTTTTAGTGTGGAACTGTCGTGGACTTGGAAACCCATGAACAAAGAGAGAGCTTAGAAATTATATTTAGGCAAAAGATCCCTCTGCCATGTTCCTAGTTGAGACATGAGCAGATGAAGCAAGGCTTGATCGCATGCTATGTAATTTTAATTTTGATAATAAGTGGGTTGTCTCAAGTGATAACAGGGGTGGTGGCTTGGCACTCCTCTAGAAAGACTCAGTGTCTATTAGTGTAGAGGACTCTTCCAAATACTGCATTGATGCTTTGATAGATAAAGGCTTGGACCAGGTTTGGCACTTTACAGGCTTTTACGGTGAACCTATAACTTCTAAGCACTTTGAAGCGTGGAATAAACTTAAGAGTTTGAACACCCTCTCTCATGTCTCTTAGTTGTGTGCAGGGGACTTCAATGAGATTATGAGACAAGATGAAAAGTTAGGTGGTGCTCTTCGGAATCACAATCAAATGCAGTTGTTCAGAGAGGTAATTGATGAGTGCAACTTCATGGATTTGGGTTTTGTGGGTTCAAATTTTATATGGGGTAAACATTTTGAGGACGGGCACTTTATATGGGAGAGGTTAGACCAGGGTTTAGCTACAAACTACTAGTTTCATCGTTTTCCTGGAACTCGGGTCTACCACCTACTGTGTCTATCATCGAATCATTGCCCACTCCTCATCAGCCCCACCAGTTTGGACCTTTCCCCTCAAAAAAAGGTTTTTCATTTTGAGGAGATGTGGCTCTTTGATAGTAGATGTGGAAAGATTGTTGAAGCAGTATGGAATTCTTGTGCTACATGGGATACAAGGGGCTCGGTCATCAGTAGGGTGGATAGGTGTGGTAAAGACTTGGCATGGAGGAATAAAAATGTGTTTGGAAATGTCAAATGTGAGTTGGAAAATAAGAAAAAAGCATTACTTGAGGCTGAGGGAGAAGCTTTGCACAGTGGCCTTAATTTTCGAGTCCATGAGTTACAATTGGAGATTAATATTTTGCTTGACAGGGAGGCTAGGATGTGGAACCAGTGAGCTCGTATTTTATGGCTTAGCAATGGAGATAATAACACCATATATTTCCATAGCAAGGCCACACATAGATTTAGAAAAAATTCAACTGTAGGACTCTTTAATGCCTTCAACAGATGGGTAGACCAACCCGAAACCATAGCCACTATTTTGGAAGATTTCTACAAGCAACTTTTCTCCACATCTCACCCGAGTTCTATGGCTTTAGTTTTGGAAAATGTTCTAGTCATGATTTCACCAAAAGTGAATGAGCAATTGATAAGTGACTTTTTAGAAGATGAAGTAGTTATTGCACTCAAACAAATGGCACCTATGAAAGCGCCTAGCCCAGATGGGATGCCGCCACTGTTCTACTAGCATTTTTGGCCTCTGATTGAAGGTAACATTACCTAATCTGTCCTATCTTGGTTGAATTATGGTACGTTACCTCAATCGGTTAACCACACTTTTATCACCCTTATACCCAAGAAAAAAAGTCTTGAGCATGTGTTTGATTTTCGCCCTATTAGTTTATGTAATGTACTTTATAAACTTTTCTCAAAAGTGTTGGCAGATCGATTGAAAAAATTTCTACCATCTATCATTAACAAGCATCAATCTGCCTTTGCCAAGGATTGGCTTATCACATATAATATCTTAGTTGCATTTGAAACGTTACATTGCATGAAAAAATATTCTAGTGGGTCATCAGGATACATGGCACTCAAGCTTGATATGAGTAAGGCCTATGATAGGGTGGAAATGGATTTTTCTCGAACAACTAATGAGGAAGATGGGTTTCTGTGAAAGGTGGATTAATCTTATCATGGTATGTGTTCGAACAGTGACTTATTCCATCCTTGTGAATGAAGAGCCTAAGGATTTGATTACACCTTCTAGAGGCCTTAGACAAGGCGACCCTCTCTCGCCTTTCCTATTCTTACTATGTACCGAGGGCCTACATGGGCTCATAAAACAAGCAGCGGCAAAGGGAGATATTACTGGTTTTGCACTAGGTAAACGAGGGCCAAAACTAACCCACTTGTTTTTTGTAGATGATAGCCTTCTTTTTTTTAGGGCTATTCCTATAGAATGTGGGAAAGTAATGGACCTCCTATCTGCCTACGAAGGGGCTTCGGGATAGAAAGTAAACAGGGAGAAAACTGCTATCTTTTTTAGCAATGCGGTCAATGAAGCTTCTAGATAGCTTATAAAAAGATTATTGGTGTTCGCGAGATCCAGCATTATGAAAAATATCTGAGGCTTCCTTCACTAGTAGGGAAGGGATAAAAAGCTAGCTTTGCCTACATAAAGGAGAGGGTGTGGAGAAAACTACAAGGATGGGAAGGAAAGCTACAATCACAAGTAGGATGTGAAGTATTAATTAAGTCGGTCTACAAGCTATCCCTACCTATGCTATAGGTTGTTTCAAGCTCCCATTGGGCTTGTGCCATGAAATTGAGGTTCTTATACGCAAGTTTTGGTGGGGATAATGAGGTGACAAAAGGAAGATCCATTGGTTCAAATGGGATGAGATGACAAAGTCCAAGTTGGTTGAAGGTATAGGGTTTCGAGATTTAGCACTTTACAATGATTCCTTATTGGCAAAGCAAGCATGGCTCTTTGGAAATGGAGGCATCAGATTATAGAGTGGGCTTTTATGCTTGGAAAAGCATATCACGGTAGAGATGTAATTGCTCGGGGCTCATGTTGGCGCATTGGAAATGGAAGGACGGTGAAGATATGATAGCAACACTGGCTACCCACAAAACATCTGGCCCTAGTCTTCTCTCCAATTCTTGATTCACTAGAGGAGGCAACCATAGACCTCCTTTTTAACCCTCTAACCGACAGTGGAACACAGAATTAATAGATGGCATTTTTATCCCAAGTGAAGTTGACTTGATCAAGAATATCCCCTTATCTAGAACAGAGTCTGAAGATATGATCTACTGGCCATTAACACAGAATGGAAAATATACGTGCAAGAATGAATATGACGAGGCAAGCCAAGACATGTACAGTCCTCAAGACTTAAGCTTTTGGAAAGGTGTTTGGTCTCTTCAAGTTCCAAATAAAGTTAAGAATCTTATGTGGAGAGCGTGTAAGAATTCAATTCCCACTAAATTGAATCTTTTGAGGTGAGCTATCATCGTTGATCCCCTGTGTGATAGGTGCAAGAGTGAGGCAGAATCACCATTGCATGCTCTATGGCTTTGTAATGAGTTGGACCCGGTTTAGACATCTTATGCAGAATGGAAATTTTGAAGCACCAGGCAGTTTGCAGACTATAAAGAACTATTATCATGGATTTTGACCAACCACTCAAACCTGAAACTCTTTGCTATGATAGCTTGGTCCATCTAGAACCAAAGAAATCAAGTAAGGATGCATACCCCTTGCTGCAACGTGTATCGCATTGCCCAGGTATCTAAAGAATGCTTGGAAGAGTTCACAGCGATAATCCCCCCCCATATCGCCTCCCTATTCGAAGCCCAAGATTATGTGGAAACCTCCTCTAACTAATATGCTGAAAATCAACTTCAATGGTGCAGTTTTTCAAAAGGAAAACAGAAGCGGTGTCAGGGTTGTCATCCGAAATTCTAAAGCCTTGGTTATTGCCTCTCTATCCCAGCAGCTTCCCCGAGCTTACCAACCTCTTGAGGTGGAGGCTCTAGCAGTGGTCCGAGCCCTGGAATTTGGAGCAAAAATTGGATTAAAAGAAATGGTTATGGAGGGTGACTTGGAGATTATTGTTAATGAACTAAAGACAGATGGTTCCGCCATGGGGTCAGTAGCATTAATCTTGCAGGATGCAACTTTATTCTCTAGTTTTTTCACTAAATTACTATACTCTCATGTTAGGAGGGAAGGTAATAAAATTGTCTATAGTTTGGCAAGGCATTCCTTAAATGTCATAGATTATGCAGTGTGAATGGAGGATGTTCCATCACCTTCTTTTTATGTTATGCAAGCTGATCTAGCCAACCGTTGATTAATAAAACTTATTCAATTCTTCCTTCTTCAAAAAAAATAATAATAATAATAATAATAAATAAATAAATCATAAAATCTCTGTAAATAATATATATTTTTATGATAATTCAATAAACTACAATGATGGAAGAGGTGAGATTCAACTATTGGTTCTTCGAATAAAAGAGAGTATGTTATATCATTGAATTACAAGGTTGTTAGTTGTGCACTGACATTCTTATAAGGTTTTTTGATAGTAAAAAAATTCAACAAAGAATCTCAAAAGTCTTAGATTTCCATTATTCTTCTTGTTTCCTTTTGCATTTCTAGTTACTATTTATCTACCATTAACTACTAAAATACTCCCATGTGCATATCATTTTCATAATGCAGTTAGTGAAGTAGAGGGCTTAGAGGAATAGGGAATTGTAAAACAGTATTAAGTGTCTTTTGTCTTTAGGGAAAAAATTGGATATTTTTAAAAAGTCTTAGTAATACTTGGCTTTAGCCCAAAATACCCAAAAAAAAAAAAAAAAAATCTAATGCTTAGGATAAAGGTACTACCAAGTACCAAGAATTTTTTAGACATTGGGGGTATTTTTGACATTTTTATATTTAGTTATGGATATTTTAGACTTTACCCAGTAAAATATTCCAAAAATCAAAAACTAACGTTTAATTGTAAGAGTAACAGGTATTTACTGATTTCCAAAACATAAATTGATTGGTTTCATACCTAAAGGAAAAATTGTGAATTACCTAAAATAGGGGAAAAGTTTTCCCTTTTTTTTTCTTTCTATCTTTTTAAAAAATATCTTATTTTATATTTAATAAAGGCTGGAAATATTCTTTTTACTTTTTAGTTTCTAGAACAATTAAAAAAAAAAAAAAATCCCACGTTTTTTTTTTTTTGGTTTTTAGTTCAGGAATCAACTGATTCTATTTTATTCCCCACGTGGTCCACAAGACATGGGAAGCGGTACTTAACAAAGAAAGTGCTGTCTGTGTTGGAAAAGAGTAACAGTGCAAAACAAAGCAAATTTATTGGTTTTACGCTAGTGTTCACTGTTCATAGCCATGGACCTCTCTCTCACTCTTAAATTCCGATCGCCGGAGCTCTCTCTTTTTCCTGGAAAACCCATCTCTCCTTTCAGCCTTCCTAGAAAGCAATACAAACCCATTTTTCCTTGTCCCAAAACCAACCCAAAGCCTCACTTTACAGTCACAGCCAAGCAAAGGTCACCAATCGAAGGCGTAAGCAAGGAGCTCAATGCGATCGCTTCCCAAAACTTGGATTTCGCTTCCTGTCGCAGAAGGGTCCGCTCTGCCTTCGTGGAAGTCCAACAGCAGCTTGATCATTGCTTGTTCAAGGTTGGTTTTTTTTTTCCTCCACCATGATCATAGTTTTGATCTTCGTTGCTTCTGGGTTAGTATATTATTTCAGTTAATGATTCTTTTTTGTTTTTTGTTCTGGGTTTTTGTTGTGAATGCCAATTGGTTTTGATTGGTGGATAGATGGCTCCTACTGGAATCAGAGCTGAGGAGGTAAGCAATGCTGCTTATTTTAAAACTGAGACAAAGTATTTTGCAAACAATCAAAATAAAAAAGTTTTTATTTTTTATAAATTTCTGAGGAATGTTAGTATATTAAATATTATAATTATTTGCTATTAATAAGGATGCAAGGAATTGAAATTTGGAAAAATCCACTCATTGTGTTCAACACATTAGGTTCAAATGCCTATTTTCTTATCAATTTCTTCATTTCTTAGCAACTAAGTGGAGACTGAAAGGCTAGTGAGATTGTAGTGTTTTAAAAAAAAAATTATTGTTATTATAAAATATGTGACTGTCAATTATTAATGGGTTTGTAGTGGTATGAGAGGAACTCAAAGGGGTTGCAAATTTTCTGTAAAAGCTGGATGCCAGAGTCTGGTGTTCCCATCAAAGGTGTTTTATGTTTCTGCCATGGATATGGTGATACTTGCACATTCTTCTTTGAAGGTTTGCGATCATATTCATAAAATAATTGGGAATAGCCCTATACCTTATGTTGCTATTTTTTGTTTACTCTAGATTGGTATATGCAAACCGAATTTTAAGGCTTTTTATGTGATGTATGGTGAGTTTGGGATTTCAGGTATTGCCAAGCGAATTGCTGCATCTGGATATGGTGTTTATGCTTTGGACCACCCTGGTTTTGGCCTTTCTGATGGATTGCACGGTTACATCCCAAGTTTTGATCAATTAGTTGATAATGTTATAGAAAATTATACAAAAATAAAAGGTGCAACTTTCTAAACTGTCGTAGAATCAGCATCCCCATCATTAATTGCTTCATTAATAGATTTGGTGAACTTAATTAACAAAATGTTGTTGCTGATTGTGTTTTATGTTTGATTGGAAGGAAGACCTGAATTGAGAGGATTGCCACACTTTTTGTTAGGACAGTCCATGGGTGGAGCTGTTGCTCTTAAAGTTCATCTCAAGGAACCCCTTGGATGGGATGGAGTCATCCTTGTAGCCCCAATGTGTAAAGTAAGTCCATCCTACTACCGTACATGGTCAATAGTTAAAGTGAAATCCAGAGTATTACTAAACTATTTTGTCAATTTATGATCATTCAAAATTTATATTTGAAGGTCCCCATTATCTCTTGGCTTACATTTCTATGTTTTGTCTGAATATGTAGAAATTATTTACTTTGGAAACTAGCCTGCTAATTTTTTAACTAATCAAACCACACTGACACTGGCTAACTCATTCTTGTGTGACGTTTTGATTAAGTTCCCTTTTGAAGTTTCATAATCTGTTTCATATCATATCTAATTATTAGTAAGAAGTTAATCATCTCTAGCAGTGCAGTTCATAAAAAGTGGGAAATTAAAGTCATTCTCAAACCAGGAGGTACCATTTATGATTTATATGTTACTTCCAGCTTATGTCATAATTCATCTACAAGGGGGAAAAAAGGAACAATGAAAAAGAGAACGAACATGAATAAGATCTACAACAACTTTGCTATCATGTTATGTAGCACTTAAAATCACACAACAGTGTCAGTGTTCATTGCTAAGGTTTCATTGTTTCACTGTCTGTTTCTTTTTGGTCAACTTCTTGTTCTTGGTTTTTGTAGTTTCTTAAGCACCTTAGGTCATTGCCTGCTCTGTAGGAATATTCCTTGTTTCTATTCCCTTTTTTTTTTTTTTTGATAGGTAATATAAGAATTATTATTGATGAAAATGGAAAAAGAAATGTACAATGTGTTCGTGAGAATGAACACAGCAAAGCACAAAACAGAACACCACAGAAAACAATCAAGGGACTAAACTAAGAGAAGAAAAAAACTAAACAATAGAAGAACATTCTGTTAAACCCCAGCATCGAGACCAATCTAAAAGACTTCTTTGGCATAGGCCTATTAACTCAACCAAAGGCTTCTCCGAATCTTCAAAGGACCGACAATAACGCTTCATCCATACAGTCCACATCAAACATCCTGGGATTAAATTCCAAATATCTAAATCATGTTTCCCAAGCCAATGATTCCAACAAAATAATAATTTTGCCACAGAGCTAGGCAAGACTCATTGAATACCAAAGGCCTAAAGGATAAAAACCCATAAAGAATTCGCCACATGATAGTGAATAAGGAGATGATCCATAGATTCTCCACTGCATTGGCACATACAACACCGATTTGCCAAAGGGTGACCTCTAAGCATGAGATTATCCAATGTAAGAATGTGATCATGAGCTGCTGTCCATAGAAAAAAAGCCACCCTTTTGGGAACCTTTGCTTTCCAAATTCCCTTCCAAGGGAAGATAGAGTTGGGAGTTGTCCTTAACTCATTGTAAAAGGAACGGGTATCAAACTTACCATTTCTATTAAGACCCCAACACAAAGAATCGCTGCCTACTCCACGTGGAAGATGAGCTTGAATAAAATCAAGAAGAGAAAAAGTAGCAGCAAGCTCTCAATCTTCGAAATCCCTATAAAATCTCAAGTTCCAAAATCTAACATCATCCCCCTCTTGATGACTCACAACATCAGAAATACAAGCTTCCTTATTCACTGAAATCACATATAACTCAAGGTAGAGGATTTTAAGGGGATCAACCCCAACCCATCTATCATGCCAGAAACGAATCCGGGTACCATCACCCACAAGAAAGGAAAAATGCTAAGAGAAGCTTTCTCACCCTTCATTAATACTTAGCCACAAACTGCACCCA
The DNA here is from genome assembly GCF_001633185.2 of Quercus lobata. NCBI lineage: Eukaryota > Viridiplantae > Streptophyta > Magnoliopsida > Fagales > Fagaceae > Quercus > Quercus lobata. The sequence continues at coordinate 41,460,656 of NC_044904.1, forward strand.
TGAGTTCTCCTACAAATTTTAGCGCTCGAACCCCCTTGACCCTCCCCATATTTAGTGGATATAACCCTCTGCCAAAGATGAGTAACTTCAAGCCCGTATCTACACAACTACTTCCCTAATAAAGCTTGATTAAAGGACACCACATTTCTTATCCCCAAACCTCTCATTTCAATAGGTGAGCAAACCTTATCCCACGCCACCAAAGGGTATTTGAAGCTCCCTTCAAATGATCCCCATAAAAAGTTTCTTTGGATTCTTTCCAGCCTAGCAGCCTCAACTATAGGAATAGTAAATAACGATAGAAAATAAGGAGGAAGGCTAGAAAGAATGCTCTTCAATAAAATGAGCCTACCAGCCTTGGATAAATAAATGTGTTTCTATCCTAATAATTTCTTCTGTATCTTCTCCAAAATGAGATTCCAAATAGAAGCTGTCTTGAATGATGAACCAAGTGGCATCCCCAAGTATTTCATAGGCAAGCTGCCCACCCTGCAACTAAGGATATTAGCCAAAGCATCCAAATTATTCACCTTCCCAAGAGGGACAATCTCACTTTTCCCTGTATTAACCTTCAAATCTGTAAAAGCTTGAAAAAACGATGAGGCCAACCTTATAGACAACAACTGATCCCTAGAAGCATCACAAAATAAAATAGTGTCATCTACAAACAACAAATGAGAAATGCGCACACCAACAGAGTTCATTGGTCCCACATGAAAACCATGAAGCAGACCACATTCCTCGGTTTTTCTCAGAATCTTGCTTAAGACCTCCATAATCAAAAGGAAGAGCAGAGGGGATAAAGGATCACTTGTCTCAAACCTCAAGAGCTTCCAAAGAAACCTTCAGGGGAACCATTCACTAGAACTGAAAACTGGACTGAAGTCACACAAGCCTTTATCCACCCACTCCATTTCACCCCAAAACCCATCATATCCAAAAGATAGAACAAAGCATCCCAATTAACATGATCGTAGGCTTTTTCAATGTCAAGCTTGCAAACAACAGTAGGAGGGTGTTGAGTCCAACTACAGTAGGAACTTCCAACTACAGTGTTTGTTCCTATGGGAGGGTCCACGTTTTTCTTTGTTGAGTCCAAAACTTTTGAATTTTCTGTTGAAGAAGGTGGTACTTTTTATTTATTACCTATCAAAAAATAATATTATTTATTACGTAATCTTGAAAAAGGTCGAGATTCTTCACGCTTTGTCACTTTGGGGAAGGAGAGTGCCAAAAGGCTGTTGTTTAATGTGGAAGAGTTGGCATCTAAGCTATCTCCTGTGTAGTTCTCTAGAACGTTTAGGGAAGGAAATAAGATTTTTATTATTCAGTTGGGGTCCAATGCTTGTGGAAACTTTTTGCTTATTTCTGAACTCATTCATGGACGACATAGAGGGTCCATAGTGATACCAGAAGGAAAATTGGGGAGAGGGTGGGGTGGTTTTGGTCTTCACCTTCGGAAGACATTAGAAGATTCTCTTCTTCGACAGGGACTTTCTGGGATGAGAATCGGTGAACCCAAGCATCCTATTGTGGTGGTATAGGAGGGGTAGCAGAAAAACTATGGTATCATTGGAATCAGAAACGATGAACACAAGCTTCCTGCTGTGGTGGTGCCAGAGGGGTGGCAAAGGAACTATGGCTTTGTGAATAAAGGGAAGGAGAAATTTTTGGAACTTCAAAATTTGAAAATCCCAAATTCCAGTGATAATCTTTGTGATCTCAGCAATTATCTTCTTGGAAAAGAAACTGCTAGGTTTGGGGCAGAAGTCACGTCTGTTATAAATGGCATCGTTACCAATGGTATTAAAGGGAAGTTGACCTTGGATATTTGTCTCTGTGTGGAACGTGGGTTTGAGGGGAAGTGGGGTGTTATTTTTTTTAGAGGTCAAGGAAGTGGGCTTAAAGCCCAGTGGCCAGCAAGCTCCTACTAAAGAGCCAGCCCCTGCTAGAGAGAACAGGCCCATATTTAAACTTGCTTGGAAGCCCCGTGGCAGCTTCTTGGGCCATATTGGGTCTGTTCAAAAGCCCAAAGCCTAGTAGCCAGCCTCTTCTTTATAGGACAATCACGTGAGGAGTCCTTCAATTGTGCTTCCATCTGTGCCGTGTGACTCATCTCTCTCCCAAGTTGACCCCAAGACTCATCCCTACCGAGGTGGTGCCGGTGAACATGGTGGTGACTTCTTCAGATGCTGATGTTGTTGCATGCTCTAATATTGGCAAATATGAGTCTGCAATCCAAAACCCAAAGGTTAGTTTCGTTTTTTTGGAACCACAAGTGCTTAATCCTGCTCCCACCCCTCTTTCGGAACCAGTTCTAGTCAACGAGGTGCGTAATTTTGAGAAAACTGAGAACCCACATGCTGATTTAGTCTCCACTCCACAAATATCATCTTGCACCAATATGGTGGTTTCAGAGTCTAATTCCGCTGTCGATAGTGGGCTGGTACAGCAACAGATCAAGCATCTTTTACTTGATAATGCTGTGGACTAGAATAATTTAAGGGGCTTCTCGGACAAGTGGGGATTAGAACTTGGTGATGGGAAGAGGGTGGTGGTGCCGATGGGGATTGAGAGACAGCCTTCAGGCTTTTTTAAGGGCTTTGTTTTGGACGAGCTTGTGGCCATGGATTATTCAAGAAATTCTTCGAGGCCTTTAGCAGTACAATCCGAGGGGGATGGGGTGATGGTGGAGGATGTAGACTCGGAGAGTTGGTCAGAAGGTGGTGAGATGGTTGAATTTGATTGATGAGGTTCGGATATTTCAGAACCTTTAAATGTGACTCCGTTAGCTATGTCGAAGTCTATTGAGACCCAAAAAGTCGATAACATATCTGGCTGTTTGGAAGATGGTCAGTTTAGAATTCATTCTAGTTTGTCACCATGGTTTTAGAGCAAGTTTCAGGTGTTCGGCTCGTTTTTGGAGACTCCAGTTGAAGGTTTGGAAGAACTTGCATCTAATTTCCTCTTGGCTGTTGAGAAAATTAGACAAAGGGCTACAGTGAATGCTTTGAGTAAAAAAACAAAGGGTGGAGGTAAGGGTTTAAGGGAGTTGAGGAGCTTGGTGAGCTCTATTAATTATGATTCTGCATCTGGTAAAGCTAGAGGTTCCAATAGGGAAAGGGCTCTGATTGTGTCCCAATGAATTTGAAGATAATCTCCTGGAATGTGAGGGGGCTAAATGAGAAGGATAAAAGACTCCAAATTAGGAACCCTATTAGAATTTGGAGAGCTGATGTCATTTGCTTGCAAGAGACTAAGATGAAGCTTATCACTAGGGGATTTATTAAAAGTATTTGGGGTTGTCATCATGTTGATTGGGTATACTTGAGCTCAATAGGCACATCAAGTGGGATTTTGGTCATGTGGGATAGGAGGGTGGTGGAGAAGTTGGAAGAAGCTGTGGGCGATTTTTCTGTGTCTTGTAGATTTAGGAATGTGGGAGATAATTTTGAATGGGCTTTCTCTGGTGTGTATGGTCCTAATGTATTTAGGTCTTTATAGTTGGTAGAATTTGCCTTTGTGTGTGGGTGGCGACTTTAATGCAATTCAATTTCCTTCCGAACGTTTGGGGGCAAAGAACTTCACTCAGGGTATGCATAATTTTTCTGGCTTCATCTCTTTTAATGGGTTATTGGATATCCCTTTGGAGGGTGGTAGTTTCACTTGGTCAAACTCTCTGTCTGGCTCTAGGATAGATCGCTTCCTCTTTTCTTCAGAATGGGAGAGACATTATCCAAATATTCATCAAAAAAGGTTGGGTAGATTTCTATCAGACCACTTTCCCATTTCTTTGGAGGGCGGGATATTCGTAAGGGTTGTAGGCCTTTTTGTTTTGAGAACATGTGGCTTCAAGTGGATGACTTTGTGGAGAAGGTGAAAAATTGGTGGGACTCGTATCATTTTCTTGGAACTCCAAGTTACAGGTTTGCCATGAAATTGTAAGCTTTAAAGGGGGACCTAAAAAGTTGGAATGAAACCGAGTTTGATAATGTCACCGTTAAGAGAATTAAACTATGGAATGATCTGAATGCCCTGGATGCTAAAGAGGAGAGGGTGTCTCTTTCTGATGATGAGAAGCGTGATAAAGAGAGAATTCGCTTGGAGATTAAGAGGATGGCTTTGTTGGAGGAGATTAGTTGGAGACAAAAATCGAGGGTGCTATGGTTAAGAGAGGGGGACAGCAATACGAAATTCTTTCACTAGATAGCTAATTCTAATAGGAGTAACAGTATTGGTAGTTTAATTTTTGGTGGAGTGTTGACATCAGATCAGGAAGTTATTGAAGAGGGTATTGTTCGGTTTTATAAAAGTCTTTACTCGAAAGATAAGCACATTCGTCCTCATCCGGATGTGCTGAATTTTTTGAAGATTTCTGAGGATAAGGCTGGCTGGTTGGAAAGACCTTTTCAGGAAGCTGAGATTTTTGGAGTGGACATGGATTTTGATGATGCTAAAGCTCCTGGACCTGATGGATTCCCTATAGCGTTTTTTCAGACTTGTTGGGCCATTATCAAAACTGATCTTTTGGTGGTTTTTCAGTATTTTTTTGATAATGCTTAGTTTGAGAAAAGATTGAATGCTACTTTCATCTTTTTAATTCCTAAAAAATCTGATGCAGTGGAGGTAAGGGATTTTCGGCCAATTAGTTTAATTGGAGGGGTGTACAAAATTATTGCTAAAGTTTTAGCTAACAGGTTGAAAATCGTGCTTGGTGATATTGTTCACGAATCTCAAAATGCTTTTGTCAAAAGATGACAAATTTTAGATTCTATTCTTATTGCCAATGAATGCTTGGATAGTAGGCTAAAATTAGGAGTTCCTGGGGTGTTGTGTAAGCTGGATGTAGAGAAGGCTTATGATCGTGTGAATTGGGACTTTCTCATTTATATGTTGGATCGTTGTGGCTTTCATGAAAAATGGAGAAGATGGGTTTTCTTGTGCATCTCTACTATTAAATTCTCCATTCTCATTAATGGAACTCCGTGTGGTTTTTTTGAAAGCTCTAGAGGTATAAGACAAGGTGATCCGTTGTCCCCATTATTGTTTGTCATTGTTATGAATGCTTTTAGTAAAATGTTGGATAAGGCAGTGAGGGATGGGCTCATGTCTAGTTTTAGGGTGGGTCCTACAGGAAACTCTTTGCAAGTGTCCCATCTTCTCTTCGCCCATGATACCCTGGTCTTATGTGATGCTGATCTTGGTCAGATTCTGTTTCTCTGGCTGGTGCTGTTTTGGTTTGAAGCAGTTTCTGGGCTGAATATTAATATGGGTAAGTCTAAATTGGTCCTTGTGGGTGTGGTTCCAAATATAGTAGATATGGTGGATGTGCTAGGGTGCAAGCAAGGCTCCTTTCCAATGAAGTATCTAGGTCTTCCTTTGGGTGCTAATGTCAGAGATAGATCTATTTGGAATCTAATTATTGAGAAGGTGGAGAGGAGGTTAGCAGGTTGGAAACGACTGTATCTCTCAAAAGGAGTAAAGTTACTCTTATTAAGAGTACTTTGTCCAATCTTCCAACTTATTTTCTCTCTCTTTTTCCTATCCTGGTGGAGGTTGCGAACCGTATTGAGCAACTTCAACGAAATTTTCTTTGGAGTGGTATGGGGGATGTTAAAAAAACTCACCTAGTGGAATGGGCCACGGTTTGCACTCCTCTTCATTCTGGAGGTTTAGCTATTAGAAGTCTAAGAAGTTTTAATAAAGCCTTGTTTGGAAAGTGGTTATGGAGATTTGGGAATGAGCGACAGGCCTTGTGGAGGAGAGTGATAGGGGCAAAATATGTTTGTGAAAAGGGAGGTTGGTGCTCTCTTCCCGTTATTGGCCCTTATGGTGTAAGTTTGTAGAAGTCTCTTAGTCGTGGTTAGCCATCTTTTGTTCGTCACATCCAATTAGAGGTTGGGGTTGGGTTTACTGTTAGATTTTGGTAGGATATTTGGTGTGGAGACGCTTCTTTGTGTGCGCTCTATCCAAGACCTTTTTCTTTAAGTCAAAATAAGGAGGCCTCTGTGGTTGAGTTGATGAAGTTCCCAAATGGTGTTCTTTTTTGGGATCTAACTTTTAGAAGATACAATGAAGATAGGGATTTGGAATCCTTCTATAGTTTAATGTCTAGAATTTATGGAGCTTCTTTGAAAGGAGCTGGGGACGATAAGATGTGCTGTAAACCTGTTAGGGGTAAAGGTTTTACTGTTCGTTCTTATTTCCAGGTGCTGACTAATAGTTTCGATCAGTCTTTACCCTAGGAGACTATTTGGAAGTCTAAGGTCCCCTCTAGAGCTGCTTTTTTTGTGTGGACTGCAGTTTTGGGAAATATTTTGATTATTGATAATCTTAGAAAACGGTAGATTTTGATTTTGGATTGGTGTTGTATGTGTAAAAGAAATGGGGAATCTGTTGACCACCTTCTCATCCATTGCTCTATTGCTTTTGATTTATGGTCTATGGTGTTTACTCTGTTTGGTATTCATTGGGTTATGTCGAAAACAATGGTGGATTTGTTGGGTTGTTGGCAAGGAAAGTTGGGGAGGCATCGGAATTCTGTTATTTGGATGGTTGTGCTCCATTGTTTGATGTGGTGTATTTGGAGGGAGAGGAATAACCGGCATTTTGAGGATTTAGAGAGATTAGTTGCAGATCTTAAACTCTTCTTCCCTAAGACTCTTCTGGATTGGGTTATAGTGTTTGGCTTTGGTCTTTTTCTTTAGTCCATGGTTTCATGGACTTTTGTACTTTATGCACTTGATTTGTATTTGTCCTTGATGTATTCTTCCTGTATACTTAGGTGACACCCCTCTTCTTTTTAATATATTTTTATTACTTATCAAAAAAGCTTGCAAACCACACCCGATACACGACTCTTCAACTTGCTATCTAGGCATTCATTGGCAATGAGCATTGAATCCAAAATTTGCCTCCCACCAACAAAGGAATTTTGAGACTCAAAGATGGGATTGTCCAATACCGCCCTCAATCTATTAGCCAAAACTTTAGATAAAAGTTTATACATACTGCTCACCAAACTAATGGGCCTAAAATCTTTAATATTAAGAGCATTACTCTTCTTAGGAATTAAAGAAAGAAAAGAGGCATTCATAGACCTTTCAAACACAGAATGACGAAGAAAATGTTCAAAAAAAGCCATGACATCCTTTTCCACAACACTCCAACATTTATGAAAAAAAGCCATAGTGAAACCATCCGGACTGAGTGCCTCCATTTCCTTCAAAACCTGGATGACTTCCTCCTTAGAGAATGCCCTCTCTAAAGACAACCTCTCTTCTTCCTCTATACAAGAAAAATCCAACCCATCCATAGATGGGCGCCGCATCTTAGCCTCTTGATGCAAAACCTGGTAGAAATGAACAACCTGAGAACGCACCTCCATCTCATCCTCATAAACAACCCTATCCACTTCAATATTGTTAATTTGATTAGCTCTTCTATGGGAATTTGCTAATCTGTGAAAGAAACGAGTATTGTTGTCTCCCTCCTTCACAAACAAGACACAAGATTTTTGTCTCCAAAAAATCTCCTCCAAGGAAGCTAAATATTCAATATCCTCTCTATTCTGTATACAGTGAGACTATTCCTCATTCAAAAGATTCCACACCTCTGAAATAGCATCCAACCCCAGCAATTCAATCAACAAACTTTTTTTTCTAAAAGCCAAGTCACCAAACTCCTCCCTATTCCACTTCTTAAGATCACCTTTAAGAGCCTTTAGTTTTTGGGCTAAAATGAAACTTGGAGACCCCATAAAACCCATTCCACCATTGCTGAACTCTCTCAACAAAACCCTCGGCTTTCAACCACATATTCCCAAATTTAAAAGCACAACGCCCCCGACGAAAACCACTAGCTTCCAACAAGAGTGGACAATAATCAGAAATAACCTGAGGAAGCACCCTTTGAGATACATTCCCAAAATGATCCTCCCAATCCAAAGAAACCAAAGCCCTGTCAATTCTAGACATAGAAGGTATCTCAGATTCCCTAAACCAGGTAAAAGAAGCCTCCTCTAAAGGTAAATCGATAAGATAATTGTTCTCAATAAAATCAAAAAAAGCAAACATAGGTGGGCTGAAAGAATCACAACCAAGTCTCTCACTCGGATATCTAATAATGTTGAAATCACCTATTAAACACCATGCCATGTTCCACCTTGCACACACACACGCCAACTCTGCCCATAAAGATGCCCGTTGTCTATTGTCATTAGGGCCATAAACCCCTATACAGGTTCATAGAAAACCATTCGCAACCCCCTTCAATAAAACACTAACAAAAAATTGTCCCACAACAATGTCAACTTTTTCAAAAACCCTCTTATCCCAAACCAATAAAACCCCTCCTGCTATCTGAACTGCATCCAAAACCACTCAGTTAGTAAAAGGACTACCCTAGAGACTCTGAACAACAGCAACGTCAATAGAGGATAACTTAGAATCCTGGAAACAGACAATATTGCATTTCCATTCCTTAAGAAGATTCCTACAAACTTCTCGCTTTCGAGGGTTGTTAAGCCCCCTAACATTCCACAAAGAGTCGTAAATTCATTTATAAACACTAATAGCCCCTGAACCATTCAAAGATCCTCTGTTCCTCCTTCTAGAAGATAATCCATCATAATTCACTGTGGAAGCAAGCCCCCTAAGCTCTCTGAGACCTTTCTTCCTTGAATATGCAGGACGTTTAGGCTCCCCATCATTTCTCAGAGCAATACATTCCTGTTCAAGATGGCGAAACAAAGCCACACACTGAGCTTCATGTTTCACAATAGGAAAACCCACTAATTTATAGAAACTCTTCAACAACTGGGAAACCCATTTCGAATTTTCTGTCTCTACCACCCCAAGTTCACCCTTTGCAATTTCCTGATCCAATAATACCTCTCTAAGTTCATTAGGATCCAAAGAGCCAAAGGATCACACTCCAAAAGACGATTTGCATTCTCCAAACTATCACACCCACTTTTATTGACTCCATTGTGATCCCACAGAAGAAGAAATACCTCCGAATCATGTTGATGTATCCCAACAGTATCCACGGAGCTCGGAAGCACCTCATTTGCTTGTTGGGCAACCCACTGTTGACCACACTCACTAAAAACCTCCTCAATTTCTTCCCCCTCATCAGACCCAAAAAACACCTCATTACCCAGTTTGGTTAGAGGTGAGAATCGATTCTGTACAACCCAAGGATGCTGATAACTGCATGTCATCGTTGATTATTGCCTCCATCGCCATTGAAACCGAGACAGCATGTGTTAAGAATGTTATAAGCATATGAATAATAATTGTTGTATGGAGATTTAGTTAGTTAGTTACAATTCCAAGCATGTTAATTACATTTAGCACATGTTAGAATTATTAATGCACATGGGGAATAATAGAACTAATAGGATGAGGCTATGTGGGCCAATGAGATTAGAACTAGTCTCCTATAAATACATAACTGTAATTCAACATTAGATATCAATTGAAGAATAAACTAATTTCTTAGTGCATTAGTGCATCTCTCTCTCTCTCTCTCTCTCTATAGAGGGTGACTACCTTGAATTAAGTTAATTTCCCTACAATTTCTATCCATCTCCATTAGGAACTACCGGGTTTCTAACTGCATGGGTATCAACTTTGTGGCTCGACTCGATACCAGGGTCAATCAAAGAAAAATTGTCCTTGTTGGAGTCGAGAAGCTTCTCAGAGGCATTGTGCCTCATTCCATACAGGTCTCGGCTGTCGAAACACCATGAGCACCCATCAGTACTCTCCCAGCATCCCTCGAACTCTCGCCCGTCATCCTTTCTCTCAAACTAAACTCCTGATTCTTCGATGAAACACCCAAAGAAAGAGAGACTAAAGGGCCTTTACCCTTGAGATCCTTGGAGGCTAGGATAATTTCTTTCCCAAAACCATAACCAAAATTTGGCCCAACAGAGGTATTGGGCTTTAGAGAGTTGTTTAAAACAAAAGAAGCCCCAAGCCCACGGTTAATAGGCTTCAACCAAGAAACACAACATTTGCCTCCTTCAGGTTTAAAGATTCTTAAAGCTAAAGTTTCAGAAGTCAACTTAAAATTAAAAGCACATGTGGGTCTGCCACTAATAACAGATCTATTAACGGTAGAATCTCCTTGTATCACGTTTTTGCCCAAATTAACTCCCAAATTTTCGAAAAATCTTGATTTCCACAGATTCCCATAATTATGCATTTTTTGACCATTTCAGCCACCGCCATCGGCCGGACCAGCACCACCAGTAATATCTGGAATCACCCCTCCCATCCTTGGTTTCTCACCTGTGAGGAAAACACCCAATTCTTTTTGAAACAAAGTCCACCCAAACCGATTGATACTTTCTGGGATCATAATACAACCTCGCCTAGCTCCACCAAAAAACATAGCTATAACCACAGAAAGACCAGCCTCATTTGATCTAACACGAAATTCAAGCAACTTATTGTTTTCCCGGAATCTCTTACAAAAAAAATCCTTTCCTGGAACCCAATCACGTATATCAGCAAAACACGAGAGTATCCATTCCATGCCTTTATGACCTACCCAAATAGAACTCTTGATATTCCGAATTCTCATGAATAGCATATGAGTCAGACTGCCCACCGTCAAAGGAAAATAAATTTTTTTTTGCATCAATATGAAAAAAACCCTTGCTGCCCCCATGAAAGGAGGAAGAAGCAGATAAGATATTTAGGGAGGCTGGTTTACTGGGTAGTATTGGTGGGGGTAGGGAGGATGGTTTGGTAGGTAAGGTTGATGGGGGTTAGTGTGGCAGCAGGAATGGAGGGAGCTTTGGGCACTGAGAATTCTTGTGAAGGGGAAGGTTTAGACAACTGAGGTGGTGGGAAAGGGAAGGGCAAAGAGGGGGGGGATAAAATTGAGGGTAAGGGAGAAAACTAAAAGGTGATGAAAACTGTGGTGGGAAAAAAGGAGAGATGGGAGGGAAAAGTGAAGGGAAGGTTGATGCCGCCTGGTGGTGGGGTAGGGTGGAGGAAGGTGGTGGGGTGGAGGAGGCAGCGGAGGAGGCATCATAATCTCACTTCAACATGTTATTCTTTTAGAAATCACTCTAGTCAATGAGCAATAATCCATGAGAATATACTATGAAATAAGCTTTGACACAACCTCCTTGTTTCTATTTCAATCTGATTGACAATTCTTTAGTGTAGGAGGCAATATGGAAAAGATATTATGGAGATTCAGAGGAGGCTTAACCTGTAGTAAGAGTGAGAAGGAGAAGAAAATACAGAAATAAGTTTGGAGAGTTTATATAATGCCTAGGATATCATATAAGCAATTAGGCACATGTAGAAGCCTACAATAGGCTGTCTGCACATATGGTTCCTGTGGATTTCCAGGTTGTGGTTGCCAGTTGAAAGCTATCTTCAGAGAAGGACCATTGTTGTCCATTTTGGGTGTTGAGAGACAGTAGAGGCATTTCTCAATTAGCCTCTATCCTAGCCACCAAGTTAGGACTCTCAAGTCAGTCTGTAGATGGTGGTAGTATCATTTGCACTTGTTATTGCACTGAGTTCATATAAGTCTCCTTTCCTCTGCATGTTGAGACGAGAATATTGTACAGTTTCTGGGTTTACTGCCTTTTCCCTCAGTGCACCTGGTTATAATAGTCATAGAGATGTGAATCCTTTTCTTTTTCATTTTGGGTAAGTGCTAAGTGAGAACTAGGTATTCCCTCTTGGGCAGATGAGCTGCTACCTGTGGGTTAAGAATGGCAATGCATAAGTGTCTTTTCATTGTGACTACATGGTGAATTTTTTTGCAATTAAATTAATTTTCTAGTCAATGGTCTAAAACATCCCTCTTTACTAATTTATACACAATAAATATGTCTTTCTACTCAATGGGCTAAAACATCCCTTCTATATAAATAGGCACACACTAAATATGTTGTGTTAACAACTTTTTTTTTAACAATGAATTGTAGTCCTCAAGATAATCTTTATTTTTTTAGTTTTCATTTTAACAAAAGATTTGATAGAATAACAAAATATTATTTCTTTACTCTTCACTGGGGGATATCTTATGTGGCTTTACATTACCTTTTTCATCATATTATCCTCACTAAATGATGATTAGGATAGTGATCTCTTTCCATGTGTGTGTGTTAGGGAGGGGCTACAATTTGATTTTGTGTGCTCGTCCCTAATAGGATGTTTCAGGAAGTTGCGTGGCTAAATTATGTTTCTGGATGAATGTACTCTTTCATTCACCAAATGAAAAATTTGCTGACCATGACTTGCTACTAAGATTGCAGAAGAAGTGAAGCCTCCAGCTCCAGTTCTGAAGGTATTAACCCTTATGTCTAACGTCCTGCCAAAAGCAAAGCTCTTCCCACAGAAAGATCTAGCTGAGCTAGCCTTCAGAGACTTAAGGAAAAGGAAAATGGTTTGTCCTTTATTTACTCACTTGATATGAATGCACTTGCATGGTATTGTAAATTTGAAACGGCTATGGTGTTGTACTTCAATATGGTCCAACAACTGGTCAAACCTTCACAAGTATACTAGTGTATGTGCAAGATCTCAGAAAGATAATGAACATGTTAGAACCTTTTACATGCTGCTAAATACAGTCTAAAGGATATGTATGATTATAGTAGCATTTAAGCTGAGAAGTAGAGGGAATTTCATATGGAAGATAATCACCTAGGTTGAGGGACACTGGTTTGTACTTCATATGTATCAACAACGGACATCTTCAGTAAAGAAACAGGCAGTAAATGTCAATGTTTCTTTTTTGGTGGCACGTGAACTTGTTAGTACATGTAGCAAATGGATAAAAGGTGCCTTTCTCTGGATGCTACATTCACAATACCTGATAAGCCCCTAGAGAAGCCATTGTTCCTCTTCCTGTAACAAATAAACCCATAGCCTTAGTTAAACTGATATTGCCGAAGCTTTTGATGACTAGAAAAACAATTTCTCAATCTCACTTTTACCTTTTCCTCATGTCTTTCATACCCTGATATTGTCCTACCATTAGCATCAACATTCAAGTAACTAGTACTAACCCTCAATTTAACTCCTCATAGTACAAACCCTCACTAACTTAATATTCTACAACATTAGGAAATCTGTGTCCAGCCAAAAGGCATAAAAAGAATGTAGAATCATATAAGGTTTCAAATTTGTGAGAGTATCTTCTTGCAGTTATAAAGATTAAAGCATACAAAGACTACTAGTTATCTTCTTTTTTCTAGATGTTAAAAGACTTTTTTATTGTTCTCTGGAATGATTCTTGAGTAATAGCTTTTGCATTTTGTATTTTAGGCTGTCTACAACGTGATTTGTTATAAAGACCAAACACGATTGAAAACTGCTGTGGAACTTTTGAAGGTGACAAGTGAAATTGAGAAGCAAGTGGAGAAGGTCAGTTTCCATTTGCGTTTTTTTATGACCCTTTCTTTGTCATAATCCATGAGAGGATAGTTTTCTTTTGTTATTGCCTGAGATAGGCATGCATATTATTCTATATATACAAGATTCAAACCAATTAGAGGTATTGCAGGTTTCATCTCCATTGCTGATTCTTCATGGAGCTGCAGATAAGGTGACAGATCCATTAGTGAGCCAATTTCTTTATGAGAAGGCCTCTACCAAAGACAAAACCCTAAAACTCTATGATGATGGATATCACTGCATTCTGGAAGGGGAGCCTGATGAAAGAATATTTACAGTCCTCAATGATATTGTTTCTTGGCTTGATTACCGGGTGTCTTCTTAACTAGAAGTTCCCCTTTGGTATTTCACTCACCATGGACAAGTTCTTCCATTTTTGTTTCTTATGCTATATACTGTTACATGACATGGAAGATCATTTATTCTGTTGCATCCCCCTCTCCCTACCCTTGATCCTGTAGTCTAATAATAGCATTAGTAGCAGGCTCAACAAAACACCATTTCAACAAAAATATGGCTAAAGGCACCTAAAACTCTCTTGCATTATTCACTTCTCCCATGGCCCCTCCCCCATTTGTTAAAAAAAATGTACCTGTCTTGTGATGGGGATGCACAATAATCTAAAGCTTTGACAAAAGTTAATTAGCTGTAAGATATTTTGTCCCCCGTTTCTATCTGAATAAGCGTAAGAATCCATTGTTCGAGCAGGGTTGGTCAAGCTACCACCATGAGATAATATAATGTACCTGTCTGAAGACTAGACTGCACGACCTCGTAACCCTTCACTTAATAGTTAATTGTAAACCCCCTTCAACCCAAGGGGAGGTGTACTTTGATTCTGGGTCTCTACTATAATTTAAAGAGAACAACGTTTCTATAAATGAGATCGTACCTAGAACTTTTTTTTCTTTTTTTTTAGATGTACCTAAAACCTTAACAACAATTTTGTTTTGATTTCATAACAATAAGTTCATAGACAATTTTCATAATTGTTGAGGTGATATGTTGTGCTAATAAAATGTGTAAAATATGGATCCATATAAAAATGATATCAAAGCAACCACAATTTATCATGTGGCTATTTATGAGAATTTTTGGTGCATAGCATTTCTTCTAACCAATTCTCTTCATATTAGGGACTTTGACTGAATCCTGCTTGACTTGGATTTGGAGGTTATGAGTGGACAATTGGTTCATTTTCCATTTCCCATTTCGTTTGGTATTAGCCAACCTTAAGTTGAAAAAGCTCATATTCTTATTTGCCCTATAGCATCCTTTTTCGTTCTATTCAAAGATGGAAATTCAAAGTCTAGTTATCCCGAGAGACCAAAGGGTAGATCGGTTTTTTGGACTAGCCTATCAATGGTGTTAGTCGTTTTGTGTACCTTAGTAGATTCATCTATTGTTGTTGCTCATGTACTCTACTCGTGGCCTCTGACTAACAAGGAGCTGGCTGATCGCCTTGCTTATTATTCCTCTAAGAAAAGTTTTGAGCTTCACTCTTAGCCTTCTACTTGACTAAGGTGGCAGGTTGGGATTGTTTAACATGTTCTTGGTTCTGCGTAATGCGTCACATGAGTTCTTGCCTCTGCCACAATACCTCCTACATCCCTTGTATGGGTTCCTAGACGTATCGATCCAGGGCAAAGACACAATTGTCGTGAACCTAAGAGGTTCCAATTTGTTGATCGAAGTTTCTTTTATTGTAAATAATGTTCCTAGTTGTAATTGTCTGATTTTTTTTCTATCTGAAAAATAATTTCTCACAAATGATGCCAAGCTAATGGTACAGTTGATCAGAGGGTTGCTTAAGCCAACGAATAGCTGCAACAAATACCAAAACCTTGCTAGTGTCTTAGGCAGGGGGGCGCGCGGGAAGGGGGGGGGGGTGGAAGAGAGTTAATCGGAGGGTTTATTAAGCCAATGAATACTTGCAACAAATACCAAAAACATATATGTGCGGAATATGAAATATAAGCAATACCCAAATTAGCAAACTACTCTAAGCCATTAAATAATCACAATCAGCAAAAATTAAAAGCTAATAGTAAAAGAAAGAGAGATGTAAACACAAGATAATACTGACATGTGTTATCAAAGAGGAAATCAAAGAACTCGGTGAAAAACCTCTCCATCGCTCTCCAAGCGGTAAATGATCCACTAGAAAATCAGTTAGGATACATGAATAGCAATATACCTTCCAAGCCTAATCTACCAAATGCACCTACGCTCTCCAAGTTTCTTGCTCCAACAAGGTTACGCCGAACCGTGTCTTCTCTAACTTTCCGGATCCAGCAATTAGCCTATTGCATAAACCAATATGAATTGGTTCTCTCTTGAACTGCTTCCCAAACACCAAGAACCTTCTCACTACTCTGAATTTGGTGAGGTAAGGATTTGGTTTATAATCCTCTCATGGGTATGACAATGGAGAGGGTGAGAGTAGAGGAATTTGGAGAATCAAATGTATAAGATTGTGAATAAATCAATCTTATTTTTCTCTAGGGTTTCTTTCTCAAAATTCTCTCTGGAAGCTTTCTACATTTCGTGGGTATAAGGGTATTTATAGTAGGGTATAAGATGAAATGTGAAAAGTCATTTTTCAGCAAAACATGGTGCACTGACGAGTCACTTCGCGATTGGGATGAGTCACGAGTTTCAATCGCCAGTTACCTGACTCAGCTAGAATGTACTTTTTGTCCTGTAGTGATCCAGCTGGCCTGACTCTTCATCTTCCTGCATGCTTAACACGTGTGCTTCATTTTGGCAAGTCACCACTCGCGAGTCAATTGCGAGTCACCTTTTTGTTGCACACTCTTAATCAAATCTTCACACTCTCTCACACGTAACCCTTATATTATTCCCACTTAAATACATAGTTTCTAAATGGTGAATTACAAGCAAATTTGGCACGGAATAAAGCAAACACATAGTTGAATAAATTCAACTTTACAATAGTGTCTTGGGGAGTCTCAAATGATTAAGTTAGTAAGCAGTTAGAGTATGATAGGAATATCTCAAAGACTAAAAATGTTTTCGTACCTCTTAGGATTGGAAATGAGTACTACTTATGCCATTGATCACTTTTTAGTTGTTTGAGTTAGCCACCTTTAAAATTTACACCAGGAAGGAAATCGTTGCACATATCTCTTTTTAACGTTGTACACAAATTATTGGTAGATGTTTGGAATGTTATGTACTCTATAGTTTCTATTTATGTCTTTTTTTTTAATGAGATTTTTTTTTCTTCTTATAATTGTATTTAATTATATTCCAATTTTCACAAAAACAAAACAATTAAAATTTTTTTTTTTTGATTTTTTTAGGCAAAAATTCATTTTTAGTCCCTACATTTTGGCCATATTTCTATTTTGATTCCTACTTTTTAATTTTACAGTTTTTAATCCCTAAAATCAAAAAGTGATTTTGTTTTGGTCCCTACCGTCATCTCACTAACGGAAATATCCTATGTGGCAAACAGAGAGTATTATTAGCATAGTAAATACTAACGTGACCATTAAAATAATATTTTAAAAAAATATTTGGCATTTTAAAAATTCCATGTCAGAAATTTAATTAAAAAAAGCCACATCAGATAAAAATAATAAAAAAATTTCTAACCTTCTTATTTTTGTAAAAAAGAAAAGAAAAGAATTCAATTAATGTTTTTTTTTTTTTGGAAGAACATGAAGAACTCCCACTCCTTTTCTCTCTTTGCGTTGGTGTGTGTTTGTTTCTTTTAATTCTTTCTTTTCTTTTTTCTCCTTCCCAGATGTTTCCTTCCTACTTCTTTTTTTTTTCTCCCACATCTTTCTTCTTCTCAAATTTCTTTTCTTCTTTCTTCCCAATCTTACTCTCTTTTCTTCTTCTTTCTTCTCGATCTCTCTCTTTTCTTTTTCTTTCTCTTCTTCTTCCCGTTCTCTGTCTCTCTCTTTTTTTCTTACTTCTTTTTTCTTCCTGATCTCTCATCTCAAACTTTGTATCTCTTAGATCAATGTCTCTATTTTTACAAATTAGTGGGTCTCTCTAGCTCTGATTGGTGTCTTTCTCTTAGATAGGTGGGTCCGTGGATAACTATCAGTCTTTCACTCACTATCTCTCCGATTTCCCTTGTGAAACAAAGATTGATGGTTGTGGTTGGTGGTTGTGAAGCAATGGTCGGTTGGGTCCAATGGTGGGTCGTTGAGGGAGGGGGGGTTTGTGGTTGGAGTGGTGCAGACATCGCATTTTGTACCTCTTATGACTTGAGCCTCCTGTGGACTAATGGAGTCGCCACCTAGATTAGGTCTAGGAACCATATTGGGCCAATCACTTACACACATGGGTCCACGTATCAAATTATGGGTCCGAAGTTTGGGTACAACTTGGGAAGGTGTTAGGCACCCAAAATCACCCGGCTTGTGGGCCGGCTTCCATTATGTGTTGCTAGGCCATATTTAATTAAAGAGTTTATTAAGAGAGCCCTAATCCTTATCCTAAACATACGTCATGCACTTAAGGAAATAACACACATAACATGTTAGAAACATATCACAATATAAAAGGGAACAAATAAAACACAAACAAACAAAATAAAATAAACATGGCAAGTTGTCAATTAAATAAAACACACAAGGAAAGAAAATGAAATAAACTAAACATGGCAAAAAATACTCAAACAACATGGAAAGTAATAAGACACCAATAATTAAATATCACACCACAATATAAAAGGAAACAAATAAAATACAAGTCAATCATATTATACTAAAAAGGAAGAAGATAACAATTAAAACATTCACATAAGGAAATGTTATAAAATAAACTAAACATGGCAAAAGATTCAAACAAACATGGAAAGCAATTAAACCTAGATAATTAACCTAAAACAGAGTTAGACGGAATCAAATAACATATGGAAAATGATCAAAGATAATAAAAAAAAGATTTTACCCTAATCTAGATTTGAGGTGCGTGCGCATACTCAAGTATGCGTGTGTAGCCTTTAATACAGATTAGGGGGGGGGGGGGAAACCTACATTCTAAGAGATTTAATCAAACAAACATATAACATGTAAGATCAAACAAACGTGTTAGAAACCCTAAAAAACTAAACTAAACTAAAACAAAAACAAAAACATAAAACATCAACATAAACAACGAAACATGAAACAAAACAAAAAATTAAACTAAACTGCATTAAATCAATAAACATGTTAAACTAACCTAGGGATTGCAATAACAATATAAGAACAAGAAGAACATATTATAAACAACCTAAAATCAGATTAATACATATCAAACATAATCATGAACATCAAACAAATCAAATAAAACAAATATATAAACTATGTTAAGAATCCCATGTGAATCTTATTGAAAAAAGAAAGAGTTCATGGAAAGAGCACTCACCTTGCTTTAGATTATGAGTTAAGAGTTTGTTTAATTGACCCCTCAATGCCTACAACACAAAGATTAGATTTATAGGACAAGAATAATCAAAAGAACACAATAGTTTTGGTAGTCACAACTCAAGAACAAACTTTAGTTGAAATAGGTTTTTGAGAAATCAATTTTGGAAAATAGTTTCTGCCTTAGAACTAACTAAAGAGAGGTTTTAATTTTGTAAAAAACGTTCTAAAGTGCTGCCCTAGGGTTTTGAAAAGAGAAAAAAAATGTTTTAGAGAAGATGGAGGCCAAAAAATCACTCTCCCTAGCTAGGGTTTTGATTGGAGGCATTAGGTGAGTATTTATAAGTAAAAATTAGGGTTTTGGGGGCTGTTTAATGATCTCTGGACGTGCTCAAGGGTCTATGGGCTGACCCACATCAAATAATGATGTTTTGGGCCCTTAAAATGAAGTTTTAAAACTTAGAAAATTGGACTGCCTAGTTGGCCTAAGTTCAAACAATCATAACTCACTTAATATAAGTCCAAATTAGGAAAATATGTATTCAAATTAAAGTACAAGATGTCTAATTTCCAATGAAACAAACCTCACTCGAAATTTCTTCGTGGATCAAAAGTTATGGTCAAAATAGTGAGCAAATGTCATTTTTCAGTATTGATTTCAAAGCGATTTGAGCACTTTTGAGTTGTGATTACTTTCAAACTATTGTAAATTCTTTAATTATCCTTGGTATATGTCAAGCTCATCACTGGGGCCGAGGACTAAATTTATTAATGGGTACAAGATGCGGTGTCTACACACCTATTCCCCAATGATGGTAAAATTCTAAAGCCCAAGGTTGGTTGAGAGTCCGATTAGAGTTAAATTGACTTGAGGAAGGTTTTTATGGAAAATATAACTCTTTCATAAGCTAAATAAAACTATTTTTGAAAAATAAAGGCAACGAAAACCCTAAGACATGCGTATGCAAACACGCTTATGTGTACATATGCTCCAGACCTACATACGCAAGCTTTATGCATGTGTATGCATACACGGGCATGCGTACGCATGCTTGGGTTCCAGAAACTATGAAAGGCAAGTTTTCTGCATTAAAGATGTGGTTTGGAATGAATCCCACATTGTCTGGGAGTTGTTCCAAACCCGAATTGTTTTCAGTATAAAAAGCCATACATGGTACCTTTTCAAAACACACTAAAAATCCTAAGGGAAAACTTAAAATTCACTAGAAATAGTGAATCAAAGAGGGAGATTTTCAAAAAACATCCTCA
The DNA here is from genome assembly GCF_001633185.2 of Quercus lobata. Lineage (NCBI taxonomy): Eukaryota > Viridiplantae > Streptophyta > Magnoliopsida > Fagales > Fagaceae > Quercus > Quercus lobata. Next base: position 41,480,751 of record NC_044904.1, read on the forward strand.
AGTCAATTTTCTTTTGATTGAGACATTTTCTAGTCTTGATCTTCGAGTTTTGAAATTTACTAATCAATTTTGTTTGATTGTGAATGGATTTGACTAAGGGGAACGGTCAAAATCAAGCCAAAAAACTTTTGTTTTGAGGTATAAGTTCTAAACTTTCTTTTTTCGTTTCTTTGCTTTTTCTTGTTTTAATCTTTCTGTTTTCTTTGTTTTTCTTGTTTATTTATGTTGTAATATGCCTGCTTAGCTTAGGTGTTCTTTGTTTTATCGCTTAAAGCATGTTAGGTTGGTAGATTCTTTGTTTTAAGTTTTTGCTCTGTTTTTTGTTCTTGCTGTTTTTGGGTTAGGGTTTTAATATTGTAATGAAAATAATGTACGTAACTTGAAAATAATTAACTTGAATGTAAGAACAATAACAAGGCGGTAGAACCAGCCAAGTAGTATATATCAAAATAATTCAAAGTAAATGAAAGCAATTTAGAACCGTCCGGTATGGCGGTAATCCGTCCAAGGTGGCGGTGACAACAAGTAGAATAATGAACATAAAACTGAAAATACTTGTTATTGAAAGTAGGATAAACACTTACAGTAGTAGTGAATACAAGATCTCAACAGTTACAGGTTAACAATTACAAAACTTGAACTAGTCCTAGTTACAAGGTTTATAGGATTACAAAGTTTGTAGTGAACAAGGATGAACAAGGTAGTAGTAGTAGTAGAAACAAGGAATTCTCTTTTTAAGAAGGCTTCCTAAGAGAAGGAGTTCTAAGGAGAGAATTTTGAACTAAAACTTGACTTGAAAAACTCTTAAAATTTAAGGGACAACCCCCCTTAAATAGGCAAAATTTCGGAGTGAACAGTGTCATGAATAGTAAAAGTGAACAGTGTTAGTGAATAGAAATCTGTGAACAGTAATCCGTGAACAATAAAAGTGAATAGTGTTTTTTCCACTTTTTGAATTAAAAACTTCTGAACTTTTTGTCTTTTTCTTGGTCCAAACATTGTCAGGAGAAGCATGACAAAAGGAATATCATGCAAGCCACTTTTCTTTTTTAAAAGATTCCAATATGACATCTTTTGTTGGCTTTATGGAAGCCTTTGTCAGACGCATCTTCTCATAACATCTCATCTCTTCATATATCATCATGGCTTTTGGCTTTTCAGACGCATTTTGAATATTGTAATAATTTTGGCCGTTGTGCAGGCTAGACAAATAGTGGCCTTTATGCAGGCTAGACAAATAGGGGAATCAAAATCTTCCGCAGAATCCGGAGTATCATGAATCAATTCCAGATTTTCCGCAACATATTTGTGAATGACAATAAAATATTTTGGCTTTTGTGCAAGCCGGACAAATAAAGTAGCACCAGTCTTGTAACAGTAGTAACTTCATCAATCAGTAAAGGGAGCATCAAATGGATGACCATCAAAAGGATCAAAAGGGCCTTGTGGAGAATCACATTCATGCTCATGGTAAATAGCATACTAGTTATAGAATCCACAATATAAAATTGGCTCAAACGTTAGAGTTTTCCCCGGGATGAGAAGACTCCTTGGATTACAATGATCAGCAATCCGCAAATGAGCAATGGCATCAGAATATGGTCTGGGACCAAAGACAGAAATTCTATTTGTGCTTCCCATGAAATGATAATTTTTCCATAAATTCTGAGCAACATTAATAATTTGGTTATTAAAATAATTTCTCCAACATTCTACAAGACCAGAAGGATTATCAAAAGATAATTGAGAATTTCCTTCAAACCATGGTCCTTGGTGAGTGTGACCATTAATGAGAATGAGATGCTTTGAAGGCTGGATGTTCATCCAGTTATCTCTTTCCCATTTTGGCAATGTACTCCAACACCTGATGGAAGCAAAAGGACTGTTAAATTCTTTAATAGCATCCTGAATAATTTGTGGGAGTTGGCTGGCCTGATAATGGCTTGTTAATTTTATAGATCTGATAAAGCCATATTCAAACATTTGTGAAAGCCAGTTAGGGTCCCTGTCATCATCATCATCTGAATCATTAGCAACAATTGCACCATCATCATAATTTATCAAGAGGCCAGGAAATGGGTGTTTCTTTTCATATACTCTGAGAGTACTCCCAAAGTGTTCTTCCCAATCAAGCTGAATAAAGACATTATCACCTTCATCCAATTCATCAGGATCAGGAATAGTGGCTGTGACAAGCTTCTTAAAACATTTGAACCATAGGTCGAAAGACCTAAACATAGCCTTGCTTCTCAGAATACGAGATTGTATATCTGATGGCAAGTTGGCAAAAGCACTTCTTATCATAGATTGGGTCTTAAGACTCAATCTAGCATAGTCAGTGCCCATTATAGTCATTTTCTCCTTTGAATGGATATCCTCTTTGCCAAAGAGTTGACTAATGTAAGAATCAATAGGAATATTTGGATGGTCAGCAAGATGGCTTCTAAAAGCCTCATTTTCTGAAATAAGAATATTTCCTCGAACAAGGTTTGAAATAAGGTCATTTTCCGGAGTAAGGATTGTTTCTGAAATAAGGTTAGCATAGCTTATATAAGCTTCATTCTGAGCAGTAAGATTAACAAGGTGGATTTTGAGAGCTTGGAGGGTTGTTTCAAACAAGGAACGATTGTTTCTGGTAAAAGCAGCATAGAGATTATCAAAAATATATTTTATGGAATCTGGTAATTCACTATAGACTCCATTATGAAATTGTAAGGATCTAGATAAGACTTCCTGTAAAGCAATTATCATATCACCACTAGAATATGTCATTTCAACTGGGACATATCCCTGAAGGGATGTTGATTCGCTGGGTTTTAACCTAGAAGATGCGCCTTCATGCATTGCAAAAGGTCCTATTGGGATTCTTTTGTTTTGAGAATAGTCCTGTGTAGGAGCTTTTCCCTTATTTTTCTTTTCCATAATAATCCACTTACTAGTGGTATAAATATGAATATTATTATTATTATCCCACTTATTAGTGGTATTTTCCCACGCATCATTGTTCGATTCTTGCAAAGAAACATTGATAATATTAGGATAATGGATAGTATTTAACATTTTGGTACTATGAAAATTACCTTTAAAGTCATCAGTGAAATATTGGTAAGAACTCATCACTAGTTCTTGAATAAGTTCATTCATGGGAGAATCTTTCTTATAAGACAGATTATCAATATCAATTTCAAACTTTGAAGCAAATTTGAATTTTACTTTCTGTCCAAATGGATCAATAGTAATTTCATCATGTTCAACAAGAAAGGGATACAAAGCATTAATAAATGGCAGACCAAGAATCACTTTATCAGTCATATTTTTGACAAGAATAGAAGGAATCTTGAAACAAACATTATCATGGCACACATAAGCATTATTCAATTCATACTTAATTTTCATTTGAGAACCATTAGCAGAAACCAATCTTTCAGTAGATTTTTCAAAATATTTTGAAGGAATTAATCCTTCTTGGATACAGTTCATGTCTGCACCAGAATCAATCATAGTAATAATAGTGATATGATAATCAGGAGAAACAACAATTTTAACTTTTGTAAACCATTTTGGAGGAAGTATTTTATTAACAAAAGCAAGTTGAGGATCAGTGAAAGTATTAGGAATACCTTTATCAGAAAGAAGAGCCTGTTGACTGGATTCATCTCCATCATTGTGCTCATTTTGTTTATCTCATTCATTATCGGATTTATTAAGATCTTTATCAATTTTTAACATTATCAATTCTTGTTTGAGATTATTGTTATCACTTTTCATGCTTTTAAATTCATGTTTTAATTCATTTATTTCTTGTTTAACAATATTAATTTCATGTTGGAGATCATTAACAGTTAGTTCTTTAGATTTCTTTTTATTAAATCTTTCTAAAGTTTCTTCAAAGCTTATAGTAGATTTTGGTTTTTTACCAGTTTCATCTCTTATCAAATTTTTCTTAAACCTATCCAAATATTCTTTTTGCAGTTCAGGGTTTTGAATTTGATTTATTAGTTCAATTATTAATTTTTCATCTTCTTCACTCTTAGTGAGAGCATTAATAACATTGCAACAAGAACCTCTACAACCAATTTTAATATTAGGAGAATCGGAATAATCATCAGCAGATTGATAGCAAGAATCAGATGAAGAAGAAAAATCATCTTCCAAAGAATTAGACAAGTTGTTTGATTCAAGGATTCTGAATAACTCTTCTTACTCTTTATCATCAATATTTAGCATGTTAAATTTGTTTTTTAACTTACCAGGTTTTTCTTTATAGTCTTTACTGAAGTGTCTAGATTTACCACAGTTAAAACATTTACCTTTACCTGATCTTTGTTTAACATATTTTTTAGAAACATTTTTCTTCTTAGCATAAAATTCATTAGGTTTAACAAAGTTATTTCTGTATTTTTTTTATATTTTTTATGGCTTTTATCATGTTTTTTACTTTTTTGCCTAGAAGGAGCAATAGGAGGCAAACCATATTGTTCACAGGAATTTCCCATTTCATATTGAGCTTTTCTTTTATTCTTTAATTGGTGTTTTAGCAATTTTTCATCATTACACATATTGATACCAAGTTTTTTAATAGTACTAAAAATATCACTATAGGTCAAATTATCATAATCAATAGAATCATTTTTACCCATTAATTCTTGTTTTACCTTATGAGCAAAGATAGGAGGCAGATCGTCAATAAACTTTTCTTTCCAATAAGGCTTATGACAATCTTTTCGGAGCATCACTCTGGAAGTAAAAACATCTTGATACCATCTGTAATCAGACATAGTTGGACAACTCAAATTATTCAAATAATCAGAAACACGAGATGAAATATTGGATGGAGTACCAACAAAATGTTTGAGAATAGTATAGATCAAGGTATTGACACCATCAAGAATACCACGACCAATACTTTCATCAAAAATAGGCAAACCTTCATCCTTCTTTTTAACAGTATGTTTAATAGATTCTTTGGATTCTTCAGTGATATACGAATCCCACCATCCACGAAGAGTACCAGAAAAACCAGTAAAAAGCAAATTAACAATTTCAGGTTGATCAAGATCATGGTTATTTTGATAAGCAATACCAACCATAGACATGTGACTCATTTTATTAATGATTTCCTGTTTAGACAAACCATCAATATTCCATTCATAAAGTTTATCAGCAGAGACAGTAAACTGTGTTTGAAAAGATCTCTCTTCAAACTGCATATCAGGAGGAGTGGGTTTTGAATACCAGTTTTTTGTAAAAGACATGGGTTTGGAGTTTCCAACAAATCTTTTAATTTCTGGGAAATCATCATTAAAGATTCTTTTTGCAAAAACAGAAGAAACAGTATCAGAATCTGTATTTTCTTTAGAAACAATTTCTTTTTTGGAAATAGTTCAAGTAGCTGAAGTACTTGTAGAAGTACCCTCAGTTTTAACTTTTAAATCAAAAAGCATTTTTTCAACAATTTCAAGAGTCTTGGACTGAGAAGTTTTAAACATAACTTTTTCTCTTTGACTGGGTAAATCAATCAAAGGTTTCTCAGTTTTAAGAGAAACAGGTTTTTCAACAATTTTTTCTTCAATACGGTCAAACTGTTGACCAATAATATGCAAAGATTGATTAGTAAAATTGTTTTGTTCAATAAGACTAACAATGAGAGTTTTATCATCAGTAATTTTGAAAGGAGAGGCATTCACTTCCTCTTTTGTCACTTCAACTTTCTTAGTAGTTATCAAAATTGAGTCAAGAGGAGGATGACTAGACCTAATAATAGTTTTATCTATTTTAACAAAATTTGATTTCTTTATCACATTTAAATGTTGTTTTGAAACCTCATCTTTTGAAACATAGTGGTTTTCAAGAAAATCAAAAAACAAAATATGTTTTTTCAATTTATTCATCTTTTCCAACCATTTTCTTTTAACACGGTCTTTTTCAGACTGAGCAAAATTATTTTGGAAATATTTTCTTTTGGTTTTGTTTTTTGCAAGCATAAATTCATCATACAAAGAAACCAAATCAACATCAAAGTGTTCATCCAAAATAGTCAAAACTCGTAATTGATTTTGGTAAACAGGAGGATTTTCAATAGGGGGAGAATCAAAGTCAGATGGAGTAATAGAAACAGAGCCTTCTTCATCATTAATAGCAACATTGTCATAAGGAGAGGAAGATTCAGCTTTAGTAGAATAGAAATGAGTGCTAACTTGTGAATTACTACTGGAAACTTCTTTTAGCTTTAAATCAGAGGTTTTTTCTAGATTCTTTTTCAAAAAATCAGAGGATTTTTCCAAATTCTTTTTCAAAAAATCATTGATCTCTTGATCTCTTTTTGAAATACTTTCAGATCCAGCAAAGGAATGTCTTCCTTTGTTGATCCTCAAAGGTGGATTATTTTGAAAACTTATTTTAACAGTACCATCAAGATATTGTTGAATATGGGTGAGATCAAGTTCATCAAAAACAGGTTTAGCAGGAGGGGTTTCTTGTTCCAACAACCAATCATTAGGAAGTTTAACATCTTGCCATTGAATCATTTTTGGAACTTGAATTTTAGCATCAGGAGTTGAACATTGAATTAACATAGTTTTACCTGAAGGTTCTCTAGGAATCTTGGCACATGGATTCATTTGAATACCCATTAGTCTATAATAAATGCGATAAATCAAAGCAAAAGACTTACTTCCTTCTTCCATGTGATAACCAAATGAAGCAATATTCAATGTCAAAGCTTTAATATTAGGATCATCCAAAGCAAGAGTAAGATCAGGATAACAGTTGAAATAAACAGGACCATCATACATAGAAGTAGTAATCATACCAAGAATGCTATCTTTAAAAATCTTAAATCTAGCATCTCTTAAACACATGAGAATAGAAGCACTAATACCCTTTCGGGTAAATGGTTTAATAGCAACTTGAACCATACCAATATGCAAATAACTGAATAGTTTAGCAGCAAGGAAGTCATTAATATTCCTTTTAGTGAACAAACAACATTTTTCATGAACTTTTGAAATAGAGAAAATTTGTTCAACAGTTCTGGCTTTGTAAGTAGAATGAAAAGTACTTTCAACAAAACTTGTTTTATAAACAGTTTTAGTATCAACTTTAGGAATATTTCAATTACGAAAATCAGGGATCATGCGTACATATACAGTTAGGCCGTGTACGCAGGCCCTATGTATGCGTACATGTACTCAAGCCCAGAACCCTAATTCAACCTTTTTTGCTTCTATTTCTTTATTCTGTATATGCCATATACCTCTATCTTGCCTTTTTTTATGATTCTTAATTCTCTGCTTCTCTGTTTAAAGTGTTTGTTTGTTCTTCACATGTTATATTAGGGTTTCCTTTCAATTAAATCTTTGATTCACCATGAACATGCATTGATGTATATGTGCTGTGATGTAGTGAGGTAAGTCTTTCATTCACATGAACATGCATTTGGTTTGATATATGATCTTGCTTTTCTTTATTGGAAATGAATATGTAAGTTTATGTGTCGTGTCTCAAATATGACAGGTTTGTTTGATTTGCTGCCATGACCATGTTTTTGCCCTTGGGAGTATGTAATGTCTTGATAGATGTATGCTAGGCTTGATGTGAGTTGTCATGATAAATGTATGCTAGTTGCCATGATAGATGTATGCTAAGACAAATGAGTGGAAGCTAACCCACGAGTTGGGTGGGGTTGGGTGCCTATCACCTTCCCATCCCTATACCTAAACTTCGAATCCATACTCTAGTAGTAAGATTAGTACTTCCACGTAAAGATGCTATATATATTGTTCCTAGACCTAAACTAGGGTGGCGACTCCATTTTCTTTTCTCCACCTTGGTCCATTCGGTCGAGGCATACTCCCCCCTCTGAAAGGTGCGTTGCACCTACAATGGCAACTCCGCTGGGGATAAAGAGTTTGATTCCAATGTGTCCTATTTCTTAATCTTAATAAAGGCTTGTTCAATACTTGTTTGTACACACTTCACTTGGTTTTTTTTTGTCCCTTTTACCTCGGTTAGCGATGAGTGGGAAGATGAGTAAGCTTCATTCGGGCCAAACTATTTCGAAGTTCATCCCACGAACTCACAATCTATGTCATTTCCTATGATGGGCTTTGAGTACATTTACGGTTTGCCACCAATCCATAAAGGTCCACTTAGGCCCTCAATTGGAATCATGGCCCACCTGTTGTAAGTAACTTACTAATCTGTCCTTTTAGCTATAGGGAGCCTACCCACACACACATAGATCCTAGATCCTATCCATGAAAGGGTACCCTTTTTATATCTCTTGTTTATTCAACCATATATCTTCTGTTCGCTTAATTCTAAAGGACAAATAAAAGATGTAAAAGCTTAAGGACGACCCAAAAGTTATGTCATACCCTAAGATACTGGGATAAAAGAAAAGAAGTTCTCACATATAGGAGGCTTATACCAAAATCCAAAGGCATATCTTAACTTGAAAGGTTCATAAGACCATAGCCTAATTGCTATCATAAGGCCAAATCAAAATGCCTCTTGAAAACTTACCTTAGGCCTAGGGTAACAAATATGGACTTAGCATCCAACATCCTACAAAACCAATATGAAATTCCCTAATCTTGGGCCTCCTTGTTGCATGCTTTGGCCCAAAATGATGAGAAATTCATGGACTTTGAAATTCATGGCCCACCTAGTTGTGAGTGACTTACTGATCTGTCCTTTTAGCTATAGGGAGCCTATTCACACTTAGAGAGATCCTAGATCCTATCCATGAAAGGGTACCCTTTTTATATCTCTTGTTTATTCAACCATATATCTTGTGTTCGCTTAATTCTAAAGGACAAATAAAAGATGTAAAAGCTTAAGGATGACCCAAAAGTTATGTCATACCCTAAGATACTGGGATAAAAGAAAATAAGTTCTCACATATAAGAGGCTTATACCAAAATCCAAAGGCATATCTTAACTTGAAAGATTCGTAAGACCATAGCCTAATTGCTATCATAAGCCCAAATCAAAAGGCCTCTTGAAAAATTACCTTGGGCCTAAGGTAACAAATATATTATAGACTTAGCATCCAACATCCTACAAAACCAATATGAAATTCCCTAATCTTGGGCCTCCTTGTTGCATGCTTTAGCCCAAAATGATGAGAAATTCATGGATTTTGAAATTCATGGCCCACCTAGTTGTGAGTGACTTACTGATCTATCTTTTTAGCTATAGGGAGCCTACCCACACTTAGAGAGATCCTAGATCCTATCCATGAAAGGGTACCCTTTTTATATCTCTTGTTTGTTCAACCATATATCTTGTGTTCACTTAATTCTAAAGGACAAATAAAAGATGTAGAAGCTTGAGGACGACCCAAAAGTTATGGCATACCCTAAGATATTAGGATAAAAGAAAAGACGTTCTCACATATAAGAGGCTTATACCAAAATCCAAAGGCATATCTTAACTTGAAAGGTTCATAAGACCATAGCCTAATTGCTATCATAAGCCCAAATCAAAAGGCCTCTTGAAAAATTACCTTAGGCCTAGTGTAACAAATTTGCTATGGACTTAAGCATCCAACATCCTACAAAGCCAATATGAAATTCCCTAATCTTGGACCTTCTTGTTGCATGCTTAGGCCTAAAATGATGAGAAATTCATGGACTTTGAAAGGAAGGCTATAATATATCCTAGCTAAAAGGCTACTTTAAAAAAATGATGATAATGAATGAAAAGAGGAAGAGCTTGAAGGTGATGGATACATTGTAAGCTCATATTTGAGACAAAGGGTTGAAAATCTCTAAGCACATTCTAATCAAAACTAATGAGAATAAGATGAGTGCTTATTGTAAATGGACTAAAGCCCAATGAAACAAGGGGCAAAGTTTATGAGAGGAAAGTGAGTGATTTTGTAATTGGGCCTTCATTAAAATGGACTTAAAATGATTTTCTAAGAACATCTAAGTTGATACAAAGAACCTTTTAATTGGGATATGGGCTTAATAAAATGGGACTTCTTTTCAAGCACCATTGTAACACCAAGATCAAGAAAGCATGTCCTCACTCCAATTTGGGTCCGAGAAAAGAACAGAAGGCATTTGGTCACAATTGAGGAAACATCTCAAGAAAAGGTATCTCTAGGAGAGACATCTCGAGAGGAAGTATCTCAAGAAGGAATGGATGCTCCAATTGATGACACGACGGCACAAAAGATATTCAAGGCAATAGAAGAACAAAACGACATTCTCAAGAAGATGGGGGTTTGTCTCACCAAGCTAGAGGATACCAAGTTTAAGAAATCCATACATGTGGATATATATGATGAAGATGAAGATTGGGATGAAAAGGATAAGGCCGAGTATGAGAGAAACAAGCAATTTGAGAAGCTCACCGCAGATACCGTGGCCATAAAGGAGAAAATGGAAAAGATGCAACTGGCCTTTCGCAAGGCCCAAGGGATGGATGATTGTCTCTACAATATGGGTGGCATAAGCTCTAAGACTCTCATTGCATTGCCTCCAATGTTCAAGATTTTTGTTGCAGAAAAGTTTGATGGGACTGGAGAACCAAAGCAACATGTTAGAAGATATCTAAGCATTGATAAAATGAAAGGATTAGATGAGAAGCAAACTTTGCACGCTTTCCCTCTCTCACTTATGGGAGGTGCATCGAGGTGGTACTATAGCTTGGACCCAACTAAGACCAAGGTGCGGAATGAACTAGTAAAGTTGTTTGTGGATCAATTTATCTTTAATATTATGATTAATTTGACTCCAAGGGATTTGGAGACTACCAAGCAAGGGGTAAGTGAGATATTTTTCGAATACATGACAAGGTGGAAAAGGAAGGCATCTAGGGTCGTTAATAGGCCAAATGAGAAAAACCAAATCAACATGATCATCAAGAATTTGCTTCCGGCATATAATAGTAGGCTCTTGTCATCGCCTATTAGTTCTTTTGGAGAATTGTGTGATTGTGAAACTAGGATTGAAGACGCTATCAATAATGGTCAATTGGAGAAAGGTGAGAGCTAACCTCCAATCAAGAAGACATATGGGAGAGGAGTGACCACTTTTAAAGCACCTAATCCCATGAATGTGAGTGCCATCATATCTCAACAAACTTTAGCTTACTCAAGCTTCACAAAGAAAGCCCGCAGAGAATTTTCCAACCTAGAAATGACCCTTACCCAAGCATATGAGAACTTAACTTCCAAAGGATTCATCAAACCCTTAGATCCCACACCTATGCCTAATCATGTAGCCCCTACTTGGAACCTTAATGAATATTGCCACATCCATTAGAAACCTGGACATAAAAATGACAATTGCTTCTGCCTTAAACATGAAATACAAGACCTCATAGACAATGAAACCCTCCCAAATCCAAACATCATCACCAAACCCAACATTAGGAAGAACCCTTTGCTTGATTATCATCGAGCTCTTCCTTTATATTAGAATTGGGTGCAAATAGAAGAAGTTGATTAGGATTTTTCATAGTTGATAGAAACTGTAGAAGTTAACGCGGTAGAGGTTCAAGGAATATGGGATGAAGAAGATGAGATTTTAAAGAGTGCAGTGGTTGTATGGGGGATATTCCCTAAAGGATGACCGAGTTGAAGAAAAGAGTCCTCGAGGACAATGTAGCAAATATTACTAGGAGTGGGAAACACTACAAGCCATCCTTTTTAGAGAAGGATTACCCTGGTAGGAATATGGGAGAAGGGTCCAAGCCCACAAAACTCAAAGGTAAAGAAGAGAAAGAGGAAGAGGATAAGGTCTTGACCCAATTGAAGAAGACCCAAGCTCATGTGTCCATATGGGCCTTGCTAATGGCTTCTTACAAGCATCATAGTGCTCTCTTGGATGTTTTAAATGGGAAGGAGGTGCCCATAAAAGCTACTCCGCAAGAAGTGCTATCTCTCATGGGAGTTGAGGCTCTATCTCATCCTTCCCTCATCTTTACCGATGAAGAACTCCATCCCAAAGGAGCCACCCACACTAGGCCTTTGCAAATCACCATCGAGTGCATAGGTGCCAAGGTTCCAATGGCACTTATTGGTAATGGATCCGCAATGAATGTGTGCCCTTTTAGGACTGCTCTCATCATTGGGCTAGATGTGGAAACAATCATCCCCTCTCCTTCGACTGTTAGGGAATATGACAATACTTCGTGGAAAGTTATAGGAACTTTCAAAACTCCTTGCAAGATTGGTGCATTGGAAACAATTATGTAATTTCACATGATGGACATCACTCCTAACTACAACCTTCTCTTAGGAAGAGCATGACTTCAACCCATTGGAGCTATCCCTTCCACTCTACACCAAAAGATGAAGATCCCATGGAAAGGGGCAATTGCTGTAGTGCTTGGCGATGGTGAGATCCTAGCTCCTATCTATGGACTTGAGAAACGAGGAAGTGAGCTTCAAATGAGTGGCTTTGAGTTTCTGAACATGGCTAACTATGGATTGAAAGATGAAAAGTATATTACGGATTTGCTCCCACATTGTAGCCATAAGGTGATTACAATGATGAAAAACATGGGGTACATGCTTGGTATGGATCTTGGAAAGGAAGGAAGAAGGGTGGCTAAATTCCCTGACTTCAAGACTCAACTGACCAAAGAAGGCTTAGGATTCTTTGAAGGCTACGATGGAATCAAAAAGAACCCTTAGACCTTAAATGGGAACTTTGTGAAAGAAGGAAGGGACTTCCCTTTTTGTGGCTTTCCTAAGCTCTAGGTGGACAAGGACAGAAAGGTGAACCTCAGTTAGGAGATATTCTTCAATGAGAAGCTCACTTTCAAGGAGAAACCTACTATGGTGATCAAGAAAGTTCAAGAAGAGGTCGACTGGGTGGACTACATGGATTCTGAAGTAATGGGAGCTATGCTAAAAGCGGAGGGGGACATACTCACCATCACCATCGAGGAGCCAAGTGATCCTTTTGCCTTCACGTGCTTGCTGTTGGGCAACTTAATAATTGGATTTAGGTTGGGTTTTCTAAGAATATGGGAAATGAATTTTGTAATGCAAGTTCAGATGTACTTTTCAACATTTTTAATTAGATGATTTTTTATTTAGCTTATTTTGATGTGTCCCATAATATTGAAATTCTGCCCTTAAATGATTCTAATGAATTTGAAAATGAAAGTAATAAACAATTGGAAAAGAAAATTGAACCTATGGAACCAACTTTTGAAACTATTAATTTAGGCAATAATGAGAGTCCACGCTTAATTAAAATTGGCTCAATCCTAAATGAAAAGGAAAAAAAAGATCTTAAAGAGCTTCTCACAGAATTCCAAGGAGTGTTTGCATGGTCTTATGAAGATATGCTTGGCATTGATCCTGAGATAGCCTAACACCAAATTGACACTCATGCACACATGGTACTCATTAAAAGTTGAGACGTATAAGAACGGAACGACTCCTTAAGATCAAGGAAGAAATCACAAAACAGTTGAAGGTAGGATTCATCAAACTTGTGCACCAAGCCAATTGGATAGACAATGTTGTGCTTGTACCCAAGAAGGATGGAAAGATAAGGATGTGTGTGGATTTTAGAGACCTAAACAAGGCTTGCCCCAAGGAAAATTTCCCCTCCCTCATATAGATGTCTTAGTGGATAATACTGTCGGCGTGCCTTGATGTCATTTATGGATGGATTTTCGAGATATAACCAAACCAAGATGGCTCCCAAGGACATGACGAAGACTACCTTCACCACAAAATGGGGAATCTTTTGTTACACCGTGATGCCATTTGGGCTCAAGAATGCTGGTGTAACTTACCGAAGAATGGCTACAACTTTGTTACATGACATGATACACAATGAGGTAAAAGTGGATGTTGATAACATGATCATGTAGTTCAAAGATAGAGAAGGCCACATAGCTAATTTGAGGAAATTCTTTGAGAGGATCAAGGAGTATAGATTGAGATTGAATCCATAGAAATGTACCTTTGGAATAACTGTTGGAAAATTGTTAGGCTTTTTGGTGAGTGATAGAGGGATAGAATTTGACCCATCAAAGATCAAAGCCATATTGGATATGCCTCCACCCAAGAGTGAGAAAGAGATAAGGAGATTCTTAGGCCGATTACAATACATCAGTCGATTCATTGCCAAGCTCACCTCCACTTGTGAGTCCATTTTCAAGCTTCTAAGGAAGAATGAACCCCATGCATGGAATGACAAGTGTTAGAAAGCCTTTGAGCTTATTAAAGAATATCTTCTCCATCCAACTATATTGGTACCCTTGAAGCATAGAAAGCCACTACTACTCTACCTTTCTATCATAAAAGATGTGGTTGGAAGTATGCTTGCACAAGAGGATGATGATAAGAATGAAAGAGCCGTATACTACCAAGCAAGAGGTTCCATGATTACGAGACTAGGTACACACCCATAGAAAAGTCATACTTTGCACTCATGTGGGCTATGCAGATTTTATGACACATCGTCCTACCTTTCCAAGTATGGATAGTAGCCATAATGGATCATTTGAAGTATTTATTTGAGAAGCCCGCTTTGAGTGGAAGGTTGTCATAATGGTTGATCCTATTGGCAAAATTCAATTTGAAGTATGTGGCAAGAAAAACTATCAAAGGAAGCGTCGTGTCAGATTTTTGTGCTGAGAACCCCATTGAAGGAGAGAATGGTAAAAAGGATTTTCCAAATGAGGATATGTTGGACATCGAACTAGGGGCATGGAAGATGTATTTCGATGGAGCTATGAACCAATATGGAAATGGGGCAGGAGTACACTTGATCACCCTTGATGGATCCCATGTACCTTTGGTAGTCAAATTGAACTTCGAAGCAACCAACAACATGGCAGAGTATAAGGCTTGTATTGCCAAAATGGAGGCTCTTCAAGAGTTACGGGTAAAAGAGGTAGAAGTCTTTGGAGATTCTACTTTAGTCATATCCTAAGCACATAAATTGTGGAAGGTGAAAGAGGAACACTTGAAACCTTATCAACAATATTTAAAGGATTTGACCAAGACCTTTAACAAGGTTGAATACACTATCATTGTTGGGACTCAGAATCAATTTGTGGATGCCTTGGCTACCTTGGCCTCCATGGTTGAAATACCTGAAGGAGTATGGACATGACCCTCAAAGATTGAACAAAGTTATGATTTGGTACACAAGAGGAGGATAGAGTCTTCGGTCATGGCTATAGAAGAAGAAGGAGTTCCTTGGTATTATGACATCAGAAAGTTCTTGGAATTGGGAGTATACCTTGACAATGACGATAAGAGAGAGTGTCATTTAATTAGGATGATGGTAATGCAATACATCCTGTGTAGATTTCAACTCTATAGGAGATCCTATGATGGTATACACCTTCATTGCTTGAAGAAAGAGGAAGTTGAAAGAGTAATGGAGGAAGTTCATCAAGGGATTTGTGGTCTCCACATAAATGGGAGGATGTTAGCAAAGAAGATCCTAAGAATGGAGTACTATTGAAATACGATGGAGATTGATTATGTGGATTTTGTGAAAATTTGCCACGATTGCCAAACACATACAAATTTGAACCATGTCCCACCTAGTGAGTTATACAACATGACCACTCCATGGTCTTTCTCAGTCTGGGGCATAGATGTGATTGGAGGAATAGCCTTTAAGGCTTTAAAAGGGCACGAGTACATTCTAGTGGCAATCGACTACTTTACCAAATAGGTAGAAGCCACCTCCTACTTTGTGTTAAAAGCCAAGCATGTGGCTCGATTCATAGAAAACAACATCATTGGTTGATTTAGGGTACCACCAAAGATTATATCCGATAATGGTTCTTACTTTGAAGGAAAGCTTCAAAGGATCATAGTGTTGTACAACATTGAGCATCATAAGTCTTCGTTGTACCAACCGCAAACTAATGGGATCGTAGAAGCAGTCAACAAGAACATCAAGAATATCCTAGCCAAGATGGTAGTAACATACAAGGATTGGGCCGAAAAGCTTCCATTTGCCTTATAGGTTATAGAACTTCTATCCGTACATCAACTGGGGAAACTCCCTACTCTTTGGTTTATAGGAGTGAAGCGATACTTCCTATTGAGGTCGAGATACAATCTTTGAGGGTACTAGTGGAAACCAAGGTCTTTGAAGAAGAATGGATGAAAGAAAGATATGAACAGTTGGCTTGGATAGATGAGGAGAGAGCTAGAGCACAATACCATGCACAAGGTTACCAAAAGAGGATTGCTAGGGCATTTAACAAGAAGGTAAAACCTAGAAACCTTAAGGAAGGAGATCTAGTCCTAAAGGTACTTAGAGATGAGACTTTGACCCATGAGGATAGATGAAGCCAAGATGGTCTGAGCTTTTTATTATCAAGAAAATCATGTCAGGAGGTGTTACAAGAATTATAGACTTGGATGGGGAAGAGATGTTTCACCCAATCAATCTAGATAGACTCTGAAAGTATAACATTTGAAAAAGAAAAAAGTTTGCTAGGTTGAAAACCCAAAAGAGCGGCCTAGGAAAAAGTTAAGGCAAAAGAAACCCGCTAAGTTGAAAACCCGAAAGGGCGATCTAGGCAAAAGGTAAGGGAAAAGACTATGGGCATGGCGAAAATTCCCACAAGGAAGTCATGGGCAAAAAATACATGGCATAGAAAAAGGAAAAGAAAAAGAAACAAAAGGAATAAAAAAATAAAGACAATAAGTAAAGATAATAAAATAGCCGATTCTCATTCTCATTGGTTAAATTAAAAGATACTAAATTTTTTTCATAGGGGATTTGGAACATTCCAATCCTTTATTAAATTCAAAAAGTAAAGACATGAGAATCATAAAGTGTAGAAAAGTAAAATTTGGGGCATATGAAGGTAGTCAGTCGGTCCTCTTCTTTTTATTGGACTTTTGGTAATCTTTCTCTTCCATATGAACCAACCTCATATCAGCAGTCAACCAAGTCTTGTAACCCGAGGTAGGATGGAAAAACTGAGGGAAACAAATGTCCTTAGGCACCATCATCTTTAACCAAGTCTCAGAATCCTGCCCAAGACCCTCTCAGTGAAGACCGAGATGTGAAAGATGCCATCATCATTAGGAACTCCTTGACGGTCACCAAATTGCCATGCAATGCGGCCTGAGGAATAGTAAGAGCAACCGCAAAGCCTAATCAAAGGAACACAGTTGTCTTTGAAGACACGATTGACCATGCTTGTAATGCACCTCCTTTTCACCACCCATTGGACACCTAAGGGGGAAAGACGCTTCAGGAACTTGAGAAAGAAAAGAAAGAGAGAAAAATAAAGCAAAGACAATATAAGAAGCCTCGATGGGCTGAAACCGAAAGGCTACCAATGCAAAAGTTAGAGAAATCTCACTAGATTGAGAACCAAGGAAAAAATTAGGAATTATACCTAAAGAAGGAGAGGCCTCCCTATAAAGAAAGTTGCTTCCTTCTATGAATAGCATCCAAGTCATTGAGAGTGTTGGCCAGGATCATGCCTACAGGACTTTCCCTTTCTAGATTGAGGACCACCGAAAGCATCCTTTAATATACACGAAGTGTTTAGTGCACCAAGAAGTACCTCGCATGAAGGCATAAGCAAAAGGCATTGAGATAGTGGAAGCATTGTGCCCTGACCAAGGGAACGTTCTACTGAGAGAAGTATGTGAAGACCATGTGGATGTTCAGCTTATTAAGAATGCACCACCTTTGAGCCATAGCAAGAGGAATCCCTAAGAGTTGTTGAGCCATGACAGGGAAATCCTCATCAGTAGTAGGAAGAATGAGAGTACTAACATCGGGTTCACCCATGATTGCACTAAATTCTTCAAGAGTATGTCATAATTCTATACTATTGAATTGGAAGACATGTCAAGTTGGGATCCAAAATTTAGCAGTAGCACAAAGGAGAGTTTCATCCACTTTGATTTGTTGGTAGGGAAAGATGCAAGAAAGACCAAGAGGGATGAGAGCATCCTTGAAACTTGGGCCAAGCTTCTTAATCCATGTTGAAACCATTAAAGGAGTGAATTCTGCCACTAGGAAGCCTTGAGAGATGTTTTATGAGCTTAGAACACAATTTGTGAGGGTTTGGAGGCCCTCAACAACTATTTTATACATAAAAGAGTGAACTAGGGTTTTCTGGCCCATGGCGTGCATACGTAGGGTCAAGGCTGCATACGCATGGTCAACACCTATGTATGCAGGCCCGTTTACATGCTTGCAAGGAGGAAGGCAGAATCGAATTCCTTTTCCTATTTGGAGTGTGATTCCTCCATCAAGACTCCTCTTATGATTCCCACGACCTAAAGGACTACTCAAGGCATAATCAAGCTTAGATTTCAAGCATCAAGGACCAAGGAAAATAAAGTTGCATAAATACAATTATCCCCATGAGTTGTAAATTAAGTACATGTCCCCAAATAAAAGCAAAAAAATGGAAAGAAAAAAAAAAGATGTTCTTAAATACAACCCAATGTCTCAAATAAGAAATAAAGTGTAGAAATACATGCTAAATAAAAAAGAAAAAGAAATGAAACTAGAAATATGTTATGTGTCTATGTATGTCTATCTGCAGGATCATCATTGGTAGCGTCTCTTCCTCGGCTGATAGCTAGGAGTGGTCTCAAAGCCGCCAACACCACCTTCACCATCATCACTACCACTTAGGTAGGCAAACCCCCCAGGACCATAGATCCGCCTGGAATACTCGATCACCTCAAGCATGAAGTTCCCAGCAAGCCAAACAAGCTCTTCATGTTCCTGTACAGTTGCCTGAATTTGAAAATAAGACAGTGTTAGAACAAGTGTTGAGAGATGCAAGAAAAGAAAAGACAAGACAAAGATGAAAGAGAACTCACTGCTCGTGTACCCTCAGGGAAAGGGTAGCCCATGTGTGGGCGCAGTAGTTTTCTCCTTAGGAAAGGGGAGTAAACCTCGATCGAATGGACTGAGGCGGAGAAAAGATGGAGTCGCCACCTAGATTAAGTCTAGGAACCATTATAGCGCCCTTACGTGGAAGGACTAATCTTACTACTAGGTATGGGCTCGGATTTTACGTATGGGGATAGGAAGGTATTAGGCACCCAACCCCACCCGACCCATAGGTCGACTTCCAGTCATTGTGTCTTATGTCTTAATCTCATTAAAGCCTCATTTAATATTGTTATCTATACTCATACACACACTAACATACATCTAACAATCAACATGGCATCAATCATCCCAAAACCTTAACATACATCTATCATGGCAACTCATATCAAACCTAGCATACATCTATCATGCATATCAAATCATTTCATCCAAGACAGCCAACAAACAAGATATCACAAGGGCAGAAACATAGACATGGCAGCAAGATATTAAAATCAAATATAACTCAAACATTTAAACATAGTATCCATGCATCAAAAAATATATTCATTGTGCTCATCATCCAAAATGCATGTTTATGTGAATGCGTGACTTACCTCACTTACCTTACTGCATCATAACACTTATGCATCAATGGATGAACATGTGAATGCATGTTTATGGCAAAACAAAGAAAAAATTAAAGGGAAACCCTAATCTAACATATGAAGAACAAACAACAAGTAAACAAAGAGACAAAGACTTAAAAACATAAGAAAGGGTCAAAACAGAGGCATATTACATGAAAGAAATAATGAAACAAAATCAAAAAACTCAGATTAGGGTTTTTGGGCACAATTATGTGTACGCATACATAGGCATGTGTACACAAACCAGTTGTATGTGTACGCATACTTCAAGTCTGCGTACGCATGCAAGAATCATGTGTATGCATACACACACACAAAACCCTAGCCTAGAAACTAGAAAATACAAAAAACAAAGTTGAACCTAAAATAATAAAACTAACAACTTAACATGCTTCTAATATAATATTAAACAACCTACACTAACAACAAAGATATCAAAGATAAACAAAACAAAGTCTATTCCTAAACATGTATTGGATCTAACAACAAACAAGAACAACCTTAACACATCAAAACATGTTCATCAATATATTCAATCATTCAACTCTCCAATCAAAACATAATGAGATACCACTACCCGAAATTAAACGAAGCAAAACATATTTCTAAGAATATAACATGTAAATCAATTAATAACAACAAGAATACAAGTTATAAAAACCCTAATCAAGGAAAAGCCATGAAGAGAGACTTACCTTGCTTATGGAAGCACACTTGATTGATATTTAACCAACCCCTCAGTGCCTACACAACAAGAGTGAATGATAATCAAAGGATTCATTAATTCATAGGTAATCACAACTCAAAATAAAAGGATATTCATGAAAAGATTTGAAAAGTAGTTTCTGACTTAAAACTACTAGAGAGAGGTTTTGAAGAACTCAAAAACGTGCATAATCATGTGAGTGCAGAAAGTTTTGAGTTAGAAAAGAGTTTTTGAGAAGTTTAGGTAGAAAATCAACTCTCTCTAGCTAGGGTTTGACTTTAGGAGGCATAAGGTTGTATTTATATGTTTAAACTAGAGTTTTCAAACTCATTTAGAGGGTTTTAGATGTCCCAAAGGGTCTAGGGGCCGAGGTCCATCAAAGAGGGTGGCTTTGGGCCCTAAAAGAATGAAGTTCTGGCCTTCCAGAAATCGGCCTGTGTACGCAAGTTTAGGGATTCGCACGCATGCATTCTCCTCGCATACGCATACGTCCCTAAAAACCCTAATTTTGACAGCTCTAATGGCCCAAATTCAAATGACCATAACTCACTGAATATAAGTCCAAATTAGGCAAAATTTGCGTTCAAATTGAAGCTAGGATGTCCACTTTCCAATGAATTCTTTGTGGATCAAAAGTCATGGTTAAAACAGTGAGCAAGGTCATTTTTCAATATTATTTTCAAAGCGATTTGAACACTTTTGAGTTGTGATTACTTCCAAACTATCAAAATAACTTCAATTACCTTTTATAGACATGTCAAGCTCATCATTGGGACTAGGGACTAAAATTTATTAACGGGTACAAAATGCAGTGTCTATAGATGCCCCTCTTTTAACTTTTCTTACACTGCAAGTATAGTTAAAAGCCTAAAGAGACAACATTTGTAAGTCAATAAACTTTGAGTCCATACACACACAAACGTGGAACCATGGGGGCGTGCTCAAAAAAGGTGATTGGTGCACTTCCAACAAGAAGTGTGAAAAACCACATAAAAGAAAAACTGAGATGTTTCGAGTTTTAAGGACTCTACCTTCATGACACACATATATGCAAGCAACCATGCAAACAAGAAATGTATCATAAGAAAATCCGGGATGTTTTCGAGTTTTAAGCTCAAGTTTTAAGGACTCTACCTAAAGTTGGGGGGACCACTCAAAATGAGCGATTTACGTCCAAACACAAACAGGCCACTCAAAAATGAGAAATTTATGTCAAAAGGATCACTCAAAGCAAGAAATTTATGTCCAAACATAAACAAGCCAATCAAAAATGAGAAATTTATGCCAATGGGACCACTTAAAGCGAGAAATTTACGTCCAAACACAAACATGCCACTCAAAAATGAGCATTTACGCCAAAGACACAAATAGTCATACATGACTCACACAAACACATAACCACACAAGGTTTGCAAAAAAAAATAATAATAATAAAAACACACATGATTCATGCAAACATGCAAGAATACAAAACATAGCCAGTTAGCCACACATGACTCATATAAGGAAAAGAATAAACAAACATACAAGACTCATATAAAACATCAAACAAACATGTGATCACAAAAGGATAAACACAACAACGTAGGAGGCACACAAACATAACAAAGCATGCAAACACATAAGATGCTAAACAAGATGGGCCTAGGACCCAAGATAAAATGAGGATGGGCCTAAGGCCTAACATAAAGCAAGGAGAGGCCTAAGGTCCAAACGGAGTATGAGATGGGCCTAAGGCCCAAGATGGAATAAGGACACAAACAAGCAAACAAACACAAAAGAAAAACCACACGAGGCATCAAATATGCAACCAACCACACAAGGCAACAAAAACAGACAACAAAAGATGATAGACCAAGGCAAAGATTAGAAGCAAACATGAAGATACTAAATACAATGATAGACACGACAACTTCTAAAGAAGTGACAAACAAACACACACACACACAAAAAAAATAAAAAAATAAAACCACAAAGAATGAAGGAGAACAAAGATGACGCAAAGGACACAAAACTCAAGGTCCAACAGACTTTAAGAAAAGAAGACACGAAACAAGACCATCCTAAAAGGCATGGTAAAAATGGGAACTGAACATTTGATTCATTATGGATAACTTTTGATATGTTCACTCGTTAGGACGCATCCTCCTTGTGGGGTCCACCTTGCCCCTAACTTGACTGATTCACTTTCTTTTCTTTTTCTTTCTCTTTTTCTTTTTTTCTTTTTTTTCTTTACCCTAACTTTTTCTTAGGCCACCCTTATGGGTTTTCAACTTAGCAGGCATTTTTTACTCTTTTATTTAACTTTTTTTTTTGGCCTTAACTTTTGCCTAGATTGCCTTTGCAGGTTTTCAGCCTAGCGGGCTCATTCACTTTTACAAGAAACAAACAAATGAGATACAATGAACAAGTGTTATGACTTATCCTCAAAAAATCCTGTTGATTCAAATTCTCAATACATGGGTTACACAATTTACATGATGTGATGTGGTTGCACCTCAAAAGGTTGCCTACGTACCCAAAAGGGATCAAGCCTAACGTAGTTCACATGAACAAATTCAATTGATTAAAAAGGACTTTTACTTGCCTTATAATGAAGGCTTTGGTTCTTGGCTTACAAAGAAATGGATAACAAAGGCTCAAACTTACTTTCTTAAGGGTTACAACTTGTGTTAGGTTCTAAGACTTTAGGAACTAAATGTATTAGAACTTCATTTTGTATATGTTGGCAAATCATGATCAAAACAGTGAGTCTAGGTTTAGACTTGCTCAAAGTTTGTTTAAGTCTAAGTTTGAATCGAGTGTTTTGCAAGAATTTACTGTGTAAATCTACAAGGCTCAATCGATCAAAATAAGGCTCGATCGATCATCACAGCCTAGAAAATTCTGCAAAAGTTTCAAACGCAGCCCAAGCCCATGTGACGTGTAAGGTTAAGTGTTTCACTCCTAGTATAAAAGGGAAAAACCCGAGCTACGTTTTAGCGGTCATCTTTGAGTTGTGTGTTGAGTCTTTTGTGAGATCTGAGAGGTTTGTACCTTCAAACACACACATAGAGCTATCAAGATCAAGATTCACATCAAGAACTTGAGGGTTGTTTTAGTTGCTGCATAAAAAACATTCAAGGAACAACAAAACCTTTGAATGGAGTCTTAAAGTCACAAGTTAGGAGAACTTGTGGTTGCTGTAGATCCAAGAAAGAAGTAGTCCATAGATTCGAAACTTGCACGTGGTTGTATCAGTAAATTGTAGTATTATTAATATGTTAGTGGTCTAAGTCCTTTTGTAAACTTCAATTCTTTCTATAGTGGATTGGTTTTTACTGTTGGAAAATCTGGTTTTGTATCTCATACAAAATACACAGCGGAAGTAACAAACACGGATATACTTCATTCATGAAAGATAACATGTAACCTTGAATTCTAGAACAAAGAATAAAAAGCGTACCTTGGTGTGGTGAAATTCAAAACAAAATTAGAAGCACTTGAGAACACTTTTAATCTTCACTCCAATTCCACTTGATGCCCAAGAAGTGTGGTCTCTCAATTAGTTTCCAAGGAGAGAATAAAAGAATGTCCAACACTCACATACACCATTCCATTCTTTTCTTTAATCTTAATGAAAGACCCTTATGAAAAGTCTTATATCAAAACCTTATGAAATTCTGTATGTTTCTCTCCTTATATATAATTGATTATCTAATTGGGCTAGCCTTTTGAGCCTTTCCAATTGGACTTAAGTGTGTGGCTTGGAGTGGGATCAAAAAGGGACCAATTAGACACTAGCTCTAATGGGCCTTGGGCTTTTCTGTCAACTCTTGACAAGTCCAAAGTTACCATTAACTATATTTAATACCACTATATAAATATAGTTGCACTCTAGGCCTTATCTATAAATTATATCCCAAGACTTTATTATACATACAACTCCTTCATTAAAATATTCGTAGTAATACAAAGTCATGAATGTAGACTGCCACTTTGAAGATTACTACATCTTAATCCTTGAATACCCGGGTTTAATCCTTTATGTTATTCATTATATATTTATCAAATCCAATTTCATAAATATATACTTTAGTAACTCCTTACTAAAGTGGTTGAACCCAACACTCTGAATAACCAAACCCATTAAACTTATCTCAAGGGAATATTTTATATCTCCGTTAAGAGATTATGAATTCCATCTTGAGAATATATGTTCCATTAACACTAAATGCGGCTACCCAACATACTGAGGTTTTGACCGTAACTAATAGATCTCACTCCTGATATATCAAAACAACCTATATCTCATGATCAGGTCCATTATTCTCTCAAGATTTAGAGTTGATGTAAATAGAAGTTGTGGGATTTATTATTCATTTGACAATCATTAGGAGAATAATAAATCTCACAACGGTCCAGTTCAATATATCTTAACTCTTAAAACATATCAACATATCAACTAGAAGTCTCCACTTCCATGATTAAGACAAATCATCTTAGTTGATATGTTGTAGTTTTCACAGATGAAATGCCCAATTTCATCACCGACTACGAGCTAAAATTCTGAGTTTACAAAGAACTTGTGATTTATATCTTTCTGTGACTTTTCACATAAATCACATACTGTGCATCTCATGGACTAAGATAATGTCTCATTAGTTCATTTATAAATAGTCTCATATAATCAAACAATTTAATTATTTATGACATGCCAATAAATTGGATTTTAGGGCATAAACCCTAACATTTACCTTGAGAATAGCTAGGTTAAATCCTCCCTAGGGTGTTTTTACCGGTTTGGTTTTCCTGAGTCATCAAATCTTTGTGTTCTTTACTTTCTGCATTTAACCTAGACTTGAATAACAATCTTGTTAATCAACTTGGTTTAATATTAGGTCAAACATATTGTGTTAAGGGATCTAAAAACCTAACAACTTGGTCAAGGATTACTTTTCATCACTTTCGAACTTTCTTCACTTTCACCTTTTTTCTTCATTTCACTTATCTTTTCAAATTTTTTTTTTTTTTTTTTCGCATTTCACTTCACTTTACTTTTCACTTTTTTTTTTTTTAATTTTACTTCCACCACTTTATTTCATGCATTACCCCTAGTGTAGGGGCTAATCCTTGACATGGGTTACTTTGAAAGAAAACAACTTTGAAGGCTCAAAAGGGGAGAGCAAAGGGAAATGTGTATAAGATAGCAAAATAATGGCCTCTCTTCATCCCAATTTCCATTGTTCAATTGTGGGCAAACATGCAACATCACATATTGAGAATCAAATCAACTGGAAGCTTTGAGAACTTATCATAAAACTCAAACCCTTGCAAACCTCTTTATTGATGAATTAAAAGAGCATACATGAATTGAAAGGCTCATTGAATTGAAACAACAAAGACATACTGAATTGAAATAACAATAACACTTCTGAATTTGAAAAAACACTGAAATGAAAGACTCTTGTGGAATGCAATAACGAAGATTAAACTACTTGATCAATCAACCCCAAGTAGAAGGGGGCACAGCATTGTAATCAGGGAGAGGATTTCTCTTAATGTTTGGGAGGTTGATGGGTGGCTTAGGGATCTTGCCAGCTTGAATGAGGTCTTCAATGTCATAACGGAGATGAGTGCACTTATTAGTAGAATGACCATGGTTCTGATGGTACTTGCAATATTCACTTGCATTGTATTTTGGACTAGAGGTGTTTGGAGTATACCTTCCAAGATCCAATGGTTTGATAAATCCTTTGATTGAAAAAGTTTCAAGTGCTTGGGATAAACTCATTCCCAATGGAGTAAACTACCTACGAACATTAACAGCATTAACTTCACTTGTCTTACCACCATTGTTACCACTATTACTTGAATTTCCCACCCCAAACTTCTTTTAAGGTTTTGCATCACTCTTCTCAATAAGTCAGCTATTAATAGCATCCTCAACTTGTACACCAACATCATATAAATCCACAAAAATCTTCAAAGGAATTGGTGCAAGTTGGCGCCCATAAGTAGGCAATACATTCTTCATGACCACCCTCACTTGGTCTTTCTCACTAGGTTGATTAGGCATCTTGGAAGCTTTTCCTCTCCACCTCATTAGAAAATCAGAAAATGAATCGTTTCTCAATTGCTTTGTAGTCTCCAAGTCTCTAAGGCTTACATCCAATTGAACATTGTATAAATATTTTTATGCAAAAGCTTCAGCCATCTTGTTCCAATCATTCATCTTAACATTTCCAATGAGAGATACTATTGTAGGGCTACACCACTTAGAGTTTGAGTGAAACACATAATGATTTGCTCCTTGGTAAGACCTAGAGGCTTCATGGCAAGAACATATTGCTTCAAATGATTCTTGGGATTTCCAGTACCATCAAAAGAGTCCATCTTTGGCATCTTGAACTTTGGGAGGAGTTGGACATTGGGAAATGGACACAATCCCTCAATATCAAGCATGAAGTCCTCCATACCTTGGGACCTCTTAAGCATACCTTTCATCTTTTCAATTTCCTGACTCATCTTTGGTTTCCTTTGACTTTTCTTTCTTCTTAGGTTCCTTGTTGATCTCAGCCTCTTTTTCCTCAATAATATCATCATCAAAGATAAAGTCTTCATCTTGAGATTCTTATACTACCTTCTTCTTCTTTCCTTGAGAACTCTCAAGATGGTGAAGTCTCTCAATAATAGGAGTAGTCATCCTTGCCATCATTTCTTCCATCTTCTTCAAAATATCTCAGTCACTTGATGTCATTTGGTCAATATAAGCAAGATCGATTCTTATGAGATGATTATCAGAGGTTTGAGACCAAGAGGGTTGTGCAATACCCTTTTTAGGAGTAATGATGGGTCACCTACAAGAGACTTATCCTTATGAGAGACATTTCATGAAGATCACTAACAAAAAAATTTACATTCAATTCCCACTTAACCATGCCCCTAGAATGAGGAAAAAGTTTAGACAAGACCCAAAAGAAAGAAACTTGAAGACACAGCAATGAAGACACCAAAAGATGACAAACCTTGACAAAACATGGGCCTAGTGCCCCTAGACAAACAAGAGTGGACCTAGGGCCCTAAACAAAAGACAAGATGAGGTAACAACCTTAGACGACAAAAAAGGGGCCTAAAGCCCCAAAACGAATAACAAGGAAAACTCAAAGCATAGACAAAATCAAGGATGGGCCTAGGGCCCCAAGACAAGAAAAAGATGGGCCTTAGGCCCAAGACAAGACAAAAGTAGGCTTAATGCCCCTAGATAAAACAAGGATGGGCCTAAGGCCCAAGAAAAGACAAAGACAAGACACGGATGGGCCTAGGCCCAAGACAAGACAAAAGGATAGGCCTAAGGCCCAAGACGACACAAGGATGGGCTTAATGCCCTAAGACAAAACAAGGATGGGCCTAAGCCCATGACAAATAAGGATGGGCCTAAGGCCCAAGACAAGACAAAGATAAGATGCAGATAGGCCTAAGCCCAAGACACAACAAAGGATAGGCCTAAGGCCCAAGATGACACGAGAACTGGTTTATTGCCCCTAGACAAGACAAAGGTGGGCCTAAAGCCCGAGATAACACAAGGATGGGCTTAATGCCCCTAGACAAAACAAGAATGGGCCTAATGCCCAAGACAAGACAAAACAAAACACGGAAAGGCCTAAGCCCAAGACACAACAAAGGAAAGACTCAAAACATCAAACAAACATAGGCTACTAGAATGGGCCAACCATTAAAAAAAAAATTATTACTAAAGAAAAAATCAAAAGATTTTTTTTGGAAAATTTTATTTTGAAAGAAACTCTTTTTTGAAAACTCAATTGAATTTTTTTTTTTAATTTACAGAAAACTCACTTTTTTTTTTTTTTGAAAAACTTTTTTAGGAATTTATAATAAAAAAAATTCTCACTAAAAACTCACATTTTATTTTTGGAAAAAATTTATTTTGAAAACAACTCTTTCTTAAAAAAAATATTTACAAAGAAACTCACTCTTTTTGAATTTTTTTTTTTTTGGAATATATATATATATATATAACCTAATTGAAAACTCACGGTTTTTGTTTTTATGGAAAATTTATTTGTATTTTTTCTTTGGGTGAAAACTTCACACATTTTTTTTTTTTCGAAAAAATTTTATTTAAAAAAGAACTTGAAAACTTGAACTTTTTTTTTTTTTTGAAAACATAAAAGACTAAAAAAGATTGACCCATTTTATTAGCCCAACTAACAATTCAAACAAAGCACACATATGCACACACAATTGGGTAACCCTACATGGTTGGGTTTTAAGCTTATCTACATGTGGGTAAGCTCCTCAAAGCTAAAGGGACATATTAGTGGGTCACTCACAACTAGGTGCGCCATGATTCCAACCGAGGGCCTAAGTGGACCTTTGTGGATTGGTAGCAAACCGTTAACATACTCAAAGCTCATCATAGGCAATGGCACAGATTATGAGTTGGTGGGATGAACTTCGAAAGACTTTGGCCCGAATGAAGCATACTCATCATCACCAATCGGGATAAAAGGATAGAAGAACCAAGTGAAGCGTGTGCAAACAAGTATTGAACAAGCCTTTATTAAGATTAAGAAATAAGACACATTGGAATCAAACTCTCTATTCCCCAGTGAAGTTGCCATTATAGGCGCATCGGTTTTCTCCTTAGCTAAGGGAAGTACGCCTCGATTAAGTGGATCGAAGCAGAGAAAAGATGGAGTCGCCACTTAGATTAGGTTTAGGAACCATAAGTATGACACCCTTACATGATAGGACTAATCTTACTATTAGAGTGTGGGTTCAGAGTTAAGTTATGGGGATGGAAAGGTGTTAGGCACCCAACCCCAACCGACTCGTAGGTCGGCTTCCAATTATTGTGTCTTACGTCTCAATCTCATTAAAGGCTCATTCAATATTGTTATCTATACTCTCACACACACAATAGCATACATCTAGCAAACAACATGACATCAATCATCCCAAAACCCTAACATACATCTATCATGACAACTTATATCAAACCTAGCATACATCTATCATGCATATCATATCATTTAATCTAAGGCAACCAACAAACAAGATATCACAAGGGCAAAAACATAGACATGGCAGCAAGGTATTAAAATCAAATATAACTCAAACATTTAAACATAGTATCGAAGCATCAAACAAACAAATTCATTGTGCTCATCATCCAAAATGCATTTTCATGTGAATGCATGACTTACCTCGCTTACCTTACTGCATCACAGCACCTATGCATCAATGGTGGGACATATGAATGCATGTTTATGGTAAAACAAAGAAAACATTAAAGGGAAACCCTAATCTAACATATGAAGAATAAACAACAAGTAAACAGAGAGACAAAGACTCTAAAACATAAGAAAGGGTCAAAATAGAGGCATATTACATGAAAAAAATAAAGAAGCAGAAGCAGAAAACTTAGATTACGGTTTCTAGGCAAGAGTATGCATACTTCAAGTTTGTGTACGCATGCAAGAAGCATGTGTATGCATACACGCCCAAAAAACCCTAGCCCAAAAAAAAAAAAAAAAAAACCTAAAACAATAAAACTAACAACTTAACATGCTTCTAATATAACATTAAACAACCTACACTAACAACAACAAAGATATCAAAGATAAACAAAACAAAGTCTATTCCCAAACATGTATTGGATCTAACAACAAATAAGAACAACCTTAATACATCAAAACATGTTCATCAATATATCCAATCACTCAACTCTCCAATCAAAACAAGACACCACTAAACAAAATTTAATGAAGCAAAACATATTTCTAAGAATATATAACATATAAATCAATTAAGAACAACAAGAACACAAGTTATAAAAACCTTAATCAAGGAAAAGCCATGAAGAGAGACTTGCCTTGCTTATGGAAACACACTTGATTGATATTTAACCAGCCCCTCAGTGCCTATATAACAAGATTGAATGATAATGAAAGGAATCAAAAGATTCAATAATTCATAGGTAATCACAACTCAAAATAAAAGGATATTCTTGAAAAGATTGTTTGAAAAAAGTTTTGAAAAGATTAGGAAAATAGTTTCCGCCTTAAAGCTACTAGAGAGAGGTTTTGAAGAACTCAAAAACGTGCATAATCTTGTCAAAAATGTGCATAATCTTGTGACTATAGAAAGTTTTGAATTAGAAAATATTTTTCGAGAAGTTTAGGAGGAAAATTAACTCTCTCTAGCTAGGGTTTGAGTTTGGAGGCAATGTGTTTATATGTTTAAACTAGGGTTTTCAGATTTATTTAGAGGGTTTTAGACGTCCCAAAGGGTCTAGAGGCTGGGGCCCATCAAAGTGGGAGGCTTTGGTAAAAAATGAAGTTCTAGGCTTCTAGAAATCATTCTACATATGCAGGTTTGGGGATGCACAGGCATGCATGCTCCCCAAGGATGCATACATCCCCAAAAACCCTAATTTTGATAACTCTAATGACCCAACTTAAAATGGCCATAACTTACTCAATATAAGTTCAAATTAGAAAAAATTTGTGTTTAAATTAAAGCCTGGGATGTTTACTTTCCAATGAAATAAATCTCACTCAAAAATTATTTGTGGATCAAAATTTATGGTCAAAATAGTGAGTAGAGGTCATTTTTTAGCATCGTTTTCAAAGTGATTTGAGCACTTTTGAGTTATGATTACTTCCAAACTATCAAAATAACTACAATTACCTTTTGTAGAAATTTCAAGCTAATCATTGGGACCGAGGTCTAAAATTTATTAATGGGTACAAAATACGGTGTCTACACCATGACATTTGTGTTATGCCCCACAGGGCACTCTTAAGCGAAGCTGTCAAAGTTGTAAGCATAGACCAACCAAGGTAGATGAGGAGGGTTGATAGGACCACCAGCAGTAGGGCCAGCCTGATATAAGCATCACATTTGGATATCACTATGTGTAGAAATACAAGAAAAGAAGAATGAAAGGAAATGGAGAGGAAAAAATACATACCTCCTGAATGAGAGCAGGCATGGGACGAGTCTTACTAAACTCATCATACTCCACATCATTCGTGAGACACTCGGCATAGGGAATGCTGCCTCTCCACAAATGGTACATAGCATCAGTTATAGAGAGCGAGGCAAGCATAAACTATGGAGGATCCAATGGAACCCGTGATGCATCCTCACCCACCAACTAGTAGTTTATCCTTTCTGCCAAGTAAATAACCCTCAGATTGGAACCCTTAAAAGGTTGGGTGATCTCAAAAGTGATGATGGTAGTAGCCTCCAAGTTCGGATTTGCAACAACGAAAGCACCCACCCATGGACTCCAAATGACCTGAACAACACATAGGGTTAGATGAAGGATCCTAAGGGCATGCAAGAAAAGTAACAGGGAAAATTGAATGTTTAACTCACCTCCTCAGAAGAAATTTTGTCAAAGTGTGTCCTAACTGATGAGAAGCTCTTCAGATCCACCTTCACTCCACGAGTGATAAGACCGTACTTCACGGCCCAATGTCGAAAAGAGAAAACACAATTTGTGATAATAGCTTAATTTTGTATATTTATATCATTATTAGAAAGCATTATCATACATATTTTGAGTTAATTCATGCATTTTATAGTTGGTTTTGGAATAATGTTGAATAATCAATTTTGTGCTTAATTGACTTTTAATGCATAAATTTGTCTTTTGTAAGATAATGAAATTAAATAAGTGGATTTGTGCAAAGAAGAAAACAAATGGACTATAATTTTACAAGGGCCATGATGAAGTCAAGGAAGGCCAACCCAATTAAATTCGAGTCCAATTGGAGCAAGGAATCAAAGGAAATTTGTACCAAATCCAAGTCCAATTCAGATTAGGATTCCAGCCTACGCACCAGTTATTATTTGGAGCATAAATTTCAGCTCAAATGATTAATCGAGATGATTCAAGTTGGGTTGGAAATTTAACTTAAAGGAATAAAACTTTGTAGTTTACCAAAAGTGCGAATTCTAAAGTTAAATGGGCTGAAAAAGTTGGTTAAATGAAACCTAAAAACATGAGATTTTCTCCAAACAGGAATTCAACTTGTAATAGGATTCCTTGACCTATTTAAAGGCTCTTTAGGGTAAAATTCAGAGGAGAGCTGCTGTAGAACGTAATTTAGGTTTTCTTAAAGTTTCTTTATAGTTTTTAGAGTTTTATTTGTGTTATGGCTTGCTAGAAGTCTTGCTAAGGCAAGGGCTGAAACCTAACCATTTATTGGTATGTTCTTAACAATTATTTTGTGGTTTTAATGCTTATGTTATTATATTTTTGTTTGATTCACTCATCTAGAAAAGTGTTTAGTTTTGTATAATTCTTTGATTTATCGTAGACTCCAAGCATGTTAAATGCTTAGTATTCCCTGCAAACTAATTCACTAGTTTTGTTTTGCCTAAAATCAATCAATTTCACGAAACTACCTTAGACAATTAATTCTTGAGTTTTTATTGTTAAATCATCCAACTAAGATCATCCTTCATGTGAATTTTAGTTGAGTTATAAAATAAATATTGTTAAGACTACCAATAGATGTGTTATATGTGGGTCCCTAAACCTTAGCGTCTTAATATATTGTTATTTTCTCTCAAATTAAATTAACTTTACTAAACCATCAAAAACTCTTCAATTAAACTTTATTATTTTAGTTTTATTCTCTTATGGTTTGCTAATCAATTCCCTTTTCCTTGTGGATTCAACCTTGGACTTACTGAGTTATTACTTCGTGACAATCCTGCACTTGGGAGCATTATTTAAGTCGCAGCAATTTGCAAAACGACAGTTAGCAAGAGGTATGGGTACAGTTTGCAAGGTATGGATATGAATGCAGTTTGCAAGGTACAAATATAGATACAATTTGCAAGAGTGTGAAGCATAGTTCTTTAAGCTTGGATGACATATGAATAAGCACAGTTACAGGAATGGGAAACACATATATTGTAAGATGCTAGAAAGGATGAGAGAACCAACCTCAATGAGCTTTCAAGGCCCCACCAGCTAACATAGGGTCCCCCTGCTAAGCGTGTCCAAAGATGAGTACAGGTAAGCAAGACATGCCTGGCCCTAATTGGCCTCCTGAGCCGCCTCAAAATCTCGAAAGAAAGACAGCCACCTCAGAGACACCATCTTCCCCCCATTGGCAAAGAGATATGCCCCCAAGATATATAGCAAGAAGGCCCTAGCCATCCGAGCATAGTCATCGGGAGTCACCTACGGGAGAGGCCTATAATTCGTCTTAATATCATAATAGTGGATCGTGTCCGTCGAGTACCTCCTCTCGAGCAACTCTATGCCCAACTGCATGCCCGACGCACCCCACAGGTTGATGATCGTCCCATCACACCTGAGGCAAGTCATCCGGTGAAAGTCATGGGAGTCACCATCATCTCCCGGTTAGAAATATGGAAGGTGTGGGTAGTGTCCCACCACCTCTCAGCCAAACACTGCACCAAGATAGCACTGGCAGAGGTATTGGGTAGTGAGTGGATGATGGGCTTAAAGCCCGGAGCACGTATATGGCCCTTGGCTTCCTTGGTCAAGACTTAGTACCATGAAGAAACATGGCTGGTGCTACCTTTAGCTGAGAAAGCGGACAAGGCTTGCTAAGGATACAAATAGAGCATTAAAATGATAGTCAGATAAGAAAATAAGTGAAAAAAGAGTTAAAACAGTCAAAATAAGGTTTCTAAGTTCCAACATACGCATGCAGGCCCGTGTTTGCATACACAGGGGCTCCACATGTGTACGCAAGTTGGATTATGCATTAGTGTAAATTGAAGAATATGGATGCGTATGCATGAAGGGAGCCTGCATACACATGAGTCATGTGCACGCATGGATACAAGTTGCGTACACAAGCCAATATTCACGTTCACATGAGCACAGTCAAAGAAGTATTCTTCAACATTTTCAACCACATTTTGATCAAAACTTATCCTAAACATGTTTTTACCCCTCCTAAAGTATCAGGTTTTCATCTAAACCCATCCCACAGCAAAATCCAAGCATTTACGTGTCCAAAAACATATTAAAATGGAAAATCTAGACAAAACTTGAAAATGAGAAAAAGTTTGAAAAATCACCGATCCGGTCCTTGCACTCTCTAAAACTTGATCATGTGGCCTGTGGGTCAATGAAGGGGGTTCATTCAGCCTTATAGCCCTATTCCAACGGGTGAGGTTGAACACATCGCCAGAAATCACGTAGGAACATTTTTTGGACTTGGGTGCCATGAAGATGAGAAAATTTAGGAGAGAAAGAGAGTTTTGGTTAAGAAAGTTTAAGAGGAAGAGATCAGATGGTAAGGAAATGAGAGAGAGGTAGAGAGTTTTTGCAGAGAGAAAAGATGGAAGTTGGAGAGTTAGAGAGAATGTGAAAATAAGAGGAAGATGAAGAAAAATAAGAAGAAAAAGAAAAAGAAATGGTTGGTAATCGTTGGAAAATATTTTGAGGAGGCAGGAAGGTCTGATGGCTAAACTATGCGTAGTTTAGGCCTTTCCACTAAACTATGTGTAGTTTAGTAAAAATAATTTTAAAAATATCCTCAGTGAGTTCCTAGAAGGTAGGAAGTGAAAAAGAAAATTCAAGAATGCATCCAAAATAACAAGAATACCCTCAGTTAGGTAAAAGACACAAAGGCTCTCAAAGCATTCCCTAGTGGGTTAAAGGCATCAAGAACATTCATTGGCAGAACATAAATCCCTAAGAGAACTCCCCCGTGAGTTAAGATCATCAACCAAATCCCCAGTAAAGTATAGTATCATGGAAGGACTCCCCCGCGAGTCTAAGGCACCAGGACAACCCCTTCAAGAATTGTGAAGAAAATTTCCTCATGAAGTTGACAAAACCCCATCGTGAGTGGAATTAACACAAGTTCCCTAGTGAGTCTTGAAGGAGAAGAAGAAAATTTTCTCCAGCGGACTACACCATCAAAGACTTCCTCGTAAGTCAAAATCACCACCCAAACTCCTCAACATGTTATGTTTTCTCTAGTGGACTACACTCCATCAAGGACTTCCGTGTAGGCTGAAATTACCAAGAAGGCTCCTATGTGGGTCACCAATACACTCCTCAACAAGTCATTCTCCCCAATGGAT
Source organism: Quercus lobata (assembly GCF_001633185.2). Classification (NCBI taxonomy): domain Eukaryota; kingdom Viridiplantae; phylum Streptophyta; class Magnoliopsida; order Fagales; family Fagaceae; genus Quercus; species Quercus lobata. Next base: position 41,516,012 of record NC_044904.1, read on the forward strand.
CTTTCACCAAGGACTTCCTTGTAAGTTAGAACACCAAGACCACTTGTGCACATATCCTCCGAGAATTGAATATGCAGGCACAGATCCTATACAATTTAGAAGAGAAGAATACAGAACTTGTGCACATATCCTCCAGGAATTGAATATGCAAGCATAGATCCCATATAAATCAGAAGAGAAAAATACAGAGCTTGTGAACATATCCTTTGGGAATTGAATATGCAAGCACAGACCCTATGCAAGCCAGAATTTGTGCATATATCTTAAGGGAGTTGAATATGTAGGCACAATAGAAGAGGTAGAGATAAAGATAGAGACCAAGGTCACCCTGAGGCAAGAGCCTTGCCATAATAGGTAGAGATAGAGATGGAAGACAAGAGCTGCAAGCCACGTGGAGAAGTTTGAGGCAAGAGCCACAGATGGACACCACAAAGATGTATCATTTTAAGCTCGTAAGAGCACCTTGCTTGTTTGGTTGATGGTTACGGCCGTTGGACATGTTTGTTTTTCGTTTTTAGTGACTCTAGGATAGTGAGTCACTCGCCTCTTGCTTGCAATTGACAAAATAGGTTTTGGGATAGTGAACCTGCCATGGGATAGTGAACCTGCCATTGCTTGTTTCTTGAGCAACAAAGGTGGGAATTCGGACATACAAATCTCATGCAACTTTGCAGAGTTGCACCTCGCCATATGTATGCATGTTATGTGTCGTGTGCATAGGTTAGGCTCGAGCCGTACGTCAAAAAAAAATGTTTTGTCTCTTATTATTTTGATTCTGTAAACAGAGTTCACGAATTAAAAGAGGGGCATCTATAGACACTGCATTTTGTACCCCTTACGACTCGAGCCCTCGTTCCCTAATGATGTTAAAATTCTACAGCCCAAACTTGGTTGAGGGCCTGATCAGACATAAATTGACTTGAGGAAGGTTTTTATGGAAAATATAACTCTTTTATAAGCAGAGTAAAACTATTTTTGGAAAATAAAGATCACAAAAACCCTAGAGCATGTGTACGCAAACATGCTTATGTGTATGCATGTTCTAGACTTGTGTACATTAGTTTCATGCATGCGTACGCATACACGGGCATGCGTACGGATGCTAAGGTTCCGAAAACTATAAAAGACAAGTTTTCTGCATTAAAGTTGAGGCTTGGAACGAATCCCACATCATCTAGAAGCCGTTCTAAACCCCTATTTTTTTTCAATATAAAAAACCATACATGGTACATTTTCAAAACATACTGAAAATCCTAAGGGAAAACTTAAAATTCACTAGAAATAGTTAATCAAAGAGGGAGTTTTTCACAAAACATCCTCAAGTCAATTCTCTTTTGATTTAGACCTTTTCTGGTCTTGATCTTCAAGTTTGGAAGTTTACTAATCAATTTTGTTTGATTGTAATAGATTTGACTGAGGGGAATGGTTAAAATCAAGCCAAAGAACTTTTGTTTTGAGGTATAAGTTCTAAACTTTCTTTTTCATTTCTTTGCTTTTTCTTGGTTTAATCTTTATGTTTTTTTTTTCCTTGTTTATTTATGTTGTAATATGCCTACTTAACTTAGTTGTTCTTTGTTTTATTGTTTAAAGCATGTTAGGTTGTTAGATTCTTTGTTTTAAGATTCTGCTCTGTTTTGTTCTTGCTGTTTCTGGGTTAGGGTTTTGGGCGTGTATGCGTATGTAGGCTTCTGGCATGCGTACGCATACTCGAAGTATGTGTACGCATAGAACTGGACTGCGTACGCACGCCCTATGTATGCATACATGTACTCAAGCCTAGAACCCTAATCCAACTTTTTCTGCTTCTATTTCTTTATTCTGTATATGTAATATACCTCTATCTTGCCTTGTTTTATGCTTTTTAATTCTCTGCTTCTCTGTTTAAAGTGTTTGTTTGTTCTTCACATGTTATATTAGGGTTTCCTTTCAATTAAATCTTTGATTCACCTTGAACACGCATTCACATGATCATGCATTGATGTATAGGTCCTGTGATGTAGTGAGATAAGTCATGCATTCACATGAACATGCATTTGATCTTGTTTTGCTTTGTTGGAAATGAATATGTAAGTTTATGTGTCGTGCCTTAAATATGACAGCATGTTTGTTTGATTTGCCGCCATGACCATGTTTATGCCTTTGGGAGTATGTAGTGTCTTGCTAGATGTATGCTAGGCTTGATGTGTGTTTTCATGATAGATGTATGTTAGGCTTGATGTGAGTTGCCATGATAGAAGTATGCTAGGGTTTTTTTGGGATGATTGATGCCATGTTGTATGCTTAGATGTATGCTAGCGTGTGTGTGAGTTTAAGATGCAATATTGAACATGCCTTTAATGAGATTAAGACATAAGATACAATGAGTGGAAGCCAACTCACGAGTCAGGTGGGGTTGGGTGCCTAACAAATTCCCATCTCCATACTTATACTCCGAACCCATACTCTGGTAGTAAGATCAGTCTTTTCATGTAAGGGTGATATATATATATATATATATATATATATGGTTCCTAGACCTAAACTAGGTAGCGACTTCATTTTCTTTTCTCCGTCCTGGTCCACTAGGCCAAGGCATACTCCTCCCTCCTAAAGGCCTGTTGCGTCCACAAGTGGGTCGTGGGGTGGGTTGGTGGTTGTAAAGCAGTGGTCGGTTGGGTCTGGTGGTAGGTCGTTTGGGGTGGGTTGGCATGTTTTGATGTTTTTCTATTGTGGTATTTCAGTTGAAATGTTTTGGTGATTGCTGGGTTTTGGTTTCAATTTGAAGATTGCTACGTCTGTTTTGCATGTTTGGTTGCTAAGAAAGTGCAAGAAGAGAAACAAAAATATTGATATTTTAATATTCTGGGGAACTAGTTATTTGAGGAAGAGCATGAACAATTCTAGGGAAGTGAGGAAGAACATAAACAGTTTTGGGGAAGAACATGAACAATAATGGGAAGAACACAAAGAATATAAATAGACATGATCTTCCAACAAAATAATAAAAAGAAAAAATAATGAAAAGAAAAGAAAATTTTATTTTAATTATTATTTAAATAATTAAATAATAACTAAAATTTTATTTTATTTTAAAATAATTAAAGAAAAGAAAAATAATTATGTGGCCTTTTTTAATATTTAAAATGCTGATGTGGCATTATTTAAATGCCAAATAACAAGTTTTATTATTATTTTAATAGTTACATCAGCATTTACTGTACTAATAGTGTACTCCATCTACCGTGTAAAATATTTCTGTTAATGAGATGATAGTAGGGACTAAAACGAATTTTTTTTATTTTTATTTTTTTTAAGGACTAAATGTGGTAAAATTAAAATATAGGGACCAAAATAGAAATATGGCTAAAATGTAGGACCAAAAATGCATTTCTGTTTTTTTTTTTTTTTTTAATTTTAAAATTTTAATTTATTTAATTTTTTTATGTGAAGAATTTTTCTATTTAAAGGCCAAACAGCCAAGGAACTTATTCAAGGCCCACTCACACAAAGGGAGTTCAATCTCTCTGTTGCTGAAACTGCCTGTCAAGGTACTTGGGATTGGGGTAAGTTATCTTTTGAGTTACCCTTAGATGTTAAGGACATGATCAAAGCTATCCCTTTACAAATTTATGGGGAGAAGCAGGACAATCTGATTTGGAAAGGGTCCTTAGATGGAGATTTCAACTTGGCTTATGCATATAAGCTAGCTAGATCCGAACCACTTGATGCCCAAACATTCCAAGGTAACTGGATTTGGAAGCTTGACACATTGCCAAAGATAAAACACTTTCTTTGGTTATGTTTGCACGATAGCATTCCAGTTAAGAAAGTCCTTGAATCAAGGGGTATTATTCAAGATGCTTGCTGCCCCTTATGTAGAAATCATGAGGAGTCTATCTTACATACTCTAAGGGACTGCCCGATTGCTATGGATTTTTGGCAAAAGTTTCGAACTCCCCAAAGCATGTCTAACTTCATGCATCTAAGCTTAACTAATTGGTTGAGCACAAACTGTTTGGAAAGTAAGCTGAACCGAATCAATGGAATTCCTTGGTCCATTATTTTTCCTCTGGCTGTGTGGAATTTGTGGAAACATAGAAATTGCATGGTTTTCCAAAACTCTCCTTTGAATCTAAACCTCCATTCCATTTGTATGAAAGCTGCCACCGAATATTTTTGTTGTATGGGAAAAGGGCCGACTTCCAAAAGGCATTCTATCATTCCAATTTGTTGGGATATGCCACAAGAGGGGTGGTTTAAACTCAACTCAGATGGTGCTTCATTGGGTAATCCAGGGAAGGCAGGGGGGGGGGGGGGGGGGGGGTGGAGGGCTCATACGTGACTCCTGTGGTAGATGGATTAAAGGATATATGAGATATATTGGTATCAGTACAAGCATTATTGCTGAATTCTGGGCTCTTAGGGATGGTCTCACGCTTGCCTCACAGCTAGGAATCACACACTTGGCCGTGGAGTTGGATGCCAAGGTGGTTGTGGACCTTATTCTCTCAAGGAAAACCCCTAACAGCTTATATACATCACTCCTAAATGATTGCAGGTACTTACTTGGGCAGTTTCAGCGGACCATGAGGATTTTTTTAGAAAATAACAATAAAATTCAAACAATATCATTAGTTAGGAAACATTTGAAACTAATTTGGAATATAACAACTCGAGTTCAGAGGAGACGTTTTCTGCGTTATAAAATCGAGTATGGTTTACTCGATTTTCCTATTTTGCCACTCCCCGAGGTGGGTCTGATATGCCAGAAATCGAGTTCGTAGGAGTCGTTTTGTAAGACTAGAAAACGAGATTAATGAACTCGGTTTGTATTCTTGCAAACCGAGTTTATTGAAGTCAATTTTTATAGGTATAAATCGAGTTCAATGAACTCGTTTTGTAAGACTGGAAAACGAGTTCAATGAACTCGGTTTCCATTCTTGCAAACCGAGTTCATTGAACTCGGTTTGTTTTAAAAAAAAGCACCCTCCTTGTGTACGTGTCAACCATCGCAGGCCACTCCAAACGCACTCAAAAAAACCAAACACACAAAGCACTTCAGCACACACCAAACACACACAAAAAAAACTAAGTTCAAGCTCTCATTCCCTCTCACTCTCAGTCTCTGCCCTCTCACTCTCAGTCTCTCTCTCTCTCACGAGAAGTCGAGCTCTCTCTCACTCTCACACGAGATTCCGAGCCTGTCGCTCCTTCGCCGGCACCGTCGCCGTCGCTGCCTCTCGCTTCTGTCGCCATCGCTGCCTCTCGCTTCCGTCGCCGTCGCTGCCTTTCGCTTCCGTCGGTCTGTCTCCGCCTCGCATCTTTCTCCCTCAGTGGTTGGCGAAGTACCTCACAAAAGTAAGGACTCTCTCTTTTTTCTGGGTTTATTGGTAATCCGCATGCATTGTACTTGATATTTGGGGGTGCAGAGTTTGCTGCCATATCAAGTTCCATCAGTCAACAGTCCCACCATATTGGTATAAATGATGTTCATACTAGTTCATAAGAATAATGCCCTTCTAGATGGCGGCTGAGTCTTTAATTTTAAGAATAGAGCCTGATAGATTATGTTAGGATAATATATATATATATATATATCTGAATATTACTATATATATTATAAACCATGATTATTTTTTTTAATATAATAGACTATAGTAATTTTACAACACCAAATGTAATGTATTTCATTGGGTTCATTATATATATCACCCACAATTTACAATATTAAAAATGTAACAATTTAGGCTAGCTATAATCGGTGGACTTGGACCTTTAAACCCTTTATGTCTCTCATAGAGAGTAGGAAATAGATAGGTAACTGAAAGATTGATGATACATTGATTAAACAGGCCTTGACCATAATAAAAACGTGTGTCTAGTTAATGATCAAAGGGGAGAAAGTTAAAGTTATTTGTACAAAGCCATAATGCATTGTCATGGGGTGTCCTCGCAATTATATATGCATATGTGATGTATGCAATGTTTGTGAAATTGCCAGTCAAATTAACGATTATAATCATGATCTGATGAGGAAGGAGAAGAATAATGAAACTTTCATTACCTAATCATTACTTTGATTTCTTACTGCATTATTTTCCCATTTGGGTTAGTGTCCGTTTTATCTTTTATGTCTGCATCAGCATTATGGAAGAATTGTCACGAAAATTGATTGGTATTTTCAACTGCATTTCTGCTCTACTTTTAGCTTTAGCTTTAGTATTTTATTTTTTTTATTTTAAGAATTGAACTATTATAATAAGTGGGAAGGGGGGTTTAGATCGAAATTACAAAACTCTTGAACTTTTAACTTTGTCTGGCATAACTAAGATTGTATTCACCTAAAAGAAGAGAAAAATTCAAAGATTAGCATTCACATAAAAATCCTATCATTAATAGGCTCTTGTGAACTTAGGTCTTTATGTGTGGGCTTTGATTTAATTTATTTAGGGTTTGGTTTATTAGTCAAGGTAGAAGTCATAATTCTTCTAACTTATCAACAACCAAAAAAAGTCCTAGTTGTACTAGGAGAAGTAAAGCTTAAGAGTGAGCTCTATGAGTGTCTTATTGTACTCAAACAAGTTAGAGTTAATTAATAAAACTATTGAGTATTTTGAGTATTGAAGCACATTGGCCATAGGTCAGCCCACATTTAAGAACTGCATCTTAGAGTTTTGAAGCTTCCAATAAGCATTCAACATGGAGAAGCCAGTTGGATCGGTTGACAGTAAAGAGAGCTGACTGATTCATGGGCCCTAATCGGATTAACTGCACTTCCAAACCTAGGAGTTAGCTGCTTCTGAATGATAGAGTTGGCTCCATGAGATGCATATCAATTCCTCACTAATGCACAATTTCATTGTAATTTTGCTAGACTGCCCATTAAGCTTGAGATGCTTACGGCTCATAACCTTCTGCTCATAAGCACTATTAAATGCTTATTTTCATTTTCTGACTATCTTTCTACTTGCATAAGACTGACTTGAAATTGGAACTTTCCTGTTAATGCTTGTCTTGTAATCTAATGGAAAAAAGTGTGACTCGTAACTACTTTGAAGATTTAGTTTGAGCTTTAAAGAATTGGCTATAAAATGCGGATAGAGGATCCTAAACGATAGAAAGATAATTTTAAACTCGAAAACTTAAGGAATAAAAACATCTCTCTAATCTTGGTTTTCTGTTAGGCATTGAACGAGAGGGCAGGGATTTTCTTTATACATATGTATATGTAAAGAATCTATTGATAGATTTCTCATCATTTGGAAATTAAAAAATTACGTTATTAACTGCTCATACAAGTGTAAATGGACTTTACCATTAATGCTCCTCTTTCCAATTAATCGTTTTAGTTCTCAAATCAGCATATTTCCTCATTTTTGGTAGTTCCACATATATCATGATGCTTTAACTTTCATTAAATGTCTTATTCCTTTTTTTTATATTGTTTTATGGTCTTTTGGTTTTATGGTCTTTGTTTGATTGGTCTCACGCATGGGGATTCACAACTAGTGACGCCATTCCTGTATTTATAGTCTCTTTCTTATTGAACATAATTTTTTTTTTTCGTGTAATTGTTTTGGCTGCTTTGTGCTTTTTGTATGTAGTCTTTTTTTCAATAAAATTATTCTTATAAAAAAAAGGCTCTCCTAAATATTACAATATGAAATTCATCATATATATTAAAATGCCTGTCTAGAAATTTATTTTCCTTTCTTCCTTCTTTATATAAGCATAGAAATGATGTTCATCCATATATATACATATTTGAGGTGCTAATTGCATTTTATACCTTGCAGGAAGAGGCTTGAAAAGGCTTCACAACATAAGCTTTTAGAGAAGGTAGTTGCATAGTGATATTGCAGGTAATGATTCTACTATGTTGCTGCATTTCAAATCTTGGCTGCCATGTTTGCTTTGTTACCTTTGTTCATCTGCTTTACTATACATTGCTGTTATTGAAGATTTTTTATTTTTTTTTATTTTTTTTTTTGTCCTGGTATTTAAAATTTGCATTATATTGTCTTATTTTTAACATCTGGTTCTTCACTTCTTCTGCATAGTTTTCACATGAATCTGCACAGGCAATGCTGCAATGTTGAAATGATTTTATGATTTCTTACATTATGTTTGGTAGGATGAAGTGTAGAAATGAGATTTTTCGTACCTACTTGTGTTGGGGTGGTAGGGTAAAGGCTTTGTTCACCATTGTACCCTGGTTTGGATGTTTTGTTGTGAGTTCAGACAATCAATTTTAGAAAATCTTTTAAGAACCCACCCCACAAACTCCTCCCCCCTTTTTAATTTTTTCAGATCTTTTATGTAGCACGTAACTGTAGGGTCCATTTGGTAGGAGGGAAAATAGTAAGGCGAACCATGTGGGTAGCCCAAATTAATCAACGCGGATATGATTTTCCTTCATTCTTTTTGTCACCTTTTGTAAAACTTCATTGTAGCCCAAATTAATTTGATGAGTAAAGAGGACCAGCTGCTTGTTGTCAAAATAAACTGAATTTTCTTGTTCATCACTTTCCTTGCCAATTTAACATGTGATTATATTACTCTTGACTCCCTAAACTTCGTGCAGTATGGTTGCTATTCCTGCTCAGCTCCCTGATGAGTTTGGTCCTGGGCCCATTGACGATTCGGTGTTAAGGTTTATAAAAACACATCGAGCGTGCGCTGTTTGGGAGGGCAAGGTAAAAATTAAAACCGACCACCTGTTGAATATTCTCTTCTTATCCTTTTACATTATGTTGATTTTTTTTTCTTCCCATTTCTGAAATTCTAAGTTTGTCAATGGTATTACTAGCTTTCAATGCATGGTCATGCGCATTAGTTGAGTTAAGTTAGATTGGTTGACTGTTAGTGTGGGTGTACACTTCGCTACCATTCACTCTTTCATCTAGAAAACCAAGAAAAACACTTTGAGATGAAACTAATGCTAAAAGTATGAAATTTAGGCTAAAAGGATCATAGTTATGTTCCAAATATTCCAATACGTAAAAAATTAAATGCAGCCAGGCAACCCTCAATAGAAGAATGATGAACCAGCATTATTAAAAGAATGTTATTACTTATTACTTACCACAACAGCAGTAATGATTTATTGTTACATTACAATCTTGTGATGCTAAAATTGCTATGTAGAATGCAATGAATTAAACTAATCACATCAAAAATAAATAAATAAATAAACTGAACTCAATTGAGACTTACAAGTATATTAAGTCTCCTGCTAAACACTGACGATACTGTGTCAATGTGCTTATAATAACTTGGCCTTATTTATTTATTTTGTCTCCCCAAAAGAATGGTCATGATCAACATTTTGTATAAGCATATTCTAGCCAATTAATAATCTCGGTGTATACTTTGTGTGTGTGCAATTAGACCTCGCCAGTGCTCCACAGTTCAGAAACTAGGTTGGCAACTTTGCTTATAACAATTTCCATAATCAAGCTAACAAGTTTTAAATACATACCTTACAGCCCGAGTGGATAGCAATCTGGTGCCATGCATAGCCCTCTTTACATAACCAAATCAATTAGCCTTAACCAAGTTACCACTCTCTTTGTCTATGACAAGGCCTCTAATCACCTAGATGAAACAATTGAACAATTTGTGCTTAGTTACAGGAAAGAAAAACAAATGTCAGGACCAGCAAAAAATGCCATGATTTACAAACTCTTAAAATTGTGTAGAAATGAAGATGTCAGTAAGAGTACGTTTAAATGTGTTGCGTACATGAATGTGTTGTGTACATGAACTCGATGTCTGTGCATACATGAACAAAGCAATCCTAGGTTCATAAGAGTTATTTTTGTTTGAAGCAATGTGACCTGTGATAATTTTATTGTTGCTTGGCAAGAAGTTGTTCAGGTTGTGGTTGTTGCAGTAATTTTTCTTGTTATTATTGAGAATGCTAGCCTTTGCCTCTAGTTTCTTTTACTTTCCCCTATTTAGGTTGTTTATTTTCCATCTAACTTTTCCTGGTTTAGAGGCAGCAATAGGCTGGTCGCATGGGAAGCCTTTCATTACTAGACAAATGTATAAAGTGCATTGCATCCTTTTATTTTTCTCCCGTTGTTGCTTTTTTTTTTGGTTTTTTTTTTTCTTTTTGGGGTTGATATTTTAAGGTCCCTTCATAACTGCTTTATTTTTGTTTTTTGGGATCAATAACTACAATCATATATACAAAGGTTATGGCATATTGCATCTCATCACCATAGTTCTATCATGTGCAGGATCCAGGGCCACTGAAATGCCGCGGTCGTAATGACAAGTTCCGAAAACGACGCCGGATAGTGGTGGATGATCGTATCGTCGACATTGTGAAGAGAGTTGGATTAGGGGGGTTGTATAGGACCCCAGGTAGAGAGATTGATCATAACCTGATCACGGCCTTCGTTGAGCAATGGCGGCCTGAAACCCACACCTTCCACCTGCAACATGGTGAGACAACGATCACATTACAAGATGTGGAGGTTCTTTTGGGGATTCCAATCGATGGTGAGGCAATTGTTGGAACAACTGACTTGACATGGAAGGATGAATGTCGGAGTCTGCTTGGAATTGCTACTAATGACACCACGCTTAAAGGACAAAGGATCCAAATTAAGAAGCTACTAGAAAAAATTGACGAAGGGTTGCCCGATGATGCAGCAGAGGTGGTTGTGCATCAATATGCACGGTGTTATATCCTAGCACTCCTGGCAGACACAATTTTCGCCGACAAGTCTGGCGATAGAGTGCATACGATGTGGTTGCAGATGCTGAGGGACCTTCGAAATCCACCTCAGTACAGTTGGGAGAGCGCTTGCCTTACATGGCTGTACAGAGAGTTATGCAGGGCAACCAATAGAGGTGCTAGTCAGATTGGTGGAGCCTTGTTGCTAGTTCAGTATTGGGCATGGGTCAGATTCCCTTTTTTGTGCCCAAGGATGGACCTCCCACCAGATGGTGCATATGGCCCACCATTTGCACCTTCTCCATTGTCTATTAAGTAAGTCTCTTCCTTGACCGATTCTCTCTATTGGAAATAGATCCATAATTTTAAACACATTGTTAGACATAGAAAATAAAATTTTAATCTTGATATTCTTCAAATTTTGACTCATTAATAGGATTTTTATTTATATTTTTTATATATCGTTTGACAACCACGGAGGTCATATGTTATGATTGATGTATAATATAAGTCTTATTAATTTCTAGCTCCACCACTAATCATATGTTTAGATAATCATTTATTAGTATAAACTTAGTGGTATGTACTGTTAAATTTACGATTGCCCATCATTTATTGTTGTTGATTACTTCATATTCTCAATTCCAAGTATTGACTCCCTCTTTCGCAATTGTAGGACTGTGTGGGTCGTGAGCACCTTGAATAGCCCCGTCGAAATCTGTCTGGTCCGATACCGTCAGCTTTTAGATTGTATGCATCCAAAGCAGGTACCAAAATTGTGTTTATTCTATTGTTTATGACTATTGTTTATGACTATTGTTTATGACTATTGTATTTATAAATGTAAAAGAGCTCATAGATATGGAACATTGCATAATGTGCTGCCTTTTGATTTGACTATTTCAGGTGGTGTGGCAATCATATGAAGCTGAATTAGCCCACCTGCCTGCGTTTTGTGTCGCCGGAAGGGATGTATGGACGGCGAGGGTACCGCTTGTATGTTTCTGGCTGGTAGAGAAACATACACCGGACCGTGTTATTCATCAGTTCGGGATGGTACAAGAACCCCCCCCCCCCATATGTTGATACTGATGAAGCCCTTCATGCCATAGACCTGAGGGGGAAGATGGAGGTGAATTGGAGGGACAGACATTATGGCCATATCCGAGTATGGAATAGTCGAGCACGATCTCTATGTCCTGGAGCACGACTAGAGGGTGATATGTCGCCTGCTCATCCATACTTCGATTGGTACGATAGGGTGACTTGGAGGTTCATCGACCACACTTCGGCTTCACTTGTTATTATGGTAATTGCTTCGACCTTTCTTTTCAATTTTTGTTGCATATCAGGAACTTCAGTATGATGTACTAATTGTATTTATTTACTTTCAGGTTGCCAGTCACAAGAAGTTGTTGAAACTTTATACAGTAGGCAGTCCTGAGTACAAGCATATTTCAGCTGTACTTAAGACAGTGGAACGCCTTCACCGTATAACTGCCCGACTTCCATTGGAAGATATCAATGGGGCAAATCCAGAAGTGCCAGAAGATACTAGACGACCAAGCACGAGCTCAACTCATGTCAACCATAGCCATGGTCAGCGTGCTACATCCCATCAGGTTGTCAGTAGGGCAGATCTCCCTCCACCCCCACATGCATCTCCTGCCCCAGAGTTCCCTCCACCTCCACATGCATCTCCTTCCCCAGAGATCCCTCCACGTACTGCTCATGCAGTTTCTGACCTAGAGATCTTTCTACCCACTGCTCGTGCATCTTTTCACCCCGAGATCCCTTCACACACCTCACATACATTTTTTGATCCTGCTCATCTTTCATTTACTCCACCATCCTTTGATCTCGGCCCTGATTTCAGTCAAACCCCTCCTGTCATGCACACACAATCCCCATCGTACAGCATTGGTCATATAGACCATGTACCGCCCCATAGTCACTCCATGTCATTCATGCCCACTCCTAGACTGCATATAGATCCCATGAGTATGGGCACTCACATTTCATTTGCTACACCCTCCTCCCCCGCAGTTGTAGGATCTTTAGTTGTTGGGAGTCAAACAAAACAGCCAGCTGTGCATGTTGAGAATGAGCAGGTTGTTGGGTTACAGTCACCCCTACCAGGTCGACCTAAACGTACAATAAAAGCACCTCCTTGTGGGACAGGTGGTCACAAAGCAGGACACAACGCTGGCCCCACGGTATGACAAGTCATTTAATGTAATGAATATTGAGTAACTACTGTTATGGTTGGTATTGGAATTCATGTAATCCATTGTTTGGTTGTAACTCCATCTTTGCAGCAACGTGAGGAGCCTCACGAAGGAGATGCAGTACCCCCTCCCCCACATACCAGACACTATACGAGACAGCATAAGCGTAAAATGCATTAGGACTAGCATCCCATAGAGGTTCTCTCTCTCTCTCTCTCTCTCTCTCGCTCTCTGAAATCACTGTTTTTTTATTTATTTAATTCTTTTAATGGTTTCAAAACATTCCTGATTATTTGATGTGGGTTTATCTTAAAAACCCTTTTTTTTTTTAATTATATTTCAAAGTCTTTGATTTTTGTAAATTTTACATTGAAATACTAATGCCTGGTTGGAAAGTTTATCCAACTCTCTACTTTTGAATTTGCTTTGTGCTTTGTATTTTCGAGATATGTGTTGATGCTAGATTTCAGTGGATATGTTTCTTGGTTTTCTTTAAGTGATTTTGTTCTTTGATGTTTAATATGTAGCCATCCAATCATATAGAGTGCATAAAAAATCATATTTATCTCCATTGTAGATCGTTCAAGACCTTCAAACGTCCGGTTATTCTATTCCTTCAAAATAATCCACATGATGATCAGAGGAATTGCCTTCAAAAATGCCCCTTCCAACAGCCCTTTAGATCAACTACCCTTTTAGGCATAAGCCGCATAACGGACTGCATATCAAGCACACACTAAAGCTTCATGCCCTCTTTTATTGTGGGAAAACAAATTGACTGCACTGTTTTCTGACATTGTGCAGGAAGATGGAATTGGTTTGATGACAGTTATTAAGGGTACTAGCAAATTTCGTCGTTCAAGGAGGCATTCTTATGCCTCAGATTTTTTTCCTCCTAGTATGACTGAACTCAACTATGCCTGTGATCAAATAATCAGGTAATTCATTGGAGCATGCGGGCACACTGACACAAACACACACACCGCACACATGCACAGACACACAGACACACACACACACACACACATCTCATCCCCCCATCTCTCCTTATTACAATGCTTTTGGGCATGCAAATTAATCGAGATCCTGTTCAAGGGTTGCTATACAAATACATTACACCATTATATTTGTAGAACTTTAATATGATATCAATTAGTGACATTTAATATCATGCTGAGGTGCAGCTAGGTGGACAATGAGGTCGCTGTCTCAAGATTTGTCTACATCATTTTAACCTAGTGATACTTTCTTTTTTCATTTAGTGTCACCTTTTTTCTTCAATATTTCAATTGAAGTTTTATTTAGTTTTATTTTGTACTTATGTCTTCAAAGTGTAAAAAGTTGATATCCTGATTTCATTGGCCTCTTGGCAAAGTGCTATGGGTTGATTATTGACAGACAAAGCCATGTTATAGCTTGAGGGGGCCATTGCTCCACCAAGATTTTCTAAATGCTTTAAATTTTCCTTTACATTTGAGGATAAAGTTTAATTATGTATACAAGTGGCTCCCCCAAAAATGCACTTACTTTTCTTTTCTTATATTATATATATAGATACACACAATTCTGTCCCTAATTAGCCCTCCCACCCAATAGCTAAACGCCTAGTTCCACTGCTGAAAATAGAGACTTACAGTTGGAGGCTGAAAGGTTGGACGTCCTCTGAGCATTAATCTCACTGGTTGGGTGGCATCAGCAGGTGGAATCTTTAAGATTTGGAATCTTTTATTTTAGGGTTTAGGGTTGAGGGAGAGAGAGGGATATATATTGGTGCAGAAAACATGAATGTGGTCCCTACAAATGGACCAAACTACCTTCCCTTGATCATGGACAGGGGTTTTGTTGGTGTATTGCGTGATTGGTAATGAAACCTTCTTCCTACCATTTTTCTTTCAGCATAAATGATACATCTTCGTATTCTTGCTTGACCTGAAATCTCAACTAAATGTTATTCTATTGCTCCAGTCTTTCATATACATGCAAGGATAGTATATCAGGTTATTTAGTTTAGTCAGTGAACCCTGGAGATAAATTGATCCAAGTTACATGTTTGCTGTCCCCTTCCAGATATCTTTTCAATTGGCTGTCTTGTTCCAGGAACTTTTATTTAGAAATTTATTTGGTGGGTCATCTTAAATAGAATGGATAAGTACTAACCTTTTTGAAGGGGGCTTGTCTTTCCAATCCTTCTGTTGAACTTGGCTGGCATTACATGTCTACTAGTGAAAGTGTTGATTGGAAAAGATTTACAGTTACTTTAATGTGTAGGTGGTTACCTGCCAATTCTATATTTCAGATACGTTTGGTGAGAATTTTAAGGATACTTAGTAATAGTAGCAGTATAGGGGATTTGATTTTTAGCGTTCAAATAATTTGGAGCTTGGAGTTAGTTGGGAGTATTGGTGAATCAAATTACCAAAGATTATAAAGTAACTCTGAAAGAAGTTATGCATTCTAAGGATATGCCATAATAACAGAATTATATGATACGATTCAAGGATCCCTTGAAAACTCACTGTCGCAGAATGATCTTTTTGAGCAATATAGAATTATAAGGAACTAATTTGGTATCATTTGCTTCACAAAGAAGTTAGCCACTGTATTGTACTTTTATCTGGTTATTGTAAATAATTTATGCTTTGATCTTGTATATATAATAATTCCATTTTCCTTTCAGGTGTGAAGCCTTTCCAACGTATCCTAGAACTTATGACTTGGTGCATGCAGCCGGACTGCTATCCCTTGAAAATGTCCAGCAGCACCGTTGCACCACACTTGATCTGTTCACTGAGATTGATTGAATACTTTGTCCAGAGGTACCAAATCATATAATTCTCTCTTTTAGTTCTATATATAATCATTATGCATTGATCGCCTTATTCTTGAAATAAACCTTTAATTTAATGGCCAAGGGTGGAGCAGAAAAATCATTAGACATGAAGATAAGATCATCCCGTTATATGAGCATTATTTTTCATGTTCCAGAAAACTTTATGATGGTTGTTTAACCTTTACAGGTGCATTTAGATGGTACTCCTCACAATTTAGAAGAAAGTGATTTCTGTGATTTTAGCTTTCTGGACAGAGGGCTTTTCAGTTCAGATATTTCTGTTTGTGTAAGTTTGCTGCATACCTGAAGATACTTGGTATTTTATGCTTTAAACTTTAGTCCAAGTTGTCTTTTATTTTATAAATATTGTGAGGGAAGTCAGTTGGAAATAACTAACCACAGTGATAGTGCCCCTTATATTGTTTTCTTGAATTTGGCAGTTTAAAGGTGCCATGCTTGAACCTGTTCGTAAAACACGAGATGCAACGTTCTTTGTGAACAATTCTAGTGATATTTAGGTTCCACGTGGACCAGAGCAGCCAGGTGCTGTTCAAATTACCATGCTGGAGCTGGCAGCACAAGGACATGCTTCAAAGGTATCGGCAGATAGTTTAGGTAGATAAGAATAACAGTTACCTTTTTCACTGCTCGCTTTTAGTTTTCTGTTCTTCTCTGTGAAGAGCCTTGTAGCTTAGTGGTAACTCTATGGATCATTTGTCAAACCGAAAAACACTATGGAACCAGTTTGCAATTGAATTGACTTCAAATTTAATTTAATTTAATTCAATGTCTTTGCAATGCGATTGTTTTTTTTTTTTTTTTTTAAATATTCGCAATTCAATTATTTTTTTGGACTAGATATAAGTTGAATTGGAAGTCTTTAGTTTTTTGTGATTTATTGAGGATTTTATTTTTAATTCTTAATTAAATAGAAACTGGAAAGATGAGTGTTAACAGTACAAGTTGGTTCAAAGCTGCTAGTTTACCAGCAATTGCCTGTCTTTTAGCTACTCCTCTAGTCTTATACAAGTTATATCCTCCTGAAACCAAAGACACACCAGATGCACCTGCCATGGCTGCAAAGAAATTGGAGCATATGGGTCCTGTTACAAGAAATGAGTGGGTGATGGTCGGTACAATGCTCCTTGCAGTCCCTTTGTGGGTCTTTGTTAATCATTTTCCCCCCCTACTAAAAGATATAAGGTGTGTGTTAGCAAAAATTCTAGGATGTGAATGTATGTTATTGTCTGTGCATTACTTTCTAATTAAATTTCAGTCAAATACCTAGTCAGTTCTTAAAATTATTATCACCTTTTCCAACTGAAGGCGGTTCAATTTTATGCAGAAGCTTGCTATAGGTACAATTTAGAGCTACACAAGAAAGAAGAGATTGCTGAGGAAATTGCACGGTTGAGGAGTGCGGTTAGTGCTATAACGGAGTCAAAGAAATCTGCAAAGGGGGCTCCAGCACAACTTCTGGATGCATTTAGCAAGTTAGAGGTCAATTATAATCGGAACCTAGAGAGGGCCATGAAAGAGATTACCTCATGAGGGTTCCTCCCCCCAGTTCCCTACCACCTCATCCAGGATTCTCCATGGTTAAGTCAATGGCAATGAGTGAGGTATTGGATGCGACCAAGGAGAAGATGTTTGCAAGCCTTGTTCCTGACAGCAGTGCAAAGGCACTTTGTAGGTATACTGAAATGGTTGATGAGGTTATCAGAACACAAGCTGAAAAATTACAAGCAGCCAGTTAGTTAACCCGAGTAAGGCTCAAAGAGATGGAACTTCCTGATTCCATTCTAGCTTTAGAAGGGAATTTCACTCTCCCAATGGAGCTCAAAGAAGATGTGGAGGTAGTGCAGATAAGTGGGGGCCCTGCTGGTTTGGAAGCAGAGTTACAGCAACTTAGGGATCTGAGGAGGTTCAACCAGGAAATGCTGGTCCAGATAGCAGAGTTACAGCAAAATATGATTGCATTAGTGAAGATATTGCCCACAATATTGAGGCACAAGAACAACTGTTGCTGCAAATCCAGGTTTAATTCTTTATTTTACTGCATTTTTTTTTTGTTTATTTTCTTTGAATATCAGCTTTCTTTTTTCTTTTACTGAATGTGATGTTTTACCAAATATAATTGGTTTTGACTGGAGAATATGTTATGAACCAAATTTGACATCTTTATTCATATAATTGTTAGTCTCTAATATCTTCTCAGTTTAAAAAAAAGGAGAGATTTTAAGAGAGATTTCATGATCCTCAAATAATTGTTTGACATTTCTTTCAGGCTCAGAATGATGATTTTTCAGCCATCTTTAATCTTGAAGATTATAAAGGTTGGTTTTTTCTTTTTTTGGATTATAATATATATATATATAACTATTTTTGTATCTGTTTGTCATATACATTTTTTAAGCATTCATTCAATTTTCTGGCATTTTTGTATCATTAATGTGTAACAAATCTTCATTCTTGCTGTACTTTTTAGAGTGTAATGAATGGCTCAAAGTTTTTCATTTAGACCATGTTGCTCTGGCATGTCAGTTTTTGTTGGCTTCTGTGTTGTTCTTTTCCCTGCTATTTTTTCCAGCATCTCGTGAGAAATGTTACAAGCAGATTCAAGCTGCCATAGCAAAGTTCCGAGAGATTAAGGAGAACATCAATGAGGGACTGAAATTTTATGTTACTCTACAGATTAGAAATGTTTGGTTACACTGTGTGGTGCAATTATTTATTTAATATAGTTATTGTTCAAGTATACACTTGCTCCTCTTTGTAGCTGTGGAGGAGATTTAATATTATTGATGTGCATAGATCTCTCCTTGTGAGCATGTGTACGTGATTTTTTTTATTATTGTATTTGTAAACTTTGCTAGAAGTGACTAGTTATTTTGTATGCATCATAAATTTTAGTTTTTTGGTTTTTTTTTTTTGGGGAGATGTGTATGTACTTCCTGGGTGGCATATTTGTATTGGTAATCATGGTAATACATGTGTTGTGGAGTGAGAGGGAGGAATTCCTTCCACTTTTAAAATGGTGTGGAGATTCCAATTATGGAGTAGAAATGTTCTTTTTTTAGAGTCAGAGTGTTGTATGAGTAGTTCTTTACTCTTGGAACTAGGGATGAGCATTCCATTATAGATTATATAGACCTATTTCTTTTAGAGCCTTATATTTTGTTTGACTCTCTTCCTAATTCTTTAGGAATGTTTGTAACTTGTATATACATCATGTGTACCCAAGATTTCCTTTTTTCAATAGAATTAACATAAAAAAAGAGTTGATAAATGAGCTCTCTTTTTTCAACAGGATGCAATCACAAATGTAAAGCAGCAATGCAACGATTTTGCCATGACTAATCTTCATTACAGTGCCGGGAAATGACTGAAGATGTGCAAAGACAAATGGCGGGCCTCAGTTTCCAAGATAATAAAAACGCAGGTGCTTACAACAACTACCCTTCAGGCATGAGTATGGCCAACCTGCTTATCCGGGGTGGCAAGGCCCATACGACAATGCCCATGCACAACAATCTGGATCTCATCCTCGGCCTCCTTACACCATCCCAGCTCCATACCTTCCTCCTCACCAAAGTGGCTACTATAAGCAACAATGGTGTAGCTGTGTAGCATCTATCCATTTTGGCTATATAATTTGATTTTTTTTTATATGGAATTTGTCACTTTGTTCCATCCTTGGTTAAATGGATTGGATTTAGCTAGATCTTATTTATGATTGTATAGCCTCTTCATAATCTGTATGCTGGTTTGCCTAATGCTTTGTATGTGAATTGCATAGCTTGTACAAGGATTTTTCTATGTACAACTTTTAAATTATGTTGACATTTACCAAAATGATACTAATTTGATAAATAGAAATCATCTATTTCACCTTTTCTGTTCCATTGATGCTTCTATCAATCACAAATTGTTAGAATTTATTTTTTCCTTATAAAATAACCAATGTTTAAAATGGGGGAAAAATCAGACAAATGGGAGGTTGTGATTGATATATTTGATAGACAATAATTTGTTCACTAGATAAATGCATAGCCGGTTTTGCTGCTTGAGGTGGGAAATTTCCTGAGTGTCTTTAGAAATAAGTGTTTCCTTGGGGTGTTTATTGTTTCTCTCTTTTTGGTTGTTTTTTTATGAATGAGCATGATTGCACTGATGGTACTGACCAAGCTTCAATTGGAAGTTGTAGCATCAATGCTCAAAGCACGAATAATTAAAGGGCTGATAATTCATTGACAATATATATTACTGCTTGAAGGGGAAGGGAAGGATGTGTGTGTGTGTCTATAGCATTCAGGAAAAATCATAGTTAAGAATTGTGAACATTGGGTTCAATAAAGGCTTTTATTTATTTATTTATTTATTTATTTATTTATTTTGGAGCAAAAGAAACCTTACAAGTAATATTCTCCCCTAAAAAAATAAAATAAAGAATTATTTTTTATTTTATTTTTATTTTTTTACCTAAATAATAAGGCAATTGCATTTACGTGGAACTCTCTTGCCATTTCTCTTTTTGGTCTTTGTATAATTAACTATAATAGGAGGAAATAAACAACCTTAAAATTTACAATGAAACATTAGGGGAAGAAAGAAAATATTTTCCAGGGATGTTGGGAAAGAAAAGGACCACCCACTTGTTGAACACATCTAATTTGGTCTAGTACCACAACCTGTCCTGCTAGCATATGGATCATCTCTCTTTGACATTCCATCGATCTTCTATAATTATGATTAATTAGCATCCCATTTTAGAACTCACATTTCCCATCGCTCAGAAAAAAATAAATAGATTTTATTTCAATTTAGAATATGAATTTCTAATAGAAATTTCATTTTTAATAATAATAGAATTCTAAAAAATACAATTAGAATGCTATTTAAATTAAAATTCCCTTTTTTTAGCTCATAGAAATCGAGTTCAATGAACTCGGTTTCCATGTCTAGAAACCGAGTACATTGAACTCGATTTCTATGCTTGGAAACCGAGTTCGTTGAACTCGATTTCTATACGTGAAAGCAACTGGATTTCCTATTTTGTTCAGCTCAACTTTCTGGGTAAATGTGGACTCGAATTGTTAGATATGAAATAAAGACTAAAGAATTGATATTCTCCCCTAAAAAAAAACCCTTACAAGTAATATTCTCCCCTAAAAAAAAATAAAGAATTAATGCTTATATGCTAAATGCTTTGTTGCACCCAGAGATGCTCAAAAACAGCATTCAAAAAGTCATGCATGTTCTTCTGTCAAAAGTTCTATGCTAAATGCTTATATGTGTTCCTCCAGGAACTTATGGGAACAAGGAATTCTAGTGAGTAGTAAGCAATATAAACTACAAAATTGTGGGGATTTAATATTGAAAGACAAAATTAAACAGTCATAATATCACAATCTAGAAACAGGTACATAGGATATAAAATACTTCGATTACAAGTTCATTCAGTGACAAACAAAATAATAATTGTGTCTATACAACCCAGTAGTAAGTTCAAATACATAATAAAGAGAACCCCAATTGACATCTACAATGCCATTCCAAACTCGAGTATTTGCATGCCTGGCAAAAATTCAAATATTGTTGTTAGATACCAAAACCCAAAACGTACGTACTAATCTACACAACTTGGCTAATTGATACAATCATGACATTTTATATAAAAGCATCACTTACCTAGTTTGGATTATTATTGCTTGTCGAAGCCCCACGGGAAAGCGGACATCTTCTACGGTTATGCCCATGTTGATGACAGTCCACAGCTCTATTTTTGCTGAATCTCCCTCAAGTCAGAATCTGGCCTCCGACTTCCCGGTTCTCGCCGGACCCCATCCATCTCATTTCGTATCCTAGACGCCACAGGTCGACCTTTGCCCCGCAACAGTTTTGGGTCAGGCACCCACTTTGGACCATCCACATCCCTCCACAATGAATCTGACTTTGGCACCACAAATGCATGTGAGTAGGTGTGAATGGCGTTCACCAAACTATAACATGGGTCAATATATGCAGTCGCATCTTGCCCCAAGTACTGAAGAGCTTTAATTGCATGTGAACAAGGGATCTTTCTCATTTGCCACTTTCCACAACCACATGTTCTGGTCATTACATTTACTTCATAACTATGGTGTCCCCCTCCAGAGCTACAGATGTTGTGTGCAGTAATTACTTGATATATATCATTCAGATTATTAAACGGATTTATTTGGTGTGAAATTGATTTTTGTAGGTTGTGTCCATAGATTTTTAAGGCATATTTAGTCCATACCTTGTCCTTTGAGAGATCATGAGTAATTTCTTTGTGTCGATCATGGAAATACGCAATAAGTTTGCAATGAGTGAATTCAACCATTGCAGCAATGGGTAGGCCACGGGCACCTTTGAGTACTCCATTGAAGCACTCCGAGACATTGGTTGTCATAGCCCCATAACGGTATCCACCATCATGTAGTTGGGTCCACTTGTCTAGATCCTCGTTCATTAGATACGTGTATGGCATGATGGATGAGTCGGGTTCACTTTCCTACCGCTCGGTTCTCCGTTTCTTCCTAAGGGCCTCGATCTCATCTTCCTTGATAGGTTGCATGTACAACTCAAATTTAACTTCCTGAGTAGCATACCCCACTTTTAAGGCTAATGACTTTAAAGTGGCGTCCTGAAAATGCGTGTTGAAGTTGCTAGCAACATGTCGAAGGAAATATCTGTGAACTACTCATTGTCGTCCATCATCATGTCTAGGCCAATTTGCAATTGCACTTTGAATACCCTTATGTCGGTCAGAAATTATGCAGATGTCCTTATTTGCTATCACATCCCCCAGTGCATTCCTGAGGCGTTCTAAAAACCACCCCCAACTAGACCCTGACTCTTTGTCCACAACGGAAAAAGCAAGAGGCAAAATCTTGTTGTTGGCATCGGTGGCCATTACAATCAACAACACCCCTCGATATTTACCATACAAATAGGTCCCATTAATACTGATCACTGGCTTACAATGTCTGAATCCTACAATGCATGGAGCGAAATCCCAAAATATATAGCGCAATATTGTATCACCGAACTCGTCCCTAGGTATGGTGTGAAACCAGAAACGGGTGTCAGGTTCTTGATCCCAATATGCCAACAATAATTTTCTCAACCTTTGGTAAGATTCTTCTCAATCCCCAAATATCTTTGCAATAACTCGTTGTTTCGCATCCCATATCTTATAGTAAGAAAGAATATGCCCATAATACTTCCCTTTAATGAAATGTCTGAGGTGATAAATTGTTGCCATGTGTTTCTCTTCCAACAATGGAACAAATTCTGCTGCTAGAAAATTACAATCCATCATTCTACCATCAAGGGCCGTGGCAAGGGGCATACAACTATGAGAACCCCTATAAGATGTGACCATCCATAATCCGAGTTCAGGCTTCACAACTGCCCCAACGTACCACATGCATGATTCATCGCTGCATTTCACAGACAGTCTACTTGTGGTCGACCTACTAGTCACAAAGTTTCTGTTATGCTTTGCAGCATAAATTGTTAATGCACGTTTCACCGCCTCTTTATTAGCAAAAATCAACCCTTTCGCAAAATTCATGTCTGCATTCCAAGAAGAACCAAATGCTTGCTGAACAACTTCAGGATCAACCATATTTTCCCAAGTATTTTCATAAAATGATGAGGCAGGAGGTTTTTTAAACGAGGGTCGTATTTGTAACATGCTGAACTCTAGCATTAGCATCCTCATCATCTTCATCACATTCAGTCATATCATCAACATGAGGAATGAGAGTAATTTCATGGTCATCAAGACCCCTGTCAAAGTCACCATCGTCAATCCTCTCTTCATACTCATCTCTATCCTCACCATCTTCCCCAGAACAATCTTTGTCTTCATCTTCATCTTCATCTTCAACTACTGGAACTGTAGAGGATTCACCTCGATGTGTACAAAATTGATCTTCATATCTATTTCCAGGTTCGCTCTCAATTATTACTGGTATCTCTTGAAAAGGGGGTGCATAGCCTCCCAATATGGTGCATCGATCATCTAGGACTGCAAACTGTAGAGATGTAGTTGTTTGTACAATTTCGTCATCTACGCCGACTTCTGCACGCGACTCCAAAGTGACGTACAACTCAAAATCTGCTGCTTGTTTCCATTTGTCCATCTTACTAAACATGAATTTCACTTGTTTGTCCTCTGTTATCGCCATATATCTGTAATTAATGCATTGATTGAGGACTTCATATGGAGAACGGAAAGTAATATGTATGTCATGCAAAACAAGGTTCACTTGCAACTCTTCCATAATTTTTACTTTCAGCTCATTCAGGGTCTTTAGCTTACGGCGTATCATCATATAGTAGCATTGGATACCCGGACCTTGAAATGAGACTCCATCATAAGGGTTGGCATTGCTAAGGGGTCCACCGTAGTATATATTTATATGGATCATTGTCAACCTATAGATCATTAAGTGCAATTGTGTTAGTGACAAATTTATAACGCTCAATCAACATTAATCACAAAACTTTGCGTATGAGATGCCAACAATACTAACCTCAACCAAATTTGCATATACTCACCTTTAGTAATCTTGCAAAAATAGTCATTACCAATTTCATATTCTTTAAAAATTCTAAATCATTCTAGGGGCATGACTTTCAAAACCCATTCAAATAAGTTATGATGAACAAAAATATTATATACCAACCAGTTATCCATTGAAATCTCTGTTACAAATCTTAAACAAATATATCTTGAAATAATTTATGGTAAAAAGACTACTATCTTAGGTATCAAACTCATAATCCATTTCATATTCATGAGAAAGACCTAAAAGTACTAAATATTCCTAACAATTGATCACAATATTTAGTACTAAATATTCCCAATAATTAATCACAATATTAATTTTTTTTTAAACTTAGCATATTATCACAATATTTACACTAACAAACAAAACAAATATTCCTATATGTCTTAATCACATAATAATCACAATATTTGCTCTCTTTTTATTTTTAAAGTCTGCTCCTTTTTTCCTAACTTGGAATGTTACAAACAATAACAACACCAAATATTTGTAAATTTTTCACAAACTATACGTGCTCGTGCTACACCATCCTTACACATTCATTCATTCATGGTCATGGTCATGGTCATGGTCATGACCATTTCATGTTACAATTTTACTGTTGCAACTTCCTTAAAAAAAAAAAAAAAAATTGGATTAATAAGATTTTGAGCTTCGAACCTTTAGCCAAAAAAGTTTTATATATTCTCTTAAATGATAAAATAAAAATAAAAAGGAAAAAATTGCATATCTAGAGTACTCAAATTTTCACATAATAATCACAATATTTGGTACTAAATATTCCCAATAATCACAATATTAACTTTCTTAAAAAAAAACTTAGCAAATAATTTAATCACAATATTTACACTAACAAAAAAAAAAAAAAAATTCCCCAATATGTTGTAATTTAATCACAATTATTTACTAAATATTCCCAATAATTAATCATAATATTACTAGTCATTATAGATATTTTTTCTTAAGTAGATTCATGATCTTATACAAATGTGTCCTAATATTAATTTAAAAAAATAAAAAAAAACTAGCAAATAATCACAATATACTAACAAATAAATTAATCACAATATTTACACTAACAAATAAGAAAAACAAAACTTTTCCTAATATGTTCTAAATTTTTCTTACAAAAAAAAAAAACCTAGCAAATAATCACAATATACTAACAAATAAACTAATCACAATATTTACACTAACAAATATGAAAAACAAAACTTTTCCTAATATGTTTTAAATTTTTCTTAAAAAAAAAAAACCTAGCAAATAATCACAATATACTAACAAATAAATTAATCACAATATTTACACACTAACAAATAAGAAAAACAAAACTTTTCCTAATATGTTCTAAATTTTTCTTTAAAAAAAACCTAGCAAATTATTCACAATATACTAACAAATAAATTAATCACAATATTGACACTAACAAATAAGAAAAACAAAAGTTTTCCTAATGTGTTATAAATTTTTCTTTAAAAAAAAACCTAGCAAATAATCACAATATACTAACAAATAAATTAATCACAATATTTACACACTAACAAATAAGAAAAACAAAACTTTTCCTAATATGTTCTACATTTTTCTTAAAAAAAAAAATCTAGCAAATAATCACAATATACTAACAAATAAATTAATCACAATATTTACACTAACAAATAAGAAAAACAAAACTTTTCCTAATATGTTCTAAATTTTTCTTAAAAAAATAAACCTAGCAAATAATCACAATATACTAACAAATAGATTAATCACAATATTTACACTAACAAATAAGAAAAACAAAACTTTTCCTTATATGTTCTAAATTTTTCTTAAAAAAAAAAACCTAGCAAATAATCACAATATACTAACAAATAGATTGATCACAATATTTACACTAACAAATAAGAAAAACAAAACTTTTCCTAATATGTTCTAAATTTTTCTTAAAAAAAAAACCTAGCAAATAATCACAATATACTAACAAATAAATTGATCACAATATTTACACTAACAAATAAGAAAAACAAAACTTTTCCTAATATGTTCTAAATTTTTCTTAAAAAAAAAACCTAACAAATAATCACACTATTGTAAAAATATTACCTGAGAGTGTTGTGTGAGATGTCCAAGGTCTGTGAGTACAAGTGAGTTTAGAGAACTTGTTTCATAGAGGTAAGAGCTGAGTGAAGTTTGTGAATATAGAGGCTATGTTTCTGAATATGGAGAACATATTCACAATACAGAGAAATTATGAGACCCCACGGCAAGGAAGGACAAGTCCAGTTGGGACCCACAGACACATGGAGGGTTGGGGACTGATGCTGTTGTGGGGGGACTGTTATGCCCACGTGATGTTGCTGCTGTGGGGAGCTGATGCTGTGGGATGGGAGTGGTGACACAGGGAACTGATGGAACTGAAGCTGGCAGTGAGTGACACAAAGAAATCGAGTCCAAAGGACTCGGTTTCTGAGCTTGAAAAACGAGTTTACTGAACTTGTTTTCAAAGCCTTGAAATTGAGTTTATTGTACTCGGTTTCTATGCTTTGAAACCGAGTTCAGTGAACTCGTTTTTCAAGCTTAGAAACTGAGTCCATTGGACTCGGTTAGGCTAATGCAGTACTGCGCATAGGCTTCGTACATACATTGAATTCTCTTGCTTTTGTCAATTTTTCCCTGCACCTTCTGATTTCATTTTTTCTTGTTCTTGAGTCTTCTGATCAATTGCAATTCATTTTTTCTTGTTCTTATTGAGTGTTGGAACGACTGGTTTTTGTCAATTTTTCCCTGCACCTTCTGATTCTTGAGTCAGGAACGACTGGTTTTGCAGACAAAGAAACCGAGTTCAAAGGAGTCGGTTTCTAAGCCTGGAAAACAAGTTCATTGAACTCGGTTTTCAAGCCTGGAAACCGAGTCCAATGGACTTGGTTTTAAAGCCTGGAAACTGACAGCGTTGAACTCGATTTCTGCCTACGTGGCCACTTCGCCAACTGAGAGCTGCTGGCAAATGATAAAATAAAAAACCCAGAAATCGACCCTGCTTAACTTGAATTGCTAGAAACCAAAATAGTTTAAAACGTTTCCTAACTAATGATATTGTTTGGGTTTTGTTGTTATTTTCTAAAAAATCCCGGACCATGATCAAGCATGTGTTTAGGGAGGCTAATAGAGGAGTAGACAACCTTGCTAAAGGAGCCTATTCCTTAACTTCTGATTTTGTTGTACTTGATGTTCCCCCTAACTCTGAACTAAATGTTATTGTAAATTCTGATGCTAAGAGCATTCACATCAGCTCTTGCATAATTATGTATAAATGTGTAAAATACACATTTTGACCGTTTTTACACATTTTGAAGCAAAAAACACACTACATCAGTCCAGCTAAAATCATGCATAATCATCTAAAATTTTCAACGAGCTACAGTACCTGTGTAAATTTACATGGGTACTGTAGCATGTGTATTTAGTTTTTTATTAATTTCCGTTCGCACCAATTTTTCTCTCTCTTCTCCTTGCACAACGACCTCAACGGAAAAACAAACAAACCTAAACGGAAAAACAAACAAACCCAAACGAAAAAAAAAAAAAAAAAAAAAAAAGAGACAGATTGGTGCTAAAAAAAAAAACCCAAACGGAAAAACAAAAAAGAGACAGATCGGTGCTTAAACCAACACAGAGATATACTTGCTAAAAAAAAAAAAAAAAAAAAAAAACCAAACGGAAAAACAAACAAACCCAAACGGAAAAACAAAAAAGAGACAGATCGGTGCTTATCGGAACGATCGGAGCTCGTGGGTCTCGCTTGGTCGGAGCTCGTGGGTATGGGTCTTGATCGGAGCTTGGAGCTATGGATCGGTGCTGCTGTGGATCGATGCTTGTGATCGGAGCTGTGGATCGGTGATCGGAGCTGTGGATCGGTGATGTGGATCGGTGATCGGAGCTGTGGATCAATGCTTGTGATCGGAGCTGTGGATCGATGATCGGAGTTGTGATGATGTGGATTGGTTTGTGACCGAGAGGGAGAGAGATGAGACAAAGAGATAGACCGAGAGGGAGAGACCGGGTATGGAGAAAATATGAGGGATGGAGAGATAGAAGAGAGAGAGAGAAATCATAAAATATGAGGGATGGAGAGATAGAAGAGAGAGAGTGAAATCAGAAAATATGAGTGAGGGATGGAGAGATAGCGCGTATTAAAACAGGTGAGGTGAGAGAAATAATAAAATAATTAAGTAAATTGATTATTTAAATAAGAGGGGTGATAAAATAGATGAACTGATGTGGGTGTTTTGTAAAAGTGATAGTGTAAAATAGAAAAAGTAGGTTTTTGATGTAAAATAGATGAAATCTTTTAAACGAGCTGATGTGAATGCTCTAATGGTTTGTACTCCTTAAGCTGATAGCCAACACTTCACCTTTTGTGGCTAGTTAATATAACTATTTACTCCGTTGACCCAAAAAAAACACAAAAAAACAAAACAAAACAAACAAACGCAAAGCCAAACAGTACTTAAGTCTTAACCCGAGACTTTGATTATCTCGCGTTCGTCTTATACAGAAACAGATACCCAGAAAAAAAGCACTCTTTTAGACTTTAACAATCTCTACGATCAATCATAAACAGAAAAATCCTTCTTTCAATCATATATTTGGCAGAGGCTTATCCTTGCCTTCAATTCATCAATGTCACTCTTAAACCAGCTCTTCAGCAGAGGTGTTTTTGGCACAAAATGGTCAGTTAATATTCTTCTTCTTCTTTGCCTCTAAACCCCAATCCAGTCATCAATTTTTATCATTGTTTTTGTTTATCTTCTGTAATTTATGTATATTTAGTTGCTCCTTATGGTTTATCTTCTTGTAGCTTTTGTAATTTTGGTTGGTCAACTTGTACTGTACACCTTAGGCTTAAATTTATGCCAAATTGTATATTTAGCGAGCGTTTTTTTTTTTTTTGTTGTTGTTGTAATTTTCGTTTCTATGAGATACCCAATACCCATTAAAGGATTCTGGAATATGGGTTTGTTTCAGATAAATGTTTTAATTAGCAATAATTGAACTCCTTAGCAAAAAAAGAAAAAAGAAAAAAAAGAAATACTTGAACAATTTTGCCCCCACTTTTTCTATTAATTATCGCGATTTTTTGCTGCTGCAATGTGAGTTGTTTCTAGAAAAATGTTTTGATTCGTAGTGAATGCACCGATTTCATTGCTCCTTCTGAGTGTGAGATTTTCCAAAAATACCCAGTTGAAGTTGTACTCTCTTTTTGGATAAATCAGCTAAATTTTATTTGAGCACCTGAATATGTACGATCTTGCAGTCTCCAGCTGCAAAACAACAACAGTTAATAAATAAATCCAGAAAAACACCTATAACAAAAATACTCAACTAAGAATTTTATTTCCAAATAACATTAAATATTAAAAAATTTAGTTAGTTGACACGTTTCAAAACAATGTTGAAAACTAGCATCTCGAGTGTCTAAAACTCGAGTTCCAAGATAAAAATCGAGTTTTAAAGTCTCGATTTGTGGAAATCGAGTTTTTGAGACTCGAGTTTCACTTCTTCTTCCTTGCGTTCTTCGGAGTGTCAGATCGTTCTTCATTCTTCTTCTTCGTTCTTTGACGGCAGATCTGAAGACTGGATCGTGCCTCTTCAAATCGTCTCTTCGTTCTTCCTCTTCAGATCAGAGTCAAATCGTCTCTTCGTTCTTCAGATCAGATCGTGCCTCTTCAAATCATTCTTCCTCTGTTTTTCTTCAGATCTCCAAGTACAAAATCGAGTCGGTTTTGCTTCTTGGAACTCGAGTCTATAAGACTCAAGATCTATAGATTGAAATCGAGTCTATAAAACTCGAGATACTAGTTTCCAACATTCTTTCTAGTACATCATAACTTACGATATACTCCCTCCTCACTGTGCTATTCTGCACATTCCCTCTTCAACTAATGGAAATTAAAATGAAAGTCTAAAAATCATTATTTAAGAACTGAGAAAGATATTCCCCATTTAGAGTGTACAGATGAGTTTTTGAAGCCTCCTTTAGATTGGATTTATGGGCTGAATAATGGACTCCTTGGTCTTGACATTCCCAGCATGGATCCTGACCTTTTGCTGGATCCAAACATGGAACATGACTGCCTCCCAGCTTAGCGTGCATAACACTGCACTATGTTAATTGCACTTCAAATTATGCAAACCCCAGTTGATCACAACATCCCGAAAAAACTCAAGATTTCTAACAAGGCAACATCCCATCATCTCTCCCCATTTCCTTTTAGTAAGCGAGCATTCAAAAAAAAATTTGATCTCTACTCTCCAAGACTCTTCTACTGAAAATACAACCTATATCCCCATTGTAGCCTCATTGGAGCCTATCACGAGTAGAAGGCTTTTTTCTTTTTTTTTTGGTTGGTAATTTGATAGTTGGGAGAGGGGGGATTTGAATCCTAGATGTTTCATTTGGAAATACTAAGAGGTGCTGGCCAGTTGAGCTAGAAAGCCTATTTTTAAACACAAGTCATCCAATGAGAGCATACTTTGGTACAGTTAAAGGAAACAAGACCAGTTTTTGCCATGGAATTGCTGGCATATTCAATCTAACTTCATGCCAAGTCATAGTACAATTGAATTTACCTGAATTTGAGCACAGCCACAGGCTGATCCTTATAACCAATCTCAACCAAGTAGAGTCTACTTTAAATAGCTAGAAGCTCATCTAATCTTGCAGATTTCCATCTCCAATCACCACCACGCAGCACGCTGGCCAACTTTCATCCATACTACTTGCAGCATCATAAATGACTCTATAGCCATATTTTTCATATAAGATCCCAGCCTGGTGCTACCAATCATGCCAAAGGAAGATATAGGAACCATCTCCAGCAGCAAATTTTGAAATATCGCGTTGCCAAGCTCCTTGACTTTAATAGTTTTCTCAAACTGCAGGTACTGTCTTGGGAAGCTTTGACACACTCTTCCCCTTCAATATGTTGATATGAACACATGCCACCCAAATTCAACCTGCTTGAGCAAATAGGTTCCATATATGTTTCAAACAAGCCACCTTATTCCACTCCTCAATCCCCTTCAAGCCTATTTCACCCTCCTTGGGAACACAAATACTATCTCAAGCTACTGTCCGGCCATTGCTGCAGATGACAGTTTTTTTTTTTTTTTTTTTAAATTATTATTATTATTATTATTATTGTGGGAGGACTTTTGTCTTGGCCCCCAATCAGGTATTGTGTAGTAGTGGTACACTCATCCTTAGGCAAAAGGCTTATAAGGCATGAGTGAGAGGTGTCTCTTCCTGATGTGGGATTGAGCAAATTCGTGCGGATGAGACGTAGGTCGATCCTTGCCTAGCTCAAAGTGAACAATACCTGATTGGGGGCCGAGACGAAAGTCCCCCCACAATTATTATTATTATTATTATTATTATTATGTCCAGCAGTTTATTCTTGCTGTAATATTATCAATTTAAGGTATTGTAGTAGTGGTACACTCATCCTTAGGCCAAAGGCTTATAAGGCATGAGTGGGAGGCGTCTCTCCCCGATGTGGGATTGAGCAAATTCGTGCGGGTGGGACGTAAGTCAATCCTTACCCATTCCAAAGCGAACAATACCTGATTGGGGGTCGAGACGAAAGTCCTCCCACAATTATTATTATTATGTCCGGCAGTTTATTCTTGCTGTAATATTATCAATTTAAGGTATTCAATCTTGATAACTCAGCCTACCTTAGACTTAGGCATTCCCAAATATCTAACTTGGAGATTTCTTCTTTGATATGAAGAGAACTAAGAATCTGATGTTTAAGGCATTCCTAAATATTGACTGAATGCATTTTTTTCCCCTTTTTCTGTTTTTTTATATCAAAATTTTATGGGTTGTAATCTCTAATGTTGTAAGGGTACTTTGTAGCAAAACAAGCTTGAACTTGGCTATTTCGCGCATCAAACTGCTGCAAAACAAGCGAGACATGCAGCTCAAACATATGCGCAAGGAGATAGCCCAATTTTTGCAGGCTGGACAGGAAGCCATAGCTCGAATTCGGGTACCCCTTCACATATATATGATCACCAGATGCTGATTAATTGCAATCTGTTTTTGAGCCAGAATAGTTAAATTAATTTGAGTACAATTAATTTGGTTAGGTGGAGCATGTTATAAGGGAACAGAACATGTGGGCTGCATATGAGATATTAGAGCTTTTCTGTGAATTTGTCCTTGCACGTGTTCCTATTATTGAAAGCCAGAGGTAAAGCCATTAATCACAAGCAAATTTTTCATTCAAGATGAAATTTTAAAATAGTTTTGCTTCCTTGTAAATTAAAATGGTAAGAGTACTACAGCACTATATTATATGATACTCTTCCACAGGACAGTTGCAAATCCATGCTTGTAAAGAATTTAACTGACTAGCTAATCACTTTTACATTTGATGCATTTAGACTTCCATATGTATATTTGTGATTAGTTAGTCAGTTAAATTTCTTTACAAGCTTGGATTTTCATACAATAAATTAATATATGAGCTATATTTTTTTGTTCTGTGTAATTAAGCACACGCCTGTCTCCTGGCTGTGCAACCTCTGACCTGTTAAGCTAAGGTACACCTTTGTTGAAGATTTGCAAAAAGCTAAAACCAATGGAGTTCAACTGATTGTAAACGTAGTGGAAAGAAAAATTCAATTTCTAGATAATGTCATTGTGAATCTTTGTTAGACTTTTACCTAATCCGCTAAGGCAGCTCAAAAATATCCATGTTTTTTTTTGCTACATAAAGAGATAACCAAGTTGCTTGCATACAAATATGCAAATTCTATGCATCATTTACAAGTTAGAAATGACTAGTGTTATGAACGCATTGGCTAGCAGCCTTCTAGCCGGGAAGCACCCTTTTGTGTGACCAGTGACTATTAGTAGGGGTGGCAGTTTATGTTGGTGGGTCATGTTTGTGTCATGTCAAGGTAGGTATATTTGACTAACTGCATCAGCCAAACTATGACCCATTTAATAATCGTGTCAAAACCCCTCAGCCTTAACACAACCCATTTGTTAAGTGGGTTGGCATGACATGATATGCATAACACGCTTGATAAACAGTTCTTGTTGGGCTGACACAAACATGATTCATTTCAACCTACTTAAAATATTGATTGAAAGACAAATAATTCCATTCAAATTCAATTTCATAATAACATCAATTAAATGACTAATAGCATACAATCCAAAAGTTCTTATTTCTACCCAATATAGTTCCATCCAAATTTATAAATGCATAATCTATGAAAACTAAAATGAAATGAGAGTTTTTTCATTGTTTTGTGTAAAAGGGTTTGGGAATTTAGGGTTTCATGCCAATATAACCATTAAATTATTTTAAAAATACTCAATTTATATATATTTAAATTTCAAATTTATGTTGGATAAAAATGAAATTTACTTTTATGTGTTAAATGGGTCGACTTGTCTTGACACAAATAATGAAGCGGATGTATTGATTATGGGTTAAGCAAGTCAACATGAAATTGATCCATTTATTAGTTGGAACAATCTCATTTACACTAAACACTAACCAGCAAAAAATTGTGTCGTATTTGTGGGCCGTGTCAAACATGGCTACCCTTAACAGTTTGGTGCTAGGCACTCACCATGGTTTGTGTAGGTGGTGCTACCCAAGCCATTTTTAATACATTCAATCTGTGTATGGGGTTAGCCTGTGGAGGTATATTAGCAGTGATTGGGATAGTTTCAAACAGTTCTTTCGATTTGATGTTGGCAATGGAGTTAAAGTAAGATTCTGGCATGATTTGTGGCAGGGTGAGACTTCTTTTAAGGATAGATACCCTACTTTATACCAGATTGTGTTAAACGGTGATGCTATGATAGCTGATTATCTAGAGTTTGGGAATGGTCAGTTGCATTGGAATCTTTTATTTCATCAAGCATTACAAGATTGGGAATCAAAATGATGTTGCTTTTTTGTTGGAAGAACACTACAGTACAAACATTAGGAATGGAGGCATTGATAGTTTTATACTTTGGTGTGGAGCTCTTACCCTACACAGGGTTTTCAAGTACATGGTTTCTATAAGATTTTGAGAGGAGGGGCTGTAGCCTTTCCCTGGAAAAGTATTTGGAAAACTTGGGCCCCTTTGAGAGTTGCTTTCTTTACCTGGTATATGGCATTAGGAAGGGTCTTGACTGCAGAAAATTTATGGAGAAGGGGCCTTTTCATTACTGAATGGTGTTTTATGTGTAAGTGCCACGGGGAGGATGTTAACCTTCTTTTTCTTCATTGTGCTATTGCTAGGGAATTATGGTCGATGGTTTTCTCTTTGTCAGGTGTTTATTGGGTAATGCCAGCTTTGGTATTGGAGATGCTGGATTGTTGGAGGGGCGGAGAGCGGCTCCTTTGTGTCTCATGTGGCAAATTTGGTGGAATGCAATGCTTGCTGTTTTGATGACCTAGAAAATAGCACTGCAAAGTTGAAGTTTCTATTTCTGAGGACACTATAAGAGTAGACTTCTCCGCTTGTACCCTTCTCAGATGAGGGGTTGCTAGATTTATTGATTCTATGTACATTAGCTAGTTTTTCTTGTTTCTAGCTGATGCTCTTTATTTTCTTTTTTGCACTCTTTTCTATCATTTCAGTACACCCTGTTTACTGGAATTGCATTTTTTATTCAATGAATTTTATTTACCTACCAAAAAAAAAAAAAAAAAAAAAAAAAAAAAAAAGAGGGAATTGGCTTCTGTTTGTTAGAATTTTTCAACTTTCTGGATCTTGTGTTCTTGTGTACAAGTTTTTCTGTAAAAGATCTGGTTCACAGGAAGAGAGATTTCTTTTAGTTTGTAGTCAATTTTATGTGATTGTTGTTCAGATAATAATGCTATAAGGTTACCCGGATATCGTAAGGTCAAGAAACAGTATCTAACTATCTATATTAAATGAGTATGACTGAGCTAAACAATGTTAGATGGTTGTGGGAATATAATAAAACATTTAATTTCTGGAACCCTGGATTGCACTAATTGAGTTGAAGATGATGAATAATCATCTGAGTTGGCAATGTACAATGAAGGTTAATGGCTGCAAGAGTTTGGACTAAATTGATACAATTTGGAAGTCTTTCAAAGACTAGAGGAATGCCAGAGCCCAGAACAAAGTGGCTCATGCTTATAAGTGGTGAGAAAGACATGATTGCCTGATTTATATTTGAGTGAGTTTATGAATTCATAATATATTCAGGAACCAAAAAGATTTACGTTATAATTTTGTACTTTTGTGGAACATTCTTGTTAAATGTTCCTCAGTAGAGTTCTTGATATTTTCATATTGATCAGTTGCTGCTTCCAAGGGTATCAATTATGTCATAATGTATTGTGACACTATTCTAATTGAGCACTGTCCATTGGTGGAAGCAACCATGGGTGCATAAAAATGTTTCTGTAGTCCTTTCCTGATTGGTAAAACCATCTTTTAATTTCCATAATTCTGGCTAAGACGTTCTATTTCCTCATTAATATGCCAAGGTAGGCTGTTCTGAGCTGTTTCATCTATCTCAAGAAAAATTAGGGGACTTTGGTATATTGAGCATTTTCTTTGCTTTAACTAGGAGGCTTATTGAAACCTATGAAACCAATACCTGTCTTTCTTATACGATTTACGTGATTCAATTTTATAACCATCCTTTCATGTATAACAGGGAATGTCCATCAGAATTGCGAGAAGCTATTGCAAGCATAATATTTGCAGCTCCCAGATGCTCAGATTTGCCAGATTTGTTGCAGATAAAGAATTTGTTTACTGCAAAATATGGCAAGGAATTTGTCATGGCTGCATCAGAACTTCGTCCTGATTCTGGTGTCAACCGTACAGTTAAGTGGCTAGCACATTTTGAAGTGTGGTTTCTGCAGGAGCAGCTTTGAACTTGAATACATTGATATAACTCTTTTTATTTCTTTGTTAATGTTATTTTTGCAGATAATAGAAAAGCTTTCAGTTCTTGCTCCAGCTGCACAGATAAAGCTCAAGGTATTGAAAGACATTGCACAAGAGTACAATCTGGCATGGGATTCTTCAAGCACAGAAGCAGAATTCAGTAAAACACATGAAGATTTGCTGGTACCTTTGCCAATTTGTGCTTCAGTTTCTCTTCATATTTAGCTAGGCATAACTTAATCTTCAGACATTATTTGTTGGTTCATGACAAGACCCTCTTGAGATTATGCTTTTATCATCATCACAAGACATGGCCATTTAGACACCAAAAGCAGATTATATATATTTTATTTATCCAAAAAAAAAAAAAAAAAAAACTACATGATTTCTGAAAATTGGAACGATCTTTCATATTAGTGAATTCAGATCCTGTGTTTCCTGCCTCTAGAGAGTTTATGGGAAATGGCTTTGAATTTTAAGAAAACTGTGTAATGAACCCGCAGAGTTCTAAGGGAAATGAATGGGACAAATGAATGTTAATGAGTGAAAATTGACTTAATTTGAGATCATCACCCTCCAAGAATAAAGGGAAAGGGAGGAGAACTTTTGAGAGAAGTAAAGAAACTTGCATTGTTGATCATATAAATAGAGTTACGTGATTTAAAAGGTTTTATAGTAGTGCCTATTCATGAGACTTATCAAGAAAAGCTAAAGAATGCCTGACTAACATGTAAAACCAATATGTTACTTTCTAAGTATTTTGTAGTACGACCTTACTTGAACAGGATCTGTTCTATAGGATCGTACCTCTGTATCCTTGATCACAAAGGAGACAGGACCTAAACCCGGTGGATGAATCGTGGCTGTGCGATCAGAGCATGATTAACGGCCCTGATGCTTCTGGTTGAGGCATCAGTCTGTAGAGGATCGTTCTCAACTTGGGCTTGCCTCGGTTGGGATGGTCGCATGGCTGTCTGACGGGCTTCCAAAACAATTTTAGTTTTTTTTTTCCATTATGGAAATGCAATATACATCTTTGTGGAGAAGTTTGAGCATGGTTTAGCGGGCTGAAAGAGGTTATATAAAGGGGGTCAATTGACAGATACAAACGCTTCCAACTTGCTTTGGATTTAGCCTGATTAATATGCAAACCTGACATAGCCTTAGATGAAGATAATCCAACCCTTGTCTTGACTCCTGAGTCATGAATCTTGCTCCCCCCCACTCACCTCCTCCACCCCACCCTCTACCTCTCCCTCTCCCCCTCCCTCAACCATCACCTTCCTTCTTTCCTTTTTTGCCACCCTCACATCTTCCTTCTCCCTCCCACTTTTGCTTCCCTCCACAGTTTGGGTTTTTTCCATATCTTTATCCCACTCCTCCACCTTTGCCTTTGCCCTCCCCTTCCCCACCACCTCAGGGGCCTAACCAAGTTTTGCCTAAAAAGCCTACTCTTGTACCTTTTACCACACCAAGTTTTCCCACCATTGAAACCTCTCTTAACATCCCACCCAAACCTATATCCTCTGTTTCTGGAGGCAGCAAGAGCTCTTTTCATATTGATGCTAAACATTTTTCTTTTTCTTTTGATGGAGGGTGGTCTGATTCGTATTCTTTACTTGAGACACATAGGAATGTTAAGAGCTCGATTTGGGTTGGTCGTAAGGGCTTGGAGTGGATACTTACTTGTCTTGAGGATATACGAGATTGGGTGCCTGGCCATGGTTTACTTTGTAAGAGATTTAGGGAGAATGGGAAGTTATTAGAGTTTTGTGGGAAAGCTAACAAAGCTGGTCTGTTTGTTGTTATTACAGTTTATTTCGGAGGATCTAGGAGAGGTTGTATAATGATACCAGCAAGCTCTAATAGAGCTGGCTGGTCTTTGTTTCAGAAAGAGCTTAGGAATTTTTGCTCTGGTGCTGAACCGTTATCTCTGGCCAAAGGTTCTTTTAATAATGGTGGTGGGGGTGGTAAACTTGCTGGTGGTGACCAGAGTGGGAAGATTTTATCTAATTATGGAAATCAGCATAAGATCAGAAATTTTGAAAAAATTGAAACATTTTTGGGGCAGAACGTGATGCATGGAAAACGTATAGAAAATGTTTCAGTTATAAAAGGCAATGTTTCAGCTTTTTCTGGCAGACCCATGCGGGCTTTTCAATTTAAGATGACTCCTGCTACCTTGGCGTTGAAAGTGTGTAAGTCTGAGAATGGTAGACGTTCTGTGACTTGGCTGGGTGATAAGGTGCACAGCTGGCCCAAGGTGTTTAGTGATGGGCCAGAAGTAACAAAACAGCCAGGTGAGCCTGTTGTAGCCCAACCCAAGGTGCACAAGGCTTTTCAACTGAAGGGTAGTTTGGTCAAGCCCAGCCTTCTTCATGTGGAGTCTGATGCCCAGGCTTCGTGGGTAGCGGGCGAGAGCTCGAGCGGGAGAGGGGGTGGAGACCTAGAGCCACCGGTGTCAGCAACGGTGCCGGAACTGGATCGCGCCGCCTCTACCCTCACTGGCGACCCTGTGCATGTCGTCTCGGTGGTCTCATTGTCGACCAGAGCGACCGGTGCGCCGGAAAATGCCGAGACTAGGTTCATCGGCGAGGAGATCCAGTCTCCGATGGCTGGGGATTTCGTCGGAGGGAGGTTGTCGGGGCCGACGGGGTCTGGGAAGGAGTTTTTTTCGCCTCAATGGCATCAGGGATCAACCCAAAATCAGTTTTCTCCTCTGTTGGGCCTGGGTAGCAAGATGGACTTGTGTTTTGGGGAGTTAAAAAATTCTATGGAGATATCAGGGGAGAAGGGAGCAAAACTAGTTCAGGATGGGACTGAGCAGGTTCAAGATGGGTCTGAGTGCTTTATGCTTTAGTGGAAGCAAAGGGAAGTTAATCCTAGTGGCTCTTCTCAAGGGGAGGATGAGAGTGGCTTTTTGGAGTGTTCACCTATATCTAAATGGGATCCCATGGAACATAAGGAGTTAGAGGTGATCCAGGAAGTTGATGAGGAAGAGGTTCGGGGGTTAGAGGTAAAAAATTCGAAATGGGTATGCAGCCTGATGAAAAGTTTTTGTAGAATAGTGGGTTTTCCTATTGTAAAGCATGAAGATCAATGTCTGGCCTTGTTTCGTCTCCTTGAACAAGATTGTATTGATGTTGTAAATGTTAGGACTTCCAATGATATTGTGAGTTCAAGGCAGAAAGGGCTAAGGGAACTTGAAAGGTTTGTTTTCATCTGTCAACTATGACGGGGCAGCATCTAAGGGGAGGAACAGAGATTCCTTAGTAGGCACGGGGTTGAGTACATGTGTTAAATGAATTTACGGCTTTTATCTTGGAATGTTAGGGGATTAAACAATCCTCAGAAGCGGGAAGTTTGTAAAAATCTTCTTAAGGAGTGGAAGTGTGATATTGTTTGCTATCAAGAAACAAAGCTGGCTTCTATAAGCTCTTCTATTGTTCGAAGCCTTTGGGGTAGTCCGTTCCTAGACTGGGTTGCTCTAGATGCAGTCAACACTACAGGGGGGGTGTTACTGGTCTGGGATAAGAGAGTTTATGAAAAGGTTGATTGTGCTATTGGTCAGTTTTCTGTAAATGTTTTATTGAAGGGGGTTGTAGATGATTTTGTATGGGCTTGTTTAGGAGTGTATGGTCCTAATAATGATAGTCAGCGGGGTGCTCTGTGGGATGAGCTCTCTAGGATGCACTCTAGGTGGGATACGGCATGGTGTGTGATTGGGGATTTCAATATCATTCGATATCCGAGTGAGAGACTTGGCTGTGAGGCTTTTAGCCCGGCTATGTTTGCTTTTTCAGATTTCATTGAGGCTAACTATCTTGTGGACTTACCTCTTGAAGGGGCATTGTTTACTTGGTTTAGAGATTCAGGGATAGAATGTATGTCAAGAATCGATAGAACCTTGGCATCGGTGGATTGGGTAGATAATTTTGGGAATGTGTCTCAAAGGGTACTCCCTCGTGTTGTTTCTGACCATTGCCCCCTATTGGTGGTGGCTGGTAGTGTTAATAAAGGTCGTAGTGCCTTTAAGTTTGAGAATATGTGGTTGAAAGAAGAGGGTTTTGTAGAGAGGGTTCGGCAATGGTGGAATGGGTATTGCTTTGTGGATTCTCCAAGCTTTATTTTGGCTCGAAAATTAAAATCTCTAAAAGAAGATTTGAAAAGGTGGAATAAGGAGGAATTCGGGGATTTGGCCTTTAGGAAGAAATGTCTTTTATCTGAATTGTTGAGTTTGGATGCTAAGGAGGACTCGTTAGGCCTTTCTCAGGAGGATCAAACTAGGCGATGTCAGATTAAAAGTGAGGTTGCTCATCTTGCTTCTTTGGAGGAGATCTCTTGGAGACAGAAGTCCCGGATTTTATTTGTGAAGGAGGGGGACAATAATACTCGTTTTTTCCATCGGGTTGCTAACTCCCATAGAAGAACTAACCATATTCGAGGTATAAAGGTGGATGGTGTTCTTTATGAGGATGAGGAAGTGGTGCGGTCTAAGGTGGTTCAGTTTTATCAGAGTTTGTACTCTGAGTCAAATACTTGGCGCCCTTCTATGGACGGCTTAGAGTTTGCTTGCATTGAGGAGGATGAGAGGCTTATTCTAGAGAGGGATTTTTCTAAGGAGGAAGTAGTTAAGGTTCTTCAAGAGATGGAGGGCAATAAAGCCCCAGGTCCTGACGGTTTCACTATGGCATTTTTCCAAAAATGCTGGAACGTAGTGGAATCAGATGTTATGGTTTTTTTTGATCATTTTCATAGGAGCTCAGAGTTTGAACGGTCTCTGAATGCTTCTTTTCTTTCTTTGATTCCCAAAAAGAATAATGCTTTGAATATCAAAGATTTTCGGCCTATCAGCTTAGTGGGAAGTGTGTATAAGCTTTTGTCTAAAGTTCTGGCTAACAGATTGAGGCTGGTGTTGGATAAACTCATTTCGGAAGCGCAGAATTCTTTTGTTGGTGGCAGGCAGATTTTGGACTCAGTGCTTATTGCTAACGAATGTCTAGACAGTAGACTGAAGAGTCGTGCTCCAGGGGTGGTTTGTAAGTTAGATATTGAGAAAGCTTATGACCATGTGAATTGGGACTCCTTGTTTTATCTGTTAGAGAGGATGGGTTTCGGGGGTAGATGGAGGAGTTGGCTGAAGACTTGTATCACTACCGTTCGATTCTCAGTTTTGGTTAATGGATCTCCTACTGGTTTCTTTGGTAGCTCTAGAGGTCTAAGACAAGGTGACCCATTGTCTCCTCTCCTCTTTCTTTTGATCATGGAGGTTTTAAGTCGTATCCTGAAGAAAACTGAGGAAGGTGGTCTCATTCAGGGTTTTCATGTGGGTCCAAATAATCATACTGGTATTCGTATTTCTCACCTTCTATTTGCTGATGATACTATTCTTTTTTGCGATGCTTCAAGAGAGCAGATCTTTTCCATTAGGCTGGTTTTGACCTGTTTTCAAGCTTTTACTGGATTGAAGGTGAATGTGGGGAAAAGTGAGATTGTCCCTATTGGGGAGGTGAGCAACATCCAATCTTTGGCTACTATTCTTCAGTGCAGGGTGGGCAGTTTTCCTATGATTTACTTGGGTATGCCATTGGGTTCTTTGTATAAGACAGCTACTATCTGGAATCCGATTCTTGAGAGGTTGGAAAAGAAGCTTTCAGGCTGGAAGAGGCTTTACCTATCCAGCCATTGGGTTCTTTGTATAAGACAGCTGCTATCTGGAATCCGATTCTTGAGAGGTTGGAAAAGAAGCTTTCAGGCTGGAAGAGGCTTTACCTATCCAAGGGTGGTAGACTCACATTGTTGAAAAGTACCCTTTCAAGCCTTCCGACTTATTACCTTTCCCTTTTTACTATCCCTAAAGCTGTGGCGACTAGGTTGGAATGTATTCAGAGGAATTTTTTATGGGGTTCGTCAGTTGAGTGTTTCAAATATCCTTTGGTGGCTTGGGAAAAGGTATGCCTTCCGCGTGAGTTGGGTGGTCTGGGAATTCGGAATTTGGTGTATTTTAATCAGGCTCTATTAGGGAAATGGCTTTGGAGGTATGGCCATGAAATCTCTCATCTATGGCGAAGGGTCATAGCCATGAAATATGGGGAGGGGAAAGGGGGTTGGTGTTCTAGAGTTTGTAGAAGGGCTCATGGTTGTGGTTTATGGCGGAGTATTAGTGAAGGGTGGGAAAGTTTTGCTAAGCATTTGTCTTTTGTAGTGGGGGATGGTTCCCGTATTCTTTTTTGGCATGACAAATGGACTGGAGATGTCTCTCTTAAGATTCTCTATCCCCAGTTATATTTGTGTTCTGCTAATAAAGAAGCTTATGTTTCTGAAGTGTTAAGCCCTTTAGTGGGTGGTAACGACAGAGTGTGGAGTTTAAGCTTTTTTAGGGATTTCAATGATTGGGAGTTAGCGGCGTCTTATTCCCTTCTTCATTTCATCCCAACCCGGATCCCTAGGGGTAATGGGGGTGATAGGCTTCGTTGGGGGCTTAATGGAAATGGGAAGTTTGATACTCGGTCTTTCTATCATAAGATTCAAAATGCAACTCCTTCCATTTTCCCTTGGAAGGGCATTTGGAAAGTCAAGGTTCCTAAAAGGGTGGCATTTTTTATGTGGACAGCAGCTCATGGTCAGATCCTTACCTTGGATAACTTTATGCTTCGTGGTCGCCCTTTGGTGAATCGTTGTTGTATGTGCTGTTGTAATGAGGAATCTGTGAATCACCTGTTACTTTTCTGTCCGATAGCTCATTCTCTGTGGACTCATATGCTTCGGTTGTTTGGGATCGAGTGGGTCATGCCAGGTTCAGTAGCGGACTTATTATTTTGTTGGTACCATTGGCTTGGGAAGCATAGCTCCGATATTTGGAATCTAGTTCCAGGTTGTTTAATGTGGAATATTTGGACTGAACGGAATCGGCGTTCTTTTGAGAATAAGGGGAAAACTGTGGCTCAGTTAATAGATTTGTGCCAACGGACCCTCTTTGATTGGTCTCGGTGTTGGGGTTTTTCGGATTGTTTTACCCTTATGGAATTCCTTTCGTCTATTAGTTTTTCTTAGTTTTTCTTAGTGGCTGTTTGTCTTTTTGTTCACTACCGTGAACCCTTTGTATTTTAATGCTTTTCCCTTTTTAATAATATTTTCTTCTTACTTATCAAAAAAAAAAAAGTATTTTGTAGCTAATTATCTAGGCAAGTCTTGCTATTCTACTTTGATCATATCCATGGAATCACATGCATCCGTGTGTCATGTTAGTAGGTTGGACTAGGCTCAGGGGTTCCGTTCATTACATTACCCCTCATTTAAAGAACCTTGTCCTTAAGGTTGTATTGTTTTTGCCAAGTGTGGATGGTTATTCTGCATGCTTCTTCATCAGAGGCAATGTTCCAAATAGCCAATACCTTAGTGACATCTTGATCACCATGATCATGCACTTTTGTATGATAAGCACCCCCATGTACATAACGGTTCGTTCATTGAAGACTAGCCCTCCTTTGATGTCATCCCTAAGAAATTCGTTCCTTATGATCGTTTGGGATCTTGAGTAACTTCCATTGCTTACCATAACTTCTAACCGTGCATTGGATTCTTGAATCATTGTTGATTCCTTGAGTATGGCATTAAGACTTTTTGGAATTTGAGTTGTTAGCTCTGACAATTTGGTGGGTCTTGGATTTTCGACTTTTGATTCATTGTTGCATCCTTGAGTCTTGAGTGGGAGCCTCCATTGGTGCATCAAGGATTGGTGTTCGAAACCAATTTGTGATGTGATGGGGTGTTGTCAAGAGCAAAGAATTTGTAGACCTTGAGAAGCCACCAAAAAGGATCTCCACCTTTGAATTTTGGTAACTCCATGGAATTTTGATGAAGTGCGGCAGATGCGGT
Organism: Quercus lobata; assembly: GCF_001633185.2. Lineage (NCBI taxonomy): Eukaryota > Viridiplantae > Streptophyta > Magnoliopsida > Fagales > Fagaceae > Quercus > Quercus lobata. The sequence continues at coordinate 41,560,154 of NC_044904.1, forward strand.
TATCTTGAATCATCAACTCTGATATCACTTGTAATGAACCCACTGAGTTCTAAGGGAATTGAAGTGGAATGAATGGGAGAATGAATGATAATGAGTGAATATTGACTTAATTTGAGGTTGTCACCTCTAAAAATAAAGGAAAAAAAGGAGAAGAGAACTTTAGAGAGGAAGTATTTGAAAAAGTTATGAATGACAATCCTGTAAAACCAGTATGTAACTAAGTATTTTGTAACTAGTTATCTAGGCAAGTCTTGCTCTTCTATTTGGATCATATCCACAAATTCACATGCACCCACGTGTGTCATGCTAGTAGGTTGGACTAGGCTTGGCTGGGGTTCATAAGAACTTGCTTCTAGAACTGGAAGCAATACGTCCGTTATAGAAAAGTAAATCTGACTTTTAATCAAACATTCTCCAAAGTGCTGTGTCAAGTTGATGTCTATATAACAATTTTGAATGGACTCTCATTTAATTAGGATTTTTTCTCCCACATATCCAAGTGCTGTGTTTTCTGGACATTTCCGGTGCCAATTCTTTCCTGCTCCATAAGTTTTAGCTATTCTGGCAGCTTAGGGATGATACCATAAAAAGCATAGGTCTAGCTCAGATAGTCTATTCAGTTAAACTCGACAAAGCCTTGAACCTTGGCTACAGGAAAGTCATTTCATCATGCAGCCTTGTCTAAATCCTCATTACTTTGGGTTGTGTCAATGAAATTATCACCATCAAGGATGATACCAGATGATTTGATTTTTAATTTCCCTCTGATATTCCAAATAAACTTTCCATTATCCAAAATCACAGGTGTGGATTCAGACTTTCTATTGGTTGTAACTTTTTGCCACAGCATATGTAAATAGTTATTTTATCCATATTAGTGAGGGAAAATGATTTTTGTTTTTAACATGCATGTTATAAATATAGAGCATCTTTAGGCTAAGTTTGGTTGGAGTCTTGGAGATGGAAAAGTAGGGGTAGAAAAGATTTAGTTTTCCCTCATGTGTTTGGTTGGGAGAATGGAAAAGTGGAGATATGAAAATCTCCTGTGTTTGGTTGAGAAGAAATTGAGATGATGGAAAATGTAATTTGTATAAATTCACTCTAATACCGCAATTATGTAAAAACTATTTTTTAATAGTTTATATGAAGTAATTTAAAAAAAAAAATTTATGAACTTACAAACTAACACAACTACTAAAACATCCAGCCAAAAAAAAAAGAAAAAAGTACACAGTAAGATGGAATGGGGGTTGACAAGTCATTTTCATTTCCCATCTAATTCTCTCCAAGTTGGGGAGATTGATTTTTGGTGGGATTGGGGAGAAAACACCCGAGCCCCATCAAAATCATCTCCCTTTTTGCCTCTCAACCAAACATCCAAAACTACCATTTGCCCCCCTATTTTCCTCTCCCCCTTTTTCATCCTCCCTGACCAAATAGACACTTAAGAGAGAAACTCTTTAGTAGTAGGTAAAAAAGTAATGTCAATGTGGACCTAGATGAAAATATCAGTAGATATCCAAAATTTTGTCCTTTTTTTTTTGGTATAGCATCGCTCACTTTGGTTAGGTGCGAAGTTGTTATTGGTATTCATGAAATATGAGCCAAGCCAAATCTTATCTTAGATGCCATTGATGACCAAATTATTACATGGCTTGCTAGGTTTGTTAGCATTTAAAATCTTCAAGCAATATGAGCTAGGGTGCTTTGAGCCTCTACATGATTGATTTTGAGATGAATGCCCTAAGCTTAGTTTGGAGCATATTAACTTTGAAGTTGATGATTTAAGCTATGGTTGAGCAAATTATTACATGTCTTGCTAGCTTTGTTAGCATTTAAAATCTTCAAGCAACATGAGCTAGGGTGCTTTGAGCCTGTTCAAGATTGTTTTTGAGATGAAGCCCTAAGCTTAATCTGGAGCATATTAACTTTGAAGTTAAGCTTGCACTACCAATTCCACTACCCTCATGGCTTGGACCTCCCTCTGCAGAACTCCCTTACCAATTACTATGCGATGAATAAATTATAAATTCTACCATAAACCTCATCGATTACTTTGAGATGAAATAGTTTTGGTTATTGTCTAAGTCATTGAAAAATTATTTCTCTCTTTCTATCTCTTTGCTTGACTGGGCGCACAAACTGTAAACTTCGTTGTCATTTAGCATGTTAAGTAGTAACACCCATTTCATTGCTCACCATGGATTTAATGACTTACATGTGAATTGCTTGAGGGTATTGACTTTGTTATAATAATGGTTAAGTGACTAAATTCACCATTTCCTCTAAAACTTGTGCTTTTGAGATTAGTGGTAGTTTAATATGATATCAGATTGGTGGTCCTAAGTTCAAACCCTACCTACACTTTACCTCTCATTTAAAAGTTCAAAATTCCATTTGTTGACTCCACTTATTAAAGGGTGTCTACGCCACACGTGAAGAGGAGTGTTTGAAAAATGGTTACGTGATTAAATTCACCATTTCATAAGCTTAAACTTGGGAGAGTAGTGGTTAGTTCAACAAAATTAAGTGATAGACGACTTTAAATATTTTAACAATCATTTTATTCGGACCACTAGTAATCTATTTGTAGCCTTTTGAAAGTTTTGATTAATTTAGTTTACGGTTAAATTAGTTTTGACCTCCTGATCTTTATTTGTAGGCTGGATCAAAGCAAATACCTGTTGGAGCAGCACTTTCTCAAGCTCCCAACAAACAAGGTTCTTTTATGTCTTCTCCTTCCAATGGGACACATTCTATCAAGCATATGGAAAGTAAACAAGAATCTCAGCACCTTCATGCTCCTAGCGCTTCAAGCAATGCTACTTTCTTGGGTACTAATGAAATTGAACCATCAATAAAAAATTATGATGTGGGACCAATTAGTGATGCCAAAAGGGAGTCAAGACCACAATCAACTGATATCTTGGAGAAAGCTCGAGCTGCCATTGCATCTGCTGAGCATGCATCTGCGGCTGCCCGTGCAGCTGCCGCGCTGGTGAATGTTGAATTTAGATCATTGAAGGTAGAAGAGGGAAAGTCTTCATAGTGCTGAACCTGTTTGGCTTCGTGTGCATTCTTGTGATTTCACAGAAGCAGTCTTTCTAAAATCCATGGAAGCAAAGAGGCTGGGTAAGAGAGAGAGAGAGAGAGTGATTTCACTAAAGGTAATGCACTTCCCAATCTTTTGTTGAGGACAACACACTGTATTAATGTATATGTTACCTTGTATAATTGTGATGGCTAAAAATTGAAACTCAGCTGTGACTTAACTGAATAAGAAATTCAGCTCTGATATTTACTGTATATGTTACCTTGTATAATTGTGATGGCTAAAAATTGAAACTCAGCTGTGACTTAACTAAATAAGAAATTCAGCTCTGATATTTTTACAGTAAATAATATTGATAGAATTTTATTTATTTTTCATATTGAATTGGGAAAGCACATGCAATAGCTTCCCAAGTTCTGTATATGTGCTGTTAAGGCCAATTCTGCCTGTCATATGGTGTCTGTATGTGGAGTCACCATAAAAGAATGATATAGAAGTTACAGAATTTCATTGGTTTGCTTTGGGATAATTTAAATGTTTCCAAATGCTTGGTTCAAAAGGCTTATTTCCGGTTGTCTGGAGTACTTGGCTGGCCATGCATTGACATGGTTGCTGTTGCTTCTCATTGAAGGCAACTCAAAAACTTGCTTTGATTGTCTGGTTCCCAACGGGCACCAAAGCTGATTGGGCTATCCAAACTATAATTAGTAATTTCCTAGAGCTTAGTTCCAAATTATAGTTTCTGCTGGGTTCACAGAGCAAGTAATTCTGCTACTCATGCTTCCACAAAACTGGCAGTTATTGTTAGGAGTTCCTTTTGTTGAAATAAGCTCAATATTCCTAGTTTCCTACTGTCATCTCAGATGCGTGTAGGTTTGATTGTTCATGTACTGGCTTTCTGTTTCCTGTTTGACTCAGTTTATCAAAAAAACACTCTCAACTGTCTTATATGAAGCATTTCACGTCCTATAACTTATTCTACATGGTAAAATAGTAAAAATATGAAATATGTGACATCTTATAGTTCCCACATTATGTCTGCCAGTCCAAGAACTTGTTTCATTATTAGGGGTGGTAAAGTAAGCCCAAACCCATTTGCCCACCCAAACCCGCCACTCTAATTAAACTCAAACGCACCCAATTATTAGTTGAGTTAAATGGACATTAATCCAATTAGACCTAGTAATAATTGAGTTTTAACTTAAAATCCATTAAACCCCATTTAACCCAAAACAATATACCAAAACTCAATCCAGCCCATCCCACCAAAAAAAAAACCCAGCCCTCACCTCAAACGTTTCTGGGTTAGGTTTTCATTTTCCCTCATTTTCCCTCATTTTCTCGGCCTCCAATCACGGCTTTAGCAGCTTCAAAGTTTCAGACACATTAAAACTCTTCAAAACTTCAGCAGATTTATGAGTTGTTCGCTGGAATATTCATGTTATTTCTTTCCAGTCACTCCAGCACTCATCGCTAAGTTTCGAATCTCGGATTTGGTTCCTCTCTTTAGTTACTCAAAAGTCTTCTTTTGCTTTCCTTCATTTTCTCTGTTACCAAACAGTTTACATCTTCTAATTTTATCTTTTTGGTAAGCATCGGTAATGCTTTGTTGAGTATGTTTGTGAGGTTTGGTGATCTGGGTAATGCTTGGTATGTGTTTGGGAAGATGGAGGAGAGGGATGTGCTTTCTTGGAATGTGCATGTGTTAAGATTTGGGTTTGAGTCAGATGTGGATGTGGTGAATGCATTGATTACCATGTATGTGAAATGTGGTGATGCTCAAAGTACACGGTTAATGTTTAATAGAATGCCAAGGAGAGATAGGATATCATGGAATGCAATGATTTCGGGGTATTTTGAGAATGGAGAGTGTTTGAGAATGGGGTAATTTTCATTTGCTTAATTTTATTATAGCATGTCATTTAATAAGTTGTTTTTGGCTTTCTTGCATTAATTTTAACATAGCCATAATATTGACTGGCAAAATTGCAGAATCACTCTAAATCATCCCTCGTCAAACAATAAAATCCTTATGGAAGAAAGCAACAACGGATCTCTATTAGGATTAACACCATAGTTCATGTTGGTTGAACCCAAAACACGCATTAACATTGGGCATGTCCAGGTCATACAAGCACAACAGACTCTGCTGGTTTGAATTGACATTGTAAATGGGGTAAGCACATAACAGAGGCCGTGCCTAAAAGAGTTCCAAATTTCACAGATACAACGCCTATGACCCAATTACTACTTTATGTAATTGTAAATGCCTTCTTGCTTTTGTGAGTAGTTGACAATTAAGAAATCTCCACAACTTAGTTACAACTAATACTAATTTGTTGTTTCTGTTGTATTTTGTTGGCAGGTTGATTGAAATGTGGGGGGTGCAAATTTTGATTTTTCATTTAAGTGTTTTAAGAGTTAAATGAACTGTGTATATATTAATACTAGAATTTGGTAGGCAAGTAGTATGCAGATATTTGGAACTTGGCCCCTTTATGCTTGATGTTGACTCTTTGGTAGGAACATCATCATTGTTTTGAGGATGCAAAAATTTCAATGACACAATTGATAGAATTGTTTGATTGGTCTTAGGTGTGGGGTTTTACTAATAGTAACTTCATGGCTGAATTTTTAGAATCATTTTCATTTTTTCCATAATCTATGTAATTCTTGGACGTATACTATAATGATAGATGGACTTTGTAATGAAGGGTTATTGGATGAAGCAAGTTAGTTACTTAATAGAATGGATGAGACTCGCTGCTTTCTGAATGATTTCACTATACAATTATTAGAGTATTTCTAAGAAAGAGTGATACATCAAGGGCGATAGAACTTCTTCATTTGATGACTGAAAGGGGCATTTCAGCAAATTATTACACTAAAAGCTTGTTAGTAGATTTGCTGTCTTCTGCTGGGCGACACCCTTCTTCTCGTGGAAAGCTTCAGAATTATGTTTGAAGGTTATTCCAGGTATTCAACATAAGAAGTGAAGATTCCACAGTGAAAGCTGACAATGTCAGCAATCTTTATGGAGTAAGACTAATTTACGATTAAGTTGTATGCTACATTAATATTATCACTTATGTTTCTTCAGTGAATTAAATGGTATGTGCGAAAACAGGTTTCTTATGTGAAACAGTAGGGGTTTGCTTTTTGCTCCCTAGAATTATAGATTGTAATATATGTATATGATTGCCTTTAGTTTAAGATGTCCTAAGTTAATAACATTTAATTGATCAAAGTTGTTGCAATGCTAATACATAATGTTCATGTAATAATGCCTCCCTTCTGATCATTATGAATTTAGGTTGAATATAGTTTTTTCACTGTTATCAAGTGAAGCATATTATTCTTTGTAAAATTGGTTAATCCCATTTTAGCCTTTTTTTTTTTTTTTTCCACTCTCTTTATTTTTATTAAACCTTCCCAAAAAGTCAAAAAATCTCACTTTACTGCTTTGTTATGCCAGTTTTCTCAATTAGCTTCTATGTTAATAATGGCAATTCTAAATGTAGATGAAAGAACTTGTTGGATGTAATCCAAACTGTAGTAGCAGAAAATTTAATATTTCATTGAAGGGCAAAGTTTTCCCACAACCAATTTAAAGAAAAGAGCCCCCAACCTATTATATGACAACTCAAAATTTAATATTTTTAATATTTCTTTATTTTTATTAAATGAAATTTTTTAGGTTTCAGGGGTATTTTGGTCATTTTTTGGATTTCGGGGGTATTTTGGTCATTTTTTTGGCTTCGGGGGGTATTTTGGTAATTTTTAGGTTTCGGGGGTATTTTGGTCATTTTTTGGGTTTTAGGGGTATTTTGGTAATTTTCATATTTTGGATATTTTTGTCATTTTTGAAGATTTTAGAGTATTTTGGTCATTTTCACTTTAGTGGCATTTTGGTAATTTTGATAATTAGGTAATTGGGTGGGTTGGGGTTTACCCATAATAATTGGGTTGGGTTGGATTTGGGTTAGAAGCAATTAATTAAATGGATTTTAATGGGTAAATGGGTTTTATATACCCAACCCAATTATGCCTATCCCAAACACATCCATTTGCCTCCCCTATTCATTATGAAATGGAGAATAAATAATTGAACTTTTGAGTTAGATCCATCAATGCATTAATTATCTTATACACCGGCTCTAGATCCATCAATGTGGCAATTATCTTATATACATGCTTCACGAAATGGGCACGGTATATATATATCTTCTCCCATCAATGAAGAAGTATTTATTTCATTATGTAAGCCATCAAAGACGAAACATTTGGTTGGATAATTAGTAATTGCACACCTGAAAGCTAAATCTCAGGAAGCAACAGCATCCAAAACCCCCCAAGTTAATTTAGGTTTATGGATTTTAAATCATAGCACCACACATCACAACTTAGAAGATATGCTTACTATCACCACACCAAAAGAGTAGGACAATTGAGTAATTGACCAAAATGCTCTAGTTACACAGAACTGTGTAACTTGGAAGTGGCAAACAATGATTGGTTAAAAGCAACTAAAGGAGTGTCAACTGAACCCCAGATCCAGAGAGTTTGAAATCAGGATAGAACAACCAAAACATTCTTGTTTGCATTACCAGACCCCTCGACCTACATACACTCTTTACTGACCACACAGGCCTGAGAGGCTGAGCACCCTAGTTTTCATTTAAAGAGCCCTAGTGCCCTAAGTTTAGTACTAGTACCAAAATAAAATAAAATAAAATTTAAAAACCCTTTGCGCGCAGGCTGTGTCTATTGCAGCAGCAGGCAGAGACAAGTTTGTATTACCTGAATATGCATATATGTATAATGCAATCACATTTTTCAATGACATCCCTCTCTCATGCAACAGAAAGCCATGTCTGTTTCATAAAAGACACACTTCTGATCATGCATGAAACTTCAGCAAACAGTTCTGTATAGGCGCACTAGCCGTACACACATACACACACATATATATATATATATATATATGCACACTGAGAGAGAGAGAGAGAGAGAGAGAGAGAGAGAGAGAGTGTGGTATCAGTACATGTGTGTGTGACAAAGATGTAACGTAAATTAACAGGAGAACTACGGACAGAAGTGTGAACAAGACAATGAAGAAAACCCGGTGTAAATGAGAGCATCATATATAGAAGCTGGGTTCAAGCGCGTGATCTGACCAAGAACCCACATTGATTTTGCTGAGATGATGGGTCGTTTTCGTCTTGATTTTCGTTTTCACACAGATTCTTCCATTGGTCGGATTACGATCTGCTTCTTATTGACTCAACCACAAAAACAACCACAAAAACAAAAAATATTAGATTGAAGATTCTCTGCATATATAATTTTTATTTTTTTATTTTATTTTAAAGAAAGTAAAATATAGGAAAAGACAAACACCCGCAAAGGAACTGACCATATTGACTTGTTCTTTGTGGATGTTTGGTGGGAAATCAGATTAAGCTGGCTCCCGGTCACAGTGGATTTTTGGTAACACTAGTTTAAGAGAGAATCATCCTAGGATTTGACACTGGAGGTTATGGACATATATTATATTTTCGAATCTATAGTTCTTAATCATGTGTTATTTTTTCTCATTACTCCTTGTTGGGGAAGATAATCACCTAGCCAATAGCCTGTGCTCCAGAGCATTCGCTGCTGCCCGGTTCGTCTGGTATGACCCCTCTCCAAGGTCAGACTCTTCTTCCCCGTGTTCACATTCCCTGTCTTCGCGCTTTTTTTGCCTTCTCTCTTGCCATGTGGATCTCTGAGATGATCCCACCGAGCCACTTTCAGCAGAACCTTCTGGACGTCTTCCAGACATCTTTCGAGGATGGGTCTCCGCCAAACCACAGCTTTGTAGGAGATTCCCACAGACGACGCCAATTGTACGCGCCTCAAACAAGCTTGATGGGCCAGTCTCGCTCTTGGGCTCACAATATACTTATAATGTGGGCTATGATTTTCCCATTCTAGGTGATTCTAACTTAGAGACCCAAAAACTTTTCTACAATCACTGGACTGCCTTTCTTCCCCCCTTTTCTTCATAGTTCTTACTATAGATTTAAAGCTTTTCTTTCAAAACCTCAACCACCCTTTTCCTCTCCTTGGCCTCATCTATTTATAGTTCAAAATCAGTGGGAAAATCATGATTGCTGTTAAGGCTAGTGGAAATAGAGGTCCAATATTGTTATTGTTAAGTGGATGTTTAGTTGTGAGTGTGATGTGAGTGGCATTGGGACTGGTTCCTACTCCCGGGGAGGGATGATGTTCGGTGGTGGGAATTGCCAAGGAGTCGCCGAGCATTCAGGATAGGGCCTTCCCGAGCACCCATGTGCAAAGGAGATGGACATGCCAGGCAACCTCATGGCACCGAGGAGATAAGTACTTTTCTCGATGACCGGCCCAATAGGCTTTAGACCTGACATAACACTACGGGATTTTGCCTCCGTGGCTCTGGTGGGTCTTAAGCCCGGTTTATATGACATGAGTGTCAGGATTCGTGGGACAAACTGTTCAACTTGGGCCTAAGGCCCACAAGGGCTCCAGGGGCCCGGTGCCGTGCATTAGCCCCCCCTTGATTCGTGCTTGGAGCCCAAGGGCGAATCAAGGAATGCAATGGATAGCAGCAACCCGGGAAGATTAATCAGCAGTCATTTCAGCGGTTGAGAGATTAATTGAGATGCCCTCAAAAGACGTGTCGTGTCTGATGTTTGGCTGGGCTGTCATTATTAACTGACGGTTCGCGAACCGAGGCAACGCACATGTGGCATTTTGGGATGGGATTTGTAGGGTTTCCCGCCTTTGAGTTATTAAATGGCATTTATTCCATCCCTTTCAGCCCTTATAAATAGTTTGTTCTGAATCACTTTCCCACTTTTACATTCTTCACTCAAAAAATTTCCTCCCTGCCGTGCATAGCTCTTTGTGCGTTCAAATTCCAACCCAGAGCACCCCTCCTTCTTAGAGCCCAAAGTAAGTTCCTCTATCTTTCTATCTCGTTTTAATCTCTTCCTTCAATTTCTAGATTTTAGGATGGGTTTTTCTCATCTATTAAATACAAAGGCATCCTTAGCCACCTTTAGGCGGACATTCAACATCCTTGAGGATGTGAATGTGGCGTATTGCCATGAGAGCGAGATCGCTTTCTATAGGCGTTCCGGGTCAAGTACTGCCTTCTTCCCTTTAATGGCAATTTTGGAGGGTGGGGTTAGACTTCCAGTGAGCCCACTCTTGCTTAATACCGTTAGGTTTTACGGTTTAAGCCTCGAGCAAGTTCCTCCCAACTTTACCAGGTAGTTAGTTGCGTTGATAGGTTGAATCAGTTATACGGTTTGGAATTGAACCACCATGACATAAATTACATGTACAGTCTGTGCGGAACTAAAACCGCCCACTATTATTTGAAAGTTAGGGATTACCGAGTACGGCTGATTTCGTGCCTGCCCAATTCAAATAGAAACTCAGCCGGGGAGTTTGTCTGGGTGAGTGGCAACTGGTTTACCAGTGAGATCCCTTGCCCACTTTCGCCACACGAAGTTGGTTCGTATTGCCCAACCGTCCAACTTATTTTCCTTTTTGTTTACTCCCGTTCGTTTTACTCACCTGGGTACTAATTCATTGTGTTTCTTCATTGCAGAAGACAAAGAATTCATCCTGGATCTTAAGGTGGTGCACGTAAGTGACTTGAATTTTGTCCTCAAGTCCGAAATTTTCGTTCATACTGACGGGCAGCTCCGGGTATCACATCTCATACTCGGTTGCATCCCTGTGTACAAGACTTGGCAGCTCTTTAATCAAGATTTATTGCTAGACAGCCCCCTATTGTCTTACATAGACGTGCGGCACGCAAACTTCCTTCCGCCGAAGCTGACCCCTGGTGAAGCCCGGGAACTAGGTCTGCGTTATATAACCGCAAAAGACCTAGCCCCAATCAAGGACGAGTCTGCCGAGCGCATCTCTCGAAGCCGTCAGGAGCACGTTCCCGCCGAGGAACAGGTAGATTCGGTCCAGCTAGCCGAACAAGAAGAAGTTGAAGCAGACCCAGACACCGAGATGGTGACAAGGTGAAAGATGACAGTTAGCCGATTTTTTCCTGGCTCTCAGTCCTCCGCTGAGCCTCAATAACCCCAGGGTAAAAGGCGAGCACTTCGTCCCCCTTATTCCAGCCATGCAAAAAAGAAGCAACACTTGGATGATCAACCGCCTAAGGCCCCAAGCGACGCTCCATCAAAGACCCCACCCTGGCTGTCCGGTGGGATCACGATTCGGGAGCCAGTTGCTGAATCTCCGGCTGCCGTTCAAGCTAGCGGGAAAGTAGCATCCTCCTCTCAGCCTGTAATCCCCTGGCAGCCTACCTTCAAGCTCGGGAAGGGACCTCTGCCAGCCACAGCTAGTGCAATAGTGTGGGATAAAGGTGAGGGGGGTAAGGTGGCACAGAGCTTGGTGCACGGCTTGTTGCTGCCCGAGGATATTCGCTTCTTTTCTGAAGGGGACAAGGACTCGTTGGTAAGACGGCTACAGTGGCACACCATCATGGTAATTCGTCTCTCACTCCTTATTCATCTACTTAAATACATGAAGTGTTCTTCTATTCTAACACTTGTTTTTGCATTTCCAGTCTGCACAGATGACCCATATCCTCAGTGAGAGATTGACAAAGCTTGCCGAGGATGCCAAAAGGGAAAAAGCTTTAAAAGACGTTGCTAATGATAATGCAAAGGAGAAAAGCAAAGCTGCCGAGGCCGTGAAGAAAAAAGCTCAGTCCTTGGAGAAAGCTCGTCAAGCGGCAGAGAAGGGAAGAGCCGAGGCGAAGAACCGGCTGGAGAGTGTAGAGCTGAAATTAGCACAGGCAAACACCCTCAACTTGACTCAGGCCGACCAGATAGCCGACCTTAAAGCAACCCTTGAAGCCTGCGAAAATAATTGGTATGACGAGGGATTTGCAGATGCTGAGAAGTCTGTGGAGCCCGTTGTACATCAAGCCCGGCTTCATGGGTTCGGAGAGGGTTGGCTAGCTGCCCTTCAGGTGATGGGAGTGGCCGAGGACTCCCCTTTGAGAGACCCAAGTCATATTCCATACCCGGCCCTTCCACCTCCTTCCCAAAGTCAGGCAGACGTGGTAGACGAGGAGGAAACTACTAGTATGAGAGAGCTAGTCCAAGCAATTGACACCCATGCTGATCCAAAGGTCTCCAGCACCCTTCATGTCGTAGATGATGGGCAATCTCAACAGCCATGGGCTGAGGATACCCTACTCAACCAGCTGATGAAGCAGTACAGCCCCCAACTACCGACCCATCCGTTTAAACTTAGCGATTATACTAGTTTCTTTTACATTTGTCTTTACTTTACTTGCCCTTTTTTTTTCTTAAAGGTTTGCATAGGGTCACCGGGTTGTGGTGACCGAACAATGGTTTTAATTTCCCTCCTATTTGCTTTTGGACTTATTTTCCTATGGTCACCGGGTTGTGGTGGCCAAACAATGGTTTTACTTTATTTGTTTGCTCTAATTAGTTTGCTTCTTGGTTTTAATATTTATACTTTCGATTTTCACTAAGGCTTTGAATTGTCCGAAGATTGGAAACTAACCGAGGACATGTTTCTGCCCTTGATATTTTTAGTTTAGAATTTCTGCCTGTCCGGTGATGGGGATTGAACTGGGCACAGGCTTCTGTCCTTAGAATTTTATTTACTTAAGGTTTCCACCTGTCCAGTGATAGGAGTCGAACCGGGCACATGATTCTATCCTTAGAATTTTATTTAGGGTTTCCACTTGTCTGGTGATAGGAATCGAACCAGGCATAGGCTTCTGCCTTTAGAATTTTATTTACGGTTTCCACCTGTCCGGCGATAGGAATCGAACCGAGCATAGGCTTATGTCCTTAGAATTTTATTTAAAGTTTCCACCTATCCGGTGATAGGAATCAAACCGGGCACAAGCTTCTGTCCTTGGAATTTTATTTAAGGTTTCCACCTGTCCGGTGATGGGAATCGAACCGGGCACAGGCTTCTGTCCTTGGAATTTTATTTAAAGTTTTCACCTGTCCGGTGATGGGAATCGAACTGGGCACAGGCTTTTGTCCTTAAAATTTTATTTATTCCTTAGCCAGCGCTAATAGATCAAGTAATGAAATTTTGATGCACCTGCAAAAATAGACATCATCTTAACATTACTTCGTAAAGCATATATACAATATTTCATTCAATTTATGCTCCTGCGTTCGATGTGTCAGTGATAGAACTTCTTCAAATTGTGGACATTCCATGGCCGGGGAAGCGGCCTTTCGTCTAGATCCTCCAAGTAGTAAGCCCCTGCTCCTGCGACAGTAGTAACCCTGTAAGGCCCTTCCCAGGTAGGGGCTAACTTCCCAGCATTGGAATCTCGCATGTTCCCCACCGCCTTCCGAAGTACCAGGTTTCCGGCACCGAACTCCCTTGTCTTTACGCAACTATTATAGCGTCGGCAAGTTTCTGTTGATACTCGGCAAGTTGAATGGTTGCTGCTTCTCGGTGTTCTTCTAATAAATTCAATCTTTTCGTCATCAACTCATCGTTTTGAGTTGGGGTAAATTCTTCAACCTGAGCACTGTACAGGCTCACCTCGGTTGGTATCACAGCCTCTGCCCCGTATGTCATGGAGAATGGGGTTTCTCCTGTGGATCTTCTAGGTGTTGTACGGTATGCCCACAAAATGCTTGGTAGCTCCTCGGCCCACCTGCCCTTTGCGCCATCTAGCCTTTTTTTTTTTCAATCCGTTCACTATCGCCTTGTTAGTGGCTTCAGTTTGTCCATTGCTTTGGGGATACGCCGAGGTGGAATACCTATTCCTAATGCCGAGACCATAACAAAACTCTCAGAAGGCCTTGCTGTCGAATTGTAATCCGTTATCTGATATAAGAGAGTTCGGCACCCCAAACCTTGTGCTAATGTTTTTCCACACGAACTTTTTGACATCTACGCCCCTTATATTGGCCAATGCCTCCGCATCCGCCCATTTAGTGAAGTAGTCGACAGCTACCAATACAAATCTTCTGTTTCCCGTGGCTCGGGGGAAAGGATCGAGGATATCTAGCCCTCATTGTGCAAAAGGCCAAGCACTGCTGACCGAGTTCAAATGGCCTGCCGGTTGGTGAATCAGGGGGGCATGCCTCTGGCATTGCTCACATTTCCGCACATACTAGGCTGCATCTTTCTGCATTTGGGGCCACCAAAATCCTTGGGTCATTGCTTGGTTTGCCAACGAATGCCCCCTACATGACTGCCGCAAACCCCATCATGCAGCTCGGCCAAAAGTTCCATAACCTTCTTGGGTCGTAGGCAAAGCAGATACGGACCCCCAAATGACCTTTAGTAAAGATTTCGGTCTACCAACAACCAGTATCGGGCAGCTGTTCAGTGAATCTTGTTAGCTTCCTTCTCGTCATCAGGGACTCGATCCTCGGTTAGGAAGTTGATAATTGGGTCCATCCAACACCACTCGGCCAGCGAGACCATGGTGACGTCAACACCAACCGCTGTATCAATACTCTGTTTCCCTAAGAGCTCCACCCTAATCAACCATGGGATGTCCTTTGTTACTGATGATGCCAGCATGGCAAGAGAATTGGCATGCCAATTCTGTCCCTGAGGAATCTAAGATACACTTGTTGTGTGGAACATGTTCATGACTTGTTTCACCACCTGTAAGTATTACTTCATCCGAGAATCTCTAGCTTCCAATCTGCCCTGCACCTGGCTGACAACTAGCTGAGAATCAGAATAAAACTCTACCTCCTGGGCGCCTAAATCCAATATAGTTCTCATCCCGACGAGCAAGGCCTCGTACTCAGCTTCGTTGTTGGAGGCCCTGAATCCCAGCCTAAAAGAATGCTCCAACCACACCCCCTCCGGGGTGATTATGACAATCCTGGCACCAAACCCTGCTGAACTCGAGGCGCCGTCTACAAACACCCTCCACGGGCGACACTTTACATGACAGACCACCTTTAGCTTAGCCTTTGGTGAGAACTTTGTGACAAAGTTAGTAAGAATCTTGCCTTTCACCGAACTCTGTGACCTGTACCTTATATCAAAAGATCCCAACCGTCTCCCCCATTTGGCTATCTAGCCCGTGAAATCAGATCTCTTCAATAATGACTACAAAGGGTACTCGATTAAGACATATATGGTATGAGCTTGAAAATAATGGGGTAGCTTCCGAGTAGCATTCACTAGTGCCAAGACCAACTTTTCCAGAGGCAGATATCTGGTCTTGGCATCGGCCAAAGTTTTGCTAACATAATATACGGGTTGCTGCATTCCCTGATCTCTTAAAAGCACGGCACTCACTACGTGATCAGACACCGAGAGGTACATGAACAGGGCCTCCCTGGGCTTCAGGGCGGCCAGCATTGGTGCGCGCATCAAATATTCTTTCAAGTCTTGAAAAGATTTTTCACACTCCTCATCCCCATTGGAATCCCTTCATTTCTTCAGGAGTTGATAGAATGGATGGCAACGATCAGCAAATTTAGAAATGAATCGGTTAAGGGCAGCTAACATCCCGGTCAAGATCTGTACTTCCTTTGGATTGTTCAGTGGTTTAAGACACTGCACGGCCTCGATCTGGTCGGGGTTGACCTCTATCCGATGATTGGTGATCAGATAACCAAGGAATTTACCAGCCCCTACTCCAAAGGCATATTTGTCCACGTTCAGCCGTAGCTTATGCTGCCAAAGTACTTCGAATACACCTTGAAGATCCTTTACATGACGAGCCTCTTGCTTACCTTTTACCACCATGTCGTCGATATATACTTCAACCGTACGCCCGATCTTGTTGTGAAATATTCTAGTCATCATCCGTTGATAGGTTGCCTCGGCATTCTTCAGCCTAAAGGGCACTACCATGTAGTGGTAATTAGCGTCGGGGGAGATAAATGCTGTCTTCTCCGGGTCCTTGGCAGCCAAAGCGATCTGATGGTAGCCCTGAAAAGCATCCAGAAAGCTCATCCTCGAGTGCCCAAAGGTCGCATCAACCAACTGATCAATCTTTGGCATGGGGAAAGGATCCTTGGGGCATGCTCGGTTCAAATTCGTGAAGTCTACACAGACTCTCCAGTTGCCATTCTTCTTTCTAACCACTACGGTATTTGCCAGCCAATCTGGGAAGTAGATCTCCTTTATTGCCCCAGCCTCTTTCAACTTCTTGACCCCCTACCTTACTGCCTCGATGTGTTCTTTGGCCGACCTTTTCGGCTTCTGCCTCTTTGGAGGGAACGATGGATTCACATTAAGCCTGTGGACAATGAACTCGGGGTCCACCTCGGGCACCTCATACGGGTTCCATGCAAATACATCCGCGTTCCATATCAAGAACAGCAATGTTTCTATCTTATCCTCATTCGTCATGCTAGTCCCTACTTGAAAATACTAATCATCATCTGATAGTATCCTTACCCTGATTAACCGCTTGACACAACTAGCCCCCAATCCCTCCCGGGGGTTCTGTAATTGCTATGAAGGGGCCTCCTCGACGCTTCCCTTCTTCTCGATCTATCCCTTCTTCTTATCAACTGCAGCCACCAGGCATTTTCTGGCAACTTGCTGACTCCCCCTTACGACGGCTATACCCCGCTCAATGTGAAACTTGACCTTTACAAGCAGGGTGGACGGAACAGCCCCCATTGCGTGGATTCACGGTCGTCCAAAAATCACCGTGTACAATGAAAACGAATTGACCACTATGAATGTTACCATCACTTCCTTTCCTTCCATATTCATGGGAAGGGAGATTTGTCCCTCAGGAGCGACCATCTTGCCGTCAAACCCGACCAACTACGTATCATATTTTAATAGGTCCCAGTTTCTTAGCCCGAGCCCTTTGAATAGGTCCGGATGCATCACATCGGCTCCACTCCCTTGGTCTACCATTACTCTTTTAACCAAGAATCCACCAATCTGGGCCGTGACTACCAACGCGTCATCGTGTGGCTAGACCGTTCCCTTTAAGTCCTCATTGCCAAAGGCAATTGCCTTCCATTCAATCTTCATCTTTTTCACAGGCGATTGCTCTCCCGCGCAGTTGCCAGTGGGTACAACAATCAGTACTCCTCTACTGGTTATGATCAGACCCCTTGGGGTGGCGTGGATAACTTTAATCACTCCTAATGGTGGTGGGAGGGGATTTCTCCTCTGTTGAGTGCCCTGGCTGATACCCCAACTTTTGGAATCCACCACAAATTCCTTTAGATATCCTGCCTTCACTAACTGTCCTAAATGGTCCTTCAGCATCCAACATTGCTCGGTTGTATGGCCCTTATCCTTGTGATACGTACGGTACAAGCTTTAGTTTTACCGAGATGGATCACCCCCCATCTTGTTTGGCCATTTGAAATATGACTCATTCTTAATCCGATCTACGATCCTATGTACCGGCTCTTTAAATGTCACATTCACTTCTCCTATCTGCACTTCTGTCTCTTGTATTCTTAGGTCCTTCCAGGCTCTTGGTTGAAATCCGAGCTGCCGAGGGCAATTCACTAGTGGGGCCTTGCCCTTACTTTGCAGCCGATCATCTTTGAGACGCTTGTACTCATCGATGCACCTCATTAGCTGCTTCATGCCCTCGGGAGGCTTCTTAGTTAGCGATTCCCGTAATCCGGAGTCCTCAGGGAGTCCCATTCTAAAGGTGCTTGCTGCGATCTTTTCGTTGTCTCCACCTATCTCATTGTAAAGCTCGTAATACTGGCTGGCATAACTGCGAAGGGTTTCCCCAAGCCTTATCTTCATAGAAAGCAACGTGTCCACCGGTTGCGGTACCTGGCTGCAGGTTACAAACCGTGTGCCGAACTCCTGGATTAACTTAGCAAAACTGTGGATGAAACCCTTACGTAACCCATTGAACCATCTCAATGCTGTGGGTTTAAGGCTCGAGGGAAACACCTTGCACATCAGCGCATTATTATGAGTGTGTAGAGACATCATTTGGATATAATGGCTAACATGCTCCATGGGGTCCGTCTTCCCATCGTAGGAATTAAAAGGCGGTTAGGTGAACTTATCTGGTATTGGGGCCCGTTCAATATCATCGGAGAAAGGTGACTGGGCAGCTCTCCTTAGGGCACGGCTTTTCGGGGCCGTTGCTCTTTCGATGAATCCGAACTCCCCTTCTCATAATCCCGTGATCATGAACGTTCCCGACGTCGGTAGGATTCTCGCGAATGCGAACGATCCCGGCGTCTACGGGACTCCCGGGAATGGGAACGGTCCTAGTGTCAACGGGGACTGGACTGCTCAGATCCCCGACCATGGCTATCTCCTCTGCTCACAGATCCTGCCACTGCATTATTTCAATCCCCTCTTTGGTGTCTGCCCCTTGCCTCCAACGCCAAGTCTCTTACCAATCTATGCAACCGTTCAAGCTCCTCGTCTCATTCATCCAATAGCTTGTGCCCCAAAGTGTGTCCGCTGCTGCCCGGTTCATCTGGTATAACCCCTCTCCAAGGCTAGACTCTTCTTCCCCGTGTTCACATTCCCTATCTTCGTGCCTTTTTTGCCTTCTCTCTCGCCATGTGGATCCCTGAGATGATCCCACCGAGCCACTTTCAACAGAACCTTTTGGACGTCTTCCGGACATCTTTCAAGGATGGGTCTCCGCCAAACCATGGCTTTGTAGGAGATTCCCACAGATGGCGCCAATTGTGTGCGCCTCAAACAAGCTTAATGGGTCAGTCTCGTTCTTGGGCTTATAATATACTTATAATGTGGGCTATGATTTTCTACTCTGGATGATTCTAACTTAGATACCCAGAAAATTTTCTACAACCACTGGACTGCCTTTCTCCCCCCCTTTTCTTCATAGTTCTTACTATAGATTTAAAGCTTTTCTTTCAGAACCTCAACCACCCTTTTCCTCTCCTTGGCCTCGTCTATTTATAGTTCAAAATCAGTGGGAAAATCATGATTGCTGTTAAGGCTAGTGGAAATGGAGGTCCAATATTGTTATTGCTAAGTGGATGTTTAGTTGTGAGTGTGGTGTGAGTTGCATTGGGACTAGTTCCTACTCCCGAGGAGGGATGATGTTCGGCGGTGGGAATTGCCAAGGAGTCGTCGAGCATTTAGGATAGGGCCTTCCCGAGCACCCATGTGCAAAGGAGATGGACGTGCCGAGCAACCTCATGGCACTGAGGAGATAAGTACTTTTCTCGATGATCGGCCTAACAGGCTTTAGACCTGACATAACATTGCGGGATTTTGCCTTTGTGGCTCTTGTGGGTCTTAAGCCCAGTTTATATGACATGAGCGTCAGGATTCATGGGACAAATCGTTCAACTTGGGCCTAAGGCCCACAAGGGCTCCGGGGTCCCGGTGCCATACACCTTCTTTCACAAATTTGTTAATCCTTGTTAAACATCACGTGACTATTTGGTTAAAATGAAATACATTTCAAACTTTGAGTTTTAAATGAAACAATCTAAATGTTTAAGTTCCAAATGGAAATATGCCTAAAACACTAAAACAAAACTAAAAAAATAATAATAATAATAATAATAATAATAATAATAATAATAATAATTAGGTTTGAATAGAAATATTTAATTTTAACAAAAAGAAAGTGAAACAATAAGGTTTAAATGAAATATATCGAAGACTATGAGATTAAAATGAAAATTACATGAAACTTTTCTAATAAAAAACATTTGTATTGTTACAGTGTGTTATTACAGTCTCATATCATTTATGAGTATTTTTCTTTCATAATTTCTTTCTCTTCAATAATTTTTTTTAATATTATTAGGGAAAAGCTTAAAAAATAAATTAGGAAGGAAAAATCTATTGATTCTAATTAAAGAACAAAACAGTAATAAATAAGCATAACGTATTCTTCCTATAACAAACCATAAAGTATATCCCTCTAACGTATTCATGTTCCTTTAACAAAATAATTTCCCTATAACATATTTATCACATCCTTGTGTTGGGTGCAAGCTGGCACCAAGGTCCAGCGCACGTGAAAGCTCTTTAATGAGCTAAGCTACTCCTATTGTATTTAGGAGTTATGTTGAATAATTAATGCATGACAAGAATTCTAGTTGAAGTTGATTAAGAAATCCAAGTGTTCTTTAGGAAAAGAATTAGAGTTTATGTGCTACTAGGAATGGAAGGTAGCTGAAGTTTCTTTTGTATATAAAAGGCATGCATGTTCTAAAAGGAAGAATACACATAAGCTAAAAAAGAGTGCCAGTGAAGAAAAAAAAAGGTGCCGCCCAAAAAAAAAAAAAAAAAAAAAAAAAAGCCAAGAGGGAGCTTCTTAGAGAAAGAAGACAACCAAGAAAGAGAGTTATGAATAGAGAAGAAAATAGAAGGGAGAGAGCAGTGTTGCCACATTTGAGAAAAATAATTAGTTTGTATGAGAGCAAAGAAAACAAAAGACATTTTTTCTTTAGCCATGAGACATATACAAGAATTGAATTATTGTAATTGATTTGATAATAGTAAAATTATTCGGAGTTTGTCCCATGATTTTTACCTTCAAAGAGAAAGGTTTTCCACGTAGATTTTGTGTTCCTGTGTGTGATTGTTGTTTTGAATTGCTAATATTGTTGATAATATTATTTGGAACCCAACACCTTCAACATAATAATCTTCCTGTAACAAACCATGAAGCTCATTGTAACATTTTCATCACATCTTTCAACAATATCAATCTCCAAGTAACAAAGTAACAAATTATGATTAAAATATTCCATGGCTAATTCATTATCGAAATTTTCTATTGCTAATTACTTCTCAAAATGAAGTGATTTCACTAACACTGTTATCAAAATGGTCTATAGCTAAAATTATCTTAAGAACTATATCTAAATAATTTATTAAAATATTATAAGGATCTACTTTATTGTTTGTCACAGGAAGAAAATACTTAATGATATTTACATTACTGTCTTGTTCTTTAGGATAAATGAAATTTTATTCTCATTTTTCTTTACTATTGATATTATTGTCTTGTGCTTTATCAAAACATCATGTGACTAAATGGTTTAAATTGTTGGCGTGAAAGAAAAAAATGCACCACAACAATCCAACTATTTTTATTAGGCAAGTTTCATGCAATTCATTTGAACATCATATATATTTTTTGGAAAATTTTCATTTAAACTTTTTAGTTTCATATGGTTTTATTTAAATCTTGTAGTCCTCCATTTAGTTTTATTAAAATATTTTCCAAGAATTTTGTATCTTAATTGATAGTCTAATACTTCCTGATATTTCTAACGAAAACATTATAGATTCAAATTCTTCAAACTTATTATATAGAAAAAATTAATAAATAAACATTTGAGTTTTTGGCATGTTATTTACTTAAACTTTCAAAATGTTTCATTTGAAATTCAAAATTTAAAATAAATTTCATTTAAACAAGTTGGGCATGTGATGCTTAATGGGAGGGGAAAAATGCCATGACACACTTGAACTTCACGTTTGCCACCGTTGGTTTACCGTTAGATTCACTAACTTGCTCCCATGACCGCACATGGATAAAAAAAAAAACTAATAATAAAAATATGTTTCCCTGAATCGAGAAAATAAAAACTGGGTTATAGTCTTTGGCTGTAGAAAGACCAGAGCTACGAACGGAGATAACAGAAGACCATAAATTTCCAAATCCAAAAGCAAAAACCACTGAATAGTTGAAGTATAAGAGCAATCTATCCAATTTCTTAATTCTACCCTCAAAATTTTAAGTTATACCTAATCAATATTAGTGTCCATGGCTGCAACAATTTTTGAGTTTAGATACAGTGGATGCCCAGAAGAATAAAAATCCGATTGCTACAAACATTTCAGGCTTTAGAAAATCCCAGGAATCATCTTCCGACTTCTTCATAGTAACAAAAACAGACCAAAGAAGACCCGAGTAGTTCATTGTATTAAAAGAAAACGCAGGTGGAGTTGCTCATTGCGCTCGGCCGCTGGTGTTGCACGAAAGGTCCCGTTGGAACCTCTAACAGCGAGATCGGCGGCGATTCCTTTGTGGGAGATCCTCTGGTTTCTCTCTCATAAAGACTGAAACCCATTTTCTCTCTCAATTGGGGGAACTTTTTTTTTTTTTTTTTTTTGAAATATTATATATATTTATCCACGTGAGCACGTTAGTGCATTTAACCGTAGGGAGTTAACAAAATTTACTATATATATAAGGTTTAAATAAACAGTTTTTTTTATTAGATTCTAATTAACTTAACTCATAAAATTTCTGATAATTAAATAAAAAACTTGAGATTCAATTCTTGCGTACATCATAAATTGTGGACTTGTACTACGATTTGTACAATCTTCATTAGATTTACCCAAGATATTACGCTAACATTATCTATATCTCAAACAGGAACAAACCTCCAATCATATAGAATTTAAAAACGAAAAGTCATAGGCCCAGTTTGGTAAAGTTATTAAACAATACATTTTCAATTTTTAAATAACATTACATGCATTTCCATACACTTTTTTACCTACACGTATTTCAAAAAAATACAAACAATATTACTCAAACTCTTCTACTAAACGGACCCATAGTTTCTCAAAATACTAGTCAATAAAAGTTTATTCTAACATGTGCAGCCAGAGTCGACTGAATGCTAGAGCAAGAAAAGCAGTCACCTAAGGCCCCAAGTAAAAAAAAAGACCTCCAAATTTTAATCAATAGAGTTATTTATAATCAATAAATAAAATAATATTTTTTTATCAGATGAAAAACAAATAAAAAAGAGAGAAAAATGCAACGTCTGCAATATTTTTCACAACACTTTTACAACTAATGTTAAGTAGTAGGTTGTTATTGATGGCAAAAAAATAATAATTATAGTGATATTTTCAAATAGAAAACAAAAAGCAACTTAAAACCTAGGATTTGTTGTAAAAAATATTGTGAATATTGCACTTCTAAGAAAAAAAAAATAATAATAAGACTTGAGTTAGCAAACTTTTACTAGTTCTCATCTAAGTCTATCACTAACACCGCTTTTTTACTTACCACTATCAATTTGCCACATCAACAAGTATGAAAAATTTTGTCAAACTTTTTCTGTTTATAAAATTTCTAAAAAAAGAAAAAATTCTATGTAGTTCATATTAATTAATAGTAATTTTACATCTAATACAAGATAATCAATTTTCATCTTAACCACCTAAATACATCAAGCCACCACTGTGTGCAGCAAAACACATCCAGTTAAAATGATAAGTCTACTAAGAGCACTTGTAGCAGTGGAGTTAAATAGCTATATAGCTATTTTAGATGTGCCAAAACACAAAAAACTCCTTTGTAGCAGTGGAGCAATAGCTAAAATTTTTAGCTGAATTGCTACAGTGCACATCTATAGATAGATGTGCACTGTAGCTCACATCTAAAAATAAAAAGTAATTTTTTATTCCCTGGGTACAACTTTTTTTTTTTTTTTCTTCCACCGGTCTCTCATTCACTCTCTCTCATTCAGCTCAAGTCTCTCAACCTCTCATTCTCTCAACTCCGGCAAGTCTCTCAACCTCTCACTCTCTCGACGTCATCGACACTGGCACAACTCACCACCACAGACCGCCCACATCGCCCTCACCGACCCACAAACCCACATCATCCTCACTGACCCACAGACCCACTTCGCCTCACCGACCCAGCCACCGCAGACCCACATTGCCGATCGCCCATCTTCCTCTATTCGCCAATCTCGCTCACCCAGCCGCCACAGAGCCACCTCGCTCTGACCCAAGCCCCAAGCCCCAAGCCGCAAGCTGCTGCTACCGTTCATCTCTCTTTTCTCTTTGCTATGATTGTGTTTTTTTTTTTTTTATTTTTTTTATTTTTTTTTTTTATGTATTTTCATATGGGTTTGGTGGCTATGGTGGTGGTGGTTGATTTTGGCTATGGTAGTGGTGGTGGATGATTTTGACAGTGGGTTTGTGGATGTTTTTGTTTTTGTTTTTTTTTCTATGTTGTGTTGTGGTTGCCAAAGTAGAGTGGTGGTTGTGACTGGTGGTGGTGGTTGTGGTAGGTGCTTTGGATTTTTTTTGGGTAGTGGGGTATATTATTTTATTATAGGAAATATATTATTTTATTGTGATATTGATATTATTTTACTATGTTGAAAACTAAAATAAATCTACTACTGCAGCATATGTGTAGGTAAAATGGATAAAATAACTTTTAATAGAGTTAAAAAACTAAATTTTTAACTCCGCTGCTGTGAATGACCTAGCATCATAATATTCAAGAAATTTGGCTCAAACAAGTTGGGCCGAAGTGGAAAGGACCACAATGTTACTATTGCTCACATGCATCCACCACGTGTTGTGCACTGAATGTACTGAAATTAAAGTACAAACTTAATTAATGGAGAGATCGCCATATCCGTGAACAAAAAGGACTATTTGTCAATGAGTTCCAACTCCAATAACATTTCCTCTACTTCTAAGAATAAGATTAAGGTCAAGGATGTGCTTATAGGTTTAAACCCAAATGGGTATGTACAATTGCTCTTAAAAAATTAAAAAGTAACAGAACTGTCTTGTCTTGCATGCATGGTTGCAAGCGATCTAGAAGATGGTGAAAATCTGAACATTGCCTAGACTGATTTAGCAGATAGCCCCTGCAAGAAGGTATAACTTGCTGCATTGTGAAAATTTTATATGAGCTTCTAATACATATGAGTTAAGTCACGTGATAATAATAATGACAATGGTGACAGTGATATATAGTTGATATAATATAGTTGGGTCTAAATTTATAAATTTAATTTTTTTTGTTTAAATAATGTCCCTATAGGTGAAAAATAGGTTGGTCCCAATCTAATTGTATGTAAATTATCCATTAAACTCAGGAAGTATGGCTTAGTTCTCTTAGTTCCAAAATTAGGTTCTTGAAATAAAGTTTATTCTCAACAATGAAATTGCTGCAAAGTTGGGTTGATTGAATGTTGTGTAAGGTTCTATGGTCAGGTTATAGAGTAAGAACAAAGTTTTGTGAGTTTAGTTGAACGAATGATGATTTAGAGAAAAGAACTTGCTGCACAGTGATTAATTTGAATGAAATATTTATAAGTTATGGTATGAGTGTGGGGGAACTAATGCTTAGGTTTATAGAGGAGAATTTGACAGTTTTTTTTTAAAATTTTTTTGGAGGGAGGGGGAGTGGGGGGGTGGACACAAGGGGGAGTTGCCACCTAGTTTTTGCAATGGTACAATGTCCTCTTGAGGAAAGACCTTTGATCCTACAATCAGAGTATGAGTTCGGAGTTTAGGTGTGCTCTTAGGAAGGTGTTAAGCACCCAAGATCGCCCAATCCTAAGGTTGACCTCCCATCATCGTGTCTTATGTCTTAACCCTATTAAAAACTAATTCAATACTTGTATTCTAAACACACACACACACACACACACACACACACACACACACACACACACACACACACAAATTATGCATCTAACAAACAACACGACATCTTTATCCCTAAACAAGCATACTTATCTATCTTAAAGCAAAAGAGAGCCAAACCACACATAATCCTAACATTCATCTAACATGGCAATAGCCCCAAACATGGTAGCAAGCAACACATATTATGAGCAAGGCATTAACTTCATACACATATGTCAAAGGAGGATTAAACAAACAACATGCATGTTCATGTGAATGCACTTACCCTACTTACCTTGCAGCATACATGCATGTTCATGTGAATGCACTTACCTCATTTACCTTGCAGCATCTCAACACCTATGGCATCATGAATGGGCATGTGAATGCATGCTCATGGCATTCAAAACAAGAAGCAAACATAAAATCCTCATCTAAGCATGTTTAAAGACAAACAAGCATATAAGACAGAGGCACAAATACATATAAACATATGGAAAGGCCTTAAAAAGAGACAAAACATGTGAAACGAACGAGCCAAATAACAAGGAATTTGGATTAGGGTTTTTGGGTAAGTGCCTGCATGCGTGACCAGAGGCTTGTGTATGCAGGATTGAACTTGCGTACACATGCTCATGGCATGCATGCGTGGGACTTGTTCAAAACAATAACCCAGGAACGAACTAAGTAGAAAAGCAGAGCATGAACTAAAACCCTAATTCTAACAAACAAACATGCATTTTAAACATACAGAAGCTTAAACGTAACCTAGAAAAACATATTAAAGCATATTCTAACAAAAAAACAAATAAAACATGAAGATTTAAAGACTGAAAGTAAAAGAAAGGAAAAAGAGAAGTTTAAAAGAATACCTCACACAAAAAGTTTTTCAAGCTTGATTTTGACCGTTGCCCTCAGTCAAGTGTATTCAAAAACCAATAAAAAAGTGAATAGCAACATTAAATTAAAAGGATTAGGGCTAGAAAAGGTCCCAATTAAATAAAAATGACTTGAGGGTGTTTTGTGAAATACTGCATTTTGATTCACTATTTTCTAATGAATTTTAGGTTTTTCCTGTGAGATTTCTATGTGTTTTGAAAATGTACTAGGTAAGACTTTTTATAGTGGAAAAAAATGAGGTTTGGAACGGCTCTCAAATGATTGGGATTCATTTCAAATCTCACCCATTATTGCAGAAAACTTGCCATTTCCATACTTTTGAAACCCTAGCTATGTACACAAGAATATGCCTGCATATGCATGCTTTGGCCCATGTACGCAGGCCGCGGTCAAAAACCACTTTGGTCATTTATTTCCAAAAATACATTTGTGTGCATTTAAAAAGTGATATTTTCCATTTTAACACTTTTCAAGTCAATTTGATATCAGATTGGACTCTAAACTAGCCTTGGGCCTTAGTGTTCGAGCATCATGGGGAACGGGGGCTCGAGTTGTAAGGGTACAAAATGCGGTGTCTATAGATGCCCCTCCTTTGATTTGTGAGCTTCGCTAATGGAATTAAAGAATAAGAGACAAAACATTTTATTTTGACGTACAACTTGGGCCCAACCCATTGCACACGACACACATTACGCATACATGGGGTGGGGTGCAACTCCAAAGAGTTGCATGAGATTCGTATGTCCGAAGTCCCACCTTTGTTGCTCGGGAAATGAGCAACAACAAGTTCACTATCCCAAAACCTGTTTTGCCACTTGCAAGCAAATGGTGAGTGACTCACTATCCTAGAGTCACTTAAAAAGAAAAAAAAGAAAACAAACAAGGGTGCTCTTACGAGCTAACCCAACAAACAACAAAAGGATATAGTCTCTGTGGTGTCCATCTATGACTCTTGCCTTAAACTTCTCCGGACAACTTGTTCCTCTTGTCTTCTTCACTTCTTTCTCTACCTTTTCTGGTGAGGCTCTTGCCTCGGGTTGACCTTGGTCTCTTTCTCTATCATTATCTCTACGCTTTTCTACTGTGCCTGCATGTTCAACTCTCGGAGGATATGTGTACGAGTAGTCTTGATTGTTTAGTCCATTAGGGATGGTGAAAACTTGTTGAGGAGTAGATGTGCATGGGGAGGAATCTTCTGCCTCTCATGACTTACTTGGGGATGAGAAACTCACTGAGGAGTAATATGGATGGACTCACTGGGGAGTAGTGTACATGTGTGATCCATTAGGGAAGAATCTTTTGCTTTCTTCATGTTTTGCTAAGGACTTTGAGGAAGAATCTTCTACTTCCTCACTGGGGATACTTTGGGGAAGAATCTTTTGCCTCCTCTTTGGGTATTGTTTAAATGTGCTTGGGTTCATCAGAAAAAAATCTTGTGCCTCCTCTATGGGGATGATATTCATTAGGGAAGAGTCTTCTACTTCCTTACTAGGGATGATGCTTTGTGTGTTTTGATCCATTGGGGAAGAATCTTCTACTTCCTCCACGGGGATAGTGTACTTGATGTGCTTGAACCATTGAGGAAGAGTCTTTTGCTTCCCTACTGAGGATAGTGTTCTTGATGTGCTTGATCTACTAAGGAAGAATCTCCTGCTTCCTTACTGAGGATAATGTTCTTGATGTACTTGATCCACTGGGGATGGTTTCAGGATGTATATGCTTCATTGGGGGAAGAGTCTTCTACTTCCTTTACCGCTCACTGGGGAGTCCTTTGATAATTTTGAGCCTAAGTGGGGCAATTTGAGATGTCCCTCCTTTTTTTTTTGAAAGAAGAAAAGATTTATTTATTTATTTTTTTTTTACTGTTCATGACTAAACTACACGTAGTTTAGCCATCAGGTGTGTTCCCGCCTTTTCAGTTTTCCCAACGGCTACTATTCGCTACTTTTTCTTCTTCATTCTCTTCATCTCCCTCATCTCTTCATATTCTCCATAACTCTTCTTTTTTTCTATCTACAAAAACCTCCCTCTCTTCTTTCTCTTCCTTACTTCCTGACTCCCTCATTCTCTTAAACCCTCTCATTCTCTATTCATCTTCTCTAATGGCACCCAAGGCCAAGAAGTCCTCCTACGTCATCTCTTTTGATGCATTCCATCTCACCCATTGGAGTGGGGCAACGAGGTTGATGGGGTCTCCACCATTAACATATCGGCCTGAGAATCACATCCCCATGGCTGAATCTATAAGTTTTCAAAAATTTTCTCATTTTACAGTTTCTCTCTAATCTTCTGTTTTAATGTGTTTTTGGCCATGTAAATACTTGGGTTTTGTTATGGGATGGGTTTAGATGAAAACCTGATACATTAGGACGGGTAGGAATATGTTTAGGATTGATTTTGGATGATGTATACTTAAAAATGTTGAAGAACTGAATCTATCTATGTCCTGCATGCGTGGGCTCGAGCCTGTGTACGTAGCTTGAAATCATGCGTATACAACTGTATTCTTGCATATGCATGTCTGTTCTTAAGGCTCTACATACGTGGGAATGGGCGTGCGTATGCGGGGTCCTGTTTGAGTATGCGCGCTTTGACCTACATATGTGAGACGCTTGGCAGAAGCCTTACTTTGCCCATTTTCACTTATTTTTCATTTGTTTCACTTCTATATGCAATCCTAACAAACCTTTTTGTCATCTTTGCACTTGAATATCACCATATCCTTCTTTTTATCTTCATTCTTACATCGAGAACATCATTTTTCATCAATTCTGCTTGAATTGAGAATCTAATCTCTTTTTTTTTTTTGGTTGTTGTTGTTGTTGTTGCAGTCATCATCCCCTTATGCTGGTAGGGGGAGCACTAACATCGTGGTGTAGTGGCATAACCTTTTTGTCCCCAAAACTAGGGCCTACATTTGGGAGCCAAGCTTCGAGCTTGTCATTGGTCTTCTTCCGGAGAAGTTTACGAGTGCTACCTTGGTGTAGTGCCTCATTGAGAGGTGGTGGGATACTACCCACACCTTTGATATCACTGAGCGGGAGATGACGGTGACTCCCTACGACTTCTACCATATAACCGGCCTTAGCTTCGAAGGGGCCATCATTAGTTTGGACTATGTGTCGGGCATCCAGTTGGGTCTCTACATACGTGGGAATGGGCGTGCGTATGCGGAGTCCTGTTTGAGTATGTGCGCTTTGACCTACATATGTGAGACGCTTGGCAGAAGCCTTACTTTGCCCATTTTCACTTATTTTTCATCTGTTTCACTTCTATATGCAATCTTAACAAACCTTTTTGTCATCTTTGCACTTGAATATCACCATATCCTTCTTTTTATCTTCATTCTTACATCGAGAACATCATTTTTCATCAATTTTGCTTGAATTGAGAATCTAATCTCTTTTTTTTTTTTGGTTGTTGTTGTTGTTGTTGCAGTCATCATCCCCTTATGCTGGTAGGGGGAGCACTAACATCGTGGTGGAGTGGCATAACCTTTTTGTCCCCGAAACTAGGGCCTACATTTGGGAGCCAAGCTTCGAGCTTGTCATTGGTCTTCTTCCGGAGAAGTTTGCGAGTGCTACCTTGGTGTAGTGCCTCATTGAGAGGTGGTGGGATACTACCCACACCTTTGATATCACTGAGCGGGAGATGACAGTGACTCCCTACGACTTCTATCGTATAACCGGCCTTAGCTTCGAAGGGGCTATCATTAGTTTGGACTATGTGTCGGGCATCCAGTTGGGTCTCTACATGTTGGGGAGGACATACTCCATTGAGACCATCCGCTACTTTGACTTGGTGTTAGATTACATGCTTCTCCCATAGAGGACTATGGAAGAGTGTGTCCGTATGGCTAGGGCTTTCCTTCTTCACTTGTTGGGGGACTACCTCTTTGCCAATGGTAGGAAAATGGTGTCTTTGAGGTGGTTGACCCTCTTTCAAGACTTTGGAGAGGCATGGAGGGCCAACTAGGGGCAAGCATGTCTTACCTATCTTTACTCCACCCTTGACACTCTCAGCCGGGACACTTTATGGCAGCCTTTAGGGCCTTGGAAGCTCTTTGAGGTTAGTTCTCTTTCCATTTCTTGCATTTTCATTTGTAGCTTGTAGTCTTGCAAACTATATTATTTTGCAAATTTTCATCTTGCAAATTGCTATCTTGGCTTATGCTTTTTTTTTTTTTTTTTTTTTTTTTTTTTTTTTTTTTTTTTTTTTTTTTGTAGCAGTGGGTTGTTAGGTATGGCCTCATAACCCCGGGCACCGATCTAATTCTAAAGGAGTTCCCTCAAGTGAGGGTTTACCTTGTTGGGCTAACTTCGAATGAGGTAAATTCAAGAGTTCTAATTTTCATGTTCCTTCAAGCATGTCCCTTAGGATCTCTCTCTTCTAATCTTGTGTCATTATAGGTTAACTAGACTCCATGGGCTGGCTAGCCCTTCCCTACTTCTCAAGACTTGGAGCTTGCCGCTTTCCTTGCCTTGTAGATTACTCGTCCCTTTGAAGGAGCGGGCTTGAGGGTGTTATACCTAATGGAGAGGGTGCAGTGCTAGTTTATGGGTAGGGATGACCCATAAATTTCGATGGACCCTCCTGAGTTCATGCTTGCCTTACACTCCATGATTGATGCCAAGTACAACTCGTGGGGGAGTGGTGTTTCCTATGCTGAGTGGCTTCTTGAGGGGTTGGACTATGAGGAGTTCAACATCACTTACCTTATGCCTTCCCTTACTGCTTAGGTATATGTTCAATCTCTTCTTCTCTTTTTTCTTGTTTGTCATGACTTCTATTGTGGAAAATTGTAATAGGACGGACTTACTACTGGTGAGCCCATTGACCCTCTACATCTCCCTTAGACAGTCTATGCTTGTGGCCCTAATGGCTTTGCTCGGGAGTGTGTTATGCCCCATAATCCTAACGCCATGGGCTATCATTTTCCTCCCAACACTTGGGCAGTAAGTTCTTTCTCCTTTTATCCTTCTCTTTTTGCCATTCTTCTCTTTCTGTTTCAATTACTAACCATTATTTTTTTTGAATTGCAGCCCACTATCCAAGAGCATGAGGAGTTGGTATTGTTGGCTGGGAATCTCAAGTTGGAGGTGACCAACTATTCGAGGGAGCTATATGGTCCCGGAGGAGTGGCCCACCTAAGCAATGGTGATGATGATGATGGAGGTGATGAGGAGGATTCAGAGGCAACTCCTAGCTACCAAACAAGGAAGAGGCAGCACCATTGATTACTTGTAGTTCAAGACATGTAGGCATACAACACACAACTTTTTATTTTTTTGCTTTTATGGTTTTTTTTTTCTTTTTCTTTTATTTCCCTTAGAAAGCATTTGTATTTAGTTTAAGACAAAGGATTGTACTTGAGAACATCTTTTTACATTTATGCTTTTAATTGGGACTTAGCACTTAATCTACAAGATATATGGTTAATTGTATGTTTCTATACAACTTTGCTTCTTGGATGCTTGAAATCTTGTGCTTGGAATATGTCTTGGATGATCCCTTAGGTTGTAAGAACCCTAGGAACGCCTTGAAGTGAAAACTATGCTCAAAATAGGGAGAATGGGCTTCTGCCAAGCGCTATGTGTACATGGGGATGGGCCTACGTACATAGCTTTGACCTTGCGTACATAGGGTTGACCTTGCATATGTGGGCTGCGAATCAGAAAAATCCTAACCGACTTACTTAAGTATAAAGTAGCTGTTTGAGTTCAAAACCCTCACCAATGTATTTTCAACCAAAAGAACCCTTTTTTGAGGTCTCCCAATGTCAGAAAACTCTCCTCTTGATGTCTCTGTTTGGATTAGGAGGCTTGGTCTTGATTTCAAGGACTCCATCGCCCCTTTATGGTCTTTCTTGTATCTTCTCCTACCATCAAATTAGGGTGGATGAGACTCTTCTTCGTGTTGCTGCTAACTATTGGGTTCCTTCTCAACATGTATTCTGCTTCAACGGAATAGAACTATGCCCCACTATTGAAGAATTTGGTGCTATCATAGGTGAACCAGAGATTAATGATCTCATCTTTCCTACCATGGGTGGGGATCTTCCTTCTTTGCTACGAGTTGTGTTGGGTGTGCTTGCTACCACGGCAAATAGGTGGTGTGTTTTTGGCAAGCTCAACCTTAGGTTAGTTTTTGAGTATTTTTCTAGTTCGGCCCTTCTTGAAGGTGAGAGGTCACGCTTGTACTTTCTTCGCGCCTTTTGCTTGTGTGCTCTTGCAAGGTACTTCTTGGTTCAAAATTTGTATTATGTGGACCTTCGAATGTGCATGGTAGCTTATGAGCTAAAGAGAGGTAACCCAGTGGGCCTGATCTTGGTGAAGGCCCTCAATGGTTTGGATGCCTTTCATAGGAAGGAAGTAAGTTTCATCGTTATTTTTTTTTTATTATTTTTTTTTTACACCCTCCCCTTTCTCCCTCTCTTTTTTCAGATATGGCTACAAGAGAGGTTTCGGTTGCTTCAACCTCCCACCGTACCTCTCAGCACCTACCTCGCTAGGCATCGTAGGAACCACTGGCTTCATCAAAATGACATGAGTTTTAAGGCATACATGGAGCTTATAGGTCACCTCAAGGAGATCGACATTCAGTGGGTCATAGAGTGGTGGCACATCTCAAGCATGGTCCATAATTGTTGCAAGGACTACTGTGTGACTTTAGTTGGACATAGTTTCTACTCATACTACTCCACTTGTTGTATCTCAAGGCAATTTGGAGAGCGTCAGGGAGCTCCTCATGATGAAGGCGCTTTCCACACTACGGTGTTTACCAATAGGATCTTCGGCAGGATTAGTGAGGCTTGGCCACGCTGTAGGGTGACGAAAGGCATTGTTCCTCCTTGATACTATTAGGATTGGTGCCCTTAAATCCTATTATATGATGCTATGTATGACATTATGTATGACTTAATGTTGTAATTAATAAAGTTGTTTTATTATTATCTAAAATAATGGCAACATGAATATTTGGACATTATCATTTAGTTCATGAGATGCATAGTATGTGATTTATATGATTTAGTTACAGAAGATGTAAATCACAAGTTCTTTATAAACTCAGAATTTTAGTTCGTAGTCGGTGATGAAATTGGGTATTTCATCTGTGAAGACTATAACATATTAATTAAGATGATTTGTCTTGATCATGGAAGTGGAGACTTCTAGTTGGTATGTTGATATGTTTTAAGAGTTAAGACATATTGAACTGGACTGCTGTGAGATTTATTATTCTCCTAATTACCGTCAAATGAATAATAAATCTCATGACTTCTATTTACATCAACTCTTAATCCTGAGAGAATAATGGACTTGATCATGAAGTGTAGGTTGTTTTGATATATCAGGAGTGAGATCTAAAGTCACGATCAAAACCTTAGTATGTTGGGCAGCCACATTTAGTGTTGATGGAACATATATTCTCAAGATGGAATTCATATTCTCTTAATAGAGATAAAAAATTCCCTTAAGATAAGTTTAATGGATTTGGTTATTCAAAGTGTTAGGCCTAACCACTTTAGTAAAGAGTTACTAAAGTATATATTTATGAAATTAGATTTCATAAATATATGATGAATAACTTAAAAGATTAAACCGGATACTCAAGGATTAAGATATAGTAATCTTCAAAGTGGCAGTCTACATTCATGACTTTGTATTACTACGAATATTTTATGAAGGGGTTGAATATATAATAAAGTCTTGAGATATAATTTATTAATAAGACCTAGAGTGTAATTATATTTATATAGTGGTATTAAATATAATTAATAGTAACTTTGGACTTGTCAAGAGTTGACAGAGAAGCTCAAGGCCCATTGGAGTTAGTGTCTTATTTGTTCCCTTTTGGTCCCACTCCAAGCCACATACTAAAGCCCAATTGGAATGACCCAAAAGGCTAGCCCAATTAGATAATCAGCTATAAGGTGAGAAATATACAAAATTTTGTAAGAGAATGAAATGGTTTGTATGTGAGTGTAGGACACTCTCTTATTCTCCCTTGAACACATACATATAAATTGATTGAGAGACTACACTTCTTGGAGTGAAGATTAAAAGTGTTCCCAAGTACTTATAATCTTTGGTTTTGAATTTCATCGCACCAAGGTACACCATTTTGTTCTTATATTCTAAAATTTACATAGTACATGTTATCAATTACGAATGAAGTAGACCCATTAATTTTCCGCTGTGTATGTTTTGTATGCGATACAAACATGTATTTTCCAACAGATACATCTATCCCACTGCGGGGTACAAGCAAATGGTTGGAAGATGACATGAAGTGGATTTTGAGGGATGAGAAAGATTACATGATGACCAGTAAGAAAGTAAGGAGGACTGAGTGACCACCTTGATATGCCCCATGTTTCACTTTTCTGTACTCTTATGATTCTCATGTTTTTGTTTTTGAGTTTAATAAAGGATTGAAATGTTCCAAATCCCTTATGAAAACAATCTTATCATCTTTTAATTTGAGCAATAAGAGAATCACATTTTTTTTTTTTTTTTTACTTTGCCATGTAATTTTTGCCCATAACATCCCTTTGGGAATTTTTGTCATGCCCATGGTCTTTTCCCCTAAACTTTACCTAGATTGCCCTTTTGGGTTTTCAATCTAGCGGGGTTACTTTGTCTTAACTTTTGCCTAGGCCACCCTTTTAGGTTTTCAACCTAGCAGGCTTTTTTTCTTTTTTTTTTAGATGTTGTATTTCAGGAGTCTATCTACGTTGATTGGTCAAAGCATCTCTTCCCCATCCAAATCTATGATTCTTGTAGCACCTCCAAACATGATCTTCTTAATGATAAAAGATCTAGACCACCTTGGCTTCATCTTCCCTCTTGGGTCAAAAGTCTCATCTCTAAGCACCTTTAGGACCAAGTCCCCTTCTTTAAGGTTTCTCGGAATCACCTTCTTGTTGAATGCCCTAACAATCCTTTTTTGGTACCCTTGCGCATGATATTGTGCCTTAGCCCTTTTCTCATCTATCAAAGCCAATTTTTCATATCTCGCCTTAGACCAATCTTCTTCTAGGATCTAGGTTTCCTCCAATACCCTCAAAGATTGTATCTCCACCTCAATAGGGAGCACCGCCTCACTACTATAAACTAAAGAGTAAGGCGTCGCCCCAGTTGACGTACGGATAGAAGTTCTATAATCCTACAAGGCAAATAGAAGCTTCTCAGCCCAATCTTTGTATGTCACTCCATCTTGGATAGGATGTTCTTCACATTCTTATTAGCTGCTTCTACGGCCCTATTAGCTTGTGGTCGATATGGTGAAGACTTGTGATGCTCAATGTTGTACAACTCCATGATCCTTTGAATCTTCCCCTCAAAGTCGGAACAATTATCAGAAATGATCTCTTAGGGCACCCCAAACCGAAATTTGATGTTGTTTTCTAAGAATTGAGCCACATGCTTAGCCTTCAATACAGAGTAGGAGGCTGCCTCCACCCACTTGGTGAAATAGTCAATTGCTACCAAAATGTATTCATGCCCATTTAAAGCCTTAGGAGCTATTCTTCCAATCACATCTATGCCCCAAACCGAGAATGGCCATGTAGAAGTCATGCTATAATACTCACTAGGTGGTACATGGTTTAAGTTTGCGTGTGTCTGATAATCATGGCAACTCTTCACATAGTCCACACAATTGGTCTCCATTGTATTCCAGAAGTACCCTATCCTTAGGATTTTCTTGGCTAACATTCTTCCATTCACATGAGGGCCACAAATCCCTTGATTAACTTCTTCCATTACTCTCTCGGCTTCTTCCTTCTTCAAGCAATAAAGGTGTATGCCATCATAGGATCTTCTATAGAGTTTTCCTCCATATAGAATATATTTTGTTGCCATCATCCTAATGGAACAACATTCTCTCTTGTCGGCACCATCCAAATATGTCTCTAGTTCCAAGAACTTCACGATGTCATAGTACCATGGAACTTCCTATTCCTCTATGGTCATTATTGAAACTTCGGTCTTCCTTTTGTGCACTTCCTCATAATTTTGCTCAATCTCCAAGGGTCATATCCACACTCCCTCTGGTATCTCAACCATGGAGGCTAAGGTAGCTAAAGCATCCGTAAATTGATTTTGAGCTCTAGGGATGATTGTGTATTCAATTCTGTCAAAGGTCTTAGTCAAGTCCTCCAAGTATTGTTGATAAGGCTTGTTGACACCTGGCATCGATCGGCTGAGTGGAAAAAACCACCGCTACCATGCCTTCATTCGACCACCCGCCGTGGTGACAGCTCCTGTGCTTGCGGGGCCCGTTGGAGGGCCCCTCTCAAATGTGTAAGTGTGTGAATTTCGCACGGAGCTTTAGGTGCTTTCTCTCTCGGTGGAGGAAGGTAGGTCTATGATGAGAATGCAAATTGTCATATTTTTCTCCCTTAATGTTTAGTATTTTATATTTATTTGGTGCCTAAATGTACTCATTATTCTTATATTTTGATTTAGGATGCAAATCGAGGCGTTAAGAGCAAAATGTAGCTAATTGGGCGATTCTGGACAGCTTTGACATTGCTTCGTAATCTGGGAATAACTCTCTCATCCAAGCTCCGATTGAGATGATTCAAGATTCTATGGAACGCCAAGAAAAAGATCTACAACTTTAATGTTTTGAGTTTTGAGAGATACGGGCTGCATCAAGGTCGAAATTGGGCTTGAAATTGCTGCACCTGCACTGCTGACGTTCTGGAATGTTCCTTTGCCTGCAATTCTAATATGCAGATTTGATGGGGTTTATTTTCAGAAGCTTCCAGATCTGGTGCACAAAATTTACAGCTGAAAAACACCACTTTCCTAGTTATATTAGGACTTTGTTTTATTTTTAATATTTTTCCTTAATTAGTTAGATTTGGATATTATTATTGAGAATATTTTTAGGAGATTTTGTAGGCTTGGGAAAGGAGGAATTAACGTGTAAAAGGGGGAGGGAAAATCAGAATTGGACACACACGCTTCTCTCTCCCTTCTTCTCTGATTTTCTCCTTTGAGTTTTCATCATGGCCTTGCATAGCTAAAACTTTTATACTTGGTTGAAGGAAACTGAAGCCTCGGAATCAATAAAACTGTAAGATCTAATTTGTTTTTATTGTTCAATTTATGCTTTGAATATTGGATGTTCTTTTGTGCCTATTTTCATGATTGTCTCGTTTAATTACTAGGAGGCCTACTAGTTTATTGTTCGTTGCAATCTACTGCTAGGTTAGATATCAAATCCGTAATTGTTTGATCTCTCTAACTTGTGAAGCAACCAAGATTTAATGATTTTCTACGTTAGAAATTATTAGATCTTAGGAAGAATGCTGGACTAAATTATATGCAACCGCTTGTGTTTGTGTTGTTTAGTTTCATCGATCTCTCTAATTCTTAAGGCTTCTACAAGATTAAACCTTTAGCGCTTGTCTTGTGTTGTTTAGTAGTTAGGGTTTATTAGATTGCTTGTTTTCTAATTAACTAACTAAGGAGAGACAGAAAAATTGTTCCGACGGTGAATATTTAAAGTGTGAATTGATATATACTTGCATCGATGATCAGTTGTAAAATTCCGATGGTGGATGTCGACTTAGACCAAGATTTGTTCTTTTGATTAATTTCGATACTTTAATTTGAATTGTTCCTTAGTTGTTGTTGTTATTGTTTTTTTTTTTTTTTTTTTCTTAAGATTGTTTTCATTATACTCCACCCCCCTCCTTGTTCACATAGCATAAAACTAGGCTTGATACTCTCCGTGGGAACGATCCTTAGTTGTACTACTACATATATTTTTAGAAGTATAGGTTTTATTTTTGGTTGCCTACAACAGCACACCAAATTTTGGCGTTGTTGTTGGGGAGTGATTCTAGTTGATTTTTGTGCTTCTTGTGATCCTTATTTCATTCTTGAAATTTTCAAAAAAAAAAAAAAATCGTTAATTTTTGATAGTTACAGTTTTGGTAGAATTCTGATTGCAGTAGAATTAGGCCTTGATAGTATAGTTTTCTGAAGGTAAACGACATTCTGAGCAAGACTAGTTAATCTTTAAGATTACTAGCCCCACCCTTTCGAGGCTAGATTCCATTGTTTTCTAGGGTTTTTAGGCGTTTTTCGTGTTTTAGTGTAGAATTTTGATTTATTTTCATTACTCTAGATTTTTCCTGGTTTGTTTTTCATGGTTTATTAGAGTTTCCTTGATTGTTTATGACTGTAACTTGATCTTATAATAAAGGTGATTTGCAGTACGATCTAGAAATAGAGAGAACTTTGCACAGGTTAAGGAGGGAAGTTAGGAAAAATTCTGAAGAGCACAATCTAGCTCTTGATTCCCTGTTTGCTA